>NC_082713.1:122054738-124454738 GCF_030144855.1 Hypanus sabinus
AGCAAAGGTGGGACACGGGCAGTTCCAGGGTCATCATCGGGCTGAGAACTGCCTGTAATCCATTCTTTGCTTGAGTCAGAAATTAACAGTTACATCAGAGCTTCATTTGGCACCAATGTTTATTTCTACCCCTGTTAGTCGCAGAGCACAAGGTAAATGGGAGATTGTGATGCAGGTCAACATTGTGGTAAGTGAGGTATTGTAACACTGAATGACGTGGCCCAGGGCACGGTGGTGCGGTGGAGGGGGAACTGGAAAAGTGGGCAAGGATCAATAGTGATTCAATACAGTGACAAATGGAAGTGTGTCTGTGGACTTGTTGGCAACACACCATTTGACCTGGGGCAACAGTGAACTCTTGTGGAAATGGGTAACTGAACACATCAAGATGAATGAGGGGGCATGAGTGAACTCTGTAAGTGACCTCACAACTCCAGTGTCATTGTGAGACATGGACACTAGTGAACGCAGTGGGAGTGAGTTGTCGGATGAGTGAACGCAGTGGGAGTGAGTTGTCGGGCGAGTGAATGCAGTGGGAGTGAGATGTCAGGCGAGTGAACGCAGTGGGAGTGAGATGTCGGACGAGTGAACGCAGTGGGAGTGAGATGTCGGACGAGTGAACGCAGTGGGAGTGAGATGTCGGACGAGTGAACGCAGTGGGAGTGAGATGTTGGACTAGATAACTCTGTGGGGAGAGAGCAGTAGACAACAGTGAATATGAATGAACCCTGCAAAGGTCATCAGCAGCAGACACAAGTGTCCTTGGACTGTGGTCGTGGACCAGACACTGGTGAGCCAAAGTCAGGTTTGCCTGATTCTGCAGCCTCTTACTCTCTCCAAGTGCCTGTATTACTATGTCCAGAGTTGGTGCAGCATAAACCATTTCTCCCTGTGCTTTTCTTCTCTTTAGTCAAAGCCTCTATGGAAAGAACAACAACATCACCCCTCCTCACACACATCCCCCACCCATGTCAGACTACCTTTGGTGTCAATTTGCGAGTGATGTTCTGTCCCAGCCTGCTGAAGAAAGCGATGGGTGATTTCGTGGAAGTGGCAACATTGGACTTGTCATGAAATCCCAACAGATATTCTGTGCGGGAGAAAGAAGACAGCGTTGAGAATTGTCATCCCATTGACACAATCTTTGAATGAGTCACCACTGCTGTCCATTAACCCACAGATATGAAAAGAGCCCCCCCCCCCAGCCCGTTGAACTTGTCCCATGTGACTAAACTCCAAATCAGAATCAAACGTTTTGTTATCTCGGGCTAACAGAATTTCAAAGCCGTGACTGGATAAATTTAACAAATGCCTCGTACCCACACTCGATCTCCACGCCACAGTACTTTGCGAAAGTCTTAGGCACATATATGTAGCTAGGGTGCCTAAGACTTTTACACAGCACTGTATTGGTCAATCTGGAGTGAATAGTGAGTTTGAAAATATGGCGGGAGGAAATGATACTGGGAACAGCAAGGGTGGAGCGCTGTGAGAGGAGTGTGGGGCAAGTGGCAGAGTAGGAGTGTCAGGGGCAGTGGGTGGTACGGGTGTAGACTTACCCAGCCCTAGACTCCAGGCAAGGTCATGTGATTTCAAACTGGCTTATTGATCATTACAGAGTGTCTCTCTCCGGTGCTTCCCGTTCCCTCCCCTCTCACTTTCCCTTTTCCTGCCTCTTTCCCACTCTCAGCCCATAATACAGACCCATATGATCATCACTCATGGAATTTGTATTTTCTTTTGTGGCAGCAGTACAGTGCAATACATGAAATTACTACAGCACTGTGCAAAAGTCTTAAGACACATTTGAGAGTGAGGGTGAGGGGGGGGGAGAGAGAGAGGGGAGAGAGGAGAGAGAGAGAGAGAGAGAGGAGAGAGGTGAGAAGAGAGAGGTGAGAGGGGAGAGGGGTGAGAGGGGAGAGGGGTGAGAGGGGAGAGGGGTGAGAGGGGTGAGAGGGAGGGGGGAGAGGGAGAGGGGGGAGAGGGAGAGGGGGGAGAGGGAGAGGGGGGAGAGGGAGAGGGGGAGAGGGAGAGGGGGAGAGGGAGAGGGGGGAGAGGGAGGGGGGAGAGGGAGGGGGGAGAGGAAGAGGGGGAGAGGGAGAGGGGGAGAGGGAGAGGGGGGAGAGGGAGAGGGGGGAGAGGGAGAGGGGGGAGAGGGAGAGGGGGGAGAGGGAGAGGGGGGAGAGGGAGAGGGGGGAGAGGGAGAGGGGGGAGAGGGAGAGGGGGGAGAGGGAGAGGGGGGAGAGGGAGAGGGGGGAGAGGGAGAGGGGGGAGAGGGAGAGGGGGGAGAGGGAGAGGGGGGAGAGGGAGAGGGGGGAGAGGGAGAGGGGGGAGAGGGGGGAGAGGGAGGGGGAGGGGGAGGGGGAGGGGGAGGGGGAGGGGGAGGGGGAGGGGGAGGGGGAGGGGGAGGGGGAGGGGAGGGGGAGGGGGAGGGGGAGGGGAGGGGGAGGGGGAGGGGAGGGGGAGGGGGAAGGGGAGGGGAGGGGGAGGGGGAGGGGGAGAGGGAGGGGGAGGGGGAGAGGGAGAGGGAGAGGGAGAGGAGAGGGAGAGGGAGAGGGAGAGGGAGAGGGAGAGGGAGAGGGAGAGGGAGAGGGAGAGGGAGAGGGAGAGGGAGAGGGAGAGGGAGAGGGAGAGAGAGAGAGAGAGAGAGAGAGAGAAAACACACACACACAATGTTGCCTGCAATGGGGAGCTGTGCTTACAAGGAGAGACTGAGAGACTGATCCCAGGAGATCAGCAGTTTCTGAGATACTCAAACCACCCCTTCTGGCATCAACAATCATTCTACAGTCAAAATCACTTACATCACATTTCTTCCATTCTGATGTTTCGTCTGAAAAACAGCTGAACCTCTTGACAACTTGCATGCTTTTATGCATTGAGTTACTGCCCTGTGATTGGCTGATTAGATATTTGCATAATATACAGGTGTACTTAATAAAGTGGCAACTAAGTGTATGCATGGCATAATCTTTCTGGACAATCTGCACACAAATCTTTCCACCGTGCCTCTGTACATGTGACAACAATAAACCGATTGCCAATACAAATCCATGCCCACCCATCCCATTGATCACCCAACACTCATTCCTATGTTCAGGTTGAGAAGAGGATGTAGTGGTATTTCAGCGGAGTAAAGGAAATTAGTGATGTGAGAGAGGAGAAGAGGACCTGTTCTACCATATCCTGCAGTATTGCTACATTAGCAGCAACAGGTATAGACCATAAGGCAGAGGAGCAGAATTTGGCCATTTGGCTCATCAAATCCACTTTAGAATTTGATTTATTCTCCCTCTCTACCCATTCTCTAACGTTCTCCCTGTAATCTTTGTCTTCCTTACTAATCAAGAACCTATCGACATCTGCTTTGCCTCCCACAGCCGCCTGTTTAGGGTGAAAGACAAGATATTTAAAGGGAACATGAGGGGAAACTCCTTCACTCAGAGATGGTGTGAGTGTGGAACAAGCTGCCAGCAGAAGTGGAAGATAGAGGTTTAATTGTAACATTAAAGAAGTTTAGATAGGTACATGGGCGAGAGAGATATGGAAGGCTGTGGTCCAGGTGTGAGCAGATGGGACTAGACAGAAAATCAAGCTAGCATAGATTAGATGGGCCAAAGGGCTGCTTTTGTGCTGTAACAATCCATAATGATGCCTCCTGATGCTGAAGCACTAGTCTCTGAGACTTTCTGTCCTTCCAATCAGTCCAGCTCCCCACCGCTGGCTAACATCTCCCCAGGGACTGCACACAGGTGACACAAATGCCTACTCATCACACACCAATGGAAGACACTACCCTGGAGTCAAGTGCCACACATTTCCCCAATTCACACGTGCTAAAGTACACCTGCTCACCCTCTGGAGTGGTGTCCTTCAGCATCTCGTAGAACTGCAGCAGGTACATCACCATGCTCAGCTTGTCCGGCTCCCCCACCGATGCCATCTCCTTCCCCGTCATGATGGGAGAGATCCCAAACTCCCGCTCCGCAATGTCAAACGCAAGCTGGTTATTGGCTTCCACGTTCTTCTCATTCAGCTGCTGAAAGTCTCTGCAGGCAAATGGGAACATTGGTTTACCTTTCTCCATGAACGCCACACCCGCCAATGCAGAGATTGTTGTCACTCGGTGGTCATGAAATTCATGGGACTGACTATCAGAGGTTCCCTGTAGGAAGGAAGGTCGAGTGGACTCTGGAATTTCTCTTGGGAATTTAGGGAAGTGGGTGACCTCACAGAAACATTCTATGATGGGATGATGTTGTGAGATGGTGCTTCCCTTTATGGAGGATCTAGAGCTGGTGAACTTGAAATTAAAGCCACATTGTAGAGAGTAACATCGAAGCAGTAAGCTTTGAGGGAGGAGAGAAGAGAGAGAGGGGAGAGAGGGAGGGAGAGAGAGGGGGAAGGAGGGGGCAGGGAGAGGGAGAGAGGGAGAGGAAGGGAGAGAGAGAGGGGGGTGGGGGAGGGGGGGGAGAGAGGGGGAGGGAGAGAGAGGGGGGAGAGAGGGGGAGAGAGGGGGGGAGAGAGAGGGGGAGAGAGAGGGGTGAGAGAGGGGTGAGAGAGGGGGGGAGAGAGGGGGGAGAGAGGGGGGAGAGAGGGGGAGAGAGAGGGGGAGAGAGAGGGGGAGAGAGAGGGGGAGAGGGGGAGAGAGAGGGGGAGAGAGGGGGAGAGAGGGGGAGAGAGGGGGGGAGAGAGAGGGGGAGAGAGAGGGGGAGAGAGAGGGGGAGAGAGAGGGGGAGAGAGAGGGGGAGAGAGAGGGGGAGAGAGAGGGGGAGAGAGAGGGGGAGAGAGAGGGGGAGAGGGGAGGGGGAGAGGGAGAGGGGAGGGGGAGGGGAGGAGTCATTTTTGGGGGGTGACGCTTTTGCTGAGGCAGGTGGGGGAGGGAGAAGGTTGCTGCTTGTGCAAGGGAGGAGGGAGGGGCGGCTCTGGGGTTCTAACATTTTCTTGTCATTCATTCTTTGGGGTTTTTCCTCTGTTTCATGGATGTCTGTGAAGAGTAAGAACCTCAGATCGTATATTGTATACATTCTCTGCTATTAAATGGAACCATTGAGATGGTTGCCTGTTTAAGAACAATTATATTTTCTCAGGGAAGTGTGACTGATGTAAATGTGAGTATGAGCATCAGGAAAGAATGGATCAGTCACATATTTACTGAAAGCAAAGCCAACTGTTGACAGGTCTACTCTGAAACATTACAATCCTAATTCCCGCCTGATATTGTGAAACACAACCATCGGACACAAAGGTGGGCAGATTCCCTTTTCCCATCAAATACTAATCAACCTGATTGACTTACAAGGAGATAACACTTGCTGTTACTCAGAATAGCATTTTATATTCCTTTATTAAGTTAGGGTGGGTTGAACCTTTGATTATGATAGCTGCTTTAGCTTGACAGTCACCACGTTTATTAAGTTATTTCAGTTTAAGTTGGAGCCCAAGTCCACAGGTCCTTGAAGCTGTTGCACAGTTGATAGGATGGTTAAAAAGGCACATGGCATGCTGGTCTTCACTAGTCAGGCAACTGAGTTCAAGAGCCGTGAGGTAATGTTGCAGATCTATAAATCTCTGGTTAGACTAATTGGAACATTGTTCCCAGTTCTGGTCACCTCATTATAGGAAGGATGTGGAAGTTTTAGAGAAAGTGCAGAGCAGATTTACTGCGATGCTGCTTGGATTAGAGTCCATGCCTTATGAAGAAAGGTTAAGTGAGCTAGGGCTTTTCTCTTTGGAGTGACAGAGGATGAGAGGTGTACAAAGTGATGCACAGATAGAGTAACCCAACCAGTGCCTTTACTCAAGGGTGGCAATGGCTAATAAAAGAGGAAATAATATTAAGGTGATTAGAGGAAAGTATCGGGGGGGGGGAAGGGAGGGATGTTAGAGGTAAGGGTTTTAATTTAAACAGAGGCAGGTGCATGCAGTGCATTGTTGAGGATGGTTGGTGGAAACAGATGTACTTGAGACATTTAAGAGATGAAAGTAAAATGGAGACTTTGTGGTAGGTAGAGGTTAGATCGATCTTGAAGTAGGTTAAAAGATCAGCAAACATCGTGGGCTGAAAAATGATCTAGTGTTCCATGTTCTTAAATTGCTTTGTTGGATCTGAACCTGCACCCACGATTCCTGCATCATCAGCTTGCAAGTGATAACTGTCAGGAGGGGGCAGCCCTGAAGGCCCCAGCACCAACTCTCATGGCTTCAGGACACTGATTAATACCTGGAATCATCCAACAACTGATATTAACGCCAAGGGCATCGAACACACTGAATGGGGAGGGGACTCCAATCTCTCTCATCAGATGGAAAGGTTGGACCATCACTTCCAGAGAGGAAAGAGGTGGCAGACTGGTGGTGGGAACCAGCAAAGGGGAGTAAACCACTGGACACTGCCCGTTACCAGGTCAGAATGAGGAGTAGGACATTGAGGACTAATCCTCCCAAGTTACTGAGCAGGCTCAGTTGCTGATCTCAACCAAAGCAGAGATATCTGGATGTGAGGGGACATTTTGGGGATAGTGCTGAGAAATGCCAGCGGGTGGAAGATCAACAGTGAATCAGAATCAAAGAAAATAATAGAGAGGTTGTGTACATGGGTTCATTGTCCATTCAGAAATCTAATGACTCCAGGGACCAGCTGCTTATGCCTGCATCTAGTTCTTATGTTCAGACATCGCTACGAACATGTGGTGACTGTCAAACTAAAGCAGCTATTATAATCAAAGGCTCAACCCACCCGGACATTTTCTCTTCTCCCCTTTCCAAGAGCATGTACCACTAGGCTCAGGGACAGCTTCTACTAATGCGAAAAGATGCACTCTTGACCTCACAATCTACCTTGCACCTTACTGTCTATCTGCACTACATTGCTCTATAAATACTTTATTCAGTACTCTGCTGTTCTTCTGCCTCGGTGCAGCGTTGTCATGATCTGATCTGGATGGACAGTAGGCAAGACAGGTTTGTCACTGCATCTCAGTATATGGGCCAATAACAAAATAATTTACCGATATTGATCACAGTGTTTGCTGTCCCGTTCTTATAAAGTCCAGGCAGATTCTTCACTCCCAATGAGTTTTCTGGGATGGTCTGATTATAAATCTAACTGCCCTACAATGAGGGGTAGCTCCTGAGTAACCCAAATGAGCACCAGGCTTGTTACTCTGCAGCTCCCTCCCACCCGTCAGTGAGCCAGGAGTGCTGGAAAGCACTCAGTGATGTAAACTACCACACAGGACGATGGATGAGCTCTGGGTTCAACAATACCAGTTCTGTCACACCCAGCACAAACCATGGTGGCACTCTCCAAACATCCCTATATTCAATAATGATCCAGCCAGTGTTGGCTGTGTGTACTTGGCACGTGGGTTTCTTCTAGGTGTTCTGGTTTCCTTCTCCATTAATTAGTGACTATAAAATAGGCCTGACGTGGGGGGGATGGGGCAAATTGAGGTGGAGTTGACGGACTTGTGAGAGAGGACAGGTTACTGTGAAAGAAGTGGGCGTCTGGGCAGAACACACAAAGTGCTGGAGGCACACAGCAGGCCAGGCAGAGGAATGGACAGTTGACTTTTTGGGCTGAGACCCTTCACTAGGACTGGAAAGGAAAGGGGCAGAAGCCAGAGTAAGAAGGTGAGGGGAGGGGAAGGAGTACACACTGGCAGGTGATAGGTGAGACCAGCTGAGGGGGATGGCAGATGAAGTAGGAAGCTGTAAGGTGATAAATGGAAGAGGAATAGGGCTGGGACTGATGGATGGTTCTGAGAGCCAGCATGGACGCTAAGGGCTGAATTGTCTCCCATGTTACTAGACAAAATAAGAATATGAGAATATTCTTCACACTGGGAAAAGAGTAGGCTGATTGTTTGGAATACCATCCATCATTTGAAATCATTCATTGTTCCTACCTCTGTTGTACTGTGTCTACAATAATGGGCTGCCGTCAATGTGCAGTTTATCATATCCCTTGTCAGAGCCCCTCTACTACCAAGACGGTAAACCGAAAAAAGGATGGGGAATATGATCACCTCCCTAGGACCCTTCCAAGGTTATGCATCATCTGTCACCAGTCCATCATCATAACTGGGTTGAATTCCTGGAATCTTTTGCTTAACAGCACTGTGAGAACAACAACCCCATTTCCCAGGGGTAATTAGGGATGGAGATAAATTCTGACCTTCCCACTGAAGCCCAGGTTCTATGTCTGGATTAAAAAGAGGGGTCAAAAGCTAACATGTTGACCTGCTTAATTCACACTGTTGGCAGACTGCTGATGTTAGCATCGAGTTCAGGGAGAGGCCTGCTTAACACACACAGCGCTGGCAACATGAAGAGGACACAACTTCAGCTCAGTCGCGTCCCAGAATCTGAACAAAAGGGTGTATCTGAACGCTTGCTGGTGCACTGATGCTGAGGAGGCATAAATTATTTCAAAGCAGGGCTGCAGGAACCAAAGTTCAGTTAGCTTCGACTGTTTACCTGGAGGTGTTCCCCACAATCAGCATACCACCTAGCACTGAAAACTCCCTGTACCCTGATACTACTTTTCTCATGGCAGCCTTTACTTCTTGGAGAGATTTTATTAATTTTCTGTCAGCTCATAAAATTGAGCTCTTTGCTCAGGTTGCTGATAAATGTGAGGTGCTACATTTTGGTCGGAGTAATCCAAATAGGACACACATGGTAAATGGTAGGGCATTGAAGAATGCAGTAGAACAGAGTGATCTAGGAATAATGGTGCATAGTTCCTTGAAGGTGGAATCTCATGTGGATAGGGTGGTGAAGAAAGCTTTTGGTACGCTGGCCTTTATAATTCAGAGCATTGAGTATAGGAGTTGGTACGTAATGTTAAAATTGTACAAGGCATTGGTAAGGCCGAATTTCGAGTATTGTGTACAGTTTTGGTCACAGAATTATAGGAAAGATGTCAACAAAATAGAGAGAGTACAGAAAAGATTTACTAGAACGTTACCTGGGTTTCAGCACCTAAGTTACAGGGAAAGATTGAACAAGTTAGGTCTTTATTCTTTGGAGCGTAGAAGGTTGAGGGTGGGGCTTGATAGAGGTATTTAAAATTATGAGGGGGATAGATAGAGTTGACGTGGATAGGTTTTTTCCATTGAGAGTAGGGGAGATTCAAACAAGAAGACATAAGTTGAGACTCAGGGGCAGAAGTTTAAGGGTAACATGAGGGGGAATTTCTTTACTCAGAGAGTGGTAGCTGTGTGGAATGAGCTTCCAGTAGAAGTGGTAGAGGCAGGTTCAGTATTGTCATTTAAAGTAAAATTGGATAGGTATATGGATAGGAAAGGAATGGAAGGTTATGGGCTGAGTGCGGGTCAATGGGACTAGGTGAGAGTAAGTGTTCGGCACAGACTATAAGGGCTGAGATGGCCTGTTTCCGTGCTGTAATTGTTATATGGTTAGATCAGTAAATTACGGATAATCACTGTGATCAATGGCAAACCCACCACTTCTGGGGACAAGTGTTGAAATAGGAAGCAAATGATACAAAACAACAACAGCCCAGTACAAAACCTTTAGCTCATCACATAGGTGACACTGTCCAATCCTGGGGAAGTGAGGGCTCCGAAATCACACACCCATCTCCCACATTTAATCAATAGGGCAACAGGGACCTCTGTCAGCGGCTGCTACAAGTCCTGAACACTGGTAGGCATCTGGCTCTGTTGGTGAACGGCAGCTTTTCTTCGGGTGCGTAGGGTGGGGGGGGGGGGGGGGGAGGAGGAGGAGACCCGTGTAACGGTTGTATTCTGTATGTAATCTGTTGTAATCAGGGTCTGTTGGTGAAGGCCAGTTTAGGTAGGTAGGTAGGTGGGTGAGTGGGTGAGTGGGTGAGTGGGTGAGTGGGTGAGTGGGTGAGTGGGTGAGTGGGTGAGTGGGTGAGTGGGTGAGTGGGTGAGTGAGTGAGTGAGTGGGTGAGTGAGTGAGTGAGTGAGTGAGTGAGTGGGTGAGTGAGTGAGTGAGTGAGTGGGTGGGTGGGTGAGTGAGTGAGTGAGTGGGTGGGTGGGTGAGTGAGTGGGTGGGTGGGTGAGTGAGTGAGTGAGTGAGTGGGTGGGTGAGTGAGTGGGTGGGTGAGTGAGTGGGTGGGTGAGTGAGTGGGTGGGTGAGTGAGTGGGTGGGTGAGTGAGTGGGTGGGTGAGTGAGTGGGTGGGTGGGTGAGTGGGTGGGTGAGTGGGTGGGTGGGTGAGTGGGTGGGTGGGTGAGTGGGTGGGTGGGTGAGTGAGTGAGTGAGTGGGTGAGTGAGTGAGTGAGTGGGTGGGTGGGTGGGTGAGTGAGTGAGTGAGTGGGTGGGTGGGTGGGTGAGTGAGTGAGTGAGTGAGTGAGAGAGTGGGTGGGTGGGTGAGTGAGTGAGTGAGTGAGTGGGTGGGTGAGTGAGTGGGTGGGTGAGTGAGTGGGTGGGTGAGTGAGTGGGTGGGTGAGTGAGTGAGTGAGTGGGTGGGTGGGTGAGTGAGTGAGTGGGTGGGTGAGTGACTGAGTGTGTGTGTGTGTGTGTGTGTGTGTGTGAGTGAGTGAGTGAGTGAGTGAGTGAGTGAGTGAGTGAGTGAGTGAGTGGGTGGGTGGGTGGGTGAGTGGGTGGGTGAGTGAGTGGGTGGGTGAGTGAGTGAGTGAGTGAGTGAGTGTGTGTGTGTGTGTGTGTGTGTGTGTGTGTGTGTGTGTGTGTGTGTGTGTGTGTGTGTGTGTCTGTGTGTCTGTGTACACGTACGTGCGCGTTTCAGCTCTCAAGTGAACCCCGCAGACTCACATCAGGTCAGGCCGGTAGCGATGGAGGATGGCACAGAGCGCCAGCCCGCTCTTCCACGACGTCGTCAGGTCAACCACATTGACGTTCCTGTAGCCCTGCGTCTGCTTCTGGCACCAGGCCAGCAACTTGTTGGATCGGGCCAGAGAGTCTGCAAACCCAAAGATCACGTCAATAGTGCATGATGAGGGGGGTAGTGAAGGGGCGGCACGAGAATCGGGGCAGGCAGGATGGGTCACAGAGAAGGGACCAGCCACGGGGGGTCGGTACCAGACTGACTGTGTGCATCCCGTCCGGATTATGGTTGGAAATGGGTTGAGGGGTCAGTGATTGTGTGTCAGCAGGTGACTCGATCACAGGAAAGGGTGCAGGGTTAGCAATGGTGTCAGAAGCTACAGGAAACCATTCGGTCCATCACTTCCCTGCTGACTGCAGATACTGGCAATCTGGAGCCACACACTCAGAATGCTGGAGGAATTCAGCAGGTTAACAAAGGGTACAATAAACAGTTGATATTTAGGGCTGAGTTCCTTCAAGGGTCTCAGCTTGAAACGATGACTGTTCATTCCCCTCCCTAGATGCTGTCTGACCGACTGAGTTGCTCCACCATTTTGTGTGCCTTGCTCATCCCACTAAACCACTGCCTTGAACATAAAGATTCGCCATCAGGATAGTTCTGTTTAAATGAGAGGGGTGTTGCTGGCCCAGTCAGGGTTCACATGCTGACCTCCACATCCCCACTCCCCTCAGACTGCAAAGACTTCACCTCCCCAATAATCCTCCTCCTGACTCACAACATAAGTACCTAAACTCCTGGCTCACTCACTGACAATGCGTAACCAACCATTGCTGAGGTGCCCAATGAAGCAGTGGAGGCTACCTCTGTAAATATATTTAAAACAAGGTTGGATAGATCTTTGCATAGTAGGGGAATTAAGGGTTATGGGGAAAAGGCAGTTAAGTGGAGATGAGTCCCTGGTCAGATCAGCCATGATCTTATTGAATGGCAGAGCAGGCTGGATGGGCCGGATGGCCTAGTCCTGCACCTATTTCTTACATTCTTATGTAAAACCCCTCACAGCTCTCTCCATTTAATTGTTGTGCTAATTCCAACAACCTGGATCAACTCTCCCTTCAGACGCCAATCCCATTCTGGAGAAAAAACAGACAACATGTCAGATTCTGTTCCCACTGCACTGGTAACATTGCAGGAAGTGTTTCCCCTCCTCTTCCTAGTGACATTAACTGCTCCTGTTGGGAGCTGCCGAGGCAACAACATTGCTTTTCCATCCCTTGCCTCAGTGAGTAAGGAGAAACATGCCCTCTGCCTTTTTAAGACCAGTGCTGCTACCTTTCAGGATCAGAAGACACATCATAGATCCCTCAACATTCATCCTTTACATCAACACCCAGCCCCACCCCCCCAAGTAATGCCAATATAAGTAGGGAACAGATTCCTACACTGCAGGAAGGAATATTTGAATTGGATGAGCTTTGTAGAAAAATGGCAAGTGGAACTCAGTCCAGAGAAATGGCAGCTCTCCACTCTGGCAACACCAACAGAGACTTCCTGTGGCTGTAAGACATTAGAGCGGAATTCAACTATTTCAGCCCATCAAGTCTGCTCCACCACGGCTGATTCATTTTCCCTCTCATCTCTATTCTTCTATCTTCTCCTCACAGCTTTGACGTCCTTGCTGATCAAGAACCTATCAACCTCCGTTTTAAATATAACCCAATACACGGCACAGTGATCACGGCTGGCACTGTGCACTTTGACTTACACAGTTCCAAAGGTACCTCGCTGCTCCTGACCTTTTTCAACCCCTTCACCCACCCTGGGGATCAATGGACAGGTCTGTACTCACTGCAGCCTCACTGTCAAACACACAGCCAACTTCTGAAGGCACAAGAGATCCTGCAGATGCTGGAAATCGTGGGCTGTGCACACAAAATGCTGAAGAACTCAGCTGGTTAAGTAGCATCTATGGAGGGGAGTAGACAGTGAATGTTTTTGGCCAAGTCCCTTCTTCGGGGCTGGAAAGGAAGCTGGAAGAAGCCAGAATAAGAAGGTGGAGGCCGGGCAAGTATAAGCAGCAGGTGATATGTGAAACTAGGTGAATGAGGGTGGATGGAGAGGGGTTTGGTGAAGTAAGAAGCTGGGAGATGATATTTGGAAGAGGTAATGGGCAGAAAGAGCAGGAATCCGATAGGAGAGTGGACCATGAGAGAAAGGAGGAGGTACACCAGTGGGAGGTGATAGCTAAGAGTGTAGGAGAGAAGGGGAGAGGGGGGTAATGGGGAATGGAAAAAGAGAAGGGGAAGGGGGAAGAGATTAATGCAAGTTTGAGAAATCAACATTCATGCCATCAGGTTGAAAGCTATTTACAGACGTAATCAGTACATAGGGGTGTGTACACTGCAGACTCACTGTCAAACACACAGCCATCTTATGCAGACAGAAGAGATTCTGCAGATGCTGGAAATGGTGAGCATCACAAACAAAATGCTGGAGGAACTCAGCAGGTCAGGCAGCATCTATGATGGGGAATAAACAGTCGACAGTTCAGACCGAAACCATTCATCAGTCCCGAGCTCCTCCATAATTTTGTGTGTGTTGCAGCCAACTTGGCCACTTTTCATATTCTCCATGTTTAAATCTAGCTCACTGAAGGAGACTGGATTCTGAGTTCAGTGGAGTTCCCTGTACATTGCCAGTCCGTTAAGTGCCTGCAACATCATCTTTTCACACTTGTCACTGTCTCAAACTTGCAACCAATGGCAGCAGTAGCTACAGAAAAGGAGACCATTGTGGTGATGGTCAACAGACTGTGATCGAGTACTGATATCCTGGAGAGTCTGGAGAGCAACAGTGGTGGTGAGGCCACTAGTGATGTTGTTTAGTTTTTAATATCAAGACAGGGCTGCACAATGGGTCAACAGTGGTGCTGCCACCCCCCATTCCCCACAGCATCAGGGACCCGGGCTCAGTCCTGGTATCTGCTGCTGTCTGTGCGGAATTTGAATGTGTGGGTGAGTGCAGAAGTCAACACGACATTAAGACAGAATCTACAGCATCTCGCGAAGCAGTGGAGGGAGGGTGTGAATACAGTCTGGGGGAATCACGGATTGGAGTCCCTATAAAGTTTCTAGGATGAGCGCAGATGGGCACTGTGGTCAATGTGGATGTAGAGGGCTGAAAGGTCTGTTTCTGTGCTGTGTGACTGTAAGGGCAGGGAGAGTTGACACAGCGAGCAGTTTGTGTGTTAGAAGCACGGGGCAGGACTGAGTGAGTTGGTGGAGAAGCGGGGTGGGGTGGGGTTTTGTCAGAACCACTGCATTACTGGGGGCCTGCCTGGAGGAAGTTACTGAGGTCGGACGATTGAAGGGTGCAGGGTGCCCATGTTCTGAGCCGGACCTGTGGGAGTACAGGTCCAACAGCTCAACAACAGGGTGAGAATCCTTTAAAGCAAGGGTTCTCAACCTGGGGAACATGACGTAAGAAAGGTTAGGAACTCCTGCTTTAAAGCAAGGTTACAGTCAGCTGGACTGTCATGTGTTTGTGGACAATGAAACACCAAAACTGCCTGGTGAATGGTAACCAATGGCGATGGGCTCAGCATCCATTTTGTGTGGGCCTTTACACCCCACTTGTTTCACTCACCACTCTGCTTCGTCCGTGGTGACCTTGAACCTGCCGCAGGTTCAACTGTGGGAATGACCTTCTGATCGCCTGTGATGTACAAATGCCGGACCTGCCAAGACAAAAGGGACCCATCAGTCCTGTCGTGAGTGGGAACAAAGGCGATAATGACACAGAACATATAACAGTACCGCACAGGAACAGGCCCTTTGGCCCACAGTGTTAAGCTGAACCAATTGAACTAGTAATCAAATGGCCAACTAAACTAATCCCCTCTGCCTACACAATATCCAGATCCTTCCATTTGCCGCATAATCAAGTGCGAGTCTAAACATCTCTTAAAATCTCTTAAAGTCTAGCGATTTACTAAACAATCTACTAAAAAATTAAAAACCAAAATTGTGAGGCTGAAAAGGTATTCATCCCCTTTGTAATTACCCTGCTAACTTTCCTCAGGTGCAATACTGTATATTACCTTACCATCTCACCCAATTTGTTGATGCAGAAAATTGGAGGATCACCTGTTTTCAATGCATTCATCAGAATAAATACCCCCTCTCTCTGTAAGGTGCAACAATATGGTAGGTTGTCAACAGACCAGACCAAAATGAATACTAAAGAATATTCAAGTCAACTCAGGGAAATGATAAGAGAAGCACAGATCTGGGGAAGGGTATAAAACCATCTCAAAGGCACTGAACATACCACAGAGCTCAGTGCAGTCCATCGTGAAAAGTGGAAAAAATATGAAACTACAGCTACACTGCCTAGGTCAGGCTGTCCCTCTAAACTTAATCATCAGAGAAGAATGCCACATGTAAGAGAGGTTACTGTGAAGCCAAGCCACTCTGACTGAGCAGCAGAAGTCAGTGGCTGCAACGAGGGATGAAGTTCATGACTCCACAAACTCCAAAGCTTTGCACAATAGGAGTATTTAAGGAACAGTGCCAAGGAAGAAGCCCAGGCTCAAAAAACCCCATCCTTTCCCATAAAGACTTTGCAAAACGCCTCCTAGCAGATACCATAAAGATGTGAATGAAGGTCCTGTGGTCAGATGAGACTAAAGGTGGAACTTTTTGGCTGCAACACAAAGCAGTGCATTTGGCATAAATCTAATACTGACCATCAGCCAGGTAACACCATCCCTACTGTAAAGTATGGCGGAGGTAGCATCATAATGTGAGATGCTTTTCAGCAACAGAAACCGGAAATCTGGTCAGGATTGATGGAAAGATGAATGCTGCTAAATACAGAGAGATCCTGGATAAAACCTGCTAGCCTCTGCCAGAAAGCTTAAACTGGGGAGGAAATTATTCTTTCAGCAGGACAATGGCCCACAGCGCATTGCTAGAGGGAATATGGAGTACCTTCAAATGAAGAAAATTGATGTCCTTGAGTGGTCCAGTCGGAGTCCAGACCTTAACCTGATCAAACTTCTCTGGCAAGACCTCAAGACTGCTGTCCACCGCCACTCCCCAACTAACTTGGCACAACTTGAGCAATTTTGCAAAGAGGAATGGGCAAATCTTGCTCCATCACATTGCGCAAAGCTAATAGAGACTTAAACGAGATTACCGGTTGTAATAGCTGTGAGAGGTGGTTCAACTAGGTGCTGAACAAAAGAAGATGAATACTTGACATTTCAGTTTTGAATCTTTAGTTTTTCATGTTTTTCAATATACTCTACTGTGAAAAAAAAGGAATATGCGATTCACAAATAAAAATTCTCAGTTCTATTGATCAAAATCCCTTTTGTAATTCTCAATCATGTAAACAGAGGGTTGGGGGCCAAATACTTTTCCAAGGCACTGTAAGTCAGCCACGATCAAATCATGGAGCAGCCTCGAAGGGCCAAATGGATTACTTTTACTTCAATGTCTTATGGTCAAAATGATCCCCACACTGACAAACACAAAGACAGAGCGGGCAACAGTAAAGAGAGGGCCAGTTCTGGACAGGTGGGATATAGGGAAGGAGTGTCGGCTAATGGTCTTAGGTCCTTAATGGTCTTAATGGTCCTAATAGGAATGTTATGGTCTTCCCAGGAGAAAGCGCTGCATAAAACAGCTAGTTTTCATCGGCATTCCCAAAGCCAAGGATATGGAAATGGGATGGAGACAGGAGCAGGTGGCTCGAGAGCATGACTTCCCCTCATATTTTCCTCTAATCACCTAAAAATCATGCCCTTGGGTATTAGCCATTGCTATCCTGGGAAAAAGTTACTGGCTGTCCACTCTATCTATGCCTCTCATCATCCTGCACACCCTGTCACTGTGGGATGTCTGCTGCTGCTGCAGACGTGTCGTCCTTGACTGTGGTCTCCAGGCTGGCACCTTGATGCACCAGGCTCACTGCATGCAAATTATTGGGAAAGAGGAATCTCGGGGTTACAGAATGGTTGAGGGTGGGTAGTTGGGCATTCCAGCTGCTGCTGATGATCCACAGTGCCTTACGGAGCTACCGCAATGGCCCGGGATTAATTCCCTGTAGCACGATGGCATCACCGTCGACAGAACGCAGGCTGGTTTCACATTGTGGAGCTGGGCCTTCATTCCAACAAGGTAGTTGCAGTGGTCAATCTAACCAATACTGCTAATGACAAACAGATCTACATCCAGAGTGGTGAATGCCAGAAGCAGGCTCATCACTAGTGACTGGTTACATCTGGGCTGTGGGGGGGGGGTTCTTGGTTAGGAGCTGAATCTACAGTAGGGCAATAGCACTGAGGGTGGGGTTAAGGTTTAACACTTGAGCAGAGATTGTGTTGCTGAACTGGAGTTGTCAGAAGTTTGTAGAGCTGTACTGGATTGGCTTTCTGCCCAAGATGAGGATGGTGTTGTTGGTACAATTCTGTTCTGAGAAGGCCAGGTTCCCTGTTAGGCAACAAACCAAAGATGCAGTTCGTGTTCCCATTCAGCAGGAGAGAACAGTGTTGGTGTGTTTAATGCTAGTGTTTAGTTACTAACCTGATTTGGATCCAGAACATGGATATTGACTTTGGGGTATCGGGTGACGGGATCGATGCTGAACAGATTGAAGTCCTTGCTGATATTCTGTGGCGTAGTCTGAGGTAGTAATCTGTAAATGCTCTCCCTGGAAACAAGTTATTCACATTAAACATGGGCTGCACACACCTATTAACTGAAGAGAAAGTCAACCTGTACAGGAGAGTGCCCTAGAATCTCACTAACACATCAGTCACTGCTCATGAGAAAATACATCAAGCACCAATGAAAGGGTCTCTTCAGGGAGACTCACTCCAGCTATAGAGGGCCAAGAATATGACAAATGGCTCAAATAGCTTAGAATACAAGAATGAGGAGCACAGTAAGCCAATTCCTGCTCTGTCATTCAATAAGATCATGGCTGATCTACTCAAACTCAGCTTCACGTACCTTTAATTCTCCTGCTATGCAAAAAATCTTTCTAACTGCTTCTTAAATATAGTTAATGAGTTAGCATCTACTGCTTCGCTGGGCAGAGAATTCACTACTCTCTGGGAAAAGCAGCTCCTCATCTCAGTCCTAAATCTATTTCCTTGTGGTTATGTTCCCTTGTGCTCGTCTCAACTACCGGAGGAAACAATCTTCTTGCTTCGATCTCATTAGCCCCTTTCATAATTCTATATATTTCTACAAGATCCCCTCTCAGTCTTCTGAATTCTAGTGAGCACAGTCCCAGGCAACTATAGGTGCAGACAGGAGCCAATCTGTCCCTCCACACCCCCCACCCCCGTGTTCTCTCAATGCAGTGTGGATGAGTCCCATTTCTCTGAACACAGCAGGTCTGAGATGAGGGATTGCTTTCTCCCAGACAGCTGCCCGGCCATCACATTACCAGCTCCCTACGCAGTGTCACCTCCCCCTCCCGGTGTGACAGGGAACGCAAAAATCAAAGTGAAGGGATTTGGCGGTGCCCTGGAAGGTGGGGAATCCTCTGGTACAGGGGAAACTTGGTGCTGACCGATCCTGCTTCAGGCAGTGAACAAACTACGATCTACAGCTGCAGCTGCCAAGCAACTCACTGACTGAACAGGACAGGCACAGGGGGAACTTTCCCTCTGCCTCAGAATTGCAGTTTCACAACGCAATGGGAAGTGGGACTTGCTGTCTAGACACAAGTGTTTCTCCAGCAGGGGGGGCATCATTTACAAAAGGAGGGCTAATATCACACACCAAGTGCTGCAGAATCTCAGCAGGGGAATAAATAATGAACACTTTGGGCTGGGACCCTTCACTCTGATCGGGATGAAGGATCTCAGCCCGAAGTGTTTATTCCCTTCCACAGATGCTGCCGACCTGTGGAGTTCCTGAAGCATTTGCTGTGTGTTACTTAAGGTTTCCAGATTCTGCAGGATCTCTTGTCTTTACAACAAATGTCAGTTGCTGCAAAATTGCCCCAGTGTTCAATTGGAGGCAGAGGCTGTGGTAATCGGAGAGGGAGAGGGAGAGGAAGAGAGAAGAGGTCTGTGACAGTGCCTTACACACCTAGAACAGGGCGCCCCACACCACGATAAAACACATTTTATCGTCAAGAAGCGGTCTCAGTTTCTGTTCCATTGCCAGCCAGTGTGCTCAGGAAACTTGCAGCCACCCTGGAAACATCCCCCAGTTGTCAGAGGGAGAAAGGGATTCCCACACACTGAGGTGAAGGGGAAATGGGCTTGAACCGTTTAAGGAATTCCTAAAAATTAGGAATGAATTCCCTGCTGAGTGGGACAGGTAGAACAACTGTTCCAAAGGATTAAGGAAGGTTGTCCTGGAACTCACATGTAAAGGTAACAAAGGTAACTTTTTGAAGAGGTAACAAAAGAAATTGACGAGGGTAGGGCAGTGGATGTGGTCTACATGGACTTCAGCAAAGCATTTGACAAGGTCCCTCATGAAAGACTCATCCAGAAAGTCATGAGGCATGGGATAAGTGGAACTTTGGCTGTTTGGATAAAAAATTGGCTTAAAGGAAGAAAGCAGAGGGTAGTTGTGGAAGGAAAGTATTCTGCCCGGAGGTCAGTGACTAGTGGAGTGCTGCAGGGATCTGTCCTGGGACCCCTGCTATTTGTGATTTTTATAAATGACCTAGATGTAGAGTCAGAAGGATGGGTGAGTAAGTTTGCGGTTGACACGAAGATTGGAGGATTGTGGATGGAGCTGTAGGTGGTCGAAGGTTACAAGAGGATATAGACAGGCTGCAGAGTTGGGCAGAAAAATGGCAGATGGCGTTCAATCCTGGACAAGTGCATTTTGGAAGGACAAACCAGAAGACTGAGTACAGGATTAATGGTCAGTTACTTAAGAGTGTGGATGAACAAAGGGACCTTGTGGTTCAAATCCATACATCCCTCAAGGTCACTGCACAGGTTGATAGGGTAGTTAAGAAGGCCTATGAAGCTAGGCTTCATAAACAGGGGGATTGAGTTCAAGAGTAGAGAGGTCATGTTGCAACTCTACAAATCTCTGGTGAGACCGCACTTAGAGTATTGTGTTCAGTTCTGGTCAACTCATTATAGGAAGGATGTGGAAGCTATGGAGAGGGTGCAGAGATTTACCAGGATGTTGCCTGGTTTGGAGAATAAGTCATATGAAGCAAGGTTAGCAGAGCTGGGACTTTTCTCTTTGGAGTGTAGAAGAATGAGAGGGGACTTGATAGAGGTCTACAAGATTATGAGAGGCATAGATAGGGTGGATAATCAGTACCTGTTTCCCAGGGCACCAAGAGCAAACACCAGTGGGCATATGTACAAAATTAAGGGAGGGAAGTTTAGGGGAGACATCAGGGGTAAGTTGTTTTTGGTTTTTTTTTATATATATAACACAATGGGTTGTGAGTGCCTGGAATGACTTGCCAGGGATGGTGGTGGAGGCTAAAATATTAGGGGTATTTAAGAGCCTCTTGGACAGGCACATGGATGAAAGAAAAATGGAAGGTTATGGGGTAGTGTGGGTTTAGTACTTTTTTTAAGGATTATATAGGTTGGCACAACATGGAGGGCTGAAGGGCCTGTACTGTGCTGTAGTGTTCTATGGTTAAAACATTAGGGTAGGGCAAAGGCAACAGGGTTTAGTTTGGTGCTGAAGAATTAATGCAAGTCGATATGGGAATTGGGCCAGACCAGGGGTTGTCCAGGACAGGGCTGGAACAGGGGGTGCCCGGAAATGCGGAAGGAACTAGGCTTGTCTGGGAACTGGGTATGTCCGGGAATGTGGCTGGAATTGGGAATATTGTTGCAGTAGGTGGGGAGACTGGGAAAGATACATCTGTTTGCAAAGTGCCAGGAGGGAGATCAGTGGGGAGGGAATCTCTCCCTCTCCACCTCCTTACTGCTTTCCGCAGGGATCGCTCCCTAGTCTATTCGTCCCTCCCTGCTGATCTCCCTCTTGACACTTACTCTTGCAAGTGAAACAAGTGCTTCAGTTACCCCTACACCTACTCCCTCACTACCATTCAGGGCCCCAAACAGTCCTTCCAGGTGAGGTGACACTTCACCTGTGAGTCTGCCGGGGTCATATACTGTGTTCGGTGCTGCCAGTATGGCCTCTTGTATGTTGGTGAGACAAGACATAGACTGGGAGACCGTTTTGCTGAACATCTATGCTCTGTCCGCCAGAACAAGCGAGACCTCCCAGTGGCCACCCACTTTAATTCCACATCCCATTCTGATATGTCCATCCATGGTCTCCTCCACTGTCAAGATAGGGCCACAAATAGGTTGGAGGAACAACACCTTTTATTCCATTTGGGTATCCTCCGCTCTGATGATATGAACATCCATTTCTCAAACTTCCACCAACCCCCCTTCACCATTTCCCATCCGTTTGTCCCTCTCTCATGTTATCTCCTTGACGCCCATCACCTCCCTCTGGTGCTTTTCCCCCTCCCCTTCTTCTTTCTTCCATGGCCTTCTGTCTCTTTCACCAGTCATCTTTTTAGGTCTTTGCTTCATCCGTACCCCTCCGAGTTTCATCTATCACTTGGCGTTTCTCTTCCCATTCCCCCCCCCTCTTTCAAATCTACTCAGCTTTATTTTTTTCCTCAGTCCTGCTGAAGAGTTTCAGCACAAAACGTGGACTGCACTTTTTCCCCCAGTGATGCTGCCTGGCCTGCTGAGCTCCTCCAGCATTTTGTGTTGTTGCACGAGTTTAAGACGCACACCAGGATCTTTGGTGAGTGACCTGCTGTTTGGCTACATGGGAAGAAGTTCCTGAGCACCCCTCAGGTATTGGACACTGACAAGAATAACTTGAGGTGTCAACAGGTGCCTCTGCTTGCTCTGAAGCGCACTGCCATTTCAGGTAGCAGAGTGGAGAGTTGGAAGTGGGAATGTTGATCATCAATCCCCTTTTAGACCAATAAGGGCAGGACGTATAGAACAATGGAGCTGCATGCAAAGAGTTGCCACTTTCTGGTGCCATCTTCGAATCAGACTGGCTCAGGAAGGCACCTTGGTCAGCAAGGACAAGATGGGTTGAGGGACTGTCTCTATGCTGTACAACTCTAATGCTCAAGGTGATTTACCATTAGTGAGGGAGAACCCTAATCAGAGTGAGTGGTGGGTTGTTTTATCCTAACCAACAGTAAGCTTACCACCAGTGATATCAATAAGGAAACTCCATCACATGAAAGCTGCTGGAAATGGGGAACTCCCAAAATGGTGGAGAAATGCAGCAGCTCAATGTATTGAGAGAGGTGTTATTAGGTTCCTAAATGATGAGGGCATTAAAGATGATGGAGCAAAATGCATTGAGAAGGTAAGGCAGGCATCACCACTCGTCAGGAGAACACACTGAATGTTCCCTTCACTTCAAAGAGGGAGATGGAATCCAAAACGGCAAGAGGAAAGGGCAGGTAAATGCAGCATGTTGTGAGATTGTAAGAAAGGATAGGCAGTTGATAAGGTGTAATTGCAGTCAGTGCGAAGGGTTGAAGTGTGTCTGTTTTAATGCAAGAAATTATCAGGAACAAGGGTGATGAACAAGCATGGGTCAGTACATAGAACTATGATGTTGTTGTCATTTCAGAGACTCGGCTGTCACAAGGGCAGGAATGGCTACTGGATATTCCAGGGTTTCAATGTTTCAAAAGAGACAGAGAAAGAGGTAAAAGAGGTGGGGGAATGGCAGTGTTAATCAGCAATAGTATCACAGCTGCAGAAAGGGAGGGCTTCTTGGAGGGGTCAACCATTGAGTCAGTCTGGGGGGGAAGTCAGAAACAGGAAGGGAGCATTCACTCTATTGGGAATATTCTATAAGCCCACAATAGCAACAGAAATACTGAAAAACAGATCGGGAAGCAGATTCTGGAAAGGTGCAAAATAAAAAGGATCGTTGTCATAATAGACAACAAAATAGAGAGAGTACAGAAAAGATTTACTAGAATGTTACCTGGGTTTCAGTACCTAAGTTACAGAGAAAGGTTGAACAAGTTAGGTCTTTATTCTTTGGAGTGTAGAAGGTTGAGGGGGGACTTGATAGAGGTATTTAAAATAATGAGAGGGATAGATCGGTTTGACGTGGTTAGGCTTTTTCTATTGAGAGTAGGGGAGATTCAAACAAGAGGACATGATTTGAGAGTTGGGGGCAAAAGTTTAGGGGTAACACGAGGGGGAACTTCTTTACTCAGAGAGTGGTAGCTGTGTGGAATGAGCTTCCAGTAAAAGTGGTAGAGGCAGGTTCAGTATTGTCATTTAAAGTAAATTGGATAGGAAAGGAATGGAGGGTTATGGGCTGAGTGCGGGTCAATGGGACTAGGTGAGAGTAAGCGTTCGGCACTGACTAGAAGGGCCGAGATGGCCTGTAATTGTTATATGGTTACATGGTCATGGAGGTCTTGAACTTTCCTAATATTGATTGGCACCTCCTCAGTGAAAACGTTTAGATGGGGCAGAATTTATTAGGCGTGCCCAGGAAGGATTCCTGGCACAATTTGTTGACAGGCTGATGAGAGAGAAGGCCATACTAGATCTGGTGCTGGGCAATGAACCTGGTCAGGGTACAGATCTCGTGGTGGGTGATCATTTTGGTGACACTGACCACAACTCCCTGACCTGCTACCGTAGCCTTGGACAGGGATAGCAGCAGACAGCACGGGAAAATATTTAGTTGGGGAGGGGGAAATTATGATGTTATTAAGCAGGAACTTGGGAGCATAAATTGGGAATGGATGGACTCAGGGAAATGCACAACAGGAACATGGATGCTGTTTAAGGACAACTTGCTCTGGATGAGTTAGCCCCATTGAGGCAGGAAAAGGGTGCTATGATGAAGCAACCACGATTGAAAGAAGATGTGGAACATCTGGCTGAGGAAGAAAGAAGCTTACTTAAGGTTTAAGAAACAAGGATCAAAAACAGTTGTAAGGTAACCAGGAAAGAGCTGAAGAATGGATTTAGCAAGAAGAGGGCACAAGAAGACTTTGGAATGTAGGATTAAGGAAAACCCCAAGGCGTTTTATTGTGCATGTGAAGAGCAGGAGGGTGACTAGAGTTAGGGTAGGATTAATCACAGAGAATAGAGGAAACATGGGCCTGGAGTTAGAGGAGGTAGGAGAGGTCCTTAGTGATTACTTTGCTTCAGTAATCACCAGTGAAAGCGACCTTGATGTTTGTGAGGACAGCATAAAACAGACTGCTATTCTAGAACATGCCACGTTAAGAAAGATGATGTACTGGAACTTTAGAAAAGCATTAGGATAGATAAGTCCATGGGGCTGGGCGGGATATAACCCAGGCTACTACAGGAAGCAAGGGAAGAGATTGGTGCACCTTTCACAATGACCTTTGTGTCCTCACTGGCCACGGAGTAGTATCAAATGATTGAAGGGGAGCAAATGTTATTCCTTTGTTCAAGAAAGAGAGTAGCGGTAACTCTGGGAATTATAGACCAGTGAGTCTTACTTCAGTGGACAAATTATCGTTGAAGATCCACAGAGATAGGATTTATAAGCATTTGGAGAAGCCACAGTCTGGTTAGATATAGTCAACAGGCTTTGTGAGGGGCAGGTCATACCTCACAAGCCTGACGGAATTCTTTGAGAATGTAACAAACTACATCAATGAAGGTAGAGCAGTGGATGTTGTGTATGTGGATTTTAGTAAGGTGTTAGATAAGGCTCCCCATGGTAGGCGCATTCAGAAAGTTAAGAACCATGGGATCCAGGGAAAACTTGGCTGTGTGGATTCAGAACTGGCTTGTCCATAGAAAGCAGAAGGCAGCTATAGATGAAGCCTATTCTGCCTGAAAGTTGGTGACCAGTGGTAGTCCACGGGGATCTGCTCTGATCCCCGTTCTTTGTAATTTTTATAAATGACCTGGATGAGGAAGAAGAGTGGGTTTAAGTTTGCAAACAACATGAAAGTTGGTAGAGTTGTGGATAGTGTAGAAGGTTGTCATAGGTTGCAATGGGACACTGATATGATGCAGAGCTGGTCTGAGAAGAGGCAGACACGATCTGGAAAAGTGTGAAATGATTCACACTGAAAGGTTGAACTTGAAGGCAGAATATAGGGTTAATGGTAATGTGAAGGAAATAGAGGGATATTGGGGTCCACCTCCACAGATTCCGCAAAGTTGCTGTGTAAGTTGATAGGATTATTAAGAAAGCGTATGGTGCGCTGGCCTTTATTAGTTTGGGGTGGGGGACTGAGTTCAAGAGCTGCAAGATAATACTGCACCTCGATTAAACCCTGGTTAGACCACATTTGAAATATTATTTTCAGTTCTAGTCACCTCATTAGAGGAAGGATGAGGAAGATTTGGAGAGGGTTAAAGGAGATTTACTAGACTGCTCACACAAAATGCTGGTGGAACACAGCAGGCCAGGCAGCATCTAGAAGGAGAAGCACTGTCGACGTTTCGGGCCCAGACCCTTTGTCAGGACTAACTGAAAGGAGATACTAAGAGATTGAAAGTAGTGGCAGGGGGGATGCAAAATGATAGGAGAAGAGCGGAGGAAGTGGGATGAAGCTAAGAGCTGGAAAGGTGATTAGCGAAAGTGATACAGAGCTGGAGAAGGGAAAGGATCATGGGACAGGAAGCCTTGGGAGAAAGAAAGGGGGAGGTGGAGCACCAGAGGGACATGGAGAACAGGCAGGGTGATGGGCAGAGAGAGGGAGAGAGAAAAAAAATCAAACAACTAAATATGTCAGGGATGGGGGTAAGAAGGGGAGAAGGGGCATTAACGGAAGTTAGAGAAGTCAATGTTCATGCCATCAGGTTGGAGGCCCGAAACATCAACAGTGCTTCTCCTTATAGATGCTGCCTGGCCTGCTGTGTTCCACCAGCATTTTGTGTGTGTTGTTTGAATTTCCAGCATCTGCAGATTTCCTCATGTTTACTAGACTGCTGCCTGAATTAGACAGCATGTCTTATGAGAATAGATTGAGTGAGCTAAGGCTTTTCTCTTTGGAGTGGAGTACAAAAGGCAACTTGCTAGACATGTATAAGAGGCATACAGTAGTTTGAGTGGACAGCCAGAGACTTTTTCCACTGGGCAGAAATGGCTAATACGAGGAGGCACAATTTTAAGGTGATCGGAGGCAAGTATAGGGAGGGATGTCCCTGCTAGAGGTGATGGTACAGGCAGATACTATATTAGGGACAACTAAGATAGGCACAGGGTTGATAGAAAAATGGGAGGCTGTGTAGTTGGATTGATATTAGAGTAGGTTAAAAGGCTGGCATAACATCATGGGCCGAAGGGACTGCATTGTGCTGTAGTGTTCTATGGCCTAAATTCTAGATCATAGAATCAGTGGTGAATGAAGTTGTCAACACTGGTTCAAGAAACAGATGGTTTTAGGGTAATAACTGTTCCCAAAACTGATGGTGTGGGACCTAAGGATCCTATATCTTCTTTCCAATGGCAGTAGCTGGAAAGGGGCATGGTCTGGATAGTGGGAATTCTTGATGATGGATGCTCCTTTCTTGTGGCAGAACTCAAAGGTGAGGAGGGCTTTACCCACCAATCTCTGTAACCTTTTCTATTCCTCTGCATTGGTGTATCTGTACCAGGCCATGATGCAACCAGACAAGATTCTCTCCACTGCCCATCTATTGATATTTGTCAATGTTTTTGATGATACGTTGAATCTGTGAAAATATTCTAAGAAAATAGAGATGCTATCATGTCTCCTTTGTGATGACACTTACACTAACTTTAAACAACGAAGAAATGTTGGGTGACCCAGACCACAGGGAGGGTCCGACATGCCGATGGGTGGGGAGGGGGATGTACACATCATTAAAGTCACTTGTGATCAGATGCATATTCAGGACAGTCACCTGCCCAGTGAAACAGGGAGAAACGGAACAAAGGTCACCCCTGTCCCTAGCACCAGTCCCACACAAAGTAATGCACAAGACCAGACGCACTCACCGTTCAGCCAACACATTCAGTGGTGGTGTCCCCTGTGCAAAGGAACGCACCATCCAGGCGGCGTCAAATGCTGCTAGGAATCCACGGGCGATCCCAGTTCCCATTGGCCAGAAGGGCTGTAAGATAAAGACAACTGTGTCAGCTGGAGAGGTGATGGGGTACGGAGTCTACCACTAGGGTATCCTAGACACCACCTCAACCCAGCCCAGGTATGACCCCGCTCCCATCCCACATGTGACCTCTACGCAGTCCAGACGTAAGCCTGCTCCTATCCCAGATATGACCCAGCTCCCATCCCAGACATGACCTCTACACATTCCAGAGGCAACCCTACTCCTATCCCAGATGTAACCCAGCTCTCATCCCAGATGTGACCCTGCTCCTGTTCCAGACGCAACCTCAACATGTTTCAAAGGCAACCCTGCTCCTATCCCAGGCATGACCCCACTCCTTTCCTAGATGCGACCTCAATTCAACCCAGACGCAATCTCAACCTGCCCTAGATGCAACCTCAATACACCCTATCCTCGTTATATGAGTCTTCAGACTATGCAGATTCACAGTTATGTGTGGAACGTATTTCTACCAACATTTCCTTATACGCGTCCAAAACTCCTAGAGTTATGCGAGGAGCACTGCTTTCCCGCCAATACAAGTCACGTGCGCATGCCTCACAGTCTCACTCCCGCCAGTCTTGCATTGGTTTTGGCAACCTACGGATGTGCGATCTCGTGCTCTTAAACTTTTGTTGTTTTTACCTACGTTGCGGTGATTTTGTGTTTGAAATATTTAACTATGCCTCCTAAGCATCCGATGTCAAGTTCTGGGCCATCAGCCTAGCAGCAGAGAACCGCTTTAACACTTGAAAAAAAGTTGGAAATTATAAACAGGGCAGCGTCAGACAAGACCGGGCTTTTTTGGAAGCGTATGCTGAAACGCACTTACATAAGTAAGGATGAAAAAACTGCATCAGGTTTCAAGGCAGCAAAGGATAGACTGACTTTGCTTATGTGTTCCAATGGTGAAGTAGACTAAGATGAAGCCTCTCTTAGTTTACCATTCACTAAACCCCCATGCTCTTAAGGGTTTGAGTAAGAATATGCTGTCCACTGGACAGCTAACAAGAAAGAATGGGTCACTTCGAAGACCGTTTTGCTAATCATTTTGCTGTTGAGGCTGAACACTACTGCATGGAACAGAAACTGGCCTTTAAAGTTCTTTTGTTGCTTGACAAAGCGTTAGCCCATCCTAAATATTTGGACAGTGTTCATTCTAACATAACAGTGCATTTCCTGCTGTCTAACACAACATCGCTGATTCAACCACTCGACCAAGGTGTGATATCCACATTCAAGGTGTATTTTTTACGGCAAACTATCTCTCAGATGCTGCAAGCAACAGGCGATTTTGAAAATCCCAGGAGTTTACCAACGGTGAGGGAATAGTGGAAGTCCTTCAACATCAGACATGCCATCAACAACATTGATGAATCCTAAAAAGAGGTCAGGTCAGTGAGAGTTCTGTGAGTCTTCCTTCACCCCTTGCTGTCCTTGATGATCCCGACGACACACAACCATCCACCTCATCCAGGTAAAGCTGCCCGACACCACAACCACCACTCATCTCCCGGAGCGAACACACCTGCCAGCGTTGGTGAGTACTGTACACCCTAGTATGTTAACCTTCTATGATTTATTACATTGAATATTACTTTAAATTGATTAAATACAATACGAATGTTGCCTTGTGATACTGCTTTTGTGTCATATTGGTATGAAAATGTGAATAAATTACAGTTAAAACATATTTAGGAAGCCCTCTGGAACGCATCCCTATTTTCTCCATTTAAATAATTATTCACATTATGCATCTACTGCAAGAAACGTATCTCCCGCATCTAACGAGGATAGGCTGTATGTCCCAGACATGATCTCACGTCTCCCAGACTCAATCCTGCTCCCATCCCAGACAGGATCCTGAGCTGACCCAGATGTGACCTCAACCCTCCATTCAAGACATTGAGCTGCTCATTGTGTGACCTGGAACACTTCCCAGACATGACCCCCGCCTCAGAAGTGACCGCATTCTCCCAGATGCAACCCTTTCCCCAACCAAACTGACCCTTCTCCCACCCCAATCTTATTCATCTAGATGCAACCCCTCTCCCCCCAGACACGACTCCTGTCTTGCTCCATACATGACCTTTCTCCTGCTCTAGACATGACTCCGTCATCCCAGATATTACCCTTCCCCCGCAAAGGTCAGCCTGGCCCCAATGCAGACGTGACCTTAATTCCCCAAGCACAACCTTGCTCCCAGCCCAGATGGGGAGGTGGTCCCCTCCCACTGCCCCATGCCCATGAAAAAAATTTGTCTCGTTTATCGTGGATCTTCTCTGACTATAAAGTTACCTTTATCCAAATCCGGAAACTTGGATGTTGTTTGGTTTTATCGCTCTGAAATACTGCCCTGAATCTCAGTATTTGGTAATCACAATTGGAGAAATGCTCATCCATGGACAGTGCCAAGACAATCTAATCCTTAATCAATTCTACATCCCTGGGCTCAGGGCACAGTGGGACAGAACATTATCTCACATACTGACAAGAAATCCATACATGAATTTATCTCCTTGTACCAACCTAAATGAAAGTTAAAGCTTCCAAATGCAAACCTGCCTGCATCTACAAGCTTCAGAAGCAGAATCAGGTTTACTGTCACTGACATACAGTACTGGACAAAATCTTAGGCACATTTATAGCTAGGGTGCCTAAGACTTTTGCACTGTACTAGATGTTATGAAATGTGCTGTTTTGTGGTTGTACACAGAAGTTGCTGTAAGTAACAATGAAACCACACACAACTAGTGACAAAGAGGAATAGAGTTCATAATCTCATTATAGAACATAGAATAGTACAGCACATTACAGGCCCTTCAGCCCACAATGTTGTGCCGACCCTCAAACCCTGCCTCCCTTATAACCCCCCACCTTAAATTTCTCCATATACCTGTCTAGTAGTCTCTTAAACATCACTAGTGTATCTGCCTCCACCACTGACTCAGGCAGTGCATTCCACACACCAACCACTCTGAGTGAAAAACCTTCCTCTAATATCCCCCTTGAATTTCCCTCCCCTTACCTTAAAGCCATGTCCTCTTGTACTGAGCAGTGGTGCCCTGGGGAAGAGGCGCTGGCTGTCCACTCTGTCTATTCCTCTTAATATCTTGTACACCTCTATCATGTCTCCTCTCATCCTCCTTCTCTCCAAAGAGTAAAGCCCTAGCACCCTTATCTGCTCAGAAACCTGATGGCGGAAGGGGAGAAGCTGTTCCTAAACCATTGAGTGCGTTTTGTCAGGCTCCTGTACTTCTTCCCTGATGGTAGTACTGAAAAGAGGGCCTGCCAAGACTCTAACCTTTACTACTTCACAACTTCCAATGAGGAGCCCACAGAAAATATCCATCAGTGTTAAAGACTTCCTTGTACTGATTCTGCCCATGGATTCACTGCTGCGGTTTACCTCTCATCTGCAATTGACAGCCCATTTATTACAGAGTGAAGCACTATAACCTGGACATTGCACGCCACTTGGGAAACTGGAGGTGGGACATTATGCTACCACTCGCCTTTTGTCACACTGGGAGCACTTGTATCAGGTACAGCTGTTGTACCTCCAGCAACAGTCCTTTTGGACCACGTTGTGCTGGGTCTCTCATCAAAGCAATGTTTACTGAGCATTTAGACAGACAAGGACTCAAACAACATGCAGCAGTTGGGATTAGTTTGGCTGGCACAGTTATGGCAGGTGGAATGGCATGTTCTTTTGCTGAACTGGTAGCTAATGGCATAGCAGCAGACAACTTAGTATCTCACGGCACAGGAGGTAACAATCTTCATTGCGCTGAATCCAGTCATCTAGCTGTCGAGCCTGCTCTGTCATTCTATGAGGTCATGGCTGAGATGGCCGTAGACCCCACTCCACCTATTTGCCTTTTTCCCATAGCTTTTAATTCCACTGTCATGCAAAAATCTATCTGACTGGTGTCTGAAATATACTTACTGAGGTAGCCTCAGCTGCCTCCCCAGGCACAGAACTCCACAGATTCGTTTCTTTCTGGAAAAAGCAGTTTCTTCTCATCTCTGTCCTAAATCTATTTGCCAGAACCTTGAGGCTATGTAAAAATAGTTCTAGTCTCATTTACCAGTGGAAACAACTCTTCCTTATCTATCTCATTCATAATTTTATGTTTCTATAAGATCACTTTTCATACTTCTGAATTCCAGTCCCAGGCAACTCAAGTCTTTTCTCATATGTTAAGCCTCTCATCTCTGGAATCAACCTTGTAAACCTCCTCTGCACCACCTTCAAAGCCAGTACATCTTCCTGATGCACCATCAATAATTCTTGGAGACGTGAGGCGAGATAGGCTGTTATTAGCTGGAAGAGAGTCAGCTGCAAGAGACCATCACACAACATCCTGGAGAAAGAGGGAGGAGCAGTGCCTTTATACAGGGGTCTGTGGGAGGAGCCAGAGGAGCAGTCAGCGGGGGGGGGGGGGGGGGGGGGGGGGCGTCTCCAGACAGGTATATGTAGTTCACCACACTTCCCTCAAGTAAGGAGACCACTTCTGCACATAGTACTCTAGGTATGGCCTCAGCAGTACCCTGTACAGTTGCAGCATAACCTCCTTGATTTTAAGTTCAATCCCTCTAGCAATGAAGGCCAATACTCCACTTGCCTTCTCAATAGCCTGTTGCACCTTCTGCGATTCTTGTACAAACATTCCCAAGTCATCACCTCTCACCTCACAGTACAGCCTCCATGATATATGCACTGACCTCCAACAAGCTGTCTCCCACCAAGTTAACCAGCAACCGCTTCCCGTTCTCTTCCCGCACCAGCGAGGCATTTTCTGAGGCGTACATGCAGGTGAAATCAAACATGGCCACGTCAGGTTGGCCATAGTGATTCATGGCGAAGTCGAGCTGTGGCAGCTTGCGATTGGTTGAGAAGTCAGCTGCCTCCGTCGCGTAGTTCAGGAGAGCATCTTGATTGACATTATTCCGAGAAAGCAGCTTCTCCGTGTCCTGGAAATCCTAATAAGGGAAAGCGGAGATACCACACAGAATGGTCAACCGTGCAATTGACACATGTATGTATGTTGTGCGGTAGCAAAGATCTTATAGACAGGCAGCAACAAGACCCATTGAGTCAATGTCAGACTTGTAAACATTTCTAACCAGTCCCACTTCCCTCCCACCTTTCTCCCCATCGTACCTGCCCATCTGCTCCCCTCGCTTCTGAACACCATCTCATGCAAAGTAATATTCAGTCAATTTAAGATGATTGGAAAGTTTTAGAGGGAGATGTAGAGAGGTAGGTGCTTTTTCACACAGAGATTGGTGGGTGCCTGGAACACACTGCCAGGGTGTTGGTGGAGTCCAACACAATAGGGACACTTAAGAAACTCTTAGGTAGGCACATGGGCGCAAGAAAAATGTTTTTTTTATGGAGTACGTTTATACAGGTCAGTATAACATTGTGGGCCAAAGGGCCTATACAACTCTATGACCTAATCAGCTCATCCCCATGTTAATCCATTTCCCTCAACACACAGGTTTCTGTTCATCTCCCCTATGTCCCAGCCGCTAACAGGAAGAGGTTTTCTCCACTCACTCTATCCAAGCCCATCCTAACCTTGCTCACTCTGCCACACTCCTCTCTCTGACTGCTCCCAAACAATTATGCATATGCACCAAAAGGAGAAAATCTGCAGATGCTGGAAATCGGAGCCACATACACAAAACGCTGGCGGAACTCTGCAGGCCAGGCAGTGTCTATGGGAAAAAAAGTACAATAGACCCTTCGGCCCAAAACATTTATTATACTTTTTTTCCCCATAGATGCTGCCTGACCTGCTGTGTTCCTCCAGCATTTTATGCATATACGCCCTGAGGTTCCAGAGCACAAGTTACTATAAATCTGTGTCTTTCAATGGTCTCCTCACTCTATTGATTGTATTAAATTCAATCTTGAAAGCTATTGCAATAAACCCTGCACTCCCAACTTCCAGGTTTGTGAGGTGGGGGTGGGGGGAAATTGAATACCCATAAATACTGAAACCTGACCTGCACCTTCATCTCCAAGAGGTGGATGTATATAAAGATCCCAGTGCTGAGCCCTGGAGATATTATTCTCCACCAGACCACAGGCTGAGAAACATCCATTCACCACTCTCCATCCACACCCACTCAGCCTTAGCAGCATAAACCTCTCCATTCAAGTGGCACTTGGAAGTTCATTTTTTATATCTGTTTTTCATCTCCTAAACACAACACTCTGACCAAACTGTGCATAGTAGAGAGCTAAAAGAGACATTCATACATGTTCTCGTTCTCCCTCTCCCCACCCCCATATATATATATATATATATATATATATATATATATATATATATATATATATACACACACACACATACACACACACAAACACACAATTATTGACCTCATTTTTGCCTATAACAATAGACAATCATATTTCATGTCTATTGAAGCAATGTACAGAAAACAGGAGGAACGCAGCAGGTCAGGGAGCATCTGTGGAGGAAATTGGATAGTCGATGTTTTGTACCAAGGCACTTCTCTCCTTTCTCCATGGATGCTGCCTGACTTGCGAAGTTCCTTCAGCTTTTTGTGTGTTGCTCTAGTCTCTAGTAGTTGTAGTCACTTGTATCTCCTTATCTTCACTGACGTTCATTCATCACTTGTGAATCATTTTGGGAAGTTTATCAATGTTCTGCCATGTGTCATTGTAGTCTGCTGGTGCTAAATGTGCTCCCAAGATTGTGCTATCCATACGTTAAGTTAAAGTTAAAGTCTGTCCCGAGCCTCACAGGCTCATCAGGCTGGTGCTTAAGCCGGTTTCTGTGGAGTGAAGCGTGCTATCCATATACTCGGATAGAATGTACCTCGGGTTCCAGATCCCAGATTTTTTCTGTAAATGGTCAACACTGGAGGTCCCAGCACCATCCACAGTGGAACCCCGTCACCTACCCAACTACGTAGGACAGGGATCCATTTCTGTGACCTGTTTGCAATCCAGGAAATGAGGCAAACCTACAGCAGCTGGTAAATCCATCCCTCCAATTTCCCACATGCTCACTTATACGTAGAGGCTGTACGTAATCATACACAAGACAGTCCTGTAGCGGCATGTTCTCCATTCAGCTGTTTTCAGCTCCATCCATGCAGATCTTAAAGCATTAGAGCAACACACACAAAATGCTGGAGGAACTCAGCAGGTCAGGCAGCAGTTATGGAGGGAAATAAACTATGTTTCGGGTCGAGACCCTTCATCAGGACTGAGAGGGAAGGAGGAAGAAGCTGAAGTTAAGAAGGTGGGAGGAGGGGAAGGAGAACAAGCTGGTAGGTGATAGATGAAACAGGAGAGGGAGAAAGTAGGTGGGTGAGAGAGGGGTGATGAAGTGAGAAGTTAGGAGATGATAGGTGGAAAAGGTAGAGGAGGCCATGGACTGACACGTTGCAAAGGGAACAGGAAGTAAAATTAAAATAGGTGGCCACTGGGAAAACCCACCTTTAGTGGTGGATGGAGCGAAGCAGTCCCCCAATCTAAGTTGGGTTTCACTGAACAGGTATCAGCCCATTTTCAGGCAATTTATTGGAAGCCTTTGACAAATTCATGTGTGTTTCTCCCTGCCAGTCTGACACATTTTTCTGTGGCTCCTTCAGGAAATGTTACAGGAAACAAGTGGAGAATCGATCACTCTGAGAGCAGGCACAAAATTGATGGGCCAAATGTCTTCTAAGTTGTAAGAAACTGAGAAAATTCATCAGGTTGGCCAAATTCTTGCTCACCTGGCTTCACCTAACACTTGCCAACTTGTACATCTTCCCCACACCCCACTTTCTTATTCTGGCTTCTTCCCCCTTCCCTTCCAGCCCTGATTTAGGTCTGAAAAGTCTTCTACTCATTCCCCTCCATAGATGCTGCCTGACCTGCTGAGTCCTTCCAGCATTTGCATGTACTCCTCTAATGCTTTAAGATCTGGCTGCATGGAGTCAGGCAAAGTAGGTGAATGGGAGACAAGGTAATACAGGACCACCCTAGTGTATGATTGCCTGACTATGTACAGTCTCTACCTATGAGTGAGTGTTTGAGAGATTGGCAGAATGGATTTGCCAGCTGTTATAGAGCTGCAGCACCTTGCGCCATTTGTGACCTTGTTTCCTGGATTACAAACGGGTCCTACACAGATAGGTAGATGATGGGGGTTCCATTATAGATGGTGCAGGAATCTCCAGTCTAACCAAGGGGTGGACAAAGACAATGCTAGATACCAGTCAACAGAACCTGTAGAAAGAGAAAGAGTTTTGCTATCCTTCGTAACAATGTTGTCTCTCTCCACAGATCATACACAAAAGAGATCCTGAAGATGCTGGAATGCTTGAGCAACGCACACACACACAATGCTGGACAAACTCAGCAGGTCAGGCAGCATCTTCAGGATAAAGAGTCACGGCCCAAAAAGTCGACTGTTCAATTCCTGATCTGCTGGGTTATTTCCAGCATCCCAAACTGCTGACATCTGTACTTGGTGGCTTTTAATGTTGTAAGGTTATATTTCTGAGTTACAGGTCAGAATCAAAAGGGAGTATGGGTGCTTTCAGACACTGAGTAGAATCTACATAAGTGGTTCAGGGATTACATACAAGCTGACTCCCCATGCCGTGCCGGGTCCCAGAGTTCCTCCATGCCTCTCCTGTGTTCGGACACCACTGTGGCTGAAGGTGGTACTGAGATAACACCAACCCACCCACCTGCAGAATCACTCCTTTCTCCAGCAAGCTCTGCTTCTTCGCAGTCATGACGAAGTAGTGCGTGTCATCTTTGTAGTAGACTATGTTTTCCAAATCCACACCTGAGCAAAGGAACAGCAACATGTTCAACACTGAAGCAAGGCGACTGAATTCAGAGAAGGACCTACTTCTCAACTGGACAAACCCACAGAATGCAAGTGTTCTGTCCCAGGGCAAACCATCTTAGTGTGGAATTCCCACTAGTTACTCCAGTTTCTACCCACATCTCAAGGAGATGCAGGCTGGGAGGTTAATAGGCCACTGTAAATTGTCCCTGGTGTAGTGGAATCTTTGGGGGGGGGGAAAGAGTCGATGGGAATGTGGCAAGAGTAAGATAATGTTAATGCAGATGGGTTCTAGGTTGGTGTGGACACAGACAGCTTCCATGCTGCTTAGCTCTCAAAATTCTTGGAGCTCTGAGCACCTCATCTCAGAAATGAAGTCTTCCCTTTGTAGGATGCACTCCACAGACTCAATAAAAAGAATTAAAGAGTTGGCAAAAAGGGCAGCTGGCTTACACCAGACCTCTGAGCGAAGAAGGTGAAAAGTTGAACATTTAATTGTTCCACAACCATTTAAGGATTTACAGTCATAGAACAAGGAACAGTACAGCACAAGAACAGGCCCTTTGGCCCATCATGTCTGTGCCAACCACAATGCCAATCCAAACTAATCCTGCCTGCAAATGGTCTATATCCTTTCATTCACTGGGTGTTCAAGTGCCAGGCCAAATGCCTTCTAAACGTCACCAGTATCGTAGGGAGATATATCAAGAAAACAAGTCTATTGCGCCTATTGAGCGCATGCTGACCCTCATTTTTACAATAATCCTACATTAATTCCATATTTTATTCCTCACTCAGTCCCATTAACTGTCCGAAATATTCCACAATAGGGAAAATTCACCCACCGATCCTCATGTATTAGGGATGTGGGAGGAAACCACAGGGCCCAGGAAAAATGTTCTTCAATGCAGGAAGAACATACAAACTTCGCAGAAGCAGAACCCATGGTCAGGACTGAACCCAGGAAGACGAGAACATCCCTCCCCTTCCCCCCAATGGCCCGAGAGCAACCGCGCTTGCATTAATCGGTGAGGAACCTGTCGCTGCCCGCAGGTCCTGGAAAAACTTCTGGTTGAAGATGAAGGCCACGCCACTGATCTCCTCAACGCGGGCCTCGTCCCGTGTGTGGCGGTTGATGAAGTTAGCCGTGATGGCAATGGCGAGCTTCCCACGGAACTCCTTCCTCCGAAAGCCTGGAATGGCAAAGTAGAGCCAGTGATCACACCGAATCAACTCAACAGCAAAGGGGGCTGGGGGCGAGCACAGAACAGGGCAGAACCCAGGGCTCAATAGGGGTGTGTTACAAAGCGGGGTAAAAGCACATGGTTCACTGAAAGTTGCATCAATGTTCAAAGTAAATTTTTATCAAAGTACATACATGCTACCATATACTACCTTGAGATTTATTTTCTTACAGGCATTTATAGGGGAAAAACAACAGATTTTTATGAAAAACTATACATAAACAAATAAAGATTGACAAACAACCAATGTGCAGAAGAAAAAAAAACAGTGCAAAATATTGAGAACACAAGTAGAAAAGAGTCCTTGAAAGTGAACCTGTTGGTTGTAGTATCTATTCAGAGTAGGGATGAATGAAGTTACTCACTGGTTCAGGAGCCTGCTGGTTGACAGGTAATAACTGTTCCTGAACCTGCTGGTGTGCAATCTAACGCTCCTGTACCTCCTGCCTGATAGTAGCAGTAAAGAGGGCATAGCCTGGATGGTAGGGGTCCTTGATGATGGGTACTGCTTTCCTGTGGCAGCACTCCCTGTAAAACTACTTGCTGGTGGGGAGGGCTTTGCCTGTGGACGACTGGGTTCCATCTGCCACTTTCTGTATCCTTTCCTATTCCTGAGGATCGGTGTTACCATACCAGGCCGTGGTGCAACCAGTTTGGATCCTCTCCGCTGTGCGTCTGCACAAGTTTTATGAAAGTTATGAATAGGGAGGAGAAGGAAGCTTACAGCATTCTGGCGTTCATCAGTCATGACACTGAGTACAGAAGTTGTACAAGACATTGGTGAGGCCACATTTGGAATATTGTGTTCAATTTTGTTTACCTTGCTACAGGAAATGTCCCACTAAGATGGAAAGAGTGCAGAGACGACTTACGAGGATGCTGTTTGGACTTGGAGGATTGAGTTATGGAGAAAGGTTGCAACAGGCAGGTTTGGACTCTTTTTAAATTGGATTGTAGAAAAATGAAAGGTGATCTATTGAGGTGTATAAAATTATGAGGGCATAGCCAAGGTGAATTTGCAGTCTTTTTACCAGGGTTAGAAATCAAGAACTGGTGGGGGGGGGGGGGAGGGGGGGGGAACCTGAGGGACAACTTTTTCACCCAAATCATGGCCTGTACATGGAACAAGATGCCAGAGGAAGTAGCTGAGGCAGGTACATTTATAACATATACAAGGTGGTTCATTTTGGTAGGTCAAATATGACAGCAGAATATTGTATTAATGGTAAGACTCTTGGCAGCGTGGAGGAGCAGAGGGATCTTGGGGTCTGAGTTCACAGGACACTCAAAGCAGCTGCGCAGGTTGACTCTGTGGTTAAGAAGGCATACGGTACATTGGCTTTCATCAACTGTGAGATTGAGTTCAAGAGCCAAGAGGTAATGTTACAGCTCTTTAGGACCCTGGTCAGGCCCTACTTGGAGTACTGTGCTCAGTTTTGGTCACCTCACTACAGGAAGGATGTGGAAACTATAGAAAGGGTTCAGAGGAGATTTACAAGGATGTTGCCTGGATTGGGGAGCATGCCTTATGAGAATAGGCTGAGTGATCTTGGCCTTTTCTCCTTGGAGCAACGGAGGATGAGAGGTGACCTGATAGAGGTGTATAAGATAATGAAAGGCATTGATTGTGGATAATCAAAGGCTTTTTCCCAGGGCTGCAATGGCTAACACAAGGGGGCATAGTTTTAAGGTGCTTGGAAGTAGGTACAGAGGAGATGTCTGGGTAAGTTTTTTTTAAGCAGAGAATGGTGAGTGCGTGGAATGGGCTGCCGGCAACGGTGATGGAGGTGGATACAATAGCGTCTTTTAAGAGACTCCTAGATAGGTATGTGGAGCTTAGAAAAAGAGAGAGCTATGGGTAACCTTCAGTAATTTCTAAGTAAGTACATGTTTGGGACAGCATTGTGGGTCGAAGGGCCTGTATTGTGCTGTAGATTTTCTCTATGTTTCTGTGTAAGTTACTTGGACAGGTGCATGATAGCTTGGGAGATAGAGGCCAAACACAGGTAAGTGCAACTAGTTTAGATGAGACCCTTGGTAGGCATGAATGCGTTGGGCTGAATGGTCTATTTCCATGCTAACTCAATCAAAGCCAGTACTGCCTCTCTCACTGCCTTATGCAAGCAGTCTAAGGTTAGTGAAAACATTATCAATGCCAGATATCAGAGGCTCTGTGAACATAAAATGGATAGAAAACAAAGAGCTGGTATGTGTCAGTGGATGTTAGTGATGTGTATAACTAAACCCCAGATTGGAACGGAGTGCCACTCCCTTCGCTGACCCCACCTTGTGGTATTATCCACAGCACTGGTTCTCGTGACCAGGACATGAGTGTTCACTACAATGTAAATTTATTAACTAAGTACATATTCACCACCATTTACTATCCTGTGATTCATTTTCTTGCAGTCATTTACAGGAAAATAAAGAAATAAACATAATTTATGAAAAACTACACATAACCAGAAGACAAATTGGACAAATAAGAAGTATTTAAATAAATAACACTGAGAACACGAGACCTTGAAAATGACTCATTCGTGGGATGTGGACTCAGTTCGGAATTGTGGTGAGTGAAGCTATCCGCACTGGTTCAGAGGGCTGATGGTTGAAGGGTAGTAACTATTCCTGAACCTGGTGGAGTGGGACCTCAGACTCTTGTTCCCTCTGTCCGAAGGTAACAGGAAGAGAGTGCGGCCTGAACAGTGGGAGGGTCCTTCTTGAAGGATGCTTTTGACAGTGCTCCTTATAGATATTCTCAGTGATGGGGAGAGCTTTGCCTGTGATGGACTGGGCTGTATCTACCAGACAGAAAAGAGGACAGTAACTGGCCTCAGACGACAGGCGGAATGGTGAAATTCAGACAGATGCAGAGGGGGGATACTAACATTTGATGGGAAGAACAATGAGATGTCAAGAGCGTGGATGGAGAGGATATACAGATCCCTGCAGAACACATCAACAAGACTGATATATTGGATCTACACGGTAATTCCGTTGTACAAAAGCCAGGAAATGATGCTTAAAATCACTATGGGAAACCGATCCGCCCCAACTGGAGATTCACATCCAAGTGCCAATACCTAGGAAGGAGTCAAAGACTTCAGAGGCTGTAGAAAAGATTTACTAGAACAGTGGCAGAGAGCTGAGACATCTGTTAGACAGTGAGTCTGCAGAGGTAACTGGAGTTCAACATTCAATGCCATAATGGGTTGTGATTGAGTTCCTAAAAGTAAACTGTTCCCAGATGTCAGAGGGTTATTAGCCCTGGGTCTCAGATTTGGTATTGGTATGGGTATATTATTGTCACAGGTACCAAGATACAGTGAAAAACTTGTCTTACACACTGTTCAAATCATTACACAGTGTATTAAGCTAGATTAAGGTAAAATAATGCAGAATAAAACATTAAAGGTACTGAGAAAGTGCATTACAGTAAATAATAAAGTGCAAGATTATGAGGCGGAGTCCATCTCATTGTACAAGAGGTCCGCTCAAGAGTCCTCACTAATTTAATTTGATGCAAATGATGCATTTCATGGCATGTTTTAACGTACATACGATAAATAAAGCTAGAAAGATTTTAACAATTAGCTTAATTAATCACATTTACATTTAAATATCAAAACATTAACTTCATTTGCATCAAATCAAATCAACGAGAATTGTGCAAGGCAGCCTGTAAGTGGCGCTAATCTTCTGGCACCAACCTAGCATGCCCACAACCCACTATCCCTAACCCTAACCATACTTCTCTGGAGTGTGGGAGGAAACTGCAGTCAGAATCACAGTAATAACAGTGGGATAAAACTGCCCTTGAGCCTGGTGGTACATGCTTTTAGGCTTTTGTATCTTTTGCCCAATGGGAGAGGGGAGAAGGGAGAATGTCTAGGGCGGGTGGGGTCTTTGACCTTGGAAAGCTGTGAGTTTTTGTTTTAACAGAGCAAATTATTATGCTCAGCAGCCTGTAAATGCGCTGGAACGGATTCAATAATATCTTTTAATAGGGTGTTGTATAATAAATATTAAAATATCATTAATAAAAATTGCTTCTCGAGGGAAAGAGCAAGGCTGTGGGAGTAATTGCGATGTTTTGTTAAAGAGCTGGCATGAATGAATAGTCCTCTTTTGTACTGGGTGATTCAATTACTCCCACTTACACAATGTATTCAAAAGCCTCAGCACACTACAACTAATTCACAACCAGTCATATAAAACTCTCACGTTCAGCAAAGAGATCACGAGCAGTCCAGGATCACTGGTTTACAAGAGAGGTCCCTTGAGAGCCTGGATAGAACTTCTACAGACTGCTGTGGGTGGACCTCAAACCTAAAGGTGGACAAGGTCATGGTTCAAGACATAGGTGAACAGTGACCTTTCTATAGTAACATACACAAAATGCTGGAGGAACACAGCAAGTCAGGCAGCATCTATGGAGGGAAATAAACAGTTGATGTTTTGGGCTAAGACCCTTTGGCAGGACTGGAAAGGAAGGGGCAGAGGGGGAGGAGTACAAGCTGACATGTGACATAGTTGTAAGAAAAGGTTTGTGAACCCTTTGCATTTACTGGCTTTCGGCATTAATTACTCATACAATGAAGTCTTATCTTCACCTGACAATAATAGGTACACACTATCTACTTAAACTAATAAAACACAAACAATTGTACTTCTTCTCGGCAACACTATCTAAGAAATCACAGTCCAGGTTCAAAAAAGTATGTGAATCTCCGGGGTTATCATTCTACATAAGCAATTTAGAGTCAGGTGTTCCAATCAATGAGATGAGATTAGAGTTGTGCATTGTAGAGGTGCCCTGCCCTATAAAATAGACACACAGTCAAGTTCCTGACAGAGCCTGCTCTTCTTGAGAAAGATCTGTTTATGTGCACCACTCCTCCATCAAAACAACTTTCAGAGGACCTTAGAAGAATTGGAGAGATGCATGAAGCTGGAAAAGGCTACAAGATAATTTCTAAAGGCCTGAGTGCTCATCAGTCCACAGTAAGAGAAATGGTCTAGAAGTGGAAGAAATTCAGTACTGTTGCTTCTAGGTGTGGGCATCCTGCAAAGACACACCAAGAGCATGATGTGCAATGCTGAAGGAGGTGAAAGAGAACCCAAGGGTAACAGCAAACGACCTGCAGAAACCCCTAGAACGGGGGTCGGCAACCTGCGGCTCCCGAGCCATTTGTGGCTCTTTCACCTCTGTGCTGCGGCTCCCTGTGGCTTTGGGAAATAATTGGTCAGTATTTAATTAAAATGTATCTTATGTTAGTTTGTTAGCTTTTGAAATGTAATTATGGTGATCTTGTACAACCTAAGTGTAGCGACACATTTCCTGCCACATCCGAAACGGCTCACAATTAGCCAGCATTCCGGCTAAGGGAGATAGCCTACGGGGGTTTGTGAGTACGCGTCTTTTGCAGCATCTGCGTCCATGGGGGCTGGGTTGAGGGAGGCTTAAAAGCAAGGCTGTTTAGTTCGAATAAAGCTATCTTTGACTGCAGTTTACTGACACCGCTACAACGTGTTTTTATCGCTGGCTGTCCAGACGGAAGGTGCTGAAACGCTTTGTCGCGTGTCTGGAAGAAGTGAAAACTTTCCTGGGCAGCAAAGGGCTCACCTTTCCTGAGCTGGAACAGCCAGAGTGGCTGGAAAAGCTACACTTCATGGTAGACATGACAGCGCACCTGAACACGCTGAACACAGCTCTTCAGGGGAAAGGACGTACAGCCCTGCACATGTTGGAGGATGTTTTGGCATTCGAGCGCAAGTTGACAGTGCTTGCCAGAGATTTACAGAAAGGCACTTTGTCTCACTTCCCCAATTTGAGAGAGTTCAAACAAGGTCACGACATGATAATTTCGGAGTATTTACATTCTGCAATCATCGCAATGCAAACATCGTTTGGGAAACGCTTCTGTGAGTTCAGAGAGGAAAAAAACACATTATCCTTCCCGGTCACTCCCTTAAGCATCGATCCTTCCCTACTGAATACGACTGCATTGGCAGGTGTGAGTCAACCTGATCTTGAGATGGAACTGGCCGACATAGCCGACAAAGACATATGGGTGTCCAAGTTTAGACGCTTGACAGCAGACCTTGAAGATGTTGCCCGTCAGAAGGCCGTTCTTGCTCAGAAACACAAATGGAGTGATATTGAAAACCTCACAGATGACAGCTTGCGATCCTGTGTAAAGATGAAGGTGACATCATACAGCCCTGATGTGCAGACGCTGTGCGCTGAGGTCCAGGAGCAGAAATCCCATTAACCAAGTATGATAAATATTTTAATTGCCTATTATTTTACTTATATTCATATTTTTTCATTGTTCAGTGAAATAGTCCTTTCATTTTTCAGGATGACAGCTGGCTGACGTTATTTTTGGTTTGCTGCTGGCGGAAAATTTAAGTTCGGCGTTTTTCATAAATACAAGAAGGACTCAAATAGACATTGAATATTTTACTTAAAAGTAACTTTCAACCCAACGTCTTTTTTTCGGAGTTCAAAATGTTTTTGTTGCATGCAGAAATGTAATTTCGTTTTCTCTGCAGGAGTTCATCAATTTCATAAATGCAACACATTATAGTTTGTTTATACATAGCATAAAGGCAAAAAAACCGTTCTATGCAGTGTTATTTCATTTTAAATGTCAAACGGGTTTTGCGGCTCCCAGTGTTTTCTTTTCTGTGGGAAACGGGTCCAAGTGGCTCTTTCAGTGGTAAAGGTTGCTGACCCCTGCCCTAGAACTTGCTAAAGTCTCTGTTCATTCGTCCACTATAAGAACAAGAATGGTATTCACGGAAGGACATTACAGCAAGGAAGGAAGGAATGGTGATCACGGAAGGACATTACAGCAAGGAGGGAATGAATGGTGATCACGGAAGGACATTACAGCAAGGAGGGAAGGAATGGTGATCACGGAAGGACATTACAGCAAGGAGGGAATGTTGATCACGGAAGCACATTACAGCAAGGAAGGAATGGTGATCACGGAAGGTCATTACAGCAAGGAGGGAAGGAATGGTGATCACGGAAGGACATTACAGCAAGGAGGGAAGGAATGGTGATCACGGAAGGACATTACAGCAAGGAGGGAAGGAATGGTGATCACGGAAGGACATTACAGCAAGGAGGGAAGGAATGGTGATCACGGAAGGACATTACAGCAAGGAGGGAAGGAATGGTGATCACGGAAGGACATTACAGCAAGGAAGGAAGGAATGGTGATCACGGAAGGACATTACAGCAAGGAGGGAATGGTGATCACGTAAGGACATTACAGCAAGGAGGGAATGGTGATCACAGAAGGACATTTCAGCAAGGAGGGAAGGAATGGTGATCACGGAAGGACATTACAGCAAGGAGGGAAGGAATGGTGATCATGGAAGGACATTACAGCAAGGAGGGAAGGAATGTTGATCACGGAAGGACATTACAGCAAGGAGGGAAGGAATGTTGATCACGGAAGGACATTACAGCAAGGAGGGAAGGAATGGTGATCACGGAAGGACATTACAGCAAGGAGGGAAGGAATGGTGATCACGGAAGGACATTGCAGCAAGGAGGGAATGTTGATCACGGAAGGACATTACAGCAAGGAGGGAAGGAATGGTGTTCACGGAAGGACATTACAGCAAGGAGGGAAGGAATGGTGATCACGGAAGGACATTACAACAAAGAGGGAAGGAATGGTGATCACGGAAGGACATTACAGCAAGGAGGGAAGGAATGGTGATCACGGAAGGACATTACAGCAAGGAGGGAAGGAATGGTGATCACGGAAGGACATTACAGCAAGGAGGGAAGGAATGGTGATCACAGAAGGACATTACAGCACGGAGGGAAGGAATGGTGTTCACGGAAGGACATTACAGCAAGGAGGGAAGGAATGGTGATCACGGAAGGACATTACAGCAAGGAGGGAATGGTGATCACAGAAGGACATTTCAACAAGGAGGGAAGGAATGGTGATCACGGAAGGACATTACAGCAAGGAGGGAAGGAATGGATGATCACAGAAGGACATTACTGCAAGGAGGGAAGGAATGGTGATCACGGAAGGACATTACAGCAAGGAGGGAATGGTGATCACGTAAGGACATTACAGCAAGGAGGGAAGGAATGGTGATCACGGAAGGACATTACAGCAAGGAGGGAAGGAATGGTGATCACGGAAGGACATTACAGCAAGGAGGGAATGGTGATCACGTAAGGACATTACAGCAAGGAGGGAAGGAATGGTGATCACGGAAGGACATTACAGCAAGGAGGGAAGGAATGGTGATCACGGAAGGACATTACAGCAAGGAGGGAAGGAATGGTGATCACGGAAGGACATTACAGCAAGGAGGGAAGGAATGGTGATCACGGAAGGACTACTGCAAGGAAGGAAGGAATGGTGATCACGGAAGGACATTACTGCAAGGAAGGAAGGAATGGTGATCACGGAAGGATACAGCAAGGAGGGAAGGAATGGTGATCACGGAAGGACATTACTGCAAGGAAGGAAGGAATGGTGATCACGGAAGGACATTACTGCAAGGAAGGAAGGAATGGTGATCACGGAAGGATACAGCAAGGAGGGAATGGTGATCACGGAAGGACATTACAGCAAGGAGGGAAGGAATGGTGATCACGGAAGGACATTACAGCAAGGAGGGAAGGAATGGTGATCACGGAAGGACATTACAGCAAGGAGGGAAGGAATGTTGATCACGGAAGGACATTACAGCAAGGAGGGAAGGAATGGTGATCAAGGAAGGACATTACAGCAAGGAGGGAAGGAATGGTGATCACGGAAGGACATTGCAGCAAGGAGGGAATGTTGATCACGGAAGGACATTACAGCAAGGAGGGAAGGAATGGTGTTCACGGAAGGACATTACAGCAAGGAGGGAAGGAATGGTGATTACGGAAGGACATTACAGCAAGGGGGGAAGGAATGGTGATCACGGAAGGACATTACAGCAGGAGGGAAGGAATGGTGTTCACGGAAGGACATTACAGCAAGGAGGGAAGGAATGGTGGTCACGGAAGGACATTACAGCAAGGAGGGAAGGAATGGTGGTCACGGAAGGACATTACAGCAAGGAGGGAAGGAATGTTGATCACGGAAGGACATTACAGCAAGGAGGGAAGGAATGGTGATCACGGAAGGACATTACTGCAAGGAAGGAAGGAATGGTGATCACGGAAGGATACAGCAAGGAGGGAATGGTGATCACGGAAGGACATTACAGCAAGGAGGGAAGGAATGGTGTTCACGGAAGGACATTACAGCAAGGAGGGAAGGAATGGTGTTCACGGAAGGACATTACAGCAAGGAGGGAAGGAATGGTGGTCACGGAAGGACATTACAGCACGGAGGGAAGGAATGGTGTTCACGGAAGGACATTACAGCAAGGAGGGAAGGAATGGTGATCATGGAAGGACAATACAGCAAGGAGGGAAGGAATGGTGATCACGGAAGGACATTACAGCAAGGAGGGAATGTTGATCACAGAAGGACATTACAGCAAGGAGGGAAGGAATGGTGATCACGGAAGGACATTACTGCAAGGAAGGAAGGAATGGTGATCACAGAAGGACATTACAGCAAGGAGGGAATGGCGATCACGGCAGGACATTACAGCAAGGAGGGAAGGAATGGTGATCACGGAAGGACATTACAGCAAGGAAGGAATGGTGATCACGGAAGGACATTACAGCAAGGAGGGAAGGAATGGTGATCACTGAAGGACATTACAGCAAGGAGCGAAGGAATGGTGATCACGGAAGGACATTACAGCAAGGAAGGAAGAAATGGTGATCATGGAAGGACATAACAGCAAGGAGGGAATGGTGATCACAGAAGGACATTACAGCAAGGAGGGAAGGAATGGTGATCACAGAAGGACATTTCAGCAAGGAGGGAAGGAATGGTGATCACAGAAGGACATTACAGCAAGGAGGGAAGGAATGGTGTTCACGGAAGGACATTACAGCATGTCGAAAGTTTGCAAAGGACCACCTGGATGTTCCATAATGCTTCTGGGACAATGTTCTGTGGACAGATGAGACAAAAGTTGAACTCTTTGGCAAAAATGCACACCACTATGCTTGGAGGAAAAAGGGCGCTGAACACCAACCAACACTGAAACCTCATTCCAATTGTGAAGCCTGGTGAAGTGTCGTTTCACCCGGAAGGACTGTTTGGGGCCCTGAATGGTGATGAGGGAGGAGGTGCAGGTGTACTTCTCCCCCTTGCAAAGATAAATGCCAGGTGGGAGATCAGTGGGGAGGGACAAAGGGAGAAGGCTGTGATCCTAGAGAGTGATCCTTGCAGAAAGCAAAGGGGTGGAGGGAAGGGAGACAATGTGACTTGAGGTAGAATGCAGTTGGAGATGGTAGAGGATATGGAGAATGTTGTGTTGGAGACAGAGGCTCACTGGGTGGTAGGTGAAACATAGGAAACAAAGGAAACCACGTCCCTATAATGAGGGGTGAAATGGGGGAGGACAGATGTGTAGGAAATGGACAAGGTACGGTTGAGGGCAGCATCAATAGTGAGGCAAGGAAACACCGTTTTCTAAAAAAACATCTCAAATATTCTAGAACAGAAAGTTATAAGGAAAGATTGAATAGGTTAGACCTTTATTCCATAGAATGTACAAGATTGAGCAGAGATCTGACAGAGCTATACAAAATTATGAGAGGGAAAGATGGAGACCACCTAGGGGTCATGGGTTAAGGGTGAAAGGTCTGCATGTAAGCAAATAAATTTCTAGGTTGTATAATTTATACATTCTTTGATAATAAATGCACTTTGAAAGGTGAAATGTTTAAGGGGAACGTAAGGGGAAACTTCTTCACTCAGAGTTGAGAGATCTGCAATGAGCTGCCAGTAAAGTGGTGGATTTCAACGTTCAAGGGAAGTTTGGTCAGGTACATGGATGGGAAAGCTATAGAGGGCTATGGTCTTGGTGCAGGTCAATGGGAGTAGCCAGTTGAACTGGTTCGGCATGGACTGGAAGGGCTGAAGGGCCAGTTTCTGTGCTGTACTTTTCTATGACTCTAATGCTTCACCTTAATATTAGATGTGGTGGAGGTGGACAACTGAGTGAAGGGAATGGCATTTTTACAAGTGATAGGACGCGATAAGATATAGTCAAAGGTAACAGTGAGAGTCGGTGGGTTTGTAAAAGACATTGGTAGATAATCTGTCTCTGGAGTTAGAGGTAGAGTGATCAAGAAAGGGGAGAGAGTTGTCAGAGATGAAACACTGCTGTTTTTCCCCATTCCAATCCTCAGTTCCAATGAAAATTCTCTCTCACTCTCCCTCTAATCCAATGAACGCTTCTCTCCCCACGGCTTACCTTCTAAAGTGTTCCTTCGGCCATCAGCACCGATCACAGCATCAAACTCAAACTGTGACACTTTGCTGCTTGGAGGATTGATCTCTGCTCTCCATCCCAGATCTGCAAATAGGGATGACATCCAAGCATTAGAGGAGGGCAGAGGCACCAGTGAGTACCCCGTTCGAAGAACCGACCCGCTTTCTGATCTGCCATCAGCCACCTCACCACTACTGAGAGAAGGAAGATTGCATTTCCTCAGCATGCATCACGGACTGAAGGTAACTGCCTGCCAACCCATCCCAAGGTAAGATAACCCAGAGCTGAATCTCTCTTCTAAGCTCCCAGACTATAGTTCTACAGCATCAGGAACATCAAGGGCTTCAGCAATTGGTGAGCGATTTCAGCCTCCTCCTCTGCCTCTCCCGGAGTGATTTCCGGCCTCCCTGAGCTCTCCCTCATCCAACTATCATCTCCCTTATTCTGTGTTGGGGCAAATCCGACCTTCCTGCTCATCACTTCAAGACATCCCAGGGACCTGCGTAACCAACTCAGCCCCCCTCAATGCACCAGGGGGGCTCACACCTGCATGTAGCAAGACATGGACAACATCCTGGCAAGGAGTGACCTCTAGTGCCACAAAGAATGGCCATCTCCACCAGAGATGCTCACATCACCTACCCCGATATTCTCCAAATGAAAAAGATCAGCTTCATTTGTCACACACGTGCAATATATCGAAACATTGAAATATACATAGTAAAATGTCCTTTGCATCAAATCAAATCAGTGAGGATTCTGCTGATTGCCGCCCCCAAGTGTCCCAAGCTTCTGGTACCAACACAACATAAATTGTTTCAGCTGCTTCCCTCTGACAAATGGTACCACAGCATAAAAGCCGGGACTAACGGGCTCCAGGGCACTTTCTTCCTACAAACCATTAGACACAAATTCACATGCCTGTACATTGTGACAGAGTCATAACGCAAAGAGTTTTATTCCCTCACGTTGTGGGACAGATGTAAGATTTAAATAAATTCAATTCAACATGCTCTCAACTCATTAACCCTATCTTGAACGTCTTTGGGATGTTGGGGGAATCCGGAACACCCGGAGGAAACCCATGTGGTTGTGGGGAGGATGTACAAACCCCTTACAGGCAGCAGTGGGAATTGAACCCTGATCAGCTGGCTGCTGTAAAGCATAGTGCTAACTGTTATGTTTCCTCACCCCCTCGGCCCCAGTACGCTACCCGACTCCCTTGGCCCAGTTATCAACATTATGGGGCTACCACTGCCAGAAGCTCAAAAGGTCCTATCAGAAGTGTGCTGCTCAGGTACATGGATGGCAGAGGTATTGCACCAACTGCACAGCACACGCACGCACTTGTGGTGTGTTCTAACTATGAAACGCACCACCGTTGATCAACATTTATCAACAGCATCTCCCAAACACACAGCTCCTGCGGCCTGGAAGGAGAAGTGGGTAACAGCAGGTACTGGGGAACATGCTATCCTGAACTTGGAAATAAAACGATCACTGGTCCTTCTCTGCCAGTCTCAATCTGGTCAGTAGGTGGTCTTCAGGAAAAACATTCAATGATTGGATCATTTCCCAGGAATTATTCAACGGCCTCACCAGTGACACTTTTAGAGGTGACATCAGTAACAATTCAGCAGGGAGGGGTATTGTTGATAATAGGCTTCCAGTTGGTCTGAATGTAATCGTACATTTCAAGGATATAATTAATGACAACTTGTGCACGGATGACAGAGGCAGGACACGTGAACACATAAAATTAGCAGGAGCAGGCCACTTGGCTCCTCAAACATGTCCTATCATTTAGTATGACCATGGGTGGTCAGACAAGACCCAGTCTCCTCTTCTTTGCCACTTCCCCACAGCCTTGTATTCTCCAAACTTTCAGACAATGATTTACTACCTCCAAAAGTTACTCTAGCAATATAAGGCAGAGGATTCCAGAGTTTCACCACACCACTGAGAGAAGTTGCTATACCACGGCTTTAAATGACTGCCCTCTAATCTTCATTCAAGACTCCCCCCCCCCCCCCCACCCCATGAGCAGAAACATCTCTACGTCATCTTATCGTGGACTCTTAAAATCTTGTATGATTATCCCTCATTCTTCACAAACACAAGGCATTCTGTAGACACTTGAAAGCTGACGTAACACAAACAAAATGCTGGAGGAACTCAGAAGCTCAGGCAGCATCTCTGAAAAGAAATAAACAGTTGATGTTTTGGGCCACAACCAAGACTGGAAAGGAAGGGGGCTGAAGCTAGAAATAAGGTGGGATGGGAGCAGGTGAAGGAGTACAAGCTGGCAGGTAATAAGTGAGACCAGGTGAGGGGGAAGGAGGAATGAAGGAGTGGGGATGCAGTGAGAAGCTGAGAGGTGATAGATGGAAAAGGTATTTTACCATTTTCCTCTGTCAAGTTTCTTCTTCTTCAGCCCTTTATCTTTTCCACCATGACCTTGCAGTTTCTCACTTCATCCCCACTCCTCCTTCATTCCTCCTTCCCCCCCACCTACCTACCTCGTCCCTCACCTGGCAACACACATCACCTGCCAGCTTGTACTCTTTCCCCTCTTCCTCCACCTTCTTATTCTGGCACCTGCACCCTTCCTTTCTGGTCCTGATGAAGGATCTCTACGCAAAGCATCGACCTCTCATTCTTCTAAGCTCTCAAGGGCGCAGACAAGATTTAAGCAGCTATTTGGTCACAGAACTAGCCTGGCGGTCCTCTTGCAGACTTTTGGACAGCGGTACAAGAAATGGGCAGTGAAGACCGCCCAAAAGTGTTTCAACATTGCAATGAAACATCTCCAGTTCAAAAACTGGAATCTTCAGGCAGAGGAATCCTGTCGAGGAAATAAACTACAGCATTTCTGATGCTTGGAGGTATACAGGTGAATAAATAGGCCAACTTAACTGAGATTTTTGAAGACGCAATGGAAGGATTTATTTGGATCATGCAGTTAACACAGTGTATAAGGACTTTCTAATGTGATTTACTTGTACACCTGAAGGTTTCAAGTGGCTGTTGGTCATGCGTTTACGCAATTAGCAAATGGGCAAAAGGTTGATTCTCAAACTGGAGGGGAGTCAGAATGTCAGAGTTATATAGCATGGAAACAGGCTCTTTGGCCCAACTCATCGGTGACAGATATTATCTAGGCTGATCTCATTTGTCTGTGCTTGGCCCAGATTCCTCTCAAACATTCCTAACCACATACCTGTCCAAATGCCTTTTAAAATTGTACCTGCTTCTACCACTTCTTCTGGCAGCTCATTCCATGCACCCACCAGCCTGTGTGGAAAAACCTGTATCTAGATCCCTTTAAATCTACCCCACCCCTCCCATTTTAAAACTGTGCCCTCTAGTTTAAGATTATCCTACCCTGGGGAAGAAAGGTGTGATTATCCACACTCTTCCTGATTTTACGTACTTCTACAAGGTCACCCCTCAGACTACTTCACTCCAGGGAAAACATCTAGTCTCACCTAATAACTCAAGCCCTCAAATCCTGGCAGTATCCTTGTTAATTACTTCTGCAGCTTAATGTCAACTTTCTTATAGTGTAGTGACAATCAACACATGATATTCCAGGTGTGGTCTCACCAATATCTTTCACATGACATCCTAACCCCTGTACTCAGTGCTCTGACCGATAAAGGCCAGCGTGGCAAATGCTTTCACCACCATCCTGTCCACACACACACACACACACACACACACATACACCTTAATACAATACATATCAGTCACTTACTTGGGTTTTTCAGACCCCTGGGTGGTAGGAGCCCACGGAATTCCACGTTTAGATGAATTTCCGTCCCCAAGATCAAGGCAATCTTCAACAAAACCAGCTGGAGCTGGCGGATACCTGACAGAACAGAAGGCATATTAATCCCTGATTACACAGTCATCTATGTCATCTATCTGTCTTCTCATGTGTTTTTGCTGAAACACCCCTTCTTGTGGCACTGAAAATCCCCTTTTTGCCACCAGTTCTTCTTTCCACAGCCCATCTATTCAACCACCAGGGACACCAGAGAAGCAGGAACAGGGTCAGGAACTGAGGTTGATGACACTTGTGTCATCTGAACACAATTAACCCAGTAAGTTGTATTTGAACTAAAAGGGATGGAAAAAGAAGTCAAATTAGTTACATCTGGGCTGACTTCCAGAGAGAGTAATAGGGTGTCATGGGAAAGTGGGATTGAGCAATTAATAAACTGCTGGGGAAACTCAGCACATCAGGAAAAAATCAGCGGGTCAGCCAGCATCTGCGGAAGGAAATGGGCAATTGATCTCTGGATTCAGACTCTTCTACTAGGAATGGAGTGGGTGAGACTAGGTGGAATAGGTGGTGGTCTGGACAGTTAAAACAGAAATGGACTATGAGAGGAGGGCAGAAGCTGGATGGGATGAAACTTCTGAAGTGCTAATTGACTCAAAGTCCTTCAGTTCAATGAAAAGTTATCCCCTGGGTGAGACAGCGGAAAGGTCCTGGGGAATCTCCCTCCCCACACCAGTCAGAGGGGGCCAGCTCAGTGTGCAGTGTTTCACCAGGTTCAGAGTAACACAACAAAGGAGCTCACTAATGTGGTCGATGGCCCCGGCACAGAACTTCCCGTAGATCTTCTTGGCCCCCAAGTTGCGCAGGTCCTGGATCGTGTATGGCCACAGGTGTAAGACATTATTCCTAGAAAAGGTGTCGCGCTTTTCCACGATGATGACTTTGGCTCCGAGGAACATCAGCTCGATGGCTGTGCGGAGGCCACAGGGTCCAGCCCCAATCACCAGACACTGCAAGAGGGAGTGGAGAAGCAAAATTAACAGGCATCAGTACTCATCAGGACCCTGCAGCATGGGACAGAGAGCTGTGGCAGGCCGGTGAAGTTACGGGGAGAAACGTTAACCGGATTTGGTATTGGTTTATTGTCAGAAGTGCTGCAGGGAAAAGCTTTTGTTTACCTGCCACTCAGACAGATCAATCCTTGCGCGAGTACATTTTTCTTAAATTAAATTTTTAAGAGAATTGGATACAATGAACAGAAAAATTAATATTAGCCCTCCCCCTCCCCTTAACCATTCCCCCCTTACATCCCTGTCTAAAAAAAAAGAAAAAAGAAAAAAAAAGAAGAAAAAAAGAAGGATTGTCTGGATATCAGAGGATCCCCACATGCTCCATGGAATTCAAAATAACTTCAGTATATATCTTTATTTTTTTCCCCAAATAACTAATAATTTTGTCTTCAAAGGACCTATATATTTAATCCTATCCTATCTAGGGGTGCCAAATTTTCAAAAATATATCATATTCATTTCTTAAATTATAAGTAATTTTTTCAAGCGGAATGCAGCTAAATATTTCATTATTCCAACGGTCCATAGTTAAGTATGAATCTGATTTCCAAGTAACTGCAATAGCTTTTTTGGCTACTGCCAATGCAATTTTTATAATTTTTTTCTGATATTTATTCAATTTAGATTTTGGCATTATCCCTTCAATATCGCCTAATAAGAATAATGTTGGGCTATGTGGAAGTTGTATTCCAATAATTTGTTCCAGTAGAAGTCTTAGATTTATCCAAAAAGGTTGAATTTTAAAACAAGACCAAGTAGAGTGTAAAAAAAGTACCGATTTCTTGATTACATCGGAAACATTGGTCAGATAAATTTGGGTTTAATCTATTTACTTTTTGTGGTGTAATATATAATTGATGTAAAAAATTGTATTGTACTAATCTAAGTCGAACATTTATTGTATTTGTCATACTATCAAGACATAGTCCCGACCAATTTTTTTCATCAATTTTAATATTCAAATCAGTTTCCCATTTTTGTCTTGACATGAATTCCTGGTGTAATTGTCTGTTTTTGAATCAAATTATACATACAAGACATAATTTTTTAAATTTTTCCTTTTTGAATTAAAGTTTCTATTTCATTAGGTTTTGGCATTAACATTGTTTGACCCAGTTTATGTCTTAAATAGGCCTTTAATTGCAAATAACAGAAAAGAGTGTTATTTGATATTTTATATTTATTCTTTAATTGATCGAGCGACATCAATATACCTCCTTCAAAACAGTCACCTATATATCTAATCCCTTTTTGAAACCAGTTATACAAAAGTTGATTATCCATTGTAAAAGGAATAAGTCTATTTTGAATTAGGGTTCTCTTTGCTAATAAAGATTTCCTTATCTCATCATCCACATTTACCTTATTCCATAAATCGATCAAATGTTTTAATATTAGAGATTCTTTCTTTTCCCGTATCCATTTGGATTCCCATTTATATATAAAATCTTCTGGTATATTTTTTCCTATCTTATCTAACTCTATTCTAATCCATGCTGGTTTTTCTTCATCAAAAAAAGATGCAATAAATCTAAGTTGATTTGCTTTATAATAATTCTTAAAATTTGGGAGTTGTAACCCTCCTAGATCAAACTTACATGTCAATTTTTCCAACGATATTCTTGACATCTTACCTTTCCAAAGAAACTTCCTCACATATTTATTCAACTCTTGAAAAAACTTCTGGGGCGGTTGTATTGGTAATGTTTGGAATAAATATTGTAATCTAGGAAATATATTTTTATATATATAGTAGGTAGAGTTAATGCTTATGTGAGTACGTTGAGGCAGTAAAAAAAAGTTCAAAGTAAATTTATTGTCCAAGTACGTATATGTCACCATATACTTCCCTGAGAGACAGTTTCTTATGGACATTCACAGTAGATAGAAAGAAACACAATAGAATCAATGAAAATCTAAACACAAAAATGGACAAATAACCAACGTGTAAAAGACAACAGATTGTACAAATACAAAAAGAAAAAAATCTAAATAATAATAATAAAAAAAATATTGAGAACATGATAGTTGTAGGATCCTTGAAAGTGAGTCCAGAGGTTATGGAATCAGTTCAGTGTTAAGATGAGTGAAGTTATCCAAAAAGAAAACTGAATGCACAATATAGTGTTGTAATTACAGAGAAAGTACAGTGTAGGCAGACAATAAGACCATAAAAACTGTTCCCCCTTCCTTTCCATTCCTGAAGGATCTCTGCCCAAAACATCAATTGTTTATTTCCCTCCATCAATGCTGCCTGTCTTTGACTTCCTCCAGCACTTTACGTCTGTTACCTTAATCGTCATTACAGTTTAGCAGCAATGTGACAGCTCTGATTAACTTCCCCTAAAATAGACTGTTTTATTTTGTTCTAATTGCTTTCCCTTCTTGTAAAAGCTGTGTACAATTTATGATAAACACAAGAGGTTCAGCAGATGGTGGAAACTGCAACACACACAAAATTCTAGAGTAACTCAGCATGTCAGGCAACATCTATGGAGAGGAATAAATAGGCAAAATTTCAGCTGTGGCCCTTCATCAGGACCGGAAAGGAAGATGGAAGATGCCAGAATAAGAAGGTGGGGAGGAGGGAGAAGAGTACTAAGTGGTGGGTGACATGAGAGACCAGGTGAGAGAGGGAGGTAAGTGGTTGGGGAGGGGGATGAAGTGACAAGCTGGAAGGGGATAGATGTTCTGCACGGAGAAAGTTAAGTCCAATTAAAGTGCAAGAACCATGACGAGACAGATTCAGAGATCAAGAGTTCATCTTTTAGCATATGAGCCTGATAATGGCAGGATAGAAGTGGTGCTCAAGCCTGGTGGTATGTACTTTCAGACTTCTACATCTTCCGAAAGGGCAGAAGAGAGAATGCCCAGAGCGGGTGGAGTCTTTGGTTATGTTGGTTGCCTTCCCAAGCTAGCAGGAAGTGCAGACAGAGTCAATGGTGGGGGGGAGAGAGAGCTGGTTATGCGATAAACTGAATTATACTTACAACTGCTGTCTTGGACAGAACAGCTGGCATACTTTTAGCAGGTAGGCAGGCTGGGGTCAGGCATTACGTACGGGCTGGGAAGCTGGAACAGGATGATGCAAGGGAGGACCCAGTGCTCCCTGCACCCATCAACACCACTCCTAGTAAAGCAGTGTGACACAAGGACACCAGTGTGTCACTTTGCAGAACATGCCCAGTGGGTCAACTCAGGCTCAGTCACACCACTTCAGACTAGGCTGCAGGTGCCCAGGTTTAACACAGCTCTCTGTTCCATGTGTCCCACAGGATCTTGGGGATGAACTTGAAGAACAGCCGGCTGAGTCACCTCATTGTAGGAAGGATAGGATAACTTTAGAGAGGGTGCTGAGGAGATTTATCAGGATACTGCCTGGATTGGAGAGCATGTCTAATGAGGAATGACTGAGTGAGCTAGGACTTTTCCCTTTGGAGCAAAGGAGAATGAGAGGTAACTTGATGGAAGTATACAAGATGATAAGAGGCACAGATAGAGTGGACAGCCAGTGCCTCCCCCCCCCCCCCCCACCCCAGGCAGAAATGGTTAATACAAGATGGCATAATTTTAAGGTGATTGGAGGAAAATATCGGGGGATATCAGTAATATCTTTTACACAGAGAGTGGTGAGTGCATGGAACACCCTGATGGTAAGGGAGAAATATCATAGAGTATTTAAGAGACTCTTAGATAGGCACTCGGATGACAGAAAAATGGAGAGTTATGTAGAGTTAGATTGATCTTGGAGTCGGTTAAAAGGTCGGCACAATATCATGAGCCAAAGGGCCTGTACTGGGTTGTAATGTTCCGTGAATGTCTGGGGAGGTACAGTAAGGAGAAGCCTTTGCTCACACACATGTATCACTGCAGGAACACAAGCATCCACAGGTATACACCCTCAAATCCTATCGCACTCCACATGCTTACTCTTCCATACACTTTGCAATATCCCAGCCTGTCTAAACCCAAACTTTCCACTCCTTTCCTAGGTAAACCCGTTCAGATGAACGGTCTCGACCTGGAACATCAACTGCCCATTTCCTTCCACAGATGCTGCCTGACCCGCTGAGTTCTTCCTGGGGTGCTGAATTTTCCCAGCACTTTGTTAGTTGCTCCAGTCCCACTTCCCTATTACACCCTATGACTCATTTTCCAGTATATAATTCCATGTGTGTCTATATACAAAAGTTTGAGCACCTTGCATGGTTAGTACTTAGTAACACCCTCTTTGGCAAGTATCACAGCTTGTAAATGCTTCCTGTAGCCAGCTAAGAGTCTTTCAATTCTTGTTTGAGGGATTTTTGTCCATTCTTCCTTGCAAAAAGCTTTTAGTTTTGTGAGATTCTTCACCCCTCTTGCATGCACTGCTCTTTTGAGGTCTACCCACAGATTTTTCATGATGTTTAGGACAGGGGACTGTGAGGGCCATGGCAAAACCTTCAGCTTGAGGTAGTCCATTGTGGATTTTGAGGTGTGTTTAGGATCATTATCCTGTTGTAGAAGCCATCCTCTTTTCATCTTCAGCTTTTTTTTTCAGACGGTGTGATGTTTGCTTCCAGAATTTACTGGTATTTAATTAAATTCATTCTTTCCTCTACCAGTGGAATGTTCCCCGTGCCACTGGCTGCAACACAAGCCCAAAGTATGATCAATCCACCAATGTGCTTAACAGTTGGAGAGGTGTTCTTTTCATGAAATTCTGCACTCTTTTTCCTCCAAACATACCTTTGCTCATTGCGGCCAAAAAATTCTATTTTAACTTTATCAGTCCTCAGGACTTGTTTCCAAAATGCATCAGGCTTGTTTAGATGTTCGTTTGTAAACTTCTGACGCTGAATTTTGTGGTGAAGATGGTTTTTTTTCTGATGACTCTTCCATGAAGGTCATATTTTTGCATGTGTTATTGCACAGTAGAATAGTACACCATCACTCCAGAGTCTGCTAAATCTTTGTGAAGGCCTTTTGCAGTCAAATGGGGGTTCTGATTTGCCTTTCTAGCAACCCTAAGAGTAGTTCTCTCAGAAAGTTTTCTTGGTCTTCCAGACCTCAACTTGACCTCCACCGTTCTTGTTAACTACCACTTCTTAATTACATTACGAACTGAGGAAACGGCTACCTGAAAACACTTTGCTATCTTCTTATAACCTTCTCCTGCTTTGTGGGCATCATTTATTTTAATTTTCAGAGTGCTAGGCAGCTGCTTAGAGGAGCCCATGGTTGCTTATTGTTGGGACAAGATTTAATGAGTCAGGATATTTATAAAGCTTTGAAATTTGCATCAACTGGCCTTTCCTAATGATGACTGTGAACAAGCCATAGCCCTAACAAGCTAATTAAGGTCTGAGACCTCGGTAAAAGTTACCTGAGAGCTCAAATCTCTTGGGGTGCCCAACTTTTCCCAAAGTGCTCCTATCCTTTTATTCCCACTCTAAAATTGAACAAAACAAAAATAATACACTAATCTTGCTTAAAATGTTGAAAAGAATGTTTCATCTTTAACTTTATGACGTTCAGAAATCAATTCATCTTCTACTCACTTAACTATTCACAGTAACAGAAATTTTGACCGGGGTGCCCAAACTTTTGCATGCCTGCGCGCATGTGTGCGTGTGTGTTTGCTGTGTATATATACACACACACACACACACACACACATATGTGTATGTGCATACAGCTATCATTTAGATTTTAACTTGCACCTCACTTCCACATGTCATTCTATCTATAAACATCCTTGATCACATCAATTACATTTTAACCTTTAACTTACTCCCAAGTATCTGTTTTTTTCAAATGTGTATCAGTCCCAGATCTGCTGTTGGATTCCTACCTAGAACTCACTCTAAGTCAAAATTACATTCTGCAGAGACAAAATATTTGTCACTAATTACTGACAACATGTGGAACTGGAATTGATTTATTATTGTAACATGCATCGAGATATAGTGGGAAGTTCGTCTTGCATACTGTTTATATGCACACAAAATGCCGGAGGAACAGCAACTCAGGCAGCATCTCTGGAAAGGGAATAAACAGCGAAGTGGGAGATGATAGGTGGAAGAGGGAATCTGATAGGTGAGGACATCAGACCATTGAATCAAGTGAAAGAAGAGGGGAGATGGGCAGGTAGGTGAGAAGGGGTGAGAGGGTAACCAAAATGGGTAATGGAAAAAAAAAGGGAAGGAAAGAATGGGGAGAAATTGATGCTCATGCCATCAGGTTGGAGGCTAACCAGGCAGATAATCAGGTGTTGCTCCTCCAACCTGAGTGGGGCCTCATCGTGGCAGTAGAGGTAGCCATGGACACACAATTCAGAATGGGAGATCCTGCCTTTTGTAGTGCACAGATCTGCAGAATCTCTTTTATTTATGATACTCTTCATACAGATCAGATTATTACACAGTAGGAAAGGTATAGCAAAAGCCAATGCAGAATAAATTGTAACAGTTACCAAGAAAGTGCACTGCAGGTAAACAATACAAGGGGTGATTGATAAGTTTGTGGCCTATGGTAGAAGGAGTCAATTTTAGAAAACCTAGCACATTTATTTTTCAACATAGTCCCCTTCTACCTTTACATACTTAGTCCAGCGGTCATGGAGCATATGGATTTTGGATCTCCAGAAAGTGTACAATAGAGGGCTATAGGTAAGCCTAGTAATTTCTAAGGTAGGGACATGTATGGCACAACTTTGTGGGCCGAAGGGCCTGTATTGTGCAGTGGGTTTTCTACATTTCTAATGTGGAAAACGTGCAAACCCCACACAGACAGTGCTGGAGGTCAGGAATGAAGCGAGTACTGGAGCTACGAGGCAGAGATTCTACTGACTGTACCACTGTACTGCCCCATATGGCCAAGAGCCCAAGGTACAGAGTGATGGGGAGTCATCAGAAATTGGCCACTGGCAGATAGAGACGAGATACAAAGGGAAGGAAAGCTGGGAGGGGTTTGACAGAGCTTAAATGTGGATATGATCGGTGAGGCTGTTGTTCTACCTTTATATTGGTACAGGCTGTGTTTTTCTTGTAATCCTTGTGACTGCCTCGCTTGTCCAGCTTTGCAAAGAGTGCCTTTGCTTTCCAATAATTGAGCTTGGACTTGAGCTTAGTGTAGAAGTAGGGGAAGTCAAGGTTGGAGATGCCCAGGATCTCGCACAGCTCCTGAAAGCCTTTGAAAGTGCCCTTGCATGTGGTTGCCTGGATGAAGCGGTCAAAATGTATGTGTGACTGCTCGATGCTCGAAGTCCCACCGTCCCCCATGATGGCAGGCAACTCTTCCCAGGTGGTTGGCTGGATAAATTATTTCTTCCTCTTCAGCTGATGGTCTCCCACATCATGAACCTGCAAGAGAAAACAACAGAAATAGGGATTATACATCAGTCTTCCAGAAACTACCATCACTTTCATCCCATTGAAAACAGACAATATCTGCTGTGAGGACTCTTCCTGTGGCTGCTGCAAGTCCTGCTCCATCACACTGTGTGGTCTGTCACCATGAATTACTTTGTCACTGGGACACTTCCACATTCACCTCAAGGAGGTCCAGGCTTACCTGCTCCTAACCCCACTCGCTGCTTCACTCCGGAGTCCTAGAGCAACATAGGCTGCATACAGACCCTTCAGCCCAATCAGTCCCTGCCAAACATGGTGCCCACCCAGTTACTCCCAATGTCCTAGTTCAGTCCATACCCCTCTCAGCCCCACCACTCCATATACGTACCCAAGTGCTTCCTAAATGGTACTATCACACCTGCCTCAACCACTTCCTCTGGCTATTTGTTCCACATCCCCACCACCTTCTACATAAAAAATATACACACAAATGACACTGCAAATGTTGGAAATCGAGAGAGAGAGAGCGAGCCACAAAATGCTGGAGGAACTTAGCAGGTTAGGCAACATCGACAGAGGGGTACAAACAGTCAATGTTTTGAGCCTAGACCCTTTGTTTACCAAAACATTGACTGTTTATTCGCCTCCATAGACAATGCTTGACTTGCGTTTTTTATGTGTTGCTGTGTGTGAAAAGGTTGCCCTTCAGGTCCATTTTAGGTCTTCCCGCTCTCAGCATAAATCTATTCTCTAAAGTTTTGGATCGCCCTATCCTGGGGAAAAGAGTGTTAACATCCGCTCCTCACGACCTTCTGTAAGATTGCTCCTCATTGCCAAACATTCCAAGGAATAAACACCTAGCCTGACCAACCTCTTCCTGTACTACAGGCCCTTTAGTCCTGGCAACATCCTCATAAACTCCTTTCTGCAATCTTTGCAGTTTAGCCATGGCCTTCCTATAACAGAGTGACCAAATCTGTACAGAGGACTTCAAGTGTGGCCTCAGCAACAACTTGTGTAACTGCAACAAAATGCCCTAGCTCCTATACTCAGTGCCTAGACTGACGAAGGCCAGGATGCAAAATGTCTTTTCCAGCACCATCTCTTGTGACACCACTTTCAGTGAACTACCAACCTGTACTCATAGGTCCCTCTATATCATTACACTCCCTCGTGTCCTATCATTCATAGTAGAAGTCCTGCTCTGGTTTGACTTTCCAAAATGCAACACTTCATCCTTATCAGAACTGAAATCCATCTGTCACTCCTCAGCCCACTTCGCCACTTGGTCAAGATCCCTCTAAGTCTATGATACTTGTTTTCACTATCAACCACACCTCCTACTTTTATATCATCCACAAGCATAATGATCAAGCCTTGTGCATTTGCTTATGCTTTCTCGTGACAGGAAGGAGAGTCAGAGCAATCCTGAGCTTCACACAGACTCTCCAAAGTTTCCTCTCTTACCATTTGCTTCACAACAGAAAGGGAGGTCTCATGGTATTAAATCTACAACAGGAGTTATCCCTTCAACCATCAATCATCAGGCAGAAACACACAGCCAGTTACTTGGAGAATCAGTATGCACAACAGTGCAAAAGTCTGAGGCACATATATAGAGCTAGGGTGCCCGAGACTTTTGCTCAGTACTAGATTTGTCAATGTGGAGTGGAGAGCGAGTTTGTAAATCTGGCGAGAGCGAGTTTGTAAATCTGGCAGGAGCAAAAGATGCTGTGAATGGCGAGGGTGGAGTCCTCCCAATGGAAGGGGTGTGGGACAGGTGTCAGAGATGTGCTGGGGCACGGCGTGGCACAGGTGCAAACATATCCACCCTCAAAACAGCAGACAAGGTCATTTGATTCCAAACAATTAGTTATTGATCATTACAGAACGTCTCTCTGGTGCTTCCCGCTCCCTCCCCTCTCCCTTTCCCTTTTCCCAACCATGATTCCCCCCTCCCTGCCCCTTCCCACTCTCAGTCCACAAAGGAGACCCATAATCGGAATCAGGTTTATCATTACTCACATATCATGAAATTTGGTTTTTTTTGTGGCAATACATAAAATTACTACAGTACTGTGCAAAAGTCTTGGGCAACCTCGCTCTCACTCGATATATATGTATCACACACATGGTATATATTTGTTTTGGTGACTGTTTCTCTGCTATCATAACTCTATGTACTACATGTGCAGAGCGCTGTGTGCGTCTGTTGGTACTGTGTTTTGCACCTTGGCTCCAGAGAAATGCTGTTTCATTTGGATGTATAGTAGAACGACAATCACACTTGCACTTGAACTTAATAGCCTAATGTCTGCTGTACTAAAGTTGCAAGAATCTGTCGCCAATGGCAAAGTGACTAAACCCTGTTCAAATAAACAAACTGATCCGTTGGCAGCTGGCCGGGATGTGTAAAAATAAATTGCCCTGAAAACCCACGTGTTCTGGATGATAAGGGAGACTTTGAGAACAATGATGCAAAGCAAAACCAACACAGAAGAGGTGAATAAATAGTTCAATCAGGCTGATGATATTAAACTGGGAGGGAAGATGAGAAGAAACAGGAATGGCAGTTAACTTGAAGAGACCCCCCCCCCCCCCACCACCATCCCCAAACCCCCTGCAGCATGTAAGAAGGTGTACAGCAAGGGGAAGGGATTACTGAACAGAGATCTGGAAGGTAACCAACACAGAGGGACAAGCTGGAATCCTCTGGTAGTCTTTTAAATTGATCATTATCATAGACGAGAACACAGTCAATCTATCTGTACAACTAGGGAAAATGGGCGGGTGGAAAATGACAAGGAGGTGGTGCAGGAAAGGCAAGCCGTGATCCAGTGACCCGGGTTGTACGGGACCAGAGGTCACTGAGGAAGGTGGGGTGAAGATTGTGGAAGGGCTACCCAACCCTTCCTCCATTAACTGGGACTGGCAAAATGCAGGAAATGGAAAATGGAACAACCTCGTTCAACAGGGCAACAATAACAGGCCACTCCACGCTGGTTGATTTAACCTCAGAGAGTGGAGGGGGGAATCTTTATAAAGAATAACTAGAGAGAAAAGTTCAGTAGATATTTAATGAACTAAGTTGTCACAGTCCTGTTTTGGCTAATTCCAAATTTTATTTGAGGAAGGAACAGGGAAGGTTAATGAAGCATCACAGCAAATCCACCTGTGAGGACTTTCAGAAACATCTCACGTGAACAGCTGACTTTTGAAGTTGTGTGGTAAAAAACCTGTGATGTGACAACTAGGAAATTTCCCATTGGATAGAGGGCCATTGGACACGCAGAAGCAAAGAATGGGTACAGCAAGAAGGGAAGGCAATCAGCCCTCCAAATCTGTACCAGCCCTTTGTAAGAGCTACCCAGTTAAAGACTAACTTTATTTGTCAGATGTACATCCGAACACACAGTGAAATGCATTGTTTGCATCAATGATGTGTTGGAGTGGCCAGATAGTGTCACACGCTTCCAGCACCAACACACCATACCCACAACTTACTAATGAAAATGTCTTTGTAACGTAGAAGCATCTGACAGAACCCAACGCAGCTACAGGGAGAAGGTATAAACATCTTACAGACAGCAGTGGGAATTGCATCTCAATCACTGATGCTGTAGATAGCAATACACTAGCTGCTACGCTACTGTTCAGCCCTTACTCATCTCCCCACAGCTCTGCAAGTTCCTTCCTCGTACACACTGGTCTTTGAATGTTATAATCAAATCACAAATGACACTTTTGACTATGTGTTTTAATGTTCACATGATAAATAAACTTGAATCTTGAATCTAACTCCAGGATTTATGTCATCTGCATGCTTGAAAATTGTTCCCCAAGCACCAACCCATGGCAACTTGTCGTCTGAGACAACCCACTCTGCAATGTCCTCTACATCAGGGAGTGATGATATACACTGGACACCTCATTAAACCACTTCCTTCACCCTGCCTGTGTGCCTCCCAGCTGCTGGTTATGGCTTCTTCTAACACCCCTCCTGCTCTTGCCTCCTTGACATCATGATCTCTTCCCCAGCAAGAGAAATCTCAGCAAATCACACAACGTGCTGGAGGAACTCAGCAGGTCAAGCAGCATCCGTGATGGGGCAATGATTTGGACTGAGACCCTTCATCAGGACAAGAGAAATCTCAGCAATACACACAACGTGCTGGAGGAACTCAGCAGGTCAAGCAGCATCCGTGATGGGGCAATGATTTGGGCTGAGACCCTTCATCAGGACAAGAGAAATCTCACTTTTGATCCAACACCTCTGCATTTGACACAAGTTCAGATGGGTACATAGATGGGAGGGTTTAGGAGGGATATGCTGGAGCGGCCTCCTCTCCTTCAGTCCCCAGCTCTTCCAACACACTTTCATAACAGCAAAAGCACACCCAAGGCAGAAATCGCAAGAGCCATAAACACTCTGCAGGTCAGGCAGCATCTGTGGGGAGATTTACCTTGAAGAGATTTGATATATCACCAAAGAATTTCTTCAGCTGTACCACAGAGAACATTCTGACTGTATCACAGGCTGACATGGAGGCTCCAATGCGCAGGATGGAAAGAGTCTGCGCAGAGGATTGTAATAAAGCCAGCTCCAGCACAGGCACAAGCCTCCCCACCATCAATGGTATCTTCAAGAGGAAGTACCTCAAGAAGGTGGCACCTATCATGAAGGAGCCTCACCATCAAGGACATACATTACTACCATCAGGGAGGACATACAGCAAAATGAGGACCCAAACTCAGTTTTAGGAATGGTTTCTTCCCCTCTGCCATCGGATTTCTGAACAGTCCATGAACACATGGACACTGCCACACTACTCCACTTTGGCATTATTTATTTGTTTTTATTGTAACTTATAGTAATTTGCTATCCCTGCATTGCAGGCACACCAAATTTCCACAAAACAACAGATTTCACAACTAACGTCAGCAACAATAAGCCTGATTCTGAGATAACTTTCAGGTTGATGAAATTGCATCCGCTCTAATTAACAGGTCAGCATTCCAAGACCTTAATCCAGGGGTGGGCAAACTTTTTGACTTGAGGGCCACAAAGGGTTCTAAAATTTGACAGGGGGGCCGGACCAGGAGCAGATGGACGGAGTGTTTTGGTAATACACCTCATAAGAGAAAATAAAATATCATGGGATATGTAGAAAACATGTGCTTTAATTTCAATTGAAAATGAACAAATGCATTACAACAAAATATCTGTCTTTGAAGTCCCATGGTATTTAGCTACTTATTGAAATGTCTTTTAAAACACTGAAAATTAAATGAATAAAATACAGCTTTTTTTAATAGTAACAGTTATTATTTTAAAGCACTGAAAATTCTGTTATCCTTCAAGATATTATCATCATCACTCTCCTCCTGACTGTCTTTATTTCAAAAACGGTAGGAGATGCTGGTCTACTTGTCCTGCTCCTTCTTATTCAATTGTCCCCTGTGCCAAAACTCAACAACGACCCGCACAATGACAGAACAGTGAGAGCGCGCCAATATGCGGAGCTCTGTGCTCGCAAATCCCGGCAGGCTATCTCCCTTAGCCGGAACGCTGGCTAATTGTGAGCCGGTTCGGATGTGCCAGGAAATGGGTCGCCACAAGGTCACAAAGTAAAGCGCAAATGTGGAGTAATACGCTGCACCTCAACAAAGGTCAATGTATATAGAGTGCGTCATCTATTGGGAAGACGCCAGAATTGCGGGGAAAAAACGTTAACAAGGTTTATTAATATAATTTCATCAAGTTCTGCGGGCCGGATTAAAAAGCTTAACGGACCGCATATGGCCCGCGGGCCGTAGTTTGCCCATGCCTGCCTTAATCCCATCAATCTCTAACTTTCGGTTCCACCTTAAGATCACCTACTCTTTCCCTCAGCGATGCTACAGGTCCGCGGCATCCTGAGGTTTTGGCACACATGAAGACCATCTGCTCATCACTCTGCACGTTTTGAGAGCTCCCTATGAAATGGACGTTTCACTGGAGTGCTTCACTGAGGTTTCGGAGGGACCTTTCCCTAGGTTCCAGTCAATGAATACTGCATTACGTTGCCCTCTTCACCATGGTCTTCCCCCGACCCCTCTACTGTTACCCTGAACAGTAATAGCACACTACAACAGTACAGCAACCACCTAGTGCGTGCCAAATTACGTTGCCTAGTCTTACCTGGGCCAAAGCCCTCAATACCTCTCCCATCCATGTATCTATCCAAATTTCTCTTCAACGTTGCCTTCGACCCCGCATCCACCACTTCCGCTGGCAGCTCATCCCACATTCTCACCACCTTCTAGGTGAAGCAGTCCTGCCTAAATATTTCACCTTTCACCCTAAACCCAGGACCACTAGATCTAGTCCCACCCAAACTCAATGCAAAAAGCCTGCTTGCATCTACCGTATCTATACCCCTCATAATTTTGTATACCTCGATGATATCACCCCTCATTCTCCAAGACCTCAGATCACTGACATGCTTGGAGCCAAGACATCCCTGTTGGCCAGCCAGCACACAGACGGTGTGGGAAGGAGCCGAACAGCTGCAAGTTCAGAGCTGTGCCAGAGAGAGAGAGCCCACCAGCTGTCTTGCATTCACGTCCACAGCTGAACCACAACACATCCCGCTGCCCCTGCTTGTACACTGTCCACTCTCTCTCACCCTGCAGGAAAGTATCGCAGGGAGACTGCGACAGATCACTCTCTAGGTAGAGACAAGGCGTAGAATGCCCTCTCCCCCATGTCTAGTTCAGCCCATTGAGCAAAGCTACAGTACCTCACACAGCAATCCAATTCCCCACCAAATTTCCCTACACTCTAAACTGATTCCACAACCTATGGATACAATTTCAAGGACTCTGCAGCTCATATTCTCAGTATTATTTATTTACTTGTGTGGTTTGTCTCCTCTTGCACATTTGTCGTTTGTCAGTTTTTGTGTGCATAGGTTTTCATTGATTCTATTGTAATTCCCTGTTCTACCGTAAATGCCTGCAAGAGAATTAATCGAGGCAGTATACAATGACACATATATACTTAGATAATAAATTACTTTGCCAACTTTTACAACTAATCTCATCAACTCTCCTCACGTTCTACCACTCACCCTCATACCAAGGACAGTTTATACCAGCCATTTAACCAGGAGACAATTGGAGTGCTTGGAGAAAGGGAGAACTCCACACAGCCAGCACCCGAGGTCAGGATCAAATCTGGGTCTCTGGCACTGCGGGGCGGCAGTGGCTCTATCCACCATATCGCTGGGCACATGGAGCTCCAGAAGGAAGAATGGACAAAGCTTCTGGTACAGAACGGGAGGTGTGGGGACAGTGACCATGCAGCCCACTGCTTACATGGAATGGGTTAAACTACAGGAACTCAATCTGCATCAAATACAAATGAAAACACAGCTTCTCGAGCTGAAAGCAGCTGATCCATAAACACAGGCATGCTCCCAAAACCAACATCATTCAAAGCTGGCAGCCAGTACACATCAACAACAAGGCACCAAGCCCAGCCGCCCGATCCCCACTGGTGTCGTCATCAGCACAGGCAGTCTGTTGACCAGGGCTGCAGCCACTGCTTTATGTTGCCAGACAGCCACCACTCCATACTCGGGCATACAGCTTCAGTACCACAGGCTGAAGGTTCAGCAAATAGTTCCAGTAGATTCAGTGCTGGAAAGCTCAGCTTAACCATCCCAAACCCATTTGCTGAGGTGGCAGGCACAGAAATAGTCTGAGGATCCCATCTCCTTCGTTTCTGAAGCATCTGGGCAGTAAAGGCACCAACATCAGACTATAAATATTATTCAATAAAATAATTCTAAGCACACCATCACCAAACCCACAACTCTGTGCCTCCCTCTGCAACTGTATCTTTGAATTCCTGACCAACAGACTGCAATCAATAAGGAAAGGCAGCCACAGTTCCACCATGATTACTCTCAACACTTGTACTCCACAAGATTGCATCCTCAGCCCCCGACTCTACTGCCTGCACGTTCAGGACTGCGTGGCCAGATTCTACTCTAACTCCATCTACACACTGGCAGGTGATACCACTGTGGTGGGCCACATCCCGAACAACAAAAGCAGGCAGAGAGCTTGTAACGTGGAGTCATGACAAACAACCTTTCCCTCAATGCCAGCAAAGCAAAACAGCTGGTCACTGACTTCAGAAAAAGAGGCGCAGCGAACATCCTCCTGTCTACAGCAACCGGGTGGAGGTTGAGAGCTTCAAATTCCCAGGAGCGCACATCACCAAAAGCCTGTCCTGATCTAACCATGTAGTCGTCACAGACAGGAAAGCTCACCTCAGGAAGGAAAAGAAATTTGTCACATCCCCATCTAACCTTACCAATTATTGTCAAAGCACCATAGAAAGTATCCTATTTGGATGCCAAACAGCTTGGTAGGGCAACTGCTCTGCACAAGGAACTGCAGAGAGTTGCGGACACAGATTAGTACGTTACAGAAACCAGCTTACACTTCTCAATGCACCAGTAAAGTAGCCAGCATAATCAAAACCCACCCTCCCAGGACATTCACTCTTTCCACTTTTCTATCGGGTAGAAGATACAAAAGCCTGAAAGCACGTACCAACAAGTTCAAGATTCTTCTTCACTGTTATAAGACGATCAAATAGTTTCCCAGTATAACAATTTTGACTCTTAACCATAGAGTCTAGCTCAATACAGCTTGCACGTTATCATTTACCTGAACTGCCCTTTCTCTGTAGCTGTTAACACTTTATTTGACATTGTTATTGCTTTACCTTGTTCTGCCTCAACGCGCTGTGCAATGGTTTGACCGGTATGATCAGTATGCAAGACATGCTTTTCACTATCGCGTCACATGTGGCAATAAACTAATTCCACTTCCTCCCTCCATCTATCTCTATCTACTGCTCTTCCCTTCCCTTCATACTTATTTCCATTGTTGTCTCCCTTTCTCTCCCACGGGCTCTCACAAGTTAGTGATCGATTACTGGCAAATCTTCATGTCATCAGTCTCACTGTTATTCATTCCATCAGGTAACCAAGTCCCATTTGAGTTAACAATTACCTCTTGATCCAATGAATTCACAGCAATTTCAGCCCATGCCAAAGGAATTACCTACAGTGTGCCATCACCACCAGTTCTATACTAGTGTTACTCAGTGACAGGTCTGTTCCCACCAGTACTGTACCCTGGTGTTAAACAGTGACAGACCCATCCCCACCAGTACTGTACCCTGGTGTTAAACAGTGACAGACCCATCCCCACCAGCACTGTACCCTGGTGTTATACAGTGACAGACCCATCCCCACCAGGACTGTACCCTGGTGTTAAACAGTGACAGACCCATCCCCACCAGTACTGTACCCTGGTGTTAAACAGTGACAGACCCATCCCCACCAGTACTGTACCCTGGTGTTATACAGTGACAGACCAAATCCCCACCAGCACTGTACCCTGGTGTTATACAGATCCATCCCCACCAGTACTGTACCCTGGTGTTATACAGTGACAGACCCATCCCCACCAGTACTGTACCCTGGTGTTATACAGTCTGTTCCAACCAGTACTGTACCCTGGTGTTATACAGGGACAGACCCATCCCCACCAGTACTGTACCTCAGTGTTATAGTGACAGACCCATCCCCATCAGTACTGTACCCTGGTGTTATACGGTCTGTTCCCACCAGTACTGTACCCTGGTGTTATACAGGGACAGACCCATCCCCACCAGTACTGTACCTCAGTGTTATAGTGACAGATCCATCCCCACCAGTACTGGACCTCAGTGTTATACAGTGACAAATCTGTCCCCACCAGTACTGTACCCCAGTGTTATACAGTGACAGACCCATCCCCACTGGTACTGTACCCCAGTGTTATACAGTTTACAGACCAGTTTACCCTAGTATTATACAGTGACAGACCTGCCGCCACCAGTACTGTACGCCAGTGTTATACAGTGACAGATCTGTGTCTGATAGCACTGTAATCTACAGGGTGCATGCATGCATGCAAATATTTGAATGTATCAATTGATGAAAGGCAGCGTGTAATTATCTGTGGAATGAATGTCCTCTGGGTACATGCCATCTGGTAATTGCCTCGAAAAATTGTTGTGCCTGCAATAACAGAATTATGTGTAACTGCTCCTGTTAAGGTTGTTTCTCCACTTTCTCCCTACACCAGTTGGGATCTCTATTGACCCAAGCTTCCATCCTGTCCTTTTGTCTGCTTCCCTTTAGCACTCCAGCCCTTCATCCCAGCTACAAACCCTAAGCAATAGCAGGTGTATGGCCCTGCATCCATTGAACTATTCCTTACTGGTGAACTCTGTGACCGTCACTGATCATGGCCAGACCAGGGCTGAGGGCTGATGCCTACACGTAACTGCGCAACAAGGTCAGCTAATCATCCTATCCTTCCTGAAATGAACCTATCGGGGAAATGGCAGAGGCCCCAAGAAGATAAGACCATTAGAATTAGGAGCACGCATAGGCCATCAGTTTCACCTGCTCATCTTTTCCCCATAACCCTTAGTTCCCCGCTGTGCAAAAATCTAATCAAACGACTTAAATATATGTACTGAGGTAGCCTAGAGAATTCCACACATTCACCACTCTCTCGGAAAAGCAGTCTCCTCACAGAAAGATAGAAAACCTATAGCACAACACAGGCCCTTCAGTCCATGATGTCATGCCGAACATGTGCTTATTTTAGAAATTATCTGGGGTTACCCATAGCCTCTATTTTTCTAAGCTCCACGTACCTATCCAGGAGTCTCTTAAAAGACCCTGTTGCATCAGCCTCCACCACTATCACCGGCAGCCCAGTCCATGCACTCACCACTCTCTGCTTGCAAAAAAACAATTTATCCCTAGCATCACCTCTGTACCTACTTCCAAGCACCTTAAAACTGTGCCCTCTCGTGTTAGCCATTTCAGCCCTGGCAAAAAGCCTCTGACTATCCACACGATTAATACCTCTCCATCATCTTATACACCTCTATCGGGTCACCTCTCATCCTCCATTGCTCGAAGGAGAAAAGAACAAGTTCACTCAGCCTATTCTCTTAAGGCATGCTCCCCAATCCAGGCAATGTCCTTGTAAATCTCCTCTGCACCCTATCTATGGTTTCCACATCCTTCCTGTAGTGAGGTGACCAGATCTGAGCATAGTACTCCAAGTGGGGTCTGACCAGGATCCTATAAAGCTGTAACATTACCTCTCAGCTCTTAAACTCAATCCCACGATTGATGAAGGCCAATACACCGTACATCTTCTTAACCACAAAGTCAACCTGCGCAGCAGCTTTGAGTGTCCTATGGACTCAGACCCCAAGATCCCTCTGATCCTCCACACTGCCAAGAGTCTTACCATTAATACTATATACTGCCATCATATTTGACCTACCAAAATGAACCACCTCACACTTACCTGGGTTGAACTCCATCTGTCACTTCTCAGCTCAATTTTGCATCCTATCAATGCCCCGTTGTAACCTCTGACAGCCCTCCACACTATCCACGAAACCACCAACCTTTGTGTCACAGCAAATTTACTAACCCATCCCTCCACTTCCCCATCCAGATCATTTATAAAAATCACAGAGAAAGGATCCCAGAACAGATCCCTGAGGCACACCACTGGTCACCGACCTCCTTGCAGAATATGACCCATCTACAACCACTCTTTGCCTTCTGTGGGCAAGCCAATTCTGGATCCACAAAGCAAGGTCCCCTTGGATCCCATGCCTCCTTACTTTCTCAATAAGCCTTGCATGGGGTACCTTATCAAATGCCTTGCTGAAATCTATATAAATAGATCTACTGCTCTACCTTCAATGTGTTTAGTCACATCCTCAAAAAATTTGATCAGGTTCGTAAAGCATGACCTGCCTTTGACAACGCCATGCTGACTATTCCTAATCATGTTATGCCTCTCTAAACGTTCTTAAATCCTGCCTCTCAGGATCTTCTCCATCAACTTACCAACCACTGAAGTAAGACTCACTGATCTATAATTTCCTGGATTATTGCTACTCCCTTTCTTGAATAAGGAAACAACATCTGCAACCCTCCAATCATTTGGAACCTCTCCTGTCCCTACTGACGATGCAAAGATCATCGCCAAAGGCTCAGCAATCTGCTCCTCCCCTCCCACAGTAGCCTAGGGTATATCTCCTCTAGTCCCGGTGACTTATCCAACTTGATGCTTTCCAAAAGCTCCAGCACATCCTCTTTCTTAATGTCTATATGCTCAAGCTTTTCAGTCCACTGCAAGTCATCCCTACAATTGCCAAGGTCCTTTTCCGTAGTGAATACTGAAGCAAAGTATTCATTAAGTACCTCTGCTTTCTCCTCCGATTCCATACCCACTTTTCCATTATCACACTTGATAGGTTCCCTTCTCTCATGTCTTACCCTCTCATATACTTGTAGGGTTTTCCTTAATCCTGCTCATTAAGGTCTTCTCATGGCCCCTTCTGGCACTCCTAATTTCATTCTTAAGCTCCTTCCTGCTAGACTTATAACTTTCAAGATCTCTATCATTACCTAAGTCTTTTGAACCTTTCATAAGCTCTTCTTTTCCTCTAAATCTTGAGGCCATCTCTATCCTAAATCTATTCCCCTGAATCCTGCTGTCTCCTAGTTCTAGTCTCACCTACCAAAGGAAACCATTTTCCTGCCTCTATCTTATCTAACCCTTTCATAATGTTACACCTTTCTAACAGGTATCCTGTCATTCTTACAAATTCCACTCAATTCCAGCGAGTATAGTAAGGTGGGTGTGGGCATGGAAGGAAAAGACAGAGGAGGTATTATTTGGGTCAAGAGAGATGAGTTTCATGTCACTAATCATCCTAATCACTGCCCACCCTGGTCCCTATTCACAATTCACAATTTTTTTCCTCATCACCTACCAAGCAATTGAAGTTCAAAGTAAATTTATTATCAAATATAACATCATTACTATATAGCAGCTTGAGATTCAACTCCTTGTAGGCATTTAAAGAAAAAAATAAATACAATAGAATTTTATGAAAAACTATACATAAACAGATCAAGACTGACAAACAGCCAGCATACAAAAGACAAACTGCAAATGAAAATAATACTGAGAACAAGAGTTGCAACGAGTCCTTGAAGACCAGTCTGTAGGTCATACAACCTGTTCGGAGTAGTGGTGCTTGAAGTTATCCACAAGAGATCAGGAGGCTGACGGTTGCAGAGCAATAACTTTTCCTGAACTTGGTGGTGCGGGATTTAAAGCTCCTGCATTCCCTGCCTGGTGGCAGTAGCAAGAGGAGGACATAGCCTGAATGGTGGGAGTGCTGTTTTCATGTTGCTGCGCTCCACATAAATCTACTCAATGGTGGGGAGAAGTTTGTCTGTGGTAAATTTCTCAGCGTCACTTCAAGAGGCTAGTAGTCTGCAGGCAGGAGGCTGGGACAGAGGTCAGAGACCTGATACGGATGTCGGGGACAGACGTCCACAAGGATTTGGGAGAGAGGCTGATGCTAAGGCATTACCTATAACTTACATTTCCTGTCACAGTTCTCTTCCAGTGTCTTCCTTTACAGATAGCAAAAGTGCTGTCAGAATGCAAAACAGCTAGTATATATTTATTTTGATTAATTTTTGGAATGTAGACAATTTCCTGTTGGCCTGCTCCCTTCCGTCCTTCTGGAAGCGGAGGCTGTCGGTTTGGGAAGTGCTGTTGTAGTAGCCCGGGTTGGGTTGGTTACCGCAGCATATTTTGAATCTGGGTAACTTGCAGCCACTGTGCACCAGTGATGGAGGGAGTGTGTGCTTAGAATATTGAAAAGACTGCCAATCAAACTGTTTGCCGTGCAGGGAAAAGGCATCAAGCTGCTGGAGTTGTATTCACCTAGGGCGGGGGTCGGCAACCTGCGGCTCCCGAGCCATTTGTGGCTCTTTCACCTCTGTGCTGCGGCTCCCTGTGGCTTTGGGAAATAATTGGTCAGTATTTAATTAAAATGTATTTTATGTTAGTTTGTTAGCTTTTGAAATGTAATTCTAAATTTGAAGATTATGGTGATCTTGTACAATCTAAGTGTGGCGACACATTTCCTCACAATTAGCCAGCATTCCGGCTAAGGGAGATAGCCTACGGGGGTTTGTGAGTACGCGTCTTTTGCAGCATCCGCGCCCACGGGGATGGGTTGAGGGAGGCTTAAAAGCAAGGCTGTTTAGTTCGAATAAAGTTACCTTTGACTGCAGTCTTTATTTTAGCGCTGCGTGTAGCGCTACACCGCTACAACGTGTTTTTTATCGCTATTAATATACATCACCACAGCCAATGCCTGACACCCGCCAGTGCGCGCTTTCTTTTAATTCTTCGATCCAAGGTAGGCTACCTATGTAGTAACCTTCAACCCAACGTCTTTTTTTCGGAGTTCAAAATGTTTTTGTTGCATGCAGAAATGTAATTTCGTTTTCTCTGCAGGAGTTCATCAATTTCAAAAATGCAACACATTATAGTTTGTTTATACATAGCATAAAGGCAAAAAAAACCCGTTGTATGCAGTGTTATTTCATTTTGTGGCTCCCAGTGTTTTCTTTTCTGTGGGAAATGGGTCCATATTGGCTCTTTTAGTGGTAAACGTTGCCGACCCCTGACCTAGGGTCAGGTTTATCATCACGGACAGGTGTGAAATTTGCTGTTTTGTGGCAGTACAGTAAAATACATAAACTATACTATAAATTATGATAATGAATATATATTTTTAAAATTTTAAAAAGAACAAAGAACAATAAACCCTGCCTCCCATGTAACCATCCAGCTTAAATTCCTCCATATACCTGTCCAGTAGTCTCTTAAGTTTCACTAGTGTATCTGCCTCCACCACTGACTCAGGCAGTGCATTCCACGCATCAACCACTCTCTGAGTAAAAAACCTTCCTCTAATATCCCCTTTGAACTTCCTTCCCCTTAGCTTAAGGCCATGTCCTCTTGTATTGAGCAGTGGTGCCCTGGGGAAGAGGCGCTGGCTGTCCACTCTGTCTATTCCACTTAATATCTTGTATACCTCTATCATGTCTCCTCTCATCCTCCTCCTCCCCAGAGAGTAAAGCCCTAGCTCCCTTAATCTGATCATAATTCATACTCTATAATCCAGGCAGCATCCTGGTAAATCTCCTTTGTATCCTTTCCAATGCTTCCACATCCTTCCTATAGTGAGGTGACCAGAACTCCAAGTGGCACAGTACTCCAAGTGTGGCCTAACCAGAGTTTTATAGAGCTGCATCATTACCCCACGACTCTTAAACTCTATCCCTCGACTTATAAAAGCTAACACCCCATAAGCTTTCTTAACTACCCTATCTACCTGTGAGGCAACTTTCAGGTACCTGTGGACATGTACCCCCAGATCCCTCTGCTCCTCCACTCTTCCAAGTATCCTGCCTTTGTATTCTTTGTACTCTGCCTTGGAGTTTGTCCTTCCAAAGTGTACCACCTCACACTTCTCCAGGTTGAACTCCAACTGCCATTTCTCAGCCCACTCCTGCATCCTATCAATCTCTCTCTGTAATTTTCGACAATCCTCTACACTATCCACAACAGTACCAACCTTTGTGTCATCTGCAAACTTGCCAACCCACCCTTCTACCCCCACATCCAGGTCGTTAATAAAAATCACGAAAAGTAGAGGTCCCAGAACTGATCTTTGTAGGACACCACTAGTCACAACCCTCCAATCTGAATGTACTCCCTCCACCACGACTCTCTGCTTTCTGCAGGCAAGCCAATTCTGAATCCACCTGGCCAAATTTCCCTGGATCCCGTGCCTTCTGACTTTCTGAATAAGCCTACCATGTGGAACCTTGTCAAATGCCTTACTAAAATCCATGTAGATCACATCCACTGCACTACCCTCATCTATATGCATGGTCACCTCCTCAAAGAACTCTAACATGCCTGTTAGACATGATCTGCCCTTCACAAAGCCATGCTGACTGTCCTTGATCAGACCATGATTCTCTAAATGCCCATAAATCCTATCTGTAAGAATCTTTTCCAACAGCTTTCCCACCACAGTCGTAAGGCTCACTGGTCTATAATTACCCGGACTATCCCTACTACCTTTTTTGAACAAGGGGACAACATTTGCCTCCCTCCAATTCCCGTGGACAACAAGGACATAAAGATCCTAGTCAGAGGCTCAGCAATCTCTTCCCCCGCCTCGTGGAGCAGCCTGGGAAATATTCCATCAGGCTCTGGGGACTTGTCTGTTCTAATGTACTTTAACAACTCCAATGCCTCTTCTCCCTTAACATCAACATGCTCCAGAACACCAACCTCACTCATATTGTCCTCACCATCATCAAGTTCCCTCTCATTGGTGAATACTGAAGAGAAGTATTCATTGAGGACCTTGCTCACTTCCACAGCCTCCAGGCACATCTTCCCACTTTTATCTCTAATCGGTCCCATCTTAACTCGTCATCCTTCTGTTCCTCACATAATTGTCTTCCTTTACCCTACTCACCAAGGCCTTCTCATGCCCCCTTCTTGCTCTCCTCAGCCCCTTCTTAAGCTCCTTTCTTGCTACCCTATATTCCTCAACAGACTCATCTGATCCTTGCTTCCTAAATCACGTATGCTGCCTTCTTCCATCTGACTAGATTCTCCACCTCCCTTCACCCTACCATTCTTTATCTTCCTCACCGGGACAAATTTATCCCTAACATCCTGCAAGACATCCCTAAACATTGACCAAATGTCCATAGTACATTTCCCTGCAAAAACATCACTCCAAACTACACCTGCAAGTTCTAGCCTTATAGCTTCATAATTTGCCCTTCCCCAATTAAAAATGTTCCTGTCCTCTCTGATGCTATCCTTTTCCATGATAATGTTAAAGGCCAGGGAGTGGTGATCACTGTCCCCCAGATGCTCACCCACTGACAGATCTGTGACCTGACCCGGTTTGTTACCTAATACTAGATCTAGTATGGCATTCCCCCTAGTCGGCCTGTTAACATACTATGACAGGACTCTGTCCTGGACGCACCTAACAAACTCCGCCCCATCTAAACCATTGGAACTAATCAGGTGCCAATCATTATTAGAGAAGTTAAAGTCACCCATGATAACAACCCTGTTATTTTTGCACCTTTCCAAAATCTGCCTCCCAATCTGCTTCTTGGTATCTCTGCTGCTACCAGGGGGCCTATAGAATACCCCCATTAGAGTAACTGCTCCCTTTCTGTTCCTGACTTCTACCCATACTGACTCAACAATCCTGCTATACTACCCACCCCTTCAGTAGCTGTGATAGTATCTCTGACTAGTAATGCCACCCGTCCTCCCCCTTCCCCCCCCCCCCATCCCATTTAAAGCACTGAAATCCAGGAATGTTGAGAATCCATTCCTGCTCTGGTGCCAGCCAAGTCTCTGTAATGTTCACTACATCATAATTCCAAGTATTTATCCAAGCTCTCAGTTTATCACCTTTGTTCCTGATGCTTCTTGCATTGAAGTACACGCACTTTAGCCCTTCTACCTTACTACCTTTACATCCTTTATTCTGTTTCTCTTTCCTCAAAGCTTTACTTAGATCTGGCTTTACTCCATGCACTATTCTTGCAGCTCTCGCATGACCTTTATCCTCCCCCACCTCACTATCTGCTCGAACACTCAGGTTCCCCTCTCCCTGCCAATCTAGTTTAAACCCCCCCAGTGCAGCACTAGCAAACCTTCCCACAAGGATGTTAGTCCCCCTCCAGTTCAGGTGCAACCCATCCTGTCGGAACAGGTCCCACTTTCCCTGGAACAATGCCCAATTGTCCAAAAACATGAAGCCCTCCCTCCTACACCAACTCCTTAGCAACGTATTTAGCTGCATTATCTTCCTATTTCTAGCCTCACTAGCATGTGGCACGGGTAGCAATCCTGAGACTGCAACCCTGGAGGTCCTGTCCTTCAACTTTGCTCCAGCTCCCTAAATTCTCACTAAAAGTAGTGCAGAAAGAGGAGGAAAATAGTGAGGCTAGGTCCATGGATTCATCGTCCATTCAAAAATCCGATGGTAGAGGGGAAGAAGTTGTTCCTAAAATGTTGAATGTGTGTCTTCAGGCTCTTGTACCTCCTTTCTGGTGCTGGTAATGAGACAAGGGCATGTACTGGGTGGTGAGGTCCTTACTGATGGACACCAGCTTTTGGAAATGTCCTTGATGGTGGGGAGGCAAGTGCCTACGAGGGAGATGGCCGAGTTTCCATCAAGGAGTTCAAAAATAATCCATGGAGCTCCTGAGTTGTGGGTTGAAGATGGTGGAAAGGTCTGAGACAGTATTTGATCTACTCTTGTGGCTACACTACCTTTGAATTTGCCTTAGCTAAGATTTTGATCAACAGTGCTCGTATGGGCCTTATTGCTGTTAAGATACCTGCAGGACGTCACTGCCTGAATAATATTTTATTAGCCTCTGCCTGAATGCCGTCTGAGTTTTGCTACATGCAGACATGGATTGCTTCACTGGCACGAGGCTTGTGAATAGCATTGAGCATTGTGCAGTTGCCAGTTACCAGTGAGCTGCTCACTGCAGAGGAAGGGTCATTTAATGGCATTCTTGTCATGATGCTGGGATAGTCAAAATGAGATTAGATTGATTTGCCACAGGTACATGAAATACACTGTACAGTGAAATGCATTGGAACACACACAAAATGCTGGAAGAACTCAGCAGGCCAGGCAGCAACTACGGAAAAGAGTAAACAGTTGATGTTTCAGGCAGAGACCCTTCATCAGGACTGGAAAGAAAGATAAGCCAGTAAGAAGTTGGGAGGAGGGGAGGAAGAAGTTCAATGATAAGGCCACACTCAGGTTGAAGCAACAACACCTTGTATTCTGCCTGGGTAGTCTCAAACCTGACGGCACAAACATAAATTTCTCTAATTTTCGGTAATTGCCCCCCTTCTCTTCTTCACCATTTCCCATTCCTGTTTCCTTCTCTAGCCTTATCTCCTTACCTGCCTATCACCTCTGGTGCTCCTCTCCCTTCCCTTTCTCCCATGGTCATCTATCCTTGCCTATCAGATTCCCCCATCTCCAGCCCTTTATCTCTTTCACCGCTCTCCCAGCTCTTTACTCCCACCCCTCCCTGGTTTCACCTATCATTTTGTACTTCTTTCTCCCTCCTCCCCACCTTCTTATTCTGACTCTTGCCCTCCTTTCCAATACTGATGAAAGGTCTCAGCCAGAAGTGTCGACTGTTTACTCTTTTCCATAGATGCTGTCTGGCCTCCTGAATTCCTCCAACATTTTATATGTGTTGCTTTGGGATTTCCAGCATCTGCAGATCTTCTTTGTGTTAGTGAAATGCATTATTTTCATCAATGACCACTACAGTCCAAGGTAGTACTAGGGCAGTGGTTCCCAACCTTTTCTATGCCCCAAACCCCAAGGAAATGTTTGATTAATGTTCGCACCCCCTACAAAAGGAATATCACATTTGAAGATGAAGAAGTTTAATTTCTAATTTTTGAACCACAAATTGAACCACGTACAATACTACAAGCGAACAAACTTAAAAAAATAAGCTTTTAACACAGTGCATAAAATGAAAATATAAATTGAGCAATTAGATTCTAATTTATTCAGAAAAAATAGTAAACAGTAAATTGATGAGACTCCTCAACGCTGAAGTGTAACTTCCCAGGTAACACTGATGAGAATCCTCAATGTTGACTTGGGCAGCGGGAGACTGGAGTGAGTTTACATCTCTCTCCACTCGGGCAGCCGGAGACTGGAGTGTGCTTGGGACAAACATTATTACCACCTCAAGGCACACTAGCAGCTGGCTGAGTGATGGCTCATGACTCGTCACTCAAGCACACAAGCCATTTTTTGTCGCACCCCCTGAAATTCCATCTCGCACCCCCTGGGGGTGTGGGCACCCCAGGTTGGGAACCCCTGTACTAGGGGCAGTCTACAAGTTTTGCCACACTTCTGGCACCAAGATAGCATTCCCATATCTCACTAATCCTAAACGTACATCTTTGGGATGTGGGAGGAAACCTATGCTATCATGGGGGTTTCTAGCTTCTTACAGACTGCAGCAGGAATCGAACCCTGACCAGTGATCATGGATGCTGTAAAGCCATTGGAGGAAGCACTACAGTACCATACTGTCAGAGTACTAAGGCACAAGAATGAGCCCTATGGCCCATCTAGCACATGCCAACCTGATCTTCCGCCTAGTCCCATCTATTTACATCCAGACCATATCCCTCCATCCCAATCCCATCCACAAGCTTCTCTTAAATAATACAATCAAACCTGTAAGCACCACTTCCTCTGGTAGTCATTCACTACCTTCTGAGTGCAGAAGCTTCTCCTCTGATTCCCCAAAAATATTTCACCTTTCATCTTAAATCTATGACCTCTAATTCTAGCCTTACCCAACTTGAGGGCATTCACCCCATCTATACCTCCCCCCCTTATAATCTTATATACCTCTCCACTTAATCTCCTACACTCCAATGAATAAGGTCCTAACCTATTCAACCTTTCCCTATAACTCAGGTCCTCAAGTTCCAGCAACAGCCTTGCAAATTTTCTCTGTACTCTCTCAATCTTTAAAATATCCTTCATGAAGGTAGGTGACCAAAACTGCATACAATACTCCAAAATTAGGCCTCACCAACATCATATGAATTTCAGCATAACACTCCAACTTCTGTGCTCAATACTCTGATTTATGAAGGTCAATGTGCCAAAAACTTTACTTACGAACCTTTCTACCTGTGATGCCGCTTTCAAGGAATTATATATCTGTATTCCCAGGACCCTCAGTTCTACCAGCATCTCAGTGCCCTACCATCCCCTAGTTTGTCCACCCAAAGTACAACACCTCACACTATTACATTTGCCATTTTTCAGTCTATTTTCCCAGCTGGCCAAGATCATGCTACAAGTTTCAATCACTTTCCTCGTTGTCCACTACACCCCAAATCTTGGTGTCAACCACAAATTTGCTGATCCAGTTTACCACATTATCATTTAAATCATAAATATAGATGACAAACAGCAATGGACTCAGCACTGAACCCTATAGAACACCACTATTCACAGGCCTCCAGTCAGTGGGGCAACCATCTACTACTACTTTCCGTAGCCAATGTTGAATCAAATTTACTATATCATCCTGAATGCTAAGGGAGCTAATATTCTGGAACAAGACCCTCACTCAGGACTTTGTCAAAAGCCTTGCTAAGGTCCTAGTAGACAATGTTCACCACATTTCCTTCATTAACTTTCTTGAAAAAACTCCATAAGATTATGACATACCACACACAAAGCCATGTTAACTATCCCTAATCAGGCCATGTCTATGGAAACACTCTTATGTCCTGTTCCTTAGAATATCTTTCATAGTAACCAGAGGTGTAAACCCATCCAGCATTTACTCAATAATTCGATGTGGAAATGTTAAGACAATGATGATAATGATGATAAACAGTATTTTACATGTTGACACATTTCTTCTATTTTAATCTCTTCCTGATTTACCCTCATTAATGCCAAGAGATTAGACAGTGCCGTGGGATATTTTTCCACCTTAAACACTGTATAAGCACAAGAGTTTTTTCTAAGGTCAATCACAAATTACATTTTTGTTACAGATGCTGAATGATTTGGAAAAGAAACAAAGTGAAAGAAAGTCCACAACTCCCCGGTGGTGAACTTGACCTTGGAAAGGAACTGTGGATATACAATCGCTGTTGTCATATGGACATTCAGTCTAACGTGGCAGAGAACACACTAGATCTCAGCAACCCTTAAAGGGACAGCCATCCAATACACTCCTTCATTCCACTAAGAATCCAGCACACAATTGCAGAATGCTTAGGGTGAAGCAGCTTACCACTTGGTTTGTTGATCGAATTTCAATCCTGATTCTGAATCCATCCCAGCTCCATGTAAAAATAAACTGCATTAACCCACTCCTGCTCCTCACAGTCCTGCTAATGCTTTCCAGCTTCCCTCTGAATGCTACAACTGAATCTGTTGTCCAGACCCAATTTCAGCCCACTGTACAAACAGTGTTCCACCTCACTCCATGTTTGGTTCTTTTATCTAATGTTCCTTTTTAATGATCTTGAAGAGTTTCTATCTGATCTGCCTACAACCTTCGTCATTTTTAATGCCTCCCGTCAGATCGCCCTGGCAGCCTCCTCTGTTCCAAAGTTTCTCCCTAACCCATTAACTGAAGTCCCTCTTTCAAGAAAGGTGGCACGGTAGCGCAGTGGTAGGCACAACACTTTACGGTACTACTGACCTGGGTTCAATTTCCGCCACTGCCTGTAAGGAGTTTGTATTTTCTCCCCGTGACTGTGTGTGTTTCCTCCAGGTGGTCCACTTTCCTCCCACAGTCCAAAGATGCACCAGTTAATTGGCCGTGGTAAATTGTCCCGTGATTAGGTGAGGATTAAATTGGGGGATTGCTGGGCAGTGCAGCTTGAAGGAGCAGAAAGGCCTATTCTGTGCTGTATCTTTATCAATCAATAACTAAACAAATAAAACGTTCTGCAAAATCTCTCCCGCATCCTCTCCAAAGCGCTCATATTTTTCCTGAAGTTCATCATGACCTCCTTTACTCTAGTTATAAAGCTTAGAATCCCATAACCTTTTGTCAACCTTGGCACTTTCATCAGAGTCAGAATTAGGTTGATTATCACTGATCAAATTTGTTATTTTATGGCAGCAGTACAGTGCAGGTCATGAAAAAATTACAGTCAGTAATAAAAAAATATAGTGCAAGAGAAGAATAGTGAGGTTGTGTTCATGGGTCCATAGACATTCAGAAATCTGATGGCAGAGGAGAAGGAGTTGTTCTTCAACATTATGCATGCACCTTCAGGCTTCTATACCTCATCTCTGATGTTAGTAATGAGAGGGGGCATGTTGTGGGCGGGCAAGTCCTGAATGATGAATGGCACCTCCCTGAAGCTTCACCTCAGAAGATGTCCTCAGTGGTGGGAGCACTTGTGCCTTGATGGAGCTGGCTGAGTCTACAGCCCTCCGCATCCTCTTTTGATCCTATACATTGGGAGTCTCCATATAAGGCAGTGATGCAACCACTCAGAAAACTTGATGGTATGTCTGTAGAAATTTGCTGTAATCTTTGGTGACAGGCCAAATCTCCTCAAACTCCTCAAGCATTGTCGCTACCATGTCTTTGTGATTGCATCAATATGTTGGGCCCAGGATAAATCCTCTGAGATGCTGAGGCCCAGAAATTTGAAACTGCTCACCCTTTCCACCGATCCCTCAATGTGGACTAGTGTGCGTTCTCCCGACTTTTCCTTCCTGCAGTCCTCAAACAATTCCTTGGTCTTGCTGTAACTGAGTGTGAGGCTGTTATTGCAACGCCTCTCAATCAGCCAATTTATTATCCTTCCAAACCCCATTCTCCCACCTTCTTCCTGCAACCTTTCATACCCTTACTGATCAAGAACCTATCAACCGCCGTCTTCAATATACCCAATGCCACAGCCGTCTGTGGCAATGAATTCCACAGAAGAAAAAGCATTTCAGGATGTATATTGTATACATTTCTCCGACATTAAATATACCTTTGAAACCTTTGAGATTCACCAATGATAAAGAAACTCCTCCTCACCTCTGTTACAAATGGACACCCTTCTATTTTGAGTCTGTGCCCTTTGACTCCCACGCTAAATGAAACATCCTCTCCATATCCACTCTAACCAGATCTTTTAATAATCGGTACGTTTCAAAGCACACTGAGTTCCCCCAGCAGTTTGTTTTTGCTTCCACTAACTCAGTAGTCACTTGTTTTGGGAACACAGGATCTTCCACCATGAAGTCCGGGGATCATTAACTTGCCCAAGACTGATTCCTCTTCTTCCTTTTTTTTAAAAAAAGTATTATGTGATAGTTTGTAGCACTTTCTACCACAAGGTGAAAATAATACAAAGGGGTGGACAGTAGTGTAAAATGTGGCATGCTAGCATAGTGCCTAGCACACCACTATATACATAGCACCAGTGACAGAGGTTTAATTCCTGATGCTCTAAGGAATTTGCATATCCTCCTCATGACTGCATAGATTTCTTCTGGATGCTCTGGTTTCTTACAAGATATATTCCAAGGACATACCAGTTGAATGTCGTGGCATGCTATGTTGGCACCAGAAACACATGTGGGTGCGTCCTTCACATCCCCGGACTGTGCCGGTCGTTGATGTACTTCACCGTATGTTTCAACGTTTTGACACAATGTGACAAAAAAAAAGCTAAGCTTTAAGGACATGATAAAGATAGGCATGTTTTGTAAACCACTGGACATGAAGTGCTTTGAGAAGGGATCTAGAGACCGGAGACTGGCAATCCTTTAAGCAGATGCTTACTCGTGAAAACTGGCTGGTACTATAGCTATTATTTAGTCATGGAGAGGTTGAGGAGAGTTGTTGGGAAAAAAACTTCTCAAATAAAATTGTGGGATCTAAACTGGTTTCATAAACAAGTAGAAGTGCATCAGAGAGAAGCTTTGACCTGAATTATCTGAAGAAATGTGCAACATTAGCAACAAGTAGAGAGCCTTTCAGCCATTAGGTCTGCTCTGACCATCAACTAAACACTTACACTAACCAAGCATGCATCTCAGTTTAGTCTCCCTACATTCCCCTCGACTCTCTTCAGACTCACACATCACAATTCACAGAGACAGATTAAACCACACAGTCAAGACTCCACACAGACTGCACCAGGCTCCAGGATTGACCCTGGGTCTCTGGTGCTGTGGGTTAGCTCCTCTACCAGCTGCACCTCTGAAGGAGTTTTAGTTTCAAGAAATAACAGTGTGAAATGATGTGCAAATTATCTATGGAGCTGAATGAAAAGAAAAAAAAGAGCTTAACACAACAAGCAGTGGACAGACACCACACAGCAGATTAGCCAAGTAACTGAAGTCAAATGCTAGGGGATAAGAAATGGATAAGCAGCTACTTTGCAGATTAAGCCAAAAGGAAAGAAATACAGGAGCTGTATTAGAAGATAAGAAAGCCAAACTAAATATCACGAACTAAAATTTACCTTGACAAAACCTAAAAGTGGTGAAATAATTGACATGGAACAAGCAAAGGAAAGATTAACTTCATTTGTCACAAGTATATTGAAGTTTACAATGAAATATGTCATTTGCGTCAACAACAAACGTAGTCCGAATGCGCTGAGGTAGTCCATATGTGTTGCCACGCTTTCGGCATCAACATAGCATGCTCACAACTCACTAATCCTAACCTGTACGTACTTGGAGTATGGGAGAAAACCAGAACGTCTGGAGGAAATCATGGAGAACATACAAACTCCTTACAGACAGCAATGAGAATTCAGCCTTGTTCACTGGTGCCTGTTGAAAGAAAATGCTCAACGATTCAGTGCTTAATCAGTTCTGGTAAAGCTCCTTTTTCACAAAGGGAGGTGACAGTGGTGAAGTTCAAGGTATTAGTATTTTGAAAAAGAGCAACTCAGGTCTTTAGAAAATAGTGGCCGGTGAGAAACACCCATCGTGGGGTAAAAGACTTCTCATTAACAGCAAGTACCCAATAAACTTGAACAAACTTTACCCAGTTATTTATCAAGAGAAACAATGAAATGTAAGATTTGAGTTAACAACCAACACAGTGAGGGTGTGCTGGAGGCAGCCACAAGTGTAGCTGTAATTCCAATGCCAATATAGCATTCTCACGGTGCTCAGCAGAATAACACAAAACATAGGAAGCAACAAAAGAACAAAAAAGCAAGCTCCTTTCCAGCTACGCATATACCCAGTGCATTGACACAAAGGCAGGTAGCCTTCTTCAGCCTCCAATGAACTCAGACTCAGGCTTTAACTTCCCCATCAGAATCATTGAGATTTGCAGACCAGCAGACCTCAACTTAAGGACTTCCAGTTCAACCCCTGGGCCTCTCTTTGGCATCAATCCCAGGACACACCAATCTCTGGACTCTGGACTGACCGATGTTGGGACCGTGAACTCTAGGCCTCAAACTCCCATCTCACCAAGTCACATACCAGGGGATCAAGTTCAAAATGAATTTATTATCAAAGTTTGAGGCTCCTGTACCTTCTTCCTGATGGCAGCAACGAGAAGAACTTGTGACCTAGCCATCAGAAGTCATTCCTTCTGCCCACACCAAACTCTAACTCTGGAACTCACCAACAACTCACTGACCTAGGGGCATTTTTCTTTTTCAATCTTTTTATTGAGTTTCATATATACATATAAAAAAAACATAACATAATAATGAGTAAATTATGAATACAATAGACTTGAAGTCGCATTAATAATAAGATAACAATATCCTATTAAACATCAACAAAAGAAAATACCTTAATCAAGTCCATATGATTATATATGAAAAAAAAACAAAAGTAACTGTTAAAAGAAGAAAAAATTTGAAAATATGTGAAAAAAATATATGAGAAAAAAAACACTAAACTAAACTAACATGGGCAATAATAATAGTTTACAAGTATATGATAGTGTCAAAAAACTCCAGAACTCCATACCTGAACATGAATAAGCGGAAAGAAGGTCTGGAAAAGGCCAAATTAATTCATATGAAAATGTCGAATGAACGGTCTCCAAGTTACTTCAAATTTAATTGATGAGTCAAAAATAGTGCTTCTAATTTTTTCCAGGCTCAGGTAAGAAATAGTTTGAGAAAACTATTACGTTTGAGAAAAATTGTACATAGAGCTCATATGTCTAAAGATAAACTTGCTCGATTCTATTCTCATATTAACCCTCAATGTGACAGATGTCATTCAGAAGTGGCTTCATTGACCCATATGTTTTGGTCATGTCCCACTTTACATAACTATTGGAAGGACATATTTGCTACCATTTCCTCAATTTGGAATATAGATTTACAACCTCATTTTATCACTGCAATTTTTGGCATACCAAATGAAGATGATAATCAGTTTTCCCCTTCAATTAGACGAATGATTGCTTTTGTAACATTAATGGGCAGAAGGTCTATATTACAAAACTGGAAAGAAGTAAATCCTCCTACCACATTCCAGTGGTTTTCTCAAACTATTTCTTATCTGAGCCTGAACTAGGGGCATTTTTGTCAATTTTCTGTTGATCCAACCTCCAACTATAGATGTCTCAAATCTGCTTTGCTGGCCTTCAAGCACAGAGTGTGATTTACATCTCTAATTCTCTCACACCTGTCTCTAAACCTCAACTTGATCCCTAACTCCCTTCATTGTCCCCAAAATTATCCCTACAAACCTAAAAAAATAAAAAAAAAACAACTAAACCTGAATTGCAGCTCAGAGATCATAGCTCAGTGTCATCTTGGAAACCATTAAGTTTCCCAATAATTCCAATTTTCAAAAGCAAGAAATACAGCAGATGGGAAAGAATCATCTCTCGGAGTTCTCACAGATCATCGCATCCACACACGCTGAGGAGCAGAACGTAAGAGTGGTGTGGTTTGAAAAAAAACAGAGATATGACAGATGGACCATTGGCAATAAAGTTGGGAAAAAAAACACAAGAACAACTTACATTATTATAGCAGTTTTGCTGAATCACTCAGCACTCGGGTCCATTTGGCCCATCATAGCTGCACTTACCCTGTGACAAAGTTCTACAGTTTGACTCACTCCATCATATTTTGACATTTATGCAGCTTTATAGATGCTAATGAAGCCTTCGACAGTGCGAGCAACATTAATACAGCATGTTTTGAACCCAAGACCAATATTAAATATCCATAATGAACCCTTGCTGACTAAGTGATGCTAAGGTATTAAGGAAAACAACAAGACGAAGTCAATCATTGGATAACTGATGCTCGCTTACACACAATTTATTTACCTAGTGACAGAACAGCACAATGGTTCAGCTGGTTGACTTGTGTCTCCCAGCTTCCGAATCAGGTTCGATCCTGCCCTCTGGTGCTGTCTGTACATTCTCCCTTTGGGTTTACTCTGGGTTCTCCACTCTCTTCACATCCCAGTAACATGCAGGCTGGCAGGTGAAGAGGCCGATGTAAACTGCCCCAAGTGTGACGGTGAACGGTAGCAACCAGTAGAAGATGGGAATGTGCCGAGAATAGATAACAGGGAAAAGTAGTGTTTGAAATGGGATTGCATTCTGAGCCAGAATATACTCGTAGGGTAGAAAGGCCTCCTTCTATGCCATAAGGAAATATGGTAGATAGTAGGAAAACAAACAAAACTGACTGTATCAAACGAATGACATTGGAACGAACCCTGTATGTTGAAAGATTTGAAACAAAATCTCAGAAATGCTGATAACATTGGCAAATATGCAGAGCTGACTGAAAAATTGCACGTGGAAACAGCAGAATATATGGATAACAGATAAACAGAAATGAGACAAAGTTTGCATTCCTTGGAAGTATCGGAGATGCCCAAGTTCGGTATCTGAGAATAGGAATTGCTTCTGGATGATTCCGCAGCACTAAGGAAACATTTCAGTTAAAATGGAAGAACTTATGAAACAATGACTCTTCTTTTCATTTACTAATGGTATTAAACATCTCATTCATAATTGATCCTCGGAATGCAGTGGTACAGACTTTTGAGGCATATCCAATATGCTATAGATTAATTGGAAGCAGCATGGTTTGAAGGAACAAGGAGGCAGGGCAGCAGGTGGCATCTACAGGGATTTTATCAAAACTTTAGACAAGGTCCCACATGGTAGACTAGTTCTGAAGGCGAGATGACTTTGGATCCGAGGTGAGCTAGCCAACAGGGTACAAAATTGAATGGGTGGATAGAGTCAGAAAGTGGTAGTAGAGGGTTGTTTCTCACATTGGAGCTCTGTGATGTACAGATAACATCGGTACTAGGTCCCCTGTTGCCTGTAGTATATATTAACGATATGGAGGAGAGTGCAGGTGGCATGATTAGCAAATTTGTAGATGACACCAAAACTGGTGGTGTGGTGGATGGTGGAGAAGGTTATCTGACAGGATCTAGATCAACTGCGCAAAGGAACAGCAGGCAGAATTTAATGTAGATAAGTGTATTTTTGGAAGTTAAACCAGTACAGGACTTGACTGACATAAGACATAGGAGTACAAAGATAGGCCATTCAACCCATCGAGTATATGATAGGGAAATTAGAGAAACCCAGGAGGTACAAGTAGATGGTTCCCTAAAAGGGGCAACATAGGTAGACAAAGATGTGAAGGTGATGTGCGGCATGGTTGCCTTCCGTCAGGGTGTGGACTATAGGAGTATGGACATCACGTTACAGATGTACAAGCTGTGAAGGAGATAAGGAGTACCCTGTGCATTTCTGTTTGCCTTACTAGATGAAGGATATACTTCAACTAGAGAGGGTGCAGAGAAGATTCACAAGGATGTTTCTAGCACCGGCAATCTTGAGTTACCAGAAGAGACTGGATAGGCTCTTTTATAAACCAACCAATTCCCACAGCTATCTCCTGTAAAAATGTTATTCCCTTAAGTCTCAGTGTCTTTGCCTCTGCTGCATCTGCTCCCAGGCTGCAGCTTTCCTTTCCAGGACATCAGAGATGTCTTTCTTCTTCAAAGAATAGGGTTTCGCTTCCACTATTATTGATGCTGCCCTCAACCGCATTTCCTCCATCTCCTGAACATCCACGCTCACCCCATCTTCTCGCCACCTTAACAGTGATAGAGTTCCTCTCATCCTCACCTATCATCCCATGAGCTCCCACATCCAACACATCATTCTACACAACTTCCACCATCTCCAAAGGAATTGTACCACTAGACATATATTCGCCTCCCTCCCCTCTGCTTTCGCATGGATCACTCTCTCCACAGTTTCCTTGTCCATTCGTCCCTCTCCACTAATCTCCCTCCCACACATAACTGCAAGCAGCCTAAACGCTACACCTACCCATCCACCACCTCCCTCAACCTCATTCAGGGCCCCGAACAGTCTTTCCAGATGAGGCAACACTTCACCTGTGAATCTGCTGGGGTTGTCTTTTGTGTCTGGTGCTCCCGATACAGTCTCCCTTACATTGATGAGACCCATCATAAAGTGGAGACCACTTACTCCATATGGCAATAGTGGAACTTCCTAGTGGCCAAACATTTTAATTCCCATTTTAGTTCCAACAGTACATGGCCTCCTTCTGCAAAGATGAGGTTACCCTCAGTGTGGAGGAGCAACACCTTACACTCAATCTGGGTAGTCTCCAACCTGATTGAAAGAATATCAATTTCTCCTTCTGGTAAAAAAAATCCTTCCCCCTCCTCTCTTCTTCTATTCCCCACTCTGCCCATTTCCCTCTTCTCACCTGCCTATCACTTCCCTCTTGGTCCCTTCCTTTTGTTTCTCCTATGGTCCACTCTCCTCTCTTATCAGGTTCTCTCTTCAGCACTTTATCTTTCCTACCCACCTGGCTTCACCTATTCGCTTCTTGCTATCCTTGTTCCCCTCCACACCACCCCCACCTTTTTTATTCTGGCTTCTGCCCCCTTTCTTTTCAGTCCTGAAGAAGGGTCTTGGCCCAAAGCATTGACTGTTTATTCATTTCCACAGATGCTACCTGACCCGAGTTCCTGCAGCATTCTGTGTGTGTTGCTTTGGATAGACTGGGCCTATCTTCTTGGAGTGAAGGAAGCTAAGGGGTGACCTCATAGAGATTTATAAAATCATGAAGGTCAGAGATAAAGTAGTCTTTTTTTCAGGTTAGCAGAATCTAAAATCTGGAAGGCAGAGGTACAAAGTGAGAGAGAAAGAAGATTTAATTGGGATTTGGAAGAGAAGTTTCTCCCCACAGTAGGTGGTGGGTGAATGGAATGAGGAAGTGGAATAGGCAGGTACAATTACAATGTTTAAATGTCATTTGGACAGGTGTGTGGATAAGAAAGGTTTTGAGAGATTAGTGACATGAGATACAAGGAGAAGTTGGACAGGCTCCTGTTGTTCTCCTTGGAGCATCGACAGCTGTGGGTAGAACTGACAGTGATTTACAAAATTGTGAGAGATTGAGATAGGGTAGAATCAGTTTCCCAAGTCAAAATTTCAAATACTACAGGACATGCATTTAGGCGAGAGAGGGGAAAGTTTAAAGGAGACTTGAGGGGCAAATTTTAACCATTTATTTATGCAGAGGAAGTAAGTGGTAGATGCCATGAATGTTCTGCCAGAGATGCTGGTGGATGCAGAAATGATAGAGGTGTTTAAGAACCTTTCAAGTAGGCACACAGATGTGCAGGGAATGGATCATGTGCATGCTGAAGGGATTTACTTTAATTGTACATCTTGCCTTGGACAGATAAAGTGGGCCAAACACACTGTTCCTGGGTTATATTGCTCAATCGCTTTACGTATTCATTGTACGCAAATACAATAGAAGAACTCACACAAAAGAAAGGAAGAAAAGGAGAGAAACAAGAATTCCTTAAATTCAAAACTTCAACGGGTGGTTTCCTAGCACAGCTCAAACACTAACAGTCTGAATCCCTGTTAACTGGCCAAAGCTCCTTTGAGAAATAAAATGAATCAGAATCAGAATTATAAAACGTTTACAAACCACAATGAATTTCCAACCACAGGTACAATTCTTACAAACTAACAGAACATACCAATGAGTTGCTGATGACTGAGTCCTCTGTTGCAGAAATGGAAGGTTGAAGAATAAATTCTAGTTCTTCCTTCTGTCATACCTATCAATCCCCAACACTTCCTAGCATTTATGCTGCTTCGCTACGAGTTGACGTTATTGCATGTGTTGTTTCTCGGATACCTTTGCTGGGACAAAGTAATCCAGGCAGATGGTTTAAAAGTTACAGTGAGGACTGGCTGTCTGAGTACACAAGTATCCCAACTACTGATTGATCGTACCTCTGACCATGTCTGATGTGCTAAGTGACATAACTTCCTGCTGTCTTGTGTTTGGCTAATGCAGACAATAAGTCTCATGGTCATAAAAGCAAGGATGTAATACTGAGGCTTTATAAAGCATTGGTCAGACTGCATTTGGAGTATTGCGAGCAGTTTTTGGGCCCCCTTATCTGAGAAAAGGTGTGCTGGCATTGGACAGGGCCCAGAGGAGGTTCATGGGGGGGGGGGGGGGGGGGGGTGATCTCATTGAAACTTATCAAAAATTGGAAGGCCTATATAGAGTGGACATGGAGAAGATGCTTTCTACAGTGGGCAAGTCTAGGGCCCGAAGGCACAGCCTCAAAATACAAGTATGTCCCTTTAGAACAGAAATGAAGAGGAATTTCTTTAGCTAGAGGGTAGTGAATCTGTGGAAATCATTGCTATAGATGCCTGTGGAGGCCAAGTCATTGGGTACATTTTAAGTGGAAGTTCATAGGTTCTTAATTAATCAGGGTGTTAAAGGTAACAGGGAAAAGGCAGGAGAATGGGGTGGAGAGGGAAAATGAAACAGCCATAATGGAATGGCAGAGCAGCAGTAATTTAATGAATGGCCAAATTCTGCTCCTATGCCTTATGGTCTAATTCTGTAACTTTTGTTTTAGATTTCCAGCATTGACAATTTTGTTTGATTTTCATCCCATACAACAACTTATTTCCATCAAATTGTAGAATCGATTGTTAAACAACACTGCGGAGTTTGCAGTCACCTCCTCAAGCTTTACATTCTCTCACCTTCACCTGGAGCTAATCCTACTGCAGCCCTCTAACCGTGTCTTTGATAAGCAACCCCTCATTACAACCTTCCCTCTCCCCACTTTACAAAACTTGATGTTCCAATACACTTAGGCTCTTAACCCAGTGACCAGCTGCTTTTCACGTCTTGTGATTCTGAATCCCCAAATCCTCTTACATAAATATCACACCTACTACATTCACAGTATTTATTCTTTCTGTTCAAGTCAAGCATACCACCACAGATCCACCAACAATCAGTTACATGCCTCACCTCCAATGGCCCGTCTACACTTCCCACTGCTTCGGGAAAGCAGCCCAGATTAATCAAAGACCCCACCCACCCCAGTCTCTCTTCTCCTCTCTCCCATCTGGCAGAAGATACAAAAGAAAACAGACACCACCCAGTTCAAGAGCAGTTTCTATCCTGCTGTTGCAAGATCATGCAATGGACCCTTCTGTAAAAATGACCCGTAGATTTAATTTACCTCGTCATGGCCTCCGCAGCTCAGTTCGACATTAACACCATATCCTGCATTGTCATAAATACAAGTGATTCTACAAGAAATCCAGAGTAACAGACACAAATTACTCGAGGAACTCAACAAGTCAGGCAGCACCTGTGGAAAGATCTACTGAGCCGAGACCTTTCATCAGGACATTCTGCATTGTTGTTGATTTCCTTTAATTAAATCTACCTCAATATATTTAAAAAGTGATCTGCCTGATTGCTTTCTCACTACAACAAAGCAATTACCGAATACACATGTCTATTTCTCTGTAGAATCTGTATTGATGCTTCAAGTTGATGAACTTTTGTCAGAACAGGGACAAATGCGGGTATCCGGAAGTCAAGGTCCATTGGCCAGAGCAGAGCATGCGAATCTCTGAGAGTCCGCTGGGGAAGTCAAAGCCAAATGTCTGCAAACTCAAGTGTGAGTCAGAGTCCGAAGTTGGCTGGAGGCCAAAGAAGATGGCCTGTCTTGGGGTAAAAGGACTGTGTATGCGCATTGATGGGAGGAAGGAATGTGCTTGTCTTGCTGCTGTTGCTTTGTTACTTGTGTTCTGTGTTCTGCTGACACCAATGAGCATACTATGTCGGCACTGGAATGTACGGCGACACTAGTGCGATGCGCGCAGTACTCCCTCAGGTGTGCTGTCTGTTAATACAAATGACGCACTCCACTGTATATTTTGATATACATATGACAAATAAACTTGAATCTTGAAGTTAGATGAGAAGCAGAGAAAAGAGGAGGAGTAAGATGGGAATGTGTGTGACAAGATGGGAGACTAAATCATACAGGAGCTGAGGGTACTGGCTGAGAGAGAGCAGGATGAACATCAAGGGATTCTCAATCATACAGGAGCTGAGGGTACTGGCTGAGAGAGAGCAGGATGAACATCAAGGGATTCTCAATCATACAGGAGCTGAGGGTACTGGCTGAGAGAGGGCAGGATGAACCCCAAGGGAGACTGAATGGTACAAGAAGTGTGGGTACTGGCTGAGAGAGGGTGATGAGGTCTGCTATTTGAGGTTGACCTGTTCTGGGAAGATAAGTGAAGAAAGAGATCCCACTGGTTTATGCTTCCTACACAGTGCCAATGAAGCTCAATGTGAGGAACCCCTCAAGACTCAACAAAGAATCCAACAATTTCAGACAACCAGTCTGTCCAGGTTGACCACATTAACTCAGTATTTCTCTCTATCCACAGATGCTGCATAACCCTTGGGTATTTGCGACATCCTGCTTATTCATAGTTGGTTACGCCTCTGGTGAACCTCTTCTCTGGGAGCGCTACTCATTTTAGGCCTCTTTGGAACAGTGTAGGAGACAAAAAAAGCAGTGGGATCTCTTTCTGCATTCATCTTCCCCAGACAGACAGGTCAGCCACAAATAACAACCATTCAACACCCTCTCTCAGTCAGAACTCTCACCTCTTGTATCATTCAGTTTCCTTTGGTGTTCATCCTGGCACACACATTCCCTCTATACTCGCCTAGTAAGATGAGACAGGCAGCGGAAACCACTCCCCCTTGGAGAAAACTGCTCATTGTTCCTTGATGATAACTTGGAGTAACAGCACGTTCAGCGGCCTGGGATCCACTGGGTGCCTCACAGAAAGTCACAGCCTAACAACCAGGTCACTGGCTCCATCACCACCCTAGTCAACAAATGAACTTGGGCTGCTTATTACATTCAAAGTCTCCAAATAACAAAGGCAGAGGCTCCAGACTGGTCATTAAAGACAAGAAAAAAATCACCTATATATCAATAAGAAGAGAAAATCTAGTAATTTATTGAATTCATGGCTGACCTTACACTGCAGTCTAGATTCATTTAACTTGCAGAAATCGACTGAATATCCACAGCTCTCTGGATCGGGCATCTGCAAAGATCTACAACCATAACTTCACTCACCTTAAATCAGACCCGATTCCGCAATCTAGAGTCTAGACTCTCTACAACTCATGTTCTCAGTATTATTTTCATTTTTTTATTTGCACAATTTGTCTTCTTTTGCACGTTGGTTATTTCTCAGTCTCCTTGTATAGTTTTCATAAATTCTATTGTATTTTATTTTCCTGTAATTGCCTTCAAAAAAATGAACCTCAAGGTAGAATATGGTGACACATTCGTACTTTGATAATAAATTTACATTGACTTTGATTTCTCCTCATCTCAGTGGTAAATGGTTTCCAACTTACTTGGAAACTGCACATGTCATTGGTTCAATGGTTGTTTAACATCAGAGAATGTACACAGTTTACAACCTGATATTCTTGCTCTTTGCAGACATCCACGAAAACAGAAGAGAACCCCGAACAATGATTGACAATAAAAGGTTATAACTCCAAAGATCTGTCTCTCACTGTGCACAAGCAGCAAATCATCAACCCACCCCCACCTATTTCAGCAGAAAGCATCAGTCCCACCACCTGTCAAGCAAGCAACAGCAAAGCCCCCAAAGAGAGATCATGATCTGCAACCCAACAATTCAACATGCCACAGACTCTCTCTGTCCCTTACAAGGGACAGTGAGGCGTCATCCCCTTTTCCACAACAAAACAGCTTGCTGATTATGCAGTGTGCTGCGTTGCTTTTGTTCTGAGTTCTCTGATTCAAGAATCGGCAGCAAAATCTCCCCAACCATCGAGAGAGAGAAAGCAAGCTACTGCCCAAGTAAAGAGGCCTCCAACAGCTGATCCGCTGTTCATGATGTTCCACTTCTCCAGTGGCACTGGCATGGAATCAGTTCGTCCACTTGACCCACCAGCCAGAGGAGCCACCCTCCATGAACCTAGCCTGCTGATTCTTTTAGAAATTTTGTAAACTGAGATCTCCACTCAATATTCTAAACTGTTGAGTTAATCTCTCACCATGTGGCAAACCTGTCACTCAAGGAATTTGCACTGTGAATCTCTTCAGCACACTTCTATGGCAAGAACATCCACTCCCCAGTAAGGTTACTAGAACTGTACATAATATCCATGTATGATGTTAACAAGGCTCTGCATAACTGCAATGGCAGGCAATATTAACTGCCCCTATGTTTGTTAAATCTAGCCTGTGCTTTTCATCACTATCTATCACTCTTATGTTCAGCTGGGATGCCTCACACATTATTAAATTTGTACCCTTCAGAACAAAATTTTTTAAAAAATCAGAACATGTCCATGGGACACTCAAAGTTGCTATGCATGTTGACAGTGTTTAAGAAAGCATATGGTGTGTTGGCCTTCATCAGCTGTGGGACTGAGTTCAAGAGCCATGAGGTAATGTTACAAGACCTTAGTTAGGCCCCACTTGGAGTACTGTGTTCAGTTCTGGTCACCTCATCACAGGAAGGATGTAGATACTATAGACAGAATGCAAAGGAGGTTTACAAGGATGTTGCCTGGATTGGAGAGCATGCCTTACGAGAATAGGGTGAATGAACTTGGCCTTTTCTGCTTGGAGCAATGGAGGATGGGAAGTGACCTGATAGAGGTGTACAAGATGATGAGAGGCATCGATCATGTGGGTAGCCAGAGGCTTTTTCCCAGGGCAGAAATGACAAACACAAGGGGACAGAGTTTTAAGGTACTTGGAATTAGGTACAAGGGGGAGGTCAGAGATAAGTTTTTCACACAGGGAGTGGTGCATGCATGGAATGCACTACCAGTGATGGTGGTAGAGGCGGATACAATAGGGTCTTTTAAGAGAATCTTAGATAGGGACATGGAGCTTACAAAAATACAGGACTGAGGTAGGGAAATTCTAGACAGTTTCTAGAGTAGGTTATGTGGTTGGCACAACATTGGGGGCCAAAGGGCTGTAATGTGCTGCAGATTTATATGTTCTGTAACATGGAGAGAAGAGAGCATAAATAAAAATGATTTAAAATTATCTGTGCATCAGTGGCGCTGGAATGCGTGCTGATATCTGTGAGCTGCCCCAGCACATCCTTGGGTGTGTTGGTTGTTAACACAAATGTTCACGGTATATTTTGATGTACATGGGATAAATGATCTAAATCTGAATCTCAATCTCATTCAGTGTTTAGTTAGGGAGACACTGCTTCCAGCTTGAAGCAACACACTACAGGTTGGAAGCTGAGAAAAGTTCACTCCACACCACCTCATCAAACACCGTCAGAGAGAGGATGTTCTACTTTCACCTGTGACTGCGTAGCTGGCCTCTTGCTCAGATCCCACTTTTCCCACACCGCTATCTTAAAAAGAGTTTTCCATTGGGTTGGAATGGGAATGCTTTCACAGCAACAAAAGTATTCCCAAACAGATGATTGCATAGGTTTCCTCCTCAACGACCGTTGACTGTTTCTCTGCTTTCTGTGAGCAACAGACGTTGGGTGTGACACAAGGTCACTCCCTGGAAGTCGTCAACTCCAGATGAAGGCAGCCTCTGTGCCAGAGCAACATACCAGCTGAACCTTCGGCAGCTTCCACTTCATAAACATCAAATATGACTCACATCACAACGGATGTAACAAGCAGAATTGAAATGCTCCACCTTATCCACTTATCAGATTCCTCCTTCTTCAGCCTTTTACCTTTTCCATCCATTGCCTTCCAGCTTCTCACTTCATCACCCCTCCCCCAGCCACCTTCCCCCACACGTTTCACCGCCCTCTTATTCTGGCTTCTTCCCCCTTCCTCTCCAGTCCTGATGAAGGGTTTCAACATGAAAGGACAAATGTCTGCTTCACTCCAGAGCTGCTGTCTAACCTACTGTGTTCCTCTGAAACCCTCCAACCTAGGGTGGCATGCAGTTTTTGGAGAACTCATTAGTGGGGTGTGGGTTTTGTTGGCATTGCCCTTTCCAGTTACCCACTGGGTACTGCTACAGCCCCACACACTCTTCATACATGATTAGCAAGCATCTGCAGAGCAGAAAGGGTCATTGCTTTCTGTAATGCAGTGGACCTGAAGTACAAGGGATGAACGTGGATTACAATGTAGGTGTATTCACCACACTGACTCAGCAGAACAGGTTGCATCAACCAGGTTTGTACACCCTGGAGTTAAGAGTCATACAGACCCTTTGGCCCATCTATAACACATTAAGACACAGGAGCAGAACTAGGCCATTCAGCCCATCAAGTTTTCTCCAGCATTCAATCATGGCTGATTTACTTTCCCTCTCAATCCCATTCTCTGTCTGATCTCTGTAACCTTTGATGCCTTTACTAACAAGAACATCTGCTTTAAATATGCTCAATGACTTGGCCTCCACAACCGTCTGTGGCAATGAATTCCATGGATTCCTAACCCGCTGGCTGAAGAAATTCATCCTTATCTCTTTTAAAAAAAAGGGGTATGCTTGAACTCTGAGGCTGAGCCCTTGGAACCTCCCACGTTATTGGGAACGTCCTCTCAACGTCCAGCCTATCTAGGCCTTTTCATACTTGACAGGCTTCAAAGAGATTTTCCCACCCCTATTCATCTAAACTACAGCAGATACAGGCCCATAGCCATCAAATGTTCCTCATACATTAAACCTTTCATTCCTGCTATCAGTCTTGTGAACGTCCTCTGGACCCTCTCCAATGCCTGAAATAAAGGGCCCAGAACTGCTCACAATACTCCAAATGAGGCCTAATTAATGCCTTATAAAGCACCAACATTACATCCTTGCTTTTATGTTCTAGTCCCCTCAAAGTGAATGCCAACATTGCATTTATTTTCCTTACTAGTCCATGTTCAACTGTTAGTCTCCTAGTCCCATCCAACTGCACCTGGACCATAGTCCACCATTCCCCTCCTATCCACGTATCTCTCCAAACTTCTCATAAATGTTGCCATCAAACCCACATCCACCACTTCGGCAGGCAGACTCGCTCCATTCTCTGAGTGAACAAGTTCCTCGTCAGGTTGCCCTCAAATATTTCACCTTAAACCCAGCACCTCTGGTTCTTGTCTCCCCCAACCTCAGTGGAAAAATCCTGCTTGCATTAACCCTATCCATACCCCTCATCTCACTCCGCAAGAGCCTTCACCCAGACCCTAGCACTCACCTACAATTTACCCCTCCTGTCACGAAGTTGAGAAGAGTGAGAGGAAATCTAAAGAGTATACAAAATTCCAACCAGATGGACAGAGGGGAGACTGTTTTCGCAGGGTATAGGGGAAGGAGCTTCAGCCTGAGTTGAGGAGAAACCTCCCCTCACAGGGTGGTGAACCTAGGGAACTTTCCACCACACTCGCTGAATGTACCTACAGAGTGAAATTAGTTCGGAGAAACAAAGTCTAGAGGGGCATGGGGAGAGAACAGGAAGACTGTATTGAAACATAGCATCAGACAACCTCACAGAATGGCAGAATGAAATGTCCCACCCATACATATTCTGTTTTGGTGAAATGCCTGTAGAATATCTGTGATGTGTATTTAAACTGTGTCTGACATTCATGATATACAATGCCTATAATTAAAGAATTGTGAAGTTCAAGACGTGGTTAGACTAGGAACATACTTAGGTCAAATGGCACTGGGCACCTTGATTTTGGAACACTATGACCACTTTAATCACTCTGCACTAAAATAGACTCCTTGTTCTAATTGTGTTCTTTCTAGTAAAAAAAAGCATATAATTTATGTTTAATTTATGGTTTTCTTGTGATGTTGTTTATATGATGCTACGCATCACTGCCTGGTTTAGAGGCACCAATGCAAAAAAAAGTTATAAACTCAGTCCACTCCATGTGGGGTCCAGCTTCCCCAGCAACAAGAACTTCTTCAAAAGGCGATGCCTCAAGAAGGTAGCATCCATCACCAGAGATATCCACTATTCAAGATATGCCTTTATTTCATTACTACAATCAGAAAGGAAGTACAGGGCCTGAAGACCCACACTCAACATTTTAAGAACAACTTATTCTCCTCCACCATTAGATTTCCAAGCAGTCTTTAAATCCACGAACACTACCTCAGTATTTTGCCCGCTTTTTGCACGACTTATTTATTTTCTATATATATTTATTATAACTTCTTTTTAAAATTATAGCGATTTATGTATTGCACAAAACAGCTGCCCAAAAAAAAAACACGTACCAGGGATTTGTTTCCAGGACGCATGTCAGAGATAATAAACCTGATTCTGACCTGCCTGGGGTACTGCTGCCAGTAAGTTTGTCATTTGCACATGACAATAAACTTGAGTTTGTTAAGGGTGCCAGTTCAAGGTGGTCTGTGTTCCAGTTTGCTGCTTCCTTCAGGACCACTGTGAGAACTTTTGAGGAAGTGAGCCAGACGTTTAGCTGCAGCACAACCAGACTCTCAGAGGATGGGGTTCATCCAACACAAAATCACATCAGCCTGTTTGTTGAAGACATCCTCTTTACTACTGCCAAGGCATTGCCATTTGAAGCAATTCCTTCCTTTGGATCTACCCACTCAGCTGAATAAGCAACCCTCACCCAAATACCGGTGATGCTCAGCACGACAATGGACACAGGAGACAGAGAGATTGAGAACAGGGAGAGAGGTTTCAGAAATGGACTGAGTGAATTTAAGAGCAGGGTGGAAGTTGGAGGCAAAGTTGACGAAACTGATGAGCTCAGCATGGGTGCATGAAGCAGCACCAATGCAGTTGTCAATGTAGCACAAAAAAGATCGGAAGCATTACGAGGGAAGGGTTGGAACTACAAGTGAGGTAAGGCCGGGTAAGTTCCTTTCAAAGGAGAAAGTTTCAAAAGTTGAGGCAAGTATTGGGTAGGTCATGGCAGCTGAGATCGGCCCCGTGGTTTGTTCATCCTGCAGCATGTAGGAAATCAGCGATACATCCAGTGACCCTGACGACTATGTGTGCAGGAAGTGTGTCCAGTTGCAGTTTCTGGCAGACCACATTGAGCGTCTGGAGCTGCGATTGGATTCATACTGGAGCATCCGCGATGCTGAGAAAGTCATGAATAGCACATTCAGTGAGTTGGCCACACCGCAGGTAAAGGCTATACAGATAGAAAGGGAAGGGGTGGCCACTAGACAGCGTAGCAGTAGGCAGGTAGTGCAGGAGGCCCCTGAGGTCATCTCCCTCCTAAACAGATATACTGTTTTGGATACTGTTGGGGGAGATGTTTCATCAGGGGAGGGCAGCAGCAGCCAAGTTCATTGTACCATGGGTGGCTCTGCGGCACAGGAGGGAAGGAAAAGGAGTCGGAGAACTATAGTGATAGGGGATTCAATTGTAAGGAGAATAGATAGGTTTTTCTGTGGCCGCAAAAGAAACTCCAGGATGGTATGTTGCCTCCCTGGTGCAAGGGTCAAGGATGTCTCTGAGCGGCTGCAGGACATTCTGGAGTGGGAGGGTGAACAGCCAGTTGTCGTGGTGCACATAGGTACCAATGATTTAGGTAAAAAACAGGATGAGGTCCTACAAGGTGAATTTAGGGAGCTGGGAGATAAACTAAAAAGTAGGACCACAAAGGTAATAATCTCTGGATTACTACCAGTGCCATGTGCTAGTCAGAGTAGAAATAGGAGGATATTTCAGTTGAATACGTGGCTTGAAAAATGGTGCAAGGGGGAGGGGTTCAAATTTCTGGGGCATTGGAACCAGTTCTGGGGGAGGTGGGACCGGTATAAACAGGATGGTCTGCACCTGGGCTGGACTGGGACCAATGTCCTAGGAGAAGCATTTGCTACTGCTGTTCAGGAGGCTTTAAACTAATATGGCAGGGGGATGGGAACAAGTGCAGAGAGACAGGGGGGTGTAAAATGAGGGTAGAAGCAAAAAGTAGTAAGGTGAAAAGTAAAAGTGGGAGGCAGGCAAATCCAGGGCAAAAAGCAAAAAGAGCCACTTTTCAACATAACTGTATAAGGGCTAGGAGTGTTGTAAAAACAAGCCTGAAGGCTTTGTGTGTCAATGCGAGGAGCATTTGTAATAAGGTGGATGAATTGAATATGCAGATAGTTATCAATGAATATGATATAGTTGGGATCACAAAGACATGGCTCCAGGGTAACCAAGGATGGGAGCTCAACATCCAGGGATTTTCAATATTCAGGAGGGATAGACAGGAAAGAAAAGGAGGTGGGGTAGCATTGCTGGTTAGCGAGGAGATTAACACAATAGAAAGGAAGGACATTAGCCTGGAGGAGGTGGAATCTATATGGGTAGAGCTGCATAACACTAAGGGGCAGAAAACGTTGGTGGGAGTTGTGTACAGGCCACCTAACAGTAGTAGTGAGGTTGGGGATGGCATTAAACTGGAAATTAGAAATGCGTGCAATAAAGGAACAGTAGTTATAATGGGTGACTTCAATCTACATATAGATTGGGTGAACCAAATTGGTAAGGGTGCTGAGGAAGAGTATTTCTTGAAACGTATGCGAGATGGTTTTCTGAACCAACATGTAGAGGAACCAACTAGAGAGCAGGCCATTCTAGATTGGGTATTGAGCAATGAGGAAGGGTTAGTTAGCAATCTTGTTGTGTGAGGCCCCTTGGGTAAGAGTGACGATAATATGGTGGAATTCTTCATTAAGATGGAGAGTGACATAGTTAATTCAGAAACAAAGGTTCTGAACTTAAAGAAGGGTAACTTTGAAGGTATGAGACGTGAATTAGCAAAGACAGACTGGCAAATGATACTTAAAGGGTTGACGGTGGATATGCAATGACAAGCATTTAAAGATCGCATGGATGAACTACAACAATTGTTCATCCCAGTTTGGCAAAAGAATAAACCAGGGAAGGTAGTGCACCTGTGGCTGACAAGGGTAATTAGGGATAGTATCAAGTCCAAAGAATAAACATATAAATTAGCAAAAAAAAGTGGCACACCAGAGGACTGGGAGAAATTCAGAGACCAGCAGAAGAGGACAAAGGGCTTAATTAGGAAAGGGAAAAAAGATTATGAGAGAAAGCTGGCAGGGAACATAAAAACTGACTGTAAAAGCTTTTATAGATAAGTGAAAAGAAAAAGATTGGTCAAGACAAATGTAGGTCCTTTACAGTCAGAAACAGGTGAATTGATCATAGGGAACAAAGACATGGCAGACCAATTGAATAACTACTTTGGTTAATGTGTTCACTAAGGAGGACATAAATAATCTTCCGGAAATAGTAAGGGACCAAGGGTCTAGTGAGATGGAGGAACTGAGGGAAATACATATTAGTAGGGAAGTGGTGTTAGGTAAATTGAAGGGATTAAAGGCAGATAAATCCCCAGGGACAGATGGTCTGCATCCCAGAGTGCTTAAGGAAGTAGCCCAAGAAACAGTGGATGCATTGGTGATAATTTTTCAAAATTCCTTAGATTCTGGATTAGTTCCTGAGGATTGGAGAGTGGCTAATGTAACCCCACTTTTTAAAAAAGGAGGGAGAGAGAAACCGGGGAATTATAGACCGGTTAGTCTGACATCGGTGGTGGGGAAAATGCTAGAGTTGGTTATCAAAGATGTGATAACAGCACATTTGAAAAGAGGTGAAATCATCTGACAAAGTCAGCATGGATTTGTGAAAGGAAAATCATGTCTGACAAATCTTATAGAACTTTTTGAAGATGTAACTAGTAGAGTGGATAGGGGAGAGCCAGTGGATGTGGTATATTTAGATTTTCAAAAGGCTTTTGACAAGGTCCCACACAGGAGATTAGTGTGCAAACTTAAAGCACACGGTATTGGGGGTATGGTATTGATGTGGATAGAGAATTGGTTGGCAGACAGGAAGCAAAGAGTGGGAGTAAACTGGACCTTTTCAGAATGGCAGGCAGTGACTAGTGAGGCACTGCCAGGCTCAGTGCTGGGACCCCAGTTGTTTATAATATATATTAATGATTTAGATGAAGGAATTAAATGCAGCATCTCCAAGTTTGCGGATGACACGAAGCTGGGCGGCGGTGTTAGCTGTGAGGAGGATGCTAAGAGGATGCAGGGTGACTTGGATAGGTTAGGTGAGTGGGCAAATTCATGGCAGATGCAATTTAATGTGGACAAATGTGAGGTTATCCACTTTGGTTGCAAGAACAGGAAAACAGATTATTATCTTAATGGTGGCCGATAAGGAAAAGGGGAGGTGCAACGAGACCTGGATATCATTGTACACCAGTCATTGAAGGTGGGCATGCAGGTACAGCAGGCGGTGAAAAAGGCAAATGGTATGTTGGCATTCATAGCAAAAGGATTTGAGTACAGGAGCAGGGAGGTTCTACTGCAGTTGTACAAGGCCTTGGTGAGACCACACCTAGAATATTGTGTGCAGTTTTGGTCCCCTAATCTGAGGAAAGACATTCTTGCCATAGAGGGAGTACAAAGAAGGTTCACCAGATTGATTCCTGGGATGGCAGGACTTTCATATGAAGAAAGACTGGATCAACTAGGCTTATACTCACTGGAATTTAGAAGATTGAGGGGGGATCTTATTAAAACATACAAAATTCTAAAGGGATTGGACAGTGAGAGAAATGATACTTAAGGAGTCCATTTAGAATGTGCTGACACAGAAAGAGCATGCAAAGCAACTTGCAGGGCAACGTATAAACCAATTTGCAAAATGAGGATGAAACAATAGCTTGCTGATTAAAGAAGCGATACGGGTAACGGGAAGACATGCTTAACGGTTGAACAATAACGGTGTTAATGCGCTGAGGCTGATAAGTGGGCCAAAGGGTAATCACATTTGTAATTTTGTAATGAGATTAAGGAAGAATGTCTGCACCTCACATGGGTGCAACTCACAAAGTCGTAAACAAGTAGGGTATAAAAAACTGCAAAGTGTAATTCGGCACTCAATCTAGCAGGAGCTGGTTGGGTCCGACTCTGCAGACTCGAAAAATAAAGTTTACCGTTCTGCAAATTGCTGAGACTCAGTGTGTTTCTGACAACGTGGGGGCTCGTCCGGGATCCACACTCCGGCCGCGGTGGACACGAGGAAGGACATCGGAGACGGTGCACCCCGCCGAGTTTGGCGGTCCCTGACTCCTTGCTCGTCGCTCCGGCGCAGCTTGAGCGAGTGATATCCGGACAGCGCAGAGCGGTAAACGGGGAGAAGGGGACAGTACCTGGTACTGGAAGTCCCCAGGACGCACCGGGTAAGTGCCTACTATTATAGTAGAAGGGTGCGGGAATAAGTAAGGACGGAGAAGACCGGGATCGCTACCCGGGGGTCCTCCTGATAAAAGTCCTTGGGACGCACCGGGTAAAGTGCCTACTGTTGCAGTAGAAGGGTGCGGGATTAAGTAAGAGCGGAATAAGATGGGAGGGGGTGGCTCTAAAAAGAAAGAGGAAACGGAAAGACCGGGACCATACCCGGGGGTTCCTCCTGATAGCCCCCTCGGTAGAATGTTTGAGAATTGGGGATGTGGAAGACTAAAAGGGAAACAAAAGAAAAAAATGATACAGTACTGTTTAATTTGGTCGAAACAGCCGATAGAAAAACCTGCGGTCTGGTGGCGCGGCTAGGGTCTGAGGAGGATTGGGTACGACAAGCCTTAAACATTTACGTTAATTCAAAACCAAATGTAAAACCGGAAGAAATTGCTTATGCTTTTTGTTGGGCTCCCTGGCCAGGAGTAACAACAAAGAGTTTTAAATTGGGCATTAAAAGGGAGCGGAAGTGGGACCCACTCGATCATTTACCCCCTCCCTATGTCCAGCCTTCTGCGCCCCTTGCGGGAGCAGAGGGAGGACGTGAAGAAAGTGAAAAAACAGAAGAAATAGACCCGGAGAGGGAAGAGAGGGATGTTAGGGAGAAAGCAAAAGCAAGGATCGAAACAAGGAGTGTGACAGGAGCAGATAAGAAAAAGAAAGACGAATTAAAAAAGGAAGAGGTACAGCTGTGTCCCCTTCGAGAGGTTCCAATGGGAGGAGAACGGGGAGGAACAGGATTTGTAAACGTCCCTCTGACAAGTACCGAAGTACGAGGATTTAAGAAAGATATGAAAACTTTATTAGAAGATCCAATGGGACTGGCAGAACAGTTGGATCAATTCTTAGGACCTAATGTTTACACTTGGGAAGAAATGCATGCGATTATGGGAATGCTATTTTCTGCACAAGAGAGGCAAATGATACGACAAGCTGCAATATCAATTTGGGGAAGGGAACAGCCGAATGAGTTCAGTGTGATAGATCTAAAAGATGCCTTTTGGAGTTGCCCATTGGAGGAAGGTAGCCGAGATATGTTCGCATTTGAATGGGAAAATCCCTTCACTGGGCGGAAGAAGCAACTCCGGTGGACCGTCTTGCCCCAAGGGTTCACGGAGTCCCCAAACCTATTCGAATAGGTACTGGAGCAAGTATTGGCTGGATTCCATTGTACCGAAAAGAACCAACTATTACAGTATGTCGATGACCTACTACTATCGGGACCAGCAGAGGAGGTAGTGCGAGACGATACTATAAGACTCCTGAATTACCTAGGAGAAAAAGGATTGCGGGTGTCCAAGAAGAAACTGCAATTTGTCGAGAAGGAAATAACATATCTCGGACACAGAGTCAGTAAAGGGCACCGCCAAATAACCCCAGAAAGAATAGCGGGAATAACTAAAATACCGCTTCCCAGGACAAAGAAGGAAATAAGACAATTTCTGGGCTTAGTGGGCTATTGCCGGATTTGGATAGAGAATTATACCTCCCTGGTGAAGTTTATGTACGACAAATTGGCAAAGGAAGACCGGGGAATAATCAGCTGGACCGAAGAAGAAGAACAGAAGTTCAGGAAAATAAAAGGGCAACTAATTCGGGCCCCGGTATTAACACTGCCAGCACTGGAAAAGCCCTTTCAGCTGTATGCAACAAACAATGAAGGAACTGCGTTAGGAGTACTAACCCAAGAAAAAGGAGGAAAGCGGCAACCTGTGGCCTTTTTATCAAAAATGTTAGACCCGGTATCCCGGGGATGGCCGTCGTGCATACAAGCCGTAGCGGCAGCAGCCGTACTAGTAGAAGAAGCACGGAAATTAACCTTTGGGGGAAGAATGACGGTGTATACCCCGCACTCCGTTAGCACTCTCTTAGCCCAAAAAGCTCAGCGGTGGTTGACGGACTCTCGCATACTGAAATACGAAACCATTCTGATGGTCGGGGATGATTTAAGCTTTGAAAAGAACAATAGTTGTAACCCGGCACAGTTCTTATACGGGGAATCAACAGGGGAGGAAACCGAGCATAACTGCGTGGAGCTGACAGACCTTCAGACAAAAAGTAGGGAAGATCTACAAGAAGTTCCCCTAATTGAAGGCGAGGAACTATATATCGACGGCTCCTCCAGATGCATCAATGGGGTACGACACAGTGGATATGCTATTATAAACGGGAGGACTAGGGAGACGGTGGAGTCCGGCCGGCTCCCGGGTAATTGGTCAGCCCAGTCTTGTGAACTATATGCCTTGCAGAGGGGACTGCAACTGTTAAGAAACAAAATAGGCACTATATACACCGATTCTAAGTATGCCTATGGAGTGGTACACACCTTCGGAAAGATTTGGAAAGAACGGGGGTTGATAACAGCCAGGGGAAGGGAATTAGCTCACGAACAAATGATAAACATGACTCTGGAAGCCCTAACATTACCTCAAGAAATTGCAGTGGTTCACGTTCCAGGACATCAACGAGGAACAGCCCCGGAAGCAATAGGAAACCGGCTCGCAGATGAAGAAGCCAAACGGGCAGCAATGGAAAAAACGGTCCGACTTCTAACCCTGATACCAATAAGGGAAGGACTTAACAAACTACCAGTCTTCACCCAAGTAGAAATGGACGCTATGAGCCAGCTGGGAGCCCGACAAACATCAGAAGGCGAGTGGAAGACCCCCGACGGACGGCAAGTACTGAATAAGGAAGTAACTCGTCATATACTGCAACAACTACACCAACAAAGCCATTGGGGAGTGCAAGCTATGTGCGACACTATCCTAAGGGACTATGTTTGTAAAGGGATATTCACACTAGCTCAACAGGAGGTGTGGGGCTGTTACACCTGCCAAAAGGTAAACAAGAAAATGATGCGTGCCACCCATAAAGGGGGACAAACACTAGCCGTCCGACCGTTCCATCGGATCCAAATAGACTTTACGGAACTACCACAAGTTCAGAGATGGAAGTACCTGTTAGTAATTGTGGATCACTTCACTCGGTGGGTGGAAGCATTCCCAACCACTAAAGCGGACGCCCCTACAGTGGCACGGATCCTATTAGAAAATATAGTCCCGAGATATGGAATAATGGGGTCTATTGATTCAGATAGGGGAACACACTTTGCCTCAAAAACACACCAGCTAATCTGTGACGCCTTCGGAATCCAGTGGAAGCTGCACACCCCCTGGCACCCTCAGAGCTCAGGAAGAGTTGAGAGGATGAACAGTACTTTGAAGACGCAATTGACAAAACTAATGATGGAAACCAAGCTACCCTGGACCAAGTGTCTACCCCTGACCCTACTAAGAATCCGCACGGCTCCTCGAAAAGACATAGGAGTATCCCCTTATGAAATGTTGTTTGGCCTTCCATATTGGAACAAGGTGGAGGGCTATCCTTCCCTGCAAGGGGGAGATGTCTTTGTAAGGGACTATTTACAGGCACTGTCTCGTTCTTTTGCAGAATTGCGCAGGAAGGGGTTACTCGCACAAACCCCACCTCTGGACTTCGCACTCCACCGAACTCAGCCCGGTGACTGGGTCCTGATTAAGACTTGGAAGCCAGAGAAGTTACAGCCGCAGTGGGAAGGCCCATTCCAGGTGCTACTGACCACCGAAGCCGCAGTAAGGACAAAAGAAAAAGGGTGGACCCACGCCGCGAGAATCAAGGAACCCGTAAAGCCCGAAGAAGGTGCAGAGTGGACTTGCGTCCAGGGAGAAGACCCGATGGTGCTAAAGCTCAAAAGACGGACAGAATGAACTTTGGGACTGTAATGTATATACTGCTATTGTTGAGAAGCGCTGAAGGGGGATGTGATAAGTGCAGGACGATGGTAAGGGTGGGCATGATGGTTTTTTTCCAGGGTCCTTTGTATCACACTCGCATGTAAACGAGAAATGTTATGACTACAACAAAAAGGAGTATGTGGAAAGTTTAATCTAACCAACTGCTGCTTAAAGATAGATGACAACGGAAAGGTGGTTCAAAAAATATCAGATAAAATAAGGAAACTGGCCCACGTGCCGGTACAGACCTGGAAGCCGCTGGGGTATTGGGACTGGCTGGACGGATGGTTGAAAGGAGGCTGGTGGCGAACCGCTTTAGGGGTTATAGGAGGGGGATTGATGGTCCTCCTTCTGCTACCATGTCTGATCCCCTGCTTGCGGGAGCTAGTAGCTCGGGTGGCAAGACAAGTCATGCAACCAGGGGCCCCAGCTGATCCTGTTCAGGTACTCCTACAAAGGGAAATAGAGCTAGAGGAAGAAGCCTATGTAAACCCGTGGCAAAAGCCCAACTGATAGCACATTCTAAAAAGAAAAGGGATGGATTGAGAGAAATGATACTTAAAGAGTCCATTTAGAATGTGCTGACACAGAAAGAGCATGCAAAGCAACTTGCAGGGCAACGTATAAACCAATTTGCAAAATGAGGATGAAACAATAGCTTGCTGATTAAAGAAGCGATACGGGTAACGGGAAGACATGCTTAACGGTTGAACAATAACGGTGTTAATGCGCTGAGGCTGATAAGTGGGCCAAAGGGTAATCACATTTGTAATTTTGTAATGAGATTAAGGAAGAATGTCTGCACCTCACATGGGTGCAACTCACAAAGTCGTAAACAAGTAGGGTATAAAAAACTGTGCAAAGTGTAATTCGGCACTCAATCTAGCAGGAGCTGGTTGGGTCCGACTCTGCAGACTCGAAAAATAAAGTTTACCGTTCTGCAAATTGCTGAAACTCAGTGTGTTTCTGACAGACAGGCTAGATGCAGGAAGATTGTTTCCGATGCTGGGGAAGTCCAGAACGAGGGGTCACAGTTTAAGGATAAAGGGGAAGCCTTTTAGGACCGAGATGAGGAAAAACTTCTTCACACAAAGAGTGGTGAATCTGTGGAATTCTCTGCCACAGGAAACAGTTGAGGCCAGTTCATTGGCTATATTTAAGAGGAAGTTAGATATGGCCCTTGTGGTTAAAGGGATCGGGGGTATGGAGAGAAAGCAGGTCCAGGGTTCTGAGTTGGATGATCAGCCATTATCATACTGAATGGCGGTGCAGGCTCGAAGGGCCAAATGGCCTACTCCTGCACCTATTTTCTATGTTTCTATGAACATGGACTGTTCTACACAGCCAACAAAAAGGTAGACATAGCTGAGCCCCACGCAAGTGCCCATAGCTACACATCAAGTTTGGAGAAAGTAGGAGGAGCCAAAAGAAAAATTGATGTAGGACCAGTTCCGCCAGACAGAGGAGCCTGCTGGTAGAGGGGAACTGGTCAGGTCTGTTGTTGAGAAAAAAACAGAGAGTTCTAAGGCCTTCTTAACAGGGGATTGAAGTCTATAGGGACTGGACATCCATGGGAAAAATTAGGTCCTGAACAAAAATCATATATGATTTTTACAAAAAAAGAGCAAAATTAGAACAAAGTACATTTAAAAGCAAAGTTGATCAAAGTAGTCATAGTGGTATAGCAATTAGAGTTAACATAGAACAAAGAACTAAAGCACTGGAACAGGCAATTTGGCCCACAAAGTTGGGCCAAACCAGCTCAAAAGCAAATCAATAACACAAAGCATTCATCCCTCCCACCTACCCCATGTCCCTATACCTCCATCTTCCTTGCATCCAAGTGCCTATCCAAACATAACTTAACAGCCTCTATCCATAACTCTGAGTAAAAAGCTTACCGCTTACATCCCCCTAGAAACTACCCCTTCTCACCTTCAATGGATGCCCTCTCGTACTGGAGCATGCCCCCTGCTATTAGAGCTGTACCACTTTGTTCAAGAACTAAATAGTAGAAGGGAAGCAGTTGTTCTTAAATCTGGTGGTGTGGGACTTCAGGCTTCTGTACCTCATTTCCAATTTAGCACACAGCTTTGGAACTTGTATGACAATCTCCAGACAGAATTATTTACGTTTGTACAAGTGAACTTGCTGGCTCAGACCAAACTGACACCATATCATTCACTTGCTGACATGCACAAACTAGGTTACAGCTCTGATAGCGAGTGAGGTACAGGCAATAAACCTCCACAGCCACATAAATACACTCCGGTCCCTCATGATTACAACTTGGAGTCACAGAGCACCAGTTATCTGGGTATAGCACTGCTCAGGGAGCAGGGTTATATTTCCCCACCCTGGTTAGAACACAAACCGCAGGGAGTAGGCAAGGCTGTAGCAGAGGACAGCTGAAAGACACGTTTTAGGGACAGAGTACTATGAGGACAGGGCTGCCAGCCTGGCTGCGAAATAGGCAGAGAAGAGATGTGTGAATAATGGGTGGGGCAGTCAGGAAACAGTGAGGAACAAATTCCACACATGTATGTATTCCCCCCCCCCCCCGTTGGAGACCATGAGAAGAGTAGGGAGAGAAGTGCGAATAATGAGAGACGTGGGACAGTCAGGGAATTAGTTAAGTACAGATACATATCCCCCTTGGAGACCATACTCAACGCATCTGCATTTCAGGTCTTCAATTAATATTTTGGAAGTAAAAACACAGAGTAACAATAACCTGATTGCCTGTTTCAGAAACACAAGAGATTCCGCAGATGCTGGAAATCTTGGGCAACATGCATAAAATGCTGGAAGATCTCAGCAGATCAGGTAGTACTTAAAGAGAATAAATGTTTAACTCCATAGAAACTGCCTGACCAGCATTTTGTGCATGTTAAATGCTTCAGTGATGGTGGTTGTGGGCACGTGTTGTGCAGATGCTCGGAAGGACATCTTGCCCTTGGAATGAATACTATGCTATGTTATTTGCAAATATCTAAGTGGGTATTCAGCCACATTCCTTACTGAAGAGACATCAAACCACACCTCCAACAGTGTGGCCTCAAGTCCTACCCCTTCTCTACTCTGGAGCTCCTTCGTACAGTGTAATGCTCCTTCTAGCACTGCAGAGCTCCCTCAACCCTGCCCCTCACTGTGGGGGAAGAGCAAGACTGAAGGAGCTCTGCACTGTGAGAATGAGCTCCACAGTGTAGAAAGGGTAGGATTGAGGGAGACCTGCACCATAAGGAGGGAGCTCCACAGTGTGGATCTGGGGGACCTTCCCACTGTGGGTGGGGCAGGACTGAGGGAACTCTGCACCATAGGGAGGGAGCTCCAGAGTGAGAGGATCAGTTTCAGGTTAGCTTTTGTTGCTATTCTCAGAGTGCCTGTTGCTATTCAAGGTGACCTGATACCACTATCACAGCTCCACAGGTGAGCCTCAGCACTTCAATCACAGCCACTACTCCCACACACACAATCACTCTGCACCCAACCCTGCCCTTAGGGGATACTGACGCTGACAAAACTTGCATCTGAAATGCACCTCAACCGAAACGAAAGCTCCCGAATAGCTTCACAGGAGCAGACAGCAAATAACTCATAGAAGTATTGTGTTCAGTTCCAGTTGCCTCATTATAGGAAGGATGTGGAAGCTTTAGAAAGGGTGCAGAGATTTACCAGGATGCTGCCAGGATTAGAGAGCATGGGGACAGGTTGAGTGAGCTAGATCTTTTCTCCTTGGAGTGAAGGAGGAGTGTAGAAATGTACAAGATGATAAGAGGCAGCCTGTCAGAATGCTCTCCAAGGTACAACTATAGAAGTTTTTGAGTGTATTTGTTGACATGCCAAATCGCTTCAAACTCCTAATAAAGTATAGCCACTGTCTTGCCTTCTTTATGACTATATCAACGTGTTGGGACCAGGTTAGATCCTCAGAGATCTTGACACCCTGGAACTTGAAACTGCTTACTCTCTCCACTTCTGATCCCTCTATGAGGATTAATATGTGCTCCTTTGTCTTACCTTTCCTGAAGTCCACAATCAGTTTACGTCTTACTGACACTGAGTGCCAGGTTGTTGTTGTACAAAGATGACCAACACAGCCCTCCCTATCCTTTCCAGGGTACTCTGTTAACATGGACACAGAAGGCATCAAAGCCCGAGACCTGAGCAGCAGGAGAATCACTCTTCCCAGGACTGTGCGTGCAGAAGCTATCAAGTTTAAAGGGAGCTTTGGTTTATGATAGGTTCAAGGGGGGAGGCTGGCCAGGACAGTGATGAATACTGCACTGTGGAGTGCAAAGATGAGGTTTTCAGCAGCTCGGGGACCCAGGCAGGGTCAGCTGGGTGATACAAGGATATTCACCTCAGATACTCTGACAAACCCTTACAAAAGGGTGTTCAGATTGTTTGCATCACAGTCAGGTTGGAAATTCGGAGGCTGCAGAGGGTGGTGGACTCAAGTCAGTTCCGTCACAGGTACAGTTCTCCCCACTATCAAGGACATCTCCAAAAGGCAATGAATTTTCCATAAGGTTAGGCCTTCTTGTTGATGCTGCCTTCAGAAACAGTACAACACAGGAGCAGGCTCTTCAACCCACCACATTGTAATTTCTCTGTAAATTCATGAGCCCCTCTATGTTTGCCCCTACCACCACTCTTGGCAGTACATTTCAGGCACCCATCACTCTGTAAAAAAAACTTATCCTGCACATCTCATTTGAACCTAAAGCCCTCCTGTATTAGATGCTTTGACCCCAGGAAAAAGATACCAGTTATCTTCTCCATCTATTCCTTATAAACTTCTCTGGAGTCTCCTCAGCCTCCGCTGCTCCAGAGAAAACAACCCAAGTCCGTCCAACCTCTCCTAATAGCACGTGCCCGCTATTCCAGACAGCAGCCTGGCAATCAAAATGCTGGAGGAATTCAGCAGGTCAGGCAGTGTCCATGGAAATGAATGAACAGTCGACGTTTCGGGGCAAGGATTTTCATCAGGATTGCCTTTCATCACCTATCCATGTCACTGGCCTTCCAGGCAGAATCGAGCAGAACAAAACATATTCAGCTGGAATGGTATTGCTTCTAATCTCTCCCAGCTCCTTGCTATGTCTCTCTGCCCCTAGTGCAGGCATGGGTCAAGACCTCTGGCTGGTTTCCCTCCTAAAATGCTCTGCAGTCATCAGTGATGGCCTTGAGCTTTACACAAGGGTTTATGACATCTCACCTTGGGATCACACAGGTGGCTATGGGAATACTTATCCACCTCCTTGTACCATGAAAGGAGCACAATTGGATTATCACCAAACACTCAAACAGATGTTGGAAACAAATTTCACAGCTGTATGAAACAAACTTCAACAGGTGCTTTGCAGGAGTTGTCTACTGTGTCTGGTTCTCCCATTGCAGACTCTTCTACTTTGAAGAGGCCTGTTGTAAATTGGGGGACCGCTTTGTCAAGCACCTTCACTCCATCTGCCTGAAGTGGAACTTCCTGGTAGCCAAACATTTTAATTCCAATTCCTATTCCTATACCTTGGTCCATGGCCTCCTCTTGTGCCACAATCAGGCCACCCTGAGAGTGGAGGAGCAACCCCACATATGCCACCTGGGTAGCCTCCAACCTGATGGTATGAATATTGATTTTTCCTTCTAGTAAAAAAAATTCCCTTCCTCTCCCTCCTTTTTCTCTTCTGAATCTGGCCTCCTACCTCTTTCACCTATCTATCATCTCCCCCGGTGTTGCACCTCCTTCCCTTTCTCCTATGATCCACACACCTCTCATCAGATTTCTTCCTCTCTAGCCCTTTACCATTCCTATCCACCTAGCTTCACCTTCTGTTTTCTTGCCCTTCCCTCATCTTTTTATTCTGGCATCTTCCCTTCCTTTCCAGTCCTGAAGAAGGGTCTCAGCCTAAAATGTTGACAACTTGTTGATTTCCATAGATGCTGCTGATCTGCTGAGTTCCTTCAGAATTTTGTGCACATTACTCTAAAATGGAAACTTTTTTTATCTGATTCTGTTCTTTCTTGTGAAAGTTGGGGTATAAATTAGGGTTACTTCATGTTTTTCATGTATGCTGTTTATACAACGCTCTGTGTCTGTGATGCTGCGCAATTAAGTTTTTCCTACTGAGGACGTCAGGCAGCATATACGGAAAGGAATAAACAGTTATCATTTGAGGCCATCTCGACCTGAAACACTTTCGCTCTCTAGATGCTGCTGACAGTAACTACTGAGTTCCTCCAGCATTGTGTACGTGTTGCTTAAGATTCCTAGCATCTGCAGAATTCCTTCTGGTTTTAAGTTTTCCACTGCATCTGTGTATACGACATGAACTTAACTTTGAATCTCCTCTGCTGAAGTTTTTTTGTCACTCACCACTGGACAAACTCCATAAAGCAACTATAATGTAGGGTAGGGCGGACCTGGGGCTCCCTGTCTATACACATTGACGGCAACCATAAGCAGCTTGCAAAAAGCAGGAGATATAGCAAGAGCAGAGGGAAATGGAGGAAGAATTTTCTGAGTAAAAGCAGGGCAAGGTGATGGAGGGGTACAGTGTGCTCAGTCAGACGACCTCCTATCCTGGTCTGTTTCTCTACCTGGGGGGGGGGCAAGGGGGAGACTATTTGAGGAGAGAGAACCACAAACAGCACCAGCCAACATGGGAAATCCAAGCAGGGCCACCATGTAGTCAGTAGCTCGGTGGTAATCAGAAACAGTGTGAATCAATGAGTTGACATGGGGCAAAGGGGCTTGGGAGAGACTGACAGGCAAGCAGCGGGCTGGGAAGGGTTTTGAGGAAGTTTGAGCAGCAGGGCTGACTGGAGGAAGAGAAGATACAGGAGAGACTGAATGGATGGAATCAGCCTATGAGAAATTCACATTTATAGTGAAGGCGAGTGCAAAGACAGAGGAGAGGGGTTTCTTATCCTTGCATGGTGAGCAGCTTTGGTAAACACTGAACTGGCCCAATGGGGCGTCAGGATATCATAGTAGTTAGCACAATGCTTTAGAGCAGCCATCTGTACAATCCTAACTCTTTTCGTATCACTCTCTGTAAGGAGTTTGTGCGCTCACCCAATGATCGCACAGGTTTCCCCAGGTGCTCTGGGTTCCTCCCACGCACGGGTTACAGTTAGTGTGTTGCTAATATTGGCATCAGAAGCTTGACACTTGACACCAGCACTATCCTTGCAAAACAACGCATTTCACTGTACCTTCTAATGTACATGTGACAAATAAAGCTAATCTTTAACCTTCTCTTGATGTGAATGGATAAAATAACATCTAAATCCCCTAGACTCAAGGCAGCAATGAGAAATAAACGGCAAAATATGAACTCAGGTACCAAAAGTGGTGTTGATGGGCAGCTTAGTGTACAAGTTGCCATGGGAACATGGAGGGCCACAGACTGGACCTGGGAAATTAAAAGTGCAATGGGGCTTTCTTCGTGGAGAGTTTTTCCCAGGATGATTCTCAGGGAGCGGGTGTGAAAAGGAAAAAAGCATGTGTTAAAAAAAAGTTCAGAAAGCGTTTAAAGATCATCTCCATGAGCTTGGCGGTGGCATGGCCATAAAAAAAAGCTGGGATAGAGAGAGTAACAGAGGGGTAGTCGGTTGGCCATGAACAAGAACTAGGAAGTTTACATGAAGAGACAGAATATTAAGATGGTAAATTCCAGACAGCAGGAAGGGTTGAGATAGGGGTTAAACCCAGCAAAAGTGAGAAATTGCCCAGTGCAGAGGCTGAAGGAGGAATTAAAGAAGAAACCTCAGTGGCAAACTTATTAAGGAGGAGCGGTACTATCCTGGGAATGTTAGATGGCACTGTGTGGGGAGGTCTGCCCTGTATCCAATAAACATTGTATTTGAATGAGAAAAGGTTTAGAGGAAACGCCAGACTGAATGTAACTTGTAATGGAGCAGCTCTGGGGTCTACCCTCCTCGACAGTGAAATGACTACCTGGCCGAATCTCAGCAAGTTCTGCAGCAAGATAGCCCACAATCACCGAATCAGTAGTTAACAAGTAGCACAAAGGCCATTTATCATCTGTTTGCAAAACTATAACTGAGCAGCTTCCATAAATTTTCGGTAAATTTGTAATACTCAACGTGCCAAAAATCCACCTTATCTGACCCCTCACAGTCCCATCAGACAAAGCCAGCGGGATGCACCGGCACTGGTGGGCAAGGGTGTTTCCTTAACCACAGATCGGGAAGCAGGGTATCCATATAGCACCGTACCTTCAGCCAGAATTGTTCCATGTTCCTGTCCAGATCTCATCTCTGCACTGTGGACGACCCAAGCCAGTGAGAACACCACGTCGGTAGCACCCTGCAGTTCAGTCCACCGCGCAGCTCCCTATGCTTGGGCGGGATGGCTGCAGATTCCGCTGGCAGATGCAGTGTATCCTCCACCCAGGTGCTCTCATCCTCAGAACTAAGTCAGCCTTGCCAGGGTTGTCATGGTAATGAGGAAGGAATCCCCAATGATCTCAGACAAAACAACTGCAATGTCAAACCACCGTTAACCAGAGAGAAAACGGCTCAGCTTCAACAGACAGCAAAGCGTCTACTGATGCTCCCCGCCCAGGCAGCACAGCTGGGAGCCACCAAACAAAAACTGGAGAGGGTATCCGGTGAACTCGAGCAGGATGGAGACAAGCAACACAGCGAATCCCGGGGAAAGACACACGCCGAAACCCGGCTCAGAACGGCTGGACCCTGGCTGCAACTGGGCAGTCAGTCGGATGGGCGGGGCCTAGAGACCCAGGAGACACCGCCCGGTGTGTGTGTGGGGGGGGAGCGGGAGCGAGGGGCGGGGCCGAGGGAAGGGGCGGGGCCTAGAGACCCAGGAGACACCGCCCGGTGTGTGTGTGTGTGTGTGTGTGGGGGGGGGGGGGAAGCGGGAGCGAGGGGCGGGGCCAAGGGAAGGGGCGGGGCCTAGAGACCCAGGAGACACCGCCCGGTGTGTGTGTGTGTGTGTGTGGGGGGGGGGGGGGGGGCGGGAGCGAGCACTGTCGAGAGGGGCGGGGCCAAGGGGGCGGGGCCAAGGAGGGGGCGGGGCCTAGACCCAGGACACCGCCCGGTGTGTGTGGGGGGGGGGGCGGGAGCGAGCACTGTCGAGAGGGGCGGGGCCAAGGAGGGGGCGCCGCTGAGAAGGGGGTTGAGGGGATTTCTGGACAGGCGCCCCTGAATGGAGTCCGTTTTCGAGGAGGTGGATGTTATAAAAGACAGACTAGACCATAATACACAAGGAACAGAATTAGACCGTTCGGCCCATCAAGTCTGCTCCGCCATTCTATCGTCCCTTTCAACCCCATTCTGTTTTCTTCTCGTATCCTTTTACTAATCAGAACCTATTAACCTCAGCTTTAAATATACGGTACACAATGACTGACCCGTCTGAAACAGTACGTGCCACCCTCGACAAACACACGGTATTTTATGGACAACTGTTAAAACAAACTGACACCAGTCGTGAATAAAGAAGAGTCCAGCACAGAACTCTTTGCAGAATACAGTAACGCACGTTCACAACATTTGCAAGCGCGGTCAGCATTCTCACCCAGGCGGTGTTGATAGTGAGGCGCAACGAGCTGCGATGAGGTAAGTGGTCAATTATTCTATTGTTTGGGTGGAGTCGATTGTAGGCTCAACATTGCCCCAAGGCACTTGGAGAATGTCTCCTCTCTATCCCACAGATCGCGCTCATCCTCCTCAGTAAAAACAGGCGAAACATCCGCCTAATGCCCCTTTCAGTAGGCTCAACAATAGTGCAACTCTCCCTCAGTACCGACACTGTAAACCTTACAAAACGGCAATGCCGTAAAATGGTTACTAACAAAGCTGAAAAGAGCTCTTTTAACTCTGTGCTACATACTGCCTTGGAGACACCAGTGACTGTTACAATTAGGCACAAGTCTTTTCCACTAGTTCAGTGTTCCGCGGCACCTTGGTTGGTACCCGGCTCCCTGACAAGCCACCTCACATACAAACATCAAAACCAATCCTTCCAAAAGAGTCATATACATTCAACGTCGCAGGTCCGCTTCAAGAACCTCTGCATAGTCGTTCTGCTATGAGAATAAACATCTCATTGCCAACGTGCACATTGGGCACGCTGATCTTTTGATGAAAAAAGATGCTTCTGAGCTTGTACTGACAGATCCCTGCACACCTCACAGTCTGAAAATGTGAAGCATCTGAAAAATGCACTCCAATTTACAGCACTGATTACAGACAAGGCAATAAGGAACAGTTTTCCCGTTATGGATGCAGACACACACAACGGGTTGAGCTTCACTGTGGCTGCTGGGATACTGGTAAACTAACAACTAAAATCACCATTGCAAGTTAAAGCAATCTCAACTGCCAACAGTGCGCTCGTATTTATTTTAAATGCCTGTTATTTTAAATTATTAGAGGTTTTGAACTTACAAGGAGCTGGTCAGATGAAGATGGGTGGTAAAGTGTATAAGGAGGTTTCAGAGGGATACAAACAGCGAACGGGCAGGCCAGCAGGTGGAAGAGTGTGTAAAAGCATGAAGTCATCTGTTTAACAGAAAAGGCAAGTGAAGTGTATTTGAATCGGCAAAAGATTGAAAAGCATTGGTGTTCAAAACCTTGGTGTCTTCACCTTAAAGGACTACAAGTTAACACGTACAAAATGATGGGAGAAACCAGCAGGTCAAGCAGCATTATGGAAGAATAGACATTTAGGACCAAGCCCCTTCAACAGGACACTTCATTATAGGTGCCAGTGAAGGATTTCAGCCCAGAACATCGACTGTTTATTCCTCACCACAGATGCTGCCTGACCCACCGAGTTCCTCCAACATTGTGTGTGTGTTTCCAGCATCAGCAGAATCTCTCGCGTTTCTGAAAGTTAACAGACTGGTGCAGCAAATAATTAGGAAGAGGGACAGTATCTTGGCTTTTATTGCCAGGGAGTTTCTGTACATTCTACTGCTATTCCTCAGGGTCCCGGTGAGATTGCACATTGTTTTCAGGGTCGCATCTCCCTCTCGGAGAAAGATATATGTATTTGCAATAGGAGGAGTGCAACAAAGCTTCATGAAATTCATCATTTTGCTCTGGATTTCCAGCATCTATAGAACCTCGTGTTGAGAGCTTTTAAAATATTTAAGGGTCATTCAGGCCATACTGCAGTAAAATGGTGTGAGGTAAGAAGATGTAACTGGATGTGGGGTGGGGGTGGGGGAATGACTCCTACTTCTTTGTTTATGTTGTTTGGTACTCGTATGGACTCTGGTCACGTTCTGTATTGATTTCTATAGCTGGAAATGAAAACACAAGAGAAGGTGCAAAAATCCAGTATCAGAATTTGAGAGGTTACAGTTAGGAAGAGTCCACTACAGATAAAAGTCTCAAAGGAGACACATTGGACATCAGTGAAATTATTAAAACTGTATAGGGTACAGTCGGCCCTCCTTATCCGCGGGGGATTGGTTCCGGGGCCACCTGTGAATACCAAAAAACGCAGATGCTCAAGTCCCTTATTTAACATGCGGTGGACTTTAGAACCCGGCGCAGCTCTGAATCCACAGTGTTTCTGTTCACAAAAACCATCACGATTGAAAATAAAGTGGAAGTAATAAAGCAATCGGAAAGAGGTGAAACTCCACCAGTTATTGGAAAAGCATTAGGCTACAGTCGGTCAACGATAGGAACAATTTTAATGGAGCATTTGAGAGGCCCTGCCCCGATAAAAGCTACAATTATTACCTAAGCAACGCAGTGGTTTAATTATTGAAATACATATGTTTCTTAAGTGTTTTATATACATAGAAAGGTAAAATATATACTATATACTAAGACAGTTAGTTTTACTAACTGAGGCTACATAACACCGGATGTACCTATTCAAATCCGACTTAAAGACGGACTCAGGAACGGAACTCGTTCAAACCCGGTGACTGCCTGTACTGTTAAATCATCTCTAGATTGCTTATAACACCTAATACAATGTAAATAGTTGTTATACTATATTGTTTATGGAAAAATGACAAGAAATAAATAGTCCGTACATGCTCAAACAACAAGTGCTGGAGAGAGAACTTCTGGGTTTTCCTGATCCGTGGTTGGTTGAATCCGCGCATGCAGAACCTGCGGATAAGTGGGGGCTGACTGTACATGTGCAAAAGTGCTTCCATTCAGAAAATCCAAAATGAGCAGTCAAAAAGACCATAAAGCATAGAAGCAGAATTAAAACATTAGGCCCATTGAATCTGCTCTGGCTGATTTACTTTCCCTCTCAACCCCATTTTCCTACCTTCTCCTTGTAACCTTTGATGCCCTTACCAATCAAGAATCTATCAAACTCTGCTTTAAATTTACCCAATGAGTTGGCATCCAGTTATCTGCAGCAACAAATTTCACAGAATCACCACCCTCCAGCTAAAGAAATTCCTCCTCATCTCTGTTTTAAAGGGACATCCTTCCATTCTGAGACCCAGTGGTTAGAATACCAGACAAGGTAGTCGAGGAAAACAACTCTTGCTTAAAAGGAAACTTGAAAAAGATCATGAGAGAGGAAAAAAAGCAATGAAAAAAAACTCATGGAAAGACTGTAGTCATTTCCACCGCAGATGGAAATCCCAAAATTCAAACCAAGGAAGAAGGGACACTGCAGGCTGTATTTCCAAAAAGATGTAAAAATACAAGGGCTCTTAAGGATGTCAATGATTTATTTCCTGTGCTTTTAAAAACGTTGACTGTTTATTCGCCTCTGTAGGTATTGCCTATGGAGGGAGGAGGTACAGGAGCGTTTTAGGAACATCTTCTTCCTCTATATTGTCATTAGATTTCTGAATACACAATGAACCAATCCATGAACATAAATCACTATATTTGCCCTCTGCATGCACACACAGAGCTAGGGTGCTTAAGACTTTTGCCAGAAATGGAGAAATTTTGTGTATTGCACTGTCCTGCTGCTGCAAAACATTAATTTCATGACATATGTGAATGATGATAAACTTGATTCTGATATGGGTCTCTATTGTGGACTGAGAGTGAGAAGGAGGCAGGGAGAGGGAAATCATAGTTGGGAAAGGGGGAAGGAAGAGGGGGGGAAATGGGAAGCACCAGAGAGACATTCTGTAATGATCAATAAACAAAGTGTTTGGAATCAAATCACCTTGCCTCGTGTCTCAGAGCTGCCTTGCCCCTGCCCCGGCACACTTTCTCTGCCACCTGCCCCATGGTGCTCCAGCCTCTCCCTTCCCAACATCCTTTGTTCCTGCCAGATTTACAAGGTCATCTCTCTGCTCCACATTGACAAAGTACTGTTCAGAAGCTTTCGCCACCCTAGCTATATATTTGTGCATAATATTAAGACGTTTGCAAAGTACTGTAGGGTGGCGATTGAGTGTGAATACTAGTCATCTGTTTATCCAGTCGCTGCTCTCAAATTCTGTTAGCTCCAAATAACGAAGGAGCTTGATTCTAATGTGAAATGAAAACTTATATCCTGCAGCTTTAGGGAATACAAGAAGACTTCAAGAAAGCGACAGATTGCCAAGAGTTACACGCAGTATCAGAGGGAACAGCTGCCAAATGCTAGAAATATTGCTTTGATTTGGCCATTACCAGGAAAGCTAGCAAGTTGGGCATATTGCCAGATTTCAAAAGACTGCATTTAAGAGAAGTGATCAAGAGAAAGATAAAACACTGGCCTAGATGGATTGCACCCTCACATCCATCAAGTTGGAGACAGCATTTTTCTACATAAACAAAATCAATAAAAGTGGAAAAAACATATTAGCTAGTGTTACATTAAAGTGGATCTAACATGCCAGGAACCACAGCCCAATTAGTTTAATATCTATTTTAGAAAAGATGTGCAGAGAGGCAACAGAAAAAGGTCCAGTTTAAAAACAATGTGCAGTGTCAATATCAGGAGGAAAGATTGGTTTGACCAATGGTTGATAAGTGAAAAAGGTAATTGAATTTTTCATAAGGGACTTACGTCTAATGGTGGACTTATGGTAATGGGGACAAGCTGCAAAGTGGATAGCTGGGAAAGAAAAACAAGGCGGTGCTCACAGGGAGTTCTGGCGCTGGCTGACGGCACAAAGTAGCAACCCACAAGGATCAGTAATTTTGTTCGCAACTTACAATTTGGAATTGAAAACCAAAACATGGAGCCTGCACAGAATAGAGATTGTAACAACTGAGAGTTCTGTTACAATCACAGGCCAAAGTGTTTGAAAGAACAGACTACACCCCAAGGTTCTGAAAGAGGTAGCTGAAGAGTTTGGGGAGGAATTAGTAGAGATCTTCTAAGAATCACTAGATTCTGGCATGGTTCTGGAGGACTGGAAAATCACAAATAGAGTGGTACTCTTTAAGAAGGGAGGGAGGCAAAGTACAGGAAATTATAGGCCAGTTTTTCTGACTTCAATGGTTGGAGAGATATTTAGAATGAGGTTTCGGGGTATTTGGAGACACATGATAAGATTGGCCGAAGTCAACATGTTTTCCTTAAGAGGAAAATCTCACCTGACAAATCTGTTGGAATTCTTTGAGGAACTAACAGGCAGGATAGACAAAGGAGAGTCAGTGGATGTTGTTTACTTGGATTTTCAGAATATCTTTGCAGCACACGAGGCTACTTAGCAAGATAAGAGCCTTCAACAAGATGTATTGGGCGGAGCTACAATGACACTAGAACTCACCTGCAAGAACAGCTTAATTTCTACCTTTAATGTCTCTTGTTTTCCTTTTCAAAGTGGATAGGGTTCTGTTGAAGTCCCTGACCTACAGCTGCACTCAAAACTTCGATCCTCTATGGCGATTGTTCCCGCCCCTGGGGCTCACTGACCAGCCATTTCTCGATAACCCAAAGCTGCAGCCCAGAAGGCAAGTGCACCCTTCGGGGTGTTGAGGCTCTGCGGCCCCGGGGTAGGGCCGATTCTATGCCGGTGTCACTGAACGTAGCATTGTGGTAGAAAACAGAATATCGTGAACAGCAGATCAGCCGCCGGAGGTCTCTGTATTCAGCAAATACATCACTACATCTCTCTTCAGTGAGTTTTTTATGACTTGTTAGTCTCCCCTTTCGCTGCGTGACACATCTCTGCCCCTATATTAGGGACAGAGGGTCTGTGGTACAGTCAGCCTTCCTTATCCGCAAGGGATTGGTTCCAGGACCCCCTGTGGATACCAAAATTCGCAGACGCTCAAGTCCCTTATTCAACCTGTCTCAGTGTCTTAGGACCCAGCAGAACCCCAGACCTTATTTAACCTGTCTCAGTGCAGTGGTCATTAGGACCCGGCGGCAGAACTCTGAATCCGCAGTGTTTCTGTTCACGAAAATAATCACGATCACAATTGAAAATAAAGTGGAAATAATAAGACGATCAGAAAGAGGTGAAATGCCAACGGTCATTGGAATAGCATTAGGTTATGTCAGTCAACGATCAGAACAATTTAAAAAGATAAAGTGAGGAAGGCTCTGCCCCGATGAAAGCTACAATTATTACTAAGCAACACAGTGGTTTAATTATTGGGTTTTGGGGTTTTGAGTTTTTGACCCTCCACATCAACCCGGCACGGATGGACAGTGCGCTCGGGAGCGATCTGTCATTGGATCACCCGGCACTGAAACATACATTTCTTAAGTGTTTTATATGCATAGAAAGGTAAAATATATACTATATACTAAAACAAACATTTGACTAACTGACGCTAAATAATACCAGATGTACCTGTTCTGACTTACTTCGTAAGAGAACTTCTGATTTTTTTCGATCCCGATCCACAATAACCCACTCACGTTCTCCCGTATACTTTAAATCATCTCCAGATTACTTATAGTACCTAATACATTGTAAATGCTATGTAAAACCGTTGTTAGACTGCATTGTTCAGGGAATAATGACAAGAAAAAAAGTCTGGACATGCTCGAACAACAAGTACTGGAAGAGCACTTACGGGTTATCGCGATTCGCGGATGAGGAGGGCTAACAGTATACTGATTTGTCAGGTGATTGGCTAGTTTTGGATATACTGCAGATCATGGTCTCTCAAAGCTAAATGTTATGGTGCCGCCAACATCGCGGCCTTTCTCCCAGATGAGCTCAATCGCTTTTACACTCGGTTTGATGTCGCTAACTCATCCAGGAAAGCCACCACTACAACCTGCAACCTGGTCATCTCTGAGGCTGAGGAATGCAAACGTTTCCAACGAGTGGACAGTTGCAAGGCTGCAGGACCGGATGGCATCGCAGGGCGGATACTCAGGATGAGCGCAGGACAACTGGCAGGTGTGCTTACTGACATTTCTAATCTTTCCCTCTCCCAGTGTAGAATGCTCTCCTGCTTCAAATTATCCACCATTGTCCCCGTTCCAAAAAAGACCAGGGTAACATGCCTGAATGACTAGTATTCTGCTGCACTCACCTCAATAATAAACAAATGCTTTGAGAGGCTGTCAAAGATTACATCTGCAGCTTGCTACCACCCACACTGGACCCCCTACAATTTGCCAACCAACAAAACCGATTGACAGATGACGCAATAGCCTCTACTCTACGTACCATCGTCACACATCCGGAGAAGGTTGTTTATGTAAAAATGCTGTTCTTGGACTATAGTTCAGCATTGAACACCATAGTCCCATCCAGGCTTGACAAAAAGCTCAGAGACCTCGGCCTTGACTCTGACTTGTGCAGCTGAATCCTGGACTTCATGTCAGATCGCCGGCAGTTGGTAAGAGTAGGCTCCTTCATCTCCACCGCTGTGACTCTCAGTACAGGGGCCCCTCAAGGCTGTGTACTAAGTCCCCTCCTTTACTCCCTGTATACCCATGACTGTGTCACCACCCACATCTCTAATCTGCTAATTAAATTTGCCAATGACATTACATTGAATGGCCTTATCTCATAACAATAATGAGGTGGCCTACAGGGAAGAAGTCACCTCTCTGACAGTAGTGTTAAGAAAACAAACTCTCCCTCAATGTCACAAAGGAGCTGGTTGTGGATTACAGCAGGAATGGAGATGGACTAGCCCCTATTGACATTAATGGATCTGGGATTGAGAGGGTGAACAACTTCAAGTTCCACAGCATCCACATCATCAAGGCCCTCACGTGGTCTGTACACACCACATGTGTGATGAAAAAGGCACAACATTGCCTCTTTCATCTCAGATGGTTGAGGAAGTTTGGTATGGGCCCCCAAATCCTAGGAACTTTCTACAGGGGCACAATTGAGAGCATCCTGACTGGCTGCACTGCTGCCTGGTTTGGGAACTGTACTTCCCTTAATCGCAGGACTCTGCAGAGAGTAGTGCAGACAGCCCAGTGCATCTGTAGTTGAGAACTTCCCATGATTCAGGGCATTTACAAGGACAGGTGCGTAAAAAGGGCCAATAGGATCAATGGGGACCTGAGTCACCCCAACTACAATCTATTCCAGCTGCTACCATCAGGGAAACAGTACCACAGCATAAAAGCCAGGACCAACAGGCTCCAGAACAGCTTCTTCCACCAGGCCATCAGACTGATGAACTCACACTGATTTGAGTGCATTCTATGTTACATTGACTGTTCTATTTATTATAAATTACTATGATTGCACATTGCACATTTAGACAGAGATGTAAAGATTTTTACTCCTCATGTATGGAAAGGATGTAAGAAAAAAGTCAATTCATTCCTGGGGGCTTTGCTATTGCTTGCTTGGTGGGTGTTGATGCATTTTACTGTAGTAAGTGAGGGAGAAGGGTTGTGGATTCTAATGTTTTTACCATCATCATTCTTTGGGGTACCCTTCTGTTTTTGTGGATGTCTGCAAAGAACAAGAATTTCAAGTTGTATACTGTATACACTCTCTGATATTAAATGGAATTATTGAACTATTGAAGAGCCCATAGTATTACAGGAAAGATATTAGCATCGATAGAAGATTGAATCCTAGTGCAGGATTCCCTAAAGATTGACTTGCAGGTTGAGTTAGTAGTACGGAAGGCAAATATAATGTTATCATTCATTTCCAGAGGGCTGGAATATAAAAAGATCTAATACTGAGGCTTTATAAGACCCTGGTCAAACCTCATTTGGAGTACTGTGAACAGTTTTGGGCCCCTTATAAGACCATAAGATATAGGAGCAGAATTAGGCCAGTTAGCCCATTGAGTCTGCTGTCATTTCATCCTGGCTGATCCATTTTTCTCTCAGCTTCAATCTCCTGCCTTCTCCCTGTATCCCTTCATTAAGAATCTATCAACCTCTACCTTAAATATACGTAAATAATTGGCCTTCGCAGCCGCACGTGGCAAAGAATTCCACAGATTCACCACTCTCTGGCTAAAGAAATTCCTCTCCTCACTCTCCCACCATAGGAAACATCCTCAAGACCTTTCACCATTTGATAGATTTAAATTAGGTTACCCCCTCATTCTTCTGAATTCCAGTAAATACAGGTCCAAGGCCATCAAATGCTCTTCATATGGAAGCCATTCAATCCTGGAATCATTTTTGTAAACCTCCTTTGAACTCGATCCAGTGTCAGCACATCCTTTCTAAGATAAGGAGCCCCAAAACTGTTCACAATGCTCTAAGTGAGGCCTCACCAGTGCCTTATGAAGTCTCAACATTGCATCCTTGCTTTAATATTCTAGTCCTCTTGAAGTGAATGCTGAAGTTGCATTTGCCTTCCTCACCACAGACTCGAGCTGCAAACTAACCTTTAGGGAATCCTGCTCAAGAACTCTCAAGTCCCTTTGCACCTCAGATTTTTGAATTTTCTCTCCATTTAGAAAATAGCCCATCCTGTTATTTCTTCTACCAAAGTGCATGACCATTCACTTCCCGACCATGTATTCCGCCTGCCACTTCTTTGCCCATTCTCCTAATCTGTCCCTCTGTAGCCTCTCTACTTCCTGAAAACTACCTGCCCCTCCACCTATCTTTGTATCATCCATAAACTTTGCAACAAAGCCATCAATCCCATCATCCAAGTCATTCACATATAACATAAAAAGCAGTCCCAACACAGACCTCTGTGGAACACCTCTAGTCATTGGCAGCCAACCAGGAAAGGCTGCCTGTATTCTCACTCTTTACCTCCTTCCAAGTCACTGCTTTATCCATCCTAGAATCTTCCCTGTAATGCCATGGGCTCTTAACTTGTTAAGCAGCCTAATGTGGCACCTTGTGAAAGGGCTTCTGAAAACCCAAGTATACAATGTCAACCAACTCCCCTTTGTCTATCCTGCTTGCTATTTCTTAAAAGAATTCCAACAGATTTGTCAGGCCATATTTTCCCTTGAGGAAACCATGCTGACTACGGCCTATTTTATCATGAATGGATGAAAGGATGTGCTGGCATTGGAGAAAGTCCAGAGGAAGTTTACGAGAATCATCTTGGGAATGAAAAGGTTAGTGAATGAGGAGCAGTTTCATGGCTTTGGGCCTGTACTCACTAGAGTTTTGAAGAATGAGGGGATCTTATTGAAACCTAATGAATATTGACAGCTATGAACTTGCTGAGGATTTTTCCAATGGTGGGAGAGTCTAAGACTAGAGGGCATGGCCTCGGAATAGCAGGAATTCCCTTTAGAACAGAGAGGAGGAATTTCTTTAGCCAAAGGGTGGTGAATCTGTAGAATTCATTGCTACAGCGGGCTGTGGAGAACAAGTCATTAGGTATATTTAAAACAGAGGTTGATAGGTTCCTGATCAGTAAGAGCATCAAAAGTCACAGAGAGAAGGCAGGAAAATGGAATTGAAAGGGAAAACAAATTACCCTGATAGACTGGTGGAGCAGGCTCAATGGCACAAATAGCCTAGTTCTGCTCCTATGTCTGAAGGAATGCAGTGCCTCAACTAATAAAGACAAGCATGCCATATGTTGCCTTTGCCACTCTGTCAAGGTGATCAGCCACTTTCAGGGAGCCAAGGCATGGATGCAATGATCCATGTACCTCAGGCCCACCCTCCTGCAGCAGTGACTTCACCATGTATGGGTACATTTAAAGTGGAGGTCAACAGGTTATTGATTAGTAAGGGTGTTAAAGGTTAGAAGGAGAAGGCAAGAGAATGGGGTTGAGAGGGAAAATAAATCAGCTGAACCAGCTAGAGTCTGCTCTGATGTCTTATGGTCTAAAATGCAATTAACCTTCAGAATTAGTTTGTAAATGACAAATTGAAAATGGCATTACAGGAAGAATGTGTTCACGTACTCTTTGGATATACGTGTCAAAGACCAAAGCAGGCTGAGAGTACAATCAGTGCTAAAGTAACACCGAGGGTTAATGAGCCACACCATAAACAAAACTAACCACAGAAGCTCACAGCAGAGTTATTCTAAGCTTGTATGCAAGTGTGGTTAGACCAAGCTTAAAGCAAAGTAACAGACTTGATACGATAAAAGTGAGTTAGTTTCATGGAGAAAGATGGAGGGTGACTGGAAATAATGAGCAATACTCAAAAAATGCTGGAGGAACTCAGCAAGTCCGGCAGCATCTACGGAGGAGAATAAACAGCTGATCTTTCAGGCCGAGGCCCTTTGTCAAACCCCATTCTCCAGTTAAAAAGACCAGGGGAGGGGTGTTGTGGAGGGACTGGTAACACAACACCAGCCTTTCAGATAATAAGTGAGGCTGACAGATTAGATGCAGAAAAAATACTTCCATTTACAGACAAGCACAGAACTAGGGGCAGTGTAGCAGTGTATTCACGAACAAAGGAAATTCTCTGGCCAGAATGTTGGTTAGAATGCAGAACGCTCGACCACAAAGCATCTTTAAGGAAGCCTGATTTACCAAAGGGGAGGTTGGCAGAGATGGAAAGTCATTTAAACAAATATAAGCTTAGCTGAAGTAAGTGGAAAAGAGGCTCATGTGAACTAAAGCACAGGTTCAGATAAGGGCTGACAGTAACAAACACCACGTAATACAGAGATCCCCAAACAGACCAATACCTTTAAGCAAGGGGATCGTGGACCCCAGGTTGGGATCCCTGGTGTAATAGTATATGAATGGAAGTACCCTGGCTGGTTGTATCACGATCTGGTACAGCAATTGAAAAGAGCAGGAACCCAAGAGGCTGCACAGAGTAGTGGACTCTGTCGAATATGTCACAGGCACATCCTTCCCCATCATCCATTGTATCTACAGGAGGTGCTGCCTCAAAGAAGCATCATCCATCAAAGAACCCCACCATCTGGGCCATGTCATCTTCTCACAGCTACCATCAGGCAGGAGGCCTGAAGTCCCACACCACCAGGTTCAAGGACAACTTCTTCCCATCAACCATTCAGATTTTGAACCAGCACAACCCCGATCACTGTAGCAACACCATGACCAACTTGCAGTATTGAACTTGGTTTATTTTTGTTCTCCTTGTGCTCTTTTTTGTATAATTTAATTTTAAGTTATGTTTTCCTTGTGAATTCTGCTTATAGGATGTTTTGTGAATGTGACATTTCTGCAGGTGGTTTAACCTAGCTCCTGTGCATACATGTATTTGTGCACATGACAATAAACGTGACTTTGATTGATTGGATGACATGGAGGAGAACCGTTTGGCAGAATGGTCTGCTAATGTGCTACAGATCTGTATGCAAGTCTACATAATACAGCACTGCATAGCACTACGGTACAATATACCACCTAGAGATATACGTATTACACAGTGAACTAGATCTTGTAATAAGGTGTTCTATACTGCAGCTAATACCAAAAATATCATAAAGATCAAAATGATATCAAATGTCAACAAAACATAGGACAGTGACACACTGTGACCTACACAGTTAATTCAACTATCACATATCAGTGAACCATTACAGCTAATATGACGTACTATATATCACAAACATACTATATATTGCAATGAGGTATTATATATTGTAGTAAAATGCTGTAACTCACAACGAGGTATTGCATTTAACAAGGACCACAATTCACTCTAACAGAACATACTGCAACAACATAATATTTGTATTGCAGTGGACATCAGCTGTGCAGTTAATCATGAAGCCTTCTCATTCTCTAGCAGCAGTGAACTCTATACTGCAGGAGGCCATTCAGCAGCCCTTTGCTAAATTACATTAAAATAATGCTTTTCCTATCACTTTTCTCTTGGTTTAAGAAAGCCTGCAGAAGGTGGAACAGTCTCCACCTACACCATTCCCAATGAAAGATATTGCGAACCCTCCAAAGTCTACCTCATTCCTTCTCTCAGTTCCTCCGTCCAGCATCCCTTTCTCTCAATTCCTCCGTCTCCTCTGTAGCAGCTCTCAGGATGAGGGTTTTCATTCCAGAACAAAGGATATGTCCTCCCTTTTCAAAGAAAGAGGCTTCCCTTCCTCCACCATCAATGCCCTCAACCGCATCTCTTACATTTCACGCCCATCTGCCCTTACCCCAACCTCCCGCTGCCTTACCAGGGATAGGGTTTCTCTTGACCTCATATATCACCCCACCAGACTCCACATCCAGCACATAATTCTCCGGAATATGCACAATCTCCAATGGGATCCCACCACCAAGCACATCTTCCCCCTCCTTCTACTTTCTGCTTTCCACAGGAATCAGTCCCTACATGACGCCCTTGCCCATTCATCCCTCCCTGCTGATCTCCCACCTGCCCCTACACCTCCTTCTTCACTACCATTCAAGTCCCCAAACAGTCCTTCCAGGTGAGGCGACACTTCATCTATGAGTCTGTTGGGGTTACATATTGTATCTAGTGCTCCTGGATTGCCTCCTACATATCAGTGAGACCTGATGTAGATTAGGAGACCGTTTCGCCAAGCACATAAGCTCTGTCTGCCAGAACAAGTGGGATCTCCCAGTGGTCGTCTATTTTAATTCCACTTCCCATTCCGATATTTCAATCCACAGCCTCCTCTACCATCGTAATGAGGCCACACTCAAGTTGGAGGAACAACACCTTATATTCCATCTGGGTAGCCTCCAGCCTGATGGTATAAACATCAATTTCTCAAACTTCTGGTAATGCCCCTCCCTCACCATTCCCCATCCCCTTTTGCCCCCTCTCACCTTATCTCCTTGCCTGCCCATCATCTCCCTTTGGTGCTCTTTCCCCTTTTTATTTCTTCCATGGCCTTCTGTCCTCTCCTATCAGATTCCCCCTTCTCCAGCCCTGTATCTCTTTCACCAACTTCCCAGCTCTTTACTTCATTCACCCCCTCCCACCTCCTGGTTTCACCTATCAACTCGCATTTCTCTCCCCCTTCCCAGCACCTTTTAAATCCATAGATGTTGCCTGGCCTGCTGAGCTCCTCCAGCATTTTGTGTGTGTCACCCCATTCCTGGAGCTTTATATTTCTTCACCCACATGACACACATCCACTCTACCAAAAGCACACTGCTTCTTTTAAGCTGCTCCAATGAATTTCCTCTTGGAAAAAAATCTCAGTATCCCACTCTGATATCACGCAGTTAAATCCAGACCCTTGTGGCTTTAGTGTTCTTCATAATAATTGGGCATGCAAAACTTCAGCTCTCAGCTCATAATGGAAAAGTTATCACTACTTTTTTAAGACTTACATTTCATACCTGTTTATAAAAACTCAAAATGCTATTAACCTTCTGTTATTATGTATGTTTGTCTTGTTATTCCCCTCCACGGCTTGTGGCACATCGGACAGCAACCTTACCATTTCTGTAGTATTTTATCTGCTTTTATGAGGCCAGGTTGCAAGTTCAACGCTCAGCCCAGCACAGATGGGAAGCATGAAGTAGCCAGCTGGATTCAAGCCCAGGACCACCTGCCTCCAAATCTGGTGCTGATGCAACTACCCCATCAGCCGGCATTGACCTTTTGCAACACATGCAAAAAGCTGGGGGAGCTCAGCAGGTCAGGCAGCATCTATGGAGGGGAATAATCAGTCAACCGATAATTTCCCTCCAACGGTGCTTCCTGACCTGCCGAGTTCCTCTAGCATTTTTGGGTGTGTTGCTCAAGATTTCCAGCATCTGCAGAATCCCTTGCATAAACCACTGACCTTTGTTTTCGTTCAGTCACAGTGTTTTACTTCCGTCCATTCTTTAGTGCCTCCCCCCAACCTTAACTTGTTTATTACTCCTGCAATGTTTATTTCTCACTTCCATTATGTTAATTTTTTTTAAATCGGCCGTTACCCTCCTCACTGTTCTCCAGTAACCTTGTTCCTTTTTAAACCTGCCAATCACAAACAATAGCAGGCCAGTGTGTGCGATTTAGACAGAGAATAAAAAAACGGGGATGCTATTGTTGTGGGGCACATTCCTTTCCTAATTTGCGTGGCATCCTTTTACAATGACTCTATTTCCTGCTTCGTGCTGCTACGTTTCCTCTAATGCCATCAACATCAATTCTCTAATTGGCTTCACATTAGACATGTCGGGTGCCATCGGACATCAAAACAGACCTAAAAAGACATGGTTACCTTCATGAACTTCCTCTCATACGACAAATTCTAAAAGTTGGTGCAGGACCTTGCTTCTACTTACTCCTAGGTTTGAACTCCTTTCAAGAGAAGCATGAAATGCTTTGTATGGGAAATGCTGGAGCTGTGAAATGTAGAGTTTGGGTCTAAAGCAAACTGCAGGCAGTATATTTCAGATCACACACCATGCAAACAATTCCCATCCTTCCACTGTCAATCACCCTGAAACCATCAGCTTTTTTGTCACTAAAATTAAATAGAAATAAAGGCTTATTCTACTTAAGCTGCAATGGGACTTGAAAGTCCTGGTGCAGGATTCCCAAAAGGTTAATTTGGAGATGAGGAAGCCAAATGTGATATTAGCATTCATTTTGAGAGGACTAGAGTACAAAAGCAAGGATGTAATGTTGAGGCAGCACTGGTGAGGCCTCACTTGGGAGTATTGTGAGCAGTTTTGGGCCCCTCATCTGAGAAAGGATGTGCTGACATCGGAGACGGTTCGAAGGAGGTTCGTGAAAATTATTCCATATGAAGAGCGTCTGATGGCTCTGGGCCTCTACTCATTGGAATTCAGGAGAATGAGGGCAGACCTCATTGAAACCTATCGAATGTTGAAAGTCCTCGATGGAGTGGATCTGGAGAGGATATTTCCTATGGTGGGGGAGTCTATGACCAGAGGACACCACCTCAAAATAGGACATCCCTTTAAAATGGAGATGAGAAGGAATTTCTTTAGCCAAAGGGAGGAGAATCTGTGGAATTCGTTGCCACAGGCAGCTGTGGAGGCCAGGTCATTGGGTATAGTTAAGGCACAGGTTGATTGATTCTTGATTAGTCAAGGCATGAAGGAATATGGGGAAAAGGCAGGAGATTGGGGATGAGAAAGAAAATGGATCAGCCATGATGAAGCACACCCGATGGGCCAAATGGCCTAATTTTGCTTCTCTATCTTAAGGTCTCATAGATAGGCTTCCCTCTTATCAACCTTTATCACATCTCCCCTTGCAGTCAATTCCCAGACTCTCTCAAAAGCCTTGCCACTTCTCCTAAGTTCAAAGTAAGTTTATAAACCAAGTATGTATATGTTACCATATACTACCCTGAGATTTATTTTCTTGCAGGCATTCACAGAGAAACAAAGAAACAAAAACACTAGAATTGATGAAAAAGTATACACAAAGACTGACAACCAACATGCAAGATCATGAATTTAATGCGGAACCATGGCGGCCAGCTGAACTAGCATGTGCCTCCACTTTATCATTAATGAAGCCAAGGATCCGAGAAGCTTTGATTAGAAAAATGAAAACCAGCTCTCTCACATTTCTGTGCAGTGATATCACGTGTTGTATCTTTGCAACTGTTTCAAACCATGACCTTCAATGTACTCCTTCCATTTCCTGCACTTTGCTTTCACCCACTCTCAACCCCTCAGAACAACTCTTTGTCTGTTCTTGCTCCTGCCTACCATCATCAGCCTCCTCAATCATCAACACCCCTCCCAACTCCTCTGATGTATTATCACCAACATATCACCCCCTTGCTGGTTCCAGGAGGGCTATTACTTCAGGGGTTTCCACCAAATGATTTCATTATATACACAAGTTTATTCAAATGACTACAATTATCACAATAGCTTTTGTGCACCATTTGGAACTTCATTAAACACACTTTTTATAGCTTTGAACTAAAGTACAGTTATCACTGTCTACAATACACTCAAGCCCTTGACAGACCCACTGTTGTCCCCGTGGATGCCATGTGCTCCATCTCCAAACACACATAGATATGGACGTAACCCTGAAAGAGGAGTAGGCAGTTAGTTTGGGCAGTACTCTTGACTGTCCGTCCGCCTGGACTCATGAATGGCCAGTTTCGCCAAGCCAGCAACAAACCTACCAGGAGATCCACCACCGCACCCCCCCCCCCACCCCCCGTCCGCACTGGGTGACCACAGATCATGAGCATGGGGCTGAAATGTAGTTAATACCCAAGAAGCAGCCCCTTCAGATACTCAAATAGAAGCTGCAACCTCTCATTCTCTGTGGATATGTGGTACACTGTCTCCTGCCAGCCACAAAAATGACTGGTGAATGAGGAACTGACTCAAAAATTGAAACTTGGTACTGCTCTGTGCAACACTTTCCACTCTAGATTCCCAATGTAAAGACCAAAAGACACAAGAGCAGAATTCAGCCCATCAAGTATGCTCCAACATCTGATCATGGCTGATTTATTATTCCTTTCCACCCCATTCTCTTTCCTACTTTCTATAACCTCTGACAACCTTACTAATCAAGAACCTATCATATCACCCTTTGCTATAAATATGCCCAATGACTTGGCCTCCACAGCCATCTGTGCCAATGAATTCTACCCTCTTAAAGAAATTCCTCCTCATCTCTGTTCTAAAGGGACATCCTTCTATTCTGAGGCCATGTCCTCTGGTCCTAGACTCCCCCACTACAGGAAACATCTGCTCCACATCCACTCTGTCTAGGCCTTTCAATATTTGGTTGGTTGCAATGAGATCTCCCCTCATTCTTCTAAACTCCAGCTAGTACAGGCCCAGAGCCATCAAACACCCAAGGGCAGAGGACTTCTGTATAAAAAAGACCTCCATTATGGACCTCACTCACTGCTGGACACACTAATGCCCACTGCTTCCTGCACAACCCTTTGCTTCCTCCCCTAGGTGACCACTACTGATGGTGTGGTATTTACCTATGGTGGGGTGGGTAAGTGCTATGCATGACACCCCTTCAGTCCAAATCGCTGTTTGTGTGGGCAGGCTCTGCCTCACCTCCACCCTAATCACTGCCCTTGTCCTTTTTTTTACAAAAATACCTTTATTAAATTGCATTCTATGATACCTTAAAATACAAACAAAAGACAACAACAGTGACTAAATACAATTGCCTATTCAAACTAAACTAAACATTCCCAGCCCTTTCAAGAATGGCATTTATCCCTTGAGGCACCCAATGGTCTCGGAATATCTCCATGGTTCCCATGGATGTTGCACGTTCCCTCTCCACAGTTACCCAGGAATGGGCACAACATGAAACATCACCAGACACTCCATTCAGGTGGAACCCTCATCTTCTGTGAGTCCTAGAAGCGATCTTTGCCAACCACAGAAGCAAGTCTACTAGGACATTCTCATCCCTCCTTACTGGATAACCACACATAAATATTGTGGAACTAAAGTGCGACCAGAAGGCGAAGAACAGTCTCTTCCAGCCCAAGAGTGACAGACAGCTAGGAGATCTGTGTAGAAACTAATGAGTTTGTTACAAGACGCCCCTCTATGCAAGAGCCTCTACATCAGGCTCCCGGTGTATATGGGAAGGACACCCGTAAAGGGACTTCCACTGGGATCCCCCTCGCTCCCAGTTGGAAAAACCGACCGCCACACTGTGTCAGCACGGTGGGCTCCTTGTCCTCCTCCACTGTTCCAACAAAGCTTAGTGTGTGAGGTTGAGAAACAACAAGCACCCCTTCTTCTGAATGGACACAGTGCAGCCTTCCATACTCGACACTGTTCAGCAATTGCAGGTACAGGTCCACCCCAGGTTACGAAGGCCCAACTTTTGTACAGCCTGTACATATAATAGATGGTTTTTGAGTCCAGTGGGATGGATTTGCCAGCTGCCACAGGGATCCTCTGTCAGTTGGGAACTCAGTTCACTATTGCACTTTCAACTCGTGAACCATCCAGGTTACAGTTTACAGGGACAGCACCATGTAATAGCTTAAGGAGGACCTGCAGGACAGTTAACACAGTGGTTAACACATTGCTTTGCAGTGCCGGTGATTGGGGTTCAATTCCCAATGCTGTCTACAAGGAGTTTGCACATTTTCTTCATGACTGTGTGGATTTCCTCCAGGCACTCTGGTTTCCTCCCACGTTCCAAAGACGTAGGGGTCAGTTGGTTAATTGGTCACATGGGTGCAATTGGACGGCGCAGGCTCATTGAGCCAGAATTAATTTGATGATGTAAACTAAAAATAAACAAGAACTGCCATTATTATTTCAGAAAATCCATTCCTTCCTGTGGTAATATCACTTAATTACCTTGCAGGCTGACTTTCTCTTCTAAATCTTACCCTATTATTGTTTTCCACACAGCCCTGTCATCCCTAGTTATCCTGATTCTCCCAGCTTCCACTCTACCCTGCCATTCTGTCCACTCCACCATAACCCCTCTCAGATATTTCCTTTCATCCTGTTCTTCCTCCCTCTTTCTCTGTCTCTTCACACTTGTTTTACCTCTAACCTTTTCCCGGTTCTGATGACAGATCAACCAGAACATCAATTCCACTTTTCTCTTCACAGGCACTGCTCCACCCGAGTACTTCCAACATCCCCACCTTTGAGAAAAGGTTCCTCAATTTTCCTACCAAAATATATATTTTCACATAAATTCTGTCTTGGATTACAACTAGCCACAATTCATAATTTATTAAAGTATGCGTATGCTATCATATACTACCTTGAGATTCATTTCCTTGGAGGAAATTATTGGAAATCCATAATTTCTACTTTAGATTACAGCCAGTAGGCATTAACCCACTTCATTACTCTGTTTAGAATCATGTACACAGGAACAGACCCTTCAGCATATTGAGTTTATGCTGACCTTCATTCTAATCATGAGGGGCATAGAATGGGTAAATGCACTTCCATGGCTGGGGAATCACGAATTACAAGGGAGAGGTTTAAGGTGACGAGTGAAAAGATTTAAGAGGAATCTGAGGGGCAAATCATATACACAAGAACTTCTGCAGATGCAGGAAATCCAGAGCAACACACACACACACACACAATGCTGGAGGAACTCAGGTCAGGCAGCATCTATAGAAATGAAAAAAAGAGTCGAACTTTCCAGCTGACAGCCTTCTACAGTACTGGAAAGGAAGGGAGAAGACGCCAGATTAAAAAGGTAGGGAAGAGGGAAGGAGGACTATCTAGGTGATAGATGAAGCCAGGAAGGTGACTTTTTCACACTGCGGGCAGAACGTAAATGGGACGAGTTGCCAGAGGCAGGTGCAATAATGACTTTTGGAAGACAGCTGTATGGGGATATAAACAGGAAAATTTTAGAAAGTTGTGGGCCAAATGGGATTAGCTTGGATAGGCATCTTGGTCAGCATAGACCAGTTGGGCCAAAGGCCTGTTTCCATGCTCTAGGACTCCACATTAATCCCACTATATTCTCCCCACATTACCATCAACAACTTCCCAATTCCACCCCTCAACCACACACCAGAGACAATTTAGTGGCTAATTAACCTCCTCCCTGATGTCTATAACTGTCCTCCATGTTTCCAATTTTGCACACTCTCCTAGGTTTAAAAACCTAGCTCAGGTACCCTGGTAACCATAAAAAAATCATAAAGACCAGGGTTTCCGAGGAAGGACCCTTCGCGAACGTCCCCAGCTAGTCTGAAATGCAGTAGTTCAACTTTCCTCTGATTTCAGTCCCAGAAGTAATATGGAATCCATATGGTCACTGTTCCACTGACCCACAGGCTCCTTTACACCTGAAGACATAGGAGCAGAATTAGGCCATTCAGCCCATTGAGTATGGTCCACCATTCCATCATGGCTGACTTACTATCCCACTCAACCCCATTCTCCTGATTTCTCCACATAACCTTTGATGACCTTACTAATCAAGAACCTATCAACATCCATTTTAGATACATCCAATGGCTTAGCTTCCACAGATGTCTACAGCAATGAATTCCACAGATTCACCACCTTCTGCTATCAAAACTCCTCATCACTGTTACAAAGGGACATCTAGTATTCTGAAGCTATGTCCTCTGGTCCTAGACTCTCACACTATAGGAAACATCCTCTCCACATCCACTGCATCTAGGCCTTCAATATTCAATAGGTCTTGATGAGATTCCCCCACCCCCCCGCCCCATTCTTCAAGACTCCAGGGAGTACAGGTCCAGAGCCATCAATCACTCCTCATACGTTAACCCTTTCATTCCTGGGATCATTCTCGTGAACCTCCGCTGGACCCTCTCCAATGCCAGCATATTTTTATTTCTAAGGCGCGCAAAACTGCTCACAATACTCCAAGTGTGGTCAGACCAATGCATCATAAAGCCAAATATCCAGCCTTGACAATAAAGCCAATCCCTCCAAGGCAAACTTGATGGGCTGAAATAGTCTAATTCTTTTTTTTGTAATTTATTTTTTATTGAAGTTTATCATCAAACATTTCCACAAGATGTATTTCAGATACTGTACATATATATCATATAATATTTGTCACAAATCTCCACATAATAATTATCTGAGGTATACACTTAGAGAAAGGAGAGGAGAGAAAGAACAATCAAAATAAGAAAACTATGTACAAAGTAGGGAGTGATCTTTTTTTACAACATATTCATTGACTTGTGAGAATAAAATCAAGCCTATGAGGCATTATGTAGTTAAACCATTTTTCCCAGTATGAATCAAATTGTTCCAGCTTATGATTAACAGATGCTGTTATCTTCTCCATTTTGTAAATGTCCATTGTAATTTCCATCCATACATTTAAAGTTGGGCTCTCCTGTGATAACCATTTCCTAGTAAAAGTCTTTTTACCAGTCACCAGCAGTATATTCATTAAATATTCATCTCTTTTTAACCATTCTTGAGGTATATACCCAAAATATATGGTCTTACTCTCTAAGGGTATTTCACATCTAAAGACGTCTTGTAGGGCATTGTGTATCCCACTCCAATAGTCTTAGGTCTTATAGTCAGACCCCAGCTCACTCCCTTATTCATGCTTTCAAATGCCCCTCCTGGGTTTGTCCACACTCAAAGCTCCCTTGGGTGTTCCACAGCCCTTCCACCTGTTAAAGAACACTTCTTATCATCCAGCAGGCTGTGGCACTGTAAATTGCGGACCCTAGTTTGCTTCAGAAACACCACAGCCCAGCAAGCTCACTCTACTAACTGCCAGCATCCCTGACCCATCAATTAGGCAGCCATTAAGACGACAGCAGATAATGCCAAGAGTATTTTTATGACCAGGCTGATTACAGCCATTTCACGCTCTCTCGCCCCGATTCAGACTGAGGCATCACTCAGAACCTGATTGTTAAAAGTTCCAGTGCAAGGCAGCGCACTAGAAGCAGTTGCCAATGCCATGTGCAGCAGTCTCGGACTGTCCATATGAACACAGCACTCTGCCTGCCAGCCACCTACAGAGCCAAACTTCACCAGCAGGACGCAAGATGGCAATCATCTCCATCCTAAATCTATTCCCGTGTCCCCAGGATATGTCCTCTACTTCTAGTTTCACTTACCAGAGGAAACAATTTTCCTGCCTTTATCTTATCTATCCATTTCATAATATTATGTGTTTATCATTTTTCCCCTCTCGTTTTTCTAAATTCCAATGAGTAAAGTCCCAGGCGACTCAATCTCTTCTCTTACGCTAACCTTCTCATCTCCAGACTCAACCTGGTGAACCTCCTCTGCACCATCTCCAAAACCAGTATAAATTCCCTCAAGTAACTGCAAGCAGTACTCCAGGCATGTTATATATGTTTATATTGTACACAATATATAATTATATATGTATACAATACATATATATTGTATTATGTTGGTTATTATATATAGCAACAATCATAATACTTATACATTATAGTTGGGGCAGTTAATATGTAGAACTGAAGGAACAGGGGGTTCTTGGGTCAGGCTGAGAGGGGAGAAGATGGTGGGATAGAGAAGCCAGGCAAGATTTCAGGAGGAAACAACAGGGCCTTGCCCATGTTTGGATCGCCTAGAGCACCACTGCCATCTCAGAGACTAGGCCCAAGAAGGGAACCTCACCTGGAGGGAAGCCGCCTGAGATTCGGCCACAGCAGGCCCAATGGCTTTTAATGAGGAAATGGAGGCCTGGATTGTCCTGGGTTTAGAAGGTAAAATGCGCCTTAAAAATGAAAGAATGAGAGAGGAAGTGGTTCGGATGGAAGCTGCAGTATCCACAGCCCCATACGATGTGTACTGCGCAGGGGCAGTTTTGTGTAACTCTCACTTTCCAACAGAGTGGAGGCATCAGAAACCTCAAAGACGGAGCTGGGGCTCTGGAGCCCACTGACTGAGTAATGTAATGAAAGGATTATGAGTGCGTGTGAGGCAGTTGCTAACAGAGAGAAAGGAGAGACTGGTAAAAGTTTGGAATTGGGAGAGGTACAGGAAAGAAATAGAACAGAAACCCATAACAGACCAAAATCTGAATGTTTCCTCTCTCACTCACCATCCATCAGGCTCAGTGACTTGCAGGGGCAAACAGGGTGAGGAACCATGTTTCCCTCACCACTTCCCTCCCACAACCAGGCTTCACACAAAGGCCAGAAGGACTTTGGGACCACAGGTTACAGATTTCCACCTCAGCCACAATTCTCTGGCTAAGAGGGAAGGCAGACCCAGCCCTCGCTCGCTCTCTCCTGTGATGGAATGAAACCATCAGTGTAAGTCACCGGGGCAGCAAATGTACAGCCGTCCTGTGCTCATAACACAGGTAAAAACAAACTGCGATCCAACAGGTCCAACAGCTCTGCGGCCAGTGGAATTAGACCAACAGTGAAGATTTGCTGATTTAATCACATCAAAGGCTCCGGACAGTTCACAGGCCAGTTTCTCTGAACACAACATTCCCCTCATAGACAGCTCACAGATCCTAGGCCCCACTCTCCTGTGGGAGAGAGTGGAATGAATCAGATGCCTCCTACCAGAGTCAGCAGGAAAGCATTTACAAAAACACACAACCGAGGCACAGGCCCAACAGCAGAATTTCAGCTAAATCCAAGGGAGTCTGATGCTCCCTCAGAATCGGACTCCCAACACACACACACTGAGCAGACCATTCATCTCAAGCGCAGGATACGGAGAGGGACAGTTTAGTCTGCATGGAGAAACTGGGCAGAGGGGCCTGTTTCTGTACTGTATCGTTCTGGCGCCTGCACTGTCCGCAGATAGCAGCCAAGAAATATCTCACACCCTCTGTCTGCCAGCTTAGGACTGGCTGCAGACCCTCCCTGTGCCTAGTGGCCCAGCGGCAGATGCCCGCAGCCCCTCACCCAGGACGGTTGGAGCCCTCGCCACCCGACCCGGGCACCGGCTCTGTCCGAGGGCTCTCCGGAGCCACAGTTCCTGCACGGGGGGCTCGCTCGCTGTCAGGCACTCTGGCCGTCGTGCACACACCAAGTCTCGCCGTGTGTGCAACTTATTGCACACTCTCTCAGAGCTCACAGCGTGTCCACGTCTCACGGACTCTCACGCCCGCTCTCCCATTCAGTACACACTCACTCACAATAGGCGCTCTCGGTCTCGGAGCACCTGGTGCACACTCAAAACACGTCACTCTCGGTAAATTCACGGCGCGCAGACTCGCCGCCCCCACCCAGGTACTCACCCTCCGCCCTGTCGCGATTTGGGGCCGTGAGAAGCCGGCGGCCTGTCGGCAACCTCCCGCTCACGACATTAGCCGGCCGGACTTCCCTCCGTCCCCGTCCCCGTCCCCAGTCTCTCTCTCTCGGCGCCTCCCACCGTACGGCCGCAAGGTCAGGGGAAGGAGGCCCATCCGGCCCCGCCCCGCCCCTGGGTCCGCTCCCCACCGCCGGCCGCCACCATCCGTCTCCCTCTCCCCGAGTGGGGGACATGTATCTGTGTACACGTGAGGGCGCGTATGTTTGCATGTTTAAGCACCGTGTGTATGTCTTGTGTGTCTGGTCAAAAATATGCTTGGTAGTGCGGGTGCCTGATAGTGTATGTGTGATGGTGCGTATCAGATATTTTGTGAGATAGTTTACATTTTGCGTCTGATATTTTGTATGTGATAGTGTGTGTCTGATTTGTTGTATGTGCGATGTGTGTGGCTGATATTTTGTGTGTGCAATAGTGTGTGTGAGAGATATTTTACATATGTGATAGTATGTGTCTGATATTTTATGTGTGGTTATGTATTGATGTGTATCTCAAATTTGTGTGATAGTTTATGTGCATAATAATGTGTTGATGTGTGCCTGATAATTTGCGAGTGCGTGTGTCGCTGTGATAGGGTATGTGTAGTAGTTTGTATTGGTGTGTTGCTGTGTGTAAGTATGTTAATCTGTGCCTCTTATGTGTATTTAAGTACCCAAGTGTGAGCATGTCTATGATAGTTGAATACGTGTTCATGATTGTGTCTGTCTATTTGTAAATCAGTCCATAATACAGTATCATAAAGATGTACACCACAGAATGAACCATTCATACCTATATGTCCAGACTAGCAACTTAAACTTGACCTCCTCACTCCCAGTTTCTGCTTATTTGGACACTTTAATTGCAGGGATGGTGTCTGATTGTCCTCCCATCCAGTCTCATTGATCCAAACTCATTCAGTGAAAGCAAATTCCCCATTGCCTCTCTAACTTATCTCCCCATTAACTACAACCTCCCAGTTACAGTCTCCTCTCTCAGACATAAGCTTCACCTTTCTTAGTCATTCATAATTAAATATATATTAATACATATTAATTAGTCTAATTTCCTCATAAGAAAACTGCCCAGTTTTGTAAATTATCAATGTCCTGGTAATTTTCCTGTGTTCCCTCTACATCCACCTTCTGCTGGTGACCGGAGGTGTGCCCAATGCTCTAGCTGTAGCCACCCCTCGCACACATCCAATGTGGCCTAATATGTCACCTCTGCCAATAAAGACAAGTACTCTATGTGCCCTAAGCAGCCACCTTGTCCATCTATTCTGCTACCAGCAGGGGTTTTGGACATGTTGCTCCTCACTTCTTGGGATTGGTCCTTTATGTTTCACGTTTCTCTTCCCTAAAGGCATCCCCTCTACTGATCAAATTCCATTTGTCCCCTGGTTTAACCAGTCTATAAGGCCCTTCTCCCAGCTCAATAGACACACTCATTCTGACATGTCCACCCACGGCTTCCTCTACTGCCACACTGAGGCCACACTGCTGAAAGAGCAATACCTTATGTTCCATCTGAGCAGCCACCAACATCAATTTCTCCAACTCTTGGTAATTACTACTCCACCCTCCCTCCTTCCCCCTTTGTCCATTCCCCATTCTGATTCTCCACTCATCTCTTCTCCTCTCACCTGCCAATCACCTCCCGTTGGTTCCTCACATCCTTCCTTTCCTTCCACAATCCAGTCTCCTCTCCTAGCAGATTCCTTCTTCTTCAGCCCTTTACTTCTTCCACACCCCCTCCCAGCTTCTCACTTCATCTATCCCCCTCAGTCACATTCACCTCACCTGCCAGTTTGTACTTCTTGCCCTCCACCCACTTTCTCATTTTGGTTTCTTCTCCCTTGCTTTCCACTCCTGGTGAAGGCTCTCGACTGCAACTCGGACTGCTGGAGATGAAACATAACAGCTCTTGAGAAGTGACCTGGATCCGCTCAAATTTTCACCTACCAGCATAACATGTCCACAGCAGATGCCATCTCACTGGCTCTTGACTCAACCCTAGGGCATCTGGACAGCAAAGATGCATCATCAGGATGCTCTTTATCAACTACAGTTCAGCATCCCCTCAAAACTCGTCAATATCCTTCAAGCCCTTGGCCTCAAAATCTTATGCAATTGGATCCTTGGTTTCTTCACTTGCAGACCCCAGTTCAGTTCAGATTAGCAAATACATCTTCTCCATAATCTCCATCAGCACAGGTGCACCACAAGGCTGTGTGCTTGGCCATCTATTCTATTCGCTTTAAACTTATGACTGTGAGGCTAAGCACAGCTCCAATGCCATATTTAAGTTTGCTGATGACACCACTGGCATTGACCAAATCAAAGGTGGTGATGAATCAGTATATGGGGAGATTGAAAATCCGGCTGACTTGTGCTACTACAACAAATTCTCACTCAATGTCAGCAACACCAAGGAACTGATTATTGACTTCAGGAGGAGGAAATCGTAAGTCCATGAACCAGTCCTCATCAGGGGATCAGAGGTGGAGAGGGTCAGCAACTAAATCATCATTTCAGAGGATCTGTCCTGAGCTCAACACATAAGTGCAATTACAAAGAAAGCACGACATTGCCTCTACTTCCTTAGAAGATTCAACATGATATCTAAACATTTACAAACTTATATAGATGTGTGGCGGAGAGTATTGACTGGTTGCATCATGGTCTGGTATGGAAACACCAATGTCCGTGAACAGAAAATCCTACAAAGGGTATGGATACTGTTATGTATTTAAGATTTCAGTAACATTTGAGTGATACTGTAAATATATTGTTTAAGCTTTCTTTGTTTACATAATTCATTACAGGTTATAAGTAAGAAGTACACAAATAGCTGAAGACATTATACCATCACGGCATATGTGAGTGCCTCACTAAAGTAAAACAAAATAGTCACAGTGTTGTAGGGCTCCAGTGCTTTTCCTACGATTAATTTCTGGAATTACAAAACATAACAGAGGTGATGAGGTAGCTTTAAAATGAACCCAAGACAGCTACCTACCTTTTCTTCAAAGGGGAAAGAAAAATGTTTGAGTGTTTATAAAACACAGCATGGTTTTATCTTCGGGAGGGGATAAACAGTGAGTAGCAGGTGATAATTAAATAAAAAGCAGAAATTTCCAGCTACATTGGAAAGATTGATACGATCGATTGCACAACAGGTAACTGGGGAATGTATACTGAATGAATTGTGCGGTATCTTAAATCAAATTGAATAGCCAATGAAAACGAATGCCAGTTTGCTTAGAAGTTTAACTGCCAACCCAGCCAAAATGAGCTTTGTTGATATGTTAAACATAATGGAGGAAGGTTTAGAACCCAAACCATTGTTTATTACAGAACACTTTAGGTTTAATAGGTGGAATCAAAAGGTAGGGGCATCCATTTCAGCTTACGTGGCTGAACTAAAAAAATTGTCCGAGCATTGTTGGTCCAGTAATGGACTTAATGATGCACTGAGAGGTCGTTTAGTTAGTTGTATCTTACAAGCAAACATTCAAAAATGGCTCCTAACTGAAGTACAACTTACATATAAAAGAGGAGTTGAAATCACTGTATCAATGGAAAGAGCAGCCAGAGATGCAATTGAGTTGCAGTCAGCAATGAAAGTGAATGTGAACAAAATTGAAATGTCTGAATAGAATCCTGCCTGGCTGAACAAATTGTGTTACTGTTGTGGCAGGAGCCTACATACACCAGACAAATGTAGATTTAAAAGTGAGACTTGCAAAAAATGCACCAGAGTAGGACACATACAAAGCATGTTGGGCGAACAAAATTAAATGAACTGCAGAGGGAAAAAGATAAAAAGTCAAGTTGCAGTTTCGAAAAGAGCACTAATCTGCATGCTATTGATGAAAAATCTGTAATGATGAGAGTGACTCAGGACTGAGTAGCCTTGTGAATTACAACGTGAAAACGAACAATATACAAGCAATGTGGCCTATGTCAGATGTGAATGACAAATTAATGAAAGTGGAATTGGATACTGATTCGGCTGTTTCAGTCATTCCACAAAATGAGTTTGAACAGCTGACACAGAACTGAAGCCTGCAGATGTTCGATAAAGAACTTATACTGGAGAAGAGATAACTCCTGTGGGAATGACATTTGTAATAATGAAATACAACAACCAACAAGCCACATTGGTTTATATGTGGTGAAAACAGGAGGGCCAGCAAACTACAACTTCATTGGAGATCCATTTATCATTTGCGTGCCACATCCCCTGCAATAGAGTCAACTGAAAGCAAATTAAGAAAGGTACTGGATGATGCCACAGCAGTGTTTAGGGATAGCATTGGAAAAAATAAACATAACAAGGGTAAAATAGTGATGAGTGAAAATGCCACACCCAAGTGTTAAAAAGCCCATCTGGTTCCTTATGATATAGGTGCAGTTATCTCACAGTGATGGAAGTCAATGCACCATAGCCATTGCATCATGTTCCTTTACTGCTGCAGATAAAAATTATGCACAGATTGACAGAGAGGCTTTGAGTCTCGTTTGGCATCTAAAATGCTTCAACCTGTACTTGTATGGGAGAGAGTTTACCCTTGTTACTGATCATCAACCCTAGTGTCCATTTTCAATCCACAGAAGGGTGTTCACTAACATCAGCAAAAGGAATGCAGAGATGGGCTCTCTTTCTTGGAGGACATAGTTACAAGATCAAATTCAAAAGGACAACTAATCATGAAAATACTGATGGATTGTCCCATTTATCCTCTGAAAAGGAAATACCTAAAACATTTACTAATTTCCTCTTGATGTATTCTCCCTAATGCAAATCAGAAGTCTCCCTATTACAGCTCGGATGATTCAAAGAGAAACCATTTAAACAAAGCCCATACTGTCTCATGTCTATATAGCAACCTAAAATGTGCAGCGGAAATTCCAGTTTCTCCTTTTGACCAGCACTGGGATGAACTTGCCCTTGATGGAGGTTCCCTTAGGTGGGGATTAGTTGTTGTACCATCCAAGCTGAGAACTAAAATATTGGGGGAGCTACATGCTGGTCATCAAGGAGTGGTTAAAATGAAAGCATTAGCACAAAGCTTTGTCTGGTGGCCTGGGACAGATCAGCAGATCAAGCAGTTTGCTGTACACCGTTTGGGATGCCAAAACCTCCAGAAGAAGGTGTTTGGAGGAGTCAGAACCTCTGCTGTTTCAGAGTAAACTCCTACAACCGGAGGAGGTCCCAGAAGCTGAGGTGGTTTCACAGCCACATCCCACCTGCCAAACAGAGTGAGCCCCATTGTCCGGAAAGATGTTATCCCTCAAGAGTGAGAAATCTTCCACGGTGCTGCCTTTTTGAAGTATCGCTCCTGGAAGATGTCCTGGATCCTACAGAGGCTAGTGCCTATGATGGAACTAAGTTTACAACTCCCTATAGCTTATTTCAATCATGTACAGTAGCTCCCCCCCTCCCCCCCCATACCAGGTAATGTTGCAGCCAGTTAGAATGCTCAGTAGCAGCAACAAAAATCTTAATTGTGATGTTTACATTAAAATACAAATAGATTTTAAAAATCTGCAGAGAAGCATTTGGCATTTAGCACTCAGCCATACATATTCAATCTCACCATACTCACACTGGGCCACTTCCTAATAGGAAGCCTCTTCCCCTTGGTCTGCATCATCTTAAAGGACAGCAATGTTTGAAAATGCATTTAAATAGGTACATGAACAGGCAGAGAGTGGAGGGATACAGACCATGAGCAGGCAGGTGGGGTTAGTTGAAATGGGCATTGTGGTTAGCACAGCTATGATGGGCTGAATGGCCTGTTCCTTTGCTGTACTGATCCATGTTCTCTCTTTCACTTTCACTATTGTGATTTCCTCTCCTTCAATCCTCAACTCAGCCCCTATTGCCTCACTTGTTGATCTGTGTCCTCCTCACAGTGTCAATATTTCCATAATCATTTTGCCTCCAAGCTTTCACCTTTCAGACAGACAGACAGACAGACTTTATTGATCCCGAGGGAAATTGGGTTTCGTTACAGCAGCACCAACCAAGAATAGTGAAGAAATATAGCAATACAAAACCATAAATAATTAAATAATTATATGTTAATCAGTTTTACTCCTCGTCCATCACAGCCGAGAAGCTGCCTCTCTCCAAGTCAGTTCAGGTTCAAGTTCAAGTTTATTGTCATTCAATCATATACTCGTGTACAGCCAATTGAAACGTTCCTCTTGACCAAGGTTCATATCACAGTACATAACTCACACAAAGCATATAAAGTAATATTGCCACAAATAAATTAATAACTAATAAAATACATTCCAGAAGATTTACATTTAGCATAAGGTGCATTTATGACATAAGTTAAAAAGTAAACAGTGTAACACTACTGGTGTTTCACAAGTGATGAGACCTGGGTGGTGGAAGGGAGTTCAGTAGTCTCATGACCTGGGGAAACAAGCTTTTTCCCATCCTAGCAGTCGTTGTTCTAATGCTATGGTACCTCTTGCCTGATGGTGGAGGGTTCGGGGGGGGGGGGCGGGAGTGTCAAAGAGATTGTTGGATGGATCATTGACAATGCCAAGGGCCAGCGTTCCTGTTAAATATCTCTGATGGGTGGAAGGGAGACCCTGATGATCCTCTCAGCAGTCTTTGCAGTCGTTTGTAGAGTCTTGCAGTCAGATGCCTTGCAATTCCCGTACCACGTGGTGATGTGGTTGGTCAGGGCACTCAAATGGTGCTCCTGTAAAAATTGGTTAGAAGGGTGGGGCGGGAGCCTCACTTGCCTCAATCTCCTCAGCAAGTGGAGACACTGCTGTGCTTTCTTGACTGAAGTGGTGTTAAGGGACCAGGTGGCATCGTCCATTGCGTGTTCTCCTAGAAGCCTGGTGCTCCTAACTCACTCCACAGAGGAGCCATTCCTGTACAGTGAGCACTGGTCATCCTCCATCTTCCTGAAAACTACAATCACCCCTTTAGTCTTGTCCATGTTGAGATTAAAGTTGTCGTGCTCGCACCATTCTACAAACTGCTCTACCTCCTCTCTGTACCCTGTCTCATCATCATTGTTGATAAGGTTTAGCAAATTAATAATTTGTTTTGAGCTGGATCTAGCAATACAGTCATGCATCATCAGTGGGCTGTGCTCTCCGTAGTAGCTGCTACGTAAGCCTCTATGTCTTCGGTTCATTGTGTTTATCCTCAAGGCTTCTTAGAGTAAAGTAAGCACCATCTGCAAACTTTCCTTCCCTTCCTTCCACCTTTGTTTCCTTTTGCCTTCCAGACTTGTTTTGCCAGGTTCCAAGACCATTTACTCAACCAAGTTTCAACAGGATTGAGAAAAGCTTCAGAGGGTTGTGGACTCGGCCACGTCCATCATGGGCACAAGCCTCCCCATTATCTCAGCATCTTCCAAAGTTGGTGCCTCAAGAAGAGAGCACCCATCATGAAGGACCTTCATCCTCCAAGGTATGCCCTCTTCTCATTATTCCAATGAGGGAGGACATACAGGAGCGTAAAAACCCACATTCAGTGTTTTAGGAGCAGTTTCTTCCCCTCAGCTATCAGATTTCTGAATGGCCCATGAACACTACCTCACTACTATTCCTCCTTTCAATCATTTATTTATTTTTATTGTAACTTCCATGATTTTTATGCCCTGCACTGTACTGCTGCAACAAAACAACAATTTTCATGATTAATTCAGTGACAATAAACCTGATTCTGATTCTGAGTATGAAAATGGGGTGGTGTTCCCATTCTCCCTGCCAAGATATAGTTTAGTAGATCTATCAAACCTTTCTGCAGACACATGTGTTTTTGGGTGTTGTGGTTTGAGATCCCTGCCTCTGCTTTTTTAATCAAAATAAACTTTATTCATAATAAGAAAATATTTATAAGAATAAACCATGCATCACTTTCTCATTCTTTACATTCATACTCAATGCTTTCTGTACTCTTCTATACATTAATAGCACTATTGCCACTCATGTGGCTCCCTGGGGTGGTACACTACTACAATAATTGAGGTGCTTCCTCCCTCAGCCCGGTCCCTCCCTCTCCAGTAGCAAAAGAACCCTACACTGTAGCCCTTGAGGGGCTGCATCCCTCAGCACATCCTCCTGCAGCCTGTCAGTAGCATTTGTCCATGGGCATCTCGACGTCCCGGTAGACCGACAACTTTCGGGCAGTTCAAAGGCCATCTTTCACTGAGTTGATGATCTGCCAGCACCATTTGATGTCCGTCTTCGTGCATGTTGCTGGGAACAGCCCATACATCAGAGAGTCCTCTTGTCACGCTGCTGCTCGGAATGAACCACAACACAGGCCCTTGCCGCTCTCTCCACACCTCTTCTCAAACCCACAGTCTGCAAAGAGGTGTGCTAATGTCTCTTCCCCACTACAATCAACCCACAGGAGCCACACAATGGGAGCAGCAGCCCACCGTCAGCCCAGCAAGGTCCGTGCCCCTGGTTGCACCACATTGCCATCCAGTCAGAACATTCCACAACCAGAACCTGCAGAGTACAGAGAACCTACCACATCTTGGTAAAGGCAGGCAGTAATGACGCAGTTCACACTTACCATCAGAGCGTGGAGTAGTCTTTGCTTGACTGAAGTGTTAGGAAAGGAGAAATAGGGTGGAAGGAGGCAAAGATGAGGTTATTTGAATGGAATTTAATTCAGACAAATGAAAAGTGATAAGCCTCAGGAGAAAGAATCAGGGGAGATGATACAGATAAAATGGTTGGTTTGAAACGGAGTGCAGGCCACAGGGAGCTGTGACTGAATCTTTGAAAGCTGAGAAGGCACATGGATTTATCAAATGACAGCCAAAAGTGTCCAAGTGGATGAGGTTTTGTTAACCCTGTATCGAAACTGCTAAAAGGTTTGTTTCAGGTGGTGGTCTGTACCCATTAGGGAGGTTGCGAACATGCCAGAGAGAGTCCAGAGTGGGTTCAGGGATGAGGGGCAAGTTCTGAGCATGGATTAGAGGGTTTGGGGTTGTCATCCTTGCACCCAGGATGGCAGACAGTCCTGGTCAATCTGGAAAGTGTAGAGAGGGGATATATGGCAGAGGACACAGGCTAAACATGGCAGAGATGTGGATTCAGCAGGATTCATTCTTCAGTATGGGGACTATGTAATCTGTATCTGAGAGCCCTGGAGATGAGTAGTTACTTGAAGATAGAGAAACCTGGGGGAGGATGGCATGATTACATTGTTTGACTCCAAATAGGCACAGAGCTGATGTTTCCCTGGTATTCTGTATGTGAGTGTGTGTACTTGTACTTATATGTGTCCACAACCATTATGCACGTGTATGCTTGTGTGTTATACATGTGTTTGAACATGTAGCGTCATGTACTGTACAGCATTTTGTGCTTTTTGTATGCATTTGGCATGTGATTTCTGATGTCGGCTTGTGCATATGTGTAATGTGTACATCAGGTCATGTGTGGTGTACATGCTCAGATTAGCATTTTTGTGTTGTGGATAGTTTGGGCATGTGTGCGCGCTCTCATGCGCATAAGTCAACTCTTAAAGAACAAAAACTAATTGAGAAAATAGCCGGGATTCCCTTCGTTTATTTAGGACACTATGCCACTTTCTTTGGACAGGAGACTGTTACCAAACAGTTTCTAACTAGCGTCAGTCATTACATTACAGCGTGCTTAAAGTGAACAGTTTTTAAATAGCGTTAGTTGTGTGTGTTTGTGTTCAAAAAGCAGTGATTTTTGTCACTGATAGTTAGTGAGAAATAAACAGTAAGACAATTCAGAACTGTTTTGCTCAAGCATTCAGGCTTGGAGATGCAAGAAACAGCCGGGAGTGAAAATGCAACGATTTCACTACTTCAACAATTTAGGAACTATGAAGAATTTGAAAGTAACAACAATTGTCTTGAATGCTATAATGAAAACGAAGATTTGGTGGATGCAGTTGTCGAAAGCATTGTATGAAGTCAGTTCATTATCTGCTGTAGGTGTCTGTACTGATTTTGTTCACTTACAGTCAATCAAAAGACGTGGCAGCATACACTGGATGAATTCCTCCATCGATAACTATTAGGAGCTAATACACAGTTTTATAGTACTGTAGCAGGAGTGGTGGTGTTCTAATTTGTTCTGTATTTCATATAAATACAGAATTTGTTTCTCAGTTAAATGGTAGTTTGGCTTTCTTATATCTTTCTAGCTGTTTCGATGAAACTTCAGTAAGTTGTGGCTGCTTAATTGGGCCAAAATGTGCTGGTCCTGATATGTCCCAATATACCAGAATCACTATATGTGGGCAGTGTGATAGCATGGCAGTTAGCACTTCACTCTATAGCACCAATAACCAGGTTCAGTTCCCACCAATGTCTATAAGGAGTTTGCACATTGTCCCTGTTTCCTCTCACATTCCAAAGATGCAATATAGAATACATTGTTGTTCCTTTCCTCACATCAGGCATCTACCTTGCCATTCCTTTAGTATTTTTGTCTGTTTTTTCACAAGGCCGAGTTGCTACCTTGACGCTCAACCCAGCACAGATGGAAAACATGCGAGGAGCCGGCTGGATTCGAACCCAGGACCACACACCTCAAAGTCCGGTGCGGATGCCACCACACCTCTGGCCAGCTTAAAAGCACAGGAGTTAGTAGGTTAATAAGTCACATGGGTGTAAATTGGGTAGTGTGGGCTTGCTGGGCCAGAAGGGGCATCAAAACATACAGTGAGACGCACTGTTTGTGTCAATGACAGACTCAGTTCTGAGGATGTGCTGGTGCAATCTGCAAGTGTTGCCATGTTTCCAGTGCCAACATAGCGTGACATTAACTTACGAAGCCATTCATCTTTGGAATGTATATGGGAGGAAACCGGAGCACGTGGGGGAAACCTATGTGGTCACAGGGGAGAGCCGTACAAACTCCTTACAGACAGCAGTGGGAATGAAATCCTGATCGCTGTTGTTATAAAGCATTATGCTAACCACTACGCTACCGTGCTGTTCTGTGTGTGTAATATGTGTGTAGGGAGGGTAAGTGTACCAGTGTAGTGTCTATGCGGTGAACATACACACAAGTGTGATGTAGTGTTTGTGTGCAGTGTATGCGTGTTACAATGCCGTGCATATGCATGTGCATGTATGTGTTTGTCTGCCTCCTGCCTTCAATGCACCTCATATTCACTCTCATCAAAGCAATCCTGGTTTTCTGTGACAGAGAAACATAGAATGTCTTCACAGGCATCAGTTATAATAGACCAGGACCGTCTATGGGCCAAGGACAACCAGAACGTTGATGTGGATAGTTTCTGTGTTTGGTGGGAGGGGGGTTTACTGTCCAGGGAAAGCTGCCTTATTGGTCTTCCAGAGTTTCTTTATTGATTTCCTGGGACCAAAGCTTCTATTGATGCTGATACTCTGGGGGCCAGGGTGATGGATATTTTGAAGGGGACTAAGTGGTGGTTAGACCAGCAATCTTCAATACCTGTCATGGTAAAGATCTGGACATCTTTGCAATCCCTCTCTCAGGTGAAGACACCATCCAATAGGTGCTAGGGGTGTTGTCATGAGGTATTGTACTTGTCTGCTTGGTGAAACTGGGTGTTCATTACTACAAGACCATGCTCCGAGCATGTAGTCAGGAGAAGGACATTATTGGAGCTGGTCTTTTCTACTCCTTCTTTATCAGAGAATTGTGTCCCATCTCAGCCTAGCATTGAAGTTGTAAAGGTGAAGAAGGTGGTATCCCTTCAGGATGCAGTCCCAGAGTTTTTTGCAAGATTGGAGTTGAAGACTCCTGGTCTCATCAGGAGCTTTTGGGGTTGGGGACACACACATAGGGGCTACAAATTTGTCTCATATGGAGCGGTCATTGGAATCAGGTTTATTATCACCGACATACTGTGCCATATTTGTTGTTTTGTAGCAGAAGTATGGTACAAAAATTACTGCGTTATAATAAATAAATATGGAGTGCAAAAGTGGAATCACAAGGTAGTGTTCATGGTCCTTTCTGAAATCAGATTGCAGAAGGTAAAAGCTGTTCCTAAAACTTTCCTGAGTGTGGGTCTTCAGGCTCCTGTATCTCCTCCCAGGTGGTAGTAATGAGAAGAGAGTATGTCCCAGATAGTGAGGGTCCTGATCAATGGATGTTGCCTCCTTGAGGTACTGGCTTTTGAAGATGTCCTTGGTAGTGGAGTGGACTGTGCCCATGATTGATCAGGCTGAATGTACAACCTTCTGTAGCTTCCACTTGCTCTGCAAGCATAGTTAGTGAGATGCTGGGACAGGTCATTCTTTATGGCGAAGCCCGTTCCATGTTCTTCTTCCAGCTGACCCCTCCAGAGGTGTATCTACCAGCTTGTTATCTGAGTCGGTCCTCTCTTTCCTGAAGTGTCTCACTCAAGGTGTTCACATCCTGACAGTATGTGAGTTCCTGAACTACCTCAGCAGAATAGGATCCAGATCTTCAAGTCCTTCGTGCCCAAAGTTACCTGTTGCTTAGTTTCTTCTACTGTAGGATGGCCATTGAGTCCCAGGTATGACATGGGCTTCACAGAGCAAGGCATTGACCCAGTGACAAAGAGGGAAACCAAAGGGGCTCGAGTCCAGGCTCAGCTGAGGCTGAGAACACAGTTTACAGCAGACATGAGGTACTCTTGGACTGGAGGCGCCTTTCCTCCTCGAGGGGACAGAACCAGCTCCCCGTGCGAGGGAGAGGTGGCAGGGGAGACCTGTGGTCTAAAGCCTAGGCAGGAGTACAGGAGGCTCACATCCCATTGAAAACCAAGACACAGACAGGTTCCCCAGTGCCTCAAGTCCCAAGTGTTGTTGCCTATTAACTGGACTTGAAATCTCACACTCTTTGCTCAATCACACTTTAATTATTTGTCCACAAGGAGAACAGCATGGCCCCTGTCTCTACACTGCTCTGGTTTGAACAGAAAAATGCCATTTTTATACAAAATTGACTCTCAGCTACTGATACTGACCATTTCGTGAACTGTGTATGTTCAAATTCCTTATTTGCAAAATCAATCACCAACACCATACAGGTGTGAAAAGTCATTAGAAACTGCAGGCTAACAACCGATGATACTTTGAAGTCAGTAAAGTAATTGTCCCCGAGTTGACTTGCATCTTTCTGTTACAGCCTGATCTTGTCTCCATTTGCCAAATGGATCCGGTCCCCTGCTGTGCATTTGGAAGCCATGTTCCTCAAAGGCTTTTCTTCCCTGGGTTGACTGAACACCATCTGTAAACTATCATGGCCTGGACATTAACTTAACCTTGCCTTGCCTTGCTGCAACTTCCACAGATGCACCAGAGCTTCCACCCCAAAGCAATCCAAGAATGGACGAGCACGTAAGGCAATCACAGTGGATGCTCCAGAACTCCCTCAGCTAAGGTGCTGCCCTTGAAAGGAATGTCCTCAACTCAATCCCACAGCAGTCTTAAAGTCAGCAGCAAAGAGCATCAGACGGGAATCCATGATCCAATTGTCTATGCCTGGGAAGATGGGGGATGCACCCTGGAACCTCAGAGATACTGTAATTATGACTCACCCTTGAGAAGAGGGACTTCCTCCTGTGGAAACAGCGGAGAGACTCTCCACTGTCCACCATAGGAAAGTTGTCACCAGGGTCCCCCTCAACATCAATCCCATTAATGGTGAGCACCCGAGATTCTGCAGATGCTGCAAAACTTGAGCAACGTACACAGAAATGCCAGAGGAACTCAGCAAGTCAGGCAGCATCTATGGAGGGGAAAAGCAGTCGATATTTAGGTTCGGGAAACACCTTCCCTCCCCCAACCTTCTTATTCTGGCTTTCATCCGCTTCCTTTCCATAAGTGGTAGAGTGGGTCTCTAGAATTCCCTCCCCCCTGCCACCCCCCCCCCCCCCACATACCACAGATTCAGATACCCACAGGAATTCATCTCCACCTTATGTTTGTTCCACATCTATGTAAAAGTTCCTAGCCAAACGGTCTGCTGCTGAACCAATCTCCACATCTAGCCAACACCTTTCTTGGATCTTTCTCACCTCCATCAAGCCTTTCCGTGGGGGTGGAGCCCACCTTCAGAGCTGTGGAGTGCATAGCTGCACACTCCAGAATCAAAGTCTCCAACTTCTGCCAGGGAGTGGCAGGCTGCAGATTTCTCCTGTGCCTCGCCACATTCAGACACCAAACTCCAAGCTGATTAGGCTGTGGCTCCATTCTGCTCGGTCGATTATCTCTGACGCAAGCACGTCCAACACCATTCTCCCAAAAGAAGCGCTCTATTCCGAGAAACAAGAAAATCTGCAGACACTGGAAATCATGAGAAATATGCATAAAATGTTGGAGCAACTCAACTGGTCAAGATTCAACTTTATTTGTTGTGTATACGTCGAAAGATACAGCGAAGTACGTCGTTTGCGTCAACAGCCAACACACCCGCAGGATTTGCTGAGGGAAGCCGCAAATATCGCCACACATTAAGGTGCCAACATAGTGTAGACTTTAGTAAATAAAATAGCAGAGGCAGCTTGTGTTTAAGGGAAACCATAACAACTCATTTGTTATCCTCCAAACACAGAACATAAAGCACAGTAAAAAGAACTTCACGTCATTATGTCATCATGTCAGATCAGCCTCTTAAAGTGAGACCCATATCAATGTCGGTGGTTGTGAATTATGCGTATGTTTCCATTACATTACCCTATACAGCCTCCCCCAGAATTCACCAAAACTGGCATTGTGAGCCTATCTGAAGCTTGAACAAGCTACCAAACTCAGATGAGCTGCCCAGCTCAGATCCTATGTTCCATTTGTGAGGTAACAGCAGATGCCCCTGGTCATCCAGAAGTATGTTGACACACTCATGGTCATGTTGTGATGCCAGGGGCATGGTAGTGGAATCTTCCAAACCTTGGTGGGCTGGTTTAAGGCGATCTACTGAAATACATTCAGGCTTATCCCTCCTAAGATAAAAGTCTTTTCTCTCCATTCCAAAACATGGAATGGGCCATCCTAAGGGGCCCTAAGAGAATCACTATGGCGGATGAAAACAAACAAGGTGGAACGCAGGTCAACAGGAACCTAAGAGTGCGGTACGTCAGGATGGGAGGTAGGAATAGGTTCAAAGGAATTGAATTTACTGAAGGGGGCGGAATGCTGCTGAGAGGCTGACTAGGAGGCCGTGGCATCAGGAATAAAATCACCTGGCACTCTTAATGACTGCCCATATACCAACTCAGCCGCAGAAGACTGCATGTCCTCTTTTGGAGCCATTCAGAGCCCCAGCTGGACCTACGGGAGACAATCATGCCAACACTCACCATTCAGGGAAGCTCTCAGAGCAGCCTTTAAGGAGCGGTGGAACAGCTCGTATAGGCCAATGGACTGCGGGTGATACGCTGTGGAGTGATGTAGCCTAACACTGAAGCTCTGGGCCATCGTAGCCCAGAGGTCTGACGTGAACAGGGGACGGTGGTCAGATGGGGTGCCTAACCCAGCATCCCAGGTGCTGATGAATGCCTGTGGCCATCATTGATGTCAGAGGGACGACCTCTGGCCACCCGGTGGTGCGGTCCACCATGGTAAGAAGGTGTGTGAAACCACAGGAGGGGAGAAGAGGATTAACCAGGTCCACATTGACATGGTCAGACCGTCGCTCAGGGATCTCAAAAGGTGCCAATGGAGCCTAAACATGACGGTTAATTTATGCCCATTTGCACTCCACACAAGCTACAGTCCAATCACACTTGTCCTTTCTGAGACCATGCCACACAAACTTTAGTGCAACCGGTCTCTGTGAGGCTTTCCAGCCTGGATGCAAAAGGCTGTGAAAGGAATTAAAACAGTACACTTCCAGATAATGGGCACTATGGAGTGAGGGTGACTGGCTGAGACGTCACACGGGAGAGTAACCCCAGCTTCCCTGAACTTAATGTCAGCTGACTGCAGGCCCGTGACTACTGTTCAGTCACCCTAGACCTCTGGGTCAGTAGCTTGGTTGGCTGCCAGGCCGCATAGCCAATCCCTACGTGTACGGCCTCAACAGCTGGCTGTGAGAGGCAACTGTCACAACACTATTTTTCCCCTTGATGTGTTGTATATCTGTTGTGAAATCTGAAACATAGGCCAGATGGCGATGCTACCGTGCGGACCAAGGGGCTGATATTTACACCATCGCATGCATGAGGGATTTGTAGTCAACTAACGCCATAAAATGACCACCCTCTGGAAGAAAACAAATTTGGCGGACAGCCAGATAGAGACCGAGAATCTCGCTGTACTTCCTTTCAGACAGACGGAGCTGCTGGCCGCACGCCTCTAACCAACTGTTCATCCACAGCACAGTCTGAAGTGTCACTATTAATGGCTATGGGAGTAATAGTAGGGGAGCAGGTGTGCCAGTAGGGTCACGTAGGAAAGAGCTCATTTGGTATCATCAAATGCCCTGGTCATGTCTGCTGCCCAGTGATTAGGAGCATTGCCTTTAAGGGCACTATACAGGGGGAGCACAAGTTCAGCAGCTCGCAGAATGAAGTGGTGATAGAAGTTCACCATGCCTAGAAACTCTTGTAGGTTTTTTAGTAGCGCAGGGCGGTGGGAAATCCATAATAGTGATGTCTTTGAATTGTTTCGCACTTTCTGGGAAATGTGATGGCCGAGAAAGTCAATGGTTGACAGCCCATACTAGCATTTAGCAGGATTAATAATCAACCCGTGTTGGTTTAAGCACTTGAAAGGTGTGTGGAGATGAGATACGTGTTAGTATTTGAATGCACGGGTGACAAGTATGTCACCCAGGTAAACAAAAAGAAAATCTAAATCTTTAGTACAGAGTCCATCAGCCGTTGTAAAGTCTATGCTGCACTTTTCAGTTGAAAAGGCACGTGCAGAAGCTCAAAAAGGCCAAATGGGGTTACCACAGCCATTTTGGAAATGTCCTCTGGAGTCAAGTCAACTTTAGAAAAAATTAAATTTCCAGCTAAATGTGTTAAAAAGTCTTGGATGTGTGAGACCAGGTAATGATCGAGGATGGAGACCTTGTTAAAGCACCAGTAATCACCACATGGGTGGCAACCACCATCGGGCTCAGGAACCACATGGGGGGCCGAAGCCACTTGCTATTTGGCCTGAGTCTTATTAAAAGGGGTGAATTCTTATGCAATCAATTGTTTTGTGTTTTATATTTGTAATTAATTTAGATCACTTTGCAGAGATTTGTTTTCACTTTGATATGAAAGAGTCTTTTTCTGTTGATCAGTATCAAAAAAGCCAAATTAAATCCCACAGTGATTCAATGTAGAACAATAAAACTTGAAGTAAGTGTGTGTGTGTGTGTGTGTGTGTGTGTGTGTGTGTGTGTGTGTGTGTGTGTGTGTGTGTGTGTGCGCGCACACGTGTGTCTTGTGCTAGCTTTTGAGCTGGTACTACACTGATTTCTCAGAAAGCCTGATGTAGGATTAGGGGATAGTGGCTCTCTGATCTGTACTTGTTACAGTGCCAGCTGACCTGGTCAGATTACTATGTGTGTGCACTTCTGAAGAATGTTTAACACAGCACTCTCCACAGGATCTCTCCCTCCCCGCCACCCCCACACTGCAAAGATTACTTCTCCAGACCCACACCTGAACAGCACAGCCACCAACATTTTACTGAAAGAATGGCTTAATCAGAGAGAGCACCGCAGGGTTACTAATGGAACATTTGTCTTGATCAACAATCTAGATGATAATGTGGTAAACTGGATCAGCAGATTTGCAGGTGATGCCAAGATGGGGGCGTAATGGACAGTGAGGAAGACTATCAAAACTTGTGGGATTTGGACCAGCTGGAAAAATGGGCTGACAAATGGCAGATGGAATTTAATCGGACAAGTGTGCGATGCTGCACTTTGGCAGGGCAAACTAGGGTAGGAATTACACAATAAATGGTGAACAGAGGGGCCTGGGAATACAGACCCATATTTCCTTGAAAGTGACATCACAGGTAGATAGGCCCATAAAGGGAGCTTTTGGTACACTGTCCTTCATAAATCAGGGAATTGTTTAGGAGTTGGGATATTATACTGAAGGTGTATAAGACATGAGTGAGGTCGAATTTAGAGCATTGTGCGCAGTTCTGGCCATCTACCTACATGAATGATACCAATAAGATTGAAAGAGTGCAGAGAAATTATACAAATATATTGCTGGGATTGAGAACTTGAGTTATAGGGAAAAGTTGAATAGATTTGGACTTTATTCCCTGGAGCTCCGGAGAATGCGGGGAGATTTGATAAAGGTCTACAAATTTATAAGGGGTATAGTTAGCGTTAACATATGCAGGCTTTTCTCCCTGAGGTTCGCTGAGACTAGAACTAGAGGTCATAGATTTAGGGTGAAAGGTGGAATATTTAAGGAGAATCTGAGTGGGAACTCTTTCACTCAGATTGGTGGGAGAGCGGCCCGAGCTGTCAGTGGAAGTGGTGGATGTGGCTTCAATACTAACATCTAAGATAAGTTTGGATTGGAGAGGTATGGCGGACTATGGTCCAGATATGGGTTGATTGAACTAGGCAGAAGAATGGCATGGACTAGATGGGCCGAAGGGCCTTTTTTGTGCTGTGGGGCCTCTATGACTATAATATGCCAGAAATTGGAGTGCACTGTATTTGAGTGGTTGAATACAGAGGTAAGGATTGTGCAAGGAGAATTTGATTTGCTTTGGCATCAGGAGTCTTGACACCAAACCCACCTGCTAAGACAGTGGGTGCCAGACCCAGTATTGTCTGGGTGGAAAGGTTCTTTAACCCCTGCTTGATCCTTCCAGGTCCATATTCTGTAGTTATTTATTGCCCTACTGAGAGAAGTACCTGTCCTGACTTCATAATGTTGCACATTTCAAACCCCGCCCCCTCCAGCCTTCTCCAAAGAACAACTATCTATCCTGGCTAGTCTCTCCACATAAATTCTCAACAAGTGTCACTGTAATTCTCCTCTGCACCATTCTTCACCTCACTGTGAGCTGCCCGGAAGCTCCTGGGTGTCCACATCTCTGAGGATCTATCCTGGGGCCAACATGTTGATACAAAGAAAGTATGACAGCGGCTACACTTCATTAGGAGTTAGAGGACATTTGGTATGTCACCAAAAACACCCTCAAATTTCCACATAAGTACCATGGAGATGCTGGTTGCATCATCGTCTGGACAAGAGCAGCAAAAGGTGCAGAAAGTTGTAAACTCAGCCAGCTCCCCGACATCCAGGACACCTTCAAAAGGTGATGCCTCAAAAAGGCAGCAACATCCATCATTAAGAATCCCATTACCCAGGACATGCCGTCTTCTCATTGCTACCATCAGAGGGGAGGGTGTGGTGAACTATGTGCCTGTCTGGACACGCCCCCTTCTGACTGCTCCTGTGGCTCCTCTCACAGGCCCCTGTATAAAGGCGATCGAGGTCTGATCCTCTGCTCTCTGTCTCCAGGACGTAGTATGATGGTCACTCACTCCTGGTTCCTTCTTCCAGTCAATAAAAGCCGATATCTCGCCTTACGTCTCAGAGTGAGTTATTGATGGTGCATCAATTTTATTGACTGAAAGTTTTAAAACATGGAAACCGTTTTGCGTCCGGAAAGGTTGGATTTGGACCCTCAAGACCCTGAAGCAGCTCTTGCCTTTGAACACTGGCTTGCCTGCTTCCAATCGTACTTGGAGGAGGTTCGTGCAACTGAACCCGCCGTTATGCACAGAATTCTCCTCTCGAGGGTCACCCCAAAAGTTTATTCCATTATCCGGGACCTGCCGACCTACGAAGGGGCACTGGACGCCCTCAAACGACAGTACCTGCGGCCGGTGAACACCGTCTACGCAAGACATCGTTTAGCTACCCGGCGACAGCGGCCTGGAGAATCGAGCGCCGAGTTTCTCCGAGCACTACAGACACTCGTCCGAGCTTGTGACTGCAAGACGCTCATGGCAGAACAACATGCGGAGCTGCTGGTGCGAGACACCTTTGTGACGGGACTGAGGTCAGTGTACATGCGCCAGCGGCTGCTGGAACACTCCAATCTTACCTTACACTCGGCGATCGAGACGGCCAATGCTCTGGAAGCTGCGCTGCACTATGCCGACGCTGTCCAGTCGCACGATCCCCCGCCGGTTCCGTGGACGCCTCAGACCCCGCCACCGCCGGCTCCCGCAAGTGAAATCGCCGCTGCCAGTCAAGATTCCACGAGCTCCCCAAACCCGACCACAGCGGTGGCCCGTCAGAAGCCTGTGCTTTGTTATTTCTGTGGCCACAAAAAGCACCCTCGTAAACGCTGTCCAGTGCGAGAAACGACCTGCTCCAGCTGCGGAAAGCGGGGCCATTTCGCCAGGGTCTGTAAGTCTAAACTGCGAACGGAGTGCAGCGTTGCGGGTGAAACGTGGGGGCCGCCATCTTGCATGCCCGGATGTGGGCGGCCATCTTTGTTGGCATCAGCACGCCCCGCCCCCGACCCTCCGATGCTTACCGGGTACCCCGGATGTGGGCGGCCATCTTTGTTGGCATCAGCACGCCCCGCCCCCGACCCTCCGATGCTTACCGGGTACCCCGACGGTGATTCAATTCTGGCCACTGTAACCCTCGACCAAAGCGCCCCACACCAGCTTGCAAGTTCCATGATGGACATCCGGGTGGAGGGGCACAGGACTAGATGCCTGTTTGACACAGGCAGCACGAAGAGTTTTATTCACCCGGACACAGTGCAACGCTGCGGACTCGCAACACGGCCAGTAAGTCGGAAGATCCATTTGGTTTCTGGGTCGCATTCCACAGACATCCGGGGGGGGGGGGGGTTGTGTAGCGACGTTGGTGGTTCAAGGCACAGAATATCGGAACTTTGCGCTACTGGTCATGCCTAATCTGTGCGCACCTGTGCTATTGGGGCTGGACTTCCAGAGCCATCTCGAAAGTGTGACTATGGTATATGACGGGCCCCTCCCACCACTCACTGTCCGGAATCCTCAGTTCTGTGGGACTTCATCACTACTGACCACACACACACAGCGACACACACATCCCATCCAGCACGACAGCTGCGCTACCGACACTACTTGCAGTCTCTCCACTCTCGAGGTCCCTCCCCCGCCGCTGTTCGCCAACCTGACTCCGACTGTAAACCGGTGCAGTGGCTGCTCAGGGAGGGGATCATTGAGCCAAGCACAAGCCCTTGGAGGGCCCAGGTGGTCGGATGGTGGCCCCACACCCCCCTCACGAACTCCTATTCTCTTTTCCCAGGAAGTCTGTCACTCTACCAGTTTGGCTGACGTCCCCGGGGCCAGTGCTGCTCCGCAAACATGTGAGGAGCAATAAATACCCCCCGCTGGTCGAGAGGGTTCACCTTCTGCATGCGAACCCCCAGTATGCCTACGTGGTCTTACCTGATGGGCGGGAGGACACGGTCTCCATCCGCGACCTGGCGCCCGCAGGTGCAGCAGACCACTACCCTGAACACTCCACGGTAACTATGAACCCTGTACCCGAGGTGACACTGTGCTCACCAGGCCCTACATGGACTCCTCATGACACTTATATACCAGGTGCCTCGCACATGCATGAGCTGGAACCAGCACAACCTCCGTCTCCTGTGCAATCACCAATGTTGCCGGCATCGGTGCAATCACAGCCGGTGCTACGTAGATCGCAGCGACAGATTCGACCACCTGATAGACTTGACCTGTACGAAACTTTGCCACATGGGGACTCTTTCAAACAAAGGGGGGGTGAATGTGGTGAACTATGTGCCTGTCTGGACACGCCCCCTTCTGACTGCTCCTGTGGCTCCCCCCACGGGCCCCTGTATAAAGGCGATTGGAGGCACTGCTCCTCCCTCAGTCTCCAGGACGTAGTATGATGGTTCCTTCCTCCTGGTTCCTTCTTCCAGTCAATAAAAGCCGATATCTCGCCTTATGTCTCAGAGTGAGTTATTGATGGTGCATCAGAGGGTCAGGAGCTTGAAGGCACACGCTCAAGAGCAGCTTCTTCCCCTCTGCCATCAGATTTCTGAATGGAATTTGAACCCAAGAACACTTTGGTATTTTTTTCTCTCTTTTTCCACTACTTATTTATTTTTTATAGATAATTTCTGTAATTTAGAGCTTTTGTTACCATAGACTGCTGCTGCAAAAACAACAAATTCCACATCATTTGAATCTGTGATTAAATCTGATTTTACTTCCTCTCTCTCAGCTGATGAATGAAGGTGTCTGCCTCTTCCACTGTAGCCCCCTCTGCCCCTCTCTATTTCCTCATATCCTCCTGTTTAGCATCTGTTCAGCATCAAGAACCAGTTGTCATATCACTCTCTGAAGGTCTACGTCAGAGGGACAACATAAAATACTTCCACTATCTCAGCTTGCTTCTCTCCAGCATTGCACGAATGCAGGAGCAGGATTCGTTTGGTCTGGGACTGCACGCGGACTGAATGAGCGGCTCAGCTTTGCGAGAGGAGAGATGCTTTCACCAGGAGGACCGACACGGTCACATTGTTCAGAGAAAAGCAGTGGTGATTGGGCAGAGCAAACCACCTGGGTCATGCAAATCACAGCCAAGAAAGCTCAACAAAGCCTCCACTTCCTCAGGAGGGTGAAGAAACTAGGCATGTCCAATTTTTATCGATGCACCGTAGAAAGCATTCTGTCTGGGTGCATTGCAGCTCAGTGAGACAACTGCTCTGCACGTGACTGCTTGAAACTGCAGATTGCTGTGGACCCAACTCAGCACATCCCAGGAACCAGTCTCCCCTCTCGATTCTGTCTGCACTGTACTTCTCGCTGCCTCAGTAAAGCAGCCAGCACAATGAAAGACACCACCCACCTCAGTCATTCCCTTCTCCCATCGGGCCGGAGATACAAAAGCCTGAAAGCATGTGCCACCGGGCTCCAGGAACGGCCTCTGTACAATTCTTAAAAACATCTAAAATGGATCTCTTGTACAATGAGACGGACTGCTGACCTCACAATCTATCTTGTTATCATCGGGTACTTTATGGTTTACCTGCACTGCACTTTTTCTAACTGTTAAACTCTATTCTGCATCATTGATGTTTTAGCTTGCTTTGTAATGATTTGATCTGCATGAACATTCTGCAAATTGCCACAGATGCTCAGTGGAGAGCATTCTGACTAGGCTGCATCACAGCCAAGGCGCAGGATTGAAAGGGGCTTCAGAGGGTTGTAGACTCAGCCAGTCCCATCATGGACCCTCACCATCCAGGTCACACCATCTTCTCACTGCTACCATTGGGGAGGAGGTGCAGGAGCCTGAAGACCCACACTCAATGCTTCAGCGACAGCTTTTCCCCCTCCGCTATCAGATTTCTGAAGGTCCGTGAACCCATGACCACCACCTTACTGTTCCTCTTCTGCACTATCTATGTGTTTTCTTATTGTAACTTACAGTGATATTTTATGTCCTGCAGGGCACAGCTGCCACAAAACAACAAATTTCATGACATACGTCAGTGACAATAAACCTGATTGTGATCCCGATGGGCTTTGTACTATATCTCGGTACGTGTGACAATAATAAACCAACTTCAGTACAACCTGCCCCAGTCCGTCAGAGGGCAGAGTGGTCAGCTGATCATCTTCTGTCCTTAACCTTCCTGATGCTGACACTATGGCGTGGTGGGGAGGCGGTGTGTACCAGCGACCCCCCTCCCCCCCCAGGAGCAACTCCACTGAATGGTACACGTTCCTGGAGGCAAGGTCCATGGGTCAATGGCATGTAAGTACTGGGCAACTCGATAGGATGCAGGTGAACAAGTCGAGGGCACTGCAGGGGAGGGGGTTCCTAATCCTTGTGGCGATACTTGAAGCAGGTTCCTTATGTTCAGTCTATTCCGCAATTTAGTTTTTGCAGCTCTCAGCACTTAGCTGCTGTCCCACTTGCTCATGTTTTTCAGCTGAAAAAACTCAATGGGTTTGTCTTTAAGTGCAGGGTGCTTGGACTCAAGGTGCCGAAGCAGTTTTGAGGGCTTCATTGCCTCATTAGACAGCCTCCCTGCCCGAACTCCCACCTCCGGCCCGCCCACCGCCAGACACCTTGGCCAGGTGTGGCTGGTCTTGGGTGGGGTGAGAGGACAAGGTCAGGGCCGGACGTCCCTGTGCCGGGGCCGTGGCGGTCGCAGTCCAGAGAGAACAACCGACCGAACGAGGAGCGCACCCTCTTTGTAGGATATATCGGCCGACAAAAGTTTTTTTCAGTAGATCGCAGCGCGGTAGCTGCTCTGATACTTACGGAACCCTGAGCCCGAATTAGGTCGTCTGCGAATATTTTAGCACCGGGTTCCCCACGAACATTGGGTGTGCTGAACAGGTTTAGAGGCGGCCCCCATCAGTCCGCATTCCAGGCCAGTAGCAACAGCACTTCTTGCCGGCCGCGCGATCCCTGGACGAGGGTATCACTGCGTTTAGGCAACTGATGACCTTGTGTGGGTTCAAGTTCAACAGTGGGCTGACAGGGAATGAGGAAAGGTGCAGCTGACTCATATCGTTTCCTTGCGGCCCGGTGGTTGGGGACCACTGAAATACACTGTGTCGTGCGAGGAGCTACATGCATGCGCACTGGGCAGAAAGAACGGAACGAAAACCCCGCAACCCGGAAACAATCTCTCAACAGTATTTGTGTATTTATTTTTCATTTTTTTTCGGGATCTACTGAGAAAGTCTCAAAGATCGACGGGTTGGCGACCACTACTTTAGGAGAACATTATACAGTACTGTCTCAAGTGACTAGCCTACTACTACTTGCAAACATGACAATAAATGGACTTTCAGGACCACAGCTTCTTACTCTGAGCTCCAAAGTCTAATGTAAGATGTAATGGAAGTTCTGCCCCTCCAGAGATTCCTCCCTGGCAATGGTTGGTCAGAGTCCTGTGACAGCCCCAATCCTGCAGTAAAGCCTGCCACCTAGTGTTGATATCAGGTACTGCAGTGAAGGGTGCCCTCTCTCAATGCCTTTCTGACTTGTTGAGTCAGATTCAGAATCACAATTAGGTTTATTATCACTGATATATGCCATTAAATGTGTTACTTTGTGGCAGCAGTATAGCATGAGACAAAAATCACTATAAGAAATAAAATACATAACTATCACAAAAGAGGAATAGTGAAGTTGTGTTCATGGGTTCATTGACCGTTCAGAAATCTGATGATGGGAAGTGGGGGCAGGGGGAGTGGGGGAGTGTTCCTAAAATAGTGTTAATGAGCTCTTTGTCCAACCAAAAGTTTGATGGCAGAGGGTAAGAAGCTGTTTCTGAGACACTGAGTGTGTGTTTTCAGAGTTAAATCAGGGATTTCTGGGTGGCGGGGCTCGAAGGGCCAAAAGGGCTTATTCCATTCTGGATCTCAATCAATAAACAAATAAACACCTCACCTTTCACCCTTAACCTATGACTGTATCTCAATAAATAAAAAGAAATAAAATAAATACTTTCCCATACTGTCTGACCCTTTCTAATATAAAGGTCACAAGTCACAGACTTTCAGCCAGAATAAACCCCGTCGGCCACTACCCTCCGTCTTCAGAAGACAATCCAATTCCTTCATCAAATACTCTCACCATGCAGGGCATCTACTCTTCTCACTACTACTGTCAGGCAGGATGTACAGGAACCTTGGGTCCCACACCACCAGGTTCAGGATTGGTTACAGCCATCACAGTCTTGAACCATTGTGGTTAACTACACTCACAACTATTCTGAATTGACTCTCCGAACTACATCACTTTCAAAGACACTTTACCACTCATATACTCAGTAGTATTTTTATTTGTATAGTTAGTTGTTTGTTTATATACAGCTTTTCTTCAAATTCTACTATATTTCTTTCGTCCTGTAAAAATGCCTGCGAGGAAATGAATCTCAGAGCAGTATACGGTAACACAATACTTTGATAATAAGTTTACTTTTGAACTTCAGGAGTGTGGCCCCAGAGCAGAATTGTGACCTCATGCACTCTGTCTTCACAAGCCCACTGCCCATCAAACACCTCAGACTCCTCGAGCCTGACCGCAGCCTCCCCTCCCCATGCCTGGGCTCACCCGCTTCGCAAATTGGCTGAGGATTCAGACGAACATTGCAGTTGTTACAAACCCCGTAACTGAGTCACTTACCAGCAAAGATAGAGAGGTCTGTTGAAGTCTGATGGTACTATTTTTAACAGTATTTATTAGTAAAAATACACAAAAATAATATCAATGCAAACATACAGATAATATACGTCGTCGATACTAAATCTAAAAGTGCGGGTATAATAATAATAATCAATAAGAAATAGCTCTATCGTTGTCTAGGGGATAATGTATTGTCGGATGGAAATATAAAAGTCACTCAGTTCATTCAGGCTGCAGCCTTTGGTTGGAGTCAAGAGAGAGATTTTTAGAAACTTGCCAATTCCTTTTATGATTCCGATCCTTCAAGAGTTCCGTTGGTGTGGCCGGTCCTTTAGCTAAAGCCGTTCTTCCGTGGTAAGGCCCCAATCCCAGGCAAAAGGAAAGGACGCACATGAGCCCCCCACTGGCTGTCGCTATTAAACGCTGTCACGGGATCTCTAGCATCTCTCCTGGTGCGTCTAAAGGGGTTGTTCCCCAGACCCCCTTTTATCCTTACTCACGGGGTCTCAGATGTCAATCAGGTTGGGATGATGCCATCCCCCAACCAGCCCACTCTGGTCATCCCCTGAGGAGTTTCAATGAATAGTACAGTAATAGTACACAATTCTGTCTCCAGGAGACAATGGCCGTTATCTGTGGCTTTGTCTTGCTGAGGTCAGGACACATTCCAAAACCTTGAGGATTCTCTCTCATTTCCTGGGTCCCAGACCCTAATTAATACCGATCTTGTGATTCTCAAGAAGGAGGGGTCTACTTTGTACCCTTCGATCCCTCAGAGTTGTGGCACATTCGTAACACAGTCAAGCATGAAACTTTCAAGCACTTACCCATGACCAGCTGGAACTTGATGGTGACTGTACTCTCTCCCCTTGAGAAGATCCCCTCAAAAGCAAGCTGCAAGCAATCCAACGATTCAATCAGCAGTGTGCAGCAGGGAGTCAGACAACCCTGGGGCTGTGCGTGACATCACAAACACTGGCAGCAAGTCATCGCCACCCAGCTCCCAGTGGCAGTAGGTTACAGGGGGAAACACCATAAGGAGGAGCCAAGGGGGAAATAGTGAGGGGGGCAGTTTATTACCACTGACAGTTTTGTGCCAGTTGGGTGTGGGAGGAGAGATGAGTGATGGACACAGGAGGCGGTTGGGAATAATGGGTGACCAGAGTGAACTGGTAAGGAGTGAGGAATGGGGCAAGAACATGGGATGAAACAGACAGAAGGGGGATGTAACCCAGGTAACTGTGAGATTGGGAGCTAGAGTGAGTGAGGAGGAAATGGCGAGGACCAAAATAAGGGAAGGGAGAGAGAAATGGGGGTAGAATGGGTAACAAACTGTATGTGGTGGGAGCAGCAAGCAGCAGCAATGGAGCTTGTTCTAGTCTGGTGTGTGGGTGAACAGATAGATAGAGTCCCCCTCCTGATGAAGGGTAGAGTTATAGTGGATTATATAAAATTTGACAAAAAGCACAATCGGAAAACATAAAGCTCAGTGTATTGTGTTTCAGTTATATTGACGCTTTTCTTCTGAATACTACTTATATGATCTACTTTATGTGCAAATATGTTGTCCATTGCATCCCGCATGCATATACTGTAATTGTACATAGGACAATTAGCTCAGCTCGAAATGGTAGTGCAAAGCAGTCAAAGCGATCACTGAGGGAATACTGGGGGAGTGATGAGCCAGTCAGTTGAAGAACCAGATGGTTGAAGGGAAGTACTGGTGGTGTGGGACCTCTGGCTGATGGCAGCTGTGAGAAGATAGCATGGCCCAAATGGTGGGAATCTGATAATGGATGTTGCCTTCTTGAGATAGTGCCTCTTGTAGATACTACCGATAGTGGGGAGGGATGTGCCTTGTTGTGTTTTTTATATTAATACGTACCCTGGGTTACTCATAAAGAAACATATTCTGGAAGAATATAACTAGAACTTTTATTTACAACAGCAACCACATTTTATAGCATCATGTTTTCTCGATCATTCTCTCATTCCTGCGCATGCTCAGAACTCTCTCCAATCACGTTCTGACACACAATATCACCACATCTTCCTTTCCTTAAAAAGAAAAATAATTAGCAATATTGACCAGAGCAAATGCATAATTTAACATGTCTCTATCAGTCTCTCTGGGGGTTTACGAACATGAGTAGACCTTCTAAGTGGTTCACACAGTTCTTGTACTTCGTTGTTATTTCCATGTTTTGTCAGGTCTGCATCAGTTAACTGAAACTCTGAAGTTGGCTCTTTCTTGAGGTCTTTGTGAATTCTTCTTAACGCTGCTCCTTTTTCTGTTTGGACCATGTATGATCTGGGTTGTACTTCTTCAAGTACTGTAGCTTTCTGTGCCCATGTGTTCATTTTGTCTTGTATCCTCACTTCATGTCCTTGGTGCAGTTCAGATAATGGACGAGAACATCTGTCAAAGTATGCTTTCTGCTTTGCTTTGTGTTTATCTTTCCATCTTTTCACTTGTTCACCTCCCTCTGTTCTCAGAAGGCTCTCAGCTATTGGCAGATTGGATCTCAAACAGTGTCCCATCAAGAGCTGAGCAGATGAAAATCCACATTCAAGTGGAGTACTGCAATAGGCTAACAAAGCTTTATAAAAATCACCTCCACTATCTTTGGCTTTGTGCATCAGTTTCTCAGTCATTCCTACCGACTTCTCAACTAATCCATTAGACTGAGGGAAAAATGGACTAGATGTTGTAGGAACAAAGCCCCATTCATGAGCAAAATGTCTGATACATTCACCATTGAATTGTGGACCATTGTCTGTGAAAACTTCATGTTTGGATGAAACTGATTTCATACATGTAACATCATCCTCTGCTGTTGTTCTGCTCAGACCACACACTTCAGGATACAACGTGTAGTAATAGATAATCTTTGTTGTCAGTTACAAACAGATCAACGCCTACCTTCTGATAAGGTCTCTGAGAACTAGGATGTTGGTGGAGTGGCTCCTTAGGGTTGCTAGGTTGGTATTTAAAGCATATTTGACAAGAAGACATCAATTCTGCAATTTCTTGATTCATCCTGGGCCAAAACATCACTTCCCGTGCCCTTCTCTTACACTTTTCAATACCTAGGTGGCCTTCATGAATTTTCCCAAGCATTTCTTTTTGGAGACTTTTAGGAGTCACAATTCTGCTACCTTTGTACAATATCCCACCCACAACAGACAGTTCTGATCTGTGGTTCCAATATTCTTGTACTTCTGAGGTACAGTCATGCTTATTATCTGGCCATCCATCCATCACCACTTGTATTACCTGACTGAAAATTTTGCCCTTCTCTGTCCCAAGACACAGCAGTTCCAACTTTTCAGGAGCAACAGGTACAGTCTCTATGATCATATCAACAAATGCCTGAACATCACCAGCATCCCTGTGACTGTCTTTTGTTGTTGGATCCACAGCTCTGTAAAGTGTGCCAGCCGTGTACATGAATTTTCCAGGTGTGTATGACACATTCAATGCATTTCTTTGCAATTTGATGAGCAAACACGAGGAAATCTGCAGATGCTGGAAATTCAGACAACACTCACAAAATGCTGGTGGTGATAGGGATGGTGGTGGTGGTGATGATGATGGTGATGGTAGTGGCGGTGATGCTGCAGCTGGTGGTGTCAGTAATTGTGATGCTGCTGGTATGGGTGGTGGGTGTGGTGTTATGATGCTCATGGTGGTGATGGTGATGATGATGGTCACAGTGATGGTGATGGTTGTGGTAACAATGGTAGTGATGATCATGGTTGTGGTGGTGTTGGTGATGATGATGATTGTGGTGATAGTGTTGTTGATGATGGTGCTGGTGGTGTGGTGATGCAATGGTGATGGTGGTAATGGTGATGGAAGTGATAGTGATGGTGGTGACGGTGGTGGTGGTTATGTTGTTGGTGCTGATGTTGATGATGATGGTGATGGTGGTGTCATAATGGAGATGGTGATGATGATGGATGATGCTGTGGTGATGGGGATGATGGTGGTGGTGGTGATTGAGATAGTGATGGTGATGATACGGGTAATGGTGACAGTGATGGTGATGCTGCTGCTGGTGGTGATGATGGTGGCGTTGATGATGTTGGTGTGGATGGTGATGTTGGTGTTGATGGTGAAGGTGGTGGTGGTGATGAAGATGGGGGTGTTGGTGTTCGTGGTGATGAAGGTGGTAATGATAGTGGTGATAGTGACGGTACTGATGGTGGTGGTGATGAGGTTCATAGTGATGGTGGTGACGGTGAGGGTGATAATTGTAGTGATGATGCCGATGGAGATGCTGGTGATGATGGTATTTATGCTGCTGGTGAATGGTGATGGTGCTGATGTTCATAGTGATGGTGAGGATGATAATTGTGGTGATGATGCTGATGGAAATGGTGGTGATGTTGATGAAGATAATGGTGATATTGGTGATGCTGATGATGATGGGGACAGAGATGGGGATAGTGGTGATGATGATGATGAAGGTGGTGATGATGATGGTGCTGTGGTGATAGTGATGGTGGTGGTGATGTTGATGGTGGTGTGTTGATGGGGGTGATGTTGATGTTGATGCAGGTGGTTCATTCCCCGGTTCCTGCAGGTTGGAAGAGGAGGTTGGTAGAGAAGATGTTGAAGCTGGAAGGTTTCTTTTCCACTGACACGTTTGATGTGGGTTGTTCCAAGAGCACACATCATACTATCTGGGTGACTGAGGATACCCTGTGGTGAGATTAAGATTGTGGTGACTGGCCCCTGCAGAGGTGGAGGACGTTCAGCAGCAATGTGTAAGTTGAAAGAAGCTAGGATCATCACTGAGTTTCCCCAATAGTAGTGGCCCGAAAAAAGAATGGGAAGGTATGGTTATGTGTGTGGACTTTAGGACTCTGAACAGGTGCACTGTCCTTGACCAGTATACTGTCCTGAGGACTGAAGTCGTTACTAGATCCCCACGAGTGAGGCCAACAAAGAGAAAAAGGCATTTATATGTCCTTTGGGATTTTTCCAGTTCAAAAGAATGCCCTGGGGCATCCTGGGAGCTCCTGCAACCTTCCAGCAGACATGGAGAAGACAGTGGAGGATATGAACTTGCTTGAGGTATTGGTATATCTCATAGTCCATCTCATGGATCCACCTTGGAAGAACATGAAGTGAAGCTGCTGAAGGTGCTGAGCTGCCTGAAAGCTGAAGGGTTAAAGCTTTCCCTGGACAAGTGCCAGATCTGCCAAACATCTGTTAGCTATGTTGGGCACATAGTCTCATGGTATGGAGTAGCTACAAATCCAACTAAGATAGAGGTAGTTAACAATTGGCCAGGACACAAGACTGTGAGCATTCTGCACTCATTCCTCGGGATCTGTGGCTACTACCAAAGGCTATGTGAAAGTGAGTCACCTATTGAACCAGCTTCTGTGCAGTTACCCTCCCTTGGGGAAGAAAGGGAGCGGGAAAAAAAGACAGGGGGGTGAAGAGTATCTTAGCCTGTCAGAGCCCTTTGTACCGAAGTGGGATGCAAAATGTGAGGAGGCCTTTCATTTGCTGAAGAAGCTGCTGACTCAGGTGCCAGTGCTGGCTTTTGCCATACGTACTGCACCACGGATGCCAGCTGAGAGGGTTTAGGGGGCATCCTGTATCAGGATCAGGGCACCGGGTTGAAGCCCTTTGCACCTGTCAGCCGGAGTCTGTCGCCCTCCAAGAAAAACTATCCCACACAAGTTGGAATTCCTGGTGTTTAAATGGGCTGTTGTGGATAAGCTGAGTGACTACCTCTACAGGGCCAAGTTTGAGGTGAGGACAGACAACAGCCCCCTAACTTATATTTTGACCTTGGCTAAACTGGATGCCACAGGCCATCGGTGGTTGGCAGCGTTGTCTGCCGATGATTTCAGCCTGAAGCACCGGCTGGGAAACTGGAACATTGCTGCTGATGCTTTGTCCCAATGGGCACGAGTGGGAGAGCATTCCTGCCCCTGGGGTGAAGGCCATGTGTCAGTTTGCCATCACCGTGAAGGCAGAGGGAAAGCAGCAGCAGGATCAAGCAGTGGATCAATTGGGAGCTTCTGATGACGCCATTCCCCAAGTTTACTGTAACCTGACTGCTCTGAAGACAAATCAGCTGCCAGAATTGAGTTCTGGGGAAGTGGCAGCTGCTCAGTGTGATGGTCTGGGCATTGGTGCCATTTGGGCAGCGGTCGAAAAGAGAGACATGGCTCAGGCGGAGAAGATGAAACATGTGTCGGTGCCTCCATTACTGAGAGAATGGCCTCAGTTGGAGTTGAAGAACCAGATCCTATACTGGATCACGTCACCCCCTAGACTGACCTCGGCGTTGCCAGCTGGGTTTGCCCAGGAAGTTTCAGAGGATTGTGTTGAAGTCACTTCATTATGTTTCTGGACATTTGGGGGTGGAAAAGACCTATGGATCGCTCAGATACCGGTTTTACTGGCCCCGAATGAAGTCGGAGGTCGAAGAATACTGCAAGTCATACATTTGATGCATATGGCGGAAGACACTGCCTACGCGGGCAGCTCCCCTGTCCCACTTGCAGAGTACGGGGCCACTGGACCTGGTGTGTATGGTCTGTCCATAGAACCCAACGCCAGCAACACGGTGAATCTCTTAGTCATCACGGACCACTACACCAGTTAAGCTCAAGCTTTTCCTACCAAGGACCAGAGGGTGTCTAAAGTGGCAAAAGTGATACGGCAGAGGTATTTCATCTATTATGGCCTTCCCAGGTGGATGCATAGTAATCAGGGATGGGACTGAGTTCAGACTCATCCATGAGTTACTGAGCATGCTTGGAGTCAAGAAGTCAAGGACCATGCCCTATCATCCGCAGAGTGATTCCCCAGCCAGAGAGGTTTAATCGGACATTGCTAAGACATGCTCAGAACGCTGGAGATCAGCAAGAAGAGCAGGTGGAGTCAACATATTGAGCACCTGGTTCACAGTTACAACTGTACTCAAAATGGAGCTACTGGGTACTTGGCATATTATCTGCTGTTTGGGCACAAGGTGAGGTTGCCCATTTGTTTTGGGACTAATGAGGGTGACCGACCACTGAAGACTTATCTGAAGAATGTGTCTGACATGAGAAGAGAGCTGGAAAGGGCTTATGAATTAGCTGGGGTCACGGCTGCCAAGCAGAATCAAGGAAATAAGAGGAGGTACAATCAAAAGCTGAGGTTCTCCCAACACCTGCTGGGAGACCGAGTCCTCATGAGGAATTTGGGGCTAACTGGAAAGCATAAGTTGGCTGACGGCTGGGTGGCCACACCCTATGTGGTGGAGAGTCAGATGCCAAACCTACCAGTTTTTCAGGTGAAACCAGAGGATGGGAATGGGCCTGTCAAGATTCTCCATCAGAATCACCTGCTGACCCTGGGACAAGAGGTGCAGGTAGACCCAGAGCCCGATTTGGAGCCTACAGCTAGTAAGAGGACTCTGCGGAAATGCGGGATAACTGCAGGGCCCACAGCAGGCAAGGTTAGGCCAGCCCCACCCCTGGGATGGATACTGATTTGGAGGATGAGGACCTGGATGTTTGGTATATGCTGTCTTTCATTAACTCCCCATTGACTGAGGAAGAGACTCCTGGCCCTTCTCTTGCTGAGGCAGGTGAAGTGGCGGGGGGGGGGGGGGGCTATCTGTGGGCAGCCTAGGTTACAGCGGGACTCTGCAGGGGAGGAAGCGGAACTTGGCCACGGGCCAGAGGGGTCCGTGTTGCAGGTGGGCATGAGTGATAGGTTGGGAGAGACCTTGCCAGGTAGACCGGAAGTATCCCCAGTAATGTCTGAACCTGAAGAGTTAGGTGAGGGGTTGCGGAGGTCTCAGAGAATTCCGAGACCACCGGATAGGCTGGCCTACATAGTACCAGGGGAACAGAGTGTGACACCTACCTTTTGGGGAGCTATGTCACTGAATTGTGCACCTGTTTTGAACTTTGTGTTTTGCAGGAAGGGTTGGCGAATTAGCTCAATGTCATGAGGACATGACTAAATTTGGTGGGAGGAGAGTGTAACACACTGTAATGTTTCACTGCTAATGTAATGGCTTCTCTGTAATGTTCCACTGCTGAGGTAATGGTGTCTCAGTAGCAGCAATGTTTGGGTTATGACTAGAGATAATGGGGCATACTAGCCAATGAGCAGGATTTTGTTCTTTCTTGTGTCTGGGAGCCGGGAATTCACTGGTCTTTTGCCGGGGAGAGATGAGGAGAGAAGACGCGAATGGAGAGAGTTGGTAAACTGCCGAATGGAGTGGACTTGCAGCGAGGGTCCGAAGGTCAGCGATGGTCGGAGGAGGTCGATGGTGGACCATCTGCTTCATCAGTGAGCTCCAACCTTGTGCAATAGACTGTTTCATGAGAATGGGCCCTTTTTCTTTTTTTAAATTTTTTTTACTAACCATATAGTCAAATTAAGAATTACAAAGCTCAATTGTTTAATTGCATATCGTGTACTGTTTGTTATTTCGGGGTACTGATTTGTAACAGGGGACACATTGCACAGCATCCACCCAAACAAGATTTCTTAAGTTTGGCCAGGCCGGGGGCTATCATCCCCTATATTAAGCCGCCAGCCAAACTGAGTGTTACAATTGAAATACAGCTGCATCAGCTTGAATTAATCAGTCTGGTGGAAGAAGCTGTCCCCAAGCCTGCTGGTCCTGGCTTTTTTGCTGCAGTACTGTTTCCCACAGTAGCAGCTGGAATAGTTTGTGGTTGGGGTGACTAGGGTCCCCAATGATCCCTTGGGCCCTTTTTACACACCTGTCTTTGTAAATGTCCTGAATAGTGGGAAGTTCACATCTACAGATGAGGTGGGCTGTCCGCACCACTCTCTGCAGAGTCCTGTGATTGAGGGAAGTACAGTTCCCATACCAGGCAGTGATGCAGCCAGTCAGGATGCTCTCAATTGTGCCCCTATAGAAAGTTCTTAGGATTTGGGGGCCCTTACCAAAATTCTTCAAGTGTTTGAGGTAAAAGAGGAGCCTTTGTGCTTTTTTCATCACACAGCCAGGAGGTACAGACCATGTGAGATCCTCGATGATGTTTATGCCAAGGAACTTAAAGCTGTTCACTCTCTCAACCCCAGATCCCTTGATATCAATAGGGGCTAACCTGTTTCCATTCCTCCTGTAGTCCACAACCAGCTGCTTCACTAGGGAAGACAAAAGACAATCTCCCAGATGTAATAGTGGCCAGAGGACCTAGGGTAACTGAGGAACTGAAGGAAATTCACATTAGGCAGAAAATGTTGTTGGATAGACTGATGGGACTGAAGGCTGATAAATCCCCAGGGCCTGAAGGTCTGCATCCTAGGGTACTTAAGGAGGTGGCTCTAGAAATTGTGGATGCATTGGTAATCATTTTCCAATGTTCTATAGATTCAGGATCAGTTCCTGCGGATTGGAGGGAAGCTAATGTTATCCCACTTTTTAAGAAAGGAGGGAGAGAGAAAACAGACCAGTTAGCCTGACATCAGTGGTGGGGAAGATGCTGGAGTCAATTATAAAAGATGAAATAGCAGCTCATTTGGATAGCAGTAACAGGATCAGTCCGTCAGCATGGATTTATGAAGGGGAAATCATGCTTGACTAATCTTCCGGAGTTTTTTGAGGATGTAACTATGAAAATGGACAAGGGAGAGCCAGTGGATGTAGTGTACCTGGACTTTCAGAAAGCCTTTGATAAGGTCCCACATAGGAGATTAGCGGGCAAAATTGGAGCGCATGGTATTGGGGTAGAGTACTGATATGGATAGCAAATTGGTTGTCAGACAGGAAACAAAGAGTTGGGATTAACGGGCCCCTTTCAGAATGGCAGGCAGTGACCAGTGGAGCACCGCAAGGCTTGGTGCTGGGACCGCAGCTATTTACAATATACATTAATGATTTAGATGAAGGGATTAAAGGTAACATTAGCAAATTTGCTGATGATACAAAGCTGGGTGGCAGTGTGAAATGTGAGGAGGATGTTATGAGAATGCAGGGTGACTTGGACAGGTTGGGCAGATGCAGTTTAATGTGGATAAATGTGAGGTTATCCACTTTGGTGGCAAGAACAGGAAGGCAGATTACTATCTGAAAGGTGTCAAGTTAGGAAAAGGGGAAGTATAACAAGATCTAGGTGTCCTTGCTCATCAGTCACTGAAAGTAAGCATGCAGGTACAGCAGGCAGTGAAGAAAGCCTAGGGGAGTTGAGTATAGGAGCAAAGAGGTCCTTCTCCAGTTGTACAGGGCCCTGGTGAGATCACACCTGGAGTATTGTGTGCAGATTTGGTCTCCAAATTTGAGGAAGGACATCCTTGCTATTGAGGTACTGCAGCATAGGTTCACAAGGTTAATTCCCGGGATGGCTGGACTGTCATATGTTGAAAGATTGGAGCGACTGGGCCTTCTAAATACACTGGAATTTAGAAGGATGAGAGGGGATCCGATTGAAACATATAAGATTACTAAGGGATTGGACACGCTAGAAGCAGGAAACATGTTCCCGATGTCGGGGAAATCCAGAACCAGAGGCCACAATTTAAGAATAAGGGGTAGGCCATTTAGAACAGAGTTGAGGAAAAACTTTTTCACCCAGAGAGTTGTGGATCTGTGGAATGCTCTGCCTCAGAAGGCAGTGGAGGCCAATTCTCTGGATGCCTTCAAGAAAGAGTTACATAGAGCTCTTAAAGATATCGGAGTCAAGGGATATGGGGAGAAGGCAGGAACGGGGTACTGATTGTGGATGATCAGCCGGGATCACAGTGAATGGCGGCGCTGGCTTGAAGGGCCGAATGGCCTACTCCTGCAACTATTGTCTATTCTTTTTGCAACATTGAGGGAGAGGTTGTTTTCTTGACACCATTGTGTCAGGATGGTGACTTCTTCTCTGTAGGCTGCTTCATTATTATTTGAAGTTAGGCCAATCAGTGTAGTGTTGTCAGCAAATTTAATTAGCAGATTGGAGCTGTGGGTGCCATTACAGTCATGAGTATACAGAGAGTAAAGGAGAGGATTTAGTACACAGCCCTGAGGGACACCTGTGTTAAGGGTCACTGTAGTCCAAGAACAGTATTCTCATGTAAGCATCCTTCTTCTCTAGATGTGTAAGGACAGTGTGCAGAGCAGTGACTATTCTGCCATCTGTTCATCAGTTTTGTCGGTAGGCGAACTGTAGGGGTCCAGTGTGGATGGTAGCAAGCTGCAGCTGTAGTCCTTAACCAGTCTCTCAAAGAACTTGCTTATTATTGAGGTGAGTGTGACAGGATGCCAGTCATTCAGTAATCCTATCCCTTCAAACAGACTCCAATTTGAAGAGGTGAATAGAGTCAGCAATTTTAAATTTCTCAGTGTTATCAGTTTAGAGGTTCTGTCCTGGGCCCAGCACATAAATGCAATTACTATATGAAGAAAGCTCGGCAGCATCTCTACTTCCTTGGGAGTTTGCAAAAACTCAGAATGACATCTAAAACATTGACAAACTTCTAAAGATCTATGGTGGAGAGTGTATTGACTGGCTGCATCTCCTGGTATGGGAACACCAATGTCCTTGAATGGAAAATCCTAATGGCTACAGCCCAGTCCATCACAAATAAAGCCCTCTCCACTATTGGGCACATTTACATGAAGCATTGTCACAGGAAGGCAACATCCATCGTTAGGAATCCTCACCACCCAGGTCATGCTCTCTTCTTGCTGCTGCTATCAGGAAGAAGGTACAGGAGCCCCAGGACTCACACCACTAGGTTCAGGAACTGATTAACTCATCAGCTAATAACTCATCTCGGTGATTTGATAAGTTCATGGCCTAAGGTAGAAGGAGATGGGTTATTAACTTCAAACTTTCTGCATAATCACTCAAAGAGTTGAACTGCATGTGCATGTAACGAGGGTTGTATAACTCATCTCCTTCTACCTTAGGCCACAAACTTATCAATCACCCCTGCTGTGGACACTTTCTGGAGGTCTAAGATCCGTATGCTCCACGACTGCTGAACTAAGTGTGTAAATGTAGGAGGGGACTATGTTGAAAAATAAATGTGCGAGGTTTTCTAAAATTGACTCTTTCTACCTTAGGCCACGAACTTATCAATCACCCTCGTATAGCTTATTTATTTATTAGTATTATTTCTTTGTTTTGTATTTGCACAGTTTGTTGTCTTTTGCATGCCATTTGAATCCCCAAGTTGGTGTGGTCTTTCATTGATTCTATCATGGTTATTATTCTGTTATGAATTGATTGAATAAGCCTGCAAGAAAACATATCTCAGGGTTGTATATGGTGACATATATGTACTTTGATAAATTTACTTTGAACTTTCAACAAAAACTTGCCCATCACAAAAGTTGATTATTTAGCTTGTCTCCTTTTTAAACACTTCAACATCCATAGCCAGGAATGATTAAGAGTGATGGCAGGAGCCTACGGAAATTCCTTCCTTGCTTAATCTGATATCCAGACCTGTCATTTATCAGGTGACCCAAAATTCCTCAATATTTCTTCTATCTCTTCCAATACTTCAAGTGCACTCTCCATTTATTTGAAGAGAGCTTGTAGAATATTCCTTAATAACCCTGCCCACATCCTCCCTCTCCATACATGGGTCACTCTTTTGTTTCCCCTCCCAGTTTCTGTCCTGATGAAACATATCTAGTTTTTCTTCAGTTTTAATTGCTAGTATTTTCCATGTTTTTGATTTCCTTATTTGCTTACCCATTGTATTCCTACATTTTCCATACCCTTACAGCTTTTTCTTTCCTGAACTCAGTATTATTCAATATTGGGACCACGACCTACATTATCAACAATTGTGATTTCCTTGCAACATATGTTATATTTTATATCAAACTGGGCCCTCCCATTGGTTAAATTAGAGCAAGGCGATACAAATCCATCCTACAAGGTGGACTTCAAAAAATACTTCTGTTTCCAGCTTAAGGAGACTTCCAATAATTTTGGAAAGGACCAACATTTGAAAGAAAAGACATTTAAGAAGATTTTTACTCACACCGAGCCACTCATTTAACTTAACAAAGTACTTCATACTCATTCAACTATTTGATCATTGTAGGTAATGGTTTTAATGGTTTTTGTTTATTTCCCTCATAAATGTAAATCGTTATCATAGATTTTAATTGCCATTGAAGCACAAATTTTAAATCAGCTGGAATAAAACTCCAATTCGAAATAACACATTTTTTCAATCATTGGCTTATTATACATTATGCGGCATTGATATTGGAGCTTGCTTAGAATGAAGTAATTTTTGTCCTATTATGCCTTATACATCTCTGATGAACTAAGTACTGTCAGATACTGTGCCTTGAAGAAGTATTCAGCCCAACTATTTTTACATTTTACTGTCTTATTTTCTAAATCTGAAATACATTGAAGTAGGATTTTTGAGCTATACTCAAAACATCATTCAAATCAAAGGGAAAATTCCAAAACCTGTGAACAATTTACTAAAAAACAAAAAACAAACACATGAAGCTGAGAAGTATTCATGCCCTTTGTAATTACTACACTAACTTTCCTCAGGTGCAACACTATAATAGGACAAAAATTACCTATCAAGTCTGACAGTGGAAAAGTGTTTACAGAACTGGAAGAGATAGCGGAGGTACTTAATGAATACTTTGCTTCAGTACTCCCTATGGAAAAGGACCTTGGCAATTGGAGGGATGACTTACAGCAGACTGAAAAGCTTGAGCCTATAGACATTAAGAAAGAGGATGTGCTGGAGCTTTTGGAAAGCATCAAGTTGGATAAGTCACTGGGACCAGACGAGATATATCCTAGGCTACTGCTGGAGGTGAGGGAGGAGATTGCTGAGGCTCTGGTGATGATCTTTGCATCATGAATGGGGAAGGGAGAGGTTCCAGAGGATTGGAGGGTTGCAGATGTTGTTCCCTTATTCAAGAAAGGGAGTAGAGATAGCCCAGGAAATTATAGATCAGTGAGTCTTACTTCAGTAGTTGGTAAGTTGATGGATCCTGAGAGGCAGGATTTATGAACATTTGGGGAGGCATAATATGATTAGTAATAGTCAGCATGGCTTTGTCAAAGGCAGGTAGTGCCTTAGGAGCCTGATTGAATTTATTGAGGATGTGACTAAACACATTGATGAAGGTAGAGCAGCAGATGTAGTGCATATGGATTCCAGTAAGGCATTTGATAAGGTACCCCATGCAAGGCTTATTGAGAAAGTAAGGAGGCATGGGATCCAAGGGGACATTGATTTGTGGATCCAGAATTGGCTTGCCCACAGAAAGCAAAGAGTGGTTGTAGACGGGTCATATTCTGCATGGAGGTCGGTGACCAGTGGTGTGCCTCAGGGATCTGTTCTAAGACCCATTCTCTTTGTGATTTTTATAAATGATCTGGATGAGAAAGTGGAGGGATGGGTTAGTAAATTTGCTGATGACACAAAGATTGGGGATAGTGTGGAGGGCTGTCAGAGGTTACAATAGGACATCAAAAGGATTCAAAACTGGGCTGAGAAGTGACAGATGGAGTTCAACACAGATAAGTGTGAGGTGGTTCATTTTGGTAGGTCAAATAAGATGACAGAATATAGCATTAATGGTAAGACCCTTGGCAGTGTGGAGGATCAGAGGGATCTTGGGGTCCGAGTCCATAGAACACTCAATGCTGCTGTGCAGGTTGCCTCTGTGGTTAAGAAGGCATATGGTGTATTGGCCTTCATCAACTGTGGGATTGAGTTCAAGAGCCAAGAGGTAATGTTGCAGCTATATAGGACCCTAGTCAGATCCCACTTGGAGTACCGTGCTCAGTTCTGGTCGCCTCACTACAGGAAGGACGTGGAAACCATAGAAAGGGTGCAGAGGAGATTTACAAGGATGTTGCCTGGATTGGGGAGCACGCCTTATGAGAACAGGTTTAATTAATTTGGCCTTGGAATGACGGAGGATTGGAGGTGACCTGATAGAGGTGCATAAGATGATGAGAGGCATTGATTGTGTGGATAGTCAGAGGCTTTTTCCCAGGGCTGAAATGGCTAACAGTTTTAAGGTGCTTGGAAGTAGGTACAGAGGAGATGTCAGGAGTAAATTTTTTACGCAGAGAGTGGTGAGTGCCTGGAATGGGCTGCGGCGACTCTGGTGGAAATGGATGCAATAGGGTCTTTGAAGAGACTCCTGGACAGGTACATGGAGCTTAGAAAAATAGACAGCTATGGGTAACCCTTAGTAATTTCTAAAGTAAGCTCATGTTTGGCACAGCATTGTGGGCCGAAGGGCCTGTATTGTGCTGTAGGTTTTCTATGTTTCTAAGATTTTGAGGTTGGATGAGGCTGAAGTGGAACTTTTTGGCCTCAACACTGAGCAATACATGTGACGTAAATTAAATACTGTGCATCAGCTGGGTAACATGTAAAATATAGTGGAAGTAGCATTATGCTATGGGAAGATTTTCAGCAGCAGGGACTAGAAATCTGGTCAGAATTGATGGGAAGATCAATGCTGATAAACAGAGAGATCCTGGATAAAAGCATGCTAGCCTCTACCAGAAAGCTTAAACTGGGGAGGAAGTTATTCTTTCAGCAGACAACAACCCAAAGCACACTGCCAGAGCAACCACAGAGTGGCTTCAAATGAAGAAAGTTGTTGTTCTTGAGTGGCCTGATCTTAACCTGATAGAAGATCTCTGGTAAGACCACAAGATTGCTCTCCACTGCCACTCCCCAACTAACCAGGCACAGCTTGAGCAGTTTTGCAAGGACTGGGCAAATCTTGCTCCATCACTTTGTGCAAAGCTAATGGAGACTTATCCAACACTACTGGCTGTAATAGCTGTGAGAGGTGGTTCAACTAAGTACTGAACAAAGGGGGATGAATACTTTTGAACTGCTGACATTTCAGTTTTTAATTTTTAGCTTTTCATTCTTTACTATTTTCTGTATTTTTTTGGCCTCTGCTGTGAAAAAGGAGCATGTGATTCATAAATAAAAATTCTCAGTTAAATTGAACAACATCTCTGGTTGTCATGCTCATTTATGTGTACAAAGGGTTAGGGACTGAATACTTTTACAAGGCACTGTACAAGTGCTTCTAATCACACAGAGGGTACAAAGCTAACCCAAATGACATCCCATTATGAATGCTGGGCACACATGTTGGATCCACACATGTTCTCATATTACTTATGTACATAATTACCAATGCCGTGTTTTCCCCTTCCATCACCGATTGCAATATATTAAGTTAAAGAGCTTTTAGTTTCATCTTAGTCACAGTGTAACTTTTTGCAAATAAAATGAAGTGGGCTGTTTTATGCTTAATGAAACGTAACACATCTTATTGTATTCCAAAACCCTAAACAAAAAAATTTGTGCTAAAAATCCTTACGTAATGCCATCACATCAGACCAGCCTCTTAAAGAGAAACCCCAACTCAATGTTGGTGGTTGTGAATTATATAAATTTCTCCCAATTATGTTACCCTACACAGCCCACTCCCCCCCCCTCAGAATTCACTAAAATGAGCACCGTAAGCTTGTCTGGAGCTCTGATGAGCTGCCTAATTCGGATCCTTTGTGCCATGGGTGGAGGAAACACAGGTGCCTCTGGCTCATCCAGAGGTGTGTTGACACACTCATGGTCATATTGTGATGCCAGGGTTATGGCAGTGGAAAACTCCAAATCTTGGTGGGTCGGTTTAGGGTGATCTACCAAAGTACGTTCAGGTTTACCTCTCTTATCTACAATAGAGTCTTTTCTCCCCATTCCAAAAAGCGGAATGGCCATCGTAAGGAGGCCCAAGGGAATGTTGGTGTGCATCACGGCAGACAAAAACAAACAAGGTGGAATGTAGGTCAACAGGAACCCAAGAGTTCTGTACACCATGAAGAGAGTAGGATTAGGTGAAAAGGAATTGAATTTACTGCGGGGGGGGGGGAAGGAATGCTGTGAGAGGCTGACCAGGTGGTTGTGGGTACTTGTAATGGATGCCTATATACCAACTCAGCCACAGAAGACCACGGGTCCTCTTTTCGAACAGTTCTAAGTCCCTGTCGGATGCATGAGAGATGATCATGCCAAAACTCATCGATCAGGGAAGCTCTCAGAACGCCTTTTAGGAAGCGGTGAAACTGCTTGTATAGGCTATTGGACTGCAGGTGATATGCCATTGTGTGATGTAGCCTAATGCCAAGGTTCTGAATCATTGCAGTTTGGAGGTCTGAAATGAATTGTCATAGTCTATACTGATACCAACCACCCAGCTACAATAATCATATGTTAATTCCATTTCTTATTATTCCCACATACCACAACATACGACATATTCCACCCCTCACCTACATATTAGGGATAACTTACAAGCCACCAATTAACGCACTGACCTGCATGCCTCAGGATGTCGGAGGAAACTGGAACACCCAGAAGAAACCCACACAATTGGGATTGAATCCGGGTGTCTGGTGCTCTGAGGTAATGGTTCTACCCACTGTATCACTGTGCTGCCCTTGAAAATCATGTATTCTTTAACTACTTGCACTGCATGAGTATTTTGTAAAAAAAGCTGTAACTAGAATTATAGCTATTGCAAAGGAATCACTACAATAATCAGGTTGGATTCAGATGGACAGTTAGCTACTTTCCTGAACTGTCACCTATTTCCCAGATCTGTTTTCTGACCAGTAAGCATTGGAGCCAAATTAGAACACTTGGATCTGCTTTCTCCTATAATGTTTCCTTAATCTCTCTTTTGCATTTCACTGGCTTTTCATATTTCCCACTTTCTTTATTTTCTAAAAAATATATTATTCAGTCTAAAATTTTAAAGAGGTTACATCATTGAATTGGAAAGCTTACAGGGGATTGTGGAGGAAGTTTCTTGATTGATGCTGGATTTGAATGGTTGTCCTTTGTCTCCAACAGGGCCATGTTTGCAATGCACAGTTGCAGTAAGATCTGACACTGCCCAGCATCAGTCATTGAACGCCACTCTATTCTTCATGAAGTAGGGTCCTGTCCATAAACTAAGCACCGTCTGGAGCCTTCTGCAAAAATGAGAGGGTCCCATAGTTATGTATTTCATTGTGCATATTGCAAAAATAAAATTTACAGTTTAAAAAGCTATTCCCAACACACACTCAGATTACGGTGCCTTGAAGCCATTACACTGGTCAACCTCTCAGCAAGTTTATACTAGGTGAGCATTGCCTCCTCAGGATCTCTGTATAACAAAAACCACTTAGAGTGTGTGGGGAGATGTAGAAGTTGAGGGGTGGGGCTTGTGATCAAAGGTTAAAAAATAGATCAAATAATGAATCCAACTGGGCTTTGTGGTATCTACTAAAATGCAAAGAGAATAATCAGAATGGGGTTTATTATCAATGACATTGCCATGAAATGTGCTATTCTGTGATAGCAGTACAGTGCATGACATAAATGTACAAGCGACAATAAGAAAATTAAAATAGAAATAAAATGAATAAATATTGCAATAGTGAGGTGCATGAATTGTTCAGAAATCTGATAGTGGAGGGAAGAGGCTGTTCATAAAATGCCGAGTGTGTGTCTCAATGAATAAGGCAGATGAGCTGTAGGCAGCGATGTATCCATGATACATTAAATTTCACTTAAAGAGGTAAGAGACAGCAACTTCAAAGTGGTAACAGCTTTCAGTGGAGCCAGATAAGGATGGGGGGAATATTTGATAAACAATTAGATTTGCACAAAGGGAAGATTTTGGATCATTAAATGAGGCTGCATGGCTTGAACCAAAATCAGAAAGGCAGTCACTCTCATGAAAGCACTATAGACCCCCACAATGGAGACAAAATAGCAAATCCATAGACAATTTTTTGAAAAATGAAAATCCCCTAAAGATGTTAACAGTGGAAGATTTCAGTCACCCAAACATTAACTGGGTTTAAGTCCATGCAGGGGACATGGAATTCCCCAAAAACCTCAGAAGGCAAATAGAGTGGGACTTTCTCCTCTAGAGCAGTCCCAACACCAACCCCTGCGGAACATCATTAGTCACTGGCAGCCAATCAGAAAAGGCTCCTTTTATTCCCACTCTTTATCTCCTGTCAACCAGTCAATGCTTTATTCATGCTAGTATCTTTCCTGTAATACCATGGGCTCATATCTTGTTAGACAGCCTCATGTGTGGCACCTTGTCAAAGGCCTTCTGAAAATTCAAGTACACAACATCCACTGATTCTCCTTTGTGTATCCTGCTTGTTATTTCCTCAAAGGATTCCAATAAATTTGTCAGGCCAGATTTCTGTCAAGGAAACCATGCTGCCTTTGGTCTATTTTACCACATGCTATCAAGTTTCCCAAAAACCACATCCTTAACAATTGACTCCAACATCTTCCCCACCATTGAGGTCTGGATAACTGGCCTATAATTTCTTCTTCTGCCTCCCTCCCTTCTTGAAGAGTAGAGTGAAATTTGTAATTTTTCAGTACCCCGGAACTATGCAAAAATCTATTGCTTCTTGAAAGATCATTACTGATGCCTCCATAATCTCTTTAGCTTCCTCTTTCAGAAGCCTGGTCCATCTGATCCATCTGGTCCTTCAGATCTTTCTGATTCCCAAACAACTTCTCCCTACTAATAAAAACCGCTTTCTCTTCTGCCCCAACACTCTCAAACTTCCGGCATACTACTAGTGTCTACCACAGTGAAGACGAATACAAAATACTTATTCTGTTTGTACGCCATTTTCTTGTCCTCCATTTCTACCTTTCCAGCCTCATTTTCCAGCTGTTCAATACCTACTCTCACCTCTTTAACACTATTGACAGAGCTGAAGAAATATTTGGTATCTCCTTTGATTTTATTGGCTAGCTAGCATTCATATTTCATCTTTCTTTTCCTTGTGGCTTTTTTAGTTGCCTTCTGTGGATTTTTAAAAGTTTCCCAGTCCCTGTGAATTTTTGCTCTATCGTATGCCCTCTCTACTGCTTTTAAGTTGCTTTGTCTTTGCTTGTCAGCCAAGATTGCATCATTCTGCCTGTGCTGTCTTTACGACAGTTATTTAGTTTATAATATTTTTGCTTAGTAATTCATTCGATAGTATTTTCTAGTTAGAATTAGAAGTGTTTAAAGTATATTCATTGCATGTAAAATATATCGGCATGCGATGACGTCACATCCGGTTTCGCCGCGTCTTGTGGGAAAGTACCGGTTTGAAATTAGCGCGAGGGTGGGGGCTCACCACGAGGCACACCTGAGCAGAAGTTGTTTTGCAGGCATGAGAAATCACAGTGAGAGCAACGCTGTGTTAATAGATAATCGATATATTGAACTAAGATGTTAATGCCGATCCTGTTAGAAGTAACGACGGTCGATAATATTTATGCTTTCGTTAGTTAAAGAGTTGCGGATAGTTTGCATGGAAGTGTATTTAAAGTAGTCAATGGAGCAGGTAAACTCTGCCTGTATACTGCACCTTAGTGTAATGTAGTTATAGTCACCTTTGCAAGTATTTACAATTGAAATGTGATATTAAGGAAGGAACAAATACTGTATCAATCTTGTATTGTTTTATCAACAGTTTTCACCATATGTTAATGTGAAAAGTGAACAGTAAGTGGTTATTCGTACTGCGATCTGGTCTCATTGACTGGTTTATCTCGACGTTGAATTCGGCGTTATTAGTACACCCGAAGGAGAACGTTACAGTGAAAAAGCGGCATTATCAGGTGTTTCAAGTGCTGCAATGTCAGCTCGATCCAGCATCAAGTCGACGCCGCCCAGCGACAAGGGCGGTAAACCGACATCAAGTAAGCCCACCCAGGCGTTATCAGGTGTTCCAAGTGCTGCAATGTCAGCTCGATCCGGGATCAAGTCGATGGCGCCCAGCGACAAGGGCAGTAGAGCGACATCAAGTAAGTCCACCCAGGCAAGAGCCAAGGCAGAAGCCGCTAAGGTGCGACTGCGTTACGCCAGACAAGAAGCAGTTTTGAAAATGAAACAGGCCACCAGAGAAGCCGAAATCCAGAAAGAAAAGGCTGCCAGAGAAGCCGAAATCCAGAAAGAAAGGGCCGCCAGACAAAGAGAAGAGGCCGCCAGAGAAGCCGAAACCCAGAAGGAATGGGCCGCCAGAGAAGCCGAAACCCAGTTGGAAATGGCAAAAATATCCACAGAGTTGCAAGTGCTGCAGCTAGAAAGAGAAGAAGAAGCTGCCATGGCGGAAGCAGGGTACATAGAAGAACCTGAAGGGTCGCGTGATCTGACCGAAGTAAGATCTACTTTAGAAAGGACCAGACTGGAACGCACAAGCGACTATGTACAATATCAAATAGACAGGCAGGCTCGTCTCCCCTCTCCATACGTATTCGATAACTTCCTCAGCTACGAGGAAGAAAATATACCCTCGCGGCTCCGTGATGAAGTCAAGAATGAAAGAGCTGACAACCGATACTTCTTGACACCAAACTTACAAAGTTCGATGCGAAGAGACGCGGAGGTCGGATCCAGGATGGCAAATTCCATGAGAAACGTGCGCTCTCAGTCATATAGGCGCCAACGTACTTCTCCAGCCCACATGCCGCTTACAGCCGATCCCACGATGCAGTATTTAGCACGACGGGATCTCGTCACTTCGGGACTGTACCAGTTTGACGATAAACCTGAAAATTACCGTGCATGGTACTCCACATTCACCAATGCGATCGACGGAGTCCAGCTCAGTGCAACCCAAAGGTTGGACCTTATGGCGAAATGGCTGGGGAAAGAATCACGCGACCAGGTGAGACGCATACGTTCAGTGTACATCAACGAACCCGAACTAGCCTTAAGCAAAGCGTGGGAGAGAATTCGGGAGGACTATGGGTCCCCCGAAGCCATTGAAGCGGCGCTATATCGACATCTGGGAAACTTTCCTGAGGTGTCAGCCAAAGATCACATTAAGTTAAGAGAATTCGGAGATTTACTGATGGAGATGAAAGGCGCCAAAGAAGATGGCTACTCAGCTGGTCTAGTATACCTAGATACTCCATTCGGGATTAGACAAGTCGTGGACAAACTTCCTTTTGGGCTGCAGGACAGGTGGCTGTCCGTTGCTTTAGATTACAAGGAAGAGCACGATAATCAACCACCTCCCTTTGAGCTGCTCGCTAGGTTTGTGTGCAGGGAGGCGAAGAAGTGAAACGACCCTAGCCTCGTGGGTCCAAGAAGCAGTACGATTTACACCAAGCCAAGTAGATCCTCTTCGAATGTTTTCAACATTGCTAAACCCGCCTCAGTGCTCAAGACTGAAGCCCTTACAACTAACAACGACCCTAGCAAGGATTGTCCACCGCAAACTGACAACGCTCCTTCACCCCCACAACAGGACGGCGGGGAGGGAGAGGCTCACTCCAGGACAACAATTGTCAGCTCGAACTGTACAGAAGTTTGCGGTCAAGCTCAGTCAAGCCGTTCTTGTTCCAAGATCTGCCTCACTAAGGTGTACCCTAAAGGAGCCAAAGACAAGGCCATCAAAGCCTATGTGATTCTGGATGATCAGAGCAATCACTCACTAGTCAGTCCAGAGTTCTTTAAATTGTTCAACATTGAGAGTGAGCAGTTCCCATACTACCTCAATACTTGCTCAGGCAACATGGAAACCCAAGGAAGGAAGGCAGAAGGCATCCAGATCGAGTCCCTGGATGGTAAAGTCGTCATCTGTCTCCCTCTGCTCTTAGAGTACGATGGAATCATGAATAACCGCACTGGGATCCCGACACCAAGTGCGGTGCTACACCAGCCACATCTCCACCACATCGCCAAACACATCCCAGAACTGGATCCAAAAGCGGAAATACTCCTGCTATTAGGAAGAGATGTTATCCAGGTACACAAGGTTAGGCAGCAGGTCAATGGACCACTCGACGCCCCCTTCGCGCAACGTCTGGATCTGGGCTGGGTGGTGATAGGAGAGGTGTGCCCCGGTGTCGTACACAAACCGATGGTTAACACACTCATAGAGAGTGGCCGCCATTCAATCTTTCAACCCTGCCCGAGTGCCCCGTGCATTAAGGAAGCACAACAAGACATTACCAAGCGTAAAGTAACCGACGAGATGCTAGGTCAGTCAGTTTTCGTTCAAACCGAGCACGGAAACAAACTTGCACAATCAGCTCAAGATACCATTTCTTTAAAAACCAAAGACACCAAGGTCTTCAGAGAACCACGCCAGCGCTCACCAGATAACAAAGAGCAGGCAGTCAAACGGTTCACGTCCTTACGGAAAACCCGGAAAAGGAAACCTGAGATGCAGCAACGCACCCGATTGGCCCACGAGGTACTGTGCACCCTAATGGCAGAGGTCACAGCCATTATAAACGCACAATTACTCCTACCTGTGTCTTCTGACCCAGAAAACCCCTTCATACCTTCGCCATCAATGCTCCTTACACAGAAGGTAGGAACACCTCCTCCACCAGGAGACTTCTCAGACAAGGATTTGTACACAAAGCAATGGAGACAAGTCCAGGCTCTGGCAAATCAGCTCTGGTCTTGCTGGAGACAAAAATATCTACCTTTGTTGCAACAGAGACAAAAGTGGACAGAACCCCGCAGGAATCTTCAAGTTGGAGACTTAGTCCTGCTCAGGGACAAGCGAATCGCCCGCAACAGCTGGCCAACGGCCAGAATCACTGCTACATTCCCTAGCGGGGATGGACATGTCAGGAAGATCGAATTGAAGACTACCGACCAAGGCGATGTGAAAATTTACCAAGGGCCAGTTACAGAAGTTATTCTACTTCTACCCAATGACTGATTAAGAGACTAAGTTTTGTACTCTGCTCATTGTGACCTTACGAAGGTCAAGCGGGGAGTGTGCTGTTTTTATGACAGTTATTTAGTTTATAATATTTTTGCTTAGTAATTCATTCGATAGTATTTTCTAGTTAGAATTAGAAGTGTTTAAAGTATATTCATTGCATGTAAAATATATCGGCATGCGATGACGTCACATCCGGTTTCGCCGCGTCTTGTGGGAAAGTACCGGTTTGAAATTAGCGCGAGGGTGGGGGCTCACCACGAGGCACACCTGAGCAGAAGTTGTTTTGCAGGCATGAGAAATCACAGTGAGAGCAACGCTGTAAGTTAATAGATAATCGATATATTGAACTAAGATGTTAATGCCGATCCTGTTAGAAGTAACGACGGTCGATAATGTTTATGCTTTCGTTAGTTAAAGAGTTGCGGATAGTTTGCATGGAAGTGTATTTAAAGTAGTCAATGGAGCAGGTAAACTCTGCCTGTATACTGCACCTTAGTGTAATGTAGTTATAGTCACCTTTGCAAGTATTTACAATTGAAATGTGATATTAAGGAAGGAACAAATACTATATCAATCTTGTATTGTTTTATCAACAGTTTTCACCATATGTTAATGTGAAGAGTGAACAGTAAATGGTTATTCTTACTGCGATCTGGTCTCATTGACTGGTTTATCTCGACGTTGAATTCGGCGTTATTAGTACACGCGAAGGAGAACGTTACACTGCCTTCAGAATGCTTTATTTTAGATATTTCTATCCAATGTTTTTGGAATTACTCCCCAAAACTCCAGCCAATGCTGTTCTGCTGTCATTCCTGCTAATGACCTCTTTCAATCAACTTTGGCCAGCTCCTCTCTCATGTCTCTTTAATTCCCTTTATTCTGTAATACCAATACATGTGACTTTAGCTTCTCCCTCTCAAATTGCAGAGTGAATTCTAGCATATAATGATCACTGTCTCCTAAGGATTCCTTTAACTTAAGCTCCCTAATCAAATCTGGTTCATTACACAACACCCAATCCAGAATAGCTGATTCCCTAGTGGGTTTAACCACAAGCTGCCCTAAATTACATCTTGCAGTCATTCTTCAAATTCTCTCTCTTGGGATCCAACACTAACCTGATTTTCCCCAATCTAGCTGCATATTGAAATCTCCCATGGCTATCGTAACATTGCGCATTTGATATGCCTTTTCTATCTCCCATTGTAATTTGTAGTTCCACATCCTGGCTCTGGTTTGGAGGCTTGTGTATAACTCGTATCAGGGTCTTTTTACCCTTGCAGTTTCTTGACTCTACCCACAAGGATTCTCACCTTCTAATTCTATGTCACGTCTTTCTAATGATTTTATTTCATTTTTTTTATTTTTCATTTTTTATTTTTATTTTCATTTTTTTTTTACCAACAGAGCCATACCGTCCCCTCTGCCTACCTGTCTGAACTTTCAATACAATGTGTATCCTTGATGTTAAGCTTACAACTATAACTTTCTTACAGCCATGACTCAGTGGTGCTCACAACTTTATACCTCCCAATCTCTAAATACACTATAGGATCAGCTACATATGCTGCGTGCATTCAAATATAATACCTTCAGTCCTGTATCCCTTTTGCATTGCAACTCATCTCACTCACTGCAATTTTGCCTTATCATTTCCCTGTCCTTCCTGACAGTCTCATTGCACAGTATTTCTGAATCTGCCGTTTGTACAAACTAAATACTGGCCTATATAGACTGGAGAGGCTAAAGTCAGATGTATCAGTATTACAGTGGAGTAAAGGGAACTACCAGAGCATAAGAGAGGAGCTGGCCAGAATTGTTTGGATAAGAACACTGGCAGGGATGACAGCAAAGCAGCAATGGCTGAAATTCCTGGAAGCAATTGGGAAGGCACAGGATATATGCATCCCAAAGAGGAAGAATTATAAAGAAAAGATGCATTATAAAGAAAAGATGATGCAACCATGGCTAACAAGAGAAGTCAAAGCCAATATAAAAGCCAAAGTGAGGGCATATAATAGAGGAAAGATTAGAGGAAAGTTAGAGGAATGGGAAGTGTTTAAAAACCAACAGAAAGCAACTAAAAAAAGCCATTAAGGAAAAGTTGGAATATGAAAGAAAGCTAGCCAATAATATTAAAGAGGATACCAAAAGATTCTTCAGATACATGAAGTGTAATAGAGAAGCAAGAGTGTATATCAGACCGCTGGAAAGCAATACTGGAGAGATAGTAATAGGGGACAACGTAACAACAGACAAACTGAGTAAGTATTTTGCATCAGTCTTCACTGTGGAAGACACTAGCAGTATGATGTAAGTTCCAGGGGCATGAAGTGTGTGAGGGTGTTCTTTAGAAAGTGAAAGGTCTGAAGGTAGATAAGTCACCTGGACCAAATGGTGTACACGCCAGAATTCTGAAAGATGTGACTGAAGAGATCATGGAGGCATTAGTAATTACCTTTCAAGAATCACTAGATTCTGGAATGGTTCTAGAAGACTGGAAAATTACAGATGTCATGCCACTTTCAAGAAGAAAGAGAGGCAGAAGAAAGGAAATTATAGGCAGAGTGGTGAATCTGTGGAATTCTTTGCCACAGGCAGCTGTAGAGGCTAAGCTTTTACATATATTTAAGGTAGAGGTAGCTAGATTCTTGATTGGTCAGCACATGAAGGAATATGGGGTTGGGGGGTGGGGGAAGGCAGGAGATTGGGACTGAGCGGAAAATTAGATTATCCATGATGAAATGGCCCAATTCTGCTCCTATATCTTATAGTCTTATGGAAAGGAAGAATGTTGAGAGTCGGGCAAGGTTGGATCACTCTGGGCGACAAGCCGATTTGGAGAGGTTGAGAACAGTTCCTTTGGGAGTGAAATCTAGGCCCAGAGCAATTCCCTGGCAGTGGGGCCAGGTACTGGTGTAAGGTTCTGTTGATTTAAACACCGGTCCAAATAGTCTGGGGGCTTCTCTCTTCACGATGGTAAAACTGTGAGACTGCTCTCAGTTGCTGTGCTTCGAGCCTGCGAACTTTGCAGCGGTTTCCCTCATTAATATGATGAACTGAATACTGAGGCTTTTAGCCTACTCCAGGCTACTTTGGGGATTTGGATCTATGGACTCAGTTTGGTTCAGAATGCTGTTGTTGCTCACTTCTAATATTTATGTGATTTTTTGTGCTTTTTCCCCCCTTTTTCTCTATGGGCACTGGGGTTTGGTCTTATTTTTTAAAATTGGGTTCTTTCAGGTTCTTTGCTTTGTGACTGCATGTAAGCAAATAAATCTCAAGGTTGTATACTTTATACATTCTTTGATAATAAACGCACTTTGGAATTCTGCTTGTAAACCAATAGCTATTTCGCTCCAATTCTCATCCCCCTCCTAAATTAATTTAAATCCTTTTCAACGGCTTTTGCAAACCTGCCTGCGAGGATATTGTCTCCCTTGGGTTCAGGTGTAACCCATCCCTTTGTAAAGGTCATACCCTTCCCAGCAGGGATCCCAAAGATCCAGAAATCTGAAACCATGCTCCCTGTACCAGTTTCTCAGCCACAAATTCATTTGCCAAATAATCCTATTCTTATCTTTCTGGCGTGTGGCACAGGCGGCAATCTAGGGATTGCTACTCTGGAGGTCCTGCTTTTCAGCTTTCTAACCTAGCTGTCTATAAATTTTCTTGTCAGTACCAGTGTCATTGGTGTCAATATGTACCTAGACTGCTGGCTGCACATCCTCCCCTGTTAGAATGTCATGGGCCTGATTTAGGATGTTCCTGACCATGGCACCTGGGAGACATCTGCTGTGTCCACAGAATCTCATGTTCACTCCTCTAACTATGGAATCCCCTATTACTACTGCAGTTCTCTTCTCCCTTTTCCCTACTGAGCCACAGCGCCAGAGATCTGGTGCATTGAGTTCTTCCCCCACCCTTGGTAGGTCAACCCCTGAACAGTATTAAAATCAGTATACTAGTTATTAAGGGGAACGGCCATGCGGGTATTCTGCAGTGGCTACTCATTTCCCTTCCCTCTCCTGACATCACCCATATACCTGCCTCCTGCAACTCAGGGGTGACTACCTCCCTGTAGTTCCCATCTATCAAGTCTTCAGTTTCCCAAGTGAGCTGAAGGTCATTGAGCTGCAGCTCCATTTCCTTGACACAGTTCTGAGAAGCTGCATTTCAGTGCACCTAGTGTGAATGTGGTTATCCAGGAAGCTAGGTTTCCCAGAATTCCCATATCTCACACAAAGAACAAAACTCAGCCCCTGGAGCCATTCTCACTGCTCTAACTATGTACTAACAGATAAAGAATGAAGAAGGAACTTAGCAGATAAGTACCTCGCCCAAGCCTGTTCTTGCTGTAGCCTGATGAGCTATAGCCTCCCCACGCTAACAACTGGTCCACTTACCACTTGCTCCATTTGTCCCTGCCTTATTTTTATTTGCCTTTGCTAATGAATTGCGACGGCGCTACTGAAAAAGGTCAAAATCCCATGAAAGCTCCTCTTTTAAAAGCTCTTGCTCCCAGACCTGCATGAGGCCTCCTGCGTCTGTGACACCGAAAAAAGTTGCAGACGAGACAAAAGTGAAAAACCCCAGAGATATAATGTGAAGGTTGCTTAGGGGGCACTTACAGGGAATTCTGGACAGGTTTATCCTATTGAGGCAGGGGAAGAATGATAGACTTAAGGAAGCAGGGTTGGCAAGAGAGTGGAAACATCTACACAAGAGGAAGAAAAAAGCTGAATTCAGGGTTAGTATGCAATGATCAAACAGGGCTCTAGTGTGTTGCAAGATAGCCAGGAAAGAGCTCAAGAGTGGACTTAGGAGAGCTAGAAGGAAGCAAGAGAAGGCCTTGGTGATAGGTTTAAGGAAAACTCCAAGATGTTCTACATGTATGTGAAGAACAGGAGGACAGCCAGACTGAGATCAGGGATAATAAGGAAACACGTGGTTGGAGTTGAAAGATGTAGGAAAGGTCCTTAATGAATACTTTGCTTCAGTAGTGACCAGTTAGAGGGATCTTGATGCTTGCAAGGACAGCAAAAAGTAGGCTGCTATGCTTGAACATGTCGACACTAAGAAAAGATTTGCTCTAATTTTTGAAAATCATTAGGATAGATAAATCACCAGGCAAGATAGGACATATTTCAGGTTACTATGGGAAGTGAGGGATGAGACTGCTGCGCCTTTCATAATGACCTTTGTATCCTCATTGGACACAGGGGTAGTACTAGATGATTGGCGGGTGGCAAATGTTATTCCTTTGTTCAAGAAAGGGAGTAGAGATAACCGTGGAAATTATAGACAAGTGATTCATACTTTGTGGTGGGCAAATTATTGGAGAAAGTTCTTAGAGACAGGATTTACGAGCACTTGAAGAAGCATAGTTTGATGAGGGATAGTCAGCATGCCTTTGTGAGGGGCAGGTCAGACCTCATGAGCAAAATTGAATACACTGAGGATGTGATAAAACATACTGATTCAAGTAGAGCAGTGAATGTATTGTATATGGATTTTACTAAGGTGTTTGATAAGGTTCCCCATGGTAGGCATATTCAGAAAGCCAGAAGCAATGGGATCCAGGAAAACTTGGCTATGTGCCTTCAGAATTGGCTTGTCCAGAGAAGACAGAGGATGATTGTGGATGGTGTATATTCTGCTTGGAGGTTGGTAACCAGTGGCGTTCTGCAAGAATCTGTTCTGTGACTCCTGATTTCATGATTTTCAATAAGAATTTGAATGAGGAAGTTGGTTAGTAAGTTTGCAGATGACACAAAGTTTGGTGGAGTTACGGATAGTGTGGAAGGTTGTTGTAGATTGCAGCGGGACAGTGACAGAATGCAGAGTTGAGCTGAGAAGTGGCAGATAGAGTTCAATCCAGAAAAGTGCATCTTGGAAGGTCAAATTTGAAGGCAGAATACAGGATTCTTGACAGTGTGGAGGAACAGGGGGACCTTAGTTTCCATGTCCATAGATTCCTCAAAGTTATCATACAAGCTGATAGTGCTGTTAAGAATGTGCACAGTGCGTTGATCTTTATAAATCAGGGGATTGAGTTCAAGAGTCACAGGATAATATTGCAGTTGTATAAAAACACTAGTTAGACCACACTTTGAGTTTTGTGTTCTCTTCTGTTCACCACATTATAGGAAGGATGTGGAAGCTTTAGAGAGGGTACAGAAGAGACTTAGCAGGATGATGGTTTAAAATAATCTCAGTGATGGGTGGAAAAGAATGGTACTTGCTGGGTGTTTTTATGACCGAAACCCAGTTACCACTGTGGTATCTTGGGGCTTATTATTTGGTCCTGTGCTTAGTGTAATGTTAGTTATTTAGCTCTCAATGTAGGGGGCATAATAAAAGTTTATAGATAATGTAAAAATTATTGGAGTGATTGACAATGAAGAAGGCTGTCGTCACAGGAAGATAAAGCTGGTCCGGTGATTTGGACAGTGGTGGAGTTTAATCCAGAATAATGTGAGGTGATATAATGAAAGCTGTGGGGGATTAGAGGGATAGACAATGTCAGCATATCTTTAAAGCAGGAACAGCCAATGAAATGGTTAAAAAGGCACAGAATTGAAGAGCAGGAACATGATGCTAGAACTGTATACAACACAAGTTAAGCAGCTTGAGGACCGCAGTTCATTACATAAAAATGTTTGCGCTGGACAAGGTGCAGAAGAAGTTTATGCAGATATGCCAGGACCGGAAAACCGTAACTATGAGGAATGGTCAGACAGGGAATGACTGCTTTCTTTAGAACAGGAGAGACTAAGGGAAGATTAAACTGAGGTGCATTTGCTTCACTGGTTTCTGGAGTGCTGATAGTAGGAGGCATAAAAATCACAACCTGGTGCCCTGAGCTGGTGGGCTTGGGAGCTATTTCAGAGGTGGTTTGCAGGGGCAAATAGTTTTTTTGTTTGAAGTTCTTACCTGGTATGCCCAAATCTTGTTTCCACTGTAGTAGAGGAAGGAAGGAATAAAGAGGGTCAGTCATAAATACAGCATAATGTACAGAAACACATTAAACAACTATAAGTTAAATTATCTGGCAAATGAATCACTGCTGGATGTCATAGCAGAAGTATCACCTTATCACTGTGTGTTATTGCCAGTGCAACAATTACTTCAAAGCATCTGATCTGTTTCTCAGTTGATTAGAACAAAGTTTGATGAACATACTGTAAATGTATCTTATGTCTGAGGCATTTGATATATTCCCAGTTTGGATACACAGAGAGCTCTGGGAAAGTGTCTGACATACAGGTATACTAGTTAGAATATTATTGGAGGAGATACAGAGCTCCCACAATTATAATTTATTAAATTATTCAACCAAATCAAACACCCCCTGAGCAGGTGGTCAGTCACAGAAAGGGTGGCACAATGATGCAGCTAGTGATTTTGAGGGATGGGAAAAGGGATCAAGATGGTGGAGCAAGGGTGAAGAGGTGAGAAAAAGGATAGGAAGGAAAAGGGCAGTAAAGATGAAAGGTAAAGGTTTGTGGAGGGAGGAGGTGGTACAATAGAGGGAAGAGTTTAGAGAGGGGGCAGTGGGATGGGAAAGGAGATGGTGAATGTAAGAAGAGTGATCCAGGGAAGAACTGGTGAGAAGGGTTTGGAAGCAGTGTAAGGCAAAGAGGGAAAAAGACTGGGTGGTACAGGTGGAGGAGAAGCAGGAGGTTACCCTTTCCCCTCGTTGATCTGAGCGTCCCCTAGATAACAGGAAGCCAGAATCTCCACAATCTTTGGCAGGTCACATGCTTACTAGCAGTATATGGTAGGTATACAAGAATTGGGAGAGAGGTGAAAGATTCCTCCCAGCAGAAAACAAGGTGAAAGCAGCATTGGATGCTTCTTGTCTGACCAACTCAAAGGCCCAGAAAGGATTCCCCAATTAATTTAAGTCATGTCGGGGCCACTGGACAAGCTGCTGAATCTAGGACAAGTGGGCTTGGGCAAAGGAATAGAGTGGAAGCACCTGCTGTGGAGCTCACAGGCTCTTGCTGCCATGTGATCCAGTGAAGCTGTTGTTGCCCTTTGAAAGTGTCGTCTAACAGTGTTGGTGCAACTGTGACTTGTTGTATGGGTAACTGTTCCTTCAGGGTCTCTTTCCAAATCAGGGCAACATCAATTATAAATCAACAATGTTTAGCTATCATCTTAAAAGTGAAGAAATTCAATGTGTATGTGTACAGACAAGACATTATGATTTTGAAGGATTACAAGCCTCCATGGAGCAGACCTCAAATGGCATCAGCCAGAGTGTAGAAATAGTTACTGATGAGTATGAACACAGCTGCAGTCTGAGGCACAATCAAATCTGTGATAGATAACCGGTTGGTGTCCCTGCATGTAGGACACTAGTGAGTTTGTACACATACACTGTTTCAGTCACATCCCACAGCAAGGTGGAACACTGTCCTCTCCTACATACTTGAAGGCATTCAGCATGGACGAAAAGGAGAAAGAAACATATTGTTGTCCATAGGAAACATAGAGTACTACAGCAGGGAATCAGACCCTTTGGCCAGATCTGTTGCCTAGTCCCACCCACCTACACCCAGACCAGAAGCCCTGCGTATTTTTTTCATCCACGTACCCATCTGAACTTATATAAAATATTACAACTGAACCTGCAACTATCACTTCCGCTGGCAGCTTGTTCCACACTTACATCACCCTTTGCGTGAAGAAGTTTCCCTGCAGATTCTCCTTAAATATTTCACCTTTCACCCTTAACCTATGAGCTTTAGTTCTAGTCTTGACCAACCAGAGGGGAAAAGCCTGTATACATCCAGCCCATCTATACCCCTAATAATTTTCTATACCTCTACAAGATCTCTTGTTCTCTTGCACTCCAGTCCTTCTTACAGCTGCACTGGGAAGAGCAATGTGGTAAAGTGAATATAAGGAGGCCAACATGGCCTCCTCTACTGTCGCAATAACACCACACCGAGGCTGGAGGAACGACACCTTATATTCTGTCTGCGGAGCCTCCAACCTGATTGCATGAACATCCATTTCTCAAAAATCTGGTAGTGCCACCCTTTCACTATTCCTTTTCCCTTTCTCACCTTATCTCCTTGCCTTCCCAGCACTACTCTGTTGCTTCTCCCCTCTTTTCTTTTTGCCATGGTCTTCTGTCCTCTCCGATTAGATTCCCCCTTCTCCAGCCCTGTATCTCTTTTATCAATCAACTTTCCTGCCCTTTACTTCCCCCTTCCCCCTCCTGGTTTCTCCTATCACCTTGTATTTTCCTCTCCCTTCCCCCACCTTTTAACTCTACTTCTCATCTCTTTTCTCCAGTCCTGCAAAAGGTCTCAGCCAGCAACGTCAACTGTACTCTTTTCCATGGATGCTGCCTGGCCTGCTGAGTTCCTCCAGCATTTTGTGTGTGTTGCTTGAATTTCTAGCATCTACAGATTTTCTCGTTTGCCATTGAGACAGAAGTTTCCTATTTCACTCCTGTGATACACCATAGATGACTACAAGGCAAAGCCAAAATCAGCATGTATCAGTGAATGCACAAGCCAGCTCAGGTTGTATAATCATATAACCATATAACAATCACAGCACGGAAACAGGCCACCTCGGCCCTCCTAGTCCGTGCCGAACTCTTAATCTCACCTAGTCCCACCTACCCGCACTCAGCCCATAACCCTCCACTCCTTTCCTGTCCATATACCTATCCAATTTTACCTTAAATGACACAACTGAACTGGCCTCTACTACTTCTACAGGAAGCTCATTCCACACAGCTATCACTCTCTGAGTAAAGAAATACCCCCTCATGTTTCCCTTAAACTTCTGCCCCCTAACTCTCAAATCATGTCCTCTCGTTTGAATCTCCCCTACTCTCAATGGAAACAGCCTATTCACGTCAACTCTATCTATCCCTCTCAAAATTTTAAATACCTCGATCAAATCCCCCCTCAACCTTCTACACTCCAATGAATAGAGACCTAACTTGTTCAACCTTTCTCTGTAACTTAAGTGCTGAAACCCAGGTAACATCCTAGTAAATCGTCTTTGCACCCTCTCTAATTTATTGATATCTTTCCTATAATTCGGTGACCAGAACTGCACACAATATTCTAAATTTGGCCTTACCAATGCCTTGTACAATTTTAACATTACATTCCAACTTCTGTACTCAATGCTTTGCTTTATAAAGGCCAAAAGCCTTCTTCACCACCCTATCTACATGAGATTCCACCTTCAGGGAACTATGCACCATTATTCCTAGATCACTCTGTTCTACTGCATTCTTCAATGCCCTACCATTTACCATGTGTGTCCTATTTGGATTACTCCGACCAAAATGTAGCACCTCACACTTCTCAGCATTAAACTCCATCTGCCAACGTTCAGCCCATTCTTCTAACCGGCATAAATCTCCCTGCAAGCTTTGAAAACCCACCTCATTATCCACAACACCTCCTACCTTAGTATCATCGGCATACTTACTAATCCAATTTACCACCCCATCATCCAGATCATTTATGTATATTACAAACAACATTGGGCCCAAAACAGATCCCTGAGGCACCCCGCTAGTCACCGGCCTCCATCCCGATAAACAATTATCCACCACTGCTCTCTGGCATCTCCCATCTAGCCACTGTTGAATCCATTTTATTACTCCAGCATTAATACCTAACGACTGAACCTTCTTAACTAACCTTCCATGTGGAACTTTGTCAAAGACTTTGTGATGCATCTAAATGACAGACATATGATGAAGTCATTCCAGTACAAACAAACCTGTGTAAACTAGATTCTACCTAAATAAAATTTCTCTGTGGGGGCAATATTAAGTTTAGCTGTTATTTCTGGCCCCTATCATTTGTGTTTAATGAATGTTTTTATCCAAATTGAAGGGGAAAGTGATGGGACAGCCTTCAGACTCTAGGATTATGGGGAAAAGGCAGGTAGGTGGAGCCGAGTCCACAGCCAGATCAACTGTGATCTTATTAATGCTGGAGCAGACTTGGCAAGCCAGACAGGCTACTCCTGTACGTTCATATGTGGAACTGTAGTGGCATCAAGACCATTCTTGTACACGAGTGGTCAAAATAAAAACAGCTTTTTCATGGATTTGCTTGTACTTTCTGCTGAATTATGAATGTTTTTTTGCTACTGAGGACATTGAATGGTGTTGATTTGTTACAGTGTAAGGATAAAAATGGAGAGGAGGTAAAGTTTTGGGAGAGGGAAGAAGAGGTGAGAGAGGAGGGCAGGAGTCATTGAATAAATCAGATTTTTAATGGGAATTCCTGTTCCCATTGGCACTTACCATCCAATATGTTGTGCCCTTTGGAGCTGGATGCAAACGCTCACAATCTTTGGGCTTAACACAAACAATCTTTGTGATGCCTCCAACGATTTTTATTAACTTCATGCACTTAGGACAAGGGTAGATGCTGGAATACAGGGTGGCTTCTTGCAGATCCTGTTTATACCTGTCAAAGAAACATAGAAAATGTTCTGCCTTCAGGCAGTGTGCATCAACCACAGGAGAGATACAAGCAGAGACTCAAACTGAATTCAGCATCAGCGCCCTCTGTCAGTCTCGATGTGTAATGCCTCCCTACATGAATAATAGGACAAAACACAAAATGCTGGCAGAACTCAGCAGGCCAAACAGCATCTATGGGAGGAGGTAGTGATGACGTTTTGGGCCGAAACCTTTCATCAGGAGTGAAGTAACATGGGATGGTCGAGGGGGGATAAGAAGTGGGGGGAGGGATGAAGTAGAGAGCTAGGAAGTGATAGGCTGGAGGGAAATGGGCTCGGGGGAAGGTGGAGAATTATGGGAAATAAAAGAGAAAGAAAGGTAGGGCTGGGGGAGATTGTAGAGAGGGGGGAAAAAGAGAGAGAAAGAGAACCAGACTAAAATAATAGATAGGGATGGGGGGAAGGGTGGGGGGAAGGGGTATCAACGGAGGTCAGTGAGTTGGATCTTCATGCCGGCAGGTAGGAGGCTACCTAGGCGGGAGATAAGGTATTGCTCCATCGACCTGCGTGTGGCCTCATCTTGACGGTAGAGGAGGCCATGGATAGACATATCGGAGAGGGAGTGGTCTGTGGATAATAATAATAAGGTCTCAGCCATTACCCAAATCTCAGGAATCCAATTGTAAAACAGAGAAACAGGCTCTTCAGCCCAACTCACCTATGCTGATCAAGGTGCCTCCCTGAGCAGGTCCCATTTTCTTGCCCTTGACCTTTATCCCCGTAAACCCTTCTGATCCATGAACTTATCCAAATATCTTTTAAGTGTAATTGTAGTTGCCTCTACCACTTCCTCTGGCAGCTCATTCATTATATTCACCAACTTCCATGTGAAAAACTTGCCACTGTGATCTTTTTTAAATCCATCCCCATTCATTTGAAATCTATGCCCTCTAGTTTTAGACCATTGGAAAAAAAGTCTGAGACCATCCATATGCATTGATTATATAAACCTCCACAAGGTCACATCTCAGCCTCCTTCACTCTAGGACAAGCAGTCTCAGCCTATCCAGTCTCTCCTCATAACTCAAGCCCTCTCGTCCACTAAAATCTTAGTGAATCTTGCAAAAGTGCATGCTTTCGATGTTTCTGAGTCACAGGGAAAGTTTTTCCTCCGTACTTCTCTCGAACACTTTAGAGAGCTTCTCCATTAAACATGGAGTCCAGCAAGGTCCCTCCCCCACTTTGTTTGGATGTTGCTTTACTGAATCCATCAGGAAGGATGTGGAAATGCGGGGGTGTTGGATGTTGGCAGTTATGATGCCAGGTTACTGGCCCCTCAATTGAAAGCCTCCTCCGAATGTGTTGTCAGAGCAGGTGGTGGAAGCAGATACGATAGCTATGTTTAATAGGGATTTAGATAGGCACATGAACAAGTTAGGATAGTGAAATATTAACCACGTGCATGCAGACAGATGTATGAGTTTACTTTGGCATCATGGTAAACATTGACAATGGGATTGTTCGCAGTACTGTTGAGAAATGATCTGGTAGAGTTCAAAGTTCAATGCTAATTTATTATCAAAGTACATATACACTCAGAGGCCACTTCACACTTTTGTAGGTGAAAATGTTAATGAGAGAGGTCAGAGAAGAATGGCCAGATTGGTTCAAACAGATAGGAAGGCGATAGTAACTCAAATAAGCATACATTGCAACAGTGGTGTGAAGAAGAGCATCTCTGATGTGGATGGGCTACAGCAGCAGAAGGCTACTTTATCAGGTCCAGGAGGAACCTAACAAAGTGGCCCATGAATATATGTTACCATATATTACCTTGAGATTCATTTTCTTGCATATATTTACAGGGAAAAATACAACAGAATTTTACGAAAAACTATATATAAGCAGACAAAGACTGACAAACAATCAATGTACAAATGAAGACAAATGGTTCAAATAAAAATACTGTTGAGAAATTGAGTGTAAAGAGTCCTTGAAAGTGAGTCTGTAGGTCATGGAATCAGTTCAGAACAGGACTCACATGCCCAAGGACAGATGCTAATGCCAGAGAAATCTTACACCCCTGCACCATTTCTTCCCTTATTTTCAAGGAGCACCTGGAATGGCATTGCAGCAAAGCTAACCGATGAAGTGTTGGGAAAGGGGATAAGTGTGCATGGACACCCAATGACTGGCACAGACACAGTAGGAAAATGTCCCCTCCACCCCCAACGCGGCTGACTTTATGACTCACCTGAAACAAAGAGCATTAGCCTCCGCACAGATGAGCAGGCTGGATGCTGAATTTTCTTTACTCAGATATTTACCACGATGACTTCCTTTTGGAAAACCATTGTAGCCTACTCCTACCTGTAAGACGAACATTTTTAGAACTGTTATGGAATAAGAGCAGGCCATTTCACTTTCAGTGGACTCATTCAGTTGGCACCATTTGCTACTCCTATTCTGAATCCCTCCAATACTTTCCATGTGGAGGGCCTGATAAATTACACCTCCATCTGTGGTCTGGCTGATGAGACCAAATCCTTTTTGGTAAATAAGTGTAACACCCTAGTTAAGATTTTTACTGCTATACTAAAGGTATTCCATTTTAGCGGTTCTGTAAGAGCAATCTGATTCAGTTGTCAGCTTGTTTGGGTTGAGCTAAGATAAGATGCTTGTTATTCAACAGGAATGTGCTGTCAGTGGAATTGGGAGAAGGTTCTGGAGAATACTGGGTTGAAAGGCTTTGCTGGTGGGAGCTGGAAGAAGACAGGAGGAAAAGGTGGCTGAGGATGCCGTCCCTGTTGCACAAGGTGCTATGCGCAGATGAATGGATTCAGAAGGAAGAACCAATACTCCTGTGGGAGACCCATTTGTTTGAGACAGATTTCGAGCGACATTTGTAAGGTGGTGTGTGTTTTCACGCAGACTGAAGGTCCAGCGCGTGAGTAACAGTCAAGTTCAAGATCAGCTCCAACTTAAGAGCACATTTGACTGTATAAGAGTAAGTGGCCCTTCTTGTTTTTTTCTTTCTTTTATTTATTAACTGTTTGCTTATATTAACATTCCTGAATATACTTTTGTTTAATTGTATGCAATGTACGATCTTGCTGGGGGCAGTAAATCACAAGCATTTACACAAACCAGGGTTTGGGTGGGTGAGAAATCCCAACCTCATGGATTTGGCAGGACCAAAGTTGTCAACACCCTATATGTACGAAGCCTTAGTAAGGTGGGTTTATCACCATGGAATCAATGCCTGTTAGTGAGGGGCTAACAAACCACGTTTCCTGAGACACTCAAGAAGAAAGGGGATACATAAGGATTTATACTTCACACATCAGAAAAAGGAGTAACTTCTTAAATGAGCAAAACTGATTCACATGAAGTACTCACAAAGCAATCTTTCTGGGAGATCAGTGCTCCTGCTCCATAGTCAGGACTATCTGAAACATAGAATTATTGGAGACCATGACTCAAAGCTGTAAAGATGAGTGCCTCTGATGTCACCAGACCATCAGATGCCCAGAAACAAAGTTGCGCTTGGATCTATAGGAGCCCTGAATTCCCAGGAGGGCTTGCAACCACCAGGGTGCTAGGCAATCCTTTTTTACTAGTCTGCAAACAACTGGTGCTTACTGGATTCTTGCTAGCAGTGTCCATTGTGTGGTCCTCCAGTTTTCTACAGGGAGAGCCAGCTTGACATTACAAAACTCTTTAGTGAGTCACCAATGAGATCATGGATCCCTAGCACAGAGACAGGCCCATCTTCCCACTCTGCCCATGCTGACCCATCTACAATTCCATTTCGCCTGCATTTGACCCATAGTCTTCGTTGACTGGGTAGTGCAAATGCTTGATGCTCTTAAATGCTGTGAATCTCTTCTACTACCCACAGGTAGTATGTCAGGCCTTCCAACCTCCCTCTGAATGAAAAGAATCTGATGTTCTGCTGCAAGACATACTTAGCATAAATTTCCCAGGGAAAAGGAATCAAAAAAACTGGAGAACATCAGTTTAAGGTAAGAAGGGAAAGATTTAAAATGGACCGGAGGGGAAACTTCTACATGCAGAGGGTGGTGAGGATATGGAATGAGTTGCCAGAGGAAATGGTTGAGGCAGTGCAGTTAAAAAGACATTTGGGCAATTACATGGACTGGGAAAGGTTTAGAAGGATATGAGTCAAAAGCAAGTAAGTGGGACTAACTCAGGAAGATACTTTGGTCAGCAAAGACATATTCAGCTGAAGGGTCTATTCCTCTGTTGTATGACTTTTGACTCTACGTCTACCACTGCAGAGCTGGTATTATTGATTATGATAATGATCACTGCATTGTTATGTAACACCAGAGAAAATATACTCAACTAATTATCTCTGATATTTGGTCAAGCCTTTGGATTGCCATATTATAACATGTATCTACAGGTACTGGAGAGGAGAAACTGACTTATAAAATGAGATTTCAAAAAGTCTTGGAAAAGTGGTTAAAAGTCCTCCTATATTAACAAGCCATTGGAAAGATATTAAAAGTCCTTGTAAACAACAAGTTATTTGAGATCTGTTACAGCCACATGGAAGACTTCCATTAAAATCTCCAGTTATTGGGAAGAATTGAATGTACCTCCTCAGCCTGTAAAGTTAATTTTGCAACTAGCAACCAATTTAGTTCAGAGCCCTGTTAATCTCAGGTAGCAACTTCCAGGTTAAACTTCTTTGCATTGAAGTACCACAACTGCTGTAATTTTTAGTGCTATAACAGTAAATACCAGCAGTTTTCCCATCATCACTACTGCAAACTTTATACCATTGGTAAAGGTAGTTAACAATGTGTGCTGAATTAAATTGGAGAGGAAAAACTTCACTCTTGATTCTTTTATCTTGTGGAATTATGAACATTTGTTAGTAGAAATTAGAAAGGACTGAAGACAGATTCAGGCATCCAACTTACTTGGAAACTTCAAAGAAAGTGAACAAGAAAGATCAATATATCGTGTGAAATAAAAACAGAAAATGCTGAGGATTCTCAGCAGTTCGAGGAGTATATCTGAATAGGGAAACAGAGTCAACATTTCAGGTCACTGACCCTTCTTCTCACTGGACAATCTTAAACCATTAATATACAGCTAAAAGTGGAAGGAGAGCAGAGACCAAATGACCTGTGAAAGGATATAGTCATAAGGTCATAGAGTTTTACAGCACGTTTTATGGAGAGTGGTGAGTGCTTGGAATGAGCTGCTGGCGACGGTGGTGGAGGCTGATATGTTAGGGTCTTTTAGGAGACTCCTGGATAGGTACATAGAGCTTAGAAGAATAGAGGGTTATGGGTAACCCTGTAATTTCTAAGGTAAGAACATGTTTGGCACATCTTTGTGGAACCAAACGGCTATATATTGTGCTGTAGGTTTTCTATCTTTCTATCCATATCCACTTTTTGCCCATCTGCACTAAACCCACTTGCCCATATTGAGACTGCAACCTTTTTGTCTATTGTCTACTTCAGTGTCTTCCTAAATGCTTCTTTAAGATTGTATTTGTATCTGATTCTACCACCTTTTTTGGTAACAAGTTCCAGACATCAATAACTTACCCCTCATATCCCTTTTAAAAAGTCCTTCCTTAAATCTAAGCCTTCCTGTTTTTAATTATCTCTACCATAGAAAAAAGATTTTGGCTGTCTAGTCGATTTATATGTCTCATGTTCTTATATACCTCCACCAATTCACCTCTCAGTGTCCATGCTCCAGGGAATATAAGCCCAACCTATCCAATCTGTCCCCATAACTAAAGTCTTTCAATTCAGGCAACATCCTTGGGAATCTGTCCTGCAGGATAGATGGTAAGAGATGGAGCAAGGTCAATGAGAGTGGTAGGGGCATAATAAAGAAACAAAGTTAATCTAGGGAAGGTTTAAGTTGGGAGGTAATGGATTTAATGCCTGAAATTTTGGTTTTTTTCCTCTCTCTCGCCCTTTACCTTGTCTCCTTGCAACAAATTTATCTAACTACTTGATAGAAGGTCTTTGAATTAAAACATCAACTTTGTTTTCTGTTTTCCACACCTGCTGCCTGATCTGCTGAGAATTTCTGGCAGTTTTTGATCTTATTGCAGATTTCCAGCACACTGGGTGTGGCCAACCATTTCAGTTTAAGCATCAACCATCTACTCAATGGGCACACACAGAGTTACACAGGCAGGAATGCAGGGGAAGTGAGCTTTCCTTACCAGTTCTTGCAGCCAGAAGGAAGCACAGCTGCAGGGCATGTATATGCTTCTTCTCATTTTCCTGAAGTTTACTGGGTTGTTCCCCTTCCGCATTATTAGCATGTGCCACTGAACTGTTTGTTTCAAAAAAGCCACAGGAACTATTTATAAGTGCTCTATAACAATCATTTGCATTTTGTAATTCGGACATGTATTTAGCTACATAATCTTTGTCTTTAAGATGTGATAAACCCAGAGCTTCCATGGTGTCATCTACGACATCAGGCACGTCAAAAAATGACTCACATTTTATGGACTCTTCTGTTGGTATCACTCTTGCTTTTGGTGAAACCTTTTCCTTAATAGTATTTAAATTCAGTAAAGGAATGCACATATCACAAATTACTCTAGCTTTAGGAAAGAGCTGACTAACACTGGTGAGGTTATTTTTCCAAACTCCTTTATTCTGATTATCCTGTTGTTCCAGGTTCGGCCAATAGCAAATGCGATCAACGCCACCTAAAGGAAAAGAGATAACTCAAGAGTTAAATGCAAATTCCAGGGCTCAATATGCTTGTGTTGAGAAGTCAATGAACCCAAAAACCAATAAATACCAAAGACCTGATGAGCTGCATCCCAATTTTTTGAAGCAAGTGCCTTTGGAGACAGTGGATGCATTGGGTGTCATATTCCAAAATAAATGACTCCTGTGGATAGGAGGGGAGCAAATGTGACCAAAGGATTGAAAAAGAGAGGGAGAGAGGCAACTAGGATCAACCGAGCTGTAAAACTGAAGCAGCGATAGCGAAAATGTTGGAATTTCAATGAAAGGATGTGATATTGCTAATTTATGAAAGGGAAAATCACGTTGATTAATCTGTTAGATATTTTCATGGAAGCATCTGGTAGAGTAGATGCATCCCTCTGAAAATCTTTAGGGTTTCAGAAAGCCTTTGATAGGGTTTCATGCATGACATTGGTGAGTAAGATTATAACTGTACAATGTCCTGTGTATGTTACTCAAAATGGGTTTTTTTGGTTTGTTAAGAGTAGGAATGCTTCTTTGATAAGTGTTTCTCTCGCAGTTGTTTTGCTTTATACTTGTTGATATGGTAATTGTATTCATTTGTTAACCAATGGGGAATGTTATTTTGTCTTGTGAGGCTGGGAACTTGGGGGAGGGGTTTTTCGCGGGCTTTTTGGGAGAGAGCGGGAAGAAGACATCGAGGAAGGTGGACGTGCACTGCACTGCTCGGAAGACCACCGGGAGTGGTCCCAGGTGTAAGACGTGGAGGTCGGAGGCAAGCGACGAGGGGTCGAATGGTTCGATGTTTGAGCTCCAACGATGTGCACTAAACTGACTGAACTTTGATAAGTTGGCGCCTTTTTGTTTGTTTACCTTGCATATATGTTGTATTGCCTAATACTCTTTTAATTTTAGTAAACTCTTTAAAGTGTATTTCATAACGGTATTCGCAAAGCAAACAACATTATGAAGGAGCCCACGCACCCGTCATACAAACTCTTCTCCCTCCTGCCATCTGGGAAAAGGCACCGAAGTATTCAGGCTCTCACGACCAGACAATGTAACAAGCCATCAGAATCCTCAATACCCAGAGCCTGGACTGACACCTTGCCCTATTGTCTTGTTAATTATTTATTGTAATGTCTGCACTGTTTTGTGCACTTTATGCAGTCCTGGGTAGGTCTGTAGTCTAGTGTAGTTTTTTTTTCTCTGTGTTGTTTTTTACGTAGTTCAGTCTAGTTTTTGTACTGTGTCATGTAACACCATAGTCCTGAGAAAACGTTGTTTCATTTTTACTATGTATTGTACCAGCAGTTATGATCGAAATGACAATAAAAAGTGACTTGACTTGACTTGACACTTTCATCTCTTTTTTATATATATTCTTGAAAAAGCTTTTTCTATCCACCTTGATATTGTTTGCTAGCTTGCTGTCATACTTAATCTTTTTCCTTCCAATGATTCTTTTAGTTGCTTTCTGTAGGTTTATAAAAGCTTCCCAAATCTCGATCTTCCTGCCAATTTCTGCTTTGTTGTATGCCCTCTTTTGCTTTTATGTTAACTTTGACTTCCCTTGTCAGCCACAGTTGTATTATTTTGCCATTGGAGTATTTTGTTGTTTTTGCAATATATCTATCCTGCACCTTCCTCAGTTTTCCTAGAAACTCAAGTCATTGCTGTTTTGCTATCATCCCTGCTAGCATCTCCTTTCAACTTACTGTGGCCAACTCCTCTTTCAAACACTGTAATTGCCTTTACTCCACTGAAATACTGCTACGTCAGACTTTACTTTTCTTCAAGTTGAGCTCAATCATATTGTGATCACTGTCTCCTGAGGATTCCTTTATCTTAAACTCCCTAATCACCCCTGATTCATTACATAACATCTAATCCAGTATAGCTTGTCCCGTAGTAGACTCAATGACAAGCTGATCTAAAAAGCCATCTTGTAGACATGCAACAAATTCACCCTCTTGAGATACATCACCAACCTGATTTTTCCCAATCTACCTGCATGTTAAAATCTCCCATGAATATCATAACATTGCCCTTTTGACACGCCTTTTCTGTTTCCCATTGCATTCTGTAGACCACTTCCCAGCTACTGTTTGGAGGTCTGTTTCACTGCCTTCAGGGTCCTTTTACCCTTGCAGTATCTTAATTCAACCCACAAGGATTCGACATCTTCTGATCCTATGTCACATTTTTCTAATGATTTGATACCATTCTTTACCAGCAGAGCCACACTACCCCCTGTGCCTACCTTCCTATCCCTCCGATACAATGTGTAACCTTGGACATTCAGCTGCCAACTACAACCATCCTTCAGCCATGATTCAGTGATGGCCACAACATCATACTCAACATTCTGTATAAGTGCAACAAGATCATTCACCTAATTTTTTATACTCGTGCTCTGAGATTATAATACTTTGACTACTGGATTTGCTACCTTTTTTAATTTTGCATCCCTAGTGCACTGATACTCACCCTGCTGGCTGCAATTTTGTCCTATCATCTGCCTGCCCTTCCAGACAGCTGGATTGCATATTAACTCCAGTTCCCATCCCCTGTCAAATTAGTTTAAACAACTCTAACAAACCTGCCTGAGAGAACATTAGTCTCTATTGGGTTCAGGTACAACCCGTCCCTTTTGTAAATGTCATATCTCTCTCAGAAGAGATACTAATGATCCAAGACACTGAAGTCCTGCTCCCATACCAGCTTCTCACCCACGCTTTTATCTGCCAAATAATTCTGTTTCTACCCTCACTGGCGCGTGGCACAGGTAACAATCTAGAAATTACTACCCTGGAGGTCCTGCCTCTCAGCTTTCTGCCTAGCTCCCTAAATTCTCTCTTCCGGACCTCTTTGTTTTTCCTTCCTATGTTGTTGGTACCAATATGTACCAAGACATCCAGCTGCACCACCTCCACCTCCAAAATGCTGTGGACGTGATCCGAGGTGTCCCTGACCCTAGCACCTGGGAGGCAGCATACCATCTGGGTGTCCCATTCACATCCCCAGAATCTCCTGGCTGTTCCGCTGATTATAGAGTCCCCTATCACTACGCCTCCCCTCTTCTACCCCTTTCCCTTCTGCACCACAGACCCATACTCAGTGCCAGTAACCTGGTCTCCGTGGTATTTCCCTGGGAGGTCATCCCCCACAACAGTATCCAAAACGGTATATTTATTATTGAGTGACTCTTTGATGGGCACATGGATGAAAGAAAACTGGAGGGCTTTGAGCTGTGTTGGAGGGAAGTGTTAGATTGATCGTGGAGTGGCTAATTCTGTACGTATTTCATTAGTTAAATAACAGGTAGTGTTAGGGTAATTATTTGATGAAATAGAAGCTTATCGTAAGTGTATGCTGATATGATACATACAGTAGTTTTGGAGAATGGAACTTCTGACTAACTGCTTATTGCTTGTGTAGGCAAACTGGGTGAGTGGGTAACAAGTTGGTAGATGGGGCACAATGGGGACAAGGGTGTGGGCATCCACTTTAGTAGAGAAAGCAGATATGGAGACAGAAGAGGATGCAAATGCTGGAATCTAGAGCAACACACAACCTGGTGGAGGAACTCAGCAGTCCAAGCAGCAACAATGAGAGAAAAAGGTCTGTTTATGTTTCAAGTCAAAACTGTGCATAAGGACTGAGTGTAGAGAGATACGATAGCTGGTGTAAAGAGGAGAAGGGGAGTGGTGAGAGAAAGAGTCCGAGGTGACTGGTTGAGTGAGGAGGGGTGGGTAGTGCCAGGTTGGGGAGGTGAGGGGTGTAGGGTTGGGAGACAGTGGCAGATGGATGATAGATGAAGGCAGACAGAGGGTAAGAGATCAAAAAGGGTAAAGGAGGTAAAAACATGGAGCAAGGTTGGCAGAGGGGAGTGTGAAGATAGGAAGCAGCTGCTCGTGTGAGGGAAGCAGGAATGCATATCTCTTCCACAGATGGACTCTGGTACAAAAAGGAGGAGAGAATGGAAACCATTAGGGGAGAGGTGAATGGCAGTTGGAGCCAGGTGGGGCTACCTATGAGTAACTGTGCATGTATCATAGGTGGATAGAACCAGATGGGGAGGGAGATGTAGATGGGTGAAGGGAGACAGGGGGGTTATTTAAGGGAAATTGGACAAAAATGGCTAAGGAGGATTAGAGGGGGTGGGTGGGGCCAGTGTGAGGGGAAATTTTTAAAAAAGGGGTTATCTAAACTTGGAAAACTCAATGTACATGCTATTTTGTTGTATACTCTCCAGGCACCAATATGGTGTGGAGTCTCTCCTTTCCACTTGGACCACAAGGGAAAGGACCTGTGACCAGCTCATAAGGATTTGTTTATGCCAATGACAACATTTGACCCTCCAAACAAATGTGCCGAAGAGTATTTTCAGCAGTTTCCTTCCTTGTGGACCAGATCAGTCACCCAAATAAGCACTTCCTTACGATTATGTGGCACAGAATTTATCTTGTAATCATACTTCACTAAAGTTCATCCCAAATATGCTAGACTCAGAAAGTGGTTAAAGATTTCTACAAGGCAGTTCAGCTGAAATTGTAAGATTACCTTGGCTGTGTGTGTAATTCCAAGAGAGACATAGCAAAGAAACAGGTCCTTCAGTCCAGCAAGTCTGTACTGTCCATTAACCATCCATTTACACTCCATGAGCAGTAATGCCCTGTATTTCATTCTCCCTACATTCCCATCAACTCTGCTCAGATTCTGCCTCTCACCTACACACTTAGAGACATGCTGATTAATTGCAAAATGTATTCATAGCACCTGCATCTCGAGGTGGAACAATGTGTTTGGTTGCCAGAGATGGTATTCTCCTCTGGTACTGGGAATACTGCTTCCCCTGATCCCTACATGTTAGAGTGAACATTGGATAATCTCAGCTACTACAATTACACAGACAGATTGGAGAAGCTGAGATGATTTTCAGACTAAAGAAGTGATTTGGGAGAAGTGTGCAAAGTCCACAGTGGTCAGGACCAAGTGAATAAAGAGGAACGGTTTCCATGAACAGAAGTGCCAAAGACCAGGTGTAAGGTGATTTGCAAAAGAACACAAACAGAAACCAGTGACACTGATCTACACCTTGCTGTCTGAAAGGGTGACAGAAGTACATTTAATCCTGGATTTCAGTGCACTTACATTATAACATCCACCCAACTCAATTATTTCTTTCACATTGTCCCTGGGCACTAACTCATAGCACCTATCTCCTCTTCTCAATCTATTGTAGTCTGAGTGTATTTCCCCTCAAAAGTATGCTCTAGTGCTTTCATTGTCTACTCCAACCTTACTACCATAGATTTTAATCCTTTCACTGAGTCCTTTTTTGCCAGCTCTGATCACTCGGTCATCTGTTCTGTTCCTCTACTATGACCCTTTCCTCATTGTCTCTTCCTGCTGCTGTGGGCTTGACCCTGAGCCTTTCTTCCCTTTTGCAGTGTCTCTCACTGTGTCTGCCTACTTTTGCATTGTTTCAACACTTTTCCCATGGGCATTAACCCTTTGTTCATGTTTCCAATTCCCTCTGTATGCATCCTATGATGATACCATATCAAGAAAGTTTCTAACTGGCTTCCTCATCACTGTAGGAAAGTACCAGCTAGATATCCCATTACCCCAGACATACCTTGAATGAGTAGTTTTGCACAGATGATGCAGGGGTACCTAGATAAGTAGACCGTACAACCGTGCAGAGACCTCGGAGAGGATAGCAGCACCTGCTCCACAGCATGAAGCCCATTCCTGGAGCACTCAATGGCAACTATATGATTCTTTTCTGTGGTGTTCAGGACAGCAATGCCTGTTTTCGAATACTGAAATTAAAACAAAAGTTGAGAGGATTTATTGTCTTCAACTGAGCTTTATTTATGTCTCTTCTTAAGAGTATAAGGAGGTTGTTTTTAACCCATCTGGTCCAGGCATGTACACACTAAAAGCCAAGCATAGAAGGCTAAGGGAATTTGGCATGCTCCCATTGACCTGCACCAACTTTTACAGAAACATCATAGAAAGTATCCTGTCTGAATGCAGCATAACTTGGTATGGCAACTGCCCTGCCTATGGTTGCAAGAGTTATGAACATAGCTCAGCACATCATGGAAATTAGCCTCCCCTCTATGGACTCTACCTGCACTTTCTGATGCCTTGGGAAGGCAGCCAAAGTAATCAAAACCCACTTCCACTGCAGATGTTCTCACTTTTCCCACCCCTCCCATCAAGCAGAAGATACAAAAACCTGAGAACACAAACCAATAGACTCAAGTAAAGTTTCAATCCCAGTGTTATAAGCTCTTGAATTGACCTCTTATGATAATGATAATCTTTTGATTTCTCTTCAGGATCCTCACACCTTATTGCCTATCTGCAATGCATTTTCTTTGTAACAGTAATTGTTTTCACTAAAAACAGAACTGCATTCTGTTTTTATCTTTTCTACTACCTGAAATGAATCTGCCTGGATGGTAAGCAAAATTTTTTACTCTGTCTCTACCATTTGGTTTATCCTGGCTCACAGAATGATCTTATTTCCAACTCCACCCCTTTAACTGTCACCGGGAACTCAAGAGTCAGTGCAGGACCTTCATTCTATATTGACTAGCAGGAGGGCACATAGGACAGCTGTATTGTCCCAGGGTAGGTCTCAGTACATGTGATCTGTGGTATAAAGGAGGGGTGGGAGATTCTCATTGCTTGAAAAAGGTCCACATTATAATTTTCTATAACTTGAGGCCACACCATTTGGGCATACATCATGACTTGTGAGTTGAAAACAAATTACTTTATGTTAATTTATTTACTTCTGTGCACAAAGATTCTGTAAAAATGTAATTTATTCCATACATCAAATTTGTGAATTCTATAAGGGCAGATTTCCGCTACCTAAATTGTGGTGATGTGAGTGTGGGGCCTGTATAATGAATCTTGAGGTCTGCCCAGATCTGAGTGTTTGACAATGTAGGAAGAGTTTTGTTCTGAGTCTGAACTTTTGCCAGATAAGTTATAGCAGAGGTCTGTCTCAGAGCCCTATAGCTAGTGCTCACCAGCCTTGGCCCACCATAGACCCAGGACTTAAGAACATTATTGGATTGAGTATGTGTCTTGATCTAAGACAATATCCAGCTGTGGACCTGGTGCCCAGTACTGGAGTGGCAATGGATGGCAGTGGATCAGAACAGAAACAGGCCTTTTGTCTCCTTTAGTCTATGCCGGCCTGGTATTCTGCCTAGTCTCATCTACCTGCACAAAGACCATAGCCCTCCAAGCCTCCCTTATCCATGTACTTACCCAAACTTCTCTAATGTTACAATTTAACCAACTCTACATCTTCTGCTGACAGCTTAACTTCACAGCTCTATCTACCTGTGATGCCACTTTCCGGAGATTATGGATCTGAATTCTCAGGTCCCTTTGTTCTACCACACATTTCAGTGCCCTAATGTTTGCTGTACAAGTCTTACCCTTGTTGTCATCCCAAAATGAAAAATGTCACATGTTTACATTAAATTCCATCTGCTATTTTTCAGCCCATTTAGACCATAAGACCACAAGACACAGGAGCAAAATTAGGCTACTCAGCCCATCGAGTCTGCTCCACCATTCCATCATGGCTGATTTAATATTCCCCTCAACCACATTCTCCTGCCTTCTCCCTGTAATTTTGATGCCCTGACCTATCAACCTAGCAATCTCTGCTTTAAATAGGCTCAAATGACTTGGCCTCCACAGCCATCTGTGGGAATAATTCTATAGATTCACCATGCTCTGGCTAATGAGATTCCTCCTCATCTTTGTTCTAAAGGGATAAATCCTTGTACTTTGAGGCAGTGCTCTCAGGTCCTAGACTCACCCACTATAGAAAACATCCTCTCCACATCCACTCTATCTAGGCCTTTCAATATTTGATAAGATTTCGATGAGACCCCTGCTCATTCTTCGAAACTCCAATGAGTACAGGCTCAGAGCCATCAAATACTCCTCATATTAACCCTTCCATTCCCAGAATAATTTTCCTGAACCTTCTCTGGACCCTCTTTTACCTGGCCAGCACATCTTTTACCCAGCTGATCCAGATCATTTTACAAGTTTTGATAGTTTTCCTCATGTGTAAAGTAACCCATTTGATTCTAAATGCCTATACCTGATACGTGCCTCCTTTTTGTTTATCAGGGCCTCAATATTTCTCAATAACCAAAGTTTCTTAAACCCATTAGCCTTATCTTTTATACTAACAGGAACATACAGATTCTGTACTCTCAATTTTTCCCTATCGAAAGCCTCTCATTTGTCAAGCAACCCTTTGATGGAATACAGCTTATCCCAATCTAAGCCTGCCATGTCCCTTTGCATGCAAACAAAATTGGCATTCCTCCAGTTTATAATTTCAACCTGAGAACCATTCCTATTCTCCATGATTATCTTCAAACTAAAGGAATTTTGATCACTAAATCCACAGTTTTCCCCTACATTCACTCGTGTCACCTCCTCTGTCACATTCTTTAAGCACTCTCTAGTTGGTACCTGGAAAAGAACAGTGCCATGAAAGTCACCTCTTTACATGTCTAACATTTCTTGTTCTCACATTCATACCTCTTGTTCAAAGACACATCTCCCAATACTTGGAAAAGAGATGTGGACACAGGTTTGTCAATGTGGCAAATGAAGGAAGGGGAGTGAGTGGGGGAGCAAGGTGGGAGGGAAGGTCAGTGACTGAGAATCATACACATGCTGCAATTAATAAACTTTGCATTCTTGACCTTTCCACCAAAGGGAACTCTTTGTAGGGTCATTCAGGATTTTATCACTAGTATGAAAAGATGAACGTGTGGGACATTATGATGTAAGGGAACTGTTTTCAGCTAGTCAGTGCTGTTGTATTTTGCCTCAAAGGCAACAGTTTAAAAAGAGCTGGGTAGAATAACCACTGAAGTAGGTAATATGATTACTTGAATAAAGTTAAACAGATTGTGTAAAATCTGTAACGTATGCACTACATGGCAGAAGGGATGCAGAGATTTTGGTCACGTGTACAGCTGGTCGGAGTCAGAAGAGACCTGCTGAGCAGCAGTGTCTGCACTGGTGTTCTGTACATCAAGCTGTAGATCCAACCGGTGAGTTCAGCTGATGAGCGGATCCTGGGTGAAGGACTTCAGCCCTCTGCATAACTGCTCTCAGACTGCGTGAATTTGACAGGAAAATTTAGTTGGCGCTCTGAAATTCCTGAATGGTCCAACAAAGAATTCCCTTAGGTGGAAAGGCCAAGAACCCAAAATTTATTAATTGTGACATGTGTATGATTTGGAAGTTACTCCTTAACATGAAAATGCATAAACACTTGAAGAGAAATATAACTCGCAAGGGAAAAAGCCAGGGAAAGAGATCAATTGGATTGTGATTACGTTGTGATGGTATAGAGCCAAAAAGTCAGTGCTCTCAAACGAGGACTTGGAGACTTCCAACATTTCCATTTTTTGGATTGTGAGGCCTAAGAGCCTAAGGCAGAAATTACACCATAGCAATGATGAATGGTTGGGATGGTGGAATGTGTAAGTTTCCCCAGATTCTAGGTTTGTCCCAGTCATTTGGGAGGGTTGACATGTAACATTGTTTTTCATTAAGCTAGGTTGTGTAAACATGGGAAGATGGAGAAATGGCTGGAGTTCATTGTTAAGAAAGTGGTAACTGTGCACCCAAAACACTCAGAGGGAACCAGTAAAAAATGGAACCAGTAGACATGGCATATCAGACTGTCATGGTATGAACCACTTCTGCTTCTATCCCTTGTATTATCAAAGTACTTACTTTGCCACTTCCTTCTGGCGCCTCACATAAAGGAGATCTTTCCATATGCAAAGCCAGAAATATCATCAGGTTTTCCTTCTCTGGCAAGCGGTAATTGGTACCTACATCTAACCAAAGAGACAGAGTAAAATCTCATTCTGAGGGGCCACATTCACCTCTCTGACCACCTATTTATTCCTCAAAAAATATTGCACTAACAGTTGTGACAGATAATATAAACTGATGAGGGTCCCAGGCAGAGAGTGCTGAGACCACTCATTCTGTCACTCACTTGACAAAGCAAACAAAAAGGTCTGTCCTTGAATACGCCAATCAAGGTTATATTTCCTTTAATTGCAACATTGCATTTACTGTTTTAATTTTATTTTGATTAATTGAGATAATTTGTCTTAAAATGAACTGAAATAGAAATTGTTGAACATATTCAGCAGGCCAGGTGGAGTTGTTGGAGAAAGGAGCAGTTAGCATCTGGGGTTGCTGACTTTGCAATAGTACTGTCTCACACTGAGTTTATCTTGAAATCTGCACTCTGCTCTATTTCCCTACTTGGTCTCTTTACTTTGCTCAACCTTTCTTCAGCCCTTTCAAGAAAACATGCTCACTGAACCACTTAAAGCAGCAGCTTGATGAGTGCAATTAAGTTGAATATATTGTGAGTATTTGTGTAAGACTGAATATCAGGCACTGAACACGGGACCAGCTTGAAGCCCATTTTCTCCTCAGCTGAAGAGTCATAATATATTAATTTACGGATAACTTATTGAAATGTTTCATTGCAAAATGACTTGAATGATAAAATCCAAAATATGCATTCATGTGAATCAGGGAGATGGTTATTATTCTTTCCTATGAAATGCTTATGAAAAATTTAGAATAGCTTTAATATTCCTTTCTCTCCAACCTCAAACATCAGCTCTGTAAGCAGGCAGAAGGGCAACCTTCTGATGAAATTCTGATCATCTTAAGAATTGATATTAACTTGGGATACTACAGTTCACTTGTCACCTCAGTTTCATTTAAAAGCTCCTCAGCTTTACTTGGTTCTGTGACCTTCTACCATTGCTCGCTGTGATTGGGTCAGTACTCAAATCTTTAAAACAGACGGTCAAAAACCAGCAGGAAGAAAGCCTTGTTCTTGTGCACAAAGATTGGCAAGGCAAGGTATTTATTCCTTGGAGCATTGGAGATTGATCCTCAGAAAGAAGCGACATAGGATCTAAAGATGTCGAATTAAGTGTAAAAAAGCCTTAATGGAGTTATATACAGGTCACTGAGCCAGGAAGTGGGGTGCAAATTACAACAGGAGATAGAAATTGCATATAAAAAGGGCAGTGTTACAATAGTCATGGGGATTTCAATATGCAGATAGATTGTGGAAAACAGGTTAGTGTTTGATCCTAAGAAAATGGATGTGTGAGATAGCTTTTTTGAGCAGCTTGTGGCTGTGCCCACTGGAAGAAAAAAGGCAAGTGTGAACCAGATTTGATTAGGGAGCTTAAGGTAAGGGAATATCAGGATATATTGATCAAAATATAATAAAATTCACCCTGCAGTGTGAGAGGAAAAGCTAAATTCAGGTGTATCAATATTTAAGCGAAGGGAGTTACAGAGGCATGAGAGAAGCTCAGGCTAACGGTGTTTGGAAGGGGACATTAGCAGAAGTGAGTGCAGTCGCTCTTACTAAAGAAGTGTATGGAAAGCTGAAAGATCTAAAGGTAGATAAACCACAAGGACCAGACAGACTACACCCCAGGATGCTGAAGGAAGTAGCTGAAGAGATTGTGAGGGCATTAGTAGTGATCTCTCAAGAATCACTAGATTCTGGAATAATTCCAGAGTATTGGAAAATTGCAAGTGTCTCTCCACTCTTTAAGAAGGAAGGAAGGTAACAGGCTAGTTATCCTGACTTCAGTGGGTGGCAAGACATTAGACTTCATTATTAAGAAAGAGGTTTCAGGATACTTGGAGGCACATGATAAAATAAGTCGAAGTCAGCATAGTTTCCTTAAGGAGCAATCTTGTCTAACAAACCAGTTGGAATTCTTTGAAGAAATATTAGGCACAACAGACAAATCAGTGGGTGTGATTGAACCTAGATTTTCAGGAGGCCTTCAAAAAGCCTCATGAAGCTGCTAAACAAGATAGAATCATGGATAGATGATTGGCTGACTGGCAGGAGGCAAAGAGTGGGAATAAAGAGGGCCTTTTCTGGTTGGCTCCAGTGACTAGTGGTGATCCACAGGGGTCGGCATTGGGACCATTTTTTTAATATGTTGTATGTCAGTGATCTGGATGATTGGATTGATGACTTTGTAGCCAAGTTTGCGTTTGATATAAAGATGGATGGAGGGGCAGGCAGTACTGAGGAAGCAGGGAATCTGCAGAGGGACTTGGACAGATTAGGAGAATATGCAAAGAAGTGGCATATAGAATACAGTGTAGGGAAGTGTATGATTATGAATTTTGGTAGAAGGTATAAAGACTTAGACTATTTTCTAAATTAGGAACAAATTCAACAATAGGCAGAGTGAAAGGAATTGTGAGTCCTTGTGTAGGATTCACTAAAACTTGCAGGTTGAGTTGGTAGTGAGGAAGGGAAATTTCATTTTGAGAGGACAAGCATGTAAAAGCAATAATGTAATGCTGCAGCTTTATAAGGCATTGATAAGACCACGCTTGAAGTATTGTAAGCAGTTTTGGGGCTCCTTCTCTAAGAAAGGATGTGCTGCCAGTGGAGGGGATCCAGATGAAGTCCATGAGAATACTCCCAGGAATGAAATGAGGACTGTTTGATGGCTATGGCCTGTACTCATTGAAGTTTAAAAGAATAAGCAGGGATCTCATTGAAACCTATTGAATACTGAAAGGCCTAGTTAAACTAGATGTGGAGAGGATGTTTCCAATCGTAGGAGAGTCCAAAAGCAGAAGGCACAGCTTCAGAATAGAAGGATGTCCTTTTAGGACAGAGATGAGGATGAATTTCTTTAGCCAGAAGGTAGTGACTCTGTGGAATTCATTGCCACAGACAGCTGCTGAGAACAACTTAATGGGTATATTTAAAGTGCAGGTTGATAAGTTCTTGATTACTTAGGGTGTCAAAGGTTAATGGGGAGAAGACAGAAGAATGGGATTGAGAAGGATAATAAATCAGCCATGATTGAATGGTGAAAGCATTCCTAATTCTGGCCTAATTCTGCTCCTATCCCTTATGAACATGGCATCTGATATCAAAGAAGAAGGCAATACACTGCCAATACTACCATTTGACTGTAATTTGATTTTCTATCCTGATCTACACTGTTCCAACAGACTAGCGTAAGCTCAGCCAGTTGCGAAGCTAGCAAAGTTGCTGCCTCACGGTGCCAGAGACCAGAGTTCAACCCTGACCTCTGGTACCGCTGATATAGAGTTTGCACCTTTTGCTTGTAATTGCTTGGGTTTCCTCTGGATGCTCTGGTGTCCTCCCACATCTCAAACATTCAGATAGATTAATTGTCCACTGTAAGTTTTCCATAGGGTATAGGTGAAAGGTAGAATCAGGGTGTGGAGAATGATGGGTATGTGGGAAGAATAAATAAAATGGAATTGGTGTAGAAGTAGTTGAAATGGGTGGCTGAGAATTGGAATGAAATCGATGGGCCAAAGGGCTTGTTTCTGTCCTGAACCACTTGATGATTGTCTCATCTTCCAGCAAGGCTCTGTGACTTCAATTATTTCAGATTATTAGCAAATCATGTTCTTAAATTTCAGTTTTTCCTCTTCCTAGTTCTAGATTTGACTTGTCTTCTTCTATTTATAACTCTTCCAGAAATCCCCCCTGTAATCTCACTCATCTTGCTCTACCACTCCCTTGCTCTCCTCCTCTTCCCATGTTCTCCACAGCAAAAGACTTGTTTGATTTTTAACTTCTTTCCTGTTCTGATGGAAGTTCATCACTGAAAGATGAATTCTGTTTCTCTCTCCACAGATGCTGCCTGACCATTTGAATGTTTATCTCCAGAACCATTGGCATTGGGAATAACTGCTTGGTGATAATAGCATTGGGGATAAACACTCAATAGGCCAGGCAACTTCAGTGGAGAGAGAAACAGTGTTAGTGTTTCTGGTTGATGACCTTAAGGATGCAAAAATATAAGAAAAAAAATCAAAGGATAATACAAAGGGATGATTATTTAAAGTTATACGTCAGCAAATGAGCATGTTGCAATTTCCTCTAACATTGCATATTTTTACTCACCAGGTGATTCACTCTGTGGCTATAACAAAAAAGGATTGAGGTATTAATTCTACAAAAGCAAACTGTAGAAGAATTACCAATTATTTGTGCACATGATAAATCACAGTTATTAACAGGTTCATTCATAATTTATCTTGAACAAATTAACTCCGCAGAGTGTGTGGTGAAAATATGGTCCAAGGACACAAAGATGGAGACCAAGCAAATTCCCAAGGAATAGCTACCATACACTCATTTTTCTGATGGAAAGAAGATTCCATACTTCCATATTAACTCTTGGCATAGGAGGAGACAGTTTGGCCCATCAGGCCTATAGCAGCTCTCAGAACATTCATATCAGACGTTCACTTATTTCCTGGTCAATCATTCTCCTGATCTTCACATCAATTCCCCTTGGATTGTACCGCTCAACCATACACCAGGGGGCATTTACTGCAGCCAATTAAACAGGAACTTCTACATCTTTGGGTCTTTGGGATGATGGTGGGGAGGGGAACTGGAGCACCCAGATGAAATCCATGTAGGCACAGAGAGAACATGCAAAGACAGTCTCTCCTGCCATCACATACAGATGGCATTTGAGGTCAGGATTGAACCCAGTTCACTGGAGCTTGGCAGCAGCAGTTCTAACAGCTGACGGCTCTGCCACCTTGGCTTGAGATTCAGCTGATGACTGATGACCCCAAATCCCTTGCAACTTCGCCTGATGCCAGCTCCACTCCAATGCTGAGGATGGTACACACAGTAACTGAGGTTCAACATGAACAACAAGGACTGGACTTACCTGAGTATTGGACTGTCCAGAGCATTGCTCAGCAACTGAAAGTTAACAAAGTAGGTGTTAGAAGCAGCTCTGTTCCAAGTTACAATTTGGCTACATGGAATAGTAGCAAATGGATAACAAAACAATGTTTCTGGAGTTATTAAAATATTGACAACAAAATTAATGTGGGAATGTGCTGGGGAAAGGAAATTTATGGCAGTGTGGTGACTGGGAGGTGGGGGAGGATCATGGTGTTGGAGAATATAGGTGGAGATGCAAGATGCAGTTAAAGGAATGTGAGGGTGGGAGGGTTAGAAAAGTGGAAGAAGGTGAAAGGAAAAGGTGGCAAATTGGAGGAGACAAGGATAGGGGACAGGTGGGTAGAGGGTGAGGGCATTTCATTTTCTAAACAGGATTGTTTTATTTCTCGAAATTCATTCATGTATTGTAGGACTGGCAACAACTTAATGAAAGCTGAGTGACAGAGTTATGTTATGTTGTAACTTTTCTTCTAAAATTTTACCACGTTAGTTGTAGGAACAGGCACTAAGAGTTCGATTTGAAGAAGTTTAGTCAAAAGACTTACATAATTTGACCTCACAGTGTGAGGTGCTATGGATGAAGAGAGTCAGTGAGGTCTGCAGTAATCCAAAGTGCTGAGGTTGGAGAAGTCCAGTGGCCAGGGTCATCCCATCCTATGAAACCTTTTGAAGATGACCTGACTAATTCCAATAGCAAAAAGCCTTGTGGGAAGATCAAGTCAAGACTGCTGCACTCAACCTGGAGCCAATAAAGGCAGCAGAGGAAAGACTGCCAGGATAAGAAAGCTTGTGCCACGAATCCAATGAGAATAGATAGATACTTTACTGATTGAAAGGAAATTACAGTATCACAGTAGTATTAAAATTGCACAGATACAAATATTAGAAGAGAAGTTAGAAAGAATTAAAAACAAATAATCAATCTAACAGGAGGAGGGGGTCATCACTTCCCCAGCGATAGGTTGACTTATTATAGAACCTAATGGCCGAGTGTGACCTCATATGACACTCTTTGGAGCAGTGCAGTTGCCTTAATGTATTATTAAAAGTGCTCCTCCTTTCAGCCAAAGTGACATGCAGAGGGAGAATAGGAGCAGTAGTAGGCCACTTGGCTCCTGAAGCTGGTTCCACCATTCAATATTATTGTATATTTAATACTTAAGTTATGTCTGAGTAATCTTGTATATATGCTGGTTGATTAAGCAATCTTGTTTGTTTAAATAATTAATTATGGGTTATATTATAAATAAGAGAATTGCATAAGTCATCATAATATCACATGATAGGGCATGCCTCGCTTAAAGTAAACATGAAGTTAGACACAAATTCCCAGCCTCCCGTGTCTTCCTTTAAATTAGTTTAATATTTTGAAGTTCCAAAACAGAACATTTGGTGACGAGGTATTTTTAAAATGAACCCGAGATGACACTGACCTGTTGGAGTGCAGTGAAACAGTTGAGTTTTAAAAAATTAGTGCAGCAAGAAACTGCGTGTAAATAAGAAACAGCCCAGCACATGCAGATTGTCCAGCTGGAAAAACAGCAGCAAATGGAGGACTACATGTGTTCATAAAGAGTGAATACTGGGTGATAATAATCATTAAAAAAGCAGAAATGGCTGGCTATGTCAGAAAAATTGACATTTGATTATATAAAAGATATCTAAAATAGGTATACTGAGCTAATTCAACAATATTTTGAAGCCAATGAGAAACAAATACTAATTTTGCTGAGTGCATTGGGCTTAAAGGCATACAGTTTGCTTTGAAGTTTGACTGTAACGCAGGAACATTTAGAACCAATGCGATCCTTGATTACAGAACTTCTACTGGAGAAAAGATGACTCCTGTGGAAATTACATCCGTAACATGAATTACAACAGCCAACAAACCACATTGAGTGCTTGTATGTGGTAAAAACAGGAGGACCAGCATTATAGGACTGTGATCGGCTGAAATAATTACAATTTATGGAGATCCATCCACTGTTTGCAGGCCACATCTCCTGCAATGAAGCCAATTGAAAGTGAATTAAGAATGGCACTGGAACATGCCACAACTGTCACTATGCTGAACACAATGAACCATTGCCGAACAGAGGACAAACAGGCATTGGTGCCAACCTCTGTGCCTCTGATTGGAAAGCATATTGGACCAAGGAAGGACCATGCTACTTAGAGGAAGCATGAATGCGACAAAAGCACTAGTTCGACTACAACAGTATTTTAGGCAACATATCTGAGAAAACCTGATATGTTAATTAGGCATTTGTTGGTGAAATGTGACTGGGTTTTAAGCTGGAAGAGAGTTCAATGAGTTTCAGGAAAGTTGCAAGCATTTGGCTTTTGTGTGTATAAAGAACCAGAGCCTATCCTGAGTACATTAAGGTTATTGCATGAACTTCAAGTGGGAGATAAAAAGCTGCTTGTAAAAGTAGATGCAAAGACCAAAAAGTCCAGCTGGATGAATGGAAGGCCAAAAAGAATAGAGTCAATGGAGATACGAAAACAGAGGATTTGTCAGATAACGTTGTGGATGTGGAAACCAAGAGGAGAGTTCAGATCATAAAGGGAACAAAAGAAGCATTAAATAAGAGAATACTCCAGTGAACTAAATGGACCTTCGCAAGATCAAGATGCACACACTAGAAGAAGAAAAAGGAGGGAAGAGTTGGAAAGGAAGAATGTGAACAAGGAAGACAAAGGTATGAAAGGCACGGAGTGGCCACTCCCTGCTGAACATCGACGGCTCCTCGGTAGGGATCGTAAAGAGCACCAAATTACTTGGTGTTCACCTGGTCCCTCAACACCAGCTCCATAGCAAAGAAAGCCCAGCATCGTATCTACTTTCTGCGAAGACTGAGGAAAGTCCATCTCCCACCCCCCATCCTCATCACATTCTACAGGGGTTGTATTGAGAGCATCCTGAGCAGCTGCATTACTGCCTGGTTCGGAAATAGCACCATCTCGGATCGCAAGACCCTGCAGTGGATAGTGAGGTCAGCTGAGAAGATCATCAGGGTCTCTCTTCCTGCCATCACGGACATTTACACTACACGCTGCATCCGCAAAGGAAACAGCATTATGAAGGACCCATGCACCCCTCATACAACCTCTTCTCCCTCCTGCCGTCTGGGAAAAGGCTCCAAAGCATTCAGGCTCTCACGACCAGACTATGTAACAGTTTCTTCCCCCAAGCTATCAGACTCCTCAATACCCGAAGCCTGGACTGACACCTTGCCCTATTGTCCTGTTTATTATTTATTGTAATGCTTGCACTGTTTTTGTGCACTTTATGCAGTCCTGTGTAGGTCTGTAGTCTAGTGTAGCTTTCTCTGTGTTGTTTTTTTTTCTGTAGTTCAGTCTAGTTTTTGTACTGTGTCATGTAACACCATGGTCCTGAAAAACGTGGTCTCATTTTTACTATGTACTGTACCAGCAGTTATGGTCGAAATGACAATAAAACTGACTTGACTTGACTTGAAAGAGAGAAAGAATGTAAGAGAGCATTCTTGTTTGTTTAAATAATTCATTATGGGGTATTAAATGCATGAATTGCATATGTCATCACACTACCATGTGATTCACATGTGCCTTGGCTTAAAGTAAACATGAAGTTAGACTCGTATTCCTGGACTATCGTGTATTCCTTTGAATTAATTCAATATTTTGAGGTTACAAAACAAATATGTTTACGGTTGATCGTCCCATGCCTCAGCTTAACTTCTGTATGTGATCCCCACGATCATCAATTCCCTGATCTTTTAAAAATGTATCTTCCTCCTCTTTAAGTACCCTAATAATCTAATTAGGGCAGAGGGCTCCAGAGATTAGCCACCCTCTACAGGATGAAATTTTGATACTTCTCACTTTTAAATTACCACTTCCTAATTTTGTAATTATGTCACCTTTATAGAGACTCTCTCACAAGTGGAAACATCTGGACTTTCACTCTGTCGAGACCCCATATTTAAAAAGATTACCTTCCAAACTCGCAAGAATAAGATCTATTTTCTAGAAACTTCTTTAATTTCTGGCAAAGAATGAATATATACTCAATGTTCCAGATTACAGTATTTGAAAGGATGTGCCTTACCTTGCTGGTCACTGGGAATTTCCCACTGCAAAAAGGAATTGGAAATAGACTCATAGATTAATGTAGCACAAAATCAGGCCCTTCAACCTAATTGGTCTCTGCCAACCAAGCTAGTCTCATTTACCAGCATTTGGGCCGTAACCTTCTAAAACTTCCTATTCTATTTACCTGCCCAACTGTCTTTTAGAAGTTGTTACTGCATCTGTCTCAATTATCTTCTCTGCTAGTTCATTCCACATACACAGAACAGGACAGCAAAGGAACAGGCCCTTCAGCCCACAATGTTGTACTGAACTACTTAAACTAGTCATTAAATGCCAAACCTACACTAATTTGTTAGAATTAATTTAAATAGTTTTACTACTCCCTAATGAGTAGTAAATTGAACAGAGCAATAAACAAATGTGAGTCACTCACATTTCAGAATGCAATATTCCAAATGGAGAAGTGACATTTTATTCAATTTTTGCATAGTTTATTCAGCCACTTCAGAACTCAGTTAATGGCTATCCACATCATTGTGTTTGGAAACTAGGAAAGACAGCAGATTTTTTCTCCAGGAGAAAAGAGACACAGATGATGTTAGTGGACTAGTTAGGCTGTGTACGTACTCATTTTATTAATGACTATATTTGGGGGAAAATCCAGAAGACTACTGACCTGAATGTATGGTATATTCCACAGCTGCTGTGATGGGATTTGAAACTAAATTCACTGGAGTATCAGTCCAGCGTGGTAGATTAGTTGTTTGGTAATGTAACTAATCCACTACATTGGGAAAAGAGACCACGCCACTTTCATAGTGACATGCGACTTCAAGTGATGTTAATTGGGTATTGAATGCTTTAATTGTAATTTTTGGTTCATTTTGGAAATTTTTTCAGTTTTCAACTGAAAATAATGCTTTGTAAATCAACATTCACAAATTCTTTACAATGTGGGAGGAAATGGGTGCACCTGGAGAAAACAAACATGGTCCAAGCCCTGATCATAAAGCGGCTCTAACTTTACAAATTAAACACTTCAATGAACATGAATAATAAATCTTTATAAGTCAAAACTAAATTAAAGGTGATGAAATTTATACTAACCATCTGACACTAGTGATAAAAATGAACTGTATTTTCTGCTTACCAACATAATTTCAAAGTCTGATTCTTTGTTAACTGCCAATGTTTGCTGCATATTTTCTGATATATTTTTCTCTTCTGATATCTTGGGTTCTCCTTCTGAATCTTTAACACACTTTCCCAATCCTTTGCCTTCTAAAGTGCCAGTAGTACATCCAGGTTTCTCAGCTCCTTCCGTGGGCTTCATGATTTCTTTGACGGCAACCACAGTCTTAATGCCAGATGCGATGATCATTTTTTCACATTTATTGCAAGGTATTTTTGAAGAAAATAACACGGCAGAATCTAAGTCTTCGGCTGACCTGTAACAGCAGAATCAACAAATGCTCAGTTGCAGTTTCCCTAGTGTTGCTGAAATAGATTTTTGACTTCAATAAGGACATGGAGCAATGGAGTACTATAGAGAGAGTGCAGAGGAGATTTATAATGATGTTGCCTGGATCAGAGAGCACACCTTATGAGAATAGGTTGAGTGAACTTGGCCTTTTCTCCTTGGAGCAACGGAGGATGAGAGGTGACCTGATAGAGGTGTATAAGATGATGAGAGGCATTGATCGTGTGGATAGCCAGAGGCTTTTTTTCCAGGGCAAAATTTAACATGAGGAGGCATAGTTTTAAGGTCCTTGAAAGTAGGTACAAGAGGGATGTCAGAGGTAAGTATTTTTACACAGGGAATGATGGGTGCATGGAATGTACTGCCAACAACGGTGGTAGAGGCAGATCCAAAAGGGTCTTTTAAGCGCCGTTTAGATAGGTACATGGAGCTTAGAAAAATAGAGGGCTATGTGGTAGGGAAATTCTAGGCAGATTCTAGAGTAGGTTAGGGGAGGGGAGGGAGGGGGAAGGGGAGAGAGAAAGACACACATTTGGTGTCTGTTGAGTTTTTTTCTGGGTTCTTTTGGGTTTCTTGTCTCGTGGCTGCCTGTAAGGAGATAAATCTCAAGGCTGTATCTTGCGACACACACAAAATGCTGGAGGAACTCAGCAGGTCAGGCAACATCTACAAAAAGAATACAGTCGATGTTCGACCCTTTGGCAGGATCAAACATCAAGTGTACGCTTTTCCTAGATGCTGCCTGGTCTGACCTGACTTCCTCCAGCATTTTGTGTGTGTTGCTCGGATTTCCAGCACCTGATTTTCTCTTGTTTGTGGTCATATAATGTGTACATACTTTGATAATAAATGTACTTTGAACTTTGATGTAATAATTTATAGGGATAGAATGTAAAATAAAATTATTCACTGTATCTTTGCACAAGGGATAATAAATCAATTAATCAATAGGGTATATAGTCTCACAACCTTACATAAACATTATATCCAAAAGCCCAGCAGAAAGCCTAACCTGAAGAGAATGGCATTCACTTCTGCATGGACCATGAATTTGCCCTTGGCCACTTGCTGCTTATAGCCTCTTCCTCTGCGAGGGAAGTTTCCATATAATGCTTGCTTGATATAGCCATTGTAGCCAGCTCCAACCTTCAAAGAACAGGTGAATGATTAAACTGGTACCAGCATGCAGTTAAAACTCCAATTGTACCAATATAGCCTACATTATAATAAGGGACTACTTTATGTTTTAGTAACATGTCTTTGCATGCGCTATTAGACGTGTGTTGATCTGTATGTGTGTGCCAAGTTCGGACACCATCAGTAAAGAACCATGAAACTTAGTTCCCGTCTCCAGTGTTTTTATTAATAATATAGTTGTTTAAACAGGCCATATACACAACAAATTGGCGACAAGAATTACGAACCTACATCTTATCGGAACCCCGTGTTTTAGTTGATAATGATACTTGGAGAAGAGAGAGAAGAGAGATGAAAAGGAGCGACACACGCGTCCAGACGGAGTGCGCTTGTGGTGCTAGCAAAAAGGACAGGGGAGTCAAGTGGAACATGCAGTGACTGCAAGGAGCTAGCTAGACAGAGAAAAAGGAAAAACAGGACTAAATTAACATAACAAAGATTGCGATGATTGGAACCATTACAGCATTTGATAGTAGCATTGAAAACTGGGTAATTTTAAGAGTGGAGTTATATTGTGATGCTAACGGTGTTAATGATGAAAAGAAAGCCAGTATCTTTGTTATGGGAGCAAAAACATAGGGCTGCTACAGAGCTTGTTAACCCCTGAAAAGCCAGCTGACAAAACATTCGAGCAAACAGTAGACATTTTTCAACGGCATTTAAACCCCAAACCACTGGTCATTGCTATAAGATTTAAATTTCACAAACAGAATCAGAGCAAAAATGAAAGCATTTCTGAATATTGTGCTGAATTGTGCAAATTATCAGAACATTGTCAATTTGGAGCTGGTCTATCGGACGCATTGAGGGACAAGTTAGTGTGTGGCATGCACTGTGAAACCACATAGAAGAAGCTCCTGTGTGGAAAAGACCTTATATTAGAGAAGGCGCTGAATATTGCAATATCATTGGAAATAGTAGCATGGGTTGCTTCAGACGTGACGAAGATCTGTGGAAGCATGAACTGGGTAATGGCAAGCAGCAGAGCGAAAGACCGGCAGAAATGGAAGACCCTTGTGGAGGCCCCATGTGCCATCTAGGCACAAAGGGTTCAGACGACGATGATGACGACGACGTTGCTTCAAGAGATACAACAAAAATCTCTGGAATATGCTACAAGTAAAATGTCAGTGAACAGAAATGAAGGAAAGAAATGTTACTGTTGTGGGAACATACCACATGACCCTGACGACTGTTGGTTTAAAGACAAAGAATGCAGAACCTGTGGCAAACAGGGCCACATTGGCAGAGTAGGCAAAGCTAGTAAACAGCAGAAAAAGGACAAAATACAGAGAAACAAGAGACCCCCAGAAAGGAAAATACAACAATGTGCACAAAATGAAAGAACGTAGTTCTGATGAAAACTACTCAGACAAAAGTGAATTGTCTGCAACTTTGCAGCATGAAAGAAACAGATGATCAAAGGGTAATATAGATCACTCCACAAGTGGCAGGTGTGCGACTGAAAATGGAGTTGGACACAGGCTCAGCTTTAACAGTGATCTCTGTACACAACTATAAATGACTGTTTTCTCACATACCTCTGAAACGGACTAAACTACTGCTAAAGACTTACACAGGACAGAGAGTGCGTCCTAAAGGTAAAATTAAAGTGACTGTGACCTACAGAGACAAAACACAGCAGCTGAACCTCCACGTACTGAAAAATGGAGGACCACCGTTGCTGGGATGTGAATGGCTCAGGAAAATCCAGTTGGATTGGTACACCATCAAGGCAGTAGTTGTATCAGCAAAGGAGAGCAGCAAGGCTGAGAGACTGTCACAAACCATAGAACCATAGAACACTACAGCACAGTACAGGCCCTTCAGCCCTCCATGTTGTGCTGACCCATATAATCCTTAAAAAACATACTCAACCCACACTATCCCATAATCCTCCATTTTTATTTCATCCATGTGCCTGTCCAAGAGGCTCTTAAATACCCCTAATGTTTTAGCCTCCACCACCATCCCTGGCAAGTCATTCCAGGCACTCACAACCCTCTGTGTAAAAAAACTTACCCCTGATGTCTCCCCTAAACTTCTCTCCCTTAATTTTGTATATATGCCCTCTGGTGTTTGCTATTGGTGCCCTGGGCAACAGGGTACTGACTATCCACCCTATCTATGCCTCTCATAATCTTGTAGACCTCTATCAAATCCCGTCTCATTCTCCTACGCTCCAAAGAGAAAAATCCCAGCTCTGCTAACCTTGCTTCATATGACTTGTTCTCCAATCCAGGCAACATCCTGGTAAATCTCCTCTGCACCCTCTCCATAGCTTCCACATCCTTCCTATAATGAGGTGTAATTCTCTTAAGTGCGGTCTCACCAGAGATTTGTAGAGTTCCAACATGACCTCTCTACTCTTGAACTCAATCCATCTGTTAATGAAGCTTATCATCCCATAGGCCTTCTTAACTACCCTATCAACCTGTGCAGCGACCTTGCGGGGTGTATGGATATGAACCCCAAGGTCCCTTTGTTCATCCACACTCTTAGGTAACTGACCATTAATCCTGTACTCAGTCTTCTGGTTTGTCCTTCCAAAATGCATCACCTCACACTTGTCCGGATTGAACTCCATATGCCATTTTTCTGCCCAACTCTGCAGCCTGTCTATATCCTCTTGTAACCTTCAACCACCTATAACTCCATCCACAACTCCTCCAGTCTTTGTGTCATCCGCAAACTTACTCACCCATCCTTCCACTTCTACATCCAGGTCATTTATAAAAATCACAAATAGCAGGGGTCCCAGGACAGATCCCTGTGGCACTCCACTAATCACTGACCTCCAGGCAGAATACTTTCCTTCCACAACTACCCTCTGCTTTCTTCCTTTAAGCCAATTTTTTATCCATACAGCCAAGGTTCCACCTATCCCATGCCTCATGACTTTCTGGATGAGCCTCTCATGAGGGACCTTGTCAAATGTTTTGCTAAAGTCCATGTAGACCACATCCACTGCCCTACCCTCACAAATACTTGCTGACTCTGAGGAAGTGTTCATGAAAGGAATAGGAACACTTCAGGGCATGAAGGCAAAGATTGAGATTGAGGAAACCGCATTTCCAAAATTTCACAAGCCAGACCAGTGCCATATGCAATCGATCCTACAGTAGAGGCTGAGCTGAAAAATCTGGAGCAGACTGGGGTCCTATCAAAGGTGGATTGGAGTGAATGGGCCACTCCTATTGTTCCAGTGATGATGAAAACCTCCAGCACAAAACCAGGAAAACCAAGCAAGGTGCGCATATGTGGAGACTTTAAAGTGACTGTCAACCCAGTTCTCCGCACAGTACAGTAACCTCTACCTCGTACTGAGGACATCTTTGCTTCCCTGTCAGGAAGGGAACATTTCACAAAAATCAATTTGACCCAAGCTTATCTCCAAATGGAAATCAATGAAGCATCCAAGAAATACCTGGCAATAGATACACACAAAGGACTTTACCAGTACAACAGGTTGGTGTTTGGGATAGCATCAGCGCCTGCAATCTGGCAAAGGGCAATGGACCAGGTCCTGCAGGGGATTCCAGGGACTCAGTGTTACCTGGATGACATCGTTGTCACCGGCAAAGATGACGGCGAACATCTTTCTAACCTTGAACAAGTGCTCACCAGGTTACGAGAACATGGGGTCAGAGCTAATCGACAGAAGTGTGAGTTTCTCAAAAAGGAAATCTCATACTGTGGGCATGTGATCAACAAGGATGGCTTACACATGTCTCAAGACAAGATAGAAGTGGTGCTTAAGGCACCACCACCTGAAAATGTGTCTCAGCTGAGAGCATATCTTGGACTCGTGAACTATTACCACAAGTTCTTGCCTAACCTATCCACAATCCTACACCCACTAAATGCACTATTACAGACAGGGTCACAATGGAAGTGGACTGAGTGCTGTGAGAAAGCATTTCAAGAAACTAAAAGACTCATAACTTCAGAAGGGGTGCTCCCCTCCTTACCAATCCAACTGGCTTGTGATGCCTCATCCCATGGGATAGGAGCTGTGTTATCGCACAACTTTCCAGATGGCTCAGAAAGACCAATAGCCTTTGCCTCAAGAATGCTAACTTCAGCTGAACGCAACTACACACAGATTGACAGAGAGGCCCTAAGCCTCATGTGGAGAGTCAAGAAATTCAGTCACTACCTGTATGGTCAAAGGTTTATCCTGTTGACTGACCATCAGCCTCTTGTGTCAATCTTCAACCCAAGGAAAGGCGTTCCAGAGATGACAGCACTAAGGCTGCAGCGATGGTCTCTTTTCTTGGGAGGTCACATGTATGACATTGAACACAAGGGGACCAAGCAACATGGCAACACAGATGGTTTGTCACGTTTACCACTGCTGACTTCAGAGATAACTACACAAATGGATTCAGAAGAGGTCTTTCACACAATAGCGAGGAAGGAGCAGTTGTCAGTGTGTTCAGAAACACTAATGTGTGGTTCACGAATTGTGATTCCTCCCTTGCTACACACCAGAGTGCTGGAGGAACAGCACAAGGAGCTCCTGGGTGCCGTGAAGATGAAAAGTCTTGCCCATCCCTATGTGTGGTGGCCAGGAATCGATAAACAGATTGAGGACTTGACCAAAAACTACTATGGATGTCAAAAGATCCAGAACACACCACCACAAGCCCCTCTCCATCCATGGGAGTGGCCCTCATCACCATGGCAACGAGTGGACATTGACTTTGCTGGACCATTCATGGACTCTTATCGTTTTAATCGCCGTTGATGCACATTCCAAGTGGCCAGAGGTAATCAAAATGAAGACATCCACATCGGAAAAGACCATTATAGTTCTGAGGGCCATGTTTGCCAGGAATGCCACTCCAGAACAAATCTGCACAGACAATGGATGACAATTTGTCTCTGAAGAATTCCAAAGTTTTGTGAAGAACAACGGAATCAAGCACTTTACATCTGCCCCTTACCATCCATCCACAAATGGCTTGGCAGAAAGATTTGTGCAGACATTCAAGAAAGCCATCAAGGCAATGGACAGCGAAAATCAACCATTGCAACACAAGATAGACAACTTCCTCCTTGCCTATCGTAATGTAGTACATGCAACCACTAATCTGACTCCAGCGACGATGTTTCTGAACAGGAACCTGAGGTCCCGCATGGATCTTCTCAAATCAGATGGACGGCGTGATGTGGAGAACAGACAGTTCAAACACTTGAACGCTAAGTCAACACGGAGCTTCAGTGTGGGACAGTCAGTTCTTGCACTTGATTACCGGACTGAAAAGTGGCAGCTGGGTACAATTTCCACCATAGGCAGGCCACTGATGTATACAGTGGAGGTGGGAGAGAACGTATGGAGATGTCATGTGGACCAAATCCTGGATGCTCAGGTGAAAAGCACAACAACACCTTGCCCGGTCTCCCTTAACATAGAAGCAAACACTCCTGATGTGACCACATCAGCCTCACCTACAGATAAGCCTGTCATCAGTGCTGAGGACCCACCTGATATACCTGTGGAGACTCATTCCCCAAAGCAAATGTTTCAGTCAGACATTACCTGGAGAGGCAGAGAAGACCTCTCCAGAGACATGAGTTATAAATGGGTCTTAGACCAAAAGTAAAAAAAAAGAAAAAGGCTTGTTATAATTTGATATTAAGTTACTTTTTTTATAATTTGTAACCAAATGGTAGGTGTTTATATGTTAAGAGTAAAGGTATTTGTTTAGCATAGTGCCCCAGTAAAAAAACAGTTGATACACTATTAAAATAAAAGGGGAGAAGAGTACCGTATAGCCTACATTATAATAAGGACTACTTTATGTTTTAGTAACATGTTGTTGCATGCGCTATTAGGCGAGTATTGATCTGTATGTGTGTGCCAAGTTTGGACTCTACCAGTAAGAAACCATGAAACTTAGTTCCCGTCTCCAGCGTTTTTATTAATAACATAGTTGTGTAAACGGGCCACATAGACAACACCAAAAATCAGCTATCTGATCATTCCAAAATCTCAATGTCATGCTATTTGGCTGACCAGGTAATGTTTATTACATACTCTTCCTACTCACCAGTTTTATTGAACTCACTGGAATCCTGTTTCCTGTACTTCCTTCAAATTGACCAGTGTCCTGTTTCCTGTGTACCAAGATGACTGGGAAATTTGTTGTGTATTACAAGGTAATACATAAAATAGAGTGAATTAAAATGTTTAGCTGGGAGAGAGGATGGAAAGGCTGGGGCTTTTTTTATCCTGAAACATGGGAGATTATGGAGATATAGAAAAACAAACGTAGCAATTAGTATCAGAAAAACAAGAACTTCTGCTGATGTTAGAAATCTAGAGCAACACAGAACAAAATGCTGTTGGAACTTAGCAGGTCAGGCAGCATCCATTGAAAGGATTAAAAGTTGATGTATTGGGCTGTGACCCTTTATCAGGACTTGAAAGGAAGGGGGAAGAAGTCAGAAAAAGAAGTTGGGAGTGTGGGGGGTGGGGTCAGAGTGAGAAGCTGGGAGATGATAGGTGGAAAAGCTAAGATGCCAAAGAAGGAAGAATCTGATTGGAGAGTAGAGTGGACTGTGAGAGAAGTGAAAGAAGGGGCACCAGAGGGAAGTGATAAGCAGATGAGAAGATAAGGGGTAAGAGGGGACTGGAAAAAGAGAGAGGGGAAGGGGGAGAAATTACTTGAAGTTAGAGAAATCAATGTTCATGTCATCAAGTTGGAAGATACAGAGTCAGAATCTGGGGATGTTAGTCCTCCAACCTGAGAGTGGCCTCATTGTAGCAGTAAAGGAGGCCATGGACCAATATGTTGGAATGGGAATGGGATTGGAATTAAAACGGTTGGCTACAGGGTAATTCTATTTGTTGTGGATGGAATGAAATTGCTCAAAAAGTGGTCCCCCAATCTATATTGTAGAAGAGGCTGTACCTGGAGCTCTGGATATAGTAGATGATCCCGAAAGACTCACAGGAGAAGTGTTGCTTCACCTGTTTCAGTCAGGGAGGAGGTGAATGGACAGCGTACAATTCCTCCGCTTGTAGGGGTTGTGTCAGGAGGGAGATCAATGGGGAGGGACGAATTGACAAGGCAATCATGGAGAGAGTGATCCTTGCAGAGAGTGGAGTCAAATAAAATGTGTTTGGTGGCAAGATCCTGTTGAAGATGGTGAAAGTCGCAGAGAATGACATACTGGATGCGAAGGTTCATGGGCTGGTAGTTAAGGACAAGTACTTCCCCCAGAGTGACGGAGTCTAAAACTAATAGAAATAGGTAAAAGATGGGAAGGGAAAAAATTTTAAGGGGAACCTGAAAGGGAACATTTTACATCGAGGGTGGCAGGTATGTGGAATGTAGAATGAGCTATCAGAGGGAGTGGGAGAGCAGGTACAATAAGAACAATTAAATGTCACTCAGATAGGATAGCAGACAGGAAATGTTTAGGGGGATACGAGCCAAATGCAGGCAAATGGGATTAGTTTAGGTCAGTAATTCAGCCAGCATGCATGAGTTAGGCTGAAGGGTCTGTTTTGATGCTGTATAAATTTGTGATTCTTTGGTCAATACATGCTGCACCACCTAGATGGACAAGGGCAGCAAGAAGATGGGAACACGTCAGCTTCAAGAACCTCATCCCTCATCCTTATTACACCCCCCCCTCCAATACCAACTTGACTTTGAAATCTGTCACTGGTCATTCCAGCCAAAATGCTGGAATTCCCAACACAAAAGTACCACAGTTACGTCTTTACCAGGTGATCAGCAGGAGTCCAAGGAGAGGCTTGCCCTCCCTTTCTCAGGTGTTGTTTGGAAGGGAAAGAACCACGAACTTTGCCCATATCACCGAGATCCCAAAAGTTAATAAACCAAGGTGTTAAGTTTTACTCACAATGTACTGCTTCTGCTTGTCATAGATTATTGCTCCAATACCATTTGCTGGATCATCTAGATAAGAAGTTTAAAATTGTTAGAGTTGGTGCCAGATGTTCTTGCTCTGTTTTTGTTTTTTTTCTGCTTTTAACAATGCCAGTGGCCTGTATGTGGTCCTGAGAGAGTCATGAAGCATAGAACCAGGCCCTTCAGCTTTTCAAGTTCATACTGATTTCTTCACATTCATCCTTCTTGCTTTGCTAAACCGGTCAGAAAAGTTCCTGAGCAGTAATTCATACAACTAAATTGAGAGCTAAAAACTTTACAGGCTAAGTTTAAAATTCATGATGGAAGGATATGGAAAGTAAAATTGAAATGATCTCTGGATCTAAAATGTGGGTCTGTAACCCAGCTTTAGGTAAGTGATAGAGACACAAGAGACTGGAATCTGAAGCAACAATTAAACTGCTGGAGGAACGCAGCAGGTGGAGCAGCAACAATGGAGGGAAATGGACAGTCATGTTTTGGGTTGAGGCCCTTCATCTGGACTGAAAGACAGAAGGGAGATAGCCAGTATAAAAGGGTCCATTGAAGTGGAGTGGAAGGGTAGCAAGAACTGAACTGCAATAGGTGGATCCAAATGAGGAGGGGTGATTTTCTGATGGAGCAGGGGAGGGTGGAAATGGGGTCAGGCAGGGTGGTGATCGATGGATGTGACGAAGAGCCACAAAAGATAGGAGAGGGAGGTGAGAATGGAACCAAGTGTGGGAGGTGGGGAAGGGCAGATGGGAGTATCTGGTAAGGCTCTGACTACTTGTGCCAACCAGCTGGTGGGAGTATTCAAGGACATTTTAAATCTCTCACCGCTATGGGCGGCAGTTCTCACTTGCTCCAAAAAGGCAACAATTATACCAGAAGAATATTGTGAGTTGCCTTAATGACTATTGCTCCGTAGCACTCACATCTACAGTGATGAAATGCTTGAATCATGACTAGACCAAACTCCTGCCTCAGCAAGGATCTGGACCCACTGCAACTTGTCTATCACCAGAATAGGTCAACAGCAGACGCAACTCAATGGCTCTTCACGCGGCCTTAGACCACGTGGGCAATACAAACACCTGTGTCAGGATGCTGTTCATCAACTATAGCTCAACGTTTTAACACCATCATTCCCGCAATCCTGATTGAGAAGTTACAGAACCTGGGCTTCTGTACCTCACTCTGCAATTGGATCCTCGACTTCCTAACCAGAAGACCACAATCTGTGTGGATTGGTGATAATATCTCCTCCTCACTGACCATCAACTCAGTTATTGCTTTATCTTCTACTACCTCAATGGACTGTGAAATAACCTAATCATTATGAACAATATATGACAAGTTTTTCACTTTATCTTAGTATATGTGACATAATAAACCAATTCCAATACCAATATCAAGATACGTTATGCTGATGCCAATAATACTATACAGAAGTTTGACTCAGTAACAAACCTGATCGAGCAGCCATGAGGAAGCAAAGTTGCAATGAGTGAGTAACATGGTCCAGGGACAATTCCTCAGTTTCAATGAAAGTGCCATGGTTACAGTTCAGGAGTGCAGTATAGATCTGGAGTGCAGAGCCTATTATGCATTCCTTGCTTGGTGAGACAGGCATGTCACAGTCATTCCAATATTTTACCATCTCTTTTTCCAAGCTGGCCTTTAGGATGGAATTCCTACATTCTTTACATTTCTGTCTGCGAGTACGCTGGCAGAGTATGTCAGTTAGCTTGTCATCAATGAGTGGCACATGGGGCTGCATAAAGGTGCTGCTGCTTCGGAAGATTTGGATGACGTTTTTAAGGTCTCCCTTATATTTTTCGTTGATCTGCTTAAATTCAGGCTCCTTGGGCCAGAAAAATATGGACTGAACCCCTCCTAGAATGAATAAGCAAACAACAGTTCTTAAGGTTAGATGGTTTATTAAACTAAAAATGAATCCATAGTTTTAAATAAATAAACAAGCAAAGGAATGATAAGTACTTCATTTCAAAGCAAATCATTTTACTAACTATAATGTAAATCCCAGGAGTTTCCATTTGTTTTATAAATTAACTGCTGCTAGAAAGGAAACAAAAGGGGGTGTGGGAGGGAATAAGTTGCAAGGCCACAGGGTGAAGGGATAAGATATGTGATTGTTCTTATGGAGGTCAGCATGGACACACTGAGATGAATATTCTCAGTTGGTACTGAAATAAGTAAGAAATCTGTTGAGCCTCCACTCAATGGACTTTGTTTACATTTATCACTGTCTTCTTAAAGCAGGCAACATAATCATAGACCCGCACCCACCCCAGACATCATCTCTTCTCCTTGCCATTGGGCAGAAGATACAAGAGACTGAAAGCATGAACTACCAGGATCAAGAACAGATTCTATATCGCTGTTTTAAGATTACTGAACAGTTTCCTATTATGATAAGGTGGACTCTTGACCTCACAATTTACCTCATTATGACCTTGCACCTTATCCATTGTTGGCAATGCTCCTTATCTGCAACCATTTATAATTTATTCTGCATTGTTATTATTTTTCCTTGTACTGATGTAATGAAATAAACTGCATGGATGGTATGCAGAACAATGTTTTTCACTGTACTGGTGCATGTGACAATATAAACTAATTTACCAATTTACCAGTTTAAGTCTGCCCTAAGGATCAGTGAGAAAGATGGGCAGACTGAGGGTGTGATGTGGCAAAGGTTGAATACATTGAAAGCTGCAGATCTGGGAGCACGGAACACTTCAAGCTGAGAAGCCAGCGGCTTGATGGTGGAAAAATGCAATTCCAATGGTGTTATTCTAGGGAGGATGCTGACATAAGGAACATTGTAAGGACCTGTACAAAAGAAACGGGTTGCACTTGAATCCGAGGGGGAAAAATATTCTTGCAGGTAGATTTTCTAGAGATGTTGGGAGTGGTTTAAACTAATATGGCAGGGGGATGGAAACCTGAATGATAGAGCTGAGGATGAGCCAGCAGATTTACAAGTATATGATGGGTGTAACTTGAATGTAAGGAAGGACAAGCCAATGATTGGGTACAAATGCTGACAGAGCAAAGAGTTAAATTGTACCGCAGAGGCAAAATTCAAAAGTGTGAAGAACTCAGGACTGAAGGAGTTGTATTTAAATGCGCATAGCTTTCAGAATAAGGTGGATGAGCAGGTGGCACAGTTAGAGATTGGTTGCTATGACATTGTGGGCATCACTGAGTTGTGGCTGAAAGAAAGCCATTGTTGGGAGCTTAACATCAAAGGATATACTTTGTATCAAAAGGACAGACGGGAAGGTATAGGTGGTGGTGTGGCTCTGTTTGTAAAAGATGGAACTACATTTTTAGAAAGAGGTGACATAGGGTCAGAGAATGTTGGATCATTGTGGGTAAAGAAACTGCAAGGGTAAGGGAATCATATATAGACCTCCAAATAGTAGCCAAGATGTGGGGTTGAGATCACAAAGGGAGCTGGAAAAGGCATGTAATAAGGGTAATGACACAATTGTAAAGCCTGATTTGTATTTCTACCTCAAATGTACATTGTAGGTACTGTGTACCTTACGCCATAGGGTGATGTGCACCTCCCCAAAAAAGTAACTCACACATTGCGGTGACACAGACCACAACTGTGATTGGTCTGCCTGGTAGCATCGCATTTCCTCCTATGCATTTCTGGTTGCTTTTCTCCGCCATGTCTGTACACTGATGCAAAATAAATCGTTGGAGACAATGAACCAAATCATCAAATCTACCTGTCGGCATCCGAAAATATTTGAAATGCATTTCCTTGTCCATGTCTCTCATGAAGAAACTCAACACAGTGGCATAGAAACCCCACCGCCAACTAGCGTTTTGGCAGTGAATTGCAGAGCAATGCAGACACAACAACGCATGCTCGCTACGGCATTGGGCTACGCATAAGTATAAATCAGGTCTACGGCGTAGCCCGTACGCACAAGTATAAATCAGGCTTAATGGGGGGGGGGCTTCAAAATGCAAGGGCATTGAGAAAATCAGGTTGGTGTCAGATCGCGAGAGAGGGACTTTATTGAATGCCTACAAGATGGTTTTTTAGAGCAGCTTGTGCTTGAGCCTACTTGGGGAAAGGCTATCTTAGATTGGCTGTTGTGAAATGATCCAGATCTTATTAGGGAGCTTAATGTAAATGAACCGTTAGGAGGCAGGAATAATATGATTGAATTCATACTGGAAGTAGAATGGAGAAGTAGAACTCACATGTACCTGTGTCACAATGGAATAAAGAGTATTACAAAGGGATGGGAGAGGTACTTGCCCAGGGGGATTGCAGGAGAACATTGGTGGGGATGATGGCAGAGCAGAGATGGCTGAGGTTTCTGGGATTAGTTCACAAGGCACAGGATAGATATGTCTCACAGAGAAAGGAGTTCTCAAATGGCAGGGGTAGGCAACTGTGGCTGACAAAGGAAGTTAAGGGCTGCATAAAGGCCAAGGAAAGGGCATATTAGGTAGTAAAAGTTGAGTGGGAAGTTGGATGATTGGGAAGCTTTTAAAATCCAGCTAAAAGAGCTATAGGAAGGGAAAAGATGAAATATGAGGGCAGACTAGCCAATAGTATAAAGCAGGATACCAAAAGTTTTTTTTCAGTTATATAGAGTAAAAGTGAGGTGAGAGTTGATATTGGACCACTGGAAACTGATGCTGGTGAGATAGTAATGGCGAACAAAGAAATGGCAGATGAATTTAATGGGTACTTGCATCTGTCTTCACTGTAGAAGACACTAGCAGAGTGCCAGAGGTCTCTGAGTGTCAGGGAGCAGGAGTGAATACCATTGATATTACAAATTGATAGTACTAGGTAAAGTCAAAGATCTTAAGGTGGGTAAGTCACCTGGGCCATATGAACTACATCCCAGAGTCCTGAGGGAGGTTACTGAAGAGATAACAGATGAATTGGTCATGATCTTTCAAGAATCACTTGTTTCTGGCATGATCCCAGAAGACTGGAACACTGCAAATGTCACTTCACTCTTTAAGAAGGGAGGAAGGCTAAAGAAAGGAAATTATAGGCCAATTGGCCTAACCTTTGTGGTTGGGAAAATGTTGGAGTCTATTATTAACGACGAGATTTTGAAGTACTTGGAGATTAATGATAAAATAACTCAAAATCAGCACAGTTTCAGTAAAGGGAAATTTTGCCTGACAAATCTGATGGAGTTCTTCAAGGAAGTAACGTGCAGGGTGGACGAAGGAGAGGCAGTGGATGCCATTTACTTGGATTTTCAGAAGGCATTTGATAAGGCACCACACATTAGGCTGCTAACAAGTTAAAAATCTATGGCGTTACAGGAAAGATCCAGGCATGGATAGCGGAATGGCTGACAGGCAGGATGCAGTACTGGGACCTTGCTACTTTTCACATTGTTTGCCAATGATTTAGATGGTAGAACTGATGGCTTTGTGGCAAAGTTTGCAGATGATACAAAGATAGGTGGAGGGGTAGGTATTACTGAGGAAGCAATGCGATTGCAGCAGAACTTAAACAAATTGGAAGAATGGGCAAAAAAGTGGCAGATGAAATACAGTGTTGGGAAATGTATGATAATGCATTTTCGTAAAAGGAACAACAGTGAGGATTATTATCTAAATGGGGAGAAGGTTCAAACATCAGAGGTGCAGAGGGTCATCAGAGTCTTCGTGCAAGACTCCCAAAAGGTTAATTTAGAGGTTGAGTCTGTGGTAAAGAAGACAAATGCAATGTTGGCATTTATTTCAAGGGGAATAGAATATCAAAGCAAGGAGATAATGCTGAGGCTTTATAAGACACTAATCAGGCCACACTTGGAGTATTATCAACAGTTTTGGGCCTCATATCTCAGAAAGTATGTGTTGTCATTGGAGAGAGTCCAGAGGAGGTTCATGAGGATAATTCTAGGAAAGGAATGAAGGAGTGAAGAAAACTAATGGCATGCTGGCTTTTATAACAAGAGGAATTGAGTATAGGAGTAAAGTGGTCCTTCTGCAACTGTACAGGGCCCTGGTGAGACCAGGAGTATTGTGTGCAGTTTTGGTCTCCAAATTTGAGGAAGGACATTCTTGCTATTGAGAGAGTGCAGCGTAGGTTCACAAGGTTAATTCCCGGAATAGCGGGACTGTCATATGTTGAAAGATTGGAGCGACTGGGCTTGTATACACTGGAATTTAGAAGGAGAGGGGATCTGATTGAAACATATAAGATTATTAAGGTATTGGACACACTGGAGGCAGGAAGCATGTTCCCACTGATGGGTGAGTGCAGAACTAGAGGCCACAGTTTAAGAATAAGGGGTAGGCCATTTAGAACAGAGATGTGGAAAAACTTTTTCACCAAGAGAGTGGTGGATATGTGGAATGCTCTGCCCCAGAAGGCAGTGAAGGCCAAGTCTTTGGATGCATTCAAGAGAGAGTTAGATAGAGCTCTTATAGATAACGGGGTCAAGGTCAATATGGGGAGAGGATAGGAACGGGGTACTGATTGTGTATGATCAGCCATGATCACAGTGAATGGCGGTGCTGGCTTGAAGGGCCGAATGGCCTACTCCTGCACCTACTGTCTATTGTCTATAAGGGGTTAACAAATGAGGAGTGTTTGTCAGCTTTGGACCTGTATTCACTGGAATTTAAAAGAATGTGGGGGGAACTCATTGAAACCTACAGAATGTTGAAAGGACTAGGTAAAGTGGATGTGGAGAGGATGTTTCCTATGGTGGGAGTATCCACAACTAGAGGGCATAGCCACAAAATTGAAGGTTGACCTTACAGACCTAAGGTGAGGAGGTAATTTATTTATTTTTAGCCAGTGAGTAGTAAATCTGTGGAATGCTCTGTCACACATTGCGGTGGAGCCCAAGTCCGTATATTTAAGGAGGAAATTCATCATTTCCTAAGTGGTTAGGGCATCAAAGGATATGGTGAGAAGGTGTATGGGTTTGATTGGGATCCGGGATCAGTCATGATGGAGTGGCACAGCAGACTCGATGTGCTGAATGGCCTATTGCTGCTCCTTTGTCTAATGGACTTATGGACCCTAGTGGTTGAGTTTTTTGGCGAGTCAACATCAAGAGGGCAAAACGGACAAGGAAGGTGTTCAAGTGACGAGGGTCGTTTGAAGATGGATGTGTTTTAAGGGCATGGGGTAGTGAAATTGTAGCTGCGGGATTGACCATAAAGCCACAAGACCATAAGATATAGGAGCAGAATTAGGCCATTCAGCCCATTGAATTTGCTTTGCCATTCCATCATGTCTGATCCCTGATCCTACTCAATCCCATACATCTGCCTTCTCGTCAGTCCAGTACCAGATGGAGAAAGAGACTATTAACACAGACATAATGCAAGGATACATGCTTATAGGAGTGAGATAGATTGGCTGGTTGAGTGGTATCACAACAACAACCTTGCAGTCAGCATCAACAAGACCAAGGAATTAATTGTGGACTTCAGGAAGGGAAATTAGAGAACACAAGCCAGTCCTTATTGAGGGGTCAGTTCTGGGAAGAGTAAGCAGCTTCAAATTCCTTGGTTTCAACATCTCAGAGGATCTATTCTGGGCCCAACCCATTGATACAATCATAATGAAAACACAACATCAGTTATACTTCATTAGCAGTTTCAGGAGATTTGGTATGTCACCAAAGACTCTTACAAATTTCTATAGAATGTACCATAGAGAGCATTCTGACAGTTGCATGCACAGGACTGTGAGGCTGCAGAGGGTTGTAGACTTAGCCTTCTCCATTACTAGTGCAACCCCGCCCTCCATCGAGGATATCTTCAAAAGGAGCTACCTCAAGAAGGCGGCATACATCATTAAGGAACTTCACCATTCAGGACATGTCCTCTTCTCATTAATACTATTGGAGAGGACGTATAGGAGCCCGATGACCCAAGCTCAACACTTCAGGGACAGCTTCTTCCCCTCTGCCATCAGGAACCATTATTCCTCATTAATACCTCATTATTCTTTTTTATTTGTGCTACTTATTTACTTTTGTGATTTATAGATTTTTGCACTGTACTGCTGCTGCAAAACAACAAATTTCATGTCACATGTCAGTGACAGTAAATCATATTGTGATTCTGAACTAGAGCACAATGAACAATGTTATATAAACAGATGGGTATTGAGGCAGTGGGGAGATAGACACCAGGAGGAAGGATAAAGGCAAAGCACTAGAATGCAGTGATGATTTGAAACAGCCTCAGGAAAGCTTGCCAGCATATGATAAAAGATGTGTTTGTATAAAACTTTGGAACTTTTAGTGATGGGCTTGTGAAGGTAAGAAATCTGCAACAATCCTTTGAGATGCTATGATGGTGAATTAGCTTCTTATTCAAATGGCAAAATAATTGTATCAACTGTTTCAGTCTTCAGAACCTGAGAATTGTCTCACAATTCTCATCACCAATCATACTAGTTTATTATTATTGACACAGTGAAAAGCTTTTGTGTGTCATTTATAGATCATTCCATTTATAAGTATATCAAGATAGTAAAAATGAAACAGGAATATGGAATATTGTGTTTAAATTGCACTGAAAGTGTAGTGTAGGTAGACAATTAAAGGGATGAGGCCACAACGAGCTAGGCTGGGAGATCAAGAGTTCATCATTTGTGTGTCAGAGGTCCGTTCAAGGCTCATAATGGTGAGATGGAAACTGTCCTTGAGCCTGATGAAGTGAACTCTCAAGCTTTTGTACCTTTTACATGATGGTAGAGGGAGAAGAGGAATGACCAGGGAGAGGGAGCGAGGAGATCTTTGATTATGCTTTCTAGAGGCAGCAGGAAGTGTGGACAGATTCAGTGAAGGGAAGTCTGGTTTTCGTGCTGGACTGGGTTGCATTCACAATTTCTATAAAAGAAACATGGCACCTGGTTGTGATATGAAGGATATCTCCTCCAAGGCATCGAGCACCCAGAGCTTTGGGAGAGGAGAACATTGGAAAAGAACTGCACTGGGGTTAATGATTTAGTGAAGTTAAGAGCTTGCCTTGAACTAGACATTTTGCACACTCTGTGCAGGGTTTCCTGGACAGGTACACGTTACATCCTGTGATTGCCTTAGACAGGTGCATGGTGACGAGCTGGGCAGCATGTAACTTCTTCCGGGAGCAATCCATTGCCACAATCCTCTGCACAGAACTAGACTCACACACAACAATTCCAGTTTTGTTAACCTGTGGGGACAGCCATGAGTTAAAACAAAAAATGAGAAGGGTTACTATAAAATGCACAGTAAACGTAGACTGGGCCAACAGCAGCCATGCATCACATAGATGGAAACTGATCATTATTCTTGCTGTAGTAAGGTTCAGGGTGAAAACAATCCAACAATGCCCTCTGCTTCCCCAGGAAATGCTACACCAGAATTCCTGTGAGTTATAAAAACAGAACTGTATCACATTGATCCTGAAGCAAAGGTCCTGTAAACCTGGTTTGGAAAACACCCATCACTCCATCATTGTTGGAGGTGAGGGGCAGGCATTGCAGTAAGATAGATGACTATGTTGGGATAATGTTGTATTGCAGCGTGCTTGGCACTGGTCTGCCCTGACTAGATCTGTTGTCGTTAAGATCATGATATGCACGTCATACCTGAGACCATTCTCAGAGGAGTAGCTACCTGTTATGTAAAATGCCAGTCCTGCAATCGGTAATCTCATTAGACTCTGTTTGAGTTGCCTTATTTAACTGGTTTGGACCAGTCAGAGTGTAAAGACACAAATACACAAGACTGGGGTGGGCAGAACCATGAAACAATGTTAGTTGTAGCCCTGGACAATGACCAGTAAGAAGGTGACCCAGGAAGGTCAGGTGACCTTGAGCCAATGGGATGAAGAGCCAATGGTTCAATTGACGAGGAACAGTATACACTCAGAAGCTCCAAGTACCCAGCAGGCACAGACCAGCTATAGCTCTCTAGCAGGCACAGACCAACTATCGTGGATAAGAAGGACCCCACGGACATGCGGAGATCAGGACCATGAGGAACGCCTGGCCAGCATACACTCCTTTTCTGGGTAATATCTTTTTCTCTTCATTGACTGTTCATGGAGTGTCAGGGTTCTAGTAGGGAGCACATAGGTACACAAGAGTGTGAACCCACCTGCTTTTTTAGTTGAAATAAGAAAAGTTACTTGTTGCTATATACAGATTCTCTGTGCCTCACTGATCATTATTACAAGATGTGATTCTTGTACCAGAATTGGCATCCCTGGGAGGGCTCGAGGATAAACCTCTTTGTTCAGTGGGAGATTTGAGTCGGACCACGTGGGTGAGGTACAGAGATCTGGGACCGGGTAGTTAGCAGTTACCTACCCAGGATGAAGAATTCAGAAAATTCTGCAAGTCCACAGGACTTGGATTGTTTTGATTGGAGGAGATACCTCCAGACATATGTGTTGGGTAAGTGGCCACAAAATGAGGAGTTTGTCGGTCACCCTGGTTGTGAAGGGAAAACTGCTGGTGATGCTCTATGGAAAATTGCCCAAGGGAAGCTGTCGAACAGGAAACTTAAACAATTACAAAAACCAGTAGCAGTTGGTTGTTTAATTGAGGATTTGATAGAATTATGACAAAATGCTAAAGCAGAACGGCATAGATTAGAGTCAGAAAACAAAGGTCAGCATAAAGCTGAAACCGAGTGAGATAGGTTCGAAGGAGAACACCAAAGGCTCCAAATGGAGGCAGAAACCTTTAGAAAAAGGGTTACTGATTTACAGGGTCAGAGAGGTATGGACTTGATGCATATTAACCAGCTTCAGTTGAAGTGTGAGAAATTACTTAAAGAGAAAAGTAAACTAGAGGAATCAACCACACTGGTGAAGGATGAAGTGGAAGGATTAAGAAAACAGTGCAGTGATTTAAAGATGACTATGAATGTGATTCGGATATCAGCACAGGAAAGGACGAGTAACATTGGAGATCATGCAAAGTGTTTAAAGCATATTCAAAAGCTGCAGGCTTTTCTCCTAATGTGAGGAATAATATGTGCTTTTGGATCTGTAAAAGGGAATAAAGGTGAATATGGAAACATTGATTGGCATGATTTAGCAGATGGAGCTACTAGATACGGTTATGATAATTATGAAGCACCATCTCCCGAGGAACAACTCTCTCTTCTACAAGCGAGAATTGGAGGAGCAAATCTGCAGAGAGATAACAGACAACTGCAAGATACAGAAAGTTGTGATTGTAGGGGATTTTAATTTTCCACACATTGAATGGGACTCCCATACTGTTAAAGGTCTAGATGGGTTAGAGTTTGTGAAATGAGTTCAGGAAAGTTTTCTAAATTAATATATAGATGTACCAACTAGGGAGGATGCAATATTAGATCTCCTATTAGGAAATGAGTTAGGGCAGGTGACGGAAGTGCGTGTAGGGGAACACTTTGGTTCCAGTGATCATAATGTCATTAGTTTCAACTTGATCATGGATAAAGAAAGATCTGGTCCTCGGGTTGAAGTACTAAACTGGAAAAGGGCCAAATTTGAAGAAATGAGAAAAGATCTAAAAAGCGTAGATTGGGACAGGCTGTTCTCTGGCAAGGATGTGATTGGTAAGTGGGAGGCCTTCAAAGGAGAAATTTTGAGAGTGCAGAGTTTGTATGTTCCTGTCAAGGTTAAAGGCAAAGTGAATAAGAATAAGGAACCTTGGTTCTCAAGGGATATTGGAACTCTGATAAAGGAGAGAGATGTGTAACATGTATAGGCAACAGGGAGGAAATAAGATGCTTGAGGAGTATAAAAAGAATAAGAAAATACTTAAGAAAGAAATCAGGAAAGCTAAAAGAAGACTTGAGGTTGTTTTGGCAGTCAGGGTGAAGGATAATCCTAAGAGCTTCTACAGGTATGTTAAGAGCAAAAGGATAGTAAGGGATAAAATTGGTCCTCTTGAAGATCAGAGTTGTCGGCTATATATGGAACCATAAGAAATGGGAGAGATATTAAATGGGTTTTTTGCATCTGTATTTACTAAGGAAACTGGAATGGAGTCTATGGAAACAAGGCAAACAAGTAGGGAGGTCATGGAACTTATACAGATTAAAGAGGAGGAGGTGCTTGCTGTCTTGAGGCAAATCAGAGTAGATAAATCCCAAGGACCTGACAGGGTATTCCCTCGGACCTTGAAGGAGACTAGTGTTGAAATTTCAGGGGCCATGGCAGAAATATTTAAAATGTCGATATCCACGGGTCAGGTGCCAGAGGATTGGATAGCTCATGTAGTTCCGTTGTTTAAAAAGGCTCAAAAAGTAAGCCAGGAAATTATAGGCTGGTAAGTTTGATATCCGTAGTAGGTAAATTATTGGAAGGAATACTAAGAGATAGGATCTACAAGTATTTGGATAGACAGGGATGTATTAGAAAAAGTCAGCATGGCTTTGTGTGTGGTAGGTCATGTTTAACCAATCTATTAGAGTTTTTCGAGGAAGTTACCAGGAAAGTGGATGAAGAGAAGGCAATGGGTGTTGTATACATGGACTTTATTAAGGCCTTTGACAAGGTCCCGCATGGGAGGTTAGTTAGGAAGATTCAGTCGCTAGGTATACATGGTGAGGTAGTAAATTGGATTAGACATTGGCTCAATGGAAGAAGCCAGAAAGTGGTAGTGGAGGATTGCTACTCTGAGTGGAGGCCTGTGACTAGTGGTGTGCCATAGGGATTAGTGCTAGGTCCATTGTTATTTGTCATCTACATCAATGATCTGGATGATAATGTGGCAAATTGGATCAACAAGTTTGCTGATGATACAAAGATTGGAGGTGTACTGGACAGTGAGGAAGGTCTTCAAAGCTTGCAGAGGGATTTGAACCAGCTGGAGGAATGGGCTGAAAAATGGCAGATGGAGTTTAATGCGGACAAGTGTGAGGTATTGCACTTCAGAAGGTCAAACCAAGGTAGAACATACAAGGTAAATGATAGGACACTGAGGAGTGCAATAGAACAGAGGGATCTGGGAGTACAGATACATAATTCCCTAAAAGTGGCGTCACAGGTGGATAGGGTCGTAAAGAGAGCTTTTGGTATAAATCAAAGTATTGAGTATAAGAGGTGGAATGTAATAGTGAGGTTGTATAAGACATTGGTGAGACCGAATTTGGAGTATTGTGTGCAGTTTTGGTCACCTAATTACAGGAAGGATATTAATAAGGTTGAAAGAGTGCAGAGAAGGTTTACAAGGATGTTGCCAGGACTTGAGAAACTGAGTTACAGAGAAAGGTTGAATAGGTTAGGACTTTATTCCCTGGAGCGTAGGATAATGAGGGGTGATTTGATAGAGGTGTATAAAATTATGATGGGTATAGATAGAGTGAATGCAAGCAGGCTTTTTCCACTGAGGCTAGGGGAGCAAAAAAACAGGTCATGGGTTAAGGGTGAAGGGGGAAAGGTTTGGGGGAAACACTGGGGGGGCTTCTTCATGCAGAGAGTGGTGGGAATGTGGAATGAGCTGCCAGATGAAGTGGTGAATGCGGGCTCACTTTTGACATTTAAGAAAAACTTGGACAGGTATATGGATGAGAGGGGTTTGGAGGGATATGGCTCACGTGCAGGTCAGTGGGACTAGGCAGAAAAATGGTTCGGCACAGCCAAGAAGGGCCAAAAGGCCTGTTTCTGTGCTGTAATGTTCTATGGTTCTATATCCTTCTATAGTACATAGTGGTTACCGCGATGCTATTACAGTTCTGGATACTGACATTCGGAGTTCAATTCCAACGTCATCTGAAAGGAGTTCATACATCCTCCCCATAAAATGCATGGGATTTCCTCCGGGTGCTTCAGTTTCCTTCTATAGTTGAAAGATGCATTGGTTAGTAGGCTAATACATTATTGCAGGTTGTCCTGTGATTAGGCTAGAGTTAATTAGGGGTTACTGGGCAGCATGGCTTGAAGGGCCAGAAGGGTCTATTCCAAGCTTTATCTTAATAAATAAATACATACATTCATACATGCATACATAAACAGGGAGACATTAGATAGATATACCTTCCTTTTAACAAGTCCTCTCTTGCAATAGCACAAACCTATTCAAATAAACATTTATTTGTCTCCACCGTAGATTCCAAGTTCATCTTCTTTCTTTGCTTGGAGAGTGATTTTATCAGGTGCCACTGGCATAGTCCCATATCCAATAAAGATTCAATGAGTGGAATTAAAACTTTCCGTATCAGCATTTTTAACCCTGATTCCATCTGAACCAGGTTGTCACCATATATTACTCCCACTGGTTCCCATCCCCACCTCCTTCTTTTTATTCCATGGTCCACTGTCCCTTTTATTAAATCAAATTCCAACCCTTCTCAACCCTTTAACATTTCTACCTATCACCTCCCAGCCTCTTGCATCATTCCCACTCTCCTCTCTCCCTCACCTGCCTATCACCCTCCTCATCTAGATCCACCCATCAGCTGCCAGCTCCCGCTCCCGCTCCAGCCCTTCTCCACCCCGCCCCATGATTTTATATTGGCTATTTCCCCACAATCCCATCAGTGCTGATGAAGAGGTTCAACCTAAAATGTCGATAGTAAATATCCCCTCCACTGATGGTGCCTGACCTGTTGAGTTCCTTCATTCTTTTGTGTTTTGCTCCAGATTTCCAGTACCTGCAGTCTCTTGCATCATTACTATCAATTTCATGTGACAGAATCGTAGATTCATACAGAACAGAATATGGCCCTTTGGCCCAAATTGACCAAGATTCCTATCTAAGCTATTCCCATTTGATGGTGTTTTGTCCATATCCCTCTACACCTTTTCTATCCATATAAGTACCCCACTGTCTTCTGAATACTGTTATTGTACCTGCCTCAACCACTTTTTCTGGCAGCATGTTCTATGTCTATCTATAGACAATAGATAATAGACAATAGGTCTATTATCTAGAAGTAGACCATTCGGCCCTTCGAGCCTGCACTGCCATTCTGAGATCATGGCTGATCATCTATTATCAATACCCGGTTCCTGCCTTGTCCCCATATCCCTTGATTCCCCTATCCATAAGATACCTAGCTAGCTCCTTCTTGAAAGCATCCAGAGAATTGGCCTCCACTGCCTTCTGACGCAGTGCATTCCAGACCCCCACAACTCTCTGGGAGAAGAAGTTTTTCCTTAACTCTGTACTAAATGACCTACCCCTTATTCTCAAACCATGCCCTCTGGTACTGGACTCTCCCAGCATCTGGAACATATTTCCTGCCTCTATCTTGTCCAATCCCTTAATAATCTTAAATGCTGCAATCAGATTCCCTCTCAATCTCCTTAATTCCAGCGTGTACAAGCCCAGACTCTCTAACCTCTCTGCGTAAGACAGTCCGGACATCCCAGGAATTAACCTTGTGAATCTACGCTGCACTTCCTCTACAGCCAGGATGTCCTTCCTTAACCCTGGAGACCAAAACTGTACACAATACTCCAGGTGTGGTCTCACCAGGGCCCTGTACAAATGGAAGAGGATTTACTTGCTCTTGTACTCAATTCCCTTTGTAACAAAGGCCAACATTCCATTAGCCTTCTTCACTGCCTGCTGCACTTGCTCATTCACCTTCAGTGACTGATGAACAAGGACTCTGAGATCTCTTTGTATTTCTCCCTTATCTAACTCTACACCGTTCAGATAATAATTTGCCTTCCTGTTCTTATTCCCAAAGTGGATAACCTCACACTTATTCACATTAAACATCATCTGCCAAGTATCTGCCCACTCACTCAGCCTATCCGTCACCCTGAATTCTCCGACCATCCTCATCACATGTCACACTGCCACCCAGCTTAGTATCATCAGCAAACTTGTTGATGTTATTCTCAATGCCTTCATCTAAATCGGTGATGTAAATCGTAAACAGCTGTGGTCCCAATACCGAGCCCTGTGGCACCCCACTAGTCACCACCTGCCATTCCGAGAAACACCCATTCACCATTACCCTTTGCTTTTTATCTGCCAACCAGTTTTCTATCCATGTCAATGTCTTCCCCCCAATGCCATGAGCTCTGATTTTACCCACCAATCTACTATGTGAGACCTTATCAAATGCCTTCTGAAAATCGAGGTACACTACATCCACTGGATCTCCCTTGTCTAGCTTCCTGGTTACATCTTCATATCTGTTTTATTCTGTTCAATATTGGCTTATCTCTGAATCATAAAAAGCAAAGAATGAATGTCAAGTTGTTGCTCTAAGAATTGTAGACTACTCAATGAGAGATACACAAGAGGTGATAAATGGGTGACTCGCTAAATTGGTGATAAGGGATCAATATAAAATGAAGATCCATAAATTTAGAGAAATGACAAAGCCAGTGGTGTAATGAGGTATGATTGATTCTGAAGAGATGGTTGATGGGAGACACGCAAAAATGGGTGTGCGAGGCAATTCTCAGACATTAGACATCTTCTCTGGCTAATGGAATAGTGGTAGCAGGTATTAATGCACACAAGAGTCCACCAGCCCTCAAAAAAACCTGTTGAAATGTAAAGTACAAGCAGTAATCAGTTTTTGAGCTGTATCTGCAGAGCAGAGGTTACAGATCCACAGCAGTGCAACACACACAAAATTCTGGAGGAACTCAGCAGGTCAGGCAGCACCTATGGATAGAAATGAAGTTGACTTTTTGGGCTGAAACCCGTCTTCAGACTGAAAAGGAAGGAGGCTGAAGTCAAAAGCCCTTTCCACCTATTGCCTCCCAGGTCCTTACATTATCCCCTCCTCCCCCAATGACACATCCTCCCCCTCACTCATTCTCTCCTATCATCTGCCAGTTTATACTCATCCTACTCCCCTCACCTTATTCTGTAGAGACAGGAAGATACACAGCAGCAGAAGGGAGATATGTAAGTGATACAGGTACTAGAACTGTCAGAAATGGAAGAACTGTAATAAATATGTGGGATGGTGCACAGCTAGATTGCATTTAGGAGATCCACAAGGGATAAAGGAGTTATTAAAAATGGTTGACTGAAGGAATCCCTTTTCATTCTCTTCCTGGTTCACTTCTTGGCAGTAAACTGGTCATATTTTTGGATGGTTCTGTGCTGCTGGGATATTCCAGTTGAAGAGATCCCTACCCCATATACCCTCCTCCATTCCTACCATTGACATTAATGAGTTAATTGCATGTGATGAATCTCCACCTTTAAGAGAACTATCTAAGTTCCTCTACATAGATGATAAGAGCAGAGAGATTGGGAGAGGGACACATCCAAGGTGTGCACCATCGTAATAGTGAAACTGAATGGTCCAAAAGATGGAATCACCCTACAAACCACATTCCTTCAAAAAAGGATCTGGAGTTTGTAAGGTAAGTGAAAAATGATCTGGTGCTTTCCCAGCATATATGATGAATAAACTCTGAAGAAGATATCAGAGTTTGTCGTTGAAACTTCGATTATACCCTGTATTGGATATCTGTACCTGGGTGGAAGCCTGAGAAGAGTTTATTTGTACATTCCTTCAGTTGTGAACTGCAAATCAGGCAGAGTAAATCTATTATTCAGTTCAACCACTGTGTATCCCTACACTTGTTCCACTAGTCAACAAGTCCAAACTGCAGACCACTCACAACCTCTTGTTCTCTTTGCCAGTTTCTATGTCTGCATGGTTCTCATGCACATTAACAGTCCATGTTGGAAGATTCCACTCTGCTGATCAAATGCAGTGTGATATCCTGCTCTTGTCTGGTACCGATATCTCCACACTGAAATATATGACATGATATGAAGCAGTTGATCAATACTCTTAGCAAGTATCACAGCTCTTGAACACACAATCCAACTTCCTGTGCACCTGAGTCACCAGCCAAGGTCTGTCAGGTATCATATAGGTCAGGTGTCAGAAGATGAAGATAGAAGATTATGGAGAATGCTTGCTCTATCAAATGATATCTAAAGACCTAAGCAGGAAAAAGTCCTTAGATAAGGGGTTCCCAACATGGGGATCACAGCCCCTCAGTCAATGGTGGGAGTCCATAACATAAAAAGGTTGGGAACCCCTGTCACAGATGCTTAAAGTCATCAACCTTCAGTGCATGGGTATCAAAACTACCAGAATGGCATTAAAGTAATGAGAAGGAACAGAAAAGACAGACTGCCAGATAAGCCTAAACCTAATATCCCCCCATTGTTTTTTTTTTCCTTTTTCAATCTTTTTATTGATTTTCATATATACACAAAAAAAACATAACATAATAATGAGTAAATTATGAATACAATAGACTTGAAATCACGTTGATAATAAGATAACAATATCCTATTAAATATCAACAGAAGAAAATACCTTAATCAATCAAGTCCATATGATTATATATGAAAAAAAACAAAAATAACCATTAAAAAAGAGAAAGAAAAAAAAATTATTTGAAAATATGTGAAAAAAAAGTATATATTAAGAAAAACAAAACTCTAAACTAAACTAACATGGGCAATAATAATAGTTTACAAGTATATGATAGTGTCAACAAACTCCGGAACTCCATACCTGAAAAAGAATAAGCAGAAAGAAGGTCTGGAAAGGGCCAAATTAATTCATATGAAAATGTCGAATAAACGGTCTCCAAGTTTCTTCAAATTTAATTGATGAGTCAAAAATAGTGCTTCTAATTTTTTCCAGGCTCAGATAAGAAATAGTTTGAGAAAGCCATTGAGACGTGGTAGGAGGATTTACTTCTTTCCAGTTTTGTAATATAGACCTTCTGGCCATTAATGTTACAAAAGCAATCATTCGTCTGATTGAAGGGGAAAACTGATTACCATCTTCATTTGGTATGCCAAAAATTGCAGTAATAAAATGAGGTTGTAAATCTATATTCCAAATTGAGGAAATAGTAGTAAATATGTCCTTCCAGTAATTATGTAAAGTGGGACATGACCAAAACATATGGGTCAATGAGGCCACTTCTGAATGACATCTGTCACATTGAGGGTTAATATGAGAATAGAATCGAGCAAGTTTATCTTTAGACATATGAGCTCTTTGTACAATTTTAAATTGTATTAAAGCATGTTTAGCACATATAGAAGAAGAATTAACCATTTGCAAAATTTTTTCCCATTTATCTGTTGATATATTATATCGAAGTTCTTTTTCCCATTCTTGTTTAATTCTAACATATTTCTGGTTGTATCTTCATAATCATATTATAAATAAAAGCTACTAATCCCTTCTGACAAGGATTTAAGGTAAAAATCAAATCTGTAAAGTCCACCAAAGTTGAATTAGGAAAAGATGGTAAAACTTTATGTAAGAAATTTCTAATTTGTAAATATCTGAAAAAATTAGATTTAGGTAATTCAAATTTGTTGGAAAGTTGGTCAAATGACATCAAAGTATCTTCAAAAAAGAGATCACGAAAACATTTTATACCTTTCCTTTTCCATATGTTAAAAGCTTGATCTGTCCAAGAGGGTTTGAAAAAGAAATTAAGTAAGATAGGGCTATCAAGAACAAAGTTTTTCAAAGTAAAAAACTTACGAAATTGAAACCAAATTCGTAATGTATGTTTAATAACAGGATTAGATATTTGTTTATTAAATTTAACTAAATCAGCAGGAAGACAAGAACCAAGAACAGAGAATAGAGAATATCCCTTTACCTCATTACATTCCAAATTTACCCACTGTGGGCACAGTGGTGAATCCAAATCTAGTTTCCAATACATTAAATTACGAATATTATTTGCCCAATAATAAAATCTAAAATTGGGTAAAGCTAAACCACCATCTTCTTTAGATTTTTGTAATTGCTTTTTACTTAATCTAGGGTTTTTATTTTGCCACACAAATGAGGAAATTTTTGAATCAATGTTATCAAAAAAAGATTTAGAAATAAAAACTGGTAGGGCTTGAAATAAGTATAAAAATTTCGGTAAAATCATCATTTTAATAGCATTAATCCGACCAATTAATGATAAAAACAAAGGAGACCATCTTGTAGTAAGTTGATGAATTTGATGAAGCATAGGTAAAAAATTCAGTCTAAATAAATCTTTATATTTCTTGGTAATTTTTATACCTAAATAGGTAAAGTTATCAGTAACAACTTTAAATGGTATCCTATCACTCAATAAAGTTTGTGCATTTAAAGGAAATAATTCACTCTTATCTAAATTTAGTTTATAACCAGAAAAAGTACCAAATTGAACCAACAAGGATAAAATAGCGGGAATAGACCTATCAGGGTCAGAAATATATAACAGCAAATCATCAGCATAAAGTGATAATTTGTATAACTTCTCATTACGGGTAATACCAAAAATATTAGGAGATTCACGAATAGCAATAGCTAAAGGTTCTAATGCAATATTAAATAATAAAGGACTTAAGGGACAGCCTTGTCTCGTACCACGAGATAATTGAAAAAAAGAGGATCTATAGTTATTTGTAAGAACAGAAGCAACAGGTTTATGATATATTAATTTAATCCATGATATAAAGTTAGGACTAAAATTAAAATTTCTCAATGTATTAAATAAATATATCCATTCAACTCTATCAAAAGCTTTTTCAGCATCTAATGAAATAACACATTCTGGGATTGTGGGTGGTGAAGTATGAATTATATTAATCAATTTTCTAACATTAAAAAAGGAATACCGATTCCTCATAAAACCAGTTTGATCTTCTGAAATAATCTGTGATAGTACTTTTTCTAATCTAATGGCTAAAATTTTTGTAAGAATCTTAGAATCTACATTTAATAGTGATATAGGGTGATAAGATGTACATAAAGTAGGATCTTTATCTTTTTTAAGAATTAGAGAGATATTAGCTTCATAAAAAGATTGAGGTAAATCTCTTCTTAGCAAACGCATCATTAAAAATTTCACATAACCAAGGAGAAAGCAAAGAAGAAAAAGTTTTAAAAAATTCTACTATATAACCATCAGGACCAGGAGCTTTCCCTGAATTCATTGATGAGATAGCCTCTCCTATTTCCACCATGGAAATAGGAGCATCTAACAGGCTATGGTCTTCATCAATCAGTTTAGGAATATTCAAATTGTTAAAAAAATTATCTATCATGGACTGGTCACCATCAAATTCTGATTGATATAAAGATTTATAAAAATCTTGAAAGGTATTATTAATTTCTTTATGATCAGTAGTTAAATTACCGTCTTGTTTGCGAATTTTAATAATTTGTCACTTAGTCGAGATAGCCTTTAATTGATTAGCTAACAGTTTACCAGCACGATCACTGTGAATATAGAATTGAGCCCTGGTCCTAATTAATTGATTTTCAATTGAAGAAGATAATAGTAAACTATGTTCCATTTGAAGCTCAACTCTCTTCTTATAAAGTTCTTTGGTAGGAGTCAAGGAATAAATCTTATCAATTTCCTTGATTTTATCCACTAATAAAGCAATATCTAAATATCTTTGTTTTCTTTTACCAGCAGAATATGAGATAATCTGTCCACGAATAAAAGCCTTAAAAGAGTCCCAAAGTATTCCTCTGTCGATTTCTTCAGTACAGTTTGTTGAGAAGAACAAGTCAATTTGCTGTTTTATATAGGTGATAAATTCTGGGTCTTGAAGCAAAGTAGCGTTAAGCCTCCAAGATCTGATATTATTGGAATAGTCCGAAATCTTAATAGATAACTTCAAAGGTGCATGATCCGAAATAGTAATAGAATCATATTTACAATCAATAACATCCGTTAATAACCGATGATCAATAAGAAAATAGTCAATTCTAGAATAGCTATGATATACATGTGAAAAAAATGAAAATTCTTTATCTTTAGGGTTCAAAAACCGCCATATTTCTGTAATTCCCGAGTCAACCATAAATGAATTAATAAGTAGGGCTGATCTGTTCGGAAGAGTACGAATAGGTTTAGATCTATCCATCGAAGGATTCAAACAACAATTAAAATCTCCACCCATTATCAACATATATTCATTTAGATTAGGAAGGGAAGTAAGTAAACGTTTAAAAAATTCAGGGCAGTCAAAGTTTGGAGCATAAATATTAACTAGAACAACTTTCCGATGGAAAAGTAAGCCAGTTATCAACAAAAATCTACCCTGTGGGTCAGAGACAATTTCATGATGTGTAAACGATATTGAGGGGTCTATAAAAATAGACACACCCCTAATTTTAGCAGTACAATTCGAGTGATATTGTTGACCCTTCCAGAACCTAAAAAAATGTTGATTATCCTCCCTCCTGATATGGGTCTCCTGTACAAAGATAATATTAGCATTCAGTCTATGGAATACTTTAAATATTTTTTTACGTTTAATCGGATGATTTAAACCATTAGTATTCCAGGAGATAAAGTTAACAGATTTATCCATCATACTAATATTAGTTGTGTGTATCATAAAAGGTTAGAAAGACACATAACCCACAATTCAGGAAGGAGGAAAATTGATTCAGAAGCAACCGGAGAACATGACACCTCAACAATATTAATAATTTAAAGTCGGCCCATAAACTAAAAGCAAAAAAATAAAAAGCAAAAGCGTGAAAAAAGATCCCTACCCCCTCCCCCCACCCTTCGAAAAAAAGCCAAGCGGCAGGCGCATAATCTAATACTAATATTACCCCCATTTCAAGATTTCTATAAAAAGATTAAAAGAAAACTATATAACACCCAAATTAAGATATAGAGTTGCAAACAAAAAATATATATCAATCAGAATAAAAGAAAACTAATATAATAAAACAAACAATCATTAATAAAAAAAGTATAAACGTCAAAATTTAAAAGTGTAATATACCTTTAAAAAAAATCCCATGTTCAAATACAAGATGACTTTTCAAAAGCAAAGACTTATGGGAAGAAGAAACGCCATTTTGAAAAAGCCATATTACTAAATACAAATGTGAGTTCAGCAATCTGTTAAAAGACAAAATAAGATTTAAAAAAAAGGGATATAATAAACAGTACAATATATATAAAAAAAAACCAAAAATCCAAAACATTCGTCCCATATCTGAGTACAGGCAAACAAATAAATGCTTACAAAAAACAGAATCTTACGGGAAAAAGAAACGACATCTTAAAAAAAAAGGTAAATCATTATTGCAAAATATAAACGTATATAACCAAAACAGAAAGAAAAAAAAAGATATTATAAAAATTAAAAAGAACATCTATAAACAATGATGATAGTAAAAAAAACCCGACCCATAGATCAAAATAAAAAGTTATAACCCAGCTTCATAGGTTAAAACTTAAAATAGAAAGATATCCTCTCTCCGAAAAATCTTCCACATAACACATAGTTCAAGTTGCAGTAGAAGATCGAAATTCTTCAACAAATTTCTTCGCTTCTTCCGGAGTGTTAAAAATTTGCTGACTGTTGTCGCTCAGCGTAATTCTAAGCTTCGCTGGATACATTAAAACTTGTTTAAGTCCAATCGAATAAATCTCTGCCATCACTGGTTTAAAAGCGATTCTGGCTCTCATAACCTCATAAGAATAATCCTCAACAATTCGAAATTTGAAGTTATTGTAAGAAATCATACCTTTTTTACGAGCTAATCGAATTAAAAGCTCTTTCTCACGAGGATAATGAAGGCGAACAATCACCGCTCGTGGTTTATCAGTCATAGACGAAAACCTCGCAACTCTGTGAGCACGATCAATAACAGGTTTAGTTTCCAAACCTTCATCACCGAAAATTTCCCACAGTAATTTAGAGAAAAATTCAGTTAAATCACCGGACTCAACTTTTTCGGGAAACCCGATAATTCGCAAATTCTGTCTGCGAGATCGATTTTCAAGATCAGTAATTTTAAACTTATGCTGATTTACAACTTTAAGAGTCGATTGTACCTTCTTATCCAACTCCTCAAGTGTACATGCTTTTTCAACAATTAATTTTTCAAGAGTCTCCAACTTATCTTCATGCCGCTGAATATCCGTTGCCTGCGACTGAAACTTAGTATCAAGCGATTTAACAGCTCCTTCAAGTTCAGACATTTTCGTGGTAAGCTTGTTTTCCAAACTTGCCATTTTACTTTCCAGCTTGCTTTCCAAACTTGCAAGTTTAGTGTCCAGAAGATTAGAAATTGCATCGATAGATAAAGGCTCCTTAGACGATTTCTTACTTGTAGCCATTTTAAGTTCGGCAAAGTTAGATCAAATATAGTTTTAAGGAAAAAAAAGTCAATCGAAAATATCAACTCATTTGATTAAATTCGAAAAGATTTGATTAAAGGGTGATTATAGTTAGAAAAGTGAAGAGCGCCTAAAAGGCAGATGTTTACGTCGCCATCTTGAAACTCCACCCCCCCATTGTTTTTTAACATCAACCCAACAATTCTCCTCATTATCCTGAATGGATATGACAGAGAAGTGAAGTTAAACAGTCTGTGATGTGGCAACAACTCTTCTCTTACTTTCCTGCTGCAGGGATAATTTAGCCTGTGTGTTCATGCTAGCTCCTAGCAGAGCTGTCACCAGTCCATTTCCCATCTTGCTTGTCTCCCTGCAGCCCTGCAACTTATTCTCTCTTGGAACCAGAGCAACCTTTAGTAACCCCCCCCCCCCATGTAGGTAGTCATAGGAAGGATGAGCAAACAACATGCAGACTCTTTCACCATATCCTTGACATGTTCCTGTATTGCCGTGATATCCACCAAACCAAAATCAGTTGTCACCTCCAGTCTTCACAAATGCTTAGTTAGGTTAGATAGAAAACAATTATTGAGCAATAGATAAGGCTGCAGAAAGTAGTGAACACAGCGCAATGCAACACCGGCACATCCGTCCCAACCACTGACATTATCTACGAGAGGTTCAAGTTCAAGGTACTTTATTATCAAAATATGTATACTTTATACACCTTGAGATTCGTTTTCTTACAGGCAGCTAAAAACAAAGAACCCCAATAGAAACCATTTATAAAAAAGACCGCCAAACACCCAATGTGCAGAAAAAAAAGTGCAAACAACAAAAGTAAGCAAATAGCATTCAGAACTGAAGTTCATAAAAGTGAGTCCACATGATGATAGCCACAGCCACAGTTCAGTGCAGTCGAATAAACCTCATGGTGTAGCCAGTTGAAGTTTAGCGCAGAGTCAAATAAACTTCGTGGAGCAGCGAGCTGAAGTTCAGTGCAGAGTCGAGTAAACCCTGCGGAGCAGCAATTGAAATGGCCCATCCCTCTCCTCCAGCCTGGTCACTCTGACCTTTATCAATTTGGCCCAACGCTTAAATTGTTCAAACCTCAGGTCATTCCTTGCTCTCCGATTCAGGCCCTGCCACTTCGATACGCTCTCAAGCCGGTGCCCTGCCACTTCGATATGCTCTCGGACCAGTGCCCTACCACCTCAATACAGCCTGTACCCAAATTTTCCAATTCGGCTCAGCACTTAAATCGATCAAACCTCGGGTGGTCCTCTCTTCTCGCCTCGGTCCTGCTGAATCAAATTGCCTTCAAGTCCCTACCAGCTATTCCCCACTCTCTGGCACGGACTCCACCACCTCGATTCCGCCCGCACACACCTTGCCGCAACTGGTCTGCAACTTTGAGACTTCAGTTCCCACCACAAAAATGACACGTTGTGTTGGGAAAGTTACAGTCTATTGTTTGCAGTGATTGTTTACCAGAAAAAGTGTGATTAATAAAGTATTTAGTTATTTTCTTTGTTTTATTTGCCACCAGCAAGTAGTCGCTGAGCTTTACCAGCACCATCTTAAACGGTTAAAAAGGCAACATCTATCGGTCAAGGATCATGCCCTATTCTCGCTGCTACCATCAGGCAGCAGATACAAAAGAATGAAGTCCTACACCACTACTTTTAGTAATAGTTACTTTCTTGAACAGAACTGCACAACCTTATCCCTATCTCAGTTTGAAACACTGCGGACCATCTCTTGCACAACCATGGACTCATCTCTGATTGGATTTTTACCCCCCTACACAGTTTTTTTCAATGTATGGTATAATTTTAAATATAATTTATATCTGTGTGTTGTCTGTACCAGGGTGCTGTGTGCCGCTGCTCCTGCCTGGTACAGGTGTTTTCACTGTACCTGTGCCTCAATGGACTTGAGCACATGACAATAAACTTAACTTCAAGTACCATCCAATGACTCACACATCTTGATGCTAGCACTGGACATTACACTAAAATTGAAAATCTCATTTAGTTTTACTCCATTTTCTGATCACTAGTTTACACACACTTCCTTCATATTTTTACACAAATATTTTTGAAAGAACTATCCAAGTTTACTCCTGTAACAAGCTGGATACAGAGTGGCTTGCATACAAATGCTCTACACTGCTTGGTCTCAACTGGTAGAAATTCTTACATCTTGGCCAACCTCATCATTCGGCCTTGATTTTCCAGATGTGACTGAACAAGGTGCTTTTAAACATGGAGACACAAGAGACTGCAGTAACTGGGATCTTGAAAACAAGCTGCTGGAGGAACTTAGTACAAAGGTGAGTCCTCTGCTGAGGATAGATCATTCTACATTGGAGAAGTGGATGTCAGAGGGGAGGTGAAGTCCCAGCAGGGGTTTGGTTCCTCCAGTAACTTGTTTTTGGCCTTCATATGCAGTCAAGAATGAGGCAGTTATTTTGAACAACTGCAGTGGCTTGGCCACTTTGAAGAGGACTTGTTTCATAATTGGCTAATACCAAAATGGATCAGAGAAAAGATTTAATCTAAATTGGGATAGATCTGGTAAAACCCTGCCATGAAATAACCAGTTGTTTCAGATAAATAATGTTTTGATGAGAGATCTCCCTGGATTGCAGACCGATAGTACCTACAGCCACTTGCAATAGTTTATATCCAACTTAAGACCAGTGTTTTGTGCTCTACATAGAGATGAGATGCATGGACACCAACTTTTCATGTTAGTTTTCTACTCTTATTGTTTGGAGTGAGCCAGCTTCGTTTGCTTCTCTGAATCTGTGATAGTGATAAGCAAATTTTAAACAAATGATTAGTTTTATACTGTGTTATTTTTCTACTCTGATTACCTCGCAGACTGGTTCCTCACAGAGTGGAGACTCCTCCATGTGCAGAGCGAGTAACATAAAGAGAGTCTCTTTCTTATTCAGCCGCACGATGGGGACATCAGAATCTAGAACAAAAGTCACAACAACCTGATTATATTCCACTATAAAAAGATTTAAACCGATCAAGTGTAGTTTGCATGAGTCACAGAAACACTTAATCTCTGATTTATTAGACACCTGGTGACCAGAGGCTAACCCACTGATTACATTCAGTAACTTAAACCAAGCCAAGGTGAAATGGAAGGGAGAAGGAAGAGATCCAGAGATTTCCTCCAAGTAAACAGCAGGTAAGGACATGAAGTGTGGATGTCACTAGGTGACTGTTGGAGATGTTGTGATGCCAATCGCCTGGTACAGGCTGGATGGACAGTGAGTCTTTTCCTTTCATTTATGGATGGAGTTACAGCATCATAGAGCACGGAGATGGCCCTTCAACCCACTGAGTGAATGCCAGCCTCAAGCATTCATTTACACAAATTCTATACTGATCCCATTTTACTTATTATTTAATCCACCTTCATTATTTTAAGTCCAGATGCAGGGCATCAAATCAAAATGTTAACTGCTCATATCTCTCCACAGATGCTGCCTGACCCACTGGGTTCCTTCAGCACTTTGTTTGTAGCTACAGATTCCAGCATTAGCAGTCTCATCTGTTCCCATTTAATTCTTCCTGTATTCCCATCAACTGCCCCTGATTCTGCCCCTCACTCACAGATGGGAAAGTTCACCTCAGCCAATTAATGCACCAGCCCACACATCTTTGAGATATGGGAGGAACCTGGAGCACCTGGAAGGTACTCATACAGTCACAGGGAGAAGATGCAATCTTTACACAAACAGAACATGGGTCAGGATTGAACCTGAGTCTCAAGAGGTTCTACAATCCACAACACTGTCCTGGCCTGCATTCCCTTGGCTCAGCAGAGAGACAGCTGGAAATCCAGGGAATGGGGAAAATTTGATCCAGGAGAGAAAATGATATTCATTCATCTAGCTGTGTCGGGACAATGTAGCAGGAATAAAGCAGGAAAGTACAAACCATCATTACCTTCAGATGGACTTACATCCGACTGTTGGCTGGCACCTAGGGAAGAAAGATATTGTTGAAATCTATTTCTCAACCTCAGTTCTTCTCTGTCAAGTGCATGGAAATTTTAATAATGTACTCACCAAACTAAACTTCAGCCTGATGTTTGGCGGGTGGAGTAATAGAAATTATTATGATTGTATTTCATAGACAGGAATGCCTTAAAGAATCTCATGCACCAGATTCTCTTCACCCATCCTGCCCATGATATCCCCTTCGCCCATTTCAGGTAACTTGTTGATTAGATGCTCACTGATTCCTGCCTCAGACACATGGCTGCGAGCAAGGAAAGTCTGTAGATTAAATTGTGTTCATTTCAATGCAATAGGCCTGACAGGTACGATGGATTAATAGAGGACGTAGACAGCCATTGTGGATACATGGCTAAGGGAGGGACAGGACTGAGAGCTTAGTGTTTCAGGCCACAGATCCATTAGGCAGTACAAAGGCTGAGAAAAGAGAGGAGGGTAAATTCTGGTTAAGGACAATGTCACAGCAGCAGTCAGAGATGAAATTACTGATGGGTCATCCAATGAGGGTTTTTGGGTGGAGCTCAGAAATGAGATGGAGATGGTAACATTGTTGGGATTGTACTTGAGGTCCCCAGGCAGTCAAAAAGGAATTAAAATAACAAATATACAAGGAGATTGTGCAGAGCTGCAAGAATAATAGGGTCGTGAAGGTACAGGATTATAACTTTCATAATGGAGACTGGCACTAACATACTGTTAAGAGCTTAGACTTGTTGAAATTTGTTAACTGTGTTCAGGAAACTTTCCTTGGGCAATATAAAAAGTGCCCTACAAAGGAGAGGGCAAAGATCGAGCCACACTGGGGTAATAGGGCAGGGCAAGTGATGGTAGGGCAACACTTACGGAGTAATTATCATAGTTCTATTAGTTATAAAACAGATTAGTTAGGGGATAGAACTCATCCAATTTCTAAATAGCAGCAAGGTAAATTTTGATGGTACATGATGGGGGCTTGCAAAGGTTGATTGCTGCAGGTATTGTTTTGACAAAGGGACCATTGGCAAGTAGGAGGCTGTTAAAGGTGAGACAGATTTTATGTTCCTGTTACAGTGAAGAGCAAGGTTGGAAGGAATAGATAAAGAAATATTGAAGCCCATGCCTGGAAATAGGAGGAGATGTGGGTCACGTACAGTCAGCTGGGATCAACTGCATCCTTGAAGCAATATGTGTGGTACAGAAGTATAATCAGGAAAGAAAGCCAGAGGGAGAAAAAGAAACGTGAGATAACGTTGGCACAGAAGATTAAGAAAAAATCCAAAGAAATTTTATAAATATATTAAGGAAAAAAGAGGAACTTTAGAGAGAATAGGACCCTTCGAAGTCCAGAGAATATCCTTGAGTGCAGCCAGAGAAGATGGGCTAGGTTCTTAATGAATATTTCTCTTCTGTTTTTACCATGGAAAAAGGCATGAACACGTTGGAACTAGAAAAAGTAAATGGGGAGTCTTTGGATTAAGTCTACACTACCTTATGGATGTCTTAAAAGCTATGAAGTCAGACAAGTCTCCAGGGCCTGACCAGTTTAATCCAAGAACATTGTTGGAAGCCAGAGAAGAAATTGTGGGAACCCTGGCTGAGATATTCAGAGTAACATTAACCATGGGCTAGTAGACTGACGGGCAGCAAACATTGTACCTTTATTTAAGGAGGTGTTGAGAAAAAAAATTGGGAATAATAGACGAGCAAGTCTTACACTTGTGGTGTACCTGTGGTGCACCTGTGGTTACTGGAGAAGATTTTGAGGGATAAATACTTCTGGAAAGACAGGGATTGATTAGGGGTTGTTGGCATGGCCTACAAACTTGATTGAGTTTATGCAGAGGTGACCAAGAAAGTTGATAAGGGGAGGTTGGTCAATGAAGTTTCTATGGACTTCACTAAGATCTATGATAAGATTTCAGATGGAGCTGTGCTCTGGAAGGTTAGATCGCACAGGATCCAGAGAGAGCTGTCTAATCGGATACAGAATTGGCTGGATGGTAGGAAGCAGAAGGTAATGGTAGAAGGATGTTTCTTGTACTGGAGGCTCGTGACTAGTAGCGTTTCTCAGTGGTCAGTGCTGGACCCATTATTGCTTGTCATCTATAGTAATGACTTAGTTAATTTGCAGGTGACACTAAGTTACGTGGGACAGTGGACAATGGAGATGTTTTTCAAAAAAACATGAAGAACAGGTTGAAAACGTCGGTTTCAGGTTGAACAATGTGAAATTCAATTACATTATGGCTACTTTCTTATGTGCTTCTTTACAATTGGATTATTATTTCATGCATTCTCCTTGCACATAACTAGATCTATTCTCTAACTGGTTTCTCAACAGTCTGATCTACAAATTCACCTTATATACATTCCAGGAATTCATCCTGTGCTTTGTAATTGCAAATTTCCTGGTTTATTTGTAGTTTATAATCTTCATTATTTCTCTGTTACCCTTGTTACACACGCCTCTCATTTTCTTTTAAATTGGGTGACTTAAATAATGATACCTTGGTATCATAATGCCTTGTACTTTACTAGTTGTTTCAGACATTGAGTTAGGAGTTCCTGCCTTTGATAAATATCATCCTATTTTTAGCTCAAACTTTGCTTCCAGAAACAGTGATACAAAGGAAGTCAGAAGCAGCGAAGAACAGTACAGAACTCATTTTCATTATCAGTGATCAAATATGAGTAACAATCATTTAACAGGTCATCAAACTCCATTTTATTCTTCATTTTGCAAATGCTACAAGTAAAATGTGGTAAAACAAGCAATCCTAGAGCATTAGCAATAACAATAATGTTTTTTATAGTTAAAAATCTGGTTATATTGCACGTTTAATGCACCATCGATAACTCTCTGAGACGTGAGGTGAGATATAGGCTTTTATTGGCTGGAAGAAAGAACAAGCAGCAATTGACCACCACACTGCATCCTGGAGACTGAGGCCGGGGCGATGTCTCCAATCGCCTTTATACCGGGGTCCGTGGGAGGAGCCACAGGAGCAGTCAGCGGGGGGGGGGGGGGGGGGGGGGCGTGTCCAGACAGATATAGGTGGTTCACCACAACGTTATATTTACAAGGCTATATAGAGCACAAAACTGTGTGGTGTTTAAATCTTTCTGCTAATTCAGCATGATATTTTGTGCAGCAATAACAGGAAGATGGAGATAAGGTGCTTCACCCTATAAGGAAATGTTTTATGACTCAGAGACCGTTAGGAACTATATTTGCTAAAATTTACTCTACTTTAGTCTACGGATACCATCTCTTCTATCTGCCTTTTGTCTGGATCTGTGCTGGTGCTGCTGAACAACATCTGGTCCATCAGAATATCCACACGAAGACTAAAGGAACTAAAGCACCATTTATAAGTGAGAAGGATAGATTGTTTATTTCCCCATTACTCATGTTTCATGAATGTATTTAATTGATTTTAATTTTCAAGTGTTTCTATTTTTAAATATTTTTATTAATTTAATTAATTTAAAGGTTGGATTACTTGTTAAATTGTCAGACAATCACAAATTTTCAAACCCTGACAACTTTGACAGCTGACACATAAAAGCCTGACAGCACATACCACCAGGGCCAAGGATAGCCCCTAACCCTCTGTTATCAGATCCTTGAATTGACCTTTCATATGTTGCCAATGAATTCTTCATTTCCATGAACTATTTTTTGCTATTATTTTGCACTATTTATTTAACTTACATACAATATACATTGTGAGGACTCAGTTGGTCAGGGCTGACCATGGATGTTGCGTCCTAGCTGTCTAGATACACAAGCCTGGGCAGTGCGATATGGAGAGCAAACTGCTGGCCTTGTGGCCAGCTCCCCCTCTCTGCGCATCTGATGAACTCAAAGGAACAGCAGAGACTGATACAGTTTGGCACTAGCAGCATCAGAGTAGTCCCCAGTCAGCATTGAACTCAAGGTAGGACTGCCTTAGGGACTTCAGCTCCATATTTTTCCCTCTAAGTTAATTCCCAAAGCCTTCCCTATGAGTGGATATAGCCACAAGGCAGCAGAGGTTTGAGATCAGAGATACTTCTTGTAATTAAGCAACCAACCACAGGTGATGAGCACCATCTGCCTGCAGTAACGGGTTTTAAGGCAGCAGTAACCCACCTTTCCCTTCTCCTGTCAGTAGAAATAGCTCTGCCAGGCTCAGTAAAGACAGGAGCTGGACAACTGTCAGAGGTTATTTGAGGTGTATGCCATAGGGATCATTTGAAAGGTAGTGTGAGCTTGTCCCTATTACAAACCCTGTCTATAAAAATCGTAAGAAACCACAATACATTTATATCTTATTGTAATTTATCACTTTTATTAATGTATTGCATTGTACTACTACCACATAACAACAAATTTCACAACATATGCCAGTGATATTAAACATGATTCTGATTCTGATTTAGGTTGTCATGGCCCTTGCAATTTATTTGTCAACCTGCAATGCATTTTCTCCGTAGTGGCAAAACCATATTTCGCGCCATACTCCTGGCCTGCATTCCCATGGCTCAGCACAGAGGCAGCTGAACATCCATGGAAACCAGTGAAATGGAAAGTTTGGTCCAGGAGTGGAAATGACTTTCATTCATCAAACCAATCAAGATAACGTGACTCCCTAATAAAGCAGGAAAATGCAAAACAACCATTACCTTCAGGCGGCCTTTCCTCCGACTGTTGGCTGGCACCTAGGGAAGAAAGGTATTGTTGAAATCTATTTCTCAACTTCAGTTCTTCGCTGTCAAGTGCATGGAAATTTTAATAATGTACTCACCAAACTAAACTTCAGCCTGACGTTTGGCAGGTGGATTAATAGAAATTATTATGATTGTATTTCATAGACAGGAATGCCTTAAAGAATCTCATGCACCAGATTCTCTTCACCCATCCTGCCCATGATATACCCTTCGCCCATTTCAGGTAACTTGTTGATTAGATGCTCACTGATTCCTGCCTCAGACACATGGCTGCGAGCAAGGAAAGTCTGTAGATTAAATTGTGTTCATTTCAATGCAATAGGCCTTACAGGTACGGTGGATTAATACAGGATGTAGACAGCCATTGTGGATACATGGCTAAGGGAGGGATAGGACTGAGAGCTTAGTGCTTCAGGCCACAGATCCATTAGGCAGTATAAAGGTGGAGAAAAGAGAGGAGGGTAAATTGTATTTCTGGTTAAAGACAATGTCACAGCAGCAGTTAGAGATGAAATGACTGATGAGTCGTCCAATGTGGGTTTTTGGGTGGAGCTAAGAAATGAGATGGAGTTGATAACATTGTTGGGATTGTACTTGAGGTCCCCAGGCAGTCAAAAGGAATTAAAATAACAAATATGCAAGGAGATGGTGCAGAGCTGCAAGAATAATAGGGTCGTGAAGGTACAGGATTATAACTTTCCTAATGGAGACTGGCACTGTGTTGCCTTTATGGCAGTTATTTAGTTTATAATATTTTCGCTTAGTAATTTATTTGTTAGTATTTTCTAGTTAGAATTAGAATTGTTTAAAGTATATTCATTGCCTGTAAAATATATCGGCATGCGATGACGTCACATACCTAGATCTATTCTCTAACTGGTTTCTCATCAGTCTGATCTACAAATTCACCTTATATACATTCCAGGAATTCATCCTGTGCTTTGCAATTGCAAATTTCCTGGTTTATTTGTAGTTTATAATCTTCATTATTTCTCTGTTACCCTTGTTACACACGCCTCTCATTTTCTTTTAAACTGGGTGACTTAAATAATGATACCTTGGTATCATGTAGATAGGGTGGTGAAGAGGGCTTTTGGAATTCTGGCCTTAATAAATCAAAGCATTGAGTACAGAAGTTGGGATGTAATGCTAAAGTTGTACAAGGCATTGGTAAGGCCAAATTTGGAATATTGTGTGCAGTTCTGGTCACCGAATTATAGGAAAGATATCAATAAATTAGAGGGAGTGCAGAGACGATTTACTAGGATGTTACCTGGGTTTCAGCAATTAAGTTACAGAGAAAGGTTGAACAAGTTAGGTCTCTATTCATTGGAGCGTAGAAGGTTGAGGGGGGGATTTGATCGAGGTATTTAAAATTTTGAGAGGGATAGATAGAGTTGACGTGAATAGGCTGTTTCCATTGAGAGTAGGGGAGATTCAAACGAGAGGACATGATTTGAGAGTTAGGGGGCAGAAGTTTAAGGGAAACATGAGGGGGTATTTCTTTACTCAGAGAGTGATAGCTGTGTGGAATGAGCTTCCTGTAGAAGTAGTAGAGGCCAGTTCAGTTGTGTCATTTAAGGTAAAATTGGATAGGTATATGGACAGGAAAGGAGTGGAGGGTTATGGGCTGAGTGCGGGTAGGTGGGACTAGGTGAGATTAAGGGTTCGGCACGGACTAGGAGGGCCAAGATGGCCTGTTTCCGTGCTGTGATTGTTATATGGTTATATGGTTATAATGCCTTGTACTTTACTAGTTGTTTCAGACATTTAGTTAGGAGTTCCTGCCTTTGATAAATATCATTCTATTTTTAGCTCAAACTTTGCTTCCAGAAACAGTGATACAAAGGAAGTCAGAAGCAGCGAAGAACAGTACAGAACTCATTTTCATTATCAGTGATCAAATATGAGTAACAATCATTTAACGGGTCATCAAACTCCATTTTAGTGGTGGTGGGGGAGCAGAGAAGCAGCCCCTTAGTCCAGTTACAAGCTCCTCCCATCCTGCACTGCAGGAGAGAAGCTTGGGGACACAATACAGAAGGATTTGGTAGAAGAAACAAGGTAGGGAAGAATGCTGGGAAGGCAAGATTTCACATGTTTAAGTGAGCATGTTTTCATTTCCTGCACAAAGGTCTTGATTCAGGTTCAAGCTCCATCCCTGCTCTCCCGCCTGGTGCTACAGGGTCAAAAGAAGGGGACTATCAGTTCGGGGATCTGGAGGAACTACGTGGGTCTTCATTCATTGACACTGGCTGTCACTGACTTCCCATGAGTTTGAAAAGCGGCCTCCATCCACACCTAATGCAGTGTCTGTGTGGACTTCATCTACCTGCACCTTGTACCGTACAGACACTGAGGAAATAATGAAAGGAAGGTACAGTTTCCAGTGAACAAGCTGCATGATTTGGAGTGTATGTTATCAAATAGTGAACCTTGTTAGGGGGACAATGTTTGAGGAGATCTTATGGGGAACATGTAACATTGCAGAAGTGAAATCACCAATGGGGTAAATGCCAATCCAAACTATCCTTAGACATCTACTAACGCTTAACAGAACAGGCAATGGTTCATGGCATTTTGGCAGAACTCAAGGGGCAAGTACATGAGGGTTCCCTCTGATCCAGGGATGATTGGAGGGGAAAGTATAGAGCTTTCAGTTGCCCTGGGCTTCATACAGTCATCAGCTACATCCCAGACATTAGCCTCAATTACAGGAGAGGGGAGTAACAACATTTATATGACTATAGCAGTTCTACTCAGAGAACCCCTGGCTACAACCACAAGATCAGTAAATCACAGTTATTCAACAATCTTTACCCTTTTCTGCACTATCTGCTTACTGTCAACTACTCCCTCTCTGCCTGAAAGCAGAATTGAGGTAGTGAAAGAGGTGAAGTAAGACAAAGCTTGATGATAAAGGTAGCATTTCCAAGAGCTCGACCAGGTTTCTGCAACATAATTGGACTCACTCTGGTGTCTGGAAAGAAGAAACCATTCTGCATCTAAATCCTAGAAAAGCCATCTTTAAACAGCAGAGTCAAAAACACGTTACCACAGCTGTGTCAGTGAGCGACTCATTTGTGAGTGACTCATGCAGTTGTTTTGTTGCTAAGCTATGAGTAAGAACGTCAGCAAGTTCAAATGACACACCCAAAATGCTGGTAGAACACAGCAGGCCAGGCAGCATCTATAAGGAGAAGTACCGTCGACGTTACGGGCCGAAATCCTTCATCAGGACTAACTGAAAGGAAAGATAGTAAGAAATTTGAAAGTAGTGGGGGGAGGGGGAAATGCGAAATGAACAAGGGAAATTCTTTCCTTACATGGGTCTTAGTTTCACAGAGCACTTACTAGATCTTATGCGGTTTTAGTTTCAGAGAACACTTACCAGACGTATTGTCCTCCATAATCTCCTCTTTAAGGGATCACTGCCAGTTAAACTGTCAGCCGGATCTAGCTGCTGTGGTCTCACTGAGCAAGTCCAACACTGTGCAGAGACAGCTTTGCTGTGAACGGGAAAAGCCCTTGAAATGAGACAGTGTGAAGGAGAAGACAGTGACCATATAAAGGTACTCAGCCACTATTCAACCAGTTTCACTATATTCAGAAAGAGATGAAGTTAATTTTGTTCCAATAGTTTTAATGAAATCTGAACCTACCTTAGATTTTTCAGCAGGTCAATTTAAAAGGCAGAGTTAAAGGTCTGCTGCACGCATCATCAGGAGAGCTCTTCCTGGAAGTGTATTAAATGCGTTCCTACCAGTTTAACTATTTAAAAGGTTTCACTTTCCAAAATTTTTAGTTTCGTTTTCTATTTAGTTCTGCACCCAAGCCAAAGAATTAACAAACCATAACAAATTGCCTGAAGAAATACAGCAATCAAAGCATATTTAAAGGACAATAACTATAATGTTCTTATGACATGGTTATATATTACTTTAGATGTGATAAGTGATGTTCTACCTTAAGCTGGCCTGTGGAGACAACAGGTTGTTGTGTTGTTGAGCTAATGTGCAGCAGGCAAACTCTTAAAAGGAATTGAGGCCACAGGAAGTGGAAGAGATGTCTGAAAGTCTTCGTTGTACTCTCTAGGTAACACTGCATTTCTTGTGTCCTCAGTACCCATTATAAAGTCTAACATCTAACCTTTAATGTTTGTGCTATTCCTTGTCCTGGGTATCAGGAAGTTGAAGACTTTGTCTATTCTATTGCAAAATATACAAAATGAGCTGCCAGAAAAAATGATTGGGGAAGATACAATAACAACATTCAACTTTGTTATCTTTGTTAACTTTGTTATCTGACAAGGACTTTCTAAAATTTCTGGAGAATGAAATTAATCTTTTGTTTGAAGAAAATACATTGGAAGAGACTTCTAGTCTTATCAGTTGGGACACTTTTAAGGCATATATTTGAGGACAAATTATCTCCTATACTGCATATATTAAGAAAAAAGCTAATAAAGAGAGAACTGATTTAGTTAATCAATTAAAACAATTAGACCAGAAATATGCTTTGGCACCAGACCCTGAACTATACAAAAGACGTATTGAAATTAAAACTAAATATGATCTTTTTATAATGTATCCACATGAAAGGCAACCTTTAAAAGATAGAAGCCAATTCTATATACACGGAGAAAAAACTGGTGAACTATTGGCTAATCAATTGAAGACCCTTATAGCTAAATGGCAAATTAAAGAAATTCGCAAAACCAATGGTGATATGACAATTGACCATTTTGAAATAAATGACACTTTTAGAGAATTTTATTCTAAACTGTATAGTTCTGATTTTGTTAAAGATAATACTGCGATGAACAATTTTTTAGACCAACTAAATATTCCTGGACTTCCAGTTGATAATCAAAAGCAGTTGGATCAACCTATCTCTCAGGAGGAAATCACTGAGGCTATATGTTCATTGAATTCTGGGAAATCTCCAGGACCTGACGGATTCTGTGGAGAATTTTATAAGGCTTTTTCTTCATTGCTTATGCCTTATTTATGTTCTACCCTTACTCATTCCTTCAAGGTGGGTAGGTTGCCACAGTCTTTTTACAAAGCTTACATTTTGTTTATGATTAAAAAGAACAAGAATCCCACTGAATGCTCTTCATATAGACCAATCTCTGTACTCAATGTTAATGTTAAGATCCTATCTAAAGCTTTGACCCGTAGACTCAAACATATTATACCTTCTATAATATCTGATGATCAGACAGGATTTATTAAAAATCAATATTCCCATTTTAATATACGGCGACTGCTAAATGTTGTGCATTCTCCATCCAAGGAAATATCGGAATGTGTGATTTCTCCGGATGCAGAGAAGGCTTTTGACCGAGTTGAATGGAATCACCGATTTAAAACCTTAGAAAAATTTAATTTTAGGCCCAATTTTATTCATTGGATTAAATTACTTTACTCATCTCCCTCCGCTCGGGTCCTTACTAACTTCCAGAATTTTAAACCAATTAAACTCCAATGTGGAACCAAACAAGGATGTCCGTTGAGCCCTTTGCTTTTTGATTTGGTATTAGAACCTTTAGCAATTGCCTTTCGTGAGTCTAAAGATATCACCGGTATCTTAAGGAAATTGCTTTTTATATCTAATGTTACAACTTCTTTACCCTCTATGATTCTTTTACTGACAAATTTTACTCAGTTTTCAGGATATAAATTGAACTTACAAAAGATTGATTTGTTTCCTTTAAATAATTTGATACCAACCAATATTAACCTTCCTTTTAAAATTGTAATAAAACAATTTACATATTTGGGTGTAACAATCACTAAGAATTATAAAGATCTATTCAAAGAAAATTTTCTAACCTTAATGGTTATCTTCGGTTGTCCATTGGAATCCGATGACAACATCCACTCTTTTAACGGTGAGATCTTTGATGACTATACAGTCCTATCCTGGACCCACAAGCTCTATTGCAGGTGGGACGTGTATATGTGGTAGCGGTGGTGGTAGTGATGGCAACCATGGCTGCATTTCTCCTGGCTCTCTTCTGCTGTCTTCTGGTTGTTCTTTCCATCTCCAGAATATGAACCCCATCCCTACACAGCTGTCGCCAAGTGTTACGGTCAGCAGCAACATCCTCCAGGTCCTCAGGTCTGATCTTGCACTTCCTTAAAGCATTCTTCATCTGATCCTTATAGCGCTTCTTTGGCCCTCCAGCTGAGCATTGACCATGATGTAGCTGGCCGTATAACACTCTGCGGGGTAGCCGACATGGGAGCATCCTTATCATGTGCCCCAGCCACTGCAACTGACGCTGGGTGATCGTGGCCTCAATACTTCTGCAGTTGGTCTTTACAAGTATTTCAGTGTGAGGCACCTGCTCATGCCAAGTAATTTCCAGGATGCGCTGAAGGCAGCTTATGTGGAAGTGCTCCAAGGATTTGATGTGACAGCTGTAGGTTACCCAAGCTTCACAGCCATAAAGGAGGGTGGTGACACAGACTGCTTGTTATACAGCGACCTTTGTGGAGGAACGAAGGCTCCTGTTCTGAAAGACTCTACGCCGAAGTCTCCCAAATGCAGCTGATGCCTGTTTAATGCAGCTCTGGATGTTGTTGTCAATGCTGCTATCCTCAGAGAGAATGCTCCCCAGATATTTGAAAGCTGGTACTACTGACAGCTTTTCATCACCAACAGTGAAGGCAGGTATGGTGGGTGGGACACTAGCAATCCATTGGCAAACCACTTCTGTCATGGTGGTATTGTCAGTCAGCCCCATCTTGCTGTACGCTCTCACTGCCGCAGCAAGGACAGTCTGAAGATCCTCCGGAGTATGGACCACAAGAGCACAGTCATCTGCATGCTGCAGCTCCAGGACCCGTTCTCTGTGGAGTTTGGTGGTTGCGTGGAGCCTCCTTATGTTAAAGAGGTTGCCATCTAATCTGACGTCCACTGCCACACGCTGCTATCCTCAATCGCGTTGTGGATAAGCTTGGTAACACACAGGAGGAAGATGTTAAAGAACACTGGCAACAGCACACACCCCTGTGCATACAAAGAAGGGCTCTGACTCTTGTCCTCCTATGGTCACCCAAGCAGTCATCCTATCATGGAACTGGTGGAGGATGTTAACAAATTTATTGGGACAGCTAAAACTGAGGAGAGCATCCCATAAGAACTCTCTTTGCACAGTGTCGAATGCTTTGGAGAGGTTGACAAAGGCCATAAACAGGTCTTGATATTGCTCCCGGCACTTTTCCTGAAGCTGCCAGGCTGTGAAGATCATGTTGATCGTGCTCCTGTTCTTCCTAAATCCACGCTGTGATTCAGGCAGCATTGACTCGGTGATGTTGCTGATGAGCGTCTGAAGCATCACCTTAGCCAGGACCTTTCCAGGAACAGAAAGGAGTGATATGCCCCTACTATTGCCACAGATGGCCTTGTTCTTATAAATTGCAACAATGTTTGCATTTCTCCAATGCTGTGGGATGTTCTCAACTGTCCAGGCCTTGGTGATGTACTGGTTGAGGGTGTACATAATATATACCCTCCATTCAATAGACAATAGATGCAGAAGTAGACCATTCTGCCCTTCGAGCCTGCACCGCCATTTTGAGATCATGACTGATTATCTACTATCAATACCCGGTTCCTGCCTTGTCCCCATATCCCTTGATTCCCCTATCCATAAGATACCTAGCTAGCTCCTTCTTGAAAGCATCCAGAGAATTGGCCTCCACTGCCTTCCGAGGCAGTGCATTCCAGACCCCCACAACTCCCTGGGAGAAGAAATTTTTCCTTAACTCTGTCCTAAATGACTTACTCCTTATTCTCAAACCATGCCCTCTGGTACTGGACTCTCCCAGCATCTGGAACATATTTCCTGCCTCTATCTTGCCCAATCCCTTAATAATCTTATATGTTGCAATCAGATCCCCTCTCAATCTTCTTAATTCCAGCGTGTACAAGCCCAGTCTCTCTAACCTCTCTGCGTAAGACAGTCCTGACATCCCAGGAATTAGCCTTGTGAATCTACGCAGCACTTCCTCTACAGCCAGGATGTCCTTCCTTAACCCTGAAGACCAAAACTGTACACAATACTCCAGGTGTGGTCTCACCAGGGCTCTGTACAAATGCAAGAGGATTTCCTTGCTCCTGTACTCAATTCCCTTTGTAATAAAGGCCAACATTCCATTAGCCTTCTTCACTGCCTGCTGCACTTGCTCATTTACCTGAACAAGGACTCCCAGATCTCTTTGTATTTCTCCCTTACCTAACTTTACACCATTCAGATAATAATCTGCCTTCCTGTTCTTACTCCCAAAGTGGATAACCTCACACTTATTCACATTAAGCGTCATCTGCCAAGTATCTGCCCACTCACCCAGCCTATCCAAGTCACCCTGAATTCTCCTAACATCCTCATCACATGTCACACTGCTACCCAGCTTAGTATCATCAGCAAACTTGCTTATGTTATTCTCAATGCCTTCATCTAAATTGTTGATGTAAATCGTAAACAGCTATGGTCCCAATACCAAGCCCTGTGGCACCCCACTAGTCACCACCTGCCATTCCGAGAAACACCCGTTCACCGCTACCCTTTGCTTTCTATCTGCCGACCAGTTTTCTATCCATGTCAATGTCTTCCCTCCAATGCCATGAGCTTTGATTTTACCCACTAATCTCCTATGTGGGATTTTATCAAATGCCTTCTGAAAGTAACATTCTTCAGTAACTCGGCAGGGATATTGTCAGTGCCTGGGGACTTATTGTTCTTAAGGGAATGGACAGCTGATCGAACCTCCTGGAAGGTTGGTGGTAGACTGAGGTCGTGGATAGGAGGAAGTTCAGGTAGTTCGTCTGGGATGGTGGGGTCTGCATCAGAATCCGAACTAAGCAGGGTGTTAAAATGCTCAGCCCATCTCAGCAGAATGGTATTCTGATTCTTCATAAGTGTTTGACCATCTGCTGTTTTCAGGGGAGTAACGCATCGATTTATTGGTCCGTAGATGGTTTTGACAGCATTGTAAAAATTATGCATGTCATTATTATCGGCAAAGGACTGGATTTCATGTGCCTTTTCAGTCCACCATTCATTTTGTATGGCCAGTATTGCCTTTTGCACTTTCCTCCGAGCTGCCTGCTGTTACGAACCCCGTAACTGGGTCACTTACCAGCAAAGATGGAGACGTCCATTGAAGTCTGATGATACTATTTTTAACAGTATTTATTAGTAAAAGTACACAAAAATAATATCAATGCAAATATACAGATAATATACGTCATCAATACTAAATCTAAAAGTGCGGGTATAATAATAATCAATAAGAAATAAGCTCTATCGTTGTCTAGGGGATAATGTATTGTCCGATGGAAATATAAAGTTCACTCAGTTCATGCAGGCTGCAGCCGTTAGGAACCGCTGTGTTGCAATTGTTGGAGAGAGAGAGAGAGAGAGAGAGATAGGATGGGAACAGTTACCGCTACGGGTTTTTTCCCAACCTTCCTTTGTGATTTTGATCCGTCAGTTGTCTCTTTGCCGTGGCCGTTCAATTGTGACCTCTCCTTTAGCTAAACTGTTCTTCCGTGGTGAGCCAGAACTGTTCTTCCAGGCAAGGGAGGACACACACGAGCTCTCACCAGCTTTCACTATCAAATGCTGTCACAGGATTTCTAGTGTTTCTCCTGGTGCGTCTAAAGGGGTTGTTCCCCAGACCCTCTTTTATCCTCACTCACAGGGTCTCAGATGTCAATCAGGTTGGGATGATGCAATCCCTCAACCAGACCACTCTGGTTGTCCCGAGGGGTTTCAATGAATAGTACAGTACTCAATACACAATTCCGTCTCCAAGAGACAATAGCTGTTATCAATGGTTCCGTTTCGCTGATGTCAGGCCACATTCCAAACCTTGTGTATTCTGGATGTCTCTCTCTCATTTCCTGGGTCTCAGACCCGAATTAATAGCGATCTTGCGATTCTCGAAAAGGAGGGGGCGACTTTGTACCCTTTGGCCCCTCAGAGTTGCTTCACATTCGTAACACTGCCAATACTGCCTAAAGAAGTTTGTAAATTCTTTTCCCAATCTTTTTAAATTTTGTCTAAAGAAGCCATTCTCAGTACCAACAGACCATAAATATAAGATATTGAGCCATTATCAAAAGATGTAATTTTTAATCTGAAACCTTTAGATAATGGCTCAATACCTTATATTTATGGTCTGTTGTTGGGACTGAGAATTTACAGACTTCATTATCTGATGAAACCTGGAGGGCTATTTTCAAAATGGTTAATTCTTCATAATTATGTGCTCGTCATTCCCTCCTACAACTTAGTGGTACATAGAGTTCATATGTCTAAAGACAAGCTCTCTCATTTTTTTGTAGCTATACCTCCTTTTTGTGACAGATGTAATAATGGAGAGGCTTCATTAATTCATGTTTTGGTCATGTTCGAGCCTTGAAAAATATTGGAAAGATGTATTCTGAACTTTTTCTGTACCTTTTAAGGTTAATTTTAAGCCCAATCCTTTGACTGCTTTGTTTGGTATTCTTGAGGAAAGAGCTTTAATTTTGGAGCCTTCTCATTTGCGGGTACTAGCTTTTATTTCTCTTATGGCTAGGAGGGTGATCTTGCTTAAATGGAAGGAGGTTGCCCCTCCCACACATACTCAATGGTTATGCGATGTTATGTCATGTTTAAATTTAGAGAAGATTTGCTGTTCGATTTCTGATTCTAACCAAGATTTTCAAACTCTATGGGGACCCTTTCTGAACTATTTTTAAATTCTTTGAATTGTTATTGTTATTAAAATATAGATCTGGGCTATTATTATAAAACACTATATGGTAAAGTGCTTTTTTTCTCTTGTTGTTTTTAACCAACCAGCTTTGTCTTGGTAGTGCGTGTAGATTTTTAAAATAATATTAACCATATTATTGTAATTCATAATTCAATTTATTTTATTTGATTGATCATGAATATGGGATACCGTGATTGTATCAGGGTGATTTATATATATAGTGCATTTTATGCTATCTTATTTTTTTTGACTCTGGGCAGGTCCCAGTGGATTGGAAGACAGCAAATGTCATGCCATTTTTTTTTAAAAAAGGATGTAGGCGAAAGACGGGCAACTATAGGCCAGTTAGCCTAACATCTGTAGTCGGGAAGATTCTTGAAGCTGTGATTAAGGAACAAATAGTGAAATATTTAGAAAGGAGGGGTTCCATTGGACAGACACAGCACACAATATTCAGAAAGGGCAGGTCCTGTTTGACAAACTTAATGGAGTTCTTTGAGGACATAATGAGTGCAGTAGATAGAGGGGAACAGGTGGATGTCGTATACTTGGATTTCCAGAAGGCATTCGATAAGGCGCCAAACAAGAGACTTACAAATAAGATATGGATGCATGGAGTTGGAGAAAGTGTATTGGCATAGATAGTGGATTGGTTAACCAATAGAAGGCAGAGAGTTGGTATAAGTGGGTGTTTTTCTGGTTGGCAGTCAGTGGTAAGTAGGTGCCGCAGGGGTCGGTGCTGGGCCCACAGCTGTTTACCATTTACATTGATGATTTGGAAGAGGGGACAGTGTAGCATAGCAAAATCTGCTGATGACACTAAACTGAGTGGAAAAGCAAATTTTACAGAGGATGTGGAGAGTCTGCAAAGGGATATAGATAGGTTAAGTGAATGGGCCAAGGTCTGGCATATGGAATACAACATTGGTAAATGCGACATCATCCACTTTGGAAGGAATAATAGAAGAGCAGATTATTATTTAAATAGTGAAAGATTGCAGCATGCAGTTGTGCAGAGGGACTTGGGAGTGCTTGTTCATGAATCACAAAAAGTTGGCTTGCAGGTACAAGTTGTTAAGGAGACAAATGGAATGTTGGCCTTTATTGCTAGAGCGATTGAATTCAAGAGCAGGGAGGTCATGCTGCAACTATATAGGGTACTGGTGAGGCTGCACCTGGAGTACTGTGCGCAGTTCTGGTCTCCATACTTGAGGAAGGATATACTGGCTTTGGAGGCAGTGCAGAGCAGGTTCACCAGTTGATTCCAGAGATGAAGGGGTTAACCTATGAGGAGAGATTGAGTCTTATGGGACTATACTCTCTGGAATTCAGAAGAATGAGAGGGGATCTTATAGAAACATACAAAATTTTGAAAGGGATAGATAAGATAGTAGCAAAGAAGGGGACATTGTCTCAAGATTCAGGGGAGAAAATTTAGGACGGAGATGGGGAGAAACTGTTTTTCCCAGAGAGTGGTGAATCTGTGGAATTCTCTGTCCAGGGAAGCAGTTGAGGCTTCATCACTAAATATATTTAAGATACAGTTTGATAGATTTTTACATAGTAGGGGAATTAAGGGTTATGGGGAAAAGGTAGGTAAATGGAGCTGTTTACAGCCAGATCAGCCATTATCTTATTGAAAGGTAGGACAGGCTCGATGGGCCGGATGCCCTACTCTTGCTTCTATTTCTTAGTTCTTATGTAAATCGGGGTGAGGGGATGTAAGAAAGGAAGTGGTATTGCAATATTGATTAAAGAGTTCATTGTTGGAGCGATGAAGAGGATATCCTGTAAGGCTCTTCAAATGAGGCATATGGGTTGAGCTTAGGAATAAAAAGTAGGTGATTACATTGTTGAAAGTATATTACAGGCCTCAATGGTCAGCTGGACATGGAACAGCAGATATATAGGCAACTAACAGCGGAATATAAGAGTAATGGGATCACAGTAGGAGGGAATTTCAACTTCCCCATGATTAACTAGGATTGCCTTAAGCAGGGGTGTCAAACTCATTTTAGGTCATGGGCCAGACTGGACAAAATATGACTTCATGCGGGCTAGATCAGTTGTGCACACGTGCGTGCTCCCACAGCTTTCATTGCCTTTGTTTTTTCATGCGTCTCAGTCTCTGCTATAACTACAAAGTGTTTCACTTTACGAATTTTGTTTCTTATGAAGAAGATTGCCTACCAAGCATTATTTTTATGATTGGTATTAACTTAGTCGTAGGCTACAAAAAAGTTGTGATGAGAGAGAGAAAAATCGATGCTACTTTGGCTAAGATTGTTTTGGGAGCCACACCCTTTCCATTATAAACCATCTGAAATCGAATATTAGCAGACACAAATGTAGACCTAATGAAACAAATTGTAAATGTAGGCTGCACAACTGCACCTAATTTTTATTAGCCTGCTTCCAGCAATCAAACTCAGACAATGAACACAATTTTTATTGAAGTGATCACATTTACCATAATAGCATTGTCAGAAAATGAATCACAATATTATGACACTCAATATTCCATAATGCATTTTGCTTACATGTCGCAGTGCATCGAACAGTGTCAGTCATTTTTCACTTGCTGCTTCCAGACACCTGACATCTCTTGGCTTTAACCAGCCTGCCAAAATCAGGGACCAGTTTCTGGGCAGTTATGATTTTCATGTCATACAGATGTCTGTGTGTCAGCTGCGAGTGCAGTTTGGATTTGTTAATGTTCATTAATGCCTGCTCACAGAGATATGTTGTCCCGCACATGCAAAGGATCTTTGAGACAAAGCCTGTCATCTTGGGGTACATCAGTCCCAGGTATTGATAGAATGAGTCCAGACTCACAGTCTCAAATTTATATTTCAAAGCCGAGTTACACTGAATTTCAATTAGTTCCATTTGGAGTTCCTCCGGCACATCTGATGCTGTGTTGACAACAAATGGCGAGCAAAATAGTGAGAATTCCTTCTCGAGCTGAGTGAGGACTTGGAAACGATTCTGAAACTCACTTTTCAGCGGTGATATTTTGTCCTTGTACCTGTCCATGTTGTCATTATTCCCATGAGTGACATACACAGACTACAAAGAGGGGAAATGAGTTGGGTTGCTCCGGGATAGTTACATCTCCCACAGGCCTAATTTAATCTGAAAGGCAAGAATGCTGTCGTAGTATTCCGTAACAAGTTTGTTGCAGCCTTGCATGTTAACATTAAGCACATTTAAGTGCTCTGTTATATCCACCAAAAATGCAATATCATGAAGTCAGTCTGGGTCATCCAACTCTGCCCCTGGCTTCCCTTTCTCGTTCTTGAGTAGTCCAATTTCCGCACGTAATTGAAAAAAACGTTTGAGCACAACCCCCCGCTCAGCCAGCGGACTTCAGTGTGGTAAGGTAGGCCATGTCTAATATTACTTTCAGACAAAAGAGTCAAATTGCCAATGGTTGAGTCCCTTGGCTCTAATAAAATTAACTTTTGTTTACTACATCCATGAAATTGTCCATTTTCAGGATCCTGCTAACGCCTCTTGATGTATAATACAATGAAAATTCCAGATTCCTGCTCTGGATTTTCTGTCTGAACTTCCTGAATTTTGCAACAACACCTGCCTTTTTCCCGACCATGGACGGTGCGCCATCTGTTGCCACACTGACTCCAGTCAACCCCCAGTCTGTCCAAGGCCTCGACGAGGCTGGAGAAAGCATTGTTCGCCGTTGTGGTGTTTGTCATGGGCAAAAACTCCAACATCTCCAAAAACTCCTCGGTGATGGTCAAAGATGCATCGACACCACGAATAAATATTCCCAATTGATCTACATCAGTCACGTCGGTGCTCTCATCAATTGCAATAGAGAAGGCAATAAATGACTTCACTTTGTCTTTTAGTTGACTGTTCAAATCTCCTGCAAGGTCCCCGATTCTTTCTGCCACAGTATTTTTTGACAAGCTCATATTACCAAAAACCTGTCTCTTCTCAGGGCACACCAGCTCAGCAGCCGTCAGCATGCATACTTTGATGAGTCCCCCCTCTGAGTATGGCTTCAACGCAGCAGCTATTTTGTTGGCAATAATATAGCCGGCCTTGACAACTCCATCGTGAGTCTCTCAACTTTTGGTGAACGCTGATTGCTGTTTTTTCAGAGCTGCTTCAAGCTTCTGATCTTTCCAAATATCGTTGAATATCCGACCTTCAATGTCAACTTTTCTTGGAAAGCATTTTGAACCACAACAGCAAACAGTCTCAGCCTTGCTACAGGTGTTACTTACCTACATAATAAATGGTTGTGAATATACTTTTTCTTCCCCAAATCATCTCATGGGCCAGATAGGACCCCTTCACGGGCCGATAGTTTGACACCCCTGCCTTACAGAGATTCATGGAGTTATGCAGCATGGGACTAGGTCCTTTAGCCCAACCTGTTGATGCCAGCCAAGGTACCCATCTAAGCTAGTCCATTTGTGTGTGTTTGGCCAATGTTCCTTAATCTTTCCTACTCACCTATTTATCCAAATGTCTTTTAAGTGATGAATTGTACCTATCTTTACCACTTAATCCAGAAGCTTGTTCTTTATACCCACTACCTCCAGAGTGGAAGAATGTTGTCCTGCAGGGGGGAGGGGTGCCTTATTCTGATTTCAAAAGTCGCTTCTGTCGTGATTGGTTAGTTGAGAAACTGCAGCTGCTTTTCCCATTGGTTAGTTGCCTAGTGTACAGTTTCAAATATTCTGGGCATATTAAGAGCATGTGTGGAAGGTTTTCTCTCTCTCTCTTTGTTCCTTTGTTTAAGGCAAGCAGTGGATATACAGGTATGCTCTGCATATGCTTTTAACTAAATATGTTTGTTGAATATTCACCTTTGTAGTGTCTGTAACATGGGGAACATGAATGTTCGGTCAAATTTTACTTTTTTTAGATAAGTGATTATTATACTTACTCAAGGTCACTGCATTTTCTGTCTCAGTTGCCAGATCCATGAACCTGATTCAACATTACATTTTGGCACTGCGAGCAGGATATGGGTTTTTGAGAAACATAGAAAATCTACAGCACAATACAGGCCCTTCAGTCCACAAAGCTGTGCCAAAGATGTCCTTACCTGAGAAATTACTAGGCTTACCCAGAGCCCTCTATTTTTCTGAGCTCCATATACTTGTCCAGGAGTCTCTTAAAAGACCTTACAATATCTGCCTCCGCCACCATCACCAGCAGCCCATTACATGCATTCACCACTCTCTGCTTAAAAAACTTACCCTTGATATTTCCTCTATACCTACTTCCAAGCAATTTAAAACTGGGCCCTCTCATGCTAGCCATTTCAGCCCTGGGAAAAAGCCTCTGACTATCCACACAATCAATGCCTCCCATCATTTTATACACCTCTATCAGCTCACCTCTCATCCTCAGTCGCTCAACTTATTCTCATAAGGCATGCTCCCCAATCCAGGCAACATCCTTGTAAATCCCCTCTGCACCGTCTCTATGGTTTCCACATCCTTCCTCTAGTGAGATGACCAAAATTGAGCACAGTACACCAAGTGGGGTCTGACCAGGGTTCTATATAGCTGCAACATTACCTCTCAGCTCCTAAACTCAGTCCCACAATTGATGAAGGCAAATGCACCATATGTTTTCTTAACTACAGAGTCATCCTAGGCAGCAGCCTTGAGTGTCCTATGGACTTGGACCCCAAGATCCCTCTGATCCTCCACACTGCCAAGAGTCTTACCATTAATGCTATATTCTGATATTATATTTGACCTACCAAAATAAACTACCTCACACTTATCTGGGTTAAACTCCATCTGCCACTTCTCAGCCCATTTTTGCATCCTATCAATGTCTCGCTGTAACCTCTGACAGCCCTCCACACTCTCCACAACACCTTCAACCTTTGTGTCATCAGTCAATTTACTAACTCATCCCTCCACTTCTTCATCCAGGTCATTTATAAAAATCACGTTATTATGCATATCCCTCTGATCTCCGATCTCCTTCTCGGCACTTATCCTTGTAAGTGGAACAAGTGCTACACATGCCCTTACACTTCTTCCCTCACCACCATGCAGGGCCCCAAACAGTCCTTCCAGGTGAGGCGACACTTCACCTGTGAGTTGGCTGGTGTGATATACAGCATTCAGTGCTCCCGGTGTGGCCTTCTATATATCGGTGAGACCCGATACAGACTGGGAGACCACTTTGCTGAACACCTACGCTCTGTCCATCAGAGAAAGCAGGATCTCCTAGTGGCCACACATCCCATCTCCCATCTTCCACGTCCCATCTCATTCTGATATATCTACCCATGGCCTCCTCTACTGTCAAGATGAAGCCACACTCAGATTGGAGGAACAACACCTTATATTCTGTCTGGGCAGCTTGCAACATGATGGCATGAACATTGACTTCTCTAACTTCCGTTAATGCCCCTCCTCCTCTTCTTATTTATTTATTTATTTATTTATTGGTGTTTTCCTTTTTTACTCTCTCTCTTTTCTCTCGCTGTCCCTCTCTCAGTAACTTCTTGCCTGCTCTCCATCCTCCTCTGGTGCTCCCCTCCCCCTTTCTTTCTCCCATCCTATGATCCTCTCCCTTCTCCAGCCTTGTATCCCTTTTGCCAATCAACTTTCCACCTCTTAGATTTATCCCTCCCCTTGTCTTCTCCTATCATTTCAGAACCCCTCCCCCTCTCACTTTCAAATCTCTCACTATCTCTTCTTTCAGTTAGTCCTGACGAAGGATCTCAGCCCAAAACGTCAACTGTGCGTCTTCCTATGGATGCTGTCTGGCCTGCTGAGTTCCACTATCATTTTGTGTGTGTTGTTTGAATTTCCAGCATCTGCAGATTTCCTTGTGTTATTATGTATCTTGTCATGGTCAAAGGTGGATAAATCCTCAGCGCCTGGTGAGATCTTTTCCTGGTTGTTATGCGAAGGAGGAGAATGTTGGGGCCTTGCAGATTTTTAAATCTTCCCTGGTCACAGTAGACTGGAGAACAGCTCATGTGGCTTTAAAAAGTTGTTAGGGATATGCCTGGTAATTTGGAGAAGGAAGCAGAGGATCAGGGCGGGAGCCATTTTAATGTTTTCTTCTACTCATTGGAGATAAGAGAGTTGGGACTGCAGAGGCATGTGACGTTGGGCAGTGAAGCGGGGAAGATTTAAAAAGGGCACAGCCTTAAACAGGGGCAACGTCGTTTTGCGGGCAACGGAGTGAGCCAGGAGCAGAGTGAAGGCTTAAGGGCTTGGGCTCAATGGGCTTAGGTGGAAGTGGGTGAGGCAAGGTAGGTTTAGGTTTCAGCTTTTCCTGTTATTTGAGGAAAGGGGAAGTATGAGTGTGAGGGCAGCTTGTTGTTCTTGGTGTTGGATGTGGGAGGTCCTGGAGTCTCCTAGCCTCCTGAACGTACACATCTGTGTCAGGTGCGCCGAGCTGCAGCTCCTAAAGGACCGTGTTAAGGAACTGGAGCTGCAGCTCAATGACCTTCGTCTGGTCAGGGAGAGAGAGGAGTTACAGGCAGGTGGTCACACCGGGGCCATGGGAGGCAGACAGGTGGGTCACGGTTAGGAGGGGGAAGGGGAAGAGTCAGGTATTAAAGAGTACCCCAGTGGCTATACCCCTTGACAATAAGTACTCCTGTTTGAGTACTGTTGGGGGGAACAGCCTACCGGGGGAAGCAACAGTGGCCGTGCCTCCGGCACAGAGTCCGACCCTGTAGCTCAGAAGGGCAGGGAAAGGAAGAGGAAGGCAGTAGTGATAGGGTACTCGATAGTTAGGGGGTCAGATAGGCGATTCTGTGGACACGATCAGGAGACCCAGATGGTAGCTTGCCTCCCTGGTGCTAGGGTTCGGGATGTTTCTGATCGCGTCCAAGATATCCTGAAGTGGGAGGGTGAGGAGCCATAGGTCGTGGTACATATAGGACCCAATGACATAGGTAGGAAAAGAGAAGAGGTCTTGAAAGTAGAATATAGGGAGTTAGGAAGGCAGTTGAGAAGAAGGACCGCAAAGGTAGTAATCTCAGGATTACTGCCTGTGCCGTGTAACAGTGAGAGTAGGAATGGAATGAGGTGGAGGATAAATGTGTGGTTGAGGGATTGGAGCAGGGGTTCAAGTTTCTGGATCATTGGGACCATTTTTGGGGCAAGTGTGACCTGTACAAAAAGGACGGGTTACACTTGAATCCTAAGGGCACCAATATCTTGGCAGGAAGGTTCAATAGAGCTGTTAGGGAGGGTTTAAACTAATTTGGCAGGGGGATGGGAACTGGAATGATGGAGTGGTAGAGAGAGAAAACAGAAATAGATCTAAGGTAGTGAGCAGTAAGGATGTCAGGAAGGACAGGCAGGTGATGGAGCAAATTTGCAGCCATTGGGATGAGTTGCAGTGCAATCAATGCAAAAAGTACCAAATACTGGACTTAAGGTGTTATACTTAAATGCACACAGCTTAAGGAATAAGGTGGATAATCTTGTTGTACAGTTACAGATTGGCAGATATGATATTGTGGCCATTACTGAGACGTGGCTAAAGGATGCATGTCTCTGGGAGCTGAACGTCCAAGGATACACGGTGTATTGGAAAGATAGGCAGGTAGGTAGAGGGCATGGCGTGGCTTTAATGGTAAGAAATGATATTAAATCATTAGAAGAGTTGACATTATTTGTTCAGGGAGTAGATCGATTAAGTTTTATTCTAATTTCAATGGTACATTGACAGATAAATTCAGATGGCTAAGGACAAGGTAAAATTCATTTCTTTTAATGTCAATGGGCTATTAAATCCAATCAAACGTAAGAGAATTTTATCCAACTTGGAACTATTTGATTCATACTGGGAAAAATGGTCTAACTACATGCCTCATAGGCCTGATTTTATTCTCACAAATCAATGAATCCGTTGTAAAAAAAAGATCACTCCCTACTTGTACATAGTTCTTTCCTTTTGCTTGTTTTTTCTTTCCAGTCTTTTCTGTGACAGTATACCTCAGATAAATACTTTGTGGAGATTTGTGATATATATGATTATATGGCATATAGGTACAATGTCTGAAATACATCTTATGGAGATGTTTGTTTGATGATGAACTTCAATAAAAAAATAAATTACAAAAAAAAAGAAAGGGTTAACATAGGATCGGAAGGTACAGAACCTTTATGGGTTGAGCTAAGAAATCGCAGGGGTAAAAGGACCCTGATGGCAGTTATCTACAGGCCTCCAAACAGCTGCAGTGATGTGGACTACAAATTACAACAGGAAATAGAAAAGGCTTGCCAGAAGGGCAGTGTTATGATAATTGTAGGCGATTTTAACATGCGAGTGGATTGGGAAAATCAGGTCAGCACTGGATCGCAAGAGAGAGAATTTGTAGAATGTCTACGAGATGGCTTTTTAGAACAGCTTGTTGTTGAGCCCACTAGGGGATCGACTGTATTGGATTGGGTATTGTGTAATGAACCAGAGGTGATTAGAGAGATGGAAGTAAAGGAACCCTTAGGAGGCAGTGATCACAACATGATTGAGTTCACTATGAAATTTGAGAAAGAGAAGCCGAAACCCGATGTGTTAGTATTTCAATGGAGTAAAGGAAATTACAGTGGCATGAAAGAGGAACTGACCAAGGCTGACTGAAAGGGACACTAGCGGGAAGGACAGCAGAGCAGCAGTGGCTGGAGTTTATGTGAGAAGTGAGGAAGGTGCAAGACAGATATATTCCAAAGAAGAAGAAATTTTCGAATGGAAAAAGGATGCAACCGTGGCTGACAAGAGAAGTCAAAGCCAAAGTAAAAGCAAAGCAGAGGGCATACAAGGAAGCAAAAATTAGTGGAAAGACGAAGGATTGGGAAGTTTTTAAAAGCTTACAGAAGAAAACTAAAAAGGTCATTAAGAGGGAAAAGATGAACTATGAAATGAAGCTAGCAAATAATATCAAAGAGGATACTAAAAGCTTTTTCAAGTACATAAAGAGTAAAAGTTAGGTGAGAGTAGATACAGGACCAAAAGAAAATGATGATGGAGAAATTGTAATGGGAGATAAGGAGATGGCGGAGGAACTGAACAAGTATTTTGCATCAGTCTTCACTGAGGAAAACATCAGCAATATACCGGACAGTCAAGGGTGTCAGGGAAGAGAAATATGCGCAGTCACAATTACGACAGAGAAACTACTCAGGAAGCTGAATAGTCTAAGGGTAGATAAATCTCCTGGACCAGATGGAATGCACCCTCATGTTCTGAAGGAAGTAGCAGTGGAGATTGCGGAGGCATTAGCAATGATCTTTCAAAGGTCGATAGATTCTGACCTAATTCCGGAGGACTGGAAGATTGCAAATGTCACTCCGCTATTTAAGAAGGGGGAAAGGAAGCAGAAGGGAAATTATAGATCTGTTAGCTTGACATTGGTGGTTGGGAAGTTGTTGGAGTCGATTGTCATGGATGAGGTTACAGAGTACCTGGAGGCATATGACAAGATAGGCAGAACTCAGCATGGTTTCCTTAAAGGAAAATCCTGCCTGACAAACCTAGTGCAACTTTTTGAGGAAATTACAAGTAGGCTAAAGACGGGAGATGCAATGGATGTTGTGTATTTGGATTTTCAGAAGGTCTTTGACAAGGTGCCACACAAGAGGCTGCTAAACAAGATAAGAGCTCATGGAATTACAGGAAAGTTACATTCGTGGATAGAGCGTTGATTGATTGGCAAGAAACAGAGAGTGGGAATAAAGGGATCCCAACAACACAAACAAAATGCTGGTGGAACACAGCAGGCCAGGCAACATCTATAAGGAGAAGCACTGTCGACGTTTCGGGCTGAGATCCTTCGTCAATAAAGGGATCCCATTCTGGTTGGCTGCTAGTTGTGTTCCACATGGGTCTGTGTTGGGGCCACTTCTTTTTACGTTGTATATCAATGATTTGGATTATGGAATAGATGGCTTTGTGGCTAAGTTTGCTGATGATACAAAGATAGGTGGAGGGGCCGGTAGTGCTGAGGAAACAGAGTCTGTAGAGAGACTTGGATAGATTGGCAAAGAAGTGGCAAATGAATTATATTGTCAGAAAGTGTATGGTCATGAACTTTGGTAGAAAAAATAAATGGGCAGACTATTATTTAAATGGGGAGAGAATTCAAAGTTCTGAGACGCAACGGGACTTGGGAGTGCTCGTGCAGGATACCCTTAAGGTTAACCTCCAGGTTGAGTCGGTGGTAAAGAAGGCGAATGCAATGTTGGCATTCATTTCCAGAGGAATAGAGTATAGGAGCAGAGATGTGTTGTTGAGGCTCTGTAAGGTACTGGTCAGACCTCACTTGGAGTACTGTGTGTAGTTTTGGGCTCCTTATTTAAGAAAGGATGTGCTGACATTGGAGAAGGTTCAGAGAAGATTCACTTGAATGATTCCAGGAATGAGAGGGTTACCATATAAGGAACGTTTGACCGCTCTTGGACTGTACTCCTTGGAGTTTAGAAGAATGAGGGGGAACCTCATAGAAACATTTCGAATGTTGAAAGGCATGGACAGAGTGGATGTGGCAAAGTGGTTTCTCATGGTGGGGGAGTCTAGTACGAGAGGACATGACTTGAGGATTGCAGGGCGCCCATTCAGAACAGAGATGGGGAAAAAATTTTTTAGCCAGAGGGTGGTGAATCTATGGAATTTATTGCCACAGGCGGCAGTGGAGGCCAAGTCATTGGGTGTATTTAAGGCAGAGATTGATAGGTATCTGAGTAGTTAGGGCATCAAAGGTTATGGTGAGAAGGATGGGGAATGGGACTAAAGGGGAGATTCAATCAGCTCATGATGAAATGGCGGAGCCGACTCGATGGGCCAAATGGCCGACTTCTGCTCCTTTATCATATGGTCTTATGGTAATTATAGGCCTGTGTCAAATATCAGCTGTGGGAAAGCGATCAGAAAAAATAGCGAGGGGTAGAGTTGAAAATGTGAGAATTCATCATGGCTTCGTTAGGGGACAGACAGAGATGGTGGATGTTTGCTTTTGAGATGAGAAGCTTGTGGCCGATGAATCATTGCAAGAATTATATACTTCAATAATTTGTGTAATAATATAGAAAGTATGATTAGTAAGTTTGCATATGGCATTATTTACATTCTTAAGCCATGTCCTCCCTTGGTCTCCTCTGCTCCAAGGAAAACAAGCTGAGCACATCTGGTTTCTCCTACTAAACGAAATGGTCCATCCCAGGCAACATCCTGGTGTACCTCATCTGCACCCTCTCCAGTGCAAGAGTGTCCTTCCTGTAGTGTGGTGACCAGAACAGTATACAATACAGTCCGCCCTCCTTATCGGTGGGGGGGATTGGTTCCAGGACCCCTTGCAGATACCAAAATTCGCGGATGCTCAAGTCCCTTATTCAACCTGTCACAATCTGGTGGACCTTAGGACCCAGCAGAGCCCCAGACCTTATTTAACCAGTCTCAATGCGGTGGACATTAGGACCCGGCGCCAGAGCTCTGAATGCGCAGTGTTTCTGTTCACGAAAATAGTCACGATCACGATTGAAAATAAAGTGGAAATAATAAAGCCATTAGAAAGAGGTGAAACACCATCGGTCATTGGAAAAGTGTTAGGCTATGTCGGATAAAGTGAGAAAGGCTCTGCCCCGACGAAAGCTACAATTATTACTAAGCAACACTGTGGTTTAATTATTGGGTTTTGGGGTTTTGAGTTTTTGACCCTCCACATCAACCCGGCACGGTGGAGAGTGCACTCGAGAGCGATCTGTCCCGAGTCCCGAGAACCTCCGTTCCCGAGCCCGGCGCTGAAACATACATTCTTAAGTGCTTTATATGCATAGGAAGGTAAAATATATACTATATACTAAGACAAACATCTGACTAACTGACGCTAGATAATACCGGATGTACCTGTTCCGACTTACTTAGTAACAGAACTTCCGATTTTTTTCGATCCCGATGCACAATAACCCACGCACATCCTTCCATATATTTTAAATCATCTCTAGATTACTTATATTACCTAATACAATGTAAATGCTATGTAAAATATTGTTATACTGCATTGTTTAGGGAATAATGACAAGGAAAAAAGTCTGTACGTGCTCGAACAAGTGCTGGAAGAGCACTCCGGGTTTTCGCAACTCACGGTTGGTTGAATTCGTGCATGCGGAATCCACAGGTAAGGAGGGCTGACTGTACTTCAGCTGTGGCTTAACCAATGTTTGATAGCGTTGTACCATAACCTCCGTACTTGTATAATTTATACCCTGACAAATGAAGGCAGGTACCACACAGAACTTCATGACCGCTGAGTAAGATTCAGGGCTGGGGTTTCACCATTACTGGACCATGCTCACCATTATTTGTTTTCTATTTCTGTGCAACACTGCTGGTCACACCTTCCTGTTCCTGGTTACCAACCAGACCTTTACTCCTGCTTACCACAAGGGGTATGACTGTCTGCCAGATCAATGTGCTCCTTGTGATTGCATCTATGTGCTGGGCACAGGACATGTCATCCAATATGTTAACCATGTAATACTTTAAAGCTGCTGATACTCTCCACCACTAATTTCTCAATGTAGCCTGGTGCATGTTCACTCTCCTTCTCCTTCCTGAAGTCAACAGTCAGTTTACTGATGTTAAGTGAGAGGCTGTTGCTGTGGCAACACTCAAACCAGATGTCCTCATCTATTCCATGTGCCTGTCTAATAAAGCTTTCCAAAATTCGCCCATTGTAATGTACCTGTCATAGATAAAATGACCAATACAGTACAGTACATAGTATTTTAGGTATGAACTCACCAATACACTATATAATTGAAGGTTAACCACTCTAAATGTAGTTTGGATGTTATGACTTAACACAAAATATTGACCATTCTTTTTCCTCCACAGATACTGCCTTATTCTTTGAGCTCCTCTAGCATGTTTTGTCAACAACTTCCAGCTTTTGTAGTCTGTGCGCTTCCCTACTTTTGTATTCAATTGCCCTTGCAACAAGCAATAATATTCTGTTAGCTATCCTATTATTTGGTGTAGCTATTCACTGGCTTTTGAAAATCATTCATTCAGATCTCTCTGCATCTCACAGTTCCTTAACTTCCATTATTTCAAAATTCAAAGTAAATTTATTATCAAAGTATGTTTTACGCCACCATGTACTACCTTGAAATTCATTTTCTTGCAGGCAGTCATGGTAGGCCAAAGAAATACAATAAAATCAATGAAAAACTATACAGAAACACTGACCAGCAACAATGTGCAGAAGAAAATAAACTGTGCAAATAAATAAATGGGGGAAAATAAATAATCAATAATTAACAGATGAATACTGAGAACATGAATTGTAGAGTTGTTGAAGCTGATTCCATAGGTTGTGGAATCAGTTCAGAGCTGAGATGAGTGAAGTTATCCACACTGGTACTGCAGCCTGATGGTTTCAGAGAAATAATTGATCCTGAACCTGGTGGTGTGGGACCCAAGGATCCTGTATTTGCTTCCCAATGCTGACGGTGAGAACAGAGCATGACCTGAATGGTAGAGGTCCTTGATGATGGATGCTGCTTTCTTGGGTAGTGCTCCTTGTAGATGTACTCAGTGATGGGGAGGGCTTTGCTTGTGATGGACTGGGCTGCATAAACCACTTTTTGTGGCATTTCCATTCTTGGGCATTGATGTTTCTATGCCAAGCTGTGATGCAACTAGTCCACTATACATCTATAAGAAGTTTGTTAAAGGTTTAAATGGTATGTTGAATCAGTGCAAACTTCTAAGAAAGTAGAAAGCTGTTGTGCCTTCTTTGTGATGGGACAGATCCTCTGATATGATAATACCAAACAATTCAAAGTTACTAACTCTTTCCACCCCCAATTCCCTCATGGGGAGGCTTACAGCACAGCCAGGGCCAACCTGAGGAGGGGAATCTCTCAGGCTAAACACATATACAAACAGAGAATCGTGGAGAATTTCAACTCCTCAGACCCCCAGTGCATGTGGCATGGCATACAGGTCATTACAAACTTCAAACCACCTAGTGCTGTGCCTCCCCTTGCAGGTCTGCTTCTCTCCCTGATGAGCTCAATTACTTCTACACTCTCTCTGACCGAGAGAACAAGGAGGTCACCCCCAAATGGATCTCCCACCTGGTGAACTGCCTCTCTCATGTTTCACCTCCGATGTTTGCGCCACCCTGAGCAGGGTGAATGTACGGAAGGCAGCTGGTCCAGATGGAATACCTGGCTGTGTGCTCAGAGTCTGTGCAGGGCAGTTGGCTGGGGTCTTCATGGACATTTTCAATCTGTCCCTGGCCCAGGCAGTTGTCCCCACAAGCTTCAACATTGCCACCATCGTGCCAGTGCCGAAGCACTCCACTGCCAAGGGCCTGAATGACTTCTGCCCAGTTGCCCTCACCCCCATCATTGCAAAGTGCTTTGAGAGACTGGTTCTATCACATCTGAAATCCTGTCTGCCCACTACCCTGGACCCCCATCAGTTTGCTTATTACACCAACAGGTCAACAGAGGACGCCATCTCCATGGCACTTCACTCTGCCCTGACTCACCTGGACGCCCCAATTCTTATGTCAGAATGCTGTTCACTGACTTTAGTTCAGCATTCAATACTGTGATCCCCACCAAGCTGATCACCAAACTTCGCCAGCTTGGTATCAGCTCATCCCTCTGCAATTGGACCTTGGACTTCCTGACTAACAAACCCCAATCTGTTAAATTAGACAACTTCTCCTCCACTCTCACCCTGAACACCGGTGTGCCTCAAGGCGGTGTGCTGAGCCCTCTTCTGTACTCCTCTTCTGAGCCCTCTTCTGTACACCTATGACTGTGTTCCTGTACATGGTTCTAACTCCATAATCAAGTTCGCAGATGACACCATGGTGGATGGCCTGATCAGAGGGGATGATGAGACAGCCTACAGGGATGAGGTCCAGCAGCTGGCCGTGTGGTGTGCCAACAACAACCTGGCCCTTAACACCCAGAAGACCAAGGAGATCATTGTGGACTTCAGGCATGCTAGGAGCCACACTCACATCCCCATCTACATCAACAGGAGTGTGTATCAAGCTTCAAATTCCTTGCTGCCCACATTTCTGAGGATCTCATCTGGTCCCTGAACTCCTTCATCCTGATCAAAAAGGCGCAACAGCACCTTTATTTCCTGCAAAGCATCAAGAAAGCTCACCTCTGTCCCAGGATACTGATGGACTTTTACCGCTGTACCATTGAGAGCATACTCACCAACTGCATCTCAGTGTGGAATGGCAATTGTCCTGTATCGGACCGCAAAGCACTCCAGCGGGTGGTGAAAACTGCCCAGTGGATTATTGGCACCCAATTGCCCACCATTGAGAACATCTACCATAAACACTGCCTGGGCAGGGTGAAAAGCATTATCAAGGATGCATCTCACCCTAACCATGGACTTTTTACTCTCCTCCCATTTGGTAGGCGCTACAGTAGCCTCTGTTTCCGCACCAGCAGGCACAGGAAGAGCTTCTTTCCTGAGGCTGTGACCCTGCTGAACCTCACATCACAGTGCTAAGCAGTATTACACCCATACTGTACTGTCTCAGTACTTTTATATTTGTGTGCTGTAGCATTTACTTTTTATTTGCAGTTATTTTGCAAATAACACTATTCTTTGCATTTCTGTTTAGATGCTAACTGCATTTCATTGGCTTTGTATCTGCACTCGGCACAATGACAATAAAGTTGAATCTAATCTAATCTAATCCAATAAGGACTGGCTCATGATTTCTTCCTTGTGTAGCCAATAATCAGCATTTTGGTTTACTAACATTGACTGAGAGATTGTTGTTGTGGCACCATTCAGTGAGATATCCAGTCTCCCTCCTATCTTGCAGTTCTTCTCCACCTTTGATTCAGCCAACAGTGGTGACACCAGCAAACTTAAGTACTGTGTGGGACGCATACTGTCATAGGTATAAAAGCAAGTAGAGCAGTATGGCTAAGCACACAGCATTGTGGTGCACCTGTGCTTATGGTGATTGTGGAGGAGATATTATATTATTTTAATTTTGTTATTTAGCAAATCAATGCAGAGTAGGCCCTTCTGGCCCTTCAAACCATGCTGGCCCAGCAAACCCTTAAACTAATCACAAAACAATTTACAAAGAACAATTAACCTATCAGGTACATCTCTGGGCTGCTGGGGGAAACCGGAGGACCCAAAGAAAACCCACACACATGACAGAGAGGACGTACAGAGACTCCATACAAAACGGCGCCGGAACTGAACTTCGAACTCTGTAATAGTGTTGCGCTAACCACTAGGCTACAGTGGCACCCAATCCATTTGTTGGCAATCCATACTGCTTGGGGTATGAAAAATGAGGATCAAGTTGCACAGGGAGGTATTCAACCGAGGTCTTGGAGCTTAATGATTAGCTTTGAGGGGATGAAAGTATTGAATGCTGAGATTTATTTACAAACCCCATTTCCAGAAAAGTTGGGATATTTTCCAAAATGCAATAAAAACAAAAATCTGTGATATGTTAATTCACGTGAACCTTTATTTAACTGACCAAAGTACAAAGATTTTCAATAGTTTTACTGAACAACTTAATAGTATTTTGTAAATATACACAAATTTAGCATTTGATGGCTGCAACACAGTCAACAAAAGTTGGGACAGAATTAAAATAAGATTGAAAAGTGCACAGAATATTCAAGTAACACCGGTTTGGAAGACTCCACATTAAGCAGGCTAATTGGTAGCAGGTGAGGTATCATGACTGGGTATAAAAGTAGCGTCCATCAAAGGCTCAGTCTTTGCAAGCAAGGATGGGTCGTGGCTCATCCCTTTGTGCTAAAATTCGTGAGAGAATTGTTAGTCAGTTCAAAAGGAACAGTTCCCAATGCAAGATTACACAGAATTTAGGTCTTTCAACATCTACAGTACATAATATTGTGAAAAGATTCAGAGAATTCAGAGACATCTCAGTGCGTAAAGGGCAAGGTCAGAAACCACTGTTGAATGCGCGTGATCTTTGAGCCCTCAGGCGGCACTGCCTAAGAAACCGTCATGCTACTGTGACAACTATAGCCACCTGGGCTCGGGAGTACTTCGGAAAACCATTTTCACTTAACACAGTCCGTTGCTGCATCCAGAAATGCAACTTGAAACTGTATTACGCAAGGAGGAAGCCATACATCTACTCTATGCAGAAACGCCGGCGAGTTCTCTGGGCCCGAGCTCATCTCAGATGGACCGAAAGGCTGTGGAACTGTGTGCTGTGGTCAGATGAGTCCACATTTCAGCTAGTTTTCGGAAAAAAACGGGTGTCGAGTTCTCCATGCCAAAGATGAAAATGACCATCCTGATTGTTATCAGTGAAAGGAGCAAAAGCCAGCATCTGTGATGGTATGGGGGTGCATCAGTACCCATGGCATGGGTAAGTTGCATGTATGTGAAGGTACCATTGTCTCTGAGGCGTATATTAGGATTTTAGAGACATATGTTGCCATCAAGGCGACATCTCTTCCTGGGACATCCATGCTTATTTCAGCAGGACAATGCCAGACCACATTCTGCATGGGCTACAACAGCGTAGCTTTGTAGACACAGAGTGCGTGTGCTTGACTGGCCTGCTGCCAGTCCAGATCTATCTCCTATTGAAAATGTATGGCGCATCATGAAGAGGAGAATCAGACAATGGAGACCACGGACTGTTGAGCAGCTGAAGTCTTATATCAAGCAAGAATGGACAAAATTTCCAATTGCAAATCTACTACAATTAGTATCCTCAGTTCCAAAACGATTAAAAAGTGTTATTAAAAGGAAAGGTGATGTAACACAATGGTAAACATGCCTCTGTCCCAACTTTTGTTGAGTGTGTTGCAGCCATCAAATTCTAAATTTCTGTATATTTACAAAATACAATTAAGTTGGTCAGTAAAACTATTGGAAATCTTTTCTTTGTACTTTTGTCGGTTAAATAAAGGTTCATGTGAATTAACATATCACAGATTTTTGTTTTTATTGCATTTTGGAAAACATACCAACTTTTCTGGAAATGGGGTTTGTAATAAAGAACATTCTGATGTATGAATTCTCATTTTCCAGATATTCTAAAGATAAATGGCATCTGCTGTTGACTTGTTGTGGCGGTAGGCAAACTGAAGCATATCAGAGTCACTCTTCAGGCACAAGTTGGCATGCTTCATGACCAAACTCTCAAAGCACTTCATCACAGTGGGTATAAGTGCTACTGGACAAAAGTCATTGAGTCAGGTTACGATGTCCTTCTTTGGAACCAGTATGATTGAAATCTGCTTGAAGCAGGTAGATACCTCAGATTGCCAAAGTGCCAGGTTGAAGATGTCAGTAAACACTACTCTAGCCAGTTGATTAATTCATATATTGTTGATGATAGATATTTGAGATAATTCTCCCCTTGTCTGTATATCTGTTTTCCCTAAATCAATAAAAAGATTAATAAAGAAGAAAGACCTACAATACTTGATATACTTAATATACAGCAGTGACGTGCTGCCATCTTACTAGAAAGTGTGTGATGGTGTCTCTGTGTTCTGTCAATCTAAGTGAGAATATCTCATGATAAAATTAAATGTGCTTGGGGATCGGAATTTTAAGAGTCATTTTCAGATAATCAATGGAGTAAAATTTTTCATTTGATTAATAACTCATCTATGTGTGCCCGTCATGCCTTGATACAGTTCAAGGTAGTGCATCGGGCCCATAGGTCAAAGGATAAACTAGCGCGTATTTTTTCCAATATTAATCCTATTTGTGACAGATGTAATATTGAGATGGCCACTTTAATTCATATGTTTTGGACTTGTATAAAGCTGGACAACTTTTGGAGAGATGTTTTAAAAATGCTATCAAAAGTCTTGGATCTGGATTTACAACCTAATTTACTTACAGCAATTTTTGGGATTATCCCATCGGAAGGAGGAAATATTCGTTTCTGCTCAACGCATGATAGTCTTTTTGATGGGTAAAAAATAACCCTGAGAAAAACTAATCTAACAACCTAACACTAATAAAGAGGGGGGGGGGGGGAAGAAAGTCTTTCCTTTTTTCTTGGTTGTATCCTCCAAATGGACCGCCCAGTCCCCTTTTTTTCAGTTCAGTGGGGGTTTTTTCTTTCATTTTAAATTTAAAGTTTTTTTTCTCCTCTCTTTATGAATTGTTAAGAGGAGAATTAGTTGTTCTTTGTTTATTATATCTTACATATTTGTTATTACTATGTATAATTATGATAATAGCTACTTCATCTTTTGTTTATATTGTTGCTGATATATATATTTCAGATAATTTTCCCCTTGTCTGTATATCTGTTTTCCCTAAATCAATAAAAAGATTAATAAAGAAGAAAGACCTACAGTGATGTGCTGCCATCTTCATTTCAAACTAAATATGCAAAAAGATAGGTGTGGTCTGCTGGTTGAGATTCTAAACCGGAGAAAGCCAATTTTGATGATATCAGAAATGATTTCTCAAGTGTGCACTGGAACGGTCTGTTTTCTGGCAAAGGTATACTTGGTAAATGGGAGGTCTTACAAAGGTAAGTTCAGTCACTCCTAGCTGATTTTTGTCTTTATTCAACTTCAGGTTTGCCTTGTGTGTTGCCTCTAAGACTCGTCTAAATCTGGCATCATGCTCTCGTTTAGATGATCCCCAAAAAATAATATCGTCCATGGAAGTATCCATGCCCTCAATGTGCTCATATAGCATGTGAATGGTTTTATGGCACACTTCAGGAGCTGATGCAATTCCAAATGGAAGCCTAAAAAAACAGTATCTGGGAAAAGGAGTGCTAAAGGTACACAACTTTGAACTCAGTTCATCTAGTTTAAGTTGCCAGAATCCAGAGGATGCATTTAATTTACTAAAGTACTTTGCATTAGAAAACTGTGACATAATTTCTTCACGAGTAGGCAATTTGAAATGCTGTTTTAATGGCTCGATTCAAGGATCTTGGTTCTAAGCAAATCCTCAGTTTTCCATTTTTCTTATCAACAATAACAAGTGAATTGACCCATTCAGTTGGTTCATCAAATTTTTTTTGAGTGACTCCTAACCGTTCCATTCTGTCAAGTTCCGTTTTCAGTTGATCATGTAATACAAAAGGTACTTTTCTATGTGGATGTACTATGCTTGGCACTGTGTTGTCAATTTTAATCGTGTGCCATCCTGGAAGACAACCAAGCCCTTTGAACGAGTAAGTCCTCATATTCTTTCATCAAGTCACTGTATCCTGACTCTGTGTCACTGTCCAGAACTAAGGCTCTTTTCGCCAAATTCAGTCTGTCACAGGCAGATAATCCCAATATTGACTGTACATTCTCAGGCATGACCACAAATGAAAGAATGTGCACCATATTTTTGTGTGATACTTTTGCCACACATGTTCCTTTGAATGGAATGTCTGCACCTGAATACCCAGTCACTTTTCTATTTGTCTGATGTAACTTTGGTCTTGGCATTAACTTTGGTCTAATGTAGTGGTCACCAATCTTTTAAACCCAAGATCCCCTACCTCAGCCTTAGTGAAAGGCAAGATCGACCCCACATCAATTAGTTACACGAATGCGCACCAGGGCAGAAAAGACCGGAAGTACATAAAACCCCACAACCCAGAAGTAGAAATAATATATAAACACCGGGGTACCCATCTTCTTTTTGCACCGTGGACTGGTTTAATATTGATAATATTCTTGCGAACCAGCCGACGGGGGCGGGGGGTGATGTTAAACACGACCGGAATACAGCGATACTCGAAGCAGGTTCCTTATATCCAGTCTATTCTAGTTTTTGTGGCTCTCGGCTTCTGTCCTGCTTGCTCACATTTTTTCTGCTGAGAAAACTCAGCAGGTTCGTCTTTAAGTGCTGGGTGCTTGGACTCAGGGTACTGAAGCAGTTTTGAGACATTGCCTCATTAGACAGCCTCCGGGCCCAAACTCAGCCTCCTGCCCACCTGCCGCCAGATGCCTTGGCCAAGTGTGGCTGGCCGTGGGTGGGGTGAGAAGACAAATTCAGGGCTGGAGGTCCCCGTACTGGGACCGCAGTGGTCACAGTTCGGACAGCATGGCCAAGTGGGGACTACGACACAGTGCCCGCCCGCCCCCCCCCCCCCCCCCCCGTAGGATCTATCAGCCAACAAATGTTTGTTTCAGTAGATCACAGCGTGGTAGCTGCTCTGAAACGCTGAGTCCAAATTAGGTCATCTGCGAATATTTTAGCACTGGGTTCCCCACGAACATTCAGTGTGCTAAACAGGTTCAGAGGCAGCGCTCCAGGCCAGTAGCGACGGCACTTTCTGCCGGCCGCTCGAGGCCAACCGGTGATCCCTGGCTCTAGAGTATCACTGTGTTTAGTCGCCTGATGACTTTGCGTGGGTTCAAGTTCAACAGTGGGCTGACAGGGAATGAGGAAAAGTGCAGCTGACTCATATCATTTCCTTGCGGCCCGGTGGTTGGGGACCAATGAATTACACTGTGTAGTGCAGGAGAGCTACACGCATGCACACTGGGCAGAAAGAACGGAACTAAAATCCCGCAACCTGGAAACAATCTCTCAACAGTATTTGTGTATTTATTTTTCATTTTTTGTCGGGATCAACTGGGAAAGTCTCAAAGATCAACTAGTCGATCCCGATCAATGGGTTGGCGACCACTAGTCTAATGCATTAAACTAGATTCTGCAAGAACATTTACTTGTGCTCCAGTATCCAGTTTAAACAGAATATTGTTTTGGTTCACTTGCAATGGCATAGTCTAGTCATTCTTACTTTGTTTTCACAAAGCACATCTATATAAAACTCATGTTCATTTTCAAGCACTGCATTTACTGTTTTATTTCCTTTCTACTTTCTACTCTTACCATTGCACATTTTCCCATATGCTGGACACTGCTTAGGTAGGTGCTCCCACCCACAGCAATCACATAGCTTTTCTCTTTCAGATGACGTCTTGTTCTCTGTCAGTTCCATTGCTGTTTTATTATTTTAAAAATAATAATATGTTTACTAATATGTTTGCGCACAGCGTGTACGCTGCAGTTCTCAATAAAACTCTTTTTAGCCCGTGACATCATGGACTCAGAAGCTTTGCAGAGTGCCACAGCTTTTTCCAAATTCAAATCTTGTTCTAACAGTCTTTCTCTCAGACCATCATCCAGAGTGCCGCAAACAATTCTGTCTTTAATGAGAGAGTACGTCAGCTCTGCAAACTGGCATGTCTTACTGCAGTTTCTCAACTTGGTAACAAATTGATCATCGCTTGACCAGCTTTCTGCTTACATGTGTCATGGTCCTAATCATTAATTCCCTATCTTGCTCTTAATTTTCTTTGATTATGCCATGGTCCCAATCCTTAATTTCCCCAATTGCTTCCAATTCTCTTTCATGATGGCACACCTGGTTTCTATCAAAGACTCAGTATGAGAACCCCTAACCCAACCACTAGTTGCCAGTTCGTTGGTCTTTTTTCCTGTAAGTAAACTACGGTTTCTGACTGCTTAGAACCATTTGTTCCAAGTTTAGCTCCAGGTTTCAGGGGTTACCTATGAGACTCCATTTCTCTGAGTCAAGGCTCTGTGTCACGTCTCTGAGTCAAAAGCTCCATGTCAAGGTTCCATATCAGGGCTCCGTGTCAAGATCCCTCCTGCTTGCTGTTCAGCGTTTACGCGCATGTAAAACATCCAAACTCAACCTCTGTGCCTGTGATTGGGTTTGCTTCACTCATTGCAACATATGAAGAATTTATATCTTTCATACGTCACATTATGCTCCGGTATACAAAATGCATCAAACATGTTAATTATTGCTTTTAGATTCAAATTATCTCCATTTTCAAAAGTAAAATGGTTATATACCTCAATTGCATCATCGCCTATCACGTGGAGTAGGATCGCTGCTTTCAATTTTCCGTTTTATTTTCTGCTCTGATCACCAATAAATTTCAAAATGCTGTTTAAATTTTCTCCAGTTTTCTTCTACGTTACCAGTCAGCTGAAGTGTTGATAAGGGTTGCACAACTTCCATTTTTAAAGCTGTTAGCAAACAACGAAAAAGTGTGTGCTTTTTTTTCTGGTTATCTTCACTTCTCCTGTGTTAGTGAAATGAATTATTCTTCCAGATCGACTTCTGACACCATGTTGTGTTCTTAATACGTACCATGGGTTACTAAGAACAAACCATATTCTGGAAGAATTAAGACTAGAACTTCCATTTAACAGCAAACAGCAACCACGTTTCACCATACAGTTTCTAGATCATTTCTCATTTCTGCACATGCTCCCAACTCTGCCCAGTTACGTTCTTACATGTGACACGTGATATCCTCGCACTACCTACAAGTAAGATGTAAATAAGATTGAAAGAGTACAAAGAAAATTTACAAGGATATTGCCGGGTCTAGAGGACCTGAGTTGTAAAGAAAGATTGAATTGGTTAGGACTTTATTCTTTAGAACTTAGAAGATTGAGAGAAGATTTCATAGAGGTATACAAAATTATGAGGGGTGTAGTGTAAATGCAAGCAGGCTTTTTCCAGTGAGGATGTCAGGGTTAAGGGTGAAAGATGAAAAGTTTAAGGGAACATGAGGGGACCTTCTTCACCTAAGAGGGTCCTGCCAGTACAAGTGGTGCAGGTGAGCTGGATTTCAATGTTTAAGAGAAGTTTGGATAGGTACATGGATAGCAGGAGTATGGAGGTCTATAAGTCCTGGTGCAGGTTGATGAGATTAGGCAGTTTAAATGGTTTGTCATGGACTAGATAAGATGAAGGGCCTGTTTCTGTGCTGTACTTTTCTATGACACTTCAGAGTTTGTCTGTCTGGCATCAGTTGTCGCCCAACAAGTACTTGCGACATGGACCAGCTGCTCGTATGACCATCTACCACCTGCTCCCAATGCTTCACCTGACCCTGATCAGGGGCTAAGCAGGTGCTAATCCTTGCCCAAGAGTGACCTGCAGGCTAGCAGAGAGACAGATTGCCTTACACCTCCTTTGTAAGAGAATTAGCTTCACTCTATCACCGAAGTTAATGTATTTGTTAAACCAGTTCTTTATTTTGGATCAGTGTGGCCATCTACAGTATAAGTAGAGCCAGGGGAAATTAGCAAGATCTTAAATTAATACTTCTTACCTTTATTTACCATGGAGAGGCACAAAGTTAGCCAGTTCGGGGAGGGTGATGGTGACATCTTGTAGCTATCAGCATTACGATGGAGGTCTCGAAATGCAAAACGTTGGGTGCCTTGGGACCTGCCCAGATCGATCCTAGGATATTATAGGAAATAGGGAGGAGATTGCTGGGCTCTGGTGGAGATTTTCCTATCTCTGTTACCCACAGGTACTCGTGGCCCATCAGGGGCTGTTGGGTGAGGATGTCCAGTTACAGGATTTTGACCCATTCATTAACTCACACAGGTGTTGATGATCTGCTGAGTTCTTCCAGCAAATTGCTCCATAGCCTCCCTTGGGTACTCGGGTGAGCATCTCGAGTGGCCGGAGGGGGTTGGTCTAGTAATGGACATAGTCTGCTGATGGGTGCGGGGCGGGGTTGATATGGGAAAGTTTATGGGGCAAAAGGGTTGATGGAATATGAGTGGATGAGTGTGGGAGGGGATGAGGTAGAAGGGGATAGGGTGTGGTAATGTGGATTGATGAGATCATGGATGTGGGAGGTTGATAACGAGGGTCCGGGTGTGATGTGTTGAAGGGGAGGGTGACTGGGTGTGGGGTGCAGGTGTAATGAGGGGATGATGGGGGGTAAGAAGGGCTGTGAGCAAGTGTGATGCGGTGAGGGCGGCAATGGTAAGATGTAAGGGAAGATAAGTGAGGTGTAAGCGATAGCGGTGATGTGAGAAGTTTCCTTTCTGGCGGGACGCGCAATCGATAAGGCGTCCTCTGAGCAAGCGAAGCCTGATTGGCTAACTCTCTTCACGTGACACGGGTGTCCGTACTGGGTCAGCTGATTGGGGGAGGGATGAGGCCTGCAGATAGTGAATGGCGTACTGCGGCCTCTAGTGTGCCAGTAGCGACAGGGAACGTTCGTCTGGTTTTTGTCTCGCTCCGTTCAGGGGGAGCCCGCACCCGGGTCCAGCAGCCATGGCCTCGGCGGTGGAGCGCATGGACAAGCTGGTCCGCGAGTACCTTCTGTACAGGGAGTTCAGCAGTACCCTGAAGGTGCTGGATGCAGAGATGAAGGCTGACAAAGAGAAGGGATGCAGAGTGAGTGTGTACAAGTCAATGTTGGCGTTGGTGGTCCTGACGGGATCGGTTCCTCCCCATCACCCCTTTCTGAATCAGCAGCAGCGAGATCCAACATCGACATTGTCATTAACCAGTGAGTAAGGGCAGTGTTGTTTGGAGAACTCTCGCTTACGGAGACTGAATGTCACTCCTTCCTCCACCACTGTCAAACCCCGGCCCGTCCCTCCACGGTCTGAACTTGTGGGGAACTTTTTCACCCAATGGGTGGTTAGTATGTGCGGCAGTTACTTTTAACAGTATTTAGAAGATAATTGGGCGGGTACACCGATAGGAAAAGCTTGTTGGAATATGGGCCAAATAGTAAGTAAATGGTCCGAGGATCTTGGTTGGATTGGACTGTATTTTTTATTTAACGATATAGCGCGGAGTAGGCCCTTCGAGCCGCACCGTCCCAGCAACCCCAATAAACCCGATTAACCTTAACACGATAAAATCTGCAGATGCTGGATATCCAAAGCAACACACACAGAATGCTGGAGGAACTCAGCAGGCAAGGCAGCATCTATAGAAAATAGTAAACAGTTGACGTTTCGGGCCGAGACCAAAGGGACAGAAGTCAGAGTAAGGAGGTGGGGAAGGTAAAGAATTGCAAAGTGATAGGTGAAACCAGGGAGGAAGTGAAGTAAAAGAGCTGGGAATTTGGCTGGTGAAAGTGATAGAGGGCTGGAGAAGGGGGAACCTGCTAGGAGAGGATAGAAGACCATGGAAGAAAGGGAAAGGAGAGGAGCCCCAGAGGGAGGTAACGGGCAGGTAAGGTGCATGAGAGAGGGAAACTGGAATAGGGAATGGTGTTTGGGGGGGGGGGGGGGAGAGGCAGTTACCGGGAGTTAGAGAAATTGATGTTCATGCCATCAGGTTGGAAGCTACCTAGACAGAACATAAGGCAGAATATTGCTCCTCCAGCTTGAGCGTAGCCTCATTGCAACAGTAAAGGAGGTCATGAACTGACAATTCAGATTGAGATGGGAAGTAGAATTGAAGTGGGTGAGTGGCACTAGAAAAAGTGGGATCTATTCTTCAACCGGTATTATTTCTGTTCAGGAGTGAAATTGGGAAACAATATCCTTGCTAGGTGATGCTGGAAATCATAAGCTAGTTTGTTTTTAAAGGCTCTATTTAACACATTTTTGTCATGCCAATATGTGATGGAATATGACAGGTCAGAGGAATTGAAATATAAATCAGTCATAACTGTGCTTCCTACAAATGTTCATCCAGTTCATGATTAGCATGAAGGTGCATCTGTTATGAAGTGTTGCACATTTCACTAAGTTGCCTTGTGATAAAGCTTTCTTTAAACTTGTTCTTGAGCTACTTGGGGGGGCTTGTCTTAGCAATACAGCAATCATAAAAATAATTTCCATTATAGAAAGCAATCTCCTAGTTAGGTGCCAGAAAAATCGAAAAAGTAGCCCACTGTTTTACTCTGTTTGGAGCCCTGTAATTTTCCCTGGAGCAGGGAGAGAGCTGCAGGACCATCAATCATTAATTTATATTAGGTGGAGTTACAAGAGAATGCACATGCTGGAATCTGATGGAGGAACTCGGTGCGCCAAGCAGCATCTGTGGAGGGAAAGGAATTGTTACAGTTTCAACCCAAATCCTAGAGTGCATCCAAAGTGTGTATCTCAAGAATAAGACTGACATACTAAAGGGATTGTTGGGAAGTGGGGATCAGTTGTGAATGAGATAAAGGATTAGCCTATCACCACATAGGTCAACGGCAGATGCAATCTCAATGGCTCTCCACCTTTAAACCACCTGGACAACACTAACACCTATGTCAGGATGCTGTTCGTCGACTATAGCTCAGCATTTAATACCATCATTCCCACAAACCTGATTGAGAAGTTGCAGAACCCTCCATACCTCCCTCTGCAATTGGTTCCTTGACTTCCTAACCAGAAGACCACAATCTGTGCGGATTGGTGATAACATATCCTCCTCGCTGATGATCAACAGTGGCGCACTTTGGGTATGTGCTTAGCCCGCTGCTCTACTGTCTATATACACATGACTGTGGGGCTGGGCATAGCTCAAATACCATCTATAAATTTGCTGATGATATAACCATTGTTGGTAGAATCTCAGATGGAGATGAGGGTGTGTACAGGAGTGAGCTATGCCAACTAGAATTTGGTAGGACTAATCAAAATAGGACATACATGGTAAATGGTAGGGCATTGAAGAATGCAGTAGAACAGAGTGACTAGGAATAATAGTGCATAGTTCCCTGAAGGTGGAATCTCATGTGGATAGGATGGTGAAGAAAGCTTTTCATATGCTGGCCTTTATAAATCAGAGCATTGAGTATAGGATTTGGGATATAATGTTAGAAATGTACAAGGCATTGGTAAGGCTGAATTTGGAGTATTGTGTACAGTTCTGGTCATCGAATTATAGGAAAGATGTCAACAAAATAGAGTGCAGCGAAGATTTACTAGAATGTTACCTGGGTTTCAGCACCTAAGTTACAGAGAAAGGTTGAATAAGTTAGGTCTTTATTCTTTGGAGCGTAGAAGGTTGAGGGGGGACTTGATAGAGGTATTTAAAATTATGAAGGGGATAGATAGAGTTGACGTGGATAGGTTTTTTCCACTGAGAGTAGGAGAGATTCAAACAAGAGGACATGAGTTGAGAGTTGGGGGGCAAAAGTTTAGGGGTAACATGAGGAGGGACTTCTTTACTCAGAGAGTGGTAGCTGTGTGGAACGAGCTTCCAGTAGAAGTGGTAGAGGCAGGTTCGATATTGTCATTTAAAGTAAAATTGGATAGGTATATGGATAAGAAAGGAATGGAGGGTTATGGGCTGAGTGCAGGTCAGTGGGACTAGGTGAGAGTAAGTGTTCGGCACGGACTGAAAGGGCTGAAATGGCCTGTTTCTGTGCTGTAGTTGTTATGTGGTTATAACTAGTGGAGTGGTGCCACAGCACCAACCTGGCACTCAATGTCAGTAAGACGAAGGAGCTCATTGTGGACTTCAGGAAGGATAAGATGAAGGAACACATACTAATCCTCATAGAAGGATCAGAAGTGGAGAGAGTGAGCAGTTTTAAGTTACTGGGTGTCAAGATCTCTGACGATCTAACCTGGTCCCAACATATCAATGTAGTCATAAAGAAGGCAAGACAGCAGCTATACTTTATTAGGAGTTTGAAGAGATTTGGCATGTCAACAAATACACTCAATAACTTCTATATGCAGAATGCAGAGCATTCTGAGTGGTTGTGTCACTGTCTGCGCAGGACCAAAAGAAGCTGCAGAGGTTTGTAAATCTAGTCAGCTCCATCTTGGGTACTAGCCTACAAAGTACCCAGGGCATCTTCAGGGAGTGTTGTCTCAGAAAGGCAGCGTCATTATTAAGGACCTTCAGCACCCAGGGCATGTCCTTTCTTCACTGTTACCATCAGGTAGGAGGTACAGAAGCCTGAAGGCACACACTCAGCAATTCAGGAACAGCTTCTTCCCCTCTGCCATCCGATTCCTAAATGGGCATTGAATCTTTTGGACACTACCTCACTTTTTTTAATATACAGTTTTTCTGTTTTTGCATTTTTAAAAAATCTATTCAATATACATAATTGATTTACTTGAATATTATTATTTTTAAAGTTTATTGTTATTTTTTTTCTCTCTGCTAAATTATGTATTGCTAAGTTAACAAATTATGCTGCTAAGTTAACAAATTTCACGTCACATGCCGGTGATAATAAACCTGATTCTGCTTCTGATGTTGAAATGACTGAGTAAACTCAGCAGGTTATATGGCGTACATCTTTAAGCCTGCCTTTACATAATTGCAAGGCAAATCACTGTCGACCACCAATGTTGCTGTTGCCAATTTTAGATTTAAAATGTTAAGTAAGAATGTACTTAACCATGTAAGAATGCTTCAGTAAGAATGTATCAATGCAAATAAAATTAAACTTAAAGATTGTACTCAAAATAATCTTTTATCTTGTAGGTAGATAAAATTGTAGAGCACTTGCAGCATTTGGTTCAGGGATATGATCTCAGTGGACTACGCGAATACTGGAACTACCTTGATCGTCGTTTGTTCAGAAGACTGGAAGATGCGTATCGACACACTGTTAACAAGCTGAGAACCAGCCTGTACCGTTACTATCTGGTGCATACTGTTCAGGTAACTGCCTAGCTGTCCTTGCAGTAGATCAGATCCATGTTGCCAGCGTATGTGATTACAAGGTACTGTGTCTCACTGTTTGGCTGTTGTGTTACATTTACTGGGAATGTTTGCTAGGACAGAATAGAAGCAAATACTCTGTATTCTTGGTCAACAAGTTCCTGTTACTGAGATGGGAAAGGAAGTGAGAGTGACCGTTTTTCCAGCTTTGATAATTATTTGGGAGGTGGGGGAGGGGGCAGAAACAGTGCTGATGGTGAACAACTGCTTTCACTATGATCCTGCCTCTAGTACCACGGAACATACATTTCCTCTTCTGCAAGAAACGGCACAGCCACCCTCCAGCCCTACTCTGGAGCTCCCTGCCTCAGACTCATTTCTCAGGATGCCTCATCCCTCTGGTACCCGCACAGTCTTTCTTTCAAATGGTTCCTGAATTATGATTGAGAACATTTTCATATCTTTGTGCACCTTGGTATGCAGGACTTTGAATGTTGAGGAGATCTTTTAATTTGCATATTTAATGTGTTCACACGTGTGCTGTATTACTGTCAAAGGTTTATGCAGAATATTTGTTTGGAATTTATGATGCATGTACCTTGGATATTTGATAGCTGGTTGCTAACATGGGGTTGATACCCTAACCCAAAGTTGGTTTTGACGATTTCCAGCCACCATGTCTCTCTCTACCCCCCCCCCCCCCCACATTTGTCCTGAAGCGGGCCAGATGATCACCCCCTCCCACTTTGGAGTTGGCTATAAAGGGCTATCCCACCCAGAGATGGCCCCTGGGTTAATAATTGCAGACTAGTTCTAGAGCAGGGATGTGATGTTTGGCTTTGGAGCTAGTTGACATGGTGGGACCACAACATGTTTTGCCCCCTATAGACTTAGACTTAGAATTAATTTTCTGAGACACCCCACTTGCTCACCCTCCTACTTTGTGCCTTTGAGCACACAAGTGCTATAGATTCCCTAGACAATCTATGTTGGCCACTTGGGCCAAACTGTAAACAGAAGTACTTGTCTTTGTGTTATGTAAGGTGTTTCCAAAATGGGTGGGGGAGTCGAAGGGTGGTGGGGTTGGGTTTTTTGTTAAAGATGGCAATGTGTCTCAGTTATATTTCCATCCGGCAGTGCACACTTGAGAGCTGGGGACTAAGGCAAAGTAATGTTCTTTCCTCTTACTGTAGTCTAACAGGATTGATAAAACCCAAGAATTCTTCCAGAAATACTCCCTGGAACTGCAGAACCAGCCCGAATGGAAGGAGTGGTTCATTCTTCCCTTCATTCCAAATCCAGAGCAAAACCAGGTGTTTGCCACTTATTTCTCCAAGCAGTGGGCAGAAACGTTCCTGGTGTCACTGCACAATTTCCTAAGTGTGCTGTTTCAGTGCATGCATATCCTTTTGTTGTAAGTGAGAGATCAACTTTTTTCTACTCATCAGTCATTTGAGGAGGGAGCTACTGCCACTGGCAGCAGACTGAAATCCAGACAGCTTGAAAAGTAGAGGTGACTGCTACGTACCAGCAATTTGGGTAATGGAAATTTATCCTTACAAAATTCACAATCGCCTCAGATGTGAAATAAAATTTGCTGGTTAAGTAATTTTCTTTCAAATTTGCACAGAATGAATTTTGATGACACAAAGGTTGGAGGTGTAATGGATGGTGTTGAGGGCTGTCAGAGGTTACAGTGGGACATTAATAGAATGCAAAACTGGGCTGAGAAGTGGCAGATGGAGTTCAACCCAGATAAGTGTGAAGTGACACACACAAAATGCTGGTGGAACGCAGCAGGCCAGGTAGCATCTGTAGAGAGAAGCAATGTCGACGTTTCAGGCCGAGACCCTTCGTCAGGATTAACTGAAAAGAAAGATAGTAAGAGATTTGAAAGTAGGAGGGGGAGGGGAAAATGCAAAATGATAGCAGAAGATCGGAGGGGGTGGGGTGAAGCTGAGAGCCAGAAAGGTGATTGGCAAAAGAGATACAGAGCTAGAGAAGGGAAAAGATCATGGGACAGGAGGCCTAGGAAGAAAGAAAGGGAGAGGGGAGCACCAGAGGGAGATGGAGAACAGGCAGAGTGATGGGCAGAAAGAGAAAGAAAAAAAAAGGGAGGGGGAAAGCAAAAAAAAACTAAATATATCAGGGATGGGGTAAGAAGGGGAGGAGGGGCATTAACGGAAGTTAGATATTCCCATCCCTTCCCACCGATCTCCCTCCTGGCACTTATCCTTGCAAGCAGAACAAGTTCTACACCTGCCCTTACACTTCCTCCCTCACCACCATTCAGAGCCCCAGACAGTCCTTCCAGGTGAGGTGACACTTCACCTGTGAGTCGGCTAGTGTGGTATACTGTGTCCGGTGCTCCTGTTGTGGCCTTTTATACATTGATGAGACCCAACACAGACTGGGAGACCATTTCGCTGAACACCTACGCTCCATCCGCCAGAGAAAGCAGGATCTCCCAGTGGCCACACATTTTAATTCCACGTCCCATTCCCATTCTGATACGTCTATCCATGGCCTCCTCTACTGTCAAGATGAATCCACACTCAGGTTGGAGGAACAACATCTGATATACCGGCTGGGTAGCCTCCAACCTGATGGCATGAACATTGACTTCTCTAACTTCCCTTAATGCCCCTCCTCTCCTTCTTACCCCATCCCTGATATATTTAGCTTTTCCCCCACTCTTTTTTCTTTCTCTTTCTCTGCCTATCACTCTGCCTGTTCTCCATCTCCCTCTGGTGCTCCCCTCCCCCTTTCTTTCTTCCTAGGCCTCCCTTCCCATGATCCTTTCCCTTCTCTAGCTCTGTATCCCTTATGCCAATCACCTTTCTGGCTCTCAGGTTCACCCCACCCCCTCCAGTCTTCTGCTATCATTTTGCATTTTCCCCTTCCCCCTCCTACTTTCAAATCTCTTACTATCTTTCCTTTTAGTTAGTCCTGACAAAGGGTCTGGGCCGGAAATGTTGACAGAGCTCCTTCCTTTAGATGCTGCCTGGCCTGCTGCGTTCCACCAGCATTTTGTGTGTGTTGCTTGAATTTCCTCATGTTTGCCTAAGTGTGAAGTGGTTTATTTTGGTAGGTCAAATATGATGGCAGAATATAGTGCTAATGGTAGGACTCTTGGTAGTGTGGACGATCAGAGGGATCTTGGGGTCCGAGTCCATAGGACGCTCAAAGCAGCTGCGCAGGTTGATTCTGTGGTTAAGAAGGCGTACGGTGTATTGGCCTTCATCAATTGTGGAATTGAATTTAGGAGACGAGAGGTAATGTTGCAGCTATATTGGACCCTGGTCAGTACCCCACGGAGTACTGTGCTCAGTTCTGGTTGCCTCACTACAGGAAGGATGTGGAAACCATTGAAAGAGTACAGAGGAAATTTACAAGGATGTTGCCTGGATTGGGGAGCATGCCTTATGAGAATAGGGTGAGTGAACTCGGCCTTTTCTCCTTGGAGCGACGGAAGATGAGAGGTGACTTGATAGAGGTATATAAGATGATGAGAGGCAATGATCGTGTGGATAGTCAGAAGCTTTTTCCCCGGGACTGAAATGGGTGTCACAGGAGGACACAGGTTTAAGGTGCTGGAGAGTAGGTACAGAGGAGATGTCAGGGGTAAGTTTTTTACTCAGAGTGGTGAATGTGTGGGATGGGCTATCGGCAATAATGGTGGAGGCGGATATGATAGGGTCTTTTAAGAGACTTTTGGCTAAGTACATGGAGCTTAGAAAAATAGAGGGCTATAGATTTTACTGAGCTTGATTGAGACTAGAAAACTGAGATCAGAGAGGTAGTGGAATGGTCTTAATGTAGGATTGTTCCATGGTGACATTTGGTGTGAGAATGAGGTGATTCTTAAAGCGGTAAAAATGCTTACCATATCAATAAGTGAGAATCCACTTCAATCTTAAACATGAGAACTGACATGTTGTTTAAGTTTTTACTTTAACTTCTTTCACCTGTTCCTGTGTTGCTGAGCTTTGATGAAGAGGTGCAGAGACGCTGCCAGTTGCAAGAAGAAAATGAAGCTTTGTGGCAAAAGGTAGTGATTTATTCTGCTGGGGGCTGGAGAACTAGGGATGGACTTTTCTTTTGAGGGTTTTGGGAGGGGCTGAGGAACTGGAAGCTAAACACCAATGTGCAGTGTTCCAGAGATGGGCTGTGGACGGCTGGAGCAGTCCCAGTGATCCCAAGACAGTTGCGTGCTGACTGGAGCTGTCTATCCTGCGCTAGTGACAAGTTTTGCACCTTTGCCCCAAGTGAATGCTGTGTTCATGTATAGTTGATAATTAAACTTGAGTTGGGTGGGTTATGATGACGATGTGAGAGCCTGATCTGTAAGAATGGGTGAATTGGAAATAGGTTGCTGAGGACAAGAAAGGCAAGTCCAAGTGTGAGAATCACATTTCTTCATTTCTTTTTCCTTTCAGCTTTCTTAACTGGTGTATAACTCAGTCTTGCTTTTAAATTACAGAAATACTACTGCACAGAATGGTAAACCTATATGCCATTTGCCCTGTAGAGTACACCTGTTGTCCCTGGCAGTATTAGAACAGTTGAGCTTGATTTTTGACCTGTTCATACCTTACCAACCAGTACGGGTATGTTTGATTTTCAACACTGGTTTTATTGTAGACTTTGACCAGTCAGTTTCAGTAATGTCATTTGTTGCATGACCAAGGGCAAAAGAAGTAGACAGTAAATACCAGTGGAGTCTATGCCTTGAAAAAGAAATACATTTAAAAATTTGTATTAGTTTATTGAATGTTTCATGTTGTACCCTAGTTGTTTGCACTTCAAGCAGAAGCAAAAATGAAGAAAGAGGAAGAAGTGATTCATCATAAGTTACCCTATTATGTACAGAATATGGACCGGTTGGGAGATTCTGAATTGTGAGTGTTGCACCCAAACAGTAGTAATGTCTGTTTTTAATAAACTTTATATTTTTCTCCATGACTGACCATTATACAGGATTGAATCTGTTCCTCATCGGGACCGAGGGCAGCTTGCTCTTTATGCTGCTTTATAGAGTAATATGCAATCTGGCCCTTCAACCCAACTCATTCAATATGAACAAGTCGGCCACCTAAGCTTCTCCCATTTGTCCACATTTGGCCTGTATCACTCTAAATCTTTCTGACCCACGTACATCCAAATGCCTTTTTGACGTCATTATTGTCTACATTCTCTGCCAGTTGGTTCAGTAATTGAACTTGTTGCTATGACTATCACCATCTGGGTGAATGGCTCCCTTACATATTCTAAGGAAATATAGAAATTGAGGAGGTGGGCTTTGGCAGGCTACTTGCTTATGGCAGATCTCATTGGAAAAGCTATCCCTGTTTTCCAAAGTAAGGAACTCCTTAAAAAAAACTTTTAACCTTTAATACTGACCACGTGTATACATTTACTGGAGATCTTAAACCTGACAACTCGGTCTAGGTTGGGAATTGTGCCTGAGCTCACTTGGACTTTCCATATTTCCTTACTATGTCAAAGGGAGCCATCCACCCATTGAGCCTATGGCAGCTCAAAATCAGTCCCATTCCTGTTGTACGTACTGTTTTTCTCAGCCCTTTACACCTTAAGCTGGAAGTCATCTTGCTTCTGCAGTGTCTGTGTTTTCACAGTATCAGTGTTTTCTGCTGATACTGTGACCTTCTGGTAATGTCTTCACCGTTTATAACACATTTATTTACACGGAGATCTGATGGAATTTGGTCTGATGTGGGAAGTCATGCCATGCTGTGAGCTGACTTGAAAGTCAGTGACTGTGATAATACCTTCTGTCAGCTTAACTTGTGCTGTTTATATGCAGAGATTTGATGTCGAGTCAAAGGACCTCATCTCCAATGCCATCTCAGACTAAAGCTGGCTCATTTCTGTCAATGTTACTGCCGCAAAGCAAGAAACCCTCTGTGAAAGGTTCCGTGCACTCAGCACCACCTCAGCAGTCTCAGTCACCTGTATCCACTGGGAAAAAAGATGTTACCAATAACCAGGTATTTGTTGTTGACAGTGAATCCATTTGATATTTCACTGTTCTCGCTTCCAATTGGCACTGCTTTAGGAAGCTGGTTGGCTTTTTCTCGTTCATAATATTCAGGCTGCCAAGAACAAAGATGGCTCAGCTGCCAGAGAAGGGAAAATGTTAGCAAGCACGACTGCTGACCTCAGCTCTGTTCAACAGCGTCAGAAGAGGGTGCAGGACCTTGAGAGGGAGCCAAGTACGCTACAACAACGACAGAGAAAAGTGCTGGACTACGGGAAAGAACGAAAGGAGCTCTTGTCCAAACAGACTGGCCAGGTAATGACCAAATTGATCAGTACATTAAAGTTCAAAGTACTTTTATTATCAAAGTATGTATATTGCAATCTATACAACCTTGAGATTTGTCTCCTTACAGACAGCTACCAAACTAATCAATACAACTGATTAAAAAAGGTCAAGCACCCAATGTACAAAAAAAAGAAAAAAATCATGCAAACAATAAAAAGTAAGCAAATAGCATTCAGAATTAACTTCATGAAAGTGAGTTCACAGCCATGAAGCCAATCATCACTGCAGCCAGTCTAGGAGCCCATTTGTTGCAGACCACAGCCTCAGTTCAGCGCAGAGATGAGTAAACCTCGCTGGGCAGCAATCTGAACGCAGGTCTATCCCTTGCCACCAGCTCCAACACCCTGACCTTTTCATTCTGGCCCAGCACTTAAATTAGGTGAAACATCAGCTCATTCCTCGTTCTTGAGCCCGGGCGTTGACACCTCAACTCTACCTTGCATCACCTCAGTTCTCCTGCTTCAAATTGGCTCCAAGTCTGCTCCGGCAATGGTCAGACATAGGCTCATTCCTCCCTGTCAGGCCCAGACCCCGCTGCCTCAGTTAAGCTCTTGCACGCCACATGCAACTGTCCCGTACCTTTGGGACTTCAGCTCACACTGCTAAAATGCCAGTTTGTACAGGTGGTTCAAAAGCTCATATCTGAAAGGAAAGTTGCAGGCTATTGATTGCAGTGATTGTTGTCCAGCAAAAGTGTGATTAACAGAGTAGTTAGTAGAGCTGTTTGCTGGCAGTAATGTATCGTTGTGTTTCACCAGCGCCATCTTAAACCGAAAGCTCTGGATATCTGAATATAATTTCTTTCTTTTTCAATCTTTTTATTAATTTTCACATATACACAAAAAAAACATAACATAATAATGAGTAAATTATGAATACAATAGACTTGAAATCACGTTGATAATAAGATAACAATATCCTATTAAACATCAACAGAAGAAAATACCTTAATCAATCAAGTCCATATGATTATATATGAAAAAAAAACAAAAATAACCATTAAAAAAGAAAAAAAAAATTTGAAAATATGTGAAAAAAAAGTATATATTAAGAAAAATAAAACTCTAAACTAAACTAACATGGGCAATAATAATAGTTTACAAGTATATGATAGTGTCAACAAACTCCAGAACTCCATACCTGAACATGAATAAGCAGAAAGAAGGTCTGGAAAGGGCCAAATTAATTCATATGAAAATGTCGAATAAACGGTCTCCAAGTTTCTTCAAATTTAATTGATGAGTCAAAAATAGTGCTTCTAATTTTTTCCAGGCTCAAATAAGAAATAGTTTGAGAAAGCCATTGAAACGTGGTAGGAGGATTTACTTCTTTCTAATTTTGTAATATAGACCTTCTGGCCATTAATGTTACAAAAGCAATCATTCGTCTGATTGAGGGGGAAAACTGATTACCATCTTCATTTGGTATGCCAAAAATTGCAGTAATAAAATGAGGTTGTAAATCTATATTCCAAATTGAGGAAATAGTAGTAAATATGTCCTTCCAGTAATTATGTAAAGTGGGACATGACCAAAACATATGGGTCAATGAGGCCACTTCTGAATGACATCTGTCACATTGAGGGTTAATATGAGAATAGAATCGAGCAAGTTTATCTTTAGACATATGAGCTCTTTGTACAATTTTAAATTGTATTAAAGCATGTTTAGCACATATAGAAGAAGAATTAACCATTTGCAAAATTTTTTCCCATTTATCTGTTGATATATTATATCGAAGTTCTTTTTCCCATTCTTGTTTAATTCTAACTGATATTTCTGGTTGTATCTTCATAATCATATTATAAATAAAAGCTACTAATCCCTTCTGACAAGGATTTAAGGTAAAAATCAAATCTGTAAAGTCCACCAAAGTTGAATTAGGAAAAGATGGTAAAACTTTATGTAAGAAATTTCTAATTTGTAAATATCTGAAAAAATTAGATTTAGGTAATTCAAATTTGTTGGAAAGTTGGTCAAATGACATCAAAGTATCTTCAAAAAAGAGATCACGAAAACATTTTATACCTTTCCTTTTCCATATGTTAAAAGCTTGATCTGTTCAAGAGGGTTTGAAAAAGAAATTAAGTAAGATAGGGCTATCAAGAACAAAGTTTTTCAAAGTAAAAAACTTACGAAATTGAAACCAAATTCGTAATGTATGTTTAATAACAGGATTAGATATTTGTTTATTAAATTTAACTAAATCAGCAGGAAGACAAGAACCAAGAACAGAGAATAGAGAATATCCCTTTACCTCATTACATTCCAAATTTACCCACTGTGGGCACAGTGGTGAATCCAAATCTAGTTTCCAATACGTTAAGTTACGAATATTATTTGCTCAATAATAAAATCTAAAATTGGGTAAAGCTAAACCACCATCTTTTTTAGATTTTTGTAATTGCTTTTTACTTAACCTAGGGTTTTTATTTTGCCACACAAATGAGGAAATTTTTGAATCAATTATCAAAAAAAGATTTAGAAATAAAAACTGGTAGGGCTTGAAATAAGTATAAAAATTTCGTAAAATCATCATTTTAATAGCATTAATCTGACCAATTAATGATAAAAACAAAGGAGACCATCTTGTAGTAAGTTGATGAATTTGATGAAGCATAGGTAAAAAATTCAGTCTAAATAAATCTTTATATTTCTTGGTAATTTTTATACCTAAATAGGTAAAGTTATCAGTAACAACTTTAAATGGTATCCTATCACTCAATAAAGTTTGTGCATTTAAAGGAAATAATTCACTCTTATCTAAATTTAGTTTATAACCAGAAAAAGTACCAAATTGAACCAACAAGGATAAAATAGCGGGAATAGACCTATCAGGGTCAGAAATATATAACAGCAAATCATCAGCATAAAGTGATAATTTGTATAACTTCTCATTACGGGTAATACCAAAAATATTAGGAGATTCACGAATAGCAATAGCTAAAGGTTCTAATGCAATATTAAATAATAAAGGACTTAAGGGACAGCCTTGTCTCGTACCACGAGATAATTGAAAAAAAGAGGATCTATAGTTATTTGTAAGAACAGAAGCAACAGGTTTATGATATATTAATTTAATCCATGATATAAAGTTAGGACTAAAATTAAAATTTCTCAATGTATTAAATAAATATATCCATTCAACTCTATCAAAAGCTTTTTCAGCATCTAATGAAATAACACATTCTGGGATTGTGGGTGGTGAAGTATGAATTATATTAATCAATTTTCTAACATTAAAAAAGGAATACCGATTCCTCATAAAACCAGTTTGATCTTCTGAAATAATCTGTGATAGTACTTTTTCTAATCTAATAGCTAAAATTTTTGTAAGAATCTTAGAATCTACATTTAATAGTGATATAGGGCGATAAGATGTACATAAAGTAGGATCTTTATCTTTTTTAAGAATTAGAGAGATATTAGCTTCATAAAAAGATTGAGGTAATCTCTTCTTAGCAAACGCATCATTAAAAATTTCACATAACCAAGGAGAGAGCAAAGAAGAAAAAGTTTTAAAAAATTCTACTATATAACCATCAGGACCAGGGGCTTTCCCTGAATTCATTGATGAAATAGCCTCTCCTATTTCCACCATAGAAATAGGAGCATCTAACAGGCTATGGTCTTCATCAATCAGTTTAGGAATATTCAAATTGTTAAAAAAATTATCTATCATGGACTGGTCACCATCAAATTCTGATTGATATAAAGATTTATAAAAATCTTGAAAGGTATTATTAATTTCTTTATGATCAGTAGTTAAATTACCGTCTTGTTTGCGAATTTTAATAATTTGTCGCTTAGTCGAGATAGCCTTTAATTGATTAGCTAACAGTTTACCAATACGATCACTGTGAATATAAAATTGAGCCCTGGTCCTAATTAATTGATTTTCAATTGAAGAAGATAATAGTAAACTATGTTCCATTTGAAGCTCAACTCTCTTCTTATAAAGTTCTTTGGTAGGAGTCAAGGAATAAATCTTATCAATTTCCTTGATTTTATCCACTAATAAAGCAATATCTAAATATCTTTGTTTTCTTTTACCAGCAGAATATGAGATAATTTGTCCACGAATAAAAGCCTTAAAAGAGTCCCAAAGTATTCCTCTGTCGATTTCTTCAGTACTTTTTGTTGAGAAAAACAAGTCAATTTGCTGTTTTATATAAGTGATAAATTCTGGGTCTTGAAGCAAAGTAGCGTTAAGCCTCCAAGATCTGATATTATTGGAATAGTCTGAAATCTTAATAGATAACTTCAAAGGTGCATGATCCGAAATAGTAATAGAATCATATTTACAATCAATAACATCTGTTAATAACCGATGATCAATAAGAAAATAGTCAATTCTAGAATAGCTATGATATACATGTGGAAAAAAATGAAAATTCTTTATCTTTAGGGTTCAAAAACTGCCATATTTCTGTAATTCCCGAGTCAACCATAAATGAATTAATAAGTAGGGCTGATCTGTTCGGAAGAATACGAATAGGTTTAGATCTATCCATCGAAGGATTCAAACAACAATTAAAATCTCCACCCATTATCAACATATATTCATTTAGATTAGGAAGGGAAGTAAATAAACGTTTAAAAAATTCAGGGCAGTCAAAGTTTGGAGCATAAATATTAACTAAAACAACTTTCCGATGGAAAAGTAAGCCAGTTATCAACAAAAATCTACCCTGTGGGTCAAAGATAATATCATGATGTGTAAACGATATTGAGGGGTCTATAAAAATAGACACACCCCTAATTTTAGCGGTACAATTCGAGTGAAATTGTTGACCCTTCCAGAACCTAAAAAAACGTTGATTATCCTCCCTCCTGATATGGGTCTCCTGTGCAAAGATAATATTAGCATTCAGTCTATGGAATACTTTAAATATTTTTTTACGTTTAATCGGATGATTTAAACCATTAGTATTCCAGGAGATAAAGTTAACAGATTTATCCATCATACTAATATTAATTGTGTGTATCATAAAAGATTAGAAAGACACATAACCCACAATTCAGGAAGGAGGAAAATTGATTCAGGAGCAACCGGAGAACATGACACCTCAACAATATTAATAGTTTAAAGTCGGCCCATAAACTAAAAGCAAAAAAATAAAAAGCAAAAGCATGAAAAAAGATCCCTCCCCCCTCCCCCCACCCTTTGAAAAAAAGCCAAGCGGCAGGCGCATAATCTAATACTAATATTACCCCCATTTCAAGATGGCAGCTCTATAAAAAAGATTAAAAGAAAACTATATAACACCCAAATTAAGATAGAGAGTTGCAAAAAAAATATATATATCAATCAAAATAAAAGAAAACTAATATAATACAACAATCATTAATAAAAAAAAGTATAAACGTCAAAATTTAAAAGTGTAATATACCTTTAAAAAAAAAATCCCATGTTCAAATACAAGATGACTTTTCAAAAGCAAAGACTTATGGGAAGAAGAAACGCCATTTTGAAAAAGCCATATTACTAAATACAAATGTGAGTTCAGCAATCTGTTAAAAGACAAAATAAGATTTAAAAAAAAGGGATATAATAAACAGTACAATATATATAAACAAAAACCAAAAATCCAAAACATTCGTCCCATATCTGAGTACAGGCAAACAAATAAATGCTTACAAAAAACAGAATCTTACGGGAAAAAGAAACGACATCTTAAAAAAAAAAGGTAAATCATTATTGCAAAATATAAACGTATATAACCAAAACAGAAAGAAAAAAAAGATATTATAAAAATTAAAAAGAACATCTATAAACAATGATGATAGTAAAAAAAAAACCGACCCATAGATCAAAAAATAAAAAGTTATAACCCAGCTTCATAGGTTAAAACTTAAAATAGAAAGTTATCCTCTCTCCGAAAAATCTTCCACATAACACATAGTTCAAGTTACAGTAGAAGATCGAAATTCTTCAACAAATTTCTTCACTTCTTCCGGAGTGTTGAAAAATCGTTGACTGTTGTCGTCCAGCACAATTCTAAGCTTCGCTGGATACATTAAAGCTTGTTTAAGTCCGATCGAGTGAATCTCTGCCATCACTGGTTTAAAAGCGATTCTGGCTCTCATAACCTCATAAGAACAATCCTCAACAATTCAAAATTGAAAGTTATTGTAAGAAATCATACCTTTTTTACGAGCTAATCGAATTAAAAGCTCTTTCTCACGAGGATAATGAAGGCGAACAATCACCGCTCGTGGTTTATCAGTTGTAGACGAAAACCTCGCAACTCTGTGAGCGAGGCCGATAACAGGTTTAGTTTGCAAACCTTCAGCACCGAAAATTTCCCACAGTAATTTAGAGAAAAATTCAGTTAAATCACCGGACTCAACTTTTTCGGAAAACCCGATAATTCGCAAATTCTGTCTGCGAGATCGATTTTCGAGATCAGTAATTTTAAACTTATGCTGATTTACAACTTTAAGAGTCGATTGTACCTTCTTATCCAACTCCTCAAGTGTACATGCTTTTTCAACAATTAATTTTTCAAGAGTCTCCAACTTATCTTCATGCCGCTGAATATCCACTGCCTGTGACTGAAACTTAGTATCAAGCGATTTAACAGCTCCCTCAAGTTCAGACATTTTCGTGGTAAACGTGTTTTCCAAACTTGCCATTTTACTTTCCAGCTTGCTTTCCAAACTTGCAAGTTTAGTGTCCAGAAGATTAGAAATTGCATCGATAGATAAAGGCTCCTTAGACGATTTCTTACTTGTAGCCATTTTAAGTTCGGCAGAGTTAGATCAAATATAGTTTTAAGAAAAAAAAGTCAATCGAAAATATCAACTCATTTGATTAAATTCGAAAAGATTTGATTAAAGGGTGATTATAGTTAGAAAAGTGAAGAGCGCCTAAAAGGCAGATGTTTACGTCGCCATCTTGAAACTCCCTGAATATAATTTCTTAGTAACACCAATTGCAAATCAGCTTATCAGATTTGGCTCTGGTGACTTGGCTGTTGTGTTGCCAGCTGGCAACATGGTGCAATATCTTTACAGTAAAAGAAATTACTGTTGCATTTATGGTAAATTGGACTGCCATTCTCGGGCTGACTTTCCAAGCTTCCTGAACAGAACTGAAGATGCACTCAACAACCACAGTCTCAACCTTTGCTGAACATCCCACCGTCCAGACATAGTTAACAAGAGTTGCTGTTTTCCATTGACGTATAAAAATAATTTAATCACTGATCTTTAATTTCATGTAGTTAATATATCAGTCAGTTATTATGTAAAATAGTGCAATTTATAATTTATTTTGCTTTCTTTGACATTTTATAGTAAATTCTAATGGTCTTGAATCCTGTGAGGTGCAGTTCAATGACTCTAGGACTCTACTGCTACCTCTTGAAAACCTAGATTCAGAGAAACAAAATTTGTTCTTTGCAGAATATATCAAGGTCAAGCCAAATTCTACTCTGTAAATACAACAGCCCTGAGTCATCACACCTGCTGCTCTAAATGAAAAGGGTTACTTTGCTAAAAGATGAAATCTAGGACCCTTGGTCTGTAATTATTGTCCCTGTTGTAAAGAGTTGCATAATTTTTTATGGATAGTTTCAAGATTGTTAATAAGGCAACCTGTATAAATTTCGTAGATATTTGCTTGCTGAAGTTACAATGTCACTGTGCATATACTTTTGTTACGTGTAGGGTACGGAGAAAAAGCTTGACTGCAGTAATGCAGAGATTGACATTCCTAGTAGTCCTGAATTGTCAGCAGATCAGCTGGATTCCTCTTCCAAACTGAAGAAGAGCAGCCTGGATGGAGGGAATGAGCAGCCTTTCATTGTCTTGAGTCAGGAGGAATATGCGGAGCATCACTCTTCAATCATGCACTGCAGGTGAGCAGCTCTGGTATATTGTGAACAGTTGGTAGCTTGGATGTTAATTCCCTTACATGATTCCGTGACTCAATGCTAAAGTTATAAACAGTTTGGAGGAATATAATGGCCTTGGTTTATTGGAGGGCAAATTTCATTAAATGTATATTCTGGAAGTGCACTTTCTCTGGCCCTCTGACCCCCCCCCCCCCCCCCCCCCCACCCCTTAGCAACACTTCTAGTGGGAATATATTCCAGGGCTTACCTCTCCTTCCAGGAGTGTAATTAGCTTGTTTTGAATCTAATGTATACCGTGGACATCAGAATCTACATAACACAAGATTGGTGGAGTTGTGCATTATGTAAAAGTTTTGGATTACAGTGGACCATTAACAGGATGAGAGCTAGGCTGCAAAATGGCAGATGGAGTTCTACCCTGAAAAGTGTTAAGTGATTCACTTTGAAAGGTCAAATTTGAAGACAGAGTACATAGTTCACGGCAGGATTCTTAGCAGTGAGGAGGCACATGGATCTCTGGGTTTGTGTCCATAGATCCCTTAAAGTTACAGTTGTGTATGGTGCGTTAACCTTCATTAGTCAGGAGACAGTTCAAGAGCCGCAGGGTAATGTTGCAGCTCTGTAAAAGCCTGGTTAGACTAGACTTGGAATATTGTTCAGTTCAGGTTGCCTCATTATAGGAAGGAAGAAACTTTAGAGAGAGTGCAGAGGAGATTTAACAGAATGCTGCCTGGATTAGAGAGCATGTCTTACGAGAATAAGTTAAGTGAGCTAGGGCTTTTCCCTTTGGAGCAAAGGAGGATGAGAGTCAATTTGATAGCAGTGCACAAAATGTAAAGAGGCTTAGATTGAGTAGATAACGGGAGTCTTTTTCCCAGGGCAGAAATAGCAAATACCAGAGGGGCATAATTAAGCTGATTGGCTGAAAGTACAGGGGGATGTCAGAGCTAATTTTTTTACATAGTGATGAGTGAGTTGGTGTGGTTGGTGGTAGAGGCAGGCACATTAGAGATATTTAAGAGATTCTTAAATAGGCACATGAACGATAGAAAAAATGAAGGGTTGTGTCGGGAAGAATTAGATTGATCTTAGAGTAGGTTAAAAGGACGACACAATGTAGTGGGCTGAAAGGCCTGTTCTGTGCTGTAGTGTTCTATGATTGGTGTTCTTTGAATCAGATTAACTTGCATTACACCAAGTGTTTTTCCTTTCCTGTGATGCAGAATTCATGGCTGGTGATGAATGCAGTGTAAAGTTTAGTCCTTCAGGCTACCTTTGACAAGCTTCGATGCTGTAGCTGTTCATAGTTTAAAAGAACCCATTGGATCAACTTAATTCAGTAAACATCAAGATGCTTAAAGATTGCATAAACTGCAGATGCAATTGGTATCTGAAATCCCACAAAAAAATGCTGAAAATACTCAGCAGATCAAGCAGTATCTGTATAAGTGACAAATGGTTAACAGTTTGGATTGAAGAGCCTTCATCAGAGCTTGTTTCAACGGTTAACTGAACTTTGTTACACAACTATCCTTTTCAAGTGCTCTGAGTTAGCATTTTTGTACTGAAGTATGAAGTGTTCGGGATTATGTGCTACGAGGCAATGTTGGTGCCCATGGCGGACCTTCTCCATGTAAAGCAAATTTGAAATGTTTGTGAAGGGAAGGTTTATTATGATGGGTGGGAAAAGGAGATTTAATACCAGTCTGCTTATGTCTCTAAAGATATTATGCTGGTTTTGAAAATACTTTGTGATTGGTTTAGAGTGGATTGCTCTGGTAGGAGAGTCGCTAGTCTGGATGTGGATGGAGTGGTTAAAGTATGGACATTCAATCCCACCATGCAGACAAAGGCCACCATAATGTCCAAGTCACAGCTCCTCTCCCTGGAGTGGGCCGCAAAACCGGATCGATTGGTGAGAAATAATCTCTTTCCACCTGCAATCCTTACAGGAACAGGTATTTTAGCTGGGTAACATGTATTTAACTGAACAAATTATAACACTGTCAATGCCACTATTAAGACTATAAAACTTAGTTTCTAATAGCTTTGGATGGAGGAATTCATCCAGTGTACGCTGTCATGTTTTTTTTATTTGACTGTAAATGAACAAAATCAGCACAGACATCTAGTGTGGATGATGGATTGCCTCCATATAATACTTTAAATGATTGCATCCTCCAAGCCTTCATTTTCGTTGTAACATTCGAGATGATTGTCGATACCTTAATTCTTCATAGTTCCTAACCTGCTGAAGTAGTGAAATCATTTCATTTTCACTCTTGGCTGTTTCTCCCATCTCCAAGCCTGAATGCTTCAAACCACAGTGAGCAAAACAGTTCTGAATTGTCTTACTGCTTATTTTCCACAAACTATCAGTATCAATGTATTTTGAACACAAACACATGCAAATGATGCTGTTTAAAAACTTCACTTTCAGCACAGTGACCACACAAGACCACGCAGCTATGTTGGTTAGAAACTGTTTGCAACAGTGTCCTGTCCCATTTAAGCAGCATAGTATCTCAGTAGAGACACTCACATTTCCTTCACCTTGACCTGAATTCCACATGGCCAGAGCAGAATCCAGGTCTTTCTCTCCAAAACCGATTTCAAAGCAAAGAAATAAATAGACACAAACTTAAAACACAAATAAAACAACATATACTTTTCTTCCTTCTGAAGATTCACCAATAAACTGACAAAAAAAACTTGAAACATACATTTAACACGCAATAAACACATTGCAAAAACAAAGGAGAAGCCTCAGATCAGTAGTGGGAAAATTACTGGAAGGTATTCTAAGTATTTGGATAGACAGGGACTGATTAGGGACAGTCAGCATGGCTTTGTGTGTGATAGTTTGTGTCTAACCAAGTTTATAGTTTTTCGAGGAAGTTACCAGGAAAGTTGATGAAGGCAAGGCAATGGATAGTGTTTACATGGTCTTTAGCAAAGTATTTCACAAGGTCCTGCATGGAGGTTTGTCAAGAAGGTTCAGTCGCTTGGCATTCAAAATTAGCTAGTAAATTGGATTCGACTTGGCTTTGTGGGAAAAGCCAGAGAGTGGTAGTAGATTGTTGCCTTTCTGATTGGAGGCCTATGACTGGTGGAGTGCAACATTGTTCAGTGCTGGATATGTCATCTATATCAATGATCTGGATGATGATGTTGTTAATTGGATTAGTAAATTTGTGGATGACCCTGAGATGGGGGGTGTAATAGACAGGAAGACTATCGTGGCTTGCAGTAGGATATGAGTGCATTGGAAAAATGTGGCTGCAAAGTGGCAGATGGAATTTAATGCAGATAACAGCAAGATGTTACAATTCAGTAGGACCAGCCAGGGTAGATCTTGCCCAGTGAACAGTAGGGCATTGAGGAGTGCAGTAAAATAAAGGGATCTGGGAATACAGGTCCATAATTCATTGAAAGTGACATCACAGGTAGATAGGGTTGCATTTGGCCTTCATAAATCAAAATATTGAGTACAGGAAATAGGATGTTATGTTGAAATTGTATAAGACATGGGTCAGGAGTATTTAGAGTATTGTGTGCAGTTTTGGTCACCTACCTACAGGGAAGATGTAAATAAGGTTGAAAGAGAATTTGCAAGGATGTTGCTGGGACTGGAGGATCTGAATTATAAGGAAAGATTGAATAGGTTAGGACTTTATTCCTTGGAATGTAGAAGATTGAGGGGAGTTTTGATGAGGTACATGGGTTAAATGCAAGCAAGTTTTTTCCACTGAGGTTGGGTGATACTACAACAGGAGGTCATTGGTTAAAGAGGGCATGAGGAGAAACTTCTTCACTCAGAGGATTGTGAGAGTGTGGAACGAACTCCCAGTGCAAGCAGTGCATGAGAGCTTGATTACAATGTTTGAGAAGTTTGGAAAGGTACTTGAATGGCAGAGGTATGGAGGGCTGTGGTCCTGGTGCAGTTCAATGGGATTAGGCAGTGGTTTGGTTTGGCATGGGCTGAAGAGCCTGTTTCTCTGCTGTACTTTTCTCTGACTCTGAAAGGTAGATACTCAAGAAGACATCGTGCAAATACTGTTACACATCAAGTTACAGAATCCTCTTGTATTAATAGAAATAATTAAACACATGACAAATTTAACAAATACATGATGGGCTTTGCACTCATTCATGCTGTATTCTGTCGAGGGAGAGGGAGTGAGAGAATTTGTGTGTGGCCACACTGCATGCGACATTTTTTTAATAGACCATTATTCATGCTTCATTCGCTCACTGGCTAAACATTCAGCATGCATTTATAACCATCTTACAGAATCTTAGCCCTTAAGTGGCTGAATACTGGGAATTATTGGTCATGGCCAAACACCTCGCATCAACCAAAATTGTAACATCTGAGCTTTCCCAGATTCAAGTTTCTAATCTACAAAATTCTGATTATATGACCTGTTAGTCTTGGTCTTGGGCAATCTAATCTACTTTAAAACAACTCATCCTTCTAGGACCATCCTTTAGTTCAAATCCATGCTTCCACTTGTGTTTGGGATTTTTGTGTGTGGGTTTATATAATTATATTCTAATTGGGCCTGTTCTGATTGGTTCACTATCTTGTTTGTGTTCAGCCTGTACCCCTTAGACCATTTGACATAATGCTGATACATCATCCTGGCTCCAGTCCCTATTAAACAGCTGCTGTGGCCATTTTGTCCACTGTGTGAATCTTGTTGGCTGTCCCTGATTCGTCCGTGTAATCTGTCCCTTCCCTAAGTCTATAACAGCACCTGTTTTACTAAGTGCATCTATCCCCAGAACTATGTCCACATTGCTTGGCACATCCAGAAGTCCACTAGAAAATGCATTCCCTCTATCTCAAGTACTTGAGACTCACTTTTTTCTGCCCTCATTGTTTTGCCCCCTACACCTGTGAGATAAATAGCCTCTCCAGTTACGGGCAAAGAAAGATGAGTTGTAAATACTGAAGCTCCTTTGTCCATGACATATTGCATTGTTGGTCTCCTATTAAACCTCTTGTGTACATTGAGGGTGACCAGTACCAGCAATGGGGACTATAGAGAGCTGTTGTGTCTGACTGGATCCTGTCTTTACTCATTCTATTATCTGGTCAACTTAGCAGCAGCATATGACACCGTGAATCACAGAGGCCTTCTACTGAAATTATCTAAAATGTTTTAAAGAACGAAACCACAGTCAAAGTAATAAGAAGCCTCCTAGAAAATTGCAGATTTTAAGTAAAAATGAATGGAATTAAGAGCAGGTGGCGTCCACAAAAGAATGGACTACCACAGTGATCAGTCCTGGCACCTCTGCTATTTAATGTTTACACAAATGACCAACCAACCTTTCCTAACACATGCAGGTTCATCTATGCAGAATGCATAGTGGGGTACCAAGCAAGGCTGTCCTCTTAGTCCATTATTATTTGATATTGCTCTGGAACCTTTGGCAATTGCTATTAGAGAATCACCTAACATTTTTGGCATTACTCACGGGATGGATATGCATAAGTTATCATTATATGTAGATGACTTGTCATTATACATTTCTGATCCTGAGAAATCCGTTCCTGCAGTTATCTCATAATTGGCTCAGTTTAGTAATTTTTCCGGGTATAAATTGAATCTTAATAAGAGTGAATTGTTCCCCTTAAATAGACAGGTTCCAGTTTATGGAAATTTACCTTTTAAATTAGTTAATGACTTTTTTATATACTTAGGGAATAAAATTTATATTTTTATATACTTTGGGATTAAAAAATCATAAGGAGTTATTCAAGGTTAATTTTTTACCCTTAATTGATCAGATTAAATGTTTGTTTACTAAATGGTCACCATTGTCTTTATCTCTGATAGGTCGGATTAATCCTATTAAGATGATTATTTTACTCAAGTTCTTATATATATTTCAAGCGGTACCAATTTTTATTCCAAAATCCTTTTTTGACAATGTTGATTCAAAAATTTCCTCATATATATGGCAGAATAAAAATCCTAGATTAGGTGAAAGATATTTACAGAAGTCAAAGAAGGAAGGTGGATTGGCATTGCCTAATTTTCGATTTTATTATTGGGCAATTAATATTCGATATTTGAAATGTTGGTTAAGGGATTGGGATTTATCTCCTAGCCCTCATTGGGTAAATCTAGAAACTAAAACTGTACAAGGATTTTCATTGGGTTCTATTTTAGGGACTTCTCTTCCCTTTTCTCTTTCTAAATTGCATAAACAAATTGACAATCTGATAGTCAAACACACTTTACGTATATGGTTTCAATTTCAGAAATTTTTTGGGTTATATCAATTTGTTTTAGCAATTCCTATTGTATCCAATTTCTTTTTTCATCCCTCTATTATGGATCAAGCTTATTCTGCTTGGAAGACTAAAGGTATACTACGAATTTCTGATTTATTTTTTGATAATTGTTTTATGTCTTTTGAACAATTATCTAATGAATGTAATTTGCCTAGATCTCTTTTTTTTTTAGATATTTACAGATTAGGAATTTTTTAAACACTGTACTTCCTACCTTTCCAAATCTTGTTTCTTTGGGTATTTTGGAGAAATTGTTAGAACTAAATCCTTTTCAGGAAGGTGTAATATCAAATGTTTACAATATAATTATGAAAATACGTTCAGAGGCCTTTTATAAGATTAAAAATGATTGGGAAAGAGAACTTAACTTTCCTATCCCTATTGAGAATTGGGATAAAATTCTTCAATTAATTAATTTATCCTCTATATGTGCTAAGCATTCATTGATACAGTTTAAAGTTATGCATAGGGCTCATATGTCCAAGGATAAATTGGCTCGTTTTTATTCCCATATAAATCCTATATGTGACAGATGTCATTCTGAGATATTTTCTTTAACTCATATGTTTTGGTCATGTCCGCTTTTGAAAAAATATTGGAAAGACATTTTCGATATTATTTCCATGGTATTGAACAATGATTTACAACCTCATCCTATTACTGCAATCTTTGGTTTACCAATGATAGAGTCAATTCATTTATCTTCTTCTGCTTGTCGGATGATTGCATTCCTTACATTAATGCTAGAAGATCTATTTTGTTGAATTGGAAAGAAATTAAATCCCCTACCGTATTTCATTGGTTTTCTCAAACTATGTTATGTCTAAATTTGGAAAAAATTAGAAGTGTCATATATGACCCTTCTATTAAATTTGAAAAGACTTGGAGGCCATTTATTCAATATTTTCACATGATGTAATTTGACCCTGTTCCAATCCCATTTGTTTTTCCGGTTTAGGATCGGAGTTGGGGACACTGATCATTCTTTGTCTTTTTATAGATACTATAAACAGCCTATTTTTTCTCCCTTTTTACCTTTTTTTTCTTTATTAGTTAGTGGTTAGTTTGTTAGATTAGTTTTTCTAAGGGTAATTTTTTTTTCTCTTTTTCTCTTTTCTGTTTTTTTCAACATGATATACCTAGTTTTTTTTGTTTCATTTATATGATAGCTGTATCATGCATGATTTGGGAAGACTTAACTATATTGTACTTATTGCTTGTGTATCCTTTTATGTTAATTTTAATTTTGTAATCCCAATAACTATATATTAATCAATATATTATATTGATATTAATTAAAAAGATTGAAAAAGAATGCATAACCCAAGCTTAACTCCTTCCAAGAAGTTGAAGTACAACTAACAGCTGTCCTCAAAGCAATGAAGCATTATTATAAAAAATGGTCTCTGAACCCAAATCCATCCAAAAGCTCAAGTGTGTGCATTCCACCTGAGGAATCCAGAAGCAGCTCGGAAACTCAAGATCTTCTGGTGTGGGAAGGAGCTCGAACACTGTCTGACTCCAATTTACCTGGGTGTGACACTGGATAGGACTCTCTCATTTTCCACCCACATCCAAAAACTCCGAGGGGAAGTTGGCTCTCGCAATTCTCTTTTGGAAAAAATTAGCAGGCACGAAATGGGGAGCCAATGCTCACAGACTTAGATCAACTGCCCAAGCACTCTGCTATGCACCTGCAGAATACTGTGCACCTGTGTGGGGGCAGATCAAGCCATGCAAAGAAAATAGACCCATTGCTTAACGAGGCCTGTGGAATAATCACGGGCGCACCGTGCCCCACACCCACTAACATCATTTACAGACCTGCAGGTATTGCTCCCCCAGAGATCCAAAGACACAACTACATCAAAAATTGAAAAAGGTAAACAGAGCATGGATCCACAGCACCCACTACATCATCATGTGCTAGTTTCCAACAGCCTAAAATGGAGGAAAAGCTTTGCTACAGTGGAGGAACTACTGCACAGAACATCCCCTCGAACATACAGGATTGACCTCTGGCAACAAACAGAAGCCAGAACCCCACCAAACAATACAGTGCCAGACCCGACAGAAATGTTGCCAGACGGGGCACTGCTTGAGACAGAAGTGGTGAACTCTCAACAGAGCGAGAGCGGGAGTTTGTAGGATGGGAGACAATATGGTGAAGTGGGGTTTAAAGACCAGTGAGTCCTGTGAGTGTGGTGAAATGGTGCAGAACATTGAACGTGTTTTGTGCAACTGTCCGCCCTCACCTGATTTAGCTGACGCTGACCTGCTCAACATCAACCAAACAACACTAGAGTGGCTGGCTGTCTGGTGTGTCAAGCTATGATGATGATCTGGTCAACCTTCACAGCCTCACTTCTTCCTTAAAATTCCGATACCTCCCTCACTACTGGCATTCCTATTAGTTGCTCGTCTTCCATTCTACACCTTTAGGTCCATACTGATCCACATACTTTCAGGCATTTAGCTTTAACCAATACACGTATGTCTTTGGGGAGCATCTGGTGGATTTCTAATTTAATAACATTTCTTCTAACTTGCACCAAAATTCTGCTTTGCCATTGGCAATTCTGTGTGGTTTGGATAAAATGCTCTGCCTTTCTCCTGAGGTGTAGGGCTTGTCATGATTGTGAGTAGCTGATTGGGATAATCAGGATTCAGAGCCTACCATTGCTCGGTCTCTATATATGCCATTCTGACAGGCAGTACTGGCAATAATCTCTTCTGTTTGTGGGCACTTTCCCACTTGTCAAATTCCTTGTCTAACACTTCCTAATTTATCTCATTATCTTCCTCCACTATCATTTCAATGGCTGCTACCCTGCAAACCCCATCAGCTGGGCCTTATCCCATTTACCTGTCTGTCCAGATCCCTGACTGATTTATTCTTGTATTGTTCTAATTGTTCTAAAACCGGTTTCTCACCCATGTGTCTCTCTCTAAATATTCTAACTGTTCCTTCAATCTGCCCAGCTGTATTTGTCTCTGTATTCATCCATTTCCTCTTGTAGCCTTGTGATTTGTTCACTGTGATTTCTGACACTTTGTTTTCTCTTGCAGATATGCAGGTTTATGAAGTATATATTTTGAGAGCTTTCCCCTCATCACAATTAAACCCATGACATTGCTGTATTCCTTTTACATAGAAAGTTAAATATTCTTGCACTATCATTCCTTTAGGGCCTTGATTCTAAGGACAGTAATGCTTCTTTGCAAAGGTTGTTTTAAACTTCAATTTACTGCCTGCAATTCACATTAATTACATTCCTCTGTATCTATCCAAATATTCTTTCAAGTTTCTTTCTGAGCTTGGAATATTTAGTCACCAACTTTTTAAAATTTCATTGTTATCTGTCTCCTTTGTCTTCCATTAGACTCTGATTATCCTTCCTTTCCTTAACATCAGTGGTAGAGCACAGGAGCAGATCCTTCAGCCTCCCAGTTCTACACAGATTAAGTAAAACCTATCAAAAACAAGAGAAAATCTGTAGATGTTGGAAATCCAAGCAACACACAAAAATGCTGGAGGAACTCAGCAAGCCAAGCAGCGTCTATGGAAAACAGGCCTGAAATATCAACACTACTTTTTTCCATAGACGGAGCTAGGCCTGCTGAGTTCCTCCAGCATTTTGTGTTTGTGTGAACCCATTTCCCTCCACGCGATTCACATCCTTTTATTCCTTGCATTTTTGTGTTCCTGCCTTAAATCCCTGTAAAATACCACAAACTCAGCTGCTTCCAGTACCACATTCCAAGCACCTACCACTATGTTACACATCTCATTTAAGCTTTTCCTCTGAACCTTAATCCATGGTCTCCAGCATCCTGCTCTGGGAAACCGATTCTGACTCTATACTCTATTTATGCCACTGATTATATTATAAGACTCTAGCAGATCTCCAGCAAAAACAGCCTAGGTTTGTCCTATCTCCCTTTGGTTATAGGTTTGTCTATAATGGAGCATTGGATGGTCAGTAGAAAACAGAGTGGGAATAAAGGGATCCTATTCTGGCTGGCTGCTGGTTACTAGTGGAGTTCCACAGGGGTCAGTGTTGGGACTGCTGCTTTTTACGATGTATGTCAAATGATTTGGACTGCAGTGTTAATGGATTTGTGGCTTCAGGTTGAGTCGGTTGTGAAGAAGGTAAATACAATGTGGGCATTCATTTCTAGAGGTATAGAAATAAGAGCAGGGATGTGATGTTGAGGCTCTATAAGGCATTCGTGAGACCACACTTGGAGTATTGTGTGCAGTTTTGGACTCCTTATTTTAGAAAGGATATGCTGACACTGGAGAGGGTTCAGAGAAGATTGACAAGAATGATTCCAGGAATGAAAGGGTCACTGTATGAGAAATGTCTGGCAGCTCTTGGGCTGTGTTCTCTGGAATTCGGGAGAATGAGTTGGAGGGGGATTTCATAGAAACATTCCAACTGTTGAAAGGCCTGAACAGATTAGATGTGGTGAAGTTATTTCCCATGGTAGGGGATTCTAGGACAAGGGGGCACAATGTCAGGATTGAGGGACGTCCATTTAGAACAGAGATGCGGAGAAATTACTTTAGTCAGAGGGTGGTAAATCTGTGGAATTTGTTGCCACAAGTGGCTATGGAGGCCAAACCGTTGGGTGTATTAAGGCAAAGATAAATAAATTCTTGATTAGCCAGGGCATCAAAGGGTATGGGGAGAAGGCAGGGGAGTGGGGATGACTGGAAGAATTGGATCAGCCCATGATTGAATGGCGGAGCAGTCTCACTGGGCTGAATGGCCTACTTCTGCTCCTATATCTTATGAACTTATAATCCTGATGAACCTCTTCTACATCTTCCAAACCTTCCACATCCTCCTTGTGATAGGATGACCCGAAATGCACTGCTCATTTTGGTTATTGGGGAGGGGGCACTGGACCAGGGTTAGAAACAAATTTGGACCTGGAAAGGAATTCTTCAAATGAGGCAAAAACTGAAGAGAAGACGAGCTGAATTAACATTACAGTTTGTATGGGATGAACTAGTCCCAGAACTAGAGACCTCTAATGTCTGTTTCTCATTGCTTTATTATTATGTGTACTGAGATCCAGATGAAAAGCTGTTCTCTTGCACACCATCCAGATGCCTCATGCCTTACATAGTCACATTGGAATTCAATAGAACATGGAATTGCAGCTAAGGAAAATTACAGTGTGGGTAGGCAAGTGTAAGTGCTACAGAAAAGTAAATAGTGAGTACCGGGAGTTTATCCTTTAGTTGTTGAATTCAGTTTTGAGACCCAGAGGTTGTAACCACTCTAATTGGATGATAAAGTATTGTTTCTCAAGCTTGTTTTGGGCTTTGTTGAAACAGTGCAGAGGCTAAGGACAGATCAGTAGAATGGAGGTAACTGGAAATTCAGAACTACCCTTGTAGTCTGGAGCTGTTCTGACATCTGAATATTTTCTCCAATCCTAAGAAGGCCACATTGTGAACACAGAATGTATGTTTTGGATTGGGGGAGGGGGGAGAAAGGACAATAAGTTGTTAGTTCATTTGGAAAGAGTATTTGGGCTCCTTACGGTGGAAAAGGAAGAGGTATAAGGGCAAATGTTAGGGCTTCTGTTGTTGCATGGATTGTTTCTTGAGAGTAGGTGATGGTGGGACTAGAAAAATAAAGCAGAGGAATTGTCCCTTGGGAATTGTAGAGGGAAGAAAAATTGAGGGAAGATGATTCCAGTGATGGTATCATTAAAGTAGATTAAATTAAGTTGCATAACATTTGAGAGGTATAGATATTTGGAAAAGGGAAAAAAAAACTTGGTAGAGAATTTAATAACAATGAAGCATAGATTAGGATTAAAGGAGTTGAAAGGGGAGAAAAGCACCCCTAGAGTCATGAAAGAGGGTGCTGGTGGAAATGCTCAATCTACATTTTCAAGGTAGCTACATAGGCATTTGAAGAGCTCTACAGATAAGGCCACAGAGAGAGAGCTGGGAAGTGGGGTACATCTAAACAGCTCCTTTCATTGGACATCATGGATGTGGTGACCTCAGTGGCTACTTTTGAGCTGCAAATATCATTACCAAGACAAAAGATTGCAGGTGTAAAACAGAATAATTTATTTGTCTGTGCTTCTGGGGTTTTACTCATATGTCCCATCATTTACTACCCATCTGTAATTCCCTTAAGCAGATGAAGATCTCACACTGGCAAGACTTGGTGAGGCTACAGAGTTGCTTCTCTCAGGAAAATCTATGAAACTGGTTTTAACAACAACCTGAGAGTTGAAGATGTATCTTTATTGTTCCCAACCTTTGCTTTTCTTCAATGATGTGCTTCTAGCAAGCATAGTTGGAGAGTTGCTCTTCTCACTGTAAACATCACTGCTTGAGCAGCGGCTTCAGGCCCTTTGCTGCTCTTTTAAAACACCTCAGCTGCAAGGTTTCTGCTTCCTCTCCAGTCTGGTCACCCTCTCTTTCTCCATGTTGTGAACGCAAAGTCAAAATGCCATTCTCCTGTTGAGACAGACCTGTAACCCTTCAATCACCCTGTGCACTCTGCATCTTTTTGCTCAATCCACAGAATCTTCATCCACATTTGACAAACATTCCAGAATTCATTCCATAAACCTCCATTGCTCTTCAAGTTCTTCAAGTATGTAGATGTCATCATACACTACCCCAAGATTCAGTTTCTTGCAGGCATTCACAGTAGAATAAGGAAATACAATAGAATCAATGAAAAACTATACACAAATACTGACAAACAACCAGCATGCACAAGATGATAAACGAAGCAAATACAAAAATTCCAGAATTCCCTCTTGCTCTTCTCTCTATTCCTTTAATATCTCTTTTTTTTTGCCAAAGTTTGTGCATGTTGGTTGCCCATTCCTGACCAATTCATTTTGTCTGCAGTATGAATCGTCTTGGTTTCTTTCATCTATAATGTTTTATATTGTCATAGATTGTCAGCTACTCTGGTGCTTGGTGACTAGACCTGATGGGGAGGCAGTTGTAGGTGTTTGTGTTGTAGTCCCAAGTGACAGATAATATCCACAAGCATCCAAGAGCTGCACATAAATAGTGTTAGCTGTTCCTTAAATCCCTCATCCAGTCTTCTTTCACTTGGCTCCCTCCATCCCCTTGCTCTCCAAAATGGGGGATCTTGATCTACTTTTGGCCTAGATTGACTAAATCAATGATTGGTGACTTGTTGTTAAAATATATTTTGTGCCAGCTGCATGTCATGGTGGGATTTGTGATTCTGAGAGAGAAATTTGCCTCCTGTCTGTTGTAATTGGAAGGCACTTATTTTGAAGTAGTCATCACAACCTCTAGTTTCTTCCTAGGGGTAAATATCATCTCCACGTCCACAAGGTCACTAGCAGTTCTGTGAGTGATGCCAGATTTCTATGAACTTTAGAGATCATCTGTTGCATTTTACCTACACAAGAGTACAATTAAGAATAAAGTGTATAATGTCAACTGTAAGAGAACACCTCATCTTCCTCAGGGTTTGAGAAAGTATGTGTAATAAATTGTTGATTATATCTCCTGCAGCTGTTGCTTGGCAGCGGAGTTGGGACAGTCCGACTTTATGACACTGATGCCAAGAAGAATTTGTACGAGTTAATAATTGATGAATCATATCCCCGGTAAGTTTTGGAGTTATTGTGGCATGGAAAGTACATGAAATACTGTAGATTTGCAAGATTGCAATTTTAAGATGCATCTGATCAGTTGCTTGGGGCTGTAAATGAAATACTTGTATGTAGAAATGGCTCATTTTGCTTATATTTCACTTTTCCATAGAAGCTGCCTGACCTGATGAGTTTCTCCACTGGCTTGAGTGTGTTACTTCCTAATCACTTACTATATAAAATAAACCATTTTCTCAAATGTCCCGTTTGGTTCATTTGCCGATCAGGGATGGCACAAGAGTGTAGCACTTAGTGTTAATGCTTCATAGCACCAGTGATCAGGTTTCAATTCCCTCCGCTGTCTGTAAGCTTGTGAGTCCAGTGACTGTGTAAGTTTCCTCCAGGAGCTTCAATTTCCGCCCATGTAGCAGTACGGAGTAGTAAGTGTTAGTAAGTTTCAGGCACCCTACTTTGCATGGTGACATTTTTGGGTCGCTTCCAGCGCATCCTCATACTGTGGTTGTTGACATAAACAACACAATTTACTGTTTGTTTTGACGTACATTTAATAAAGCTAATCTAATTTATAATCTCACTTTCATTTTGTACTCTGGTTCTTGGCTCTGCTGTCAGTGGAAGTTTCTCAGTCCTCTGGACCCTAATGTGCAATGTTTCCAAAAAACGTCATGGTATCATTTATAGAACAAACACTTGGGCTCTGGATCACAGAAAACAACGTCTGTATTACTCCCTCAGTACTGCTCTTCACCACCACCCTGGAACAACATTCCTTCAGAGCTGCAGTGTTGGTCTGAAATTTCTGCTAAATCCTTTAGAGCTGGAACCAATGACCTTCTGAGCGTGAGTGTGCTACCGCTGAGCCACAGCTCAGTGTGCCACAGGTTCAATGTTCTGAAAGCTTTCACCGGTAGAAAATTACTGAGAATTTTTGGTGGTTAGCAGAAAAATACATGGAAGAAATTGATTATTGTAACTACAAACTGAGCTGTATCAGATAGCTTTCTAAACTGTCTAGAGTCAGTATGAAATATTCAATGTTTAAATTTTTAACTTAAGAATACTGCTTTTGTGCACCAGAATCTTGTCTCTAGCTTGCAGTCCAAGTGGCACCTCATTTGTTTGCTCCTCAGCTGCTCCAAGCATCAAACTTGTGGCTGTGCCAGATTCTGGAGAGAAAGGAGTGAATCTGGTTCCAGGCAATCTCCTGCTCTGGGACACGAAGACCATGAAGCAACAGGTAATATACCAGCAGCTTCTCAGAGAAGCTAGTACCAAGTGTAATAGAAGATAGCACAGTGCAGGCCTTTCAACCCACAATGTTGTACCAATCTTTTAACCTGCTCAAAGATTAATATAACCCTTTCCTCCTATATAGTCCTCAATTTTTTTTTAATCATTCATATGCCAATCTAAGTTTTCTTAATGTCCCTAATGTATCTTCCTCTACCACCTCTGGCAGGGTGCTCCATGCATCCACTACTGTTTTTTTTAAAAAAAATTACCTCTAACTACCCTGTTACTTTCCTCCTGTCACCTTAAAATTATGTTCTCTGGTATTAGCTATTTCTGCCCTGGGAATAAGGTAGCCACTCGACCTTATGCCTCTTGAACACCTCTGTCTGTTGCTTCTCACCCGTCTTTGCTCCAAAAAATATTGCCCTAGCTCGTAAGATATGCTCTCTAATCTAAGCATTATCCTTAGAAAACTCATCATCTCTCTCTGTCAAAATGTCCACATCCTTCCTATAATGAGACAACTAGATCTGAACAGAATATTCCAAATGTGGTCTATCCAGGGTTTTATAGAGCTGCAGCATAACTTGAGGCTCTGGAGCTGAATGCCAATGAAGGCCAATGCACCATGTGGCTCCTTCAGCCTTGACGCTGTAAATAAAATACACCTTGAATGTAGAAATGGCTCATTTTGCTTGAATTGCTATCATCTACAAAAACAGTTAATCTAATCTTTAACCTGTCTATATAATCAATTTCTGATCTTATCTCAACAGTCTGCCACCATCCCCACACTCTGTTATATCTCCCATTCATTTCTTCTAAACTTGTTTAATTTTGTTCCTCTTCCCCTTGACCAGTACCCTTCAATTATTAGAGAAGGTCATTTTCTGACAACTGCATCCCAAATCACTTAGTCTTAGAAATTTCCCCGTGCTTGTGAATTTACCCTGCATTCCTTGCAGTGTCATCACAACTTTTTGTTTTGTTTAAACACACCTTGCCATTCTAGCATGTTGGTTCTTTATTTTTTGGTTTACTCTATATTTTGAAACACTATTACCAGCAATTTTGAACAAGTCTTAGCCCAACTTCTTCCTATTTCAGAGGCATCAACTTGTACAGCTTGGAAACAAGCCAATTGGCCTACCACCTCCATGCCAACTAATGGCAACTACCAATTCTAAATATAAGGTATTGGTACATTGACTCAGGTGCTTGTTCAGACACATCTTGAATGCTTTCAGTGACTCTGCTTCTGCTGTAGTCTCTCTGGCAGCGTGTTTTGTCTATTTGCCACTCTCTGGGTGGAAAATGTCCCCCTCGTATCTCCCATATTGTAAGCCTATCTCCTCTAGTTTTATCTATCTCTGACGGGGTGGAGAAAGATTCCTGATCAACGTACACAAAATGCCAGAGGAGCTAAACAGGTCAGGCAACATCCATGGAAATGAATAGTAGTCGACATTTTGAGTTGAGACCCTTCTTCAGGACTGAAAAGGAAGTGAGATCATGTCATAATAAAAAGGTCGGAGGGGAAGGAGACTTGCTCAAAGATGATAGGTGAAACGAGGTGGGTTGGAAAGATTCATGCATTTCACTTTCTATGCCCCTCATTATTGTGTAGATTTCAAACCTATCTGCATTTAGCTTCCTCCATTCTGGGGAGCACCAAATTTTGCACCTCTGGTCTCTCCTCATAGCTGAAACATTACATCCTAGGTAATTTTCTGGTGAATCCCATGTGTATCTTCTCTAGTACAATCACATCTTGGAGCAAAGTTTGCCTTGTATGTAATCTCCTGGCTAATGAAACCTAGTATCCTTCATGCCTTATTAACCACATTACCTTTCTGCATTACTACCTCTAAGGATCTTTGGATTTGTATCTCAAGGTCTGTCTATTCTTCAGTACTCCCAAGGATTCAGCCATTCATGTATGTTCAAGCTTCTTTAGTACTCCCAAAATGTATCACCTCACATTTACCTGAATTAAACACCACCTGCCATTTCTTTTCCGTTTTACAAACACATCAATATCATCCTGTAACCCAATACTTCCCTCCACACTATCAACATCACCACCAATCTTCATATGAAGCCACGACATCCAAATATTTATCCACACAGTGGATTCTGGTTAATTGAGCCATCGGTTCATCAGAGCAGCCACTTATTTATAACTACTCATAAAGAACAAAAACTAGTCGAGAAAATAGGATTCCCTTCATCTTTTGGGGACAGTATGCTGCTTAATTGGGATAGGACACCATTACCAAACAGTTTCTAACTAGAGTCAGTAACTTGGATTTGTGTGGCTGTTAGACTATACTGTGCTGACAGCAAACAGCTTTTAAGTGGTGTCATTTGCATGTGTTTGTATTTAAAAAGCAGTGAGTTTTGTCACTGTTAGTTGGGAAATAAACAGTAAGGCAATTGAAAACCTGTTGCTCACTACTGTTTCAAGCATTCAGGCTTGGAGGTGTCAGAACAGTCGGGAGTAAGTTATTTTGTTCAGTCCCTTCACCGGACTGGGGAGTAAATGTTGAATTCAGATAGAGTTTGAGGAGTACAGTGCTGATGTAGATCAACAGGATTGTGTTTTTTTTTGAAGGATATCAGTTTGTAGATTCTTACTGTTGAAGGTTTAAAGTTTCAACATGTTGACTTGTTTTCTGCAGCATCAGTTTTCCTTGGATCCTGAGCCCATTGCCATTAACTGTACGGCTTTCAGTCATAATGGAAATCTGCTGGTGTCTGGAGCAGCTGATGGCATCATCCGACTCTTTGGTAAGGTTGACCTTTCCACGGATTTAGGCTCTGAATGCTTGGTTCCAAATGTTTTTGCTGTAATTACTTGATTTGCATTTGGTTAGATCTGAAAATAACACTGAAACTACAATATCTGTACACCCAGTTGTCTGGTCTTCAGCTGGGTGAAGGTCTACTGGGGTCCAGATTTATGGACACTGCTTCACTCTAGTATCTTGTGAACTGCATGCACATTGATAGCTCAGCTGGGGTAAAAGCTAATGATCTGCATCGAGCCCATCTGTTCCAATGCCCAAGATTCAGGATCCTAAAACCAGTTTCATCACCTCAGCTTGCTTGAATTGAGTATGTACAGACCAGACTCAAACTGCAAGGTGCTGGAGAACCTCGGTGGGTCAGGTAGCATTTATGGATAAAAATGTACAATTGGCATACAAGGATGAGGTGCTTCATCTGAGCAGCTAAACACTAGCATTTTGTGCAGTGCTTCAGATTCCAGCATCTGCGGTCTCTGGTGTCTCAGGGATGAGAAACCTGCAGCTTATAGAACCTGAGTATGAGGGAGGGAGTTGAGCAGTGAGGAATGCCTGACCTGTGTTTTGAATTTTGTTTCCCCTTACTGATCTGAGCAGAAAATTAGGTGGAGGTACCTGACTCAAGCAATCAGCTGTACCTTGGTATTCATGGAGCTCTCCATTTAGTCACTGCTTGGGTTGCAATTCCCCAAAGCCAGGTACTACTTTAAACCTTTTTCAATATGAGAAGATTTCTGAAAAGCAAAAAAAAACTGGAGGCTGGAGATCTAAAATGAGGACAGAAAATATTGCCGACACTCAGCAGGTCAGGCAGCATCTTCAGGGGGTGGGGTGTGGTGGGGGATTGGGGAAAGAGAAAGACAGTTCTAGGTTGATGACCTTGCATCAAATCTGAGCGTGTGTCTATTTGTATGTTGCAGACATGCAGCGGTATGACTGTGCTATGAGCTGGCATGCACATTCTGGTGAAGTTTATTCCGTGGAGTTCAGCTACGATGAAAACTCTGTTTACAGCATTGGTGAAGATGGAAAGGTATTGGAGTATTTTTAAATGCAGTACTACACAGTATTGGAGAGAAGGCACCAGTGACTATACCCATAGGGATCATGAGAGGGGGGAGGAGCTTCCTTGGCATGTTTAATGGCAATGGAGTTGGAACTGTTCCCCTGCAGTAATGTTCTCATCACAAGAAAAAGTGCTGTGAAGCTAAAAATCTGTTGACCTCTATCAGAGCAAAACTTTCCTTGCATCTTGGTGCCTGATGGGAAATTTGTTGACAATAATTTACTCAAAGTAAACAGCTTTAACCAATGCTGTTTCTCCTGAAATGTTATTGTTTAAAGAGTTAATTGTAAGTAAAATGGGCAGTACACTAATTTAACAACATCCTTCCTCTTCTCTATATCCTTTTCCATAACTTTCTTAAATCTAAACTAATTGTACTCACTACCATAAAACTTGTCCCACTGGTTAGTCCTCATGCTTGCTCAGCTTAATTTCCAAAATTTAAATTTAAGTATTATAGCCTGTTTGTTTGGCTTGCTCTGTGTATGCTAAAACAAATGTCTTGAATAGAATTTTGGAATTGTTTACTAAATATATTCAAGTTACTAGTGTGAATTCCTGTGCCCTCATTTTTCTTGAAAATATGTTTGATCAACATTTTGGTCTTCACACTTATAGCGTCAGTCGATAGCCATCACTTGAATCTTCCCTTCTTATATTTGTGATTCGTTAATTGATGCCAATCCTGGTTATTGGCTGGCATTTTGCTGAGCCTCCCATTTTATGAATGGTTCCTGCCTGTGAAACCAAGGTTTACACTCCCCCACATCCCCCCACCCCTACCATCTATCCTACACACAACTATTTTGTTTTGACAAGTTGTAATAGTGCTCCAGTGGTGCACATTTACTTTTAAGGATTAGGTCTGAGAACTTTTTTTTTGCACTTAACTTTCCGTTACTGTGTCTGTGTAACTCCTCATTTCAACTAGCAAGTGTTCAGTTTTATTTTGTAGTGTGAAGATGTATGTACCATCTGAAGAAATGCAGCTATTAACATCTCTGACTGATTTATTTTTGATTTCTTGGGCCAATCCAGTTCATACAGTGGAATATTCATAAGAGTGGAGTCAAAGTTTCAGAGTGTGAGGTGCAGTCGGATGCTATTGGCCCATTTGTGCTGTCTGGTTACAGTGGGTACAAGCAAGTGCAGGTGCCACATGGAAGACTGTTCGCCTTTGACTCGGAGGGACACTATTTGCTGACCTGCTCATCCAGTGGTGGAATTATTCACAAGGTAAGACATGGGCCTCAAGCATTTATGATGGAAGAGGTTGGTGCATTTTCACATCCTCTGCTTTCTCCCTCCTATAGGAAGTGCTGTTTATCTTAAAGTTGAACACTGCTGTCACTTTTTATAAGTCAGTGTGTTAAGAGTGACATTAACAATAGAATTTTAAGCTAACAATTTTATAGTGTTTCTTTTATAATAGGGTTTGAACAAGGAGTTGAGCCTTCAGGAGTGAGGTTTTTCCTCAGGATAGAAGTTGAAACTCCCCTAAAATGGTGCAGCTGCCGGGAATTCACCATGTGATTGATGGATATTTACTGACAAGGGCCCTGGAGGTGGAATTTATTCACAGAATAGTTATAAGACAAAGGATCAGAAGTCAGCCATTCAGCCCATTGAGTCTGCTCTGCTGTTTTATCATGAGTTGATCCATTCTCCCATTTAGTCCTACTCCTCAGTCTTCTCACCATAACCTTTGATGCCCTGGCTTCTCAGATACCTATCAACCTCTGCCTTAAATACACCCAATGACTTGGCCTCCACTGCCGTCTGTGGCAATAAATTCCATAGATTCACCACCCTCTGGCTAAAAAAATTTCTTCGCATCTGTTCTGAATGGGCGCCCTTCAATCCTTAAGTCTTGCCCTCTCATACTAGACTCCCCCACCATGGGAAACAACTTTGTCACATCCACTCTGTCCATGCCTTTCAACATTCAAAATGTTTCTGTGAGGTCCCCCCTCATTCTTCTAAACTCCAAAGAGTACAGTCCAAGAGCGGTCAAACGTTCCTTATATGTTAACCCTCTCATTCCTGGAATCATTCTAGTGAATCTTCTCTGAACCCTCTCCAATGTCAGCATATCCTTTCTTAAATAGGAGCCCAAAACTGCACACAGTATTCCAAGTGAGATCTTATCAGTGCTTTATAGAGCCTCAACATCACATCCCTGCTCCTATACTCTATTCCTCTAGAAATGAATGCCGACATTGCATTCGCCTTCTTCACCACCCTGCACAAGGACTCCCAAGTCCCATTGCATCTCAGAACTTTGAATTCTCTCCCCATTTAAATAATAGTCTGCCTGTTTATTTCTTCTACCAAAGTGCATGACCATACACTTTCCAATTCCACAATGGAACAGACTTGGGGAACTAGTCTGCTCATTTCACTGTTCAGTGAAGCTCTGACATTGTTGCTTCTATTGCTATAGAGCAGTTTCAGCAAGGCAGGGAGTTGGGCTCTGATTTCCTTGTCCCTGTGTGTTAATTGTGTCTCATGATGTGCATTCCATAGTATCATGGGATTCTGTACACACTGATGCCCAACATCCAGTTACTCAGTTAAGGGGGTCTGATACCCATCAGTTGTCATATTATAGGGCCTGCCACTTCTAACACAGTTTAATATGTGGTGGGGTCATTTACACACAATGAAACCCATCACTCTCTGATCTAATGCAATGCAGTTGACACTCACAACTTCAGTCACTCCATGAAATGGGGTTGAGTTACTAAACAATACGTGAGAAATAGGAGCCAGACTGGAACAAATAGCCCTGCTTTCCTTTTGCCCTTTGGTGGCTGTAGTTAAACTAATTGTTGGTCCCAGCTCTACTTCTGTCCCTGATAGCTGTAATTTCTCCAAAAATCGATCCATCGTAGCATTCAGGGAAAGAAAATTACAAAGATTTCCAAACTCTGGCAGAGGAAAGTCATCTGTTTGAATCTTAAATGGATGTTCTCTTTCCTGACACTAATTCAAAATTCAGCAATTCAGACAAGGATCTTCCTACTCTGAAACTAGTTTGCCTACTATCAGCAGGATACAACTGACTACAGATTCAGTCCAGATTGTTTCCTGGGACAAATCGGGAAGTATGACTGTAACTTGCTGTCCTAAGTCCTCCTTGCAACCATGACATCTCTTTGTGACATCTCTTGTAGCATTGCTGGGTGATGTGGACCACTTTGTCTAGGGTGAATATTACTGGCCACTCTAAGGGGAACCCTATTAATCCCATAGTGCTGGTCCAGGATCCTGGTTGTACCTTTTCTTTTCCCCCCATCCTCACCCCATTTATTTCTTCTGTGACTTGAGAGGAGGCCATTGAGCCCATGGTATACTGGCTGCTGGTGTAATCACATACACCACCTCCCCCACCCCATTCCCTATTGGTTCTGATATCCAACCAAGTTGGGACCAACAATTTACAGCAACCTAAGAATCTACTAACCACTTATCTTTGGGATGTAGGAAGGAACCGGAGCACCTGGGGTAAATCCCATGTGGTTGTGAAGAGCGTGCAAACTGCACACAAGACAGCATTGGTCAGGATTGACCCCGGGTCACTGAAGCAGAACCATCTGTTGTGCTTGTATCCACACACACCACCCAAATATCCAGCTGTTCTGCTGAGCCCATGGCCCTCTGATGCCATAACCTTTAATTCTATATCAGAGTCCTGCCTCCGATCTTTGTTAGAACTTCAAATTGCTCCCTTTTTCTTTTTAAATCTTTTTATTATATTATTCAAAAATAACACAAGTACATCGAAGTAACAACACTTATAATGCCTCAAGGAAAAAAATTATCTTAAAGGTTGAACATTTTGTGAATTAAAAAACCCTACTAAGCAAAAAAGTGGGGAGAAAACCATTAGGGGTACAACCCCGGAGCCATGCGTCATACAAAAAGCTTCTAAAGATAAACATCAAGCCGCCAGCAAGAAAGAAAAATATATCAAAAAAACTTACAATTAGATTGTGGAGAAGATCTATCAATTAGCTCAAATGATAATAATGAGCAAATGAACCCCATCTTTTCTCAATCAAATAAAGTTTCAAAGGTTTGACTTCTAATTTTCTCCAAACTGAGACACAGCATCACTTGAGAAAACCATTGTGACAAAGTAGGAGCTGATCTCTCCTTCCACTTCAACAAAATGGCCCTCCTAGCTATCAATGTAACAAATGCAATAACATGTTGGTCAGACACAGAAATACCATGGATATTTTGAGGAATTATTCCAAAAATTGCAGTCAATTTATTAGGTTATAGGTTAGTTCTGAGTGCTTTAGAAATTATTGAAAAGACTGACTTCCAGAACTGTTCCAGTATAGAACATGACCAGAACATATGTGTCAATGTAACTATCTCAGTTTTACATCTATCACAATAGCTATCAACATCGGGAAATATTTTAGAGAGCCTCTCCTTCGTCAAATGGTAACGATGTACAATTTTAAATTGAATCAGTGAATGACTAGCACAGATCGAAGAGGAGTTAACCAGCTTCAGAATCCGCGTCCAATCCTCCCTTGTAAAAGTCAAATTGAGTTCCTTTTCCCAATCCTGTTTAATCTTAAATAAAGGATGGTTATCCCATTGTAATAATAAATTATAAATTCTTCCAATAGAACCCTTCATCGAAAGGTTCATACTCATAATAGTATCTAACAGGTCAGCCTCCAATATGTAAGGAAAGTTACTTAAATATTTTTGTAAAAAATGTCTAACTTGAAGGCATTATAAAAAGTGTGAATATGGGAGAGAATATTTATCAACTAATTGTTCAAAAGACATCAATCTGCCTTCTTTAAATAAATCCAAAAAATAATTAATACCTTTATTTTTCCAAAGAAAAAGATTGGATCACTCAAAGAAGGTTTAAAAAAGTAATTACAATAGATTAAACTACAAAGTTTAAATTTTTTTTAAATTTAAAAAAAATTGTGGAACTGGAGCCAAATTTGTAAAGAGTGCTTAATCACAGGATATAAGTTTAAATTAGCAACTTTAGCTAACTGTATAGGTAACACAACTCCCAGTAACAAGGTTAAATAAAGCTGTTTCACAGCTCTCAGTTCCAGGTCTACCCAAATTGGCCTATCATTCCTATCAACCCAACATAACCAAAAGGACGTGTATTGCAAATTACCAGCCCAGTAATACATTCTTAATTAGGCAAAGCAAGACCTCCATCCTTTTTCAACTTTTGTAAATGACACTTTTATTATTCCAAATAAAAGATAGAATAACAGAATCAATCTGATCAAAAAAAACTTAGTCAAAAAATCAGGAATATTCTGAAATAAATATAAAAATTTTGGTAAAATCATCATTTTAACTATATGAATACGACCAACAAGTGTAAATTTAAGTGGACTTCATCTACTAAATAAATACTTCATAAAGTCCACTAAGGGAACAAAATTGGCTTTATAAAGACCCTTATTTTTTCAGTAATTATAACACCTAAATATCTTAAAGATTCCGTAGCTTTAAAGGGAATATTATCATATATAGAGACAGCTTCATTTAAAGGAAGCAATTCATTTTTACTAAAATTTATTTTATATCCTGAAAAATCTCCAAATTCGTTAACTAATTTTAGCAAAGCAGGAATAGATTTGTCAGGCTTAGATATATAAACCAATAAATCGTCAGCATAGACAGATGGTCTCATTCACAAAAATCCAATGAATATTTTTGGCTTCACGAAGAGCAATGGCAAGGGGTTCTAAAACTAAATGAAATAAAAGTCTTAATTGACGACTTTGTCTTGTCCCCCGTGATAGCTGAAAAAAAGACTTACAGTTGTTAGTGACAACAGTAGCCAAGAGGAGCTTTATATATCATTTTAATCCAATTATTAAAATTAGCACCAAAACCAAATTTTTCTAAAACATTAAATAAATATTTCCATTCGACTCGGTCAAACGGTTTTTCAGCATCCAAAGATGCAAGCAACGTATTGTGGAGTTTACGAAAAGAGCGAATATATAATGTTAAATAATCTCTAAACATTTGAAAAAGAATAGTGACCCTTTATAAATCCTGTTTGATCTTTAAAAATGATTTTACCCAAAATACACTCCAACCGATTGGCCATTATCTTTGATAGTATCTTAGCATCAACATTCAGTGATGAAATAGGTCTGTATGAGGCACAATCAGTAGGATCTTTATCCTTTTTAAGAATTAAAGAAATAGAAGCCTCATAAAAAGTAGAAGGTAAATCACCTTTCACAAAAGAATCTTTGAACATCTCCAACATATATGGAGAAAGTAATTTTCCAAATTTTTTATAAAATTCTACAGGATAACCATCAAGTCTAGGGGCTTTACCAGACTGCATTGAAAAAATAGCTTTATGAATTTCGGATTCGGTAATTTGGGCATCAGGAGTTTTTTGATCCTCAGCAAAAATTTTAGGAAAAGCAATCTTTCGTAAAAAAGCATTCATTTCAGAAGAATCTACTGGACACTGAGATTTATAAAGTTCAGTATAAAAATCTTGAAAAATCTTATTAATTACTTCATATTCCTGAGCCAGGGTACCATGCTTTCTATGGATTTTCAAAATTTGCCTTTTGGTTCCAGCCATTATTAATTGAGATGCAAGCAGTTTGTTATTTTTATCTCCAAACATATAAAATTGACTGTTTAACTTAAGCAAATAGCCTTCAATTGGATGAGTTAATAATAGGTTATATTGTGATTGAAGTTCCATCCTTTGTTTAAATAAATCAATATTAGGGGAAGTTGAGTAGATATTATCTAAATCTTTAATTTGTTTTGAAATTTTATCTAATTCTACTTTAGTCCGTTTTTTTAAAAGTTTTTAATAAGAAATAATCTGACCACGAAAAATGCTTTAAATGTTTCCCATATAATTAATTAGGACGTACCCCCTATATCATTAAAAAGAAAAAACACTTTTAACTGGTTTTCAATAATACAAAATCAGTGTTTTGCAGTAAAGTCTGAGACATGTGCCATGGTGGATGGGCAAGGATGACATCATCAAATTCAAAGAACAAATTCAGAGGCGCATGATCAGATATAGCAATAGCTTCACATTCACAGTCTTTAACACTAGGCAAAAGGTGGGGATCAATTATAATATAATCAATCCTCAAATATTGTTTATAGAAAAAGGAATATTCTCTGTTATCCAAGTGCCTCCATAATTCGATCAACCCAAAATCGATCAAAAAGGAATTAATAAGTGACATGGAATGATTTGGAAGCCACTGATTAGTTGAGCTCTTGTCAATCATAGGATTTAAACAACAGTTAAAATACCCACCTATTATCAACATATATTCATTTAAATCAGGCAATAAAGCAAATACCTTTTTAAAAAAAGGATCATCTAAATTAGGACCATACAAGTTGACCAAAACAACTTTTCTATTACAAATCACTCCTTTAACAATCACAAATCTACTATTAGAATCTGATTCAATATCCTCTTGAATAAATATATTGGATTTAATAAAGATAGACAGGCCTTTAGTTTTACTCTGAGAAGTAGAGTGGAACTGCAAGCCATTCCACCATCCAAAAAACCTATTTTGATCTCCCGTCCTGATATGCGTCTCCTGAGCAAAAATTATATGAGGTTGGAATCGATTAATAATTTTAAGTCTTTTTTCGTTTGATAGAATGATTCCAACCACGTACATTCCAATTTATTACATTAATCTGTTTAAATGCCATACTATAATTTTATTCTAATTTACTTTATACATGCGCAGAACACATACCAATACGGGATGATCAAAAATTGCGATGATGACGAATACAACCACATATAAAACACGCATGCTCCGGAACCACCCAGTGGATAAAAACTCCTGACTCTAGACTCTAGACCCACCCACCCTCCTAAAAGCCTGACAAAAAAGCAAGCGAACTAAGATAGAATACAAAGTGGAGGACCGCTCTGTCGGTCTCCTCTCTCCCTTCCCCCAGCCAGCACAAAAAAATAAAATGACCTTGCAAGAAAGACGGTAAAGTCTCAGCAAAGGAAAGTATTTACATTCCATCTATTAAACAACAAAAAAGAACCAAAATAATATAATCTCTTAGAGAGAAAAACCTTAACTCTCTTAAAAAAAACACTTCAAATTCGGTTATAAGACGCTATAGTAAAACAGAGAAAATAAAGGTTAACGGTATATTAACCAAAATAAATTTACAAAAATATTAATTAATAATATCATAAGTAATTAAACCCTCCCAAATTTATATGTATAGGAAGAAACCCTATTAACTGCCAATTAACTATTAATAAACTACCAATTAGTTAATTAAGAAACAATAAAAAAAACATCAAACCAAATATTAGATGAAAGGAACAAATCCCTTTGTCCTCTTCTCAGTCAAATATCTGAATAGCCATTTAAAGTCAAACTTGAATCATAAATCTTCTTTCCAAAAATAAATTCTATAATATGCAAGAATGAACAACTGTTCTTATCATCTTTTATTAATCTTTCAATGAAATCCAAATAACTTTCATATATCTTCTTTTCCAAATGTGAATAATATACAGATAATCAAACAACTCTTCAGATAGTTCATTTGGTAGTGGCGTCAGCAACAGCGGCAGGTATGGTGTGAACTAAGTCCAGAACGATTTTTGGATCAAAGAATGTGCAAGGAGGAGAATTAGGCGGAAAAACTTTTACTTCTTGTAGGGTAACGCAAAGAGGGAAACAATTTCTTATCATATGCTTGTTTAATTACCAAAGCAAATCTTGATCTTTGTTCCATTACTACTTTCCGATAATCTTCATAAAAACAGAGCTCAGACTCCTTGAATCTGAAAACTCTGTTTTCTTGCCTGTTGCATTATTTGATCTTTAATTTTAAAGTGATGAAAATAAACCAGAATGGTTTCGAAGTAAATGCTCTATGTGCTCTTTCTATAGCAGGTGGCTGTGATAAAATAGTAGGAAATAATGGAAAAGCTTACCAAAGTAAACTATTAAATCTCCATCTTCAGCTCCTTCTTGCAATCCAACAATTCGTATGTTCTTTCGACGAGACCTAGTTTCCAGGTCTATAACCTTATTTTGATATCTTTCCAAATGGGTTGTAGTTTCAAACAATTTTTGCTTAGTTAACTTCTAGCTCCTCTTCATGTATAATAACTTGAGTTTCCACATTTTTAAGTTTTCCCAGAAATTACTTCATTTCATTATTATTCTTTTCCAGTTGGTCTTTAATTGACCCATTCTGATCTTGAATTGAATTCAGTGTCCGAACGATATCTTCAGCCCATGATGGCATTTTATCAGATCTTTCCTTTTCCATTACCTTTGTCACTAGGTTCGGACAGATTCTTCCCACTCCTTGTAGACATAGACATGTTACTCCCCTTCAAGAATCAGCAATTAAAACTTTTAAATTCAGAAGTTAAACTAGGGGCAGACAGAGAAAACTAAGAGCAGCACAAAATTACTGCTACTCCATCTACAGACAGGCAGTCTCTCTCTCCCTTTTTGTCAGAGCAGCCCTCCCCCCCTCTGCTCAGCATGCACTCTTTCACAAACTCTTGAAATAGTTCCCCCTCAACTCCTACCCAGATATTTGCCTAAAGTTTATAGGGTGGATAAGAAGGCATATGGCGTGTTGGAGATGGGAGATTGAGTTCAAGAGCCATGAGGCAACGTGCGGCTCTACAAAGCTGGTTAGATCACACTTCTAGTATAGTATTCAGTTCTGGCCACCTCATTATAGGAAAGGTGTGGTCACATTAGGAAGGGTGCAGAGGAGATTTATCGGGATGCTGCCAGAAATAGAGAGCATGTCCTCTGAGGATAGGTTTCTCTTTGGAGTAAAGGAAGATGAGATATGGCTTGATAGAAGTGTACAAGATGATTAGAGGCATTGATCGTGGATAACTGGAGACTTTCCCAGGGTAGAAAAGGCTAATACCAAGGGTATAATTTTAAAGTGATTTGAGAAAAGTATAGTGGGATGTTAGAGATCAGATTTTTTTACACTGTGGCGAATGTGTGTAAAGTCCTGCTGGGGGTTGTGTTAAAGTCAAATAGATTCTTAGTATTTGGGATCTACATATGGTGTATGGATGAAAGTCAAATGTGGGACTATTTGGGAGGGAAGAAGTAGATTTGTTTTAAAGTAGGTTATAACGTCAGCACAGTATTGTGGGCTGAAGGGCCTGAACAGTGCTGTGCTATTTCCTATTCTGCTCTTTAGATTCCACCTCCACCAGTCCAACACTTAGCTTTGATTTGTTCCCTCCCTATCATTTAACTATGATTGGCCTGTGAGCTCTACCTCACTATACCTCTTTTGCAGTATTTATTTAATTATAATGTAACTTAGTTCTTTTTTAATGTCTTGCACTTTGCTGCTGCCACAAAACAACAGATTTCACAATGCCTGTCAATGATATAAAACCTGATTCTAATTGAGTAGCAGTCTCTTCAGTCCTTCTCGTGGCACACCTCCCACTCCACACCGCAAACACAGGACATCTCCAGTTCCGTCTGTCCCACATACCCACTGTTCTCTCTCCCCTCAATTTACACCCCTGTTCCCCTGCGGTCCCCATGAAGGCAGCGTTAGAGGGTTGCAGGTCCAACAAGTGCCTCTTGGAAAGGAGAGCTGCCCACATTACAGATATGCGATACTTGGTAAATTCTGCAGGGGCTTCATACTTTGATTGCAATAGGTGAAACAGTTTTCGTTTATCGTTCCAGCACACCCTGTGGGAATTCTGTCCAAACTATTTGTCTGCTCTTACATACCCAGTTCACTGAAAGCAACAGGATAGGTTGAGTAAGTAGTTTTGTGAAAGTATGCTGGAATTTGTAAGAGTGAAAGGCCAGGAAGCGATGGTAAACCTGTAAAAAGTTGATCCAGAAGTAGCTGATGTACCCGAAGCACTTGTTGATCCCATTAACTTTTGTGTCTTGCAGCTGACCAACATGGAGCGAGCCATGGAGCCCTGCCTATCACTTGGAGGTCATCGAGCTCCTGTAGTTACTGTTGATTGGTGCACAGCAATGGATTGTGGGACTTGCTTGACAGCATCAATGGACGGAAGAATAAAGCTGACCACTCTGCTGGCACACAAGCCTTAAAGTTATGGCCCATCTGGACAGGAAACACTGTTGTGCCTCCCTAAGAGAGATTGTTTCAGAACCTGTGGGCATTACAACGCTTCGATTTGTATTTGAGGGTTCCACTCATGAAATGGTTCCAAGTATTGTGCTAAACTCTCTCTAGCCATATGGATTAATGCTGTATTTAACAAGTTTTTTAATGAAAAAAAACATTCCTGCTATTGTTTAATGTCTTAACAACATTGCATTTAAATCAATTTTAAAATGGTAGCTAATTCTGGGAATCCTAAGCATGTGGGCATTTTGCCCTTGTTTGTACAGTGTAATTGCCTTCTGCATGAGCAGCAGGGTATTCTACATTCTGGATTTCCCTCTCACTTACAACTTGAGGTACAACTTGTGCCTGAGGATTATGCAGCAGTTGTTCCTTTTCTTCATGCTCCAGGGGATGTGATCGCTGATGGGTCTGAGCCCCAAGTTCATGGTTATTGTTTGACCTTTGTAACTGCTAGGTGCTGCACTTCTCTGCCCAGCTTCTGGAAGGGTACAAGTTAAACTGCTGTGGCAGGCACTTGCTTTGTTGCTTCACATGTAACGGTGGGCAGCTAAAATGAATCCAAAGTGTTGTATGAAAGCAAGGAATTGTTAAGAATGTTCAGACAAGCCACTTGTATTAGCATCATGTTAAATGCCTTTGAATGCAGAGATCTAAACTGGAAGAATCTGTCAATAGCTTTATCTGGCAAATTTAGTAACAGTTTGAACTACCATGGTTGTCTCAAATTTGGACAAGTTGGTGCTTTATGCAAAGAATCCAGGAAACATGCATATCCCAACTCCAAATGTACCAAGCTTCAGGTCAGATATTTTCCTTTCTAAGGAGTTGATTTGTATTCTTGTGTCACAGTAAACATTTGGAATACTCATCTTGGCTCAGGCTCTGAGATCCATGATTATTGAGTTCTGAATCTGCTTTAGCTGTTCTTTTGGGTGTTGTAGTAATACTTTTGTAAATGCTTTGCATTCTATGATCTAGCTGAATTGCATAACTCTGCATTTGGGTAACTTCAAGTTGTAATATTGTGATCAGAGTTGGAAATCCAAATGATTCATTCACCTATTTAACATTATTTCCACATTTGACTTTCTCTCCCTCAACTTTTACAATTTTATATTTCCATCACTGCCTCCTGCTAACATTTCCAGTGAACTTGGCTGTGTTTTTCTTTTCTAGTCTCTTTCCGTCAGCACCACCAGCACTTATTTCATTCAGCATGCTGCTTTCCAGCCAGACCTAAATGTTCCTCTTGCTTCCACCCTGTCCCCTTTCCCTGCAACTTTTGTTTCACTGAAAACGTCTTCCAGTTCTGGGGGGTGGGTCTTGGTATGGAGTAGACGTGTGTCTCGGGGGCTGCGCCTACCTTCACCTTTTGCCTCACCCAAATATCAGTTAATTCTTATTTTTTTAGATGACTGAAGTGAGCTATAACGGGCTGAATAAAATGACAAAGCCAGGTAAAGGGAAGAAACAAGAAAAGGGCGCAGGAGAAGATGATTGTGGCGAGGGCTCCGTGAAGCTAGCGGACCCGGGAGAAGCTAATGCTGGTAGCGCCCCGGTCCCAACTACCATAGAAGTCTTTGTGGTGGTAAACAAGCTGTACAGTTTGGTAGACGGGAGACAAGCTGAGCATCATAAGTCAATCGTGAACCTAACAGCGGCTCTAGCCGAAGTCAGTAAGTGTTTCTTTAATGGAGGGTACTGCTGAAGTGTATGAGAGGTGAATTGAAGAGTTGGAGCGGCAGCTTCATAGCCTAATATCCCAAAACACACATCTAGGGACTCGCCGTCAAAACATTCACATTATCGGGGTTCGGGAGAAAACCGAAAACAATAAGCCAACGTAATTTATAGCCACATTGCTTCCGAAGTTGCTGGGGGAAGAACAATTCCACCAGCCGATTGAAGTGGACCGTGCCCACCGGCTAAAAACAGCAGGCCAAGAGCTATTATTGCTAGGCTACAACACTGCCAGGTTAAAGAGCTGGTGCTACGGCTGTCTAAGAGAGCTCCGCTGCTATATGACAGGCACCCGGTGTTCATACACCCAGATTTAACCTTGGCCACCAAGAGGAAACGTCAGGATTTTCAGTACATTAAGGAGAAATGCAAAGCCAGGAAAATTTGGTGTGGATTCCGGTACCCAGCGAGGCTTATGGTCACAGTTAACAACACCACCAGTACGTTCAGCACTGCAGCCGTAGATGAGGAGTTCCCGAGCCAAGAAGGTAAAGATTGGCATTCTGACACTGTATCAACCTAAAAATGCATTAACGCTGGGTTACTGGTTTCGTAGTTGATCACTGGCGGCTTCATATTCAGCGCATCAGGAACTGAAGAGTAAGCTCACATTAAGATTTGGGTGAGGACTGATACTATTTTTATTTTTCTATTTCATAGTGTATTTGTGAAGAGGCCTTTCTCCTGCATTTAGTGAGTAATGGGTAGTTATCTTGCTATTCTGGGCCATGTGTTGGTGACGCACCATCGATAACTCTCGGAGACGTGAGGCGAGAGATAGGCTTTTATTAGCTGGAAAAGAGAGCACTGTCAGCAGCAAGAGACCATCACACAACATCCTGGAGACTGAGGGAGGAGCAGTGCCTCCAATCGCCTTTATAGAGGGGTCTGTGGGAGGAGCCACAGGAGCAATCAGCAGAAGGGCGTATCCAGACAGGTATATGTAGTTTACCACAATTGGCCCGTGGATATAGCTTTGACTCCAGGTTAGGGATATGGAAGTACTACCCCTGGTGCGTTTTTATTTTTGGGTGGGGTTTTTTGTGTTTCTCAAGGAGTTGTTACAGCACATCTGTTTGTTCGAATTACTGTTTGTGTCACGCCACGACCGTACAGCATTATTTTTTGTTAAGCAGCAAACATGACATCTAATCCGCATTTGCACAGCATTGGTGAGAATTACATTTGTCAGCTGGAATGTATGGGGGATGAATAGTCCACTGATGAGAGGGAAGGTGTATGCACATCTTCATACACTTAAGGCTGATGATATTTGTTTTCTCCAAGAAACGCACATTAAGAAAACAGCAGTGAAAGTGCTTTGTCCCTCCTGGGCATCTCAGATCTACCTGTCGAATCTTAGTACAAAAACTAGAGGTGTTGCAATCCTAATTTTAAAAAAGCATGCCGTTTATTCACACGCAAACTATTGCTGACCTGAGGAGTAGATATGTAATAAGTGGGATATTAAACTCCATACCATTGACACTAGTGAATGTGTACGGACCAAACTTTGATGATCTGATTTTCTTTTTTTTTTCCAGAACCCCTTTAAGGTCATGCCTAATCTGTCTGACTCTAACATAATTGCAGGTGGAGACTTTAATTGTATCTTAAACTCCCTCCTAGATAGGCAATGTCCCCAAGTTTGTTCACTTCAAAATAGTGTAACACTTAATAATCCCATGCAATCGTATAACATAGTGGATATTTGGAGGCTTCTTAATCCCATGAAGAAAGATTTTTCATATTTTTCCACAGTACACAAATCCTACTCTAGGATTAATTATTTCCTGTTAGATTCGAAATTGGTCTTATCAGTAGTCGGCTGCACTTACCATAATATGCTTATATTGGATCATGCTCCTGTCTCCCTTATACTTAAATTGAACCACAAAAGAGGTGAATATAGTTGGTGTTTAAGTAATGCTTTCTTAAGGGATAAGGATTTTTACTCTGATCTTTCAGATAAGATAGATCTATACTTAAGCACCAATGATGTGGGTGATGTTGATGATTCCACTCTTTGGAAGGCCATGAAGGCAGTTATTAGAGGTTGCATAATAGCATATGAGACAGCGGAAAAAAGATCCAAGAAAAGGTTAACTGAAATAGATGATCAGTTGGCAAATCTGGAAGTTTCTTACAAAATGAACCATGAAGCAGAATTACTTAATAAGATTACAGCCTTACGGTATGAGTATAATTCTATAATGTCCAAGAGTGTTTCAAAACTTCTGACACAAGTCAGACAGAGGTATTTTAAGCTTGGTGAAAAGCCCCATAAGTTATTAGCCCGTCAGTTAAAACAGATGCTGGCCTCCCGGGCCATACATCGTATAAAGACGAAAGATGGCTTTTTATTGATGGACCCGGAAAAAGTTAATGTGTTTTGCGGAGTTCTATGCTAATGTTTACCAAACAAGGTGATCCGGACGCTGAAGCTGTGGAAGCATTTTTTGATCATCTGAATCTGCCCACGCTGTCAGCAGATTCAGTAAATGCACTTGATGCTGATATTACCCTAGATGAGATTAAGAAGGTCATCTCCTCTCTCCCCAATAATAAGGCAACAAGTCAGGATGGCTTTAGCATGGAATTCTTCAAAGTATTTGGTCTAAAATTGTCGCCTCTGCTCTTAAGAATGTTGAAACACTCTAGGATAGCTTCCCGATTGCCACCCACTTTATGTAAAGCCAATATCTCCCTGATTCCAAAAGCAGGCCGTGAACCCGAGGTAGTTTCATCATATTGCCCCATTTTGCTGCTGCCCATTGAAACCAAAATTCTTGGGAAAGTCCTGGTCAATAGGTTAAAAGAATGCTTATGTTCTATCATTCATCCAGACCAAACTGGCTTTATGCCAGGTAAACATATGCATTTTAATCTGCACTGTCTCTTCAATATTTTATATACAAAACATGCAGAAGTGAAGAGGCTGTAGTCATTTCATCAGATGCGCAACGTGCATTTGACCAAGTGGAATGGCCATATATGATGTTTGCACTTAAGAAATTTGTATTTGGACCATCCTTCATTAAGTAGATTGAGATAATTTATTCACGCCCATCTGCTTCAATTATCACTAATCAGAATATTTCTTTCCCTTTTGCAATTCATCGTGGGATTTGTCAAGGCTGCCCCCTGTCTCTGTTTTTGCTTGCAGTTATCATTGAGCTACTGGCTGTTAGCATCAGACAGGACCCTTTGATATCTCCCATTGATATGCATGGACATAAACATCACCTTTCGATATATGCTGACAATGTCCTTTCAAGATCTCCAGCCCACAAACATCAATACCTACTCTTCTGACTCTAATTAATCATTTTGGCAGTTTCTCAGGTTTCTCTATAAATTGGGATAAGAGTGAACTAATGCAGTCACTGCAGTGGTTAATACAGAGTATTTACAGTCTATTACCTTTAAAATAACATGATAGTTTTTCCTATCTTGGTGTGACTATTACAAAAAACCCAGATGATCTTTTGCAAGTGAATTGGCAAAACAAAGTTGAGCAGGTTAAACGCAATATTGACTTCAGGAAAACCCTTCCAATTTCTTTGGTGGGGAGGGTTAACGCAATCAAGATGATTGTACTGCCATGATTTCTTCATCTTTTCCAGTCAATTCCATGTTTTATTCCTCAGTCATATTTTAAGCAATTGGAATCAATTATTATACCCTTCATTTGGAATTATAAAGCCATTAGAATTACAAAAAAAAACCCACTTGTCAAAGCCTAAGGAAGCAGTGGTCTTGCTCTACTGGATGCTAAAATGTATTACTGGGCTGCCCACCTATCCATTCTTGCATGGTGGAAAAAAGGACCACCCTCTACCTCAGACTCGTGCCCAACATGGTTACTCATAGAGCGAGTGCTTTGTAAGAAGACTTCCTTACCAGCTCTCCTTAATAGCCCCACTGCAGTTAGTAAGTCACATTTTATTAACAGCTTCGTGGTCGGCAGCACTATAAGAACTTGGAAGCAAATTCAACTACACATTCAGGCTCCAAAAACTTATGTTTATCCGATCTGTGACAATCATTCCTTTTTGCATGGCCTGAATGATACAGTTTTGTTCCACTTGTAAACAGAAGCATCTGTAGTATAGGTGACTTATATATTCATGGAAATTTTGCCGCATTTGCACAGTTACAAGCAGTTTACCATATCCCTGCTTCGTTTTTTTTAGATATTTACAAATTCGAGATTATGTTAGGAAATATATACCTAACTTCAAGGTTTTAGACAAACATAAGTCCCTGGATGCAATAAATAAATTTGATCCTGTTACTCGTAGTGCCGTATCCTGTTTTTATCAGATCCTACATAATGGAGCTCAGGTGAATACTGCAGGTCTTAAACAGGCATGGGTGGATGAATTGGGTATAGAACTGTCAGAGGTGGTCTGGGATGAGTGTTTAAAGAATATACATGATTGTTTGGCCAACGTTAGACACTGACTCATACAGTTTAAAATATTACATAGACTTCATTATTCCAAAGAAAAGTTGCACAGCTTCTACCCTGATGTTTCACCAGTTTGTAATAGATGTAAATCTGTGAACAGTAACTTGTCACATTCATTCTGGTCATGGTGTAAGCTTTATGCATACTGGAAAAGTATTTTTCGCTGTTTCTTGGGGGCTTATGGGAAGCGGAGGGAACCGGGGTATATCCCATCCAACCCTGAGAATTTATTAATTCTATCAAAAGCTCCTTTGTATCCTCTTAACATCAACATGTTACAGCATAGAGGTCCATCCTTGGAGCAACAAGCTCCCTGTCTTCAGACAATAAGTATGAAAAAGTGTCTGTATTGTTTGGAATGGTGATTGCTAAGAAGTTAATCCTGCAAATGTGGAAAATGGACTCTGTGCCTATGTACGATCTGTGGCTGAGGGAACTGGCGAATACTTTACATTTGGACAGACTGAGACAAAGCAATGAGGACAGAGGGGACATCTTTGAAAGGATATGGGGCCCTGTATTGGACTTTCGTACGGGGTGAGGACTGAGGTTTTTTGGTGCGATGCACCTCTGTTGTGTATGTTTACTTTTTGCCTTTATTTTTTCTCTTTTCCTGCTCAATATTTAATTTGATTTGGTTATGGCTGTGGTTTTTGTGGATGTGCTGTATTTTTTTTCTTTTTCTACATTAGTTTTTTCCAAGTCTGTTTGCATAAAACAATAAATTATATTTAAAAAAATATCTTCCAGTTCTGAAAATTATCGGCTGGAAACATTTACTATTGCAATGAGGTATTGTAAATTCGCAAAGAAGGCACTACACAGGTTAAAGTTTATACAAGGTACTTATATAGTTTGAATAAAGTATTGTACTTTGTATAAAAACTACTCATTTAACTATAGTCAAATACAGAAAGAAAAATGCATATCAATTAAACAAATTATCTAACACAGTGCCGGAGAGAACCCCAGGTGTCTGTTAGCATCTTCTACAACCTTTGGCGCTGTCTGGCTCACATATGTGCTGGTCACAACCCCTGGACAATGGTGAGATTCTGATATGCACAAAAAAAGTACCAACTTTTATATCCTTCAAAACTTCCACCTTAGTACATTTCCATTTAGTTAAGGCATCAGGCTGTGCCTTGCCTGTCTCAAATTCAAGGCAGGTAGCATGCTTTTCAGCACTATCTACTGTCAAGGCTTTGCACCAGTACATTTTCTAAACAGTTCCATATTCCAAGCTTGCACCATTTTGTCTTACAGCTACCATTTGTGCAACACACTTTTGCACATGCTGATGAGGAATCAGATATGACTACCTTAGTTCTCCCTGTATATACAGCTTTTCATATGTCCTGCTGAGTATTTCTAGTGTTTTCCATTTTTACTTTTGATTCTTGTTTTCAATTGTTGAACTTTCAGAGACAGCAATTGAAAAGAATCTAGGTAATAAACTTCAAACACGAGGAAATCTACAGATGCTGGAAATTCAAACAATGCACACAAAATGCTGGTAGAACACAGCAGGCTAGGCAGCATCTATAGGGAGAAGCACTGTAAACGTCGACAGCGCTTCTCCCTATAGATGCTGCCTAGCCTGCTGTGTTCTACCAGCATTTTGTGTGTGTTGTTAGGTAATAAACTTAATTTTTTTTCTGATTTCATCTCTTTGGGGGAGGGAGAGACGATTAAACATAGGACCAGTTGGCTGGCTAAATTTTGGTACACATTTGTGCTGTCCCCCACCTTCCCCAGCAAGTCAACATTCTGGCAAGCTCAAAGAACTGAGAATTCATCGTTTTATTTGTCTGTCAGTTCTGACCCAAGAGGCAGGTGCCCATTCACTTCAAAGGTTGAAACCACAACCTCGGCCTGACACAAGTATACTTTAAGCAGAGTTCACATCAATTAAATCAGCCTTCCACAATGAGAAGAACATCTTCTGGCCGGTAGGTCTGCATTATGAATGAAGCACAACAAATTATCACCTATGCTTTTAATAACACATCTTCAATACCTGCAGCCTAAAGGATTTCTGAAAACCAATGTAAACTTTGAGAGTGGATATCTGGATAAAGTTATAGAATATAAAACAGTACAGCACAGGAACAAACCTTCCAGTACACTGTTTTGTCAAACCAATTAAATTATTATTCAAATGGTCAACTAAATTAAGCTCTTCTGCTTACACAATGTCCATATTCTTTAATTTTTCCTCACATTGATGTGTGATTCTAAACATCTTTTAAAAGTCCCAATGCATCTGGCTCTACCACCACACGAACGGTCCATTCCAGACACCCACCACCGCATATCTCACATCTCCTTCGAGCTTACCTGTTTTCACCTTAAATGCATGCCCTCTGGTATTAGACATTTCAAACCTGAGGGACAAAGATGCTGTCTATCTATGTCTTTCATACTTTAATAAACCTCTATCATATTTCCTGTCAGTCTTGGCCATACAGAGAAAACAACCCAAGTTTGTCCAACGTCTCATTATAGAACTTGCCTCTAATCCAGGCAGCATCCTAGCAAATCTCTTCTGCACCCTTTCCAAAGCCTCAACATCCCTCCTATATCAGGGTGACCAGAATTGTATGCAATACTCAGATGTGGCCTAACCAAAGTTTTCTAAAATTCAACACAGCTTCCTAACTTCTCAAGTTCAAGTTTTATTATTCAGCCACGCCTGAATATAGCCAAATAAAACACAAAGTATTTTTCCAGGGCCAAGGTGCAAATCATATTACCGATAGCACTCTTTCAGAAAAAAAAGTCACAAGATGAAAAAAATGATATAACCAAGTCTCTGGCATGACGAGATTGATACTAAATTGTTCAGATCCAGCCTGTTCTTCCATTGAGTAACCACCAGAGGGCCACACTGCATCAGCATTTCTTCTCATTGGTGCTTGCCATTCTGTACTGAAGATAACTGGGCTGAGATACAATAAATCTGTGTAATCTCTCCTCATAGAGCAAATGACCTGCACTGTTCACTCCATGCTCCTGGAACCGATCAGCTATACCTTTCCAACGCCATTCGGCTCTACAATTCAACCACCAGGGGCAAGACATGTTAAAGTGCTGGGGTTAGGACTGAGCTTAAGTTACCACTCAATGCACTTTAGTAAACTATTTAAGAACTTTTTAAAAACTATATATTAATGCTTTTTGGGAAGGTGATTTTAGATGCATATCATATTTATACTGAGTTAAATACTGTATGTAATTAGTTTTGCTACAATAAGTGTATGGGACACTGGAAAAATGTTGAATTTCCCCTTGGGGATGAATAAAGTATCTATCTATCTATCTATCTGTTATTCCTCTATTACAAATGCTATATATCCTTCCTTTCAGGTGTGTACTCAAGGTGGTGTCTACAGGGCTTTAGGTGATTGGAGCAAGACATCCATTTTCATTATAACATTGAAGATGATTGCTGATGTCTTCAAATTTTTCATAGGTCCTAACTTGTTGAAGTAGTGAAATCGTTTCATGGTTACTCCTGGCCATTTCTGGCATCTCCAAGCTTGAATGCTTGAAACCACAGTAGGCAAAAGTGTTTGGAATTTGCTTACTGCTTATTTCTCACCAAGTGCCAGTGACAAAAATCACTGCTATTTGAGCACAAACACATGCAACTGACACTATTTAAAAACTGTTTGCTCTAATGGTGTAATGGCCACACAAGCACGCGTGACTGACAGTGGTTAGAAACTGTTTGGCAAGTCTCCTGCCCCAATTAAGTGAGTTAGTATCCCAAAATGAAGGAAATCCCGGCAACTTTCTTAATTAGTTTTTGTTCTTTAAGAATTATCCCACATAAGTGAATCTCCTGATTAACTGATGGCCCAATTAAATGGAATCCAGTATATTTTCTCTACACAGCAAGACCCACAAAATGCTGTAGGAACTCAGCAAGTCAGGAAGCATCTATAGAAACATAAACAGTTGACATTTCTAGCCAAGGCCCCTCAGGACTGGAAAGAAAGGGGGAAAGATGTCAGAATAAAAAGGTGGAGGAGGAGAAGGAGGATAGCTGGAAGGTGATGGGTGAAGCAGGTGTTTAGGAAAGCTAAGGGGCTGGAGCATAGGGAATCTGATAGGAGAGGAGAGTGGACCATAGGAGAATGGGAAAGAGGAGGGGACTCAGGGGGAGATGATAGGCAAGTAGGAGATAAGATAACAGAGTAGGAAATAGAAGAGGGGAGGGGGAGGGATTTTTTTTGACCAGGAGGAGAAATTGATATTCATGCCATCAGGTTGGAGGCTACCCAGACAGAATATAAGGTGTTGCTCCTCCACCCTGAGGATGACTTAATCTTGGCACAAGAGGTAGGCCATGGACTGACATGTCAGAACAAGAATGGGAAATGGAATTCAAATGTTTGGCCACCGGGAAGTTCCACTTTTGCCAGATGAAGCAGGGGTGCCTGACAGAGCATTCTCCCAATTTACAATGGTTCTCATCAATGTAGAGGAGGTGGCATCGTATTGTACAAGAGTTCTAAATAATTGTATTATCTAAATGGGGAGAACATCAGAGGTGCAGAGGCTCCCAGAAGGTTAATTTTCAGGTTGAGTCTGTGGTAAAGAAGGCAAATGCAATGTTGGCATTTATTTCAAGGGGAATAGAATATAAAAGCAAGGAGATAATGCTGAGCCTTTATAAGAGATTAGTCAGGCCACACTTGGAGTATTATCAACAGTTTAGGGCTCAGTCTCAGAAAGGATGTGTTGTCATTGGAGAGAGTCCAGAGGAGGTTCACGAGGATAATTCCAGGAATGAAGGGCTTGACCTATGAGGAGTGTTTGGCAGCTTTGTGCCTGTACTCACTGGAATTTTGAAGAATGTGGGGGGAACTCATTGAAACCTACCGAATGTTGAAAGGACTAGATAAAGTGAATGTGGAGAGGATGTTTCCTGTGATGGGAGTATCCGGGACTAAAGGGCACAGCCACAAAATTGAGGGGTGACCTTTTAGAACCTTTTAGGTGTTGCGGTTGGTTTTTTTAGCCAGAGAGTATTAAATCTGAGGAATGCTCTGCCACAGTCTGTGGTGCAGGTCTAGTATGTAGGTACGTTTAAGGCAGAAGTTGCTAGTTTCCTGATCAGTCAGGTCATCAAAGAATATGGCAAGAAGGCAGGTGCATGGGGTTGAGTGGAATCCAGGATCAGCCATGATGGAATAGACTCGATGGATCGAATGGCCTGATTCTGCTCCTATGTCTACCACAGAAACATAGAAAACCTAGAGCACAATACAGGCCCTTCAGTCCACAAAGCTGCGCTGAACATGTCCTTACCTTAGAACTACCTAGATTTCCCCATAGCCCTCTATTATTCTAAGCTCCATGTACCTATCCATGAGTCTGTTAAAAGACCCTATCGTTTCTGCCTCCACCACTGTTGCCGGCAGCCCATTCCACACACTCACCACACTCTGCATAAAAAAACTTATCCCTGACATCTCCTCTGTACCTACTTCCACGTACCTTAAAACTAAGCCCTCTCGTGCTAGCCATTTCAGCTCTGGGGAAAAAGCCTCTGACTATCCACATGATCAATTCCTCTCATAATCTTGTACACCTCTATCAGGTCACCTTTCATCCTCCATTGCTCCAAGGAGTAAAGGCTGAGTTCACTCAACCTATTCTCCTAAGGCATGCTTCCCAATCCAGGCAACATCCTTGTAAATCTCCTCTGCACCCTTTTTATGGTTTCCATGTCCTTCCTGTAGTGAGGTGTCCAGAATCGAGCACAGTACTCCAAGTGGGTCCTATATGGCTGCAACATTACCTCTTGGCTCTTAAACTCAATTCCACAGTTGATGAAGGCCAATACACCATATGCCTTCTTAACCACAGAATCAACCTGCGCAGCTGCTTTGAGTGTCCTATGGACTCAGGCCCCAAGATCCCTCTGATCCTCCACACTGCCAAGAGTCTTACCATTAATGCTATATTCTGCCATCATATTTGACCTACCAAAATGAACCAACTGCCTCACACTTATCTGGGTTGAACTCCATCTGCCACTTCTCAGCCCAGTTTTGCATCCTATCGATGTCCCGCTGTAACCTCTGACAGCCCTCCACACTATCCACAACACCCCCAACCTTTGTGTCATCAGCAAACTTACTAACCCATCCCTCCACTTCCTCATCCAGGTCATTTATATAAATCACGAAGAGTAGGAGTCCCAGAACAGATCCCTGAGGCACTCCACTGGTTACCGACCTCCATGCAGAATATGACCCATCTACAACCACTCTTTGCCTTCTGTGGGCAAGCCAGTTCTGGATCCACAGAGCAATGTCCCCTTGGACCCCATGCCTCCTTACTTTCTCAATAAGCCTTGCATGGGGTACCTTATCAAATGCCTTGCTGAAATCCATATACACTGCATCTACTTCTTTACCTTCATCAATGTGTTTAGTCACATCCTCAAAAAATTCAATCAGGCTCGTAAGGCATGACCTGCCCTTTACAAAGCCATGCTGACTATTCCTAATCATATTATACCTCTCCAAATGTTCATAAATCTTGCCTCTCAGGATCTTTTCCATCAACTTACCAACCACTGAAGTAAGACTCACTGGTCTATAATTTCCTGGGCTATCTCTACTCCCTTTCTTGAACAAGGGAACAACATCTGCAACCCTCCAATCCCCTGGAACCTCTCCCGTCCCATTGATGATGCAAAGATCATTGCCAGAGGCTCAGCAATCTCCTCCCTCGCTTCCCAGGGTAGCCTGTGGTACATGCTAACCTTTCCCGGCGACTTATCCAACTTGGTGCTTTCCGAAAGCTCCAGCACATCCTCTTTCTTAATATCTACATGCTCAAGCTTTCCAGTCTGCTGCAAGTCATCACTACAATCACCAAGATCCTTTTCCATAGTGAATACTGAAGCAAAGTATTCACTAAGTACCTCTGCTATCTCCTCCTGTTCCATACCCACTTTTCCACTGTCATACTTGATTGGTCCTATCCTCTCACGTCGTATCCTCTTGCTCTTCACTTACTTGTAGAATGCTTTGGGGTTTTCCTTAATCCTATTTGCCAAGGATACATTTTTCTCCTATTTCCTATTTCCTATCTCCTATATACCTATTTCTCATGGCCCCTTCTGACTCTCTTAACTCCTTCTTAGCTCCTTCCTGCTAGCCTTATAATCTTCTAGAGCTCTGTCATTACCTAGTTTTTTTAACGTTTCATAAGCTCTTCTTTTCTTCTTGACTAGATTTACAACAGCCTTTGTACACCATGGTTCCTGTATCCTACCATCCTTTCCCTGTCTCATTGGAACGAACTTATGCAGAACCCATGCAAATATCCCCCGGAAATTTGCCACATTTCTTCCATACGTTCCTTGAGAACATCTGTTCCCAATTTATGCTTCTAAGTTCCTGCCTGTTAGTTTCATATTTCCCCTTACTCCAATTAAACACTTTCCTAAATTGTCTGTTCCTATCTCTCTCCAATGCTATGGTAAAGGAGAAAGAATTGTGATCACTATCTCCAAAATGCTCTCCCATTGTGAGAGCTGACACCTGACCAGGTTCACTTGCCAATACCAAATCAAGTACAGCCTCTCCTCTTTTAGGCTTATCTACATATTGCGTCAAGAAACTTTCCTGAACACACCTAACAAACTCCACCCCATCTAAGCCCTTCACTCTAGGGAGATGCTGATCAATATATGGGAAATTATAATCTCCCAGCACAACAACCATGTTATTATTACACCTTAGCAGAATCTGTCTCCATATCTGCTTCTTGATGCCCCTGTTACTATTGGGTGGTCAATAAAAACTCCCAGTAGAGTTATTGACCCCTTCCTGTTCCTAACTTCCACCCACAGTAGACAACCCCTCCATGACTTCCTCCTTCTCTGCAGCTGTGACACTATCCTAATCAACAGTGCCATGCCCCCACCTCATTTGCCTCCCTCCCTGTCCTTTCTGAAACATTAAAGCCTGGCTTTTGAAGTAGCCATTCCTGCCCCTGCACCACCCAAGTCTCTGTAATGCCACAACATCATAGCTCCAAGTACTGATCTACGCTCTAAGCTCATCTGCTTTGTTCATAATACTCTTTGCATAAAAACAGACACATCTCAAACCATCGGTCTGAGCGTGTCCCTTCTCTATCACCTGCCTGTCCTCCCTTTTGCACCGTCTCCAAGCTTTCTCTATTTGTGAGCCAGCCTCCCTTTCCTCCATCACTTCAGTTCAGTTCCCACCCCCCAGCAATTCTACTTTAAACTCTCCTCAATAGCCTTAGCAAACCTCCCTGCCAGGAAATTGGTCTCTCTGGGATTCAAGTGGAACCCATCCTTTTTGTAGAGAGTAATAGAGTCTATACAGTCCAAATACAGACCCTTCAATACTTCATGTCTATATCAATCTTTTTACCCACCTACAGTGATTCCATTTGCCTGTATCGAGTCTGTAGTTTACTGGAGGCTGTAGCCCCTGAAACAGCCTGTCCTGGGGTTGACGTTGTGTGTGTGTGTGTGTGTGAGAGAGAGAGAGAGAGAGAGAGAGAGCGCATGAGTGGACGGGAGGGAGGAACAGAGCTTGTTTTTGTTCTGTTTTGTTGTGTTCTGTGAACTTAATGGACTTGCTATGTTGGTGCTGGAATATGTGGTGACATTTGAGGGTTATCCCTAGCACATCCTCTCAGGCCTGAATCTGTATCCTTCCAGGCTTTGCCTGTTCAAAGGTTGGTTTAAATGTTTCTCAACCGTTGTGATTGTATCTGATTCCACCAGCTCCTCTGGCAGATATCAATTCTTCTCTGTGTAAAATACTTACCCTTAGTACCTCTTTAAAACATCTTTCTCTCATTTTAAACCTACCTTAGGAAGAGTAGTCTATGTATCCATCTACTCCTATAATTTTATCTACCTCAGCCTCTTGTGTTCCAGGATTTATAAGACTATTTCTATCTTCTGAATTTCACTGACCTAGGTGAATGGGTAGGAATTTTCCCCTTCCCCACCTACTCCATCTGCCCACCATCCAAGCTCTCTTTCCATTGGAACCCTTCTCCCTACTGTTCCCATCTGCCCTTCCCCACCTCCTGCACTTGGTTCCACTCTCACTTTCCTCTCCTATCAGGTGTGGCTCTTTGTCACATCCATCGATCACCACCTTGGTTTATTAACTTTTGGGATCTCGGTGATATGGGCAAAGTTCGTGTTTCTTTCCCTTCCAAACAACACCTGAGAAAGGGAGGGCAAGCCTCTCCTTGGACTCCTGCTGGTCACCTGGTAAAGACGTAACTGTGGTACTTTTATGTTGGGAATTCCAGCATTTTGCCCCAGACACAATGACCAGTGACAGATTTCAAAGTCAAGTTGACAGCTGGGCAGGGGGAGGTGGGGTATGAGTTCTTGGAACTGACATATTCCCATCATCCTGCTGCCCTTGTCCATCCATCCAGATAGTGCAGCACGTATTGGCCAGTCATAAACTTACACCGCAACAGCTAAATTACTGACCTGAGCTAATCCCATTTGCCTGCATTTGGCTCGTATCCCCCTAAACATTTCCTGTCCATTATCCTATCTGAGTGACATTTAATTGTTCTTATTGTACTTGCCCTCCCACTCCTGCTGACAGCTCATTCCACATACCCGCCACCCCTTGATGTAAAACCCTTCCCTTCAGGTCCCTTTAAAATTTTTCTCCCTCCCACCTTATACCGCTAACCTTTAGTTTTAGACTTGCCTCCTCTGAGGGGAAAGACTTGTCATTACATACCACCCCGTAAGCCTCTGCATTCAGCTTGTCATTCTCCGCGACTCCCACATGACCGTAAGACCAAACACATCTTTTTGTCCACTGCACTCTGCAAGGATCACTCTCTCCTTGATTGCCTCGTTGATTTGTCCCTCCCCACTGATCTCCCTCCTGGCAAGAGGAAGAAGTGCTACAACTGTCCATTCACCTCCTGCCGCAGCACCAGACAGGTAAGGCAACAAGTCTGCCTGCAGGTCTGTCGGGATCATCTACTGTATCTGGTGTTCCTGTTGCGGCGTCCTCTACATCAGTGAGACCTCATGTAGGTTGGGGCATCACTTTGTCGAGCACCTTCACTCTGTCCACGAGAAGCAGGATTTCCCAGTAGCCAACCATTTTAATTCCAGTCTCCATTTGCATTCCAACAGGTTGGTCCATGACCTCCTTTACTGCCAGGATAAGGCCACTCTCAGGTTGCAGGAGCAACATTTCGTCTTCCATCTGGGTAGTCTCCGACCTGATGAAATGAACATCAATTTCTCTAACATCCAGTAATTTCTCCCCCTTTTTCTTTTTCTCTTATTCCATTTTCTGACTCCCCTCTTACCCCTTCTCTTCTCCTCATCTATCTATCACCTCCCTCTGGAGCCCTTCATTCCTTTCTCCAATGGTCAGATTCCTCCTTCTTCAGCCCCTTTACCTTTGCCACCCATCTCCTCTCAGCTTCTCACTTCACCCCCCCATCCACCTACCATCCTCCTAGCCTGGCTTTACCTACCACCTTTTAGCTTGTAGAGAATGTGGAGCAGCAAATCAAATCATGAATGCAAGAGATTCTGCTGATATTGGAAATCCAGAGCAACACAAGTAAAATGCTGGAGGAATTTTTGACGTCAGTGGTGGATAAATTAATGGAAAGTATTCTTAGAGATGGTATATGTAATTATCTGGATAGCCAGGGTCTGATTAGGAACAGTCAATATGGATTTGTGCGTGGAAGGTCATGTTTGACAAATCTTATTGAATTTTTTGAAGAGGTTACGAGGAAAGTTGATGAGGGTAAAGCAGTGGATGTTGTCTATATGGACTTCAGTAAGGCCTTTGACAAGGTTCTGCACGGAAGGTTGGTTAGGAAGGTTCAATTGTTAGGTATTAATATTGAAGTAGTAAAATGGATTCAACAGTGTCTGGATGGGAGATGCCAGAGAGTAGTGGTGGATAACTGTTTGTCAGGTTGGAAGCCGGTGACTACTGGTGTGCCTCAGGGATCTGTACTGGGTCCAATGTTGTTTGTCATATACATTAATGATCTGGATGATGGGGTGGTAAATTGGATTAGTAAGTGTGCAGATGATACTAAAATAGTGACGTTGTGGATAATGAAGTAGGTTTTCAAAGCTTGCAGAGAGATTTAGGCCTGTTAGAAGAGCGGGCTGAATGATGGCAGATGGAGTTTAAGGTTGAGGGGGGACTTGATAGAGGTATTTATGAGGGGGATAGATTGAGTTGGCGTGGATAGGCTTTTTCCATTGAGAGTAGGGGAGATTCAAACAAGAGGACATGAGTTGAGAGTTGGGGGCAAAAGATTAGAGGTAACACGAGGGGGAATTTCTTTACTCAGAGAGTGGTAGCTGTGTGGAACGAGCTTCCAGTAGAAGTGGTAGAGGCAGGTTCCGTATTATCATTTAAAGTAAAATTGGATAGTTATATGGACAGGAAAGGAATGGAGGGTTATGGCCTGAGTGCGGATCGGTGGGACTAGGTGAGAGTAAGCGTTCGGCACGGACTAGAAGGGCCGAGATGGCCTGTTTCCATGCTGTAATTGTTATATGGTTATATCATCTGCAGATACAAAGTCCCAAACTCTGAGGTTCTCTCCTGTGCTGGACTTCCCACAATGTTCACGCTTTTAAGAAAATGCAGACTGTGCTGGCTGAGCCACAATAGTCATATGAAGGATGATAGACTGTCAAAGAACATCCTCTACGGAGAACTAGCAACAGGCAACAGGAACATTGGTAGACCCCAGCTTCACTTCAAGGACCTCTGCAAGCGCGACATGAAGGCCTTGAAAATCAACACAGAGTGCTGGGAGGACACAGCAGATGACCGCAACAAATGGCGAGGTACTCTTCAGCAACCCCTAGAGCAAGGCGGAAGAGTGATCCTGAGTCCATTCGAGGAGTGGAGAGCACAGCGGACAACAATTCCACGATGCCTACACATGCAGCAACTGTGGCAGAGACTGTCGTTCCAGGATCGGACTCGATAGCCACAGTCAACGCTGTTGGACAAACCAGTGACTACCAGAGGCGCAGTACCTACAGTCGACCCCGACTGACCGAGGCCACACACAGTACACGTGATAAGAATAAACCAATTTACTAGCTTACGTGCAGCTCATATACTGTGTCAAGAATTGGCGAAAGGCAGGATTCTGTGCTAGGGAGGTCTCAGTATCAAGCCAAACTGCACCATCTGTTTGGCACTTTTGCTAAGTGTGGCAACCAGAGCTTTAGAATAGTATTTGTCACTCACCTGTATCTGTGTTCTCTTGTTCCTGATCTAGAGGAAACAATGTGCCATTGTGTACTTTAAACTTTTCATAACTTGCCCTAAAGTCTGAGTAAGTATTCAGAAAAGCTGATCAGTCTGAGTTTCTGACCAAACATGATCTGATCTTTGTCCGTCCCTAGGAGTGCCCAGAAGGCTGTGGGCTGTTACATATACATCATAACATACAGACCCAGATTTATGTTGATGCAGTTATAGAGATTTATATTTTTTGATTCAATACATTTCAAAAATTGTATTACATTTGACAACACAATATGGGCTGCAAAGCAGTGATTACCTCTCATTTGAGGTGCAGTAGACAAGCCACAGTATCATCAGTGGTAAAGTTGAGAGCAGCCCTGCTCAAAGACCAAAATCAGGGGCAGAGAGAGCCCAGGGGTTTGATGCATCACAACTACTGATCGGGCACCAAGTTAATCCTGTTATACTGTACCTACTCTTGTGTGAAAGGGCTAACTACTTGGGGCAAGTCTTTGTGTCTTGTGAATTCTGGGAAAAGTGATCAGGTACCACAGAAAAGTAAAACTTTGTCCTTATTTGTACTTGCTAGGCTTACAAATGTGTTGTGGAATGTACTGCTTAATTAATTTCATTTTGCTCCATTCGGCATCACTGCTTCACTTCTGCATCGTTGCAACAATTCCAACAGAATCTCCAGTTTAATAGTCATCATTGAAGGGGTATTCTGGGTGATCATTCCACCTACGGTGGGACAACAGAGGGTGACAGTGTGAGGTTTGATTACAAAAGACACAACCAGATTCTGCTCTAATTCTATCTATAAGTTCGCAGATGATACCACAGTGGTGGGCTGCATTTCAATAACAATAGGTCAGACTACAGAAAGAAGATAACTGAGTAACATAAACACAAGAGATTCTGCAGACACTGGAAATCCAGAGTTACACACAAAATGCAGGAGGAACTCAGCAGGTCAGGCAGCATCTATGGAAATGGATAAACAGTTGATGGTTTGGGTCGAGACCCGTCACCAGGATTGGAAATCATTCTGGTATCTTTGCCCTTCCTTTCCAGTCCAGCTGTGGATTTTTTCTGGAACAAGAGCTGCTCCAGTAAAGTTGGCAGATTGTGTACTTGAAGTCGTTGATCATTGTCTGCTTGTATCTTATTAATGCTTTGTTAGTTCATTCCCAATGGAAGGGATACATCAGTGGGTGAGGTCAGGGGAAAATCAAAGCAGTCATTCTTAAAAGAAAGTAGGAAATGTAATGGATTCTGCAGATGCTGGAGATCTTGAGCAACACACACAAAGTGTTGAAGTAGGTCAGCTTACCACTGTCTGGTTAAAGAAACTCCTCCTTACCTCTCTTCTATTGGGATGTCCTATTATGAGACTGTACTCTCTGGCTCTAGATTCCCTCACAGTTGGATTCTCTCCAAACCAACTCTATTCAAGTCTTTCAATATTTGGTGGGCTTGAATGAAATCCCCTCATTCTTCTAAACTCCAGCAAGTGTAAGCCCAGAGCCAGCAAATGCTCCTCAAACATTAATACTTTTGTTCCTGAGATCATTCCTGTAAACCTCCTCTGGACCCTCTCCAATGCCAGCACATCCATCCTTAGAAATGGGGCCCAAAACTACTCACAATATGCTAAATGGTGTCTGACCAATAACACAGCATTACAGCCCTGCTTTTATACTCTAGTCCACTCAGAATGAATGCTAATATTGCACTCCCCTTCCTATTCAACCTGCCAGTTAACCTTTAGGGAATTGTGTACAAGGACTCCCAAGTCCCTTTGCACTCTAATTTGTGAATTTGCTTCCCATTTAGAGAATAGCCAATGCCTTAATTCCTTATACTGAAGTGCAAGACTATACACTGTCCTGCACTGCATTTCATCTGCCACTTCTTTGTCCATTCTCTTAATCTGTCCAAGTACCTTCAATGACTCACCCACCCCTCCATTTATATCATCTGCCAAACTTGGCCACAAAGCCTTCAATTTTCCTCCAAATTAGAGTCACAGAGCATTACAGCACAGAAACAGATCCTTTGGTCCATCTAGTCCATGCTGAACTATTACTCTGCCTAATTCCATCAACCAGCATCTGGACCATAGCCCTTCATATGCCTCCAATCCATATACTTACCCAAATTTCTCTTCAATATTTCAACTGAACCTGCATTCACTGCTCCTGGTGTTAGCTCTTTCCACATTCTCAGCATCCTCTGAGTGATGAGGTTCCCCCTAAAATTCCACGTCAATATTTCACCTTTAACCCTTAACCTATGACCGTCCTAGTCTCGCGTAACGTCAGTGCAAAAAGCCTGCTTGCATTTACTCTATCTACCCTTTATAATTTTGTATACCTCTTTCAAAACTCTCCTCAGTCTCCTACGCTCTAGGGAGACTCCTCAATACCCAAAGCCTGGACTGATACCTTGCCCTACTGTCCTGTTTATTATTTATTGTAATGCCGGTACTGTTTTGTGCACTTTATGTAGTCCAGTGTAGGTCTAGTGTAGCTTTCTCTGTGTTGTTTTTTATTACGTAGTTCACTCTAGTTTTTGTACTGTGTTTTGTAACACCATGGTCCTGAAAAACGTTGTCTCATTTTTACTATGCACTATACCAGCAGTTATGGTCAAAATGACAATAAAAGTTGAATTGACTTGACTTGATAAAGTCCTAACCTATTCAGCCTTTCCCTACAATGCAGGTCCTCACGTTCCAACAACATTTTTTTTAAATTAGTTTTTTTATACATTTTACAGATTAAAAAACCCCAAATCACAATGAGGAACATTAATACAGTGCAAAATTAAGCATACAATGACAATATAATACAAAGAAAGAGAATTTTTTAAAAAAGCACCTAAATTGAAGACAAGTAAACTTAGTATCCTCCCCAAGCCCCACAACAACAACATCTTTGTAAATTTTCTCTGTATTCTTTCAATCTTACTACTATCTTTCTTGTAAGTTGTGACCATCAGTGTAGTATATTATCCTTCACAGATGCTGCCTGATTCCAGCTCCAGCATTTTGTGTGTCTTATCAAATAGAAAGTGTTGTGAGAACAGAGTCTAGAACGGGGTCTGGATGAAATTAATGAGATTTGTGCGAACAAGGGAGCACGTCACGTTAAACAATCATCCATCATTGTTCAATCAAAGTGATGCACTTCACAGAATCAGGCCCTTCTGCCCAAAAACACCATATTGCCCATTGTACCTACTTCCATTCATTCCATTTTTCTGCACAGGTCAGTGTCCTTTTATGCCTTGTTGACTCAGATACTTGTCTGGAGGTTTGTTTTTAAATGTTGTTAGAGAATCTGCCCCAACCACCTCCTCAGACAGCATGTTCTGGACTACTCTCTGTGAGGTAAAACTTCCTCCTCACGTCCCCTCTCAACTCCTTCCTCTCATCTTAAACCAGAACCCTCTTATCTTTGCCAGCCTCCAACCCCCACCCCCCCGAGTAGAGATCCTATCTATCCTCCTTATGATTTTGTGTATCTCTGTCAGGTCACACCTCAAGCCTTGGAGAGAACACAAGCCTAGCCTCAAGTAGGTGAGAAATGCGACTCCTAGCAATCAGATCTGTTCAACAAATGGGAGGCTTACATTAAAAGTTCCACGTATCGTTGATTTTTGTTGAGCCCATCAATGGTTTTCATTTCTTCATCCGTTAAAGAAAAGTCAAAAATCTACAAATGAAAAGCAGTAAGATGAAAATGAAAGTCATTTGGTTTTTTATCAACTGAAGTTCGCCCTTAAATTACTCCTCGCCTGGATAGTAATCGCACTGTCGCTCTCGCTTCCTATTCATCCTGAGAGGAATGATTGGGCTGACATTGAGCTTGCTTTCACCAGAAACATTTCGGTGTCTATCCAGAGACCAGAACGAGAGTAACAGATTCAGTTGGGAAGTCGCCCCCACAGAACGGGTAGGATACAAACTCAGCTGTTACACAAAGTAATTGGTGTGTGTTATGCTGCACGGAACAAAAACAATGATGGAGTAAATGGAATATGCGGTATTATTGAGTGATATCAGCCATGTTACATGCAGGCAGCCTACAGCGCAGGAGTGACTAACTGGGGAAGCATTATGTGAAGCATAAATGTGCGCACCCTAAAGTCTGCAAAATCAATTCACCATGTGATGCACACCTGCCATAGTCTTGCAATCCATCCAGTACAGGTTCAGGGTGAATTTTAGGCATCCATTAGTCCCCTGAGATCATGGATTTGCACCTTGGAAGGTTTCCAGGGCGCAGGCCTGGGCAGGGTTGTATGGGAGACCGGCAGTTGCCCAAGCTGCAGGCCTTCCGCTCTCCACGCCACCGATGTTGTCCAAGGGAAGGGCACTAGGACCCATGCAGCTTGGCACTGGTGTCACAATGTGTGGTTAAGTGCCTTGCTCAAGGACACAACGCATCTAGTGACCTTCAGTACACTAGACCGATGCCTTATCCACTAGGCCACGTGCCAACACAAGGTGAATAAATGAATTTAAGTAAAGGAGTTGGAGGAATATAAAGAGGTTCACATGGTGCAAAATCATTGTCATGGGTATATTCATGCAGCTGTTTGAAAGATTTAGCTCGTCATAAAATAATCTTAAAACTTTACCTCAAAATTCTGCTTGATGCGCTCCGGGTTAAAACTTTTGGGGATGACAACAATTTTGTGTTGGATCTGGTAACGCAAGGCCACCTGTGCACTGGTTTTCTTGTATTTAGCTGCCACAGCGTTGAGGACAGGATCTTCCAACAAGGGGGGAATCTTAGTGTTCACCCTGCCGACAGAAAAGCAGTGTGTCATGGAGATTGCCCTTCCCGAGAGAAAGGTGTCCTGTTCTGCAGTGCTGCCTATCACCTGGCGCCTGTGAGGCAAGAGAGTAGCTAACGGGCCAAGCTGTTCGGCAGCCATCCCTACTCTGCACTCATTTGCAGTCTTGGGAACGTTGAACAGTTGTTGGCAGCGGGAGAACACAAGAAGAATGGGAATTGGCAGCAGAGATTGGTGTGGAGAGGAGTGATGGCAATGGTAATCCTCCTTAATTCTCCTCAACTCGGGACACGAAACCGCAGTTCACTCAGCAGAGAGTAGGAACTGAAGCCGAGCATTTCCGGCTCTTTCCAGTGCAGTGGCTTTGATCATGTGATTAATTTGCTGTGGCGACATTTGAAACCGCAGGCTTGCCACATAAGCACGAACAGTGCACGCTAAGAGACGGGGAACAGCTGAGTGGTATTGGTTTATTGTACCACAATACAGTGGAAAGCTTGTCTTGGATGCTGTTCACACAAATCAATTTATTAGACAGTGCATTACAATAGTACAAGATAAAGCAATAGCAGAACGCAGAATAAGGTGTATGAGCCGCAGAGGAAGGATAGTGAAGGCAGACAGTAAGTTGTAAGGGCCATGTCAAGGTAGATTGTGAGGTCGGGAGTCTGTCTTATTCTACTAGAGAACCAGTTTTTAGTCTTATTACACCGGGATAGAAGCTGCCATTTAGCCTGGTGGTATGTGTTTTTAAACCCAATGGAAGAAGGGAGAAGAGAAAATGTCTGGGATAGGTAAGGTCTTTGATTATGCCGTGTCTCCCAGGCCCCAAGGTCAGCTCCTGGGTACATGGAGCCTCCATTTTCCTCCCACCCCACCTTACTTGTATACTCCAGCCTTCCTCTCTCATCTGACATGACCAACCCTCTTCCCCCCTCTTCGATCCCAGCTCTCATCCGGGCCGGATCTTCACAATTCCCTCCGACCTTCCCCTCTCTGGGGCAGAACATTCTGTCCTCAGTAGGGGCCTCACCTTTTGTCCCCCTGCACCTCTGCCTCAGTGAGTCCCACGCCCACCTTGACTTCTTTATCCACCGCATCTGTCTCGGAGCCTACTTCTTTGTAAGAGCTCTCCAGCCTGCACCGATGACCACTTCTCCCATCTTCAACACTCTTCCTCCTCCTGAACACCCTGCTGTGGTCTTCTGCCTGTTCTGGAGATTTTCATTGCTGCCACCCAGACATCAACCGTCTTTACTTCACCACTTCTCTCCCCAATTTCAACCTCACTCATTCCGAACGCACTGCTCTCTACTCTGTCCGCACTAATCCTAACCTCACCATCGACTCACAGATAAGGGGATGGTTGTAGTAGTCTAGTGGACTGACCTCTACCTTGTTGAGGCCAGGTGCCAGCTCTCTGATGCCTCTTTCTTACCCCTTGAACGGAACACCACTAAGGAGCACCAGGTTATTGTCTCCCACACCATCACCAACCTTATTGACTCTGGGGATCTCCCATCCTCTGCCACCAACCTCACAGTTCCCGCACCCTGCACCTCCCGTTTCTACCTCCTACCCAAGTTCCACAAACCTGCCCGTCCACGTAGACCCATTGCTTCTGCCTGCTGCTGCCCCACCAAACTTGTGTCTGCGTACCTCGATTCTATTTTATTCCCCCACCCAGTTCAGTCCCTTCCTACCTATATCCATGATACTTCACACAGTCTTCATCTTTTCAATGACGAAGTCTCCTGGCCCTGATCTTCTCATTTTGACTATGGATGCCCAGTCCCTATACACTTCCACGCCCCATCAGTAGTGCATTAAAGCTCTCCACTTCTTTCTGTACAACAGATCCAGGCAGTTCCCCTCCACCACCACTCTGCTCCATCTGGCGGAGCTGGTCCTCACTCTCAATGATTTCTCCTTTGGCTCCACCCACTTCCCTCACACGAAAGGTGTAGCCACGGGCACTCGCGTGGGTCTCAGCTATGCCTGCTTTTTCATCGACAATGTGGACCAGTCTATATTCCAAGCCTACACTGACATCGCTCCCCAACTCTGCTGACGCTACATTCGTGACTGCATTGGTGCTGCTACCTTGTCGATTTCATTAACTTTGTCTCCATTTTCCACCCTGCCCTCAGATTTACCTGGTCCATTTCCAACACCACTCTCTCCTTCTTGATTTCTCTGTTGCCATCTGTGGAGACAGTCAATCTACTGATATCTTTTATAAACTCACTGGCTCTCACAGCTATCTGGATTGTATCTCTTCCCACTCTGTTACTTATAAAAATGTCATTCCCTTCTCTCAGTTCCTCTGTCTCTTTCACATCTGCTCTCAGGATGAAGCTTTAAATTCTATGTAACCCCCTGGGTCGCCTCAGGCTCGCTCAGCTCGTTCTCGTCTAGGGGGAGCAGCCTTCGGCCCCGCCAAACTGGGTAATCAGCTGGTGTGGATGCTGTGTGATGTCCCCGCCTCGCCCAAAAACAGTACACCATATGCGATTAAATGAGTACAATTTATAAAGGTTACTATAACTAAGTGAATAATAATGATACAGTATATATGAAGAAAAAAATAAAGAAAAGGCGCCAAACTTATCAAAGTCCAAACCACTTCGTGCACAACCGTTGGAGCTCAATTACTGAAGTCTTCTGACCACCATTCGATCCCCTCCGAACTCCTCGACTCACAGCTCAGGACCCTCCAAACTCCTCGACTCTCCAAACAGCTCAGGACCCTCCGAAGTGGTCAACCAAGCACATCTAGCTTCATCTCTTCTCCTCGGAGTACCTCCTGGCCTCGGACCCCTGCTTGGGGTCCATTCCTCGCCCAGTTTACAGCATCACGTCCTCTCTCTCTCTCACCCCCTCGCGCCGATCTCTCCAAAGTGCCCGCCAACAATAGCTTACAGACTCAGAAGAACAACATTAATCCCAACTGCTGTCATGCAGATGCTGCTGATGGTAGGAAGGGATGTGCCCATGATGTATTGGGTTGAGTCCACAACACTCTACTCTGTCTTATTGATAAAGGCACTTTTATTCTGTCCATGATTACAATGTTCATCCATTCTTATACACAATGTAAAGGTCAAATGTTAAAACATTAGATTCAAGGTGAGCTGAGGATAGAATTGGAATTGGTTTATTATTGTCTCACATACTGAGATACAGTGAAACGTTTGTCTTGTGTACTGTCCATACATATGAAATTATTACATGTTGCCCTGAAGTAGGAAAGGATGCAGAATGCAGAGTAAAGTTACAGAGAAAACATAGTGCAGGTAAACAGTAACATGAAAGATCATAACAAGGAAGTCTGTAAAGTCAGGTGTTCATCTTATCGTACTAGGGAATCATCTAAAAGTCTTATAACAGCAGTGTGGAAGCTGTCCTTCAGTCTGGTGGCATGTGCATTTTTGTATCTTCCGCCTGATGGGAGAAGGGAGAAGAGGGAATGTCTGAGGTGGGCAGGGTCTTTGATTATGCTGGCTGATTTACTGAGGGAGCAAGAAGTAACTGGATTAGAATGAGATGTGGGTTATCTAATTGGTACTGTCTGCTAACTCACCCTGTATCACCAAGGGTCAATAAATGTATATTTCAGCAGTCTGTCTTAGGAGGTAGAAACACATGAAGATATCCAACCTCAACAAGGATAGCAGCTAAGGCACAATAGCCAGCTACATCTTGATGGACCCTCCATGTTCTGTTTCCTGGCTGAAGGACTTGGGAGAAACCACAGAAGGAAGCTAGTGATCCTGCTTACCAGGAGGGGTCACGGCAGGTGCCCAAAGGGCTGTATCCCACAATGACGATGCCGTGGAGGTTACAGAATTCCCGTAACTTGGGCTGCATGAAGTATGGCTGGCATTCAACCTGAGCAGAGAGAAAGACAGAAAAGTAAAGGCTCTTCTATGTTCGACAAGCCAGCAGGGGCACTTGTTCTGTAGCAGCTGAAATGAAAATTAAACAGCTCTGCCGTCTACTTGGAGTATCAAAGTTAAAGAGTTATAGATCACAATCACACAGAAACAGGCCCTTCAGCCCATCAAATATGCGCTGAACTATTATTCTGTCTAATCCCATCGATCCACACTTGGACCATACCCCTCGCATCCATGTACTTGCCCAAGCTTCTCTTAAATGTTGAAATCGAACCTGCATCCACTACTTCTGCTGATAGCTTGTTCCATGCTCTCACCACCCTCTGAGTGAAGAAGTTCCCTCTCATGTTCCCCTTTCACCCTTTACCCATGACCATTAGTTCTAGCCCCACCCAGCCTCAGTGGAAAAAGTGCTTGCATTTACCCTATCTATATCCCTCACAATTTTGTTTTCATTTTTTATATAATTTTGAAGTCAAAGTCAAAATGAATTTACTATCAAAGTATGTATACGTCACCATATACAGCCTGGAGATTCATCTTCCTTGCAGGAGAGTCAGGGACCCAGGAGCTTAGAGATCAAGGGCAGAGAAAATCAAGTGTGTTGGGATTCTGTTCTGGTCACTCCCCATTATAGGAGGGATGTGGAGGCTTTGGAGAGGGTGCAAAAGAGGTTAATCAGGTGGCTGCCAGATGACAGGGTAGGGCAAACTTGGTTTCCTTTTTTGGAGCGGCAAATCCTGAGGGGAGATTGGATAGAGGTTTATAAGATTATGAGAGGCATAGATTGAGTAGAGAACTAGTATCATTTTCTCAGGGTTGAAATGTCTAATACAAGAGGGCATGCATTGAAAGTAAGAGAGAGAAATTTCAAAGACAAGCAGGCCAAGTTATTTTTATGCAGTGTGGTAGATGCCTGAACAGGACTGCCCGGGTGACGGTGCAATCAAATGGCTCTTACATAGGTATATAGCCGTGCAGGGAATGGAAGGATATGGGCTTTGTGCAGGCAGGAGGGATTAACTTAGAAAGGCATTTGATTGGTAATGTAAGGTATTCAGATTGGAGAGATATTAAAGGCATGAGTTCATGAGCTATAATCTGTTGCAGATGGAGATGGACAAAACAGGAAGAAAGGGTTAAACATCAAAGTTTGGGATTTGATGTTTACTACAATCCATTATATGTCCAGAATAACAAGTACGTTTACTAATGATTCATGGTAGATTAAAGAAGTTGCTCACCATTGTTGGACTGGGTGTAGAATTGTTATTTTACTTGTAGTTTAACTTTCCTATGCTTATTTGTATTTTTATATAATCACCAATATACTATAGATGGAATTATTCAGTGAATTTTCCAGTAATTACAGTACAGTTGCTTCTGTGTTTTTCTAGCAACTTCTTAGTTTTCAGTAGCAGGTGTCATGCCCCATAAAACTGGTTATTTTATAGTTTAATTATTATCAATGGAATTTTGTTATCTCTAGTCTGATATGGTTTGAACACAACTACTTTTTAGAAAACATAGAAACATACAAAACCTACAGCACAATACAGGCCCTTCAGCCCACAATGCTGTGCCGAACATGTACTTACTTTAGAAATTACCAAGGGTTATCCATAGCCCTCTATTTTTCAAAGCTCCATATACCTACCCAGGAGTCTTTTAAAAGACCCTATCATATCTGCCTCCACCACCGTTGCCGGCAGCCCAGTACATGCACTCACCGCTCTGTGAGTGAGTGCATGTAATGCATATAGGTATATTATCCTAATCATATTATACCTCTCCAAATGTTCATAAAACTCACCCCTGACATCTCCTCTGTAACTACTTCCAAACGCCTTAAAACTGTGCCCTCTCATGTTAGCCATTTCAGCCCTGGGAAAAAGCCTCTGATAATCACCATAATCAATGCCTCTCATCATCTCATGCACCTCCATCAAATCACTCAACCTATTCTCATAAGACATGATCCTTGTAAATCTCCTCTGCACCCTTTCTATAGCTTCCACATCCTTCCTGAAGTGAGGCGACCGGAACTGAGCACAGTACTCCAAGTGGGATCTGACCGGGGTCCTATATAGCTGTAACATCTTGGCTCTTAAACTCAATCCCACGGTTGATAAAGGCCAATGCACCATATGCCTTCTTAAGCACAGTCAACCTGCGCAGCGGCTTTGAGTGTCCTATGGACTCAGACCCCAAGATCCCTCTGATCCTCCACACTGCCAAGATTCTTACCATTAATACAATATGCTGCCTTCATATTTGACCTATCAAAATGAACCACCTCATACTTACCTGGGTTGAACTCCACCTGCTCCTTCTCAGCCCAGTTTTTCATCCTATCAATGTAATCTGACAGCCCTCTACACTATCCACAAGACCCCCAACCTTTGTGTCATCAGTAAATTTACTAACTTATCCCTCCACTTCCTTATCCAGGTCATTTATAAAAATCACAAAGAGTGGGGTTCCCAGAACAGATCCCTGAGACACACCATTGGTTACCGACCTCCATGCAGAATATAACCCATCTACAACCACTCTTTGCCTTCTGTGGGCAAGCCAGTTCTGGATCCATAAAGCAATGTCCCCTTGGATCCCATGCCTCCTTACTTTCTCAATAAGCTTTGCATGGGGTACCTTATCAAATGTCTTGCTGGAATCCATAAGCACTACATCTACTGCTCTACCTTCATCAATGTGTTTAGTCACATCCTCAAAAACTTCAATTAGGCTCGTAAGGCACAACCTATCCTTTACAAAACCATGCTGATGATTCCTAATCATATTATGCCTCTCCAAATGTTCATAAACCCTGTCTCTTGGGATCTTCTCCATCAACTTACCAACCACTGAAGTAAGACTCGCTGGTCTATAATTTCCTGGGCTCTCCCTACTCCTTTTCTTGAATAAGGGAAAAACATCTGCAACCCTCCAATCCTCCGAAACCTCTCCTGTCCCCATTGATGATGCAAAGATCATCGCCAGAGGCTCAGCAATCTCCTCCCTCACCTCCCACAGTAGACTGGGGTACATCTCAACCGGTCCCAGTAACTTATCCAACTTGATACTTTCGAAAAGCTCCAGCACATCCTCTTTCTTAATATCTACATGCTCAAGCTTTTCAGTTCACTGTAAGTCATCCCTACAATCGCCAAAATCCTTTTCCATAGTGAATACTGAAGCAAAGTATTCATTAAGTACCTCTGCTATCTCCTCTGGTTCCATACACGCTTTCCCACTGTCACACTTGATTGGTCCTATTCTCTCATGTCTTATCCTCTTGCTCTTTATATACTTGTAGAATGCCTTGGGGTATTCCTTAATCCTTTCTGCCAAGGCTTTCTCATGGCCTGCTCTGACTCTCCTAATTTTATTTTTAAGCTCCTTCCTGCTAGCCTTACAATCTTCTAGATCTCTATCATTACCTAGTTTTTGAACCTTTCGTAAACTTTTCTTTTCTTCTTGACTAGATTTTCAACAGCCTTTGTACACTACAGTTCCTGTACCCTACCATCCTTTCCCTGTCTTGATGGAATGTACCTATGCAGAATGCCAGACAAATATCCCCTGAACATTTGCTACACTTCTCCCATACATCTGAGAACGTCTGTTCCCAATTAATGCTTCCAAGTTCCTGCCTGTTAGCTTCATATTTCCCCTTACTCCAATTAAACACTTTCCTAACTTGTCTGTTCCTATCCCTCTCTAACGCTATGGTAAAGGAGATAGAATTGTGATCACTATCTCCAAAATGCTCTCCCATTGTGAGACCTGACATCTGACCAGGTTCATTTCCCAATACCAGATCAAGTACAGCCTCTCCTCTTGTAAGTTTATCTACATATTGTGTCAGGAAACCTTCTTGAACACACCAAACAAACTCCACTCCATCTAAACCCCTTTCTCTAGGGAGATGCCAATCAATATTTGGGAAATTGAAATCTCCCACCACGACATCCCTGTTATTATTGCACCTTTCCAGAATCTGTCTCTGTATCTGCTCCTCAATGTCCCTGTTACAATGGGTGGTCTATAAAAAACACCCTTTAGAGTTATTGACCCCTTCCTCTTTCTAACTTCCACCCACAGTAGACAATCCCTTCATGACTTCCTCCTTTTCTGCACCCGTGACACTACCTCTGATCAACAATGCCATGCCCCCACCTCTTTTGCCGCCCTCCTTGTCCTTTCTGAAACATCTAAAGCCTAGCACTCTAAGTAAACATTCCTGCCCCTGAGCCATCTAAGTCTCAATAATGGCCACAACATCATAACACCAAGTACTGATCCACGCTCTAAGCTCATCCACTTTGTTCATGACACTCTTTGCACTAAAATAGACACATCTTAAACCATCAGTCTGAGCACATCCCTTCATCACCTGCCTATCCTCTCTCTCGCACTGTCTACAAGCTTTCTTTATTTGTGAGCCAAGTGCCTCTTCCTCCGTCTCCGTTCCCACCCCCTGGCAATTCCAGTTTATACTCTCCCCAACAGCCTTGGCAAACCTCCCCGCCAGGATATTGGTCCCCCTCGGATTCAAGTGCAACCCGTCCTTTTTGTACAGGTCATGCCTGCGCCAAAAGATGTCTCAATAATCCAGCAATCTGAATCCCTGCCCCCGCCCCGATCACTCAGCCACACATTTATCCTCTACCTCACTCTTCTTTTGTACTCACTGTCGCACAGCCCAGGCAGTAATCCCGAGATTACTACCTTTGAGGTCCTGCTTCTCAACTTCCTAACTCCCTGTAGTCTGTTTTCAGGACCTCCTCCCTTTTCCTACCCATGTCGTTGGTTCCAAGATGTACCACAACCTCTGCCTGTTCACCTTCGCATTTCAGGATATTGTAGACGTGATCAGAACCATCCCAGTCCCTGGCACCTGTGAGGCAAACTACCATCCTTGTTTCTTTCCTGCATCCACAGAATCACCTGTCTGATCCTCTAACTATAGAGACCCCTATCTCTGCTGCCATCCTTTGCCTCTTGCCCTTCCCTCTCCTGTTACTTACTTATCTGTCTCCCAACGTCCCAATGTGACTACTTGTCTATAGCTCCTCTCTATCACCTCCTCACTTTCCCAGACCACATGAAGTTCATTGAGCTGCAGCTCCAGTTCCCTATTGTGGTCCCTAAGGAGCTACAACTTGAGCTACACCTGGTGCAGATGTGGCCGTCTGGGGGGGGCGAGGAGTCTCCAGGACTTCCCACATCTGACACCCAGTACAGAACACCAGCCTCACAGAATACCATAAATGCCCATACCCATTTTCCTTGGAAAAGGGATGGAATGATCGATGATGGACAGCAACCGAGGGATGATTTTATTAGAGAGTGAGTCACAAAATAATGCAGCCAATGCAAAAATATTCTGGATTTTAGAGGATTGCAGATGAAGCCATTGGAAACAATCTATTCCGAGTGACTTTGTAGCAGATGCTTTTCCAGCAGTGGCACAGGAGTGAGCACGGCAGGAAAGCAGTAGACCAGGATGAAGTATGACATAAAGGGTTTATCATGAATAAACTCAGCATCTCCACTGACTCCTCAGAAACTCTGGCCTATAATGAAGAAATAGCATTCAGAGCGGTAGTGGGAACCTCCGATCAATGCACCAGATGCCCCAGGGAAGGAGTCGCCATGTCACAAACTCCCCACTGGCCTGCCTAGCAGCTCTGGGCTTTGTCTGCTAGAGAGGCAAGCTCTCCTACACTGGCCTCATTAGTTACTTCTAAACCCAAAAAAACCAGAGTGGGAGCAAATCACCTTGACCACTGTGGGATTTCAACGGAAAGGATCAGTGAGAATGTTGTCCGTACCGGGTTGGACGACAAGGCATAGGGATAGTCTTTGAAAATATGTTTTGGGTTTAGACCATTAGACTATAAGAGCAGAATCAGGCTGTTCAGCTCCTCAAGTCTGCTCCACAATTCCATCATGGCTGATTTATTATCGCTCTCAAGCGCCATTCTCCCGGCTTCTCCTTGTAACATTTGACCTCCTTTCTAATCCCCCTATCAACCTTCGCTTTAAATATTCCCAATAACTTGGCCTTCACATACATGTGTGGCCGTAAATTCCACAGATTCACCAGCCTCTGGCTAAAGAAATTCCCAAGTCGGTATTGTTGGAGGAAAAGATATCTTGGAGACACCTGATTTACACATTTTGGCTTTTATTTCTCTTATAGCTGAGAGGGGATTGTTGCTTAGGAGGAAGGCAGTTGCTCCGCCCACTCATGCTCAATGGCTAAGCGATGTTATGTCAAGCTTAAACTTAGAGAAGATTTGTTGTTCAATTTCTGAATCAAGACAAGACCTAACATTGTGGGGACCTTTTTCAAATTGCTTTCAAAATCTTTGATTTGTTATCAAGTACAGATGTTGGCTAGTAATATGTTTTACTACATGATAAGGATTTTTTTTCCTTTTCCTTTATCAAACAGCGTTTCTTGGTAGTGGGTTTAGATTTTTTGTATAATAAAATTATTACTTTTCAATATTACAATGCAATGTAACTTAAATGAATATGGGGTAATCAGACCATAAGTATGATTCACATATATTGTAATTGATATATGATATACATCCTCCTGTTCTCTCTATTCTTTTTTTTGTAAGAAATCAATTAAAATATTGAAAAAGAAAAGTAAGAAATTCCTCCTCATCTCTGTTCTAAAGGGATGTCCTTCTATTCCAAGGTTGTGCCCTCTAGTCCTAAACTCCCCCATAACAGGAAACATCCTCTCCACATCCACTCCATCCAAACCTTTCATTATTTGATAGGTTTCAATATGATCCCTCCTCAATCTTTTAAACTCCAGCAAGTACAGGCTCAAAGGCATCGGACCCTCCTCATTTGATAACCCTTCCATTCCCGGGTTAGTTCTTGCAAACCTCTTCTGGACCCTCTCTAATGTCAGCACGTCCTTTCTTAGATAAACTTTAATGTGGAGGAAGACGACGAGTTGGGGTAGGAAGCAGTAAACAAAGGAGCGAGAGCTTTCAGTATGAAGTGGAGATTGAAGTAACTGAAGTGGTGAGGTGAGTCAGTGCAGAGGCTGAGGGAAAGGGAGCAGTGTAGGCACACTCACTATGATCCCCGGGTGTTAAAGTCATGATATGAGAGCTGAGAAATGGAGAACAATGAACTGCTTCAGAGGAAGTGCCAGTGGATAAGATGGCCATGTTCTGTTGACTATCACAACACCGTCATCACAATGGTTTGCCCAGGGAAAACAGAGGAAGGTGTACCTGGGCAGGAAAGCTGTACTCAAGGTAAAGGTTTCATCAGGTCAGCTTGGCAAGGTGTGATTATGATACAATGCTGTGACTTTGCTGTTCTCACGGGATGGTACCTGATTAACTGCTGGCTTGTACTTCAGGCCCTTCTTGTTCAGAATCAACTCCAGCTGCCTGCGATTGAAGTTGGACACACCAATCGACTTGACCAGGCCAGCATCTTTACATGCTTCCAGAGCCTAGCAAATAAAAAAACCTTATACAAGAGTGTAACTCCGTTACAAATCCAAAATCAGAATTAGATTTATTATCACTGACATCGATCATAAAATTTGTTTTGCAGTGGCAGTACAGTGCAAGGCATTAAATACTATAAGGCACAATAAGAAATAAAAAAATATTAAGTAGTGCAAAAAAGCGAGGTAGTGTTCATGGGTTCAGAGACTATACAGAATTCTGATGGTGGAGGAGAAGAAGCTGTTGCTATAATGTTGAGTATGGGTTTTCAGAATCAGAATCAGGTTTATTATCACCGGCATGTGACGTGAAATTTGTAAACCTTGCAGCGGCAGTTCAATGCAATATATAATCCAGAAGAGAAAAAAATAATAAATACAATAAAATGATGGTAATAAACAAACAAGTAAATCAATTACAGTATATGTATATTGAATAGATGTTTTAAAAATGTGCAAAAAACAGAAATACTGTATATTTAAAAAAGTGAGGAAGTGTCTAAGGATTCAATGTCCATTTAGAAATCGGATGGCGGAGGGGAAGAGGTAGGAGGTACAGAAGCCTGATAGCACACACTCAGCGATTCAGTCATATTAAAGGCAAAGTGAGAGATTTGATGTAGTGGACCTGATTGGGTCCTTTACCATGACCTCGTTCAAGCTCACTTTGCCATTAATATCACTTTAATTTTATTTATTTATTGTATTTTATTTAGAGACAGAGCATGGTCTATGAGTCTGTGCCACCCAATTATCCTCACAAACAGGAGAAAATCTGCAGATTTGGATATCTGGAAATCCAAAGCAACACTCATAATGAGATCTGATGAAGGATCTTGGCCCGAAACATTGAGTGTTTATTCTTTTCCATAGATGCTGCTGAGCTCCTCCAGGATTTTGTGTGCATTGCTAACCTATTAACCTATATGTTTTTGGCACATGCACAAAGTACTGGGGGAACTCACCTATTGAGAAGAATAAACAGTCAATGTTTCGGGCTGAGACCCTTCATCAGGACTGGAGAGGAAGGGAGCAGAGGCCAGGATAAACATGTGTGGGGGGGTGGGGGAAGGACTAAGAGCTGGCAGGTGATAGGTGAGACCAGCTGAAGGGTAAGGAGGTGGGTGGAGGAGGGGATGATGGGGGGTATAAAGGGAGAAGCTGGGGGGAAGAGGGAGAGGGCTGAAGAAGAAGGAGGACACTGCCAGGAAAGGATAGTCGACTATGGGAGAAAGGGAAGGAAGAGGGGTACAAGAGGGAAGTGATGGGTGTGGGGATGAAGGGGCAAGAGGGGGACCTGAATGAGGAATAGAAAAAGTGAGGAGGGGAAGGAAGGAGAAATTACCAGAACTTAAAGTACTGTGTGGAGGGAACTGGGCAGTCGGAGGAAATGCACCCAGTCACAGAGACAACGTATAAACTACTTTATAGACAGTGGCAGAATTGAATCCTGGTTGATAACATTACACAAACCACTGTATTACCCAAGATTAAATCCTGCATCCTGGCTCAAATTGTTGCTGGCCCTCCATTGCCTTAAGTGCAATGTAGTTATATTTCTATACAACACACACAAAATGCTGGTGGAATGCAGCAGGTCAGGCAGCATCTATAGGGAGAAGCACTGTCGATGTTTTGGGCCGAGACCCTTCGTCAGGACTAACTGAAAGGAAAGATAAGAGATTTGAAAGTAGGAGGGGGAGGGGGAAATGTGAAATGATAGGAGAAGACCGGAGGGGGTGGGGGGATGAAGCTGAGAGCCGGAAAGGTGATTGGCAAAAGGGAATCAGAGCTGGAGAAGGGAAAGGATCATGGGATGGGATGCCTAGGGAGAAAGAAAGGGGAGGGGAGCACCAGAGGGAGATGGAGAACAGGCAAGGAGTGATGGGCAGAAAGAGAGGAAAAAAAGGAGGGGGGAGAAAACTAAATATATCAGGGATGGGGTAAGAAGGGGAGGAGGGGCATTAACGGAAGTTAGAGAAGTCAATGTTCATGCCATCAGGTTGGAGGTTACCCAGACAGTATATAAGGTGTTGTTCCTCCAACCTGAGTGTGGCTTCATCTTGACAGTAGAGGAGGCCATGGATAGACATATCAGAATGGGAATGGGACGTGGAATTAAAATGTGTGGCCACTGGGAGATCCTGCTTTCTCTGATGGACCGAGCGTAGGTGTTCAGCGAAACGGTCTCCCAGTCTGCGTCGGGTCTCACCAATAGATAAAAGGCCACACCGAGAGCACCGGACGCAGTATACCACACCAGCCGACTCACAGGTGAAGTGTCGCCTCACCTGGAAGGACTGTCTGGGGCCCTGAATGGTGGTGAGGGAGGAAGTGTAAGGGCAGGTGTAGCACTTGTTCTGCTTGCAAGGATAAATGCCAGGAGGGAGATTGGTGGGAAAGGATGGGGGGGATGAACGGACAAGGGAGCCAAGTAGAAAGCGATCCCTGCGGAAAGCAGAAAGGTGGGGGGGGGGGGAGGGAAAGATGTGCTTGGTAGTGGGATCCCGGGATCCCGTTGGAGGTGGCAGAAGTTACGGAGAATTATACGTTGGACCCGGAGGCTGGTGGGGTGGTAGGTGAGGACAAAGGGAACCCTATCCCGAGTGGGGTGGTGAGCAGATGGGGTGAGGGCAGATGTGCAGGAAATGGGAGAGATGCGTTTGAGAGCAAGTTGATGGTGGACGAAGGGAAGCCCCTTTGTTTAAAAAAGGAAGACACCTCCTTTGTCCTGGAATGAAAAGCCTCATCCTGAGAGCAGATGCGGCGGAGACGGAGGAATTGTGAGAAGGGGATAGCATTTTTGCAAGAGACCGGGTGGGAAGAGGAATAGTCCAGGTAGCTGTGAGAGTCTGTAGGCTTATATTAGATATCAGTAGATAAGCTGTCTCCAGAGATGGAGACAGAAAGATCAAGAAAGGGGAGGGAGGTGTCAGAAATGGGCCAAGGTAAATTTGAGGGCAGGGTGAAAGTTGGAGGCAAAGTTAAAGAAGTCAACGAGCTCAGCATGTGTGCAGGAGGCAGTGCCAATGCGGTTGTCAATGTAGCGAAGGAAAAGAGGGGGATGGATCCCCGTATAGACTTGGAACATGGACTGTTCCACAAAGCCAACAAAAAGGCAGGCATAACTGGGACCCATGCAGGTGCCCATAGCTGCACCTTTGGTTTGGAGGAAGTGGGAGAAGCCAAAGGAGAAATTATTGATAGTAAGAATTAATTCTGCTAGACGGAGGAGAGTGGTGGTAGAGGGGAATTGGTTAGGTCTGGAATCCAAAAAGAAGCAGAGAGCTTTGAGACCCTCCTGGTGGGGGATGGAGGTATATAGGGACTGGACATCCATGGTAAAAATAAGGCGGTGGGGGCCAGGGAACTTAAAATCATTGAAAAATTTCAAAGTGTGAGAAGTGTCATGAACATAGGTGGGAAGAGATCGAACACAGGGGGATAAAACAGTGTCGAGGTATGCAAAAATGAGTTCGGTGGGGCAGGAGCAAGCTGAGACAATAGGTCTACCTGGACAGGCAGGTTTGTGGATGTTTGGTAGGAGGTAGAAACAGGAAGTGCGGGGTGTGGGAACTATGAGGTTGGTGGCAGTGGATGGGAGATCCTCACAGCTGATAAGGTTGGTGATGGTATAGGAGACAATGGCCTGGTGCTCCTTAGTGGGGTCATGATCAAGGGGTAAATAAGAGGAGGTCTCAGCGAGTTGTCCCTGTGCCACGGCCAGATAGAGCTCAGTACGCCAGATAACAACAGCTCCCCCCTTATCAGCAGGATTTATAGTGAGGTTGGGATTGGTGCGGAGGGAGTGGAGAGCAGAGCATTCGGAATGAGTGAGGTTGGAATTGAAACAGGGTGTGGTGAAGTCGAGGTGGTTGATGTCCCATCGGCAATTAGCAATAAAGAGATCCAGAGCAGGCAGAAGACCAGAGCGGGGTGTCCATGAAGAGGAGGAGGGTTGAAGACGGGAGAAGGGGGTCATCGGTGGGGGCGGGAGAGTCCTTGCTGAAGAAGTAAGCTTGGAGATGGAGCCGGCGGAAGAAGAGTTCAGCGTCATGGCGTACGCAGAACTCACTGAGGTGTGGACGAAGGGGGACAAAGGTGAGGCCCTTACTGAGGACAGAGCGCTCTGCCTCAGAGAGTTGAAGGTCGGAGGGAATGGTAAAGACCCGGCACGGATGAGTGCTGGAATCAGAGGGGGGAGGGAGGCTGGAAGTTTCAGAGCGATTGCGCAACCACTGACTGCGACTCCAGCCTTGAACTCCAGGCCGGGTCTTCACGTGCTGCGATTGTGTCTCCCGTCTCCCTTTCCCCCACCACCACTCTGCAATCCCCTCTCCCTCAGATCCCATCGTCAGCTCCTGGGCCCTCAGAGGTTCCATCTTCCTCTCACCCCAACCCTCCCCTCTCCACCGACACTACCAGCCTCCCTATCCCCTCTGATTCCAGCACTCATCCGTGCTGGGTCTTCACCATCCCCTCCGACCTTCAACTCTCTGAGGCAGAGCGCTCTGTCCTCAGTAAGGGCCTTGCATTTGTCCCCCTTTGCCCACACCTCAGTGAGTTCCGCTTACGCCATGATGCCAAACTCTTCTTCCGCTGGCTCCGTCTTCAAGCTTACTTCTTCAGCAAAGACTCTCCCACCCCCACCGATGACCCCTTCTCCCACCTTCAACCCTCTTCCTCTTCATGGACACCCCGCTCTGGTCTTCTGCCTGCTCTGGATCTCTTTATTGCTAATTGCCGACACTTATTGCTAAATGCTATCCCCTTCTCGCAATTCCTCCGCCTCTGCTGCATCTGCTCTCAGGATGAGGCTTTTCATTCCAGGACAAAGGAGAAGTCTTCCTTTTTTAAACAAAGGGGCTTCCCTTCCTTCACCGTCAACGTTGCTCTGAAACGCATCTCTCCCATTTCCTGCACCTCTGCCCTCACCCCATCAGCCCACCACCACCCTCAGGATAGGGTTCCACTTGTCCTCACCTACCACCCCACCAGCCTCCGGGTCCAACGTATAATTCTCCGTAACTTCCGCCACCTCCAACAGGATCCCACTACCAAGCATATCTTTCCCTCCCCCCCCCCTTTCTGCTTTCCACAGGAATTGCTCTCTACGTGACTCCCTTGTCCATTTGTCCCCCCACCATCACTTCCCACCGATCTCACTCCTTGCAAGCGGAACAAGTGCTACACCTGCCCTTACACTTTCTCCCTCACCACCATTCAGGGCCCCAGACAGTCCTTCCAGGTGAGGCGACACTTCACCTGTGAGTCGGCTGGTGTGGTATACTGCATCCGGTGCTCCCGGTGTGGCCTTTTATATATTGGTGAGACCCGACGCAGACTGGGAGACCATTTCGCTGAACACCTACGCTCGGTCCGCCAGAGAACGCAGGATCTCCCAGTGGCCACACATTTTAATACCACGTCCCATTCCCATTCTGATATGTCTATCCATGGCCTCCTGTACTGTCAAGATGAAGCCACACTCAGGTTGGAGGAACAACACCTTATATACTGTCTGGGTAGCCTCCAACCTGATGGCATGAACATTGACTTCTCTAACTTCCGTTAATGCCCCTCCTCCCCTTTTTACCCCATCCCTGATATATTTAGTTTTTTTCACCCCTCCTTTTTTTCTCTTTTTCTGCCCATCACTCTGCCTGTTCTCCACCTCCCTCTGGTGCTCCCCTCCCCCTTTCTTTCTCCCTAGGCCTCCTGTCCCATGATCCTTTCCCTTCTCCAGCTCTGTATCCCTTTTGCCAATCACCTTTCCAGCTCTTAACTTCATCCCACCCCCTCCAGTCTTCTCCAATCATTTTGCATTTCCCCCTCCCTCCACTACTTTCAAATCTCTTACTGTCTTTTCTTTCGGTTAGCCCTGACGAAGGGTCTCGGCCCGAAACGTCAACAGTGCTTCTCCCTATAAATGCTGTCTGGCCTGCTGTGATCCACCAGCATTTTGTGTGTGTTGCTTGAATTTCCAGCATCAGCCGATTTCCTCGTGTTATATTTCCATACAATGGGTTCTTTTATTATTTTGTGACAGTGAACCCAACTCTCTCTTTTCAGCACCATGAAGAAGGAATGCCTTCTACAAGTCCCTTCCACACCCTCTAGCTGCCAGCCCTCACTCCCACAGCAGTTTCCCACGATCCACGGGGATTGTCCTTTAAATCTTCCCACCCCACCGTCCACGGTCACAAACTCGGTGTGCCCCACTCAGTTTGTTCCTGGGAGCCAAGGAGACTGCAGGCAGTCAGTGGTTCCACTCAAGCTGGATGCCTGCCCTTCTGTCCCTGAAAGAGCACGCGGTATCCATGGCGCATTGGAGGTCTTCCAGGACACGAGTACGTTCAAAATAGAGATGGCTGTGTTGTGATATGAAGCTGGTGATTGTAAATAGTGCGTATAGTGAAACACTATAGTGTCATAAGTGCTCTGGATCAGCAAGAGACCTCCAACAGCTCCAAACCTTGGTATTCTACTTCACCTGAAATATTGCTAATTTACCTTATGAAGCTTGTTAACTGCTCCTTTCTTTTTACACTTTCTTTTGTAATTTATAGATTTCTGTTTTTGCACTACAGCTGCCACAAAGTAACAAACTTCACTTCACACATCAGTGATAATAGATCTGATTTTTTTTTGGAAAAGGGGATAGGGGTTGAGAGACCCACACCTAGTTAAGCACTCATTGCCAGTATTTCTGACAATTTAACATGCTGCATTCACTACTTGCAGTGTGACCTCCCCACCCCCGGCCTACAACAAGAAATCGGAAACCGACTGGGCGACCGATCTGTCGAGAATTTCTGCTCTGCGCGCAACAGAACCGCGAGTTGCCTCATGCTCGGGGTTCCCTGACCTTACCTCCCAAGTGGCGCACAGGTCAGTCTGGTGATACAAAATCTTCCCATTTTCATCTTTTGGATAAGCCACATCCCCAGGCTGGAAAAGATACACACAAAGGTTTACAAGGCGTGAAGCACATGGATATCAGGCAGCAAACTGTATATACAAATGTGAATTAGATGCTGGAGTGGGATGCACAACTCAACTCCATTAAACAAAAGAGCCGTTTATCTGATGGTAATGTCAACTCTGTATTCCTCTCTGTGTGTAGTGCCCCCCCCACCTGTTTATCTGTACCTGCCTCTCCCTTAAAAATTTTCACTCTGAGGGTAAAGATTAACTTTGTGTGTCACAAGTACATCAAAACTATTTGCATCAAATCAAACCAGCAAGGATAGTGGTGGACAGCCCACAAGTGTTGCCTTACTTCCGGCAGCAACGTAGCATGCCCACAATTTAACCTTAAACCCTATGTCTTTGGAATGTGCGGGGAAGCAGGAGCCACAGGAGGAAACCCACGCGGGGAGAACAAAGTCATGCTGGCTATGCCAAATCATATTATGCCTCTCCAAATGTTCGTAAATCCACACACACACACACACACTTCAAAAGCTGGTTGTGGAGCTGTACAAAATGGAGTGTGCTAACCATGAAACAGCCATTGACACTAATCTTGCAGGTTGTGCAACCAACTCAGTGGTTCAATTTTGAATATGCCACATAATATTTTACACTAAAACCCACTTTGGCTGAATCCACGGACTCTGCCCACCAGGAATGCCCCAGGTTTAAGATCCATTCAGCAGCACTGTAGAAATGGGTGGAGGATCGCAGCTGAGGACACATTTAAGGTCCAGTGTGATGTGCGCAGCCTATGAAGAGGGAATATTCAGATGAAGGTCAGCCTGGTGGACGTGGGGCAGAAGACATCTGTGGGCTGTCCCAGATTGTCACATGCCCTTGTGAGCAGGACGCATGAAGTGATGTGGATTGGTTAGTTGGCATGCTTGGAGATCGAGCCTGGAATTTGTGATCCTGTGATCTTGTGATTTGTGATCCAGCCGAGGGGTCACTGCTGAGGATTGAGGCTTGGAAGTCTGGAAACCATTGCCTGATGGCCAAAGCCTGTAGACTGGAGACCTGGAGGGCTGTCCATGTGTGTGGGTGGGAGGGAGGTGGTTGTTGGGTTTGTTGCGTGTTGTTTGCTGTGTTCTGCTGAGCGTTGATGGACATCCCAAGTCGGTGCCAGAAGATGTGGCGACACTTGTGGCCTGCCCCAGCATATCAGTACGAGTATTGGGTGTTATCACTAATGATGCATTTCACTGTTTGCTTTGACATATATGTGATAAGTAAATCTGACTGAATTTGAAGCTGATGAAGACAGCCAGCGACAAGCAGACAGAGATCTGGAGAGGAAAATGAAAAAGCAACTTCTTTAGACAGTACTATAGATTTCAAGACCTCACCTTAAAGGCTAGCGGCAGCTCAATGATGTACAGGTCGATGTAATCAAACTTCAGGAGTCTCAGAGACTTTTCCAGGGCGGGCCTTACCAACTCTGGGGGATGGTATGTGTTCCAAAGCTGTAAGTTAGACAAGCTTGATATTAGAAGAGCAATCTCAGGATTTCTTATTCTCATTATACATATATGCTGTAGCTATGTTCCTGGTTGAATCTCAGGAGGAGCCTACAGGCTGTATGAGCTCCTGTGTTGTGAGAGAAAGGGGAACACGCACATGGTAAATGTATAATGTCTGAATCACAGAAAATCAAGAGACTGCAGGTACTGGATTCTGGTGCAACATACAAATGGCTGTGTGGTGAACTACGTGAGCCTGTCTGGACACTCCCCCTGCTGACTGCTCCTGTGGCTCCTCCCACAGACCCCTGTATAAAGGTGATCAAGGCCTGAGCCCGGCCTCTCAGTCTCCAGGATGTAGTATGGTGGTCACTCGCTGCTGGTTCCTTCTTCCAGTCAATAAAAGCCGATATCTCGCCTTACGTCTCAGAGTGAGTAATTGATGGTGCATCAGGCTGAAGGAACTCAGCAGGTCAGGCAGCAGCTGTGGAGAGAAATGCAAGCTTGACCTTTCAGGTTGACACCCTTCTTGACCTGCAATTCAACTGTTGACTTTTTTGAGTCATGGAGTCACGTTTGATTCATAAGCTGATACGCTGGCACGTTGCTGGAAATTGATACTTCAGGCCAGGAACGTTCAAAGAGATGGATCTAAAGAGCCAACTCAGCCCAAAACATCGACTGTTTACTCTTTCCCATCAATGCTGCCTGGTCTGCTGAGCTCCTCCAGCATTTTGAACGTGTTGCTTTGATTATTTCTTACCAGGATGCTATCTGCATTAGAGAACATACCCTATGAGGAGAGGTTCAACAAGCTAGGGCATTTCTCTTTGGAGTGAAGGAGGATGATGGAGTTGTATTAAGATTATGAGAAGCATGGATATTAGATAGCCAGCACCTCCTCTCTAGGACTTCAATCGCCAGTACTAGAGGAAGTCAGTTTAAGGTGAGTGGAGAAAGTTTTGGGGAGATACAGAGTGGTGAGTGTGTGAAATACATCACCGGAGTGGTGGTAGAGACAGTTACATTAGGGACATTTAAAAGACTCTTAGATTGGGACATGGATGAAGGAAAAATGGAGGATTCTGGGCTCTGTAGAACGAATGGGTTAGATTGATTGTGGAATAGGTTAAAGTTAGCTCAACGTCATGGGCCAAAGGCTCTGTACAGTGCTGTAGTGTTCTATGTTCTACTTGTCTGCAGGTTTGATAGGTTGAGTGAGCTCGCAATTTTCTCTTTTGGAGTAAAGATGGACATGAGCTGACTTGATAGAGGGGTACAAGAGGCATATGGTCGAGTGGATAGCCAGAGACATTTTCCCAGGGCAGAAATGGCTAATACCCGGGGGCATAATTTTAAGGTGATTGGAGAAAATTACAGGGGGAATGGCAGAGGTAAGCTTTATTTCCACAGAGAGTGGTGAGTGTGTGAAATGTTTTGCCAAGCATGCATTAGGGACATTTAAGAAACCTAGATAGGCACATTACGTTAGAAAAATGGAGGGCTGGTTAAGAGGGAAGTGTTAGATTGGTCATAGAGTAGGTTAAAACATCAGTACGAGACCGTTGGTAAAAAGGCCTGTACTCCATGGACTATATCTGCATAAGTGTCCTTGCGCTGGCTTTCAGGTACGTGCAGTCACCGGGTGGAAAGGGTGGTTCTCCAGGTGTTCACGGAACAAACTAATCGAGAGTTCGAGAGATCCTTGGAATGGAAGTACCTTTCCACAGTAATAGATGTCATCACGGCTCACTGTCCCATCGGCGATCTTTTCCCGAATGGCCTTTCCAACCTCACCTTCATTGCCATAGACCAATGCTCCGTCGAAGTGCCGGTAACCCACATCGATTGCTAATTTGACTGCAGTGTAACAACAATCCTTGGAAGTCTGTGAAACAGGCAATATACTGTATGTAAACAAAGTGAACAGAAGTCTGTGAATTATTTCAGACTGACAGAGCTCAGTGTTTAATCATTACACCCCCTCCCCCTCGAGAACACAAGTGGGCAATGGCATTCATAAAGCCCCAGAGCTGCCTGCCTTCGTGGCCTTGACAGGTATATTTAACAAGCTGGAGCACAGGAGAATGAGAGGTGGCCTCACGGAAATGTATAGAAATATGAGGGGAATGGATAAGGAGGATGGTCATATTCTTTTCTCCAGAGTTGGGAAGGCCAAAGCTAAAGGGCAAAGGTACTAGGTCAGAGGGGAGAGATTTACAAAAGACCAGAGAGACAATTCCTTAACACAGAGGGTAGAGAGTACCTTGGACAAGCAGCTAAGGGAAGTGATCAGTGCACTGATAATGTTCACTTAATCACTCTCACTTGACAGACTCTCACTTTAGCATCATGTAAACCTTTACAAGACTCATCCTGTTCTTGCGTCCACAGTGTTTACATCTCTGAAGGGTATAATAGTTTCAGTACGGAAACATCTGGGTAACCCTGCCTGGGCCTCGACTCATTTCCAGTTTTGTAACCAACTTCCAATCCCTCCTACAACTCAGTCTTGCACCACACCCCTCCATATGGACACAAGCAATACCACTTTATTTATTTTTTTATTATGTAGAGATACAGCACAGAACAGGCCCTTTTGGCCCAATAAGCCCCCACTGCCCAGCAACCCACTGACTTAACCCTAGCCTAATTATAAGCCAATGTACAATAACTGATTAACCTACTAACTGGTATGACTTTGGACTGTGCAGGGAACATATAGTACAAACTCCTTACAGAGAATGGCTGGAATTGAACCCAGGTTGCTGGGGTTCTAAAGCATGACACTAACCACAATACTACCATGCCACCCCACTATATACATATGGGACTGATCGTAGGCAGTCATTAACGGAAACATCAACTCTTTTAAAGAGCCTATACTCACTGGAGTTTAGAAGAATGAGAAAGGGGGATCTCATTGAAACCTATCGAATTTTGAAAGGCCTAGATAGAGTGAACATGGGGAGATGTTTATAATAGTGGGGGATCTAGGACCAGATAGCACAGCCTCAGAATAGAAGGACATCCCTTTAGAACAGAGTTGAGGAGGAATTTCTTTAGCTTGAGGGTGGCTTATTTGTGGAATTCATTGCTACAGATGGCTATGGAGGCCAAGTCATTGGGTATACTTAAAGCAGAAATTGATAGAGTTCTGATTAGTAATGGCATTAAATGCTATGGGGGGGGGCAGACGGGAGAATGGGGTTGATTGATAATGTATCAGCCATAATGCAATGGCAGAGAAGACTCAATTGGCCAAATGACATAATTCTGCCCCTATGTTTTATGCTTTATCGTCTTTTCTCTGCACAGATAATTGAGTTATTGAGAGTTTACAACATTTTTCTGTTTTTACTTCTCACTTAACATCAACTGATTTTTGATGTCTCTTATGACATTTTAACAAGGGGATCCAAAAGTCCAGTAAAGTTTATCTGTTTTATAATCTCAATTTTTTTCTCTTTGCTTACTCAAACTCCATGAGACTACTTCAACGTGATCTACTTTTCAGAAACCTGCATTCTTCCCTGTATGATATTTGTGATTTCAACTTAGGAATGTTAACAGTACCCTTCCTGTTCAAAATTTGATATCTTTTCTCTATCTGAAGATTGGAACTAGAGTAAACTAGTACTTAACAGGTTTCCACACCAGTAACCATATCTGAATCCACCCATTCCTCCAAGCAGTACATGAAGGCGGCATTTGGCATGCTTGCCTTCATTAGTCAGGGCATAGCACACCTCATTTCCTTTTCAAATCTTTTTATTATATTATTCAAAAATAACACAAATACATCGAAGTAACAACTCTTACAATGTCCCAAGGAAAAAAAAATATCTTGGAGATTGAAAACTTTGTGAATAAAAAAACCCTACTAAGCAAAAAAGTGGGGGGAAAACCATTAGGGGTACAACCCCGGAGCCATGCGTCATACAAAAAGCTTCTAAAGATAAACATCAAACTGCCAGCAAGAAAGAAAAGTATATCAAAAAAATTTACAATTAGATCATGGAGAAGATCTATCAATTAGCTCAAATGATAATAGCGAGCAAATGAGCCCCATCTTTTCTCAAAATCAAATAAAGGTTCAAAGGTTCGACTTCTAACTTTCTTCAAACTAAGACACAGCGTCACTTGTGACAAAATAGGAGCTGATCTCTCCTTCCACTTCAACAAAATGGCCCTCCTAGCTGTCAATGTAACAAATGCAATAACATGTTGGTCAGACACATAAATACCGTGGATATTTTGAGGAATTATTCCAAAAAACGCAGTCAATTTATTAGGTTGTAGGTTAATTCTCAGTGCTTTAGAAGTTGTTGAAAAGACTGACTTCCAGAACTGTTCCAGTATAGAACATGACCAGAACATATGTGTCAATGTAGCTATCTCAGTTTTACATCTATCACAATAGCTATCAACATTGGGAAATATTTTAGAGAGCCTCTCCTTCATCAAATGGTAACGATGTACAATTTTAATTGAATCAGTGAATGACTAGCACAGATCGAAGAAGAGTTAACCAGCTTCAGAATCCGCATCCAATCCTCCCATATAAAAGTCAAATTGAGTTCCTCTACCCAGTCCTGTTTAATCTTAAATAAAGGATGCTTATCCCATTGTAATAATAAATTATAAATTCTTCCAATAGAACCCTTCATCGAAAGGTTCATACTCATAATAGTATCTAACAGGTCAGCCTCCAATATGTAAGGAAAGTTACTTAAATATTTTTGTAAAAAATGTCTAACTTGGTATTGTAAAAAGTGTGAATATGAGAGAGAATATTTATCGACTAATTGTTCAAAAGACATCAATCTGCCTTCTTTAAATAAATCCAAAAAAGAATTAATACCTTTATTTTTCCAAAGAAAAAAGATTGGATCACTCAAAGAAGGTTTAAAAAAGTAATTACGATAGATTAAACTACAAAGTTTAAATTTTTTAAGATTAAAAAATTGCGGAACTGGAGCCAAATTTGTAAAGCGTGCTTAATCACAGGATATAAGTTTAAATTAGCAATTTTAGCTAACTGTATAGGTAAAGCAACTCCCAATAACTAGGTTAAATAAAACTGTTTCATAGCTCTCAGTTTCAGGTCTACCCAAATTGGCCTATCATTCCTATCAACCCAACATAACCAAAAGGACGTGTATTGCAAATTACCAGCCCAGTAATACATTCTTAGATTAGGCAAAGCAAGACCTCCATCCTTTTTCAACTTTTGTAAATGACACTTACTAATTCTTGGTCTTTATTATTCCAAATAAAAGATAGAATAACAGAATCAATCCGATCAAAAAAAACTTCTTAGTCAAAAAATCAGGAATATTCTGAAATAAATATAAAAATTTTGGTAAAATGATCATTTTAACTATATGAATACGAGCAACAAGGGAAAATTTAAGTGGACTCCATCTACTAAATAAATACTTCATAAAGTCCACTAAGGGAACAAAATTGGCTTTATAAAGACCCTTATTTTTTCAGTAATTATAACACCTAAATATCTAAAAGATTCTATAGCTTTAAAGGGAATATTATCATATATAGAGACAGATTCATTTTTATTAAAATTTATTTTGTATCCTGAAAAATCTCCAAATTTGTTAATTAATTTTAGCAAAGCAGGAAAAGATTCATCAGGCTTAGATATATAAACCAATAAATCGTCAGCATAGAGAGAGATCCTGTGCATGGTCTCATTCACAAAAATCCCATGAATATTTTTGGCTTCACGAACAGCAGTAGGAAGGGGTTCTAATATTAAGTTAAATAGCAAAGGACTTAATGGACAACCTTGTTTTGTCCCCTGTGATAGCTGAAAAAAAGGAGACCAACAGTTGTTAGCAACAACAGTAGCAATAGGAGCTTATATATCATTTTAATCCAATGATTAAAATTAGCACCAAAACCAAATTTTTCTAAAGCATTAAATAAATATTTCCATTCGACTCAGGCAAACTCTTTTTCAGCATCCAAAGATACAATGCATTGTGGAGTTTTCAAAGAGGTCAAATATATAATGTTAAATAGTCTCTAAACATTTGAAAAATAATAGTGACCCTTTATAAAGCCTGTATGATCTTTAAAAATGATTTTACCCAAAATACACTCCAACCGATTGGCCATTATCTTTGATGGGATCTTAGCATCAACATTCAATAATGAAATAGGTCTGTATGTGGCACAATCAGTAGGATCTTTATCCTTTTTAAGAATTAAAGAAATAGAAGCCTCATAAAAAGTAGAAGGTAAATCACCTTTCACAAAAGAATCTTTGAACATCTCCAACATATATGGAGAAAGTACTTTTCCAAATTTTTTGTAAAATTCTACAGGATAACCATCAAGTCCAGGGGCTTTACCAGACTGCATTGAAAAAATAGCTTTATGAATTTCAGTTTCAATAATTTGGGTATCAAGAGTTTTTTGATCTTTAGCAGAAATTTTAGGAAAAGCAATCTTTCATAAAAAGCATTCATTTCAGAAGTATCTACTGGACATTGAGATTTATAAAGTTCAGTATAAAAATCTTGAAAAATCTTATTAATTTCTTCATATTCCTGAGACAGGGTACCATCCTTTCTATGGATTTTCAAAATTTGCCTTTTGGTTCCAGCCATTATTAATTGAGATGCAAGCAGTTTGTTATTTTTATCTCCAAACATATAAAATTGGCTCTTTAACTTAAGCAAATAGACTTCAATTGGATGAGTTAATAATAGGTTATATTGTGATTGAAGTTCCATCCTTTGTTTAAATAAATCAACATTAGAGGAAGGTGCATAGATATTATCTAAATCCCTAATTTGTTTGGAATTTTATCTAATTCTACTTCAGTCAGTATTTAAGTTTAGCTGAATAAGAAATAATCTCACTACGTAAAAATGCTTTAAATGTATCCCATATAATTAATTTGGATGTACCCCCTATACCATTAAAAAGAAAAAAATATTTTATCTGTTTTTCAATAAAACTGACAAAATCAGAGTTTTGCAGTAAAGTCTGAGACATGTGCCATGGTGGATGGGCAAGAATGACATCATCAAATTCAAAGAACAAACTCAGGCGCATGATCAGATATAGCAATAGCGTCATATTCACAGTTTTTATCACTAGGCAAAAAGCGGGGATCAATTATAATATAATCAATCCTCGAATATTTTTTATAGACATGCGAGAAAAAGGAATATTCTCTGTTATCGGGGCGCAAATGCGTCCATAATTCAATCAACCCAAAATCGATCAAAAAGGAATTAGTAAGTGACGCGGAATGATTTGGAAGTCGCTGATTAGTTGAGCTTTTGTCAATCATAGGATTTAAACAACAATTAAAATCCCCACCCATTTTCAACATATATCCATTTAAATCAGGGAATAAAGCAAATACCTTTTTAAAAAATAGAAGGTTCATCTAAATTAGGACCATACAACTTTTCTATTACAAACCACTCCTTTAACAATTATAAATCTACCATTAGAATCTGATTCAATATCCTCTTGAATAAATGTATTGGATTTAATAAAGATAGACATGCCTTTACCATACTATAATTTTATTCTAATTTACTTTATACATGCGCAGAACACATACCAATACGGGATGATCAAAAATTGCGATGATGACGAATACAACCACATAGAAAACACACATGCTCCGGAACCACCCAGTGGGTAAAAACTCCTGACTCTAGACTCTAGACCGGGGGTCGGCAACCTGCGGCTCCCGAGCCATTTGTGGCTCTTTCACCTCTGTGCTGCGGCTCCCTGTGGCTTTGGGAAATAATTGGTCAGTATTTAATTAAAATGTATTTTATGTTAGTTTGTTAGCTTTTGAAATGTAATTCTAAATTTGAAGATTATGGTGATCTTGTACAATCTAAGTGTGGCGACACATTTCCTCACAATTAGCCAGCATTCCGGCTAAGGGAGATAGCCTACGGGGGTTTGTGAGTACGCGTCTTTTGCAGCATCTGCGTCCATGGGGGCTGGGTTGAGGGAGGCTTAAAAGCAAGGCTGTTTAGTTCGAATAAAGTTATTCGACTGCAGTTTACTGACTGCGTGAGCACACCGCTACAACGTGTTTTTATCGCTATTAATATATGTCACCACTGCCAATACCTGACACCCGCCAGTGCGCGATTTCTTTAATTTTTCGATCCAAGGTAAGCCAACTATGGAGAATTCTAAAAAAAGAAAAGTGACTGAAGAAAACAGAACGTTTAATGATACGTGGACAGATTCATTTGCTTTCACTGTTGACGAGACTGGTTTACCGGTATGCTTAATATGCAATGAGAAACTAGCAAACAACAAAAAGTCAAATATCGCAAGGCATTTCCAGAATAAACACGCAGCCTTTGCTCAAAAATATCCGGATGGAGATGAGAGAAAAAAAGCCGTTTCGGAACTGATGCGGAAGGTTGATCTGAGCAAAAATCATTTCCAGAAATGGATGAAGTCTGGAAAATCAACGACATACGCCAGTTATATTGCCGCTCAGGAAATAGTCAGGCACGGGAAGCAGTTTACAGATGGTGAATATATAAAAGAATCTTTCATTAAGATTTCAGAACATCTATTCACGGACTTTAAAAACAAGAGTGAAATTGTGCAGAAAATCAGGGATATGCCCCTCTCTGCAAAGACTGTCAAAGACAGAACCATAAAAATGGCAGAAGACATCACAAGACAGCAAATTAAAGACATCAATTCAGCTGTGGCCTACTCGATTGCCTGTGACGAGTCTAAAGACAAAGGTGATATTGAACAAATAGCGTTGTTCTGCCGGTATGTAAACTCTGCCGGGCCACAGGAAGAACTGATTGAGTTGATACCTCTAAAAGACCAAACACGGGGGGAGGACATCTGTGAGGCTGTCTTGAATTGTTTAAGAGCCAAAGGAATAAAGACCACCCATCTGGTGTCAGTAGCTACTGATGGGGGCACCGAATATGACGGGAACGCACAAGGGAATTGTGGCTTTACTGCAGAAGTCGCTGGACAGAAAGCTGCTGACTTTTCACTGCATCTTGCACCAAGAGGCACTGTGCGCTCAAACATTTCCTCCGGAATGCACAGAAGTAATGGATGTTGTTATTCAGATTGTCAATAAAATAATGGCAAAAAGTTTAAATCACCGTCAATTCCGTTTGTTACTGGACGAGCTGGAAATTGCATATTCTGATCTCCTGCTGCACAACAAAGTCTGATGGTTGTCCAGGGGGGAGGTGCTGAAACGCTTTGTCGCGTGTCTGGAAGAAGTGAAAACTTTCCTGGGCAGCAAAGGGCTCAACTTTCCTGAGCTGGAACAGCCAGAGTGGCTGGAAAAGCTACACTTCATGGTAGACATGACAGCGCACCTGAACACGTTGAACACAGCTCTTCAACGGGGTAAGGACGTACAGCCCTGCACATGTTGGAGGATGTTTTGGCATTCGAGCGCAAGTTGAAGTTGCTTGCCAGAGATTTACAGAAAGGCACATTGTCTCACTTCCCCAATTTGAGAGAGTTCAAACAAGGTCACGACATGATAAATTCGGAGTATTTACATTCTGCAATCATTGCAATGCAAACATCGTTTGGGAAATGCTTCTGTGAGTTCAGAGAGGAAAAAAACACATTATCCTTCCCGGTCACTCCCCTAAGCATCGATCCATCCCTACTAAATACGACTGCATTGTCAGGTGTGAGTCAACCTGAACAAGTATGATAAATATTTTAATTGCCTATTATTTTACGTATATTCATATGTTTTCATTGTTCAGTGAAATAGTCCTTTTATTTTTCAGGTTGACAGCTGGCTGACGTTATTTTTGGTTTGCTGCTGGCGGCAAATTTAAGTTTGGCGTTTTTCATAAATACAAGAAGGACTCAAATAGACGTTGAGTATTTTACTTAAAAGTAACCTTCAACCCAACGTCTTTTTTTCGGAGTTCAAAATGTTTTTGTTGCATGCAGAAATGTAATTTCATTTTCTCTGCAGGAGTTCATCAATTTCATAAATGCAACACATTATAGTTTGTTTATACATAGCATAAAGGCAAAACAAAACGTTGTATGCAGTGTTATTTCATTTTAAATGTCAAGCGGGTTTTGCGGCTCCCAGTGTTTTCTTTTCTGTGGGAAACGGGTCCAAGTGGCTCTTTCAGTGGTAAAGGTTGCTGACCCCTGACCCACCCACCCTCCTAAAAGCCTGACAAAAAGGCAAGCGAACTAAGATAGAATACAAAGCCAAGGACTGCTCTGTCGGTCTCCTCTCTCCCTTCCCCCAGCCAGCACAAAAAAATAAAATGACCTTGCAAGAAAGACAGTGAAGTCTCAGCAAAGTAAAGTATTTACATTCCATCTATTAAACAAACAAGAACCAGAATAGTATAATCTCTTAGAGAGAAAAACCAGCGCCATCTTAAGTTTAACCTTAAATCTCTAAAAAAACCTTCAAATTTGGTTATAAGACGCTATAATAAAACAGAAAAAAATGTTAGTAGTATATTATACTTGTAGAATTGTGGAGACAGTCTGTGAAAATCAATCAGCAATCAGCTTTCAATCATGCATTGTACAAGATTGTGGCGTCAGCTCTGTGGGGTTAAAGAAGAAACGACACAGGCATTAAGGTAATTAAAATCTGCCACTTTGTACCTTTCTGTCAAATCCGCTGGCATACCTCACCCAATAACTATAGGCTTTTGTATCTTCTGCCCAATGGGAAGGAGGGAAGAATGCTCAGGATTGGAGGAGTATTTGATTATGTTGTCAGCCATATCATGGATCATCACCTTGTCATGGCAGAGAGGTTTGTGAGTTCCTGAGACCCCAAGAGTGATGGTGTCTGAAGTTTGGCCGTCTGGCACTTACCTCCTTGTGGGGCCACCCATGGCAGTAAGGTCAAGTAAGGTAATATTTAAAAAATATTAATTAATAATATCATAAGTAATTAAACCCTCCCAAATTTATATGTATAAAAAGAAACCCTATTAATAGGAGAAAAAAACTACCAATTAATTAAGAAACAACAAAAAAAATCAAACCAAATATTAGATGAAAGGAACAAATCCCTTTATCCTCTTTTCTCAACCAAATATCTGAATAGCCATTGAAACAGTCAAACCTGAACCATAAATCCGTTTTCTAAAAAAAATCCAATAACATGCAAGAATGAACAAGTGTTCTTATCTTCTTTTATTAATCTTTCAATGAAATCCAAATAACCTTCATATATCTTCTTTTCAAAATGTGAATAATATACAGAAAATCAAACAACTCTTCAGATAGTTTATTTGGTAGTGGCGTCAGTAACAGCGGCAGGTATAGTTTGAACTAAGTCCAGAGCAACTTTTGGATCAAAGAATGTGCAAGGAAGAGAATTAGGAGGAAAAACTTTAATTCTTGTAGGGTAACACAAAGAGGGAAACAATTTCTTATCATATGCTTGTTTCATTACCAAAGCAAATCTTGAGCTTTGTTCCATTACTTCTTTTGGATAGTCTTCATAAAAACAGAGCTCAGACTCCTTGAATCTAAAAACTTGCCTGTCGCATTATTTGATCTTTAACTTTAAAGTGATGAAAATGAACCAGAATGGATCTTGGTCTACTTGCGTCCTTAAATTTCGAAGTAAACCCGCTATGTGCTCTTTCTATAGCAGGTGGCTGTGATAAAATAGTAGGAAATAGAGTATGGAAAAGCTTACCACAGTAAACTGTTAAATCTCCATCTTCAGCTCTTTCTTGCAATCCAACAATTTGTATGTTCTTTCGACGAGACCTAGTTTCTGGGTCTATAGTCTTATTTTGATATCTTTCCAAATGGGTTGTAGTTTCAGACAATCTTTGCTTAGTTAACTTCAGCTCCTCTTCATGTATAATAACTTGAGTTTCCACATTTTTAAGTTTTCCCAGAAATTACTTCATTTCATTATTATTCTTTTCTAGTTGGTCTTTAATTGACCCATTCTGATCTTGAATTGAATTCAGTGTCCGAACGATATCTTCAGCCCATGATGGCATTTCATCAGATCTTTCCTTTTCCATTACCTTTGTCACTAGGTTCAGACAGATTCTTCCCACTCCTCGTAGACATAGACATATTACTCCCCTTCAAGAATCAGCAATTAATTTTTTTGTAATTTATTTTTTATTGAAGTTCATCATCAAACAAACATTTCCATAAGATGAATTTCAGACATTGTACATATATATCATATATGTCACAAATCTCCACGTAGTGTTTATTTGAGGTATGCACTTATAGAAAAGAGTGGAATGAAAAACAAGCAAAAGGAAAAAAAAACTATGTACAAGTAGGGAGAGTAGGGAGTGATCTTTTTTTTAACAACATATTGATTTGTGAGAATAAAATCAGGCCTATGAGGCATTATGTAGTTAAACCATTTTTTCCCAGTATGAATCAAATTGTTCCTGCTTATGATTAACAGATGCTGTTATCTTCTCTATTTTGTAAATGTCCATTGTAATTCCCATCCATGCCAACTAGGGGGAGAGAAAGAAAACTAAGAGCAGCACAAAATTGTCCATCGACAGACAGAGTCGGTCTCCCACACCTCATTTCTTTGCCTCCCTCTGGTGCTCCTCTAGCCTTTTCTTTCTTCCATGGGTTTCTATCCTCTCCTATTAGATTCCTCCCTCTCCAGCCCTGTATCTCTTTCACCTGTCAACTTCCCAGATCCTTACTTTACCCCTCCCCCTCCCAATTTCACCTATCACCTTGTGTTTCTTCCTCTCCTCCCTGCACCTGCTAACTCTGACTCCTCATCTCTATTTCTTCAGTCCTGATGTTTCGGCCCAAAACATCAACTGTACTCTCTCCCATAGATGCTGCCTGGCCTGCTGAGTTCTCCTGGCATTTTGTGTGTGTTGCTTGGATTTCCAGCATCAGCAGATTTTCTCGTTTGTGCACAGAGTTGGCATGTCATGTTACAACTATGGAAGCTGGTGAGACCACACGGAGTATTGTGTGCAGTTTTGGATCGTCCAACTCTAGGAAGAATGGCATTAAGCTGAAAATGGTGCAGAAATGATTCACAAGGATGTGACTGGGACTGAAAGACTTGAGTTATAAGGAAAGTCTGGATCGGCTGGGACTATTTTCTCTGGAGCTTAGGAGACTGATGGATGAGCTTTTAGAGATTTATAAAATGTGAGATGTAGATGAGTATTCACAGTCTTTTGGCCAGGGGAGTCTAAAAGAAGAGGGCATAGATTTAAGGTGAGAGGGGATAATTTTAAAAGGGAGCTTTTTTTTACACTGAAGGCCTGTTTCCATGCTGTCTATCTCTGTGAACCTATGTCTGTTGCAGGAGGAAGTAATATCATGTTTATCTTCATTATTCTCAAAGAATATTCTTTTCAGGGTTGGAGGCCAGCAATGGCAATCCCTAGTTAAGAGCGGGGTGAATTTTTTCCCACTAAACAAATGACATTCCTCCTTTCCACCCATCCACACACAATCCTGCAATTCTGCCCTCTGCTGTTATCATCTAAAACATATCAATAGTATTTAAAATACACGAAGATGAAAATAGTTTTATCTGATTGAAGGAGTTTGGTTGTATTAGTAGGCATCATGGCCTATGCTGGCAAATGACTGAACCCAGATGCAGAGGAACAAAAAACTCCCATGTTGAGACCAAAACAAGAGTTTATTCATAGGAACTCCAACTGAACTTTGGGGGCTTGACTGACTGTGGAGGAATTCTGCCAGACTAGGGGTTCATACCTTTACATAGCTGTAGAATTGCATGTCTGCACTGCTCAATGCATAGATCAGCAGAGATCAGGTAGTCCCCTTTAGCCAACTGGTGTCAGTCACAAGACCATGTAAATCACAAGACTCTGTGACTTGAGTGTTCTTAACTGTTAGTACAGTACTCAGCCTGGGGAAAAATTCTTGTCTTATCACTAATGATTATTAATAATTCTTGTTAAAATGTGCAACCATTCTGCTTGCATGTCCTATAAGTTATGTAAAGCAACTTTCTGTATCCAAAGGCAGAGTCACTGCTCTCAGGAGGGATGGCTTTCCATGTCACATAAAATTAAAGTGTCTCTTGAATACCTGGATCCAAGACTACGTCCACACTAGACCGGATAATTTTGAAAACGCCGATTTCACGTAAAAATGATAGGTGTCCACACAACTTTGGAGAGTGTTTCTGAAAAGCTCTGGTTTCGGGGATGAAAATGCCGTTTTAGTGTGGACAAAGAGTAAAAACTAAGAGAAAAAGCTTTGGTTATGGATTTATCCGGTGTAGTGTGGTGTTACGTACCCCGTAACTGGGTGTCTGACCAGCAAAGACAGAAGTATCCATTGGAGTCTGGTGGTACTATTTTCAAAAGTGTTTATTAGTAAATTAAGCAAAACAATACCAATAATGCAAATATACATATAACACAGGTTAGCATTAATAAACCTAAAAGTGTGGGAATAATAATAAGCAATAATAAACAAGCTCTATTGACGTCTGGGGTAAATGAATTGTCATAGAAAAGTATAAAGTTCAGTTCAGTTCATGCGTGCTGAGGTAGTTATGGTTGTTGCGTTGTAATCGTTGGAGAGAGAGAGCAAACGAGATGTAACAGCAACTGTTGCAGCGGGCAAACCTTTTACTCTTCTTTTTATTAGTTTTTTAATGCACTTTCTACATCACTACAAAACCCCAAATCAAAATGAAGAAAATTAATACAAGTGCAAAACTAAACATACAATAATAATATAATACAAAAAAGATAATTGAGAAAGCACCCAAATTGAAGATATGTAAAATTAGTATCCTCCCCAAGCCCCGCAACAAAAAAAAACTCCAGACCAACCACAACACAATATAGAGAGTATACATCAGGACATTCAAACCCCCAAAACTGTAAGTACACTTAAAAACAGAAAATAATAATGCCTACTACCAAAAAAAAAAGAGCTGAAAGCAAGGGACCGAAAAAAAACCTTAGTTAAGAGGAAGGTTATGAAAGTACTCAATAAAAGGTCCCCAGACCTTATGGAACTTTATATCCGAACTGAATTAAGAACTGAATAATGAATTTTTTCAAGGTCTAAGTAGGCCATAATATCATTAAGCCATTGAGCATGCGTGGGCGGGGCAACATCTCTCCATCTAAGGAGGATTAAATGTCTAGTCAGGAGAGAAGCAAAAGATAATATTCGACACTTAGTCGAACTCAAACGTAAATCTGTCTCACCCAAAAAACCAAACAAAGCAATTTAAGGGTTAGGTTCTAGGTGGTGATTCAGAATATAAGATAAAGTTATGAAGACATCTTTCCAAAATTTCTCTAAGCTAGGACAGGACCAGTACATATGAATGAGAGAGGCCTCGCCCCTTTTGCATTTATCACAGAGAGGACTAATATTAGGGTAAAATCGAGATAATTTAGATTTAGACATATGGGCTCTATGAACAATCTTAAACTGTAAAAGGCAATGGCGAGCACAAAGAGAAGTTGAATTAACCGATTTGAGAATCGAGTCCCAAGTCTCATTAGATAAACAGATAGTTAAATCATGCTCCCAAGCCATTCTAATTTTATCCACAGGGGCACGCCGTAAGGATACTAATTTATCATGAATAAATGATATTAAACCTTTACCCAGTGGATTAATAGAAAGAAAGAAATCCATAACATTTTTCTCAGGCATTTCAGGGAAGTTAGGAATTAAAGGATTAATAAAGTGTCTAATTTGGAGATATCTAAAAAAATGAGCATTAGGCAGATTGAATTTAGCAGAGAGCTGTTGAAAAGATGCTAAGCAATTATCAATAAGATCTTCAAAATGTCTAATGCCCTTCCTATACCAATCATGGAATGTTGAATCATGCATAGTAGGTAAAAAAAGGTGATTATGTATGATATGACTAGAAAAGGAAAAACCATAGAAACCATAAAATTTCCTAAACTGAGCCCATATTCGCAAAGTGTGTCTAACAAGAGGATTAACAATTAATCTGGACAAACTACTAGGGAGTACGGAGCCAAGAAGTGCAGAAATAGGGCACTCGGGTTGGCCATGGAAAAAAGACCAAAAGGTAGCACATACTCCTTTCTTAATCCGTCGTGTCATTGTGGCCATTCAGTTATGACCCCTCTGTCATTCAGCTAGACCGTTCTTCTGTGGTGGACTCGTCACTCTGGTATGAGTGGACACACACACAAGTCCCCACCGGCCCTGCTTTTACACTGTGAGTTTAACTGACCGACCTCCTGGTTCAGTCTCCGATGCCCCCACCTTTCCTATGGGTTCTAACACTCGATCAGTGTCCACTGGTGTGTCTGAAGGGTGTCTCTCCAGACCTGTCTTTTATCCTCACTCACGGGGACTCAGCTATCCATCAATTTTGAATGACTGTGACCATCAAACCAGCCCACCCCTGCAGTCCACTGAGGAATGTTAATGGGCAAAATGGTAGGAGATAAATAACCCTGGCAGAAGTCATAATACAGTAAATCAACAGTCTCTCTCCCCTCTCATCTGTAGCAGATGTTCTTGCATGTTTTCATCTCTCTCTCATGAGCAGCACAGCAACAGTAATAGTTGGTGGTTCTCAGGGAAGGGAGATAGGTAACTCTGCACGCCATTGTCCACCAGATCTGTTCATCACCCATAACAGTGGACATAGCCTCAGAAACGCTTTCCAGGGTGGGTATTTTTGAAAACGCCGGATTGGCCGGATCGTGGATGGGGTAACGGAGAAATCTGAAAACGCTGTCAGACGGCAGCGCGCCATTTCATTGTTTTCTTGAACGCGACCTAACAATTTCAGAACAGACGGCAACGAGACTATAGCCAGAAGAGTTAGAAATGTACTCACCAAATACCGTGACCCATAACTTACCGAATAAATAAGTATACTCACTTTGCCGTTTTCTGTCCTTGCTCGTATGAAGGTGGTTTACCTATTTATGCAAGTACTTCTCTGACAATAGATGTGTAACAGCCTAATGTAACATTGTATGGAAATACAAGATAACACTGATGCAGACATGTTTTACACATTTAACAAGGTGCTTTATTAATGCAACAGAGTTAGTCAGTTTTTCAATGCTCGTGGTCAGCCGGGTCAATCTGACTGTGAACTCCCTGTCGGTTGCCGCTGTACGGCTCTAGTATTTGTTTTTTTTAGTTTTAAGTTCTCCTGCGCGAAAGCCAAGAGCTGTTTGTCATTTTAGGTTTTTCTCGTCCGTAACTACACAAACACGCACTTTCACGGCGAGATTCGACACCAAACATGTCGCTTGTTTTCGGCAGATGTGTCCTGTGCAAGCACAACAGGAGGAGATTTCGCCGAAATCTCCGTTTCAATGTAAATAGAAATATTTTTAAAAGCGCATAGTGTCGACGCCTAAAGTTTTTACGCGAAACTGACGTTTTCAAAATTATCCGGTCTAGTGTGGATGTAGCCTAAATCTTTGGAGAGTGTTTCTGAAAAGCTCCGGTTTCGGGGGACGAAAACGCCGTTTTAAGTGTGGCCGGAGGGTAAAAACGAAGAGAAAAGGCTTCGAAACAACACACACAAGATGCTGGTGGAACGCAGCAGGCCAGGCAGCATCTATAGGGAGAAGCGCTGACCACGTTTCGAGCCGAGACCCTTTGTCAGAACTAACCGAAACGTCGACAGCGCTTCTCCCTATAGATGCTGCCTGGCCTGCTGCGTTCCACCAGCATTTTGTGTGTGTTGTTGTTTGGATTTCCAGCATCTGCAGATTTCCTCATGTTGGCTCGAGAAAAAGCTTCAGTTACGGATTTATCAGGTGTAGTGTGGGGACGCAGCCTTGGGTGCCTAGACCCTGCAGCAGGGTCCATGGTTGTGACAATGTGAGGCATTCAACAACTCCCGATCCTGTTTCCTGATATTAGTGGCACGAGCACAGGATATAGGGTGGGAAGACGTTCAGAAAGTAAAGATGTACTTACTGTTTTGGGATTGGAATATGTTCCCAGTCCAATGATGGGAATGCTGTGTCCATCATTTAAAGGTATTCGGTGATTCTGAGATTCAAAGTTCAAGCCCGTGAACTTTGCTGATGACATTTCTACAACTGCGGGCCGCTCTGGACTTTCAACAACAGGTATGGAATTACTAGTGACCAGTACTGTTCAAACATGCAACTGTTAACTTATTCGGTACCGTCACAGATTTGCATATTTTAATTTAATTGGCCTTTCCTCTTTACAATCATTTGCAAAGGAAGAACTATAACCATTGAGGGCCACTCAACCCCATACACCCGCCTTCTCGCCACATCCTTTGATACTCAAACGGTTAAAACTAGTGCGTCATTGGGGGCTAGTGAGATGAGTGCAGTATAGACGTGTTTTTTCGAGCTCCTGATGGCACACTAAACTATACGAGTTAAAACTGCCTTCTTGAACGCTTGACTCAGTTTTTTTGTTGCAAGATCTCCGTTGCTTGTTTCTCTTTTACGCCACCAAAAAGTGTAACATGAACACCAGTAAAACAGCACGAGGCGGGAAGGGAGCCGCTCACCCGCTAGCCGATTTTGTTTATTCAAAATACACTTTATTCAAAAATAAAATTATGCACAATAAACCATTCAATGACTCTCAGTCCTTTACAAATGTTTCCATTACAGTCTTTACATTCCCACACACTTTCGCCACCCAGTTTGCACTCTGTTACATCATATTTACATAAACTTGTTCAGGGGTATACACCCCACCCCTTACCCCTCAACTCCCATGTGAGAAGAGCCCTAGACTGTGGTCCTTCCCCACCGGGCCCTTGCGGGGGCTGCACCAAGTTTGAGTGCGTCCCTCAGCACGTACTCCTGCAGCCGAGAATGTGCCAGTCGGCACCACTTTCCCACGGACATCTCCGTGTGCTGGCAGACCATCAAGTTTCGGGCTGACCAAAGAGCGTCTTTTACCGAGTTGATGATCTGCCAGCAGCACCGGATGTTGGTCTCGGTGTGCGTCCCCGGGAACAGCCCATAGATCAGAGTGTCCGCTGTTACGCAGCTGCTGGGGATGAACCTCGACACTACCCCTTCCATCCTCCTCCACACCTTCTCCGCGAACCCACAGAGTGCAAAGAGGTGGGTCACCGACCCCTCCTCACTGCAGTCCTCCCGTGGGCAGAGGGGTGTGGAGCTGACGTCCCGGGCATACAGGAGGGATCGGACTGGGAGGGCCCCTCTCACCGCCAGCCAGGCGAGGTCTGGCGACGAGGCATTTTGCCAGATGAACTGGACGGTCTGCTCAGGGAACCACCCCATTGTGTCCATCAAGTCCTTCTCCTGCAGTGCCTGCAGGACCTTACGTGCTGACCACTGCCTGATGGCCCTGTGGTCAAAGGTGTTGACCTGAAAGAACTTCTCTACGAAGGACAGGTATGGCGGCAACAACCAGCTGACAGGGGTGTTGCGCGGGAAAGGGGCCAGACCCATCCTTCGTAGCCAGGGCGACAGGTAGAACCTGGGCACGTAGTGGTACACGGTGCCCACGTACCTGGGATCCACACACAACCTGATACAGCCACACACGAAGCTGGCCATCAGGGTGAGGGCGACATTGGGGACGTTTTTGCCCCCGTTGTCCAGGGACTTGTACATGGTGGTCCGTCTGACCCGCTCCATCTTGGATCCCAGACGAATCTGAAGATGGCTCGGGTGATTTCTGAGCTGAAGGAGTGGGGGACTGGTCACACCTGCGCCAAGTCCAGCAGCCCTGAGAGCACCTCACACCTGATGACCAGGTTCTTGCCCGCTATCGATAGGGAGTGCCCTCCCCACAGTCCCAGTTTCTGTTTGACCTTGGCAGTCCACTCCCACCAGTTCCTGTTGCACGCCTCGGCCCCTCTGAACCAGATCCCCAATACCCTCACGTGATCAGCCCTGATGGTGAAGGGGACGCTGGATCTGTCGGGCCAGTTGCCGAAGAGCATGGCTTTGCTCTCCGTGCGGTTGACCCTGGCCCCCGACGCCTGCTCGAACTGTTCGCAGATGCTGATCAGTCTGCGAACTGACCTCGGATCAGAGCAGAAGACGGTGACGTCGTCCATGTATAGGGAGGTTTTGACTTGTGTCCCTCCACTACCTAGCAGCGTCACCCCTCTTATGTCCTCATCCCTCCTGATGGCTTCGGCAAAGGGTTCTATGTGGCACACGAACAAGACGGGGGAGAGGGCAGCCCTGCCTACTCCAGACCTGATGGGGAAGCTGTCTGTTTCCCACCCGTTGACCTGGACTGCGCTACAGATGTCCGTGTAGAGCAGTTTGATCCAATTCCGGATTCCCACCCCAAATCCCATTTTGGAGAGTACATCCGTCATGTACATGTGCAATATACCATCGAAGGCTTTCTCCTGGTCCAAGCTGACCAGGCAGGCGTCCACCCCCCTGTCCAGCACAGAGGCGATGGTGTCCCTCAGCAGCGCGAGGCTGTCCGAGGTCTTCCTGCCCGGTACAGCACAGGTTTGGTCCGGATGGATCACCTGTCCCAGAGCAGACTTGACCCTGTTGGCGAGAGCTTTGGACAGGATCTTGTAGTCCACATTCAGGAGTGAGATGGGCCTCCAATTTCTAAATTCCTCCCTCTCCCCCTTCTGCTTGTAGATGAGGGGGATGATGCCCTTCCGCATGGATTCGGACATGCTGCCTGCCAGGAGCGTAGCGTTGTTCACTTCCAGCAGGTCGAGGCCCACCTGGTTCCACAGAGCCGAATACAACCCGACCGGTAAGCCGTCGCTTCCGGGAGTCCTACCCGACTCAAAGGAACGGACGGAGCCAGTCAGCCCGTCCAGGGTCAGCGGCTGCTCCAGACTCTCCCGTCGCTTCCCGGAGACCTACCCGATTCAAAGGAACGGACGGAGCCAGTCAGCCCGTCCAGGGTCAGTGACTGCTCCAGACTCTCCCGCTTGCCGTCGTCTAAGACCTGCGTGATAGACGACAGGAAGTTGCGGGAGGCTGTGGAACCGTGGCCTTTTCTCCGTACAGACCGGCATAGAAGGACCAGCAGATCCTCAGTATGTCTGTCTGCGAGGATGTGACTGAGCCATCCTCTTCTTTAAGGTTGTGGATCACAGAGCTCCCCCTGTGCACATTTTGGAAGAAGAAGCGAGAGTACGTCTCGTCCTGCTCCACGTTTGGACCCTCGATTGGAAGATGATCTTGGAGGACTCGGCGGCAAAGTGCTGGGCCTGCCGGCCCTTCACCTCTCGCAGTTCCTCCCTGACGTCCACCCCCTCGACTGCAGAAGGAGGAGTTGCTGCAACTCTGTCTGGAGTTTCTGCAGTTCCCTCTGCCCCTGCCTTGCTCTCTGGATGCCCTTGTATATGAAGAACCTCTTGATGTTCTCCTTGGGGGCTTCCCACCAGTGAACCCGGGAATCAAAGAGGGCTTTCAGGGTTCTCCAACCCGTGTACTCGTTCTCTAGTTCCCCGATGTTCTCTGGGGTCAGCTTGACGTCCCGCAGGTGGCAGGTGGCTCGCAGCAGGCAGTGGTCAGAGAAGAACACCGGCGTGACATCGGTGGTTCTGACCGTGAGGGGCTCTGACAGGACGAGGAAGTCGATCCGGGAACGGGCTGAGCCGTCCGGTCGTGTCCAGGTGGCTGCCCCCGTGGGGTCGCCAAAGGCGTCACACAGCGTGGCCGTCTTTACCGTATCCGTCAGGAGTCTGGAGGTACCGTCCAGCCGCACCAGTTGAAGTCTCCGGCCGGGACGTCGCCAGCAGCGGTGGGAGCCGCTCGCTCCGCACGGGGGAGGCGGACACGGTGCTCAGCCGGAGCGGAGTGCCCCGGTAATCGACGTCTGCTACCAGGAGGCACCCGGCAACCACCTCTTTGACTCGGGTGATTGAGAAGTTGCCTGCTCATAGCAGAGTCCCCAGGCCGGAAGCGCGACAGTCGTTACCCTCCGACCACACCGACAAACCCCGGGTCCACCAACGCGACCACCTCCGGTAGTTGCCGAGGTGTGGCAGTCCGCACTCCTGGAGGAAGGTCACGTCGGCCTTTACTGAGTCCAAGTGCTGGAGCGGCCTTTGTGAAGTCCTTCACCTTCCGTGGGCTCAGGAACTGCAGGTTATTCTCCCCTGGGTGTGGCAGTTCCTGTTCTGTGCCTGGGGGCTTGGTGTCTCCCAGGCCTGCTGCCCCTTCAGACTGCGAGGCGCCATACGTGGCTCCGCTCCCGGGTTCCCGGAGCTGGGGGTCTCTGGTGGACTCCGCCTCCTGTGCTTGTGCTTGGGGGGTGGCCAGCAGACTTTCCCCACTCTCTCTCCTCCTCTCCGCTGGCTTTGTCCACCGTTTCCTCTGCCGGGACAGCTGCTGGCCTCCCCCAACTCCTTCCTCGTCTGAAGTGGACAGGTCGCAGGAGGCTGCGTGGCCCCCTGCCCTTCTCTTCACGTGCTCCTTCCATTCCGCCCTCTGTCGTTTGGCTGGAGCTTGTTGGGCCTCCTTTCGTTTGCCCGCAACACTCCAGCCTTCTTCCCCCTCGGCTCTCCCCTCCTCCATGGACTGCTCCTCCTTTTCCTGTGGAGGGTTCTGGAGGGTCTGCGAGGGGGTGGGGCCCTCGGGGTGCCAGCGCCTTCTCTTCTGCTGGCGTCTTCCTTCGCTTTGGGCGCCACTTCTGCAGGGGTGACGGGTACATCCAATCCTGCTGGGGCCCTTCCAGCACCAGCACCTCCCCTGGTCGCCTGTGCACAGGTGCTGGCACGTTTTAGACTGGCCCTGTCCAGGTGGCCCCCCCCTCTCCGCAGAGGTGGCAGGACTTGGCCTGCGTGCAGTCCTTGGTGAGGTGGCCCTCCACCTTACAGTTCTTACAGATGACTGCCCTGCACTGGGCTGCAACGAGCCCCGCACACCCTGGGCTGCCCGGGTAGCCTCGGTTCCCTCCGATGGCGAAGACCGAGGGTGGGTGGACAACACAGCTGTTGGAGACCACTCTCAGCTTTACCTTGACCTGCCGTTTGCTTGTCCTGCACCCCAGGCTGTCCGTCACGCTCCCCACGTACCGAGCGAGGAACATAAGGACGTACAGGTTGAACATGTGCACGGTGGCAGTCTGTTCCTGCTGGGTGGCAGCAAAGAGGGGCCCGCCGGCTCAGGATCCGGTTCTGCCCTGGTTGCCGCCCTGCTCTGCATCTGTTCTGTCCGGTTGGTCTTGCTCCCCCTGCTTCTTCTCTTGCGCGCTGGTCCCACTGTTCTGCCTTATTCACCTTGCCTGCGCTGTCACACTGTCAGTTGCCTTTCCCAATTTACCGGTGTATCATGGTAGTCCTGCTGCTCACCCTGGACCCAGCTCCCTTCTGTTCCCTCACCTTCGTCTGGTAAGCCAGGCCGTCGCCGTTCCCTCTCTGGAGGTTCTGTCCTTTCCTGTCCCTTGCCCACGTTGGGTAAGCCAGGCCGTCTGCCATTGCTGGCGGAGGGACTCCGTTCCCTTCTTACCCCTCACCTCAGATGGGTTGTGCCCCGCACCTGCCCTGGTGTCCGTGCCTTGCCCAGGCCTCCATGCTTCTGCCTGGGATGCGGCCCTGCCCGGGATCCACGCGGCCCGCCCTGAGGACTCTGACCCTTTCCACCCATTGCTCCCCACGGGTTGTGCCCGCACCTGCCCAGGTGTTCTGCATCTTGCCCGGGCCTCCATGTTCCTGCCTGGGAGGCGGCCCTGCCCAGGAGTTATGCACCCGCCCCAGGGGGCTGTTCAGCCTGCCTGAACTCTGGGATCCTCCTGCCTCGCCTGACCTCCAGGATCCAGCCCCGCCTGCATTACCCCTTGCATGCCATGGCATCCCCATCCTGTCCTACCCCTAGTACTTCAGTGCCTGTATCCTGCATTTGGGTCCATTCCATGACTGCTCCTGACACTCCCTGAGCAAGCCTATAACTGGCGCTTGAATCCCTTTTTGCTCAAGGATCAGGCATTTAAAGAATATATTACGGTGCACAGCTTGCATTTCCTTGAGGCCAATGACAACGGCGAGGTGAATGACTCAACACTCTGGGAGACACTTAAAGTGTATATCAGAGGACAAACTATTTCTTATGAAGCAACGCTTAAAATGGACTAAGCAAGGTAGATTAGAAGAGATTGAGAAAGAATTATTAGTGAATGAACAGGCTCACAAAAACTCTTTGCTCCAATCAGATTATATTAACATTCTCAAATTAAAATACAAATACAGACAGACAGACATACTTTATTGATCCTGAGGGAAATTGGATTTCGTTATAGCCGCACCAACCAAGAATAGTGAAGAAATATAGCAATATAAAACCATAAATAATTAAATAATAGTAAATTAATCATGCCAAGTGGAAATAAGTCCTGTTCTTGCATAAATAAATTGTAAATAATAAATAAATAATTGTAAGTAAACAACTTAATAATAAATTGTGAATAAAGTTCCCAATGTCCGAGTCCAAGGTCCGTGGTGGTCCATGTTCCCAGTGTTTAAGTCATGGCCGCGGCGATCCAAGTTCCCAGTTTCCAAGTCCAAGGTCTGCGGCAACCCAAGTCCCTAGTCTCCTAGTCTGAGGTTCGTGTTCCTCTTTGTCCTCCCTGATTCCCCGGTTCTCTGTGTAGCAAGTAATAAATGCTATTTTATTGAACCTAAGAAAGATGTGTTTGTGTCCTGCTTGTGGGTCCTCTCCCAGCATCTTTGCCCCCACCTTGTGATAGGAGGATGTGGAATCGATATGGGTAGAGCTGCATAACACTAAGGGGCAGAAAACGCTGATGGGAGTTGTGTACAGGCCACCTAACAGTAGTAGTGAGGTTGGGGATGGCATTAAACAGGAAGTTAGAAATGCGTGCAATAAAGGAACAGTAGTTTTAAATGGGTGACTTCAATCTACATATAGATTGGGTAAACCAAATTGGTAAGGGTGCTGAGGAAGAGTATTTCTTGGAATGTATGTGGGACAGTTTTCTGAACCAACATGTCGAGGAACCAACTAGAGAGCAGGTCATTCTAGATTGGGTATTGAGCATTGAGGAAGGGTTAGTTAGCAATCTTGTCGTGCGAGGCCCCTTGGCTAAGAGTGACCATAATATGGTGGAATTCTTCATTAAGATGGAGAGTGACATAGTTAATTCAGAAACAAAAGTTCTGAACTTAAAGAAGGGTAACTTTGAAGGTATGAGACGTGAATTAGCTAAGATAGACTGGCAAATGATACTTAAAGGGTTGACGGTGGATATGCAATGGCAAGCATTTAAAGATCGCATAGATGAACTACAACAATTGTTCATCCCAGTTTGGCAAAAGAATAAACCAAGGAAGGTAGTGCACCTGTGGCTGTCAAGGGAAATTAGGGATAGTATCAAGTCCAAAGAAGAAACATACAAATTAGCCAGAAAAAGTGGCACGCCTGAGGACTGGGAGAAATTCAGAGACCAGCAGAGGAGGACAAAGGGCTTAATTAGGAAAGGGAAAAAAGATTATGAGAGAAAGCTGGCAAGGAACATAAAAACTGACTGTAAAAGCTTTTATAGATATGTGAAAAGAAAAAGATTGGTTAAGACAAATGTAGGTCCTTTACAGTCAGAAACAGGTGAATTGATCATGGGGAACAAGGACATGGCAGACCAATTGAATAACTACTTTGGTTCTGTCTTCACTAAGGAGGACATAAATAATCTTCTGGAAATAGTAAGGGATCGAAGGTCTAGTGAGATGGAGGAACTGAGGGAAATACATGTTAGTAGGCAAGTGGTGTTAGGTAAATTGAAGGGATTAAAGGCAGATAAATCCCCAGGGCCAGATGGTCTGCATCCCAGAGTGCTTAAGGAAGTAGCCTAAGAAATAGTGGATGCATTAGTGATAATTTTTCAAAACTTTTTAGATTCTGGATTAGTTCCTGAGGATTGGAGGGTGGCTAATGTAACCCCACTTTTTAAAAAAGGAGGGAGAGAGAAACCAGGGAATTATAGACCAGTTAGCCTGACATCGGTGGTGGGGAAAATGCTAGAGTCGGTTATCAAAGATGTGATAAACAGCACATTTGGAAAGAGGTGAAATCATCGGACAAAGTCAGCATGGATTTGTGAAAGGAAGATCATGTCTGACGAATCTTATAGAATTTTTTGAAGAAGCAACTAGTAGACTCGATAGGGGAAAGCCAGTGGATGTGGTATATTTGGATTTTCAAAAGGCTTTTGACAAGGTCCCACACAGGAGATTAGTGTTCAAACTTAAAGCACACAGTATTGGGGGTATGGTATTGATGTGGACAGAGAATTGGTTGACAGACAGGAAGCAAAGAGTGGGAGTAAATGGGACCTTTTCAGAATGGCAGGCAGTGACTAGTGGGGTACCGCGAGGCTCAGTGCTGGGACCCCAATTGTTTACAATATATATTAATGATTTAGACGAGGGAATTAAATGCAGCAACTCCAAGTTTGCAGATGACACGAAGCTGGGCCGTGTTGTTAGCTGTGAGGAGGATGCTAAGAGGATGCAGGGTGACTTGGATAGGTTAGGTGAGTGGGCAAATTCATGGCAGATGCAATTTAATGTGGATACATGTGAGGTTATCCACTTTGGTTGCAAGAACAGGAAAACAGATTATGATCTGAATGGTGGCCGATTAGGAAAAGGGGAGGTGCAACGAGACCTGGGTGTCATTGTACACCAGTCATTGAAGGTGGGCATGCAGGTACAGCAGGCGGTGAAAAAGGCAAATGGTATGTTGGCATTCATAGCAAAAGGATTTGAGTACAGGAGCAGGGAGGTTCTACTGCAGTTGTACAAGGCCTTGGTGAGATCGCACCTGGAGTATGGTGTGCAGTTTTGGTCCCCTCATCTGAGGAAAGACATTCTTGCCATGGGGGAGTACAAAGAAGGTTCACCAGATTGATTTCTGGGATGGCAGGACTTTCATATGAATAAAGACTGGATCGACTGGGTGCCTACTCACTAGAATTTAGAAGATTGAGGGGGGATCTTATTGAAACGTATAAAATTTTAAAGGGATTGGACAGGCTAGATGCAGGAAGATTGTTTCCGATGTTGGGGAAGTCAAGAACGAGGGGTCACAGTTTAAGGATAAAGGGGAAGCCTTTTAGGGCCGAGATGAGGAAAAACTTCTTCACACAGAGAGTGGTGAATCTGTGGAATTCTCTGCCATAGGAAACAGTTGAGGCCAGTTCATCGGCTATATTTAAAAGGAAGTTAGATATGGCCCTCGTGGCTAAAGGAATCGGGGGTATGGAGAGAAAGCAGGTACAGGGTTCTGAGTTGGATGATCAGCCATGTTCTTACTGAATGGTGGTGCAGGCTTGAAGGGTTGAATGGCCTAGTCCTGCACCTATTTTCTATGTTTCTATGTTTCTACAAGGCATTCGATATGGTAGAGTGGCCCTATCTAATTGCAACACTCAACAAGTTTGGATTTGGCGACACTTTTATAGAATGGGTAAAAGTATTATATACTAATCCAAAATCCTCCATTCTCACAGATGGGGATAAATCCAATCCGATCTCCCTGCAATGTGGTGTCGTCAAGGGGACCCATTGTCCACCCTGCTTTTTAACATGGAGCTGGAGCCCCTGACAATTGGCATTAGGGGCCACCCACACATTAAAGGTACTAAGTTGGGCAATATTGAGACCCGTGTGACCCTGTACGTGGACGACCTCCTTGTTTGTCTAACCGACACAGTGGTCTCTATTCCCATCCTACTAGAATATATAAATTCCTTCGGGAGTATTTCTGGCTATACCATAAACTGGGGAAAGAGCAAATCCATGGCCTTAGTGGATCAATTTACTGAAGACTTCCTGAAAAAGTTGCCTTTTAGAGTAGAGAAGGACTGTTTCACCTATTTGGGGATTAAACTGACTCTATCATATTGCCCTTTGTGTGGGGCTATAAATCACACAGGATAGCTAAGGCTCACCTACACAAACCTCTTAAGAGGGGCGGTGTTGGTCTGGCAATTTTCAAACATTACTATTGGGCAGCTAACTCCAGGGCTCTTACACACTGGAAACGTGGAGGTGCTGAGACGGAAGAAAAACCTCCATGGCTACAGCTGGAAGCCTCTGCTGTTAAATATTCCTCACTTCCTGCTCTTCTGCTTTCCACTTATGCCTCAACAGACAAGCTAATCCAACAAAACTTCATCTTAAAGAATTCTTTACGAATATTAAACCAGATTAAAAGTGGCTCACCAAATTCCCAGTGTTTCCATACATGCTCCCATTTGTCAAAATCACTCATTTAAGCCTGGACAATTAGATGGGGTGTTTGCAGTTTGGAGAGGGAGGGGTATCAAAATTTTCTTAGATCTGTACATCGATGGCCAATTTGCATCATTCACACAATTAAGCACTAAGTTCAACCTTCTAAATTCACATTTTTTCGCTATCTCCGAGTTAAACACTACGTTAAGGAAAAGTTGAGGAAAAGTGCCCACACTTCAAGCCTATTTCCACCACCCATCCCTTTCCTTTGGTTTCTACAGATTTTATCAGGGAAGCCTGGGCCAAGGACTTGAACTCAGAGATATCAGCGGAACTTTGGGAGGAGGCAATGTCCCGGGTTCACTGTTGTTTTATTAATTCACGCTACAGGTTAATCCAGTACAAGGTGATGCATAGATTGTATTATTCAAAAACAAAACTGAATTGCATCTTCCCATCTGTCTCCTGATTGCGACAAGTGCTGCGGGCTCACTAGTATATCTTTTCTAGTTTTGCCCCACATTATACAACTTTTGGACTGTAATTTTTGAGTGGCTCTCAAAAGCCTGTTCCAGAGACATTCAGCCTAATCACAAACTCGCCAACTTTGGATGTTCTGCGGTGACTCTTGAGTTGCCGCACGACATGCAGATTGCTCTGCATCTAGGAATGGTGGTGGCTAAAAAACTTATTCTTTTGACCTGGAAGTCTACTACACCACTTACCTTTGCACACTGGCTCAAGATGTTGTCTATTATATTGTGTGTCTGCACAAACCCGATACACAATATATTTGAGAGAATATGGGGACCTTTCTTTGCTCAGTGTCGTATTACCTCACATACATAGTGATCTTGACCTGTCTAGTCTCATGAGCGGGTGTGGTGCCTAACCGGATCCCTTTCTTCATTTTATTTTACATTGCTTCTGTGATACTACTATTGTGTCAACATTTTTTTGAAATTCTATTTATGTAATCTTGTAAGTTGTCTGGCAGCCTTTTGTTTTCGTTTTTGATTTGTTTTGTCTGTGCTCCACCTGGAGCTACAACTCCTTGGTATTGTTTTGTACGTCTTCAATATGTTTTATTTTTGTAAAACTGAAAATTGTAAATAAAATATTAAAAAGCTAGTGTGCCATGGGATATTTGACCACCCTGGAGCAGCTGGATAGGACTGCTGATGCGAGTCAAGAATAACCTTGGATGATATATGTAATGCCAGGAACTGAAATAAACAAGGAACTAGCCCCATCAGACAGTAAACTGTTTGCCATCAATTGCATCCTTCTTAATTCCAAAGGCATTACTCCCATTTCTACCTGCAGGGCTGATACTGGTGATGTTTTAAAAGCCCCACTGCACACTCTCAAAACCTGAGCCTGAATCACATCCAGTTTCCTTACAAGAGACCTAGCTGCTGATCCATACGCTGCACTTCCATAATCCAACACAGATCTTACTAAAGCCACACACATTCTCTTCAATGCTGAACAACTTGCTCCCCATTCCCTACCCGTCAAACATCTCACCACGTTTATTACTTTATTACATTTCTCCTCAACTTTCCTGATATGGTCTGCCCATGTTAATCATGAATCAAATCTAACTCCCAGAAATTTAAATGATCCAACTCTTTCTAATTCAATCCCATACATCCTTAACTTCTTCCCTACCTCAATTTCTTTCCTGGTGAAAAATACAGTTTGAGTTTTTTCTACTGAAAATCTACATCCCCAATCATAACCCCACTCCACCACTTCATCAATTGCTCCTTGTAGTTTCCTGATTATATGCTCCATGTTCCTGCCTCTTTTCCACTTTTCCTCTTTTCCCATCATCCACAAACAGTGACCTGCCTATATCCACTGGTATCTTTGTGCAGACATCATTGATCATAATGATAAAAAGTAACGAGCTAATCACATTACCCTGAGGTGTGCCATTTCCCACTGTTTTGATAATTCTGATCCAATCCAAACATGAATTTTTCTACCAAACAAAAAATCTTTAATCTAATTAAAAACTCTACCCCAGCCCCCATCTTGTGCAGTTTAATTAATAATGCTTCCTTCCACATCATATCATAGGCTTTTTCAATGTCAAAAAACACTGCAACTACTGATTCTTTATTTGCCTGGGCCTTTCTTATTTCAGTCTCTAACCTTATCACTGAGTCCATGGAATTCCTTCCCTTCCTAAAACCACTGATAACTTGCCAGCATTCCTCTCTTCTCAAGATCATATGATAACCTTTCAGTTATCGTCCTTTCCATTACCTTACATATATTTGATGTTAGTGCTATTGGCCTGTAGCTAGTGGGTTTTGATGGATCCTTGCCAGGTTTCCTTATTGGAATTACTACTGCTTCTTTCCATGCACTTGGTAATCTTCCCTCCTCCCACACTCTGTTGTAAAGATGAAATAACCAAGAGCGCTCCTTCTCCTAGATTTTTTAGCATAACATAGCATATCAGATCTTTCCCTGGGGAGGTTCGTCTCGATCTCTTTATTGCTCTCACCATTTCTGCCAAAGTAAATGGATCATCAATTATACCATCTGTTTCTTCCCTCCTGTTTAGCACACCTGGGTATTGACTCATTGTTCTTTCCCTTCTCCTCCCTTCTTCAGACAATTTTTCTGAACTATGTATCTTTACAAATGACTTGGCAATGATCTCAGCCTTATCCCTGCTGGAGACTGCTGTCTCCTCCTCAGATATCATTACTGGATACTCCCATTCCTTTCTATCTCCCCCATCCTCTTAATCATTCCCCATACCTCTCCCACAGGTGTTGTTCTTCCTATTAAAAACTCCTCCAACTTGCCCTTTTAGCTTGACGTATAGTTCTTCTCACCACTGCCTGTGCCTTCTTATATTGAATCAAATGCTGCATATTATGGGTTCTTTTAACTAGCCTGAATGCTCTATTTCTGTTTTTTACAGCCTGACAACATTCCTCTGTCCACCATGAAACCATATTTCTATTCATCCTATTTTTACTCCTGGGTATAGATCCTTCTGCTGCCATAATAATTGCTGAAGTCACCTGACTGTTTAATTCATCTATATTTCTAGAAATGTCAATCTTTGTCAATGCTTCTTCACTTAACTTCTGGAACTTACCCCAATCTGCTTTTCCAAACACCCACTTTGGGACTCCCCCACCTGGTCTTATTTCAACTCTTTCACCCACTGAACATAAAATTGGGTAGTGATCACTGCCTACTGTTGAAGCAGTCCAAACTCCCCAGTTACTGATGCCAGCCGAGACATTAGACACTAACACAATATCTAATACCGACAGTTCCTGTTGTTGTGTTTATCCTTGTTCCTCTACCATCATTCATACACACCAAATCCCTTTCTTCCATCAAATCTTCATTTACCGTTCCATTTGGATCAGTAATTAGATCACCCCATATTGTGCTGTGAGCATTGGAATCTGCACACCACACTACTTTATGTCTGTTTTGTCCTTGTATCCTTAGTAGGCTGTCCAGATCCAACCTTTTACATGGATTGTAGTAGTTAATTATAACCATTTCCTCCCCTCTCTCCCACACTTCCACCACTATGTATTCCTAATCGTCTCCTTTTCCAGTACCCTATACGGTATACCTTGCTTGATTAACATAGCACAACCTCCTCCTCCCACTAGATTTCTATCTTTCCTTATCATTATATACCCATATACCACAAAGTCTAAAGCTGGTTTCAACCAAGTTTCCTGAATACACACTACATTACAACCATTTCTTTAATAGTTTGAATTCCTGGCCATTGACCAGTAAACTCCTTGCATTCCATTGCAAAAGAATTGCCATAATGAGTATTAACCAACCCATGACACTTCCCGGCTTGACTGATTAGTGAGGTTCTCCTTCACTTCTTCCCATGTCGGTCCTACTAACCCTAAATGATTTACTGCTGCTTTGACAACCAGCTGAATTTTGTCACTTTTTGACTTTACCTCAGCCGCACTATTAATCACTCCTGCAATGGATGTTACTAGAGCTTATTTTCTACATAAATCCTGTCATTTACTCTTCGCTGCATCTCTCGCATCCCTATTGCTCCCTGTTCATTAGGAGCATTATTCTGTTCTCTTGGCATTCTTACAGCTTCTGCATAAGTGACCTTTGTTTTCACTCTTATTTCTTGAATTTTATTCTCCCGTCTCATAACCTCACACTCACTATATGCCACATTATGAGCTCCTCCACAATTACAGCATTTTGGTTGCACTCCTGTTCCACACTTTCCATATTCACGATCATCCCCACAACTAGCACATCTCCTCTGCCTTTTACAGTTTCTAGCTATGTGTCCAAACCTTTGACAATTATAGCACCTCAATGGCTTTGGCACAATCACCCTTACTGGGTAACTCATGAAACCCAGGAACACTTTCCTTGGCAGTCTTTCTTCTTCAAGTTCAGTCAATACTGTTTCACTTTCCTTTTTCATTCCCTTCTTTGTTGTTTTCAGTCTTAGAACATTAATTACTTTTCCCCTTTGATATTCCTCTTCAACTCCTCCATGTTTATACTCATTGGTACACCCGTGATCACTCCTTTACAACCACCATTTCGTGCTCCCACCCTCCCTGTATATTCCACCTTGCATTTTCCTATCTCTTTTAGCTTAAGTGCTTTCTCAAGTTGTTCTTCATTCGCACATCTTACCATAGATTGCCATCATTAAGGACTTTTGCAAATACTATTTCCCCTATCTTATTTGCCAGAGTCGTTGTTAGCACAAACAGGTTAATTTTCTTCATGTGTCCTTGCGCCTTCTCATTAAATCTAATTATGATAACACCTCCTCTCTGAACTTGTTCATCTTCCTCACTTTCAGAACTCTCTCCACTGTCATTTCTTATTCTTTTATTCTCTTTGTCTCAGTTTCATTCACCCATCCCCTCAGTATCTCCTCATTCCCTTTATTTCTCCCTTCACAATAATCAATTTCTCCCCAGCTGTTACCTCTGATCCCAAATCCCTATCCCACTCCTTCTCCACTCTCTTTCCCTCAGCCCCTCCCCTCACCTTGTCTGACCTGGGCAACCCCTCCCAGCAATTCCCACTCCTTCCCCACTCTCTTTCCCTCAACAAGTTCCAAACCACATTCATACATGCACCCCAGCAACCAGCCTCAACCCCAGGGCCACTTATATTCCTGGCCCCAAGACGAGAATCAGGTGCCTACGATTAAGCCCAAATGAGACAAGGGAACGCCGGAAGACCCGGAGTCTGGAGTCCACAGACCGGACCGTGAGCCGGAACGCGGACTTCATGGACCAGGCCCTGACAACATAGCTCATGCTCCTCATTTTTCTTTCATCAATGTGCCTATCTAAGAGTCCCTTAAGTGTACCTGTCTCTACCACCATACCTGGTAAGTGCATTCCATGCAGTTACCACTATTTAAAAAACACTCATCTCTGATAGTCCCCTATCCTTTCCTCTATTCATCTTAAAAAGATGCCCTCTGGTATTAGTCATTTCCACTCTGGGAAAAAGTCTCTGCCTCTCTACTCTCTCCCTTTTCATCTTCCTTTGCTCCAAAGGGAGAAACAAAGTTTCTTGATTACTCAACCTGTGCTCATAAGAGATTTCCTCTAGTTCAGTCAGCATCCTGGTAAACCTCCTCTGCACCCTCTCTAAAACGTCCATATACTTCCTATAATGCAACCAGAACTGAACACAATATTCCAAATGTGGTCTGACTAGAGTTGTATAGAGCTGCAGCAATACTTTGTGGCTCTTGAACTCAATCCGCGACTAATTAAGCTGAACACACCATATGCCCTCTTAACAACCCTATTAACATACACAGCAATTTTGAGGGACCTATGGACATGGATCCCAATGTCCCTCTGTTCCTCCTACTGCTAAAACTCCAGCCATTAACCTTGTACTCTGCCTTCAAATTTGACCTTCCAAAGTGAACAACTTCACTCCTTTCCAGGTTGAAATCCATCTGCCACATCTCAGCCCAGCTCTACATCCTAACAATGTCCCGTTGTAACCTATGACAGCCTTCCATGTCACCCACAACATCACTCCAACTTTTGCATCATCTCTTCCTGTCAGCTTCCCTAAATTTTCCTCCATTCTCCTCAAAAGGACGTCCTCTGGTATTAGCCATTGCTGTTCTGGGAAAGAAGTGCAGACTGTCCATTCCATGTCTCTTATCATCTTACACACCTCAATCAAATTACCTCTCATTGTTCTTTGCTGATGAATCAACGTTATTTCTTTTGTGTTAGTGGTTTAATAGTAACTCCAGGCTGTAGGAAATTGGGAATGTGTTTCCAGTGGAAACAGTAGAATCCTGGCCAGGACAAGGGTTTGGTTGCTACAGTAGCCCACAGGCCAGCAAACTGGGACAGTAAGGCCAACTCTTTCAATAGGCAGTTGGGATTGCTGTAAAAGTACAGGTCTGGAGCAATAAGATCTGCTGCATTGCAGTGTTATTTAACACTCTGAGACTCAAGTGTTCCTCCGCTTCTAACTTGATGTTCAGTTTGGTCTGTCAGCCATTCTACTCGAGGAGTGGATAGCAAAACTCGCTTAACTGTGTGACATCTTCAAACTGCTCAATGAACTCAATTTGTCACTTCAGGGGAGAATGACAACTGTCTTCAAATTGGCAGATAAAGTGTCTGCTTTCAAAGCCAAACTGGAACTATGGGGACAGCAAATGGACAGGGGCATATTTGACATGTTCCCAACATTAGCTGGGGTCTTGGGAGAGAATGAGGTTTCACCGTCCTTCTCACAGCTGGTGCGCGATCACCTATTTTCGCTGTTGACAGAATTCGGGTGTTACTTCCCAACTGCAAATGACCCAAGACGTGTAAAGGAATGAGTCTTGTGAACGTCCCCAGTGAATCATCCACGTCAGCGCGGGAAGAAGATCAGCTCCTCGAGCTTGCAGATGATGGTGGGCTGAAAAGTATGTTTGACATGACACCTCTGCTGGCACTCTGGATCAAAGTCAAGGCCAAATATCCTGAGTTAGCCATGAAAGCACTGAAAAAGTTGCTTCCATTCCTACATGATATCTCTGTGAAGCAGGGTTTTCTGCAATGAATGCAACAAAAACTAAATTGGGGGATAGACTGGACATAAGGAACACCGTTCGAGTATTGCTGTCTCCTGTCACCCCTCGATGGGTCCGTCTTGTTGCAGGGAAACAAGCCCAGGGCTCCCACTGATTCAGCGATATTGGTGTGTTGCAATGATTTTATATGTTCATAAGGGGAAAATATGCTCTGTGTGTTTAATATCGGAACGTTACTTAAGATGTTATGATGCTACTGACTTATAAGTACTTATAATTGACATCACTATACTGTAATCATGCGAGGAAAATATGAGCTGTGCATTTAATATCCAAACATTACTTAAAATGTTATGATGCTATTGACTTATAAGTGACTTATAACTGAGTTATCACTATATTCATGTGAGGAAAATATGCGCTGTGTCTAATATTAAATTTGTTAGATAAACCTTTTAGTAACGAAATTGAGTGTATTAGCCACTTATAAGTGACTTACAGTTGACTTATCACCTATATTCTGGTTGTGATTAACACTCCCCACCCCCCCCCCCCTTCAGCCAGTCCACAAGAATATTGTCAATATTAAACCAGTCCGCAGTGCAGAAAAGTTTGGTGACCTCTGCTCTACCTGATGGCAACAGCAAGAAAAGAGCTTGGCCTGGGTGGTGGGGATCTGATGATGGATGCTACTTTCCTATGACAGCATTTCATCTAGATACGCTCAATGATTGGGGTGGCTTTACTCATGATGTACTGGACCATATCCACTACCTTTTGTAGGATTTTGATGTCTGCTGATGCTGGAATCCAAAGCAAAACATGCAAGATGCCGGAGGAACTCAGCAGGTCAGGCAGCATCTATGGAAATGAATAAACAGTCAATGTTGTGGGCCAAGACCCTTCTTCAGAGCTGGAAAGGAAGGAGGACGATGCCAAAATAAAAAAAAAGTTGGGAGAGGGAAAGGAGCAAGAATTCTCTGCGGTTAGCCGCTAGAATGCCGTGGTTGGCATGGACTAGTTGGGCTGAAGGGCCATTTCTGTACTCTATTACTCTGTAACTCTAGTTCAAGAACTTGCTAGTTGTAGGAAAGAAGCTGGTGGTATTTCATGAGATATAATACCAGTTTCAGTTCAGGGTCAGATTCACGTTCCTCCCACTCACGCACATACACAGTCCTCCAACCCCAGGACAGACCATCCTCAGCCTCAAGCCTTCAATGGATTTGGGGACACTAGGTCCTGATTTCTTTTCTTCAGTATTTTATCTAATTGACTTCCCATTCTGAAAGTTGCAGCTTGGAAACAGGCCCTTCAGCCCAAGTGGTGTATGCTTGCCTTCCTTTAGCCCCTGATTTCTTTCTGAAGTATTGTCTTGCAATTCTTATATTCCATAAGCCCCTCATTCATCCCTACTTGCCTATACCTGCCGTGCACCACCTTTTTCTTTTTAACTAGGGCCTCAATATCTCTTGAAAACCAAGGTTCAAGAGGGTGTTGGCTTTTAGTTCTCTTATGGCCAGAAGGACACTTTTGCTTAAATGGAAAGATGCGGCCCCTCCTAGTCACGGCCAATGGTTATGTGATGTGATGTTATGTTTAAATTTAGAGAAGATTCGATGTTCAATCTCTGAATCTGGTCAAGACTTTCAAACCTTGTGGGGACCTTTTCTGAATTATTTTCAAAACCTTTGATTTGCTGTTAAAGCACAGATGATGACTAATTTTTTTTCCTTTATTTCTTTATTAATCTTGGTAGTGGGTTAGATTTTTTTATATGATAAAATTATTTATTTCAATGTTACAAATTAATCAATCTGTATGAATATAGGGTAAGGAGTCTTTATATGTGATTTAGTATAATGTATTGATATATATTTTTTCTATTTTTTTGTCATTTGTTTTTTTATTGAAGTTCATCATCAAACAAACATTTCCGTAATATGTATTTCAGATATTGTACATATATATCACAAATCTCCACAAAGTATTTATCTGAGGTATACACTTATAGAAAAGAGCAGAAAGAAAAAACAAGCAAGAGGAAAAAGCTATATACAAGCAGGGAGTAATCTTTTTTTACAACATATTCATTGACTTGTGAGAATAAAATCAAGCCTATGAGGCATTATGTAGTTAAACCATTTTTCCCAGTATGAATCAAATTGTTCCAGCTTATGATTAACAGATGCTGTTACCTTCTCCATTTTGTAAATGTCAATTGTAATTTCCATCCATGTATTTAAAGTTGGGCTCTCCTATGATAACCATTTCCTAGTAAGAATCTTTTTACCAGCCAGCAACAGTATATTCATTAAATATTTATCTCTTTTCAACCATTCTTGAGGTATATAACCAAAATATATGGTCTTACTCTCTAAGGCTATTTCACATTTAAAGATGCTTGAAGGGCATTGTGTATCCCTTCCAATAGTTTTTGATAACAGGGCAGTCCCAAAAAATATGATAATGATTTGCATTTTGATTTCCACAATTTCTCCAGCAAACAGGGAGGTTACTATCATAATGGGATTTCTGAGAGGGTGTAATAAAATACCTTATCAAGTTTTTCCATCCAAACTCCCTCCATTTCTGTGAACTGGTACACTTCCATTGATATCTCCATATTATTGTCCATTCTTCGTCAGATATAATTAGCCCTCCTCCCTTTTCCCATTTTGTTTTAATGTATGAAGTCAAATGTGTTTTAAGATTTGACAACGCCTTATACATGCTTGAAATGATTCTACTACCATTATCTGAATTATATGCTTTTCTAAATAACTCTATCAAGCATGTAATTGCCTTGGTTACATTTTTAAGCATCCTATTAACATATTGTAAATACCGATAAAAATCTTGTTTTTCTAATAAGTGTCTCTCTTTAAGCATTTCAAAACTGAACAGTGTTCCTTCTTTCATTATGTTGCAAAGAACTGTTATTCCTTTAGCTGTCCAGTCCTTAAATCTAGCATCCAATTTATTTGGTGTAAAATCCGAGTCATATGCATACCATTTAAGAATTGCAATATCTTCCTCTAGATTATATTCTTTTATAGTAGTTTTCTATATTTTAAGAGTCAATTTCACCCATGGGTTATCAATAGTATTTATGTACCTTTGCAGGTTGCTATCAGCCAGAATTGCTTGTATAGGGATGGGAAGTACCCGCTCCTCAATGTTTTACTATTGAGCGTCATATGATGGGTCACACCAACATATCACAACTCTCAACTGTGCTGCAAAATAATAATCTCTAAGGGAAGGTAGGCCCCATCCCCCCTTTTCCTTTGCTAATTACAAAGTTTTGAGATGAACTCTAGGCCTTTTACCCTGCCAAATAAACCTTGATAACATCTTGTTCCATTCATTGAATTGATTTTGATTAATCTCTGTTGGTAGGATCTGAAAGAGATATAACAGTCTGGGCAGTATATTCATTTTAATAGACTCAATCCTTGAACTGAGACTGAAAAAAGGAATTAGGTTCCATCTTGCCATATCTTCCTTAAATTTTTACATGAAGGCTGATAATTACATTCTGATAATTTTGCCAAATCTTTTGGCATAATGATGTCCAAATATTTGAAAGACTCTGTGTGCCATGCCCAGGGGTATCGACTTTCAATTTCTCTTGGTGGGCTATAGTAATATGAAAGTAATTGGGTTTTATCTATGCTGATCTTGTATCCTGATAATTGACCATATTGTTCAAAGGATTGCATCAATTTAGGTAAAGAGTATGTTGGTTGCCCTAGACAGATCAAAATGTCATTCGCACAACAAGCCAATTTATGCTCTGTCCCTTTAATAGTAATTCCCCTGATATCTTCATTTTGTCTGCTGTATTGAGCTAATGGTTCCAGATATAACGCAAAGAGTAGTAGTGACCATGCACAACCCTGTCTCGTGCCCATTTCTAGGGTAAGACTATTTAATAAACATCCATTGATTTTAATCCTAGCAGTAGGGCTGTCATATAGTGTCTGTATAGTTTTAATAATTGTGTCTTGGAAACCAAATCTATGTAAAACTCTGTAAAGAAAATTCCAGTTAACCGAATCAAATGCCTTTTCAGTTCTATGCTTATCACTATTGCTTTGATTTTATTTTTGGCATTGTTGAAAAAAACCTGTCTGATTGTTACGTATCAGTATGGGTAGAAACTCCTCTAATCGTTTGGCCATGATGGAGGTAAATAATCTATAATCTACATTAAGAACGGATATTTGTCTGAATGACCCACATTCTGTTTTATCCTTGCCTTCTTTCGGTATAGCTGAGATTATTGCTTCCTTCCAACTGGGTTGCATTTGTGCCTTTTTTAGAGCCCAGTTCAGTGTGGGGAGTAAAACAGGAATTAACTCATTTTTAAATTCTTTGTACCACTCTGCCGTATACCCATCTGATCCTGGTGACTTGCTTAATTTAAGCCTACTAATTGCAGCTTTTAATTCAACTTCAGTTATGTCAGCAGTCATCGTTCTATTTTGTTCTTTGCTTTAAGTGGGTAACTCTAGAGAATTCAAGGTGTCAATTTGGGTTATGCTTCCCCCTGGAACTTTGGAATATAGAGTTTTGTTAAACACTTCAAAAGCTTCTTGAATTTCACCTAGCTTATTTTTTTTTATCATTTTCATTCTTGGGTTACTAATTCTATGAATTGTATTTTCTGCTATCTTTTTTCTTCAGTTTCCACACCAGTATTTTCATAGATTTTAATCCACTTTCATAATGTCTCTGTTTCAGAAACATTAAATTTTTCCTGAGTTCTTGTGTAGCCAAACTATTAATTTCATTCCTAATTCTTTTAATTTCCCCTAATGTATCCTGTGTCAAATTCAATTTGTGTTTTTTCTCTAGTTCCTTCAGCCTATTTGTAATTCCTCTAATGTTTTATTCCTTTTTTTCTTATATGAAGATATCGCTATAATTTTCCCTCTTAAGACAGCCTTCAGAGTATCCCATAAAATAGGAGGTGACACCTCTCCATTATCATTAAATTCTAAGTAGAGTCCAATTTCTTTTTTAATTTGTTCCTTAAAGTACGGATCATTGAGTAGACTTGAATTTAGTTTCCAAATGGAATTTTTTGGTTGTAGGTCAAAATCAACAATAAATATATAGGTGCATGGTCACTTATATCTATTGTCCCAATTCCACAGGTGTTTATTTTGTCTTTCTCTTTTCCAAATGTTATGAAATAGTCTATTCTTGTATATACAGAATGGGGAGCAGAATAATGAGTGTAATCCCTTCTGTCGGGGAAAATGTCCCTCCATATATCAATTAAACCAACTTTCTCAAAAAGCGTATTAACTTTTTTATGCAAGGATTTTGTTCCATAGGTTTTTCTATTGGAAGAGTCTGACTTTGGTTGTAATTGTAAATTTACGTCTCCCCCACATATCAGGAGACCTTCTGTTTCCACTACCATAATATCAGTAATTTTCTGAAAGAAACCAATATTACTTCCCAGGGGTGCATATATATTCAATAGAGTAACTGAATTGCCATCTATATTCCCCCTTACCAGAATATATCTGCCCTCTTTATCTCCCATTTCAAATACTTTTTCAAAATTTAGCTTATTTGCGATAAGAATAGCAACTCCTCTCCTATGTCCTGATTTATATGAGGAGAGAAACAAATTAGTGAAGCCCATTCTCTTTAGTTTTCTATGCTCATTATCACTTAAATGAGTTTCCTATAAATATACTACATGGGCTTGTTCTTTTTTCATTTTGGATAAAATTCTATTATGTTTGATTGGATTTAATAGCCCATTGACTTTAAAAGAAATTAATTTTACTTTGTCCTTAGCCATCTGTATTTATGTCAATGTATCATTGAAATTAGCAGAATAAAACTTAATCGATCTACCCCCTGAACAAATAAGGACCAAGAAATGCAAATAATAACAAAATTGGCAGCGAACGTGTGATTCCAAGGCTGAGGTCTCTACTAGATGACCCTGCACTGAGCTAGAGGAAATGTTTAGCTGTGGGGGATAACCCTTACTACTTGTGAGGTGAGGGCCCCCATTGCAGTATTCATAAAAGTCAGTGAACAAATCCATTACACAGAAAACATTTCCCTGTGTACTCCTCTTTTATACACACACACACACACATATATATTACATACATACGCATATATACACACATATATATATTCTCATTTTGGTGGGGAAAAGGGAGTAAGTGAGCGAATAAAGAATAACAACTAAGTAATATAAAATCCACATTATAATAAGTATTTCTTGAGATAGGTATATCACCGTCTACTTTTGCTTACGTTTAGTTTTTCAACATTTTTAAAGTTAGCCAAACCTAATGGCTCTTCTGGAGGGGGTGATGGCTGTCTTTGGAAAACTCCCAGTCTCTTCCTGATATACTTCTCTTGGCTTCCTCCCGCCTCCTGCCTTCTCGATTATTCTCGCACTATTTCCCAAGCGGAGCGGGATAATTCCTCTGCCCGGCTTTCCCGCAGTTTGATCACGCTGTCAGACAACCCTCTGGCCTTTATGTCTGTAGTTGCCTCTTCCACTGTCAGATACAGTTGGATCCCGTCTTGATAAAACACTCGAAGTTTAGAAGGGTATGGAGTTTGAAATCTAATCCTTTCTTGATTTAGTATTCGCTTTACTTCAGAGTATTCTTTACGTTTCTGCAGAACCATGGGGGGGGGGGGGTAATCTTGGTCGAAATATATTAATTTAACATCTAAAAATGCCCTCTTCTTACCCCAGGCCCTTTGTAGAATCTCTGCCTTGGTACTGTACTGAAGGAATTTAATTATTATTGAGTATGGCTTATCTGCTCTATCTCGAGTAGGCTTCGGGACGAGCACATGATGCGCTCTCTCGATTTCCAGCTCCATAGTCAAGGGAAGCTCCAGCGCGTTCTGCAGCAACTTTCCGACAAACTCCGTCCACTCCTTTGGGAACGTTGTATATTCTGATATTTTTCTGCAGTGATCTTCCCTCCAGGTCAAGCAGTTTACCTTCTTGGTGATTTAACATTTTTTATCGTCTTACTCAGTATCCGTTCCACGTTTTGAACGTGATCTTCCACCTTCTTGATTTGAGTCTCTGCCACTGCTATTTTTTGATTGACGTTGGCGAGCTTTGACTTAATATCATGTAGCTGCTGCTTTATTTCTTTCTGGAACTCCCTTACCTCTTTCAGTATTTTGATCATATTCGCTGCTTCACCTGAACGAGGCCCAGCGTCCGTCTCGCTAGCATGCGGTCGGGTAGGAGAGCCGCTCGCTGCACTCCTCTCGGCCGCAGACTCCGCAGTGTCGCTTTTATAATTTCCATTCTTTTCCCCCATTCTTGCCCCTCTTTTCAGTTTAAATATTTTTTGAAAAATACTATATTTGATGGGTTAATGGGGCTTAATATGCGTTTTCCCGGAGGAGCTGGTGACTTAAGCTGCCATTCTCGACGATGACATCACCGGAAACCTGATATATATTTTTTCTTGTATTCTGTATTCTTATATGTAAATTAATAAAAATATTGGAAAAGAAAACCAAGGTTCTCTACTCTTGTTATCTTTACCTTTTATTATGACAGGCATATACCAGCTTTGTACTCTCATAATTTCACTTTTGAAGACCTCACATTTACCAGGTACACCTTTGCCAGAAAACAGCGTGTTCCAATCCACACTTGCCAGATCATTTACTATCTCAACCCCCAGACCCGAGCAACACACACAAAATGCTGGTGGAACGCAGCAGGCCAGGCAGCATCTATAGGAAGAAGAACCTATCTTTTTGCATATTTGCTTTGAAACTATTGACATTGTGATCACTAGGTGCCAAGTGTTCACCTATACTTCTGTCACCTGCAATGCCTTATTCCTTAATGACAGATCAAGTATCACACACTCTCTCGTTGGCACTTCCACATACTGATTAAGGAAACTTTCTTCAAACCATTTGACAAACTCTATCCCATCTACGTTTGTATTTCCTTTTAGATGGGAGTCCCAGTCAACATGTGGAAAATTAAAATCACATACTATAACAACCTTATGTTTCTTGCAACAGCCTGTGATGTGTCCGCCAATTTGTTCCTCTAAATCCCTTGGACCGTTGGGTGGTCTGTGATATAGCTCCATTAGCGTGGTTATACCTTTCTTATTTGTCAGTTCACATGGCACAGGTAGCAATCCTGAGATCACCACCAGGAGGCCTTGCCCTTTAACTTAGCACCTAACTCCCTTTGCAGAACCTTGTCACTCTTCCTACCTATATCATTGGTATCTAGGCGGACCACAGCCTTTGGCTGTTCACCCTCCCAATTAGATTGCTGAGGACTCGATCTGAGATATCTGAGACACTGAAATCCAGGAGGCAACATGCCATCTTGTAATCTTATTCTTTCCCTTTCTGTTCCCCTAAATAACAAATCCCTTAACACCACAACTCGCCCCTTCTTCCCCCTTCCCCTCTAAGTCACAGAGCCAGAGGCAGTGCCAGAGACCTGACCGCCAATACTTTCCTCTGCTAGGTCAACCCCCCCCACCCCACCCCACCCCAACAGAATCCAAAGTGATATACCTGTTGTTGAGGGGGATGGCCACAGGGGTACTCTGCACCGGCTTTTTAACCCCTTTCTCGTTCCTGACTGCCATCCTGTTTCCTGTGTCTTGCACCTTAGATGTAACTACCTCACTATATGTCCTATCTATCACCCTGTTCAGCCTCCCAAATGACCCGGAGTTCATCCACTTCCAGCTCCATCTCCTTAATACAGATATTTAGAATTTGCAGCGGGATGCACTTCTGGCAGGTGTAGTTGTGAGGGATACTGGAGGTTTCCCTGCCTTTCCACATCCCAAAAGAGGAGCATTATATGATCCTGACTGGCAGTGGCATCTCCACTGTTCTAACTGAGCAAATGTAAAGACGGGTGGAAATAAAACTCTCCCTACAGTGTTTTTTTTGCCTTCTCTGACTGAAGCCTCTGCTTTTCTCCCCTCTCATTCTGTCCACTCTGGTTACCCCTGCCTTATTTTCATTTGTTCGGGTTTTTTTTTAACCAACTTGAATGCAAATTTGCTGCTGCTAAGATGTCCAAATCTGCCGCGGCTTGCTGCCTTTTCTGCCTGATCAGCAAACCTGAGTTAATTACGTCTTCTTGGGTTTCTGATTGCTTTGACTGGCCGCTGCTCAAAGCTTCGAAACTGCCGCGAATCGCTGCCTTTTCTACTCAAACAGTGAAACTGAGTGAATTACATCTTGTCAGGTTTCCGATCGCTCCAATTGGCCGCTGGTCACAGGAGATTGAGCCAAGCCAGTCTCCCTGCCCCCATTCTAACATCTCTCCACAGGAGCACCATCGAGTGTGTCCTGTCCAGCCGCATCCCGGTGTGGTAGGGAAGCTGCAGGCATTAGACTGCAAGACCCGACAGAGGACAGTGACCATCGGGGTCTCTCTGTCCCCATTTGTGACATTTACTGGAAACATTCCAGATGAAGGGCATTGTTGAGAATTTCTACCGTCCATGCCATGATCTTCTTTCTCCACTACCATCGGGAAGAAGGTACAGAAGCACCGAGGCTAGCACTGCCAGACTGGGTAACAACTTCCCACAGGGTGTGAGACTAATGAATTCCCTGTCACCCCTGAGGTCTCGTCACTAGGACAGCAAGCTGTTTACTGTACTGCACTTTACAATGTGTATTTTGAATAATATGCTATTAACTTATTTATAGTATAATATTTTGGTTTATGTGCTGTGTGTGATCTGTCGTGTGGGTGCACTGTGGTCCGGAGGAACGTTATTCCGTTTGGTTTTATATATGTACAGTCAGATGACAACCAACTTGAACTTTAACTTAAATACACTATTCCTCTTTTGCACAATTTATTTTATTTTTATTGCAAATTACAGTAATTCTTATATCTTGCACTGTATTCCTGCCACAAAACAACAAGTTTCACGACAAATTGTGCTTGATGGAAATGGAGGAGTGCCCCAGGGAGCAAGGGAGGTGCACCTAAATGCTGAAATGGGAGGGGAAACTAGGGTCAGTCTGGTTGAAATTAGCAAGGCTGATCTATTGAATGTGAGACGGGCAAGGAGGACATTGAGAACAAAGTGAATCCCATCCTTACTCTGGCTGGGAAGAGAGGGTATGAAAGAAAAGAGTAGTAAATGGAGGAGTCACAAGAGGTTCTGCAGATGCTGGAAATCTTGAGCAACACCCACAAAATGCTGGAGGAATTCAGCAGGGTTGGCAGCATCGATAGGAGGGGAATAACCCTTCATCATTTCCAGTCAAGACCCTTCATCCAATGTTTATTCCACTCCATAGATGAGGTCTGATATACTGAGCTCCTCCAGCATTTCTGGGGGTTGCTCAAGAAATGGAGGAGACTCTGTTGAGAGCCCTACCACCCATAGCAGAGGGGAAGCCACAGAAAAGGATAAAGGCAGACATCTTAAAAAGTACTGCTGTAAAAAGTCTCATGTCAGAACGAATAACCTTTAGACTTGTTTGTTTACATCTTATGGGAGTTCAAGAATTTCAGCTGATTAAGCTCATTTGGAAGCCTTGAAGTGAAGTGGAAAATTCTTTCACTTCCCCGTGCTGGACAGCGCAGTAACTTCACAGTTAGCATAACGCTATTAAAGTGCAGTCGATCCACATTCAATTCCTGCCACTGTCTGTTCGTATGTTCTCCCCGTGGGTTTCCTCTCAGCGTTTTGGTTTCCTCCCACAATCCAAAGTCGTAAAGGGCAGTAGATTAATTGGTCACAAGAGTGTAATTGGGTACCGTGGGCTTGTTGGACCAGAAGAGTCATTACTGTTCTAGATATCTCTAAATAATATTTGCAATGAAACATTTGGGAATGTTATTAAGTTATTTTTGCCAGAGCACTGTGCAGATCAAAACAACAATTCTCTGATATTACCATGCTGATTCAAGCTCCACACTCCACGGGTTAAGCGTGAAAGTCATTGAAGATTCCTTATTTGCAGAGGGTTAATATCTTATTTTCAGACGAGAATGTGTAAGGTTGTGTAAAATGCAGGTACATTTCCAAACAAGATCCAAGACACTGCTGAAACAAAGAAGTCAGTTTACTGGAGAAATAAACTTAAAGAACTCCTGTCTCTTGTTATCTGCAAAATTCTGCACTTTGCAAAGATTTTCTACATTTTGGCTGCCTTTGCTGTCCCCCATTCTTCTTTCCCTTTCTTTACTGTTCTGTTCTCTACATGACACTGTGGTGAACTACATATACCTGTCTGGACACGCCCCCCCCCCACTGACTGCTCCTGTGGCTCCTCCCACAGACCCCTGTATAAAGGCGATTGGAGGCACTGCTCCTCCCTCAGTCTCCAGGATGTTGTGTGATGGTCTCTTGCTGCTGACAGTACTCTCTCTTCCAGCTAATAAAAGCCCATCTCTCGCCTCACGTCTCCGAGAGTTATTGATGGTGCATCAATTTTATTAGCTGGAATTTTAAAACGTGGAGAGTATTTTACGTCTGGAAAAATTGGACATTGATCCTCAAGCTCCAGAAGCAGCTCTTGCCTTTGAACTCTGGCTTGCATGCTTCCAATCATACCTGGAAGAGATTCCCGTGACTGAGCCCGCTATCATGCACAAAATCCTCCTCTCCAAGGTCAGTCCAAGAGTATACTCCCCCATTAGGGACCTGCCGACCTACCAAGGGGCACTGGATGCCCTCAAAAGACAGTACCTGCGGCCGGTGAACACCGTCTACGCAAGACATCGTTTAGCGATGCGGCAACAGTGGGCCGGAGAGTCGAGCGCTGAGTTTGTCCAAGCCCTACAGACACTCATGTGGGCCTGCGACTGCAGGGGACTGATGGCGGAACAGCATGCGGAGCTCCTGGTACGAGACGCCTTCGTTACGGGGATCAGGTCAGTGTAGGTGTGCCAGCGGCTGCTGGAAAACGCCGATCTTACCTTACGCTTGGCGATCGAGCTGGCTGACACGCTGGAGGCTGCTCTGCACAATACTGACGCTGTCCAGCCGCGCGATCTCCCGCGGGCCCCGTGGACGCTGCAGACCCCGCCACCCGGCCAATCGACCTCAGCTGCTGCCACTCACGAGTCCGTGAACTCCCCACAACCCTCTGGCCAATCGACCACAGCTGCTGCCAGTCGCGAGCCCACGCACTGTTATTTCTGCGGACTTGAAAACACCCCTGAAAATGCGACCTGCTCGAGAAGCGACCTGCTCCAGCGGCAGAAAGAAGGGCCATTTCGCCAGGTCTGTAAGTCTAAACCACGAGCGCGGTCGAGCAGCGCCGCATGTGAGGGATGGAGGCCGCCATCTTGGTTGCCGCCATCTTGCCTACCTGCCTTGTGCAAGGCATGGGGGCAGCCATCTTGGTCGGTGCCTCCTCGCCCCGCCTCCAACCCACGGGTGCTTACCGGGCACCAAGACGGCGATTCAACTCTGGCCTCCATAACCCTCAACCAAAGCGCCCCACACCAGCTTGCAAGGTCAATGATGGACATCCTGGTGGAGGGGAACAGGACTAGAAGCCTGTTTGACACAGGCAGCACTGAGAGTTTTGTTCACCCGGACACAGTGCAACACTGCGGACTCGTGACACAGCCAGTAAGCCAGAAGGTCACCTTGGCTTCTGGATCGCATTCCACAGACATCCAGGGGGGTTGTGTAGTGACATCGGTGGTGCAAGGCACAGAATATCAGAACTTTGCGCTACTGGTCATGCCTCAACTGTGCGCACCTGTGCTATTGGGGCTGGACTTCCAGAGCCACCTCAAAAGTGTGACTATGGCATATGATGGCCCCCTCTCACCACTCACTGTCAGGAACCCTCAGTTTTGTGGGACTTCGTCATATACCCCGCTACTGACCACACACACACACACACACACACACTGACCCGCACGTTCCACCCAGCACCATGCCAACAACCGTGCTACTGACACCATTTGCAGCCTCTCCACTCTCAAGGTCCCTCCCCCACCACTGTTCGCCAACCTGACCCCCGACTGTAAACCTGTGACAACTAAAAGCAGGAGGTACAGCGCGGGGGACAGGGCCTTCATTCAGTCAGAGGTGCAGCGGCTGCTCGGGGAGGGGATCATTGAGCCAAGCACAAATCCTTGGAGGGCCCAGGTGGTTGTTGTTCGGACGGGGCAGAAAAATAGGATGGTCGTGGTCTATAGCCAGACCATCAATAGGTTCACGCAGCTTGACGCGTACCCCCTACCCCAGATCGCGGATATGGTCAACCAGATAGCTCAGTACAAGGTGTACTTGACCATAGACCTGAAATCCGCTTACCATCAGCTTCCCATCCGCCCAGAGGACCACCCCTACACCTCCTTCGAGGCAGGCGGCAGGCTCTATCACTTCCTGCGCAACCCCTTCGGTGTCACGAATGATGTGTCTGTCTTCCAGAGGGAAGTGGACTGGATGGTGGACCAGTGCCAACTGAAGGCCACATTTCCATATATGGATAACATCACCATCTACAGTCACGACTGGCAGGATCACAACACCAACCTCCAACGATTTTTCCAAGTGGCCAAAGCTCAGAACCTTACCTACAACAGGGACAAGTGTGTGTTCGGAACCACCCGACTCACTATCCTTGGATACGTCGTGGAGAATGGGATCATTGGCCCTGATCCCAACCGTGTGCGCCCCCTGTTAGAACTCCCTCTTCCCACCACTCTCAAGGCCCTCAGACGGTGCCTGGGTTTTTTTTCCTATTACGCCCAATGGGTCCCCCATTACGCAGACAAGGCCCGCCCCCTGGTCAAGTCCACCACATTTCCCCTCTCTGCTGAGGCCCACACGGCCTTCAGCCGCATTAAAGGGGACATTGCCAAAGCAACAATGCATGTGGTGGACGAGACCATTCCCTTCCAAGTGGAGAGTGACGCTTCTGATTTCGCACTGGCTGCTTCCCTGAATCAGGCAGGCAGGCCAGCATTCTTCTCTTGTACCCTTCAAGGCCCTGAAATTCAGCACTCTGCGGTGGAGAAAGAAGCCCAGGCCATAGTGGAAGCTATTAGGCACTGGAGGCACCATCTCGCCGGCAAAAGGTTCACCTTGCTGACCAACCAGCGCTCAGTTGTGTTCATGTTTAGCAACCAACAGCAGGGCAAAATCAAAAATGATAAAATTTTGCGGTGGAGAATAGAGCTCTCCACCTACAATTATGACATCCTGTACCGTCCTGGCAGACTCAATGAGCAACCTGATGCCCTATCCCGGGGAGCATGTGCTAGCGCACAGCTCGACCAGCTATACGCCCTCCATGCACATCTTTGCCACCCAGGGGTCACCTGATTTTACCATTTCGTGAAAGCCCGGAACCTGCCGTACTCCCTTGAGGACATCAGGACGATGACCAGGGACTGCCAAGTCAGCGCTGAGTGCAAACCGCACTTCTACCATCGTGAAAAGGCACAGCTTATCAAGGCCACCCGCCCCTTTGAGTGACTGAGTGTTGACTTTAAGGGCCCCCTTCCCTCCACCGACCGCAATGTCTACTTTCTCAACATAATCGACGAGTACTCATGGTTCCCCTTTGCCATCCCCTGCCCCGATACCACTGCCACATCTGTCATAAAAGCCCTGCGCCAGCTCTTCACTCTGTTTAGATATCCCTGCTATATCCACAGTGATAGAGGGTCCTCCTTTATGAGTGACGAGCTGCGCCGGTACCTGCTAGCAAGGGGCATTGCTACTAGTCGGACCACGAGCTATAATCCACGGGGAAATGGACAGGTGGAGAGGGAGAATGCCACAGTGTGGAAGGCCACACTTTTAGCCCTTAAGTCAAAGGGGTTACCGGTCTCTCGCTGGCAGGAGGTCCTCCCTGAGGCACTCCACTCCATCTGCTCTCTGTTATGTACATCCATCAATGCCACCCCTCATGAGCGCCTATTCTCTTTTCCCAGGAAGTCTGCCACTGGGACCACCCTACCGGCTTGGCTGACGTCCCCAGGGCCAGTGCTGCTCCGGAAACATGTGAGGAGCAATAAATACTCCCCGCTGGTCGAGAGGGTTCACCTTCTACATGCGAACCCCCAGTATGCCTACGTGGTCTTACCTGATGGGCAGGAGGACACGGTCTCCGTCCGCGACCTGTGCCCGCAGGAGCAGCAGACCACTACCCCGAACACACCACGGTAACTATGAACCCTGTACCCACCGAGGTGTATACCCACCTGACACCGCGCACACCAAGCCCTACACAGACTCCTCACGACACTCCCATACCGGGCGCCTCGCACACGCATGAGGGATCACTGACGCCCAATGGGCTGACACCTCAAGTCAGGCCGGAACCAGCACAACCACCATCTCCGGTGCAATCACCACCGGCACCTGTGCAATCACAGCAGGTGCTATGTAGATCGCAGCGACAGATTCGACCACCTGATAGACTTAACCTGTAAATATACTTGTAAGAAACTTCGCCCCATGGGGACTCTCTTTTAAAACAAAGGGGCGGGGGGTGAATGTGGTGAACTACATACACCTGTCTGGACATGCCCCCTCTGCTGACAGCTCCTGTGGCTCCTCCCACAGACCCCTGTATAAAGGCGATTGGAGGCACTGCTCCTCCCTCAGTCTCCCGGATGTTGTGTGATGGTCTCTTGCTGCTGACAGTGCTCTCTTTTCCAGCTAATAAAAGCCTATCTCTCGCCTCACGTCTCTGAGACTTATTGATCAGACACTAATCTCCATATTGTGCAGTTCTTCCCTTATCCTCCTTGTCGTGTCCATCACTTAGTTGTACTCTTTGATTTCTTATCTATACTCCTATTGGTTATTACCTCACTGTCTCCATTCCATGTTTGACCATATCTCTGACAAGAATTGCACTGACTAAGATGACTAAACTTAACCTTTTTATGGCCAGGGGTTGCTGAGGTAGTCGTACATGCAAACTTACCAGAAGCACAAGGTGGATATACCCTTCCTCAACCCTACTCCACCACTTAATAAGTTCAAGGCCTCTTCCTTTTTTTTTGCCTTCAGTTCTCCTGTTCTCTAATTTGGCAAGTGTCCAGTCAGATACCAGAGATATTCTGATGCCTCGATGTTGCAATAGAGTTGGGGGAATCTGGATAGGTTCCTGCCACACAAGAGATTATGCAGTTGCTGGAAATCCAGAGCAGCACACACAAAATACTGGAGGAGGTCATGCAGCATCTATGGAGAGGGATAAACAGTTGACTTTTTGGGGTGAGACCCTTCATCAAGGACTAGAAAGGAAGGGGCAGAAGCCAAAATAAGAAGGTGGGGGAAGTAGGGGAGTACAAGCTGGCAAGTGATAGATGAGACCATTATTCCTCTCCAGAGATGCTATCTATTGAGCTCTGCCAGCATTTTGTGTAGGGTCTTGCTGCTTTGGCCATTCCTTTTTCTCTCTGCTACCTTCTTCCTCCTTGGAAAATATAAAGGCTTGAAAGCCAAGATTCACAGAATTAAGAACCACCTCTTCCCCACTGCTATTAGAATTCTGAATTGGTTCCCTCTTCCACATCCTCTTCGCGGTGATGTTGCCAGGTTGTCTTTTGACAACATGATAAGCATTTTTAAATCATCTTTTCTTTAACTTCTCTTGTCAGCATTATTTGGATTACACTTCTATTATCACTAGCATACTGATCTTGAAAGCCATCTTCTATATTCTCCATGAATTCATTATGTACAACACCTACTGCTAATCTAGTTCTGTCTACCTCCCATTAGTTTTACTATCCTCATTACTTGCACAACTAATTTTCTGATTTACAATGTGCACATTACTCTGTTTGGGGTTTGTAGACAACTCCAAGTGTGTCTTCCGCTATTAATTCTCCATCAGCTCCATCTAAACTGATCCTACTTGATCTTTCAAATGAAAACCTTTTTCTTCATCTTTATCGTAGCCTTTACACTCTGTGACTACTTTACACTGAGTTGCTGCCGCATGATTAGCTGATTAGATATTGCATTAACAAGCAGGTGTACATAATAAGGTGGCCACTGAGTGTATTCATTTCAAGCAAAGAATCAACATCACCACATTCGTTTTACTGTTCACTCACAGGATTGAAGGGTTGATGAGAAAAGCAGCATTTAATGCGCTTGAACTAGGGGCTGGTGGGCTGCACACTCTGTGTTTACTCAATCTCGTCATTGTGGTGGTCCAGTGTTTGGAGCCAGTGACAAGGAACAGACAGACATAATTCATCGTCATAGTTATACAGCACTATAGGCCATTCATCTCAACTCATCTACTCCAACCAAGAAGCCTTCCTGGGTTAATCCCATTTGAACCATATCCCCCTAAATATCTCCTATCCATGAACCTATCCAAATGTCCTTTTACTGTTGCAAATGTACCCAACTCTACCACTTCCTCTGGAGCTCGTTTTATATTCCCACCATCCTCTGTGTGAAAGGTGAATGTACTTTTACTTCTATCCCTTGGGTCCGATGTGTGTAAACTACCAGGCTCTGTTCTCAGTTAACTCCTGTGGAAGAGCACCTCAGGACACAGCCCAAGAGACTTTCAGAGGGTTAGTGACCAAACTATGCTGCACAATGTACAGGAGATTTTCCACTGAGGCTCAAAACATCAGTGAGAATCAACAATAACGAAACATTTCCAAGAAAACTACATGGCAATGGGAGTAATATGAGGGTCAATGTAATACCCCTTGAACAAAATACCTTTCCCTATTATGCAATTTAAAGTTACTTCATCAAGTGTGTGCTTTGCAAGTTTTATCTCAGATAAAGCAAAGCTTGCACCGTTGTCAAACAGCTTTATCTTTTCTTGTTAGTCTCAGCCACATGCCTGGTAATCTTTTATTTATTTTATTGAGAGATCTACAATGGATAACTGGAATTACATCACACCATGAACTCTGTATGCTGGAACATAGAACAGTACAAAGCAATGAAGCCATGTTCAAGTTAGAGGAACAACATTTCATATTTTATCTGGGCAACCTCCAACCATCAATTTCTCTAACTTATGGAAATTCCCCCTTCTGTAACTTCTTCTGTATGTGCCAACCATTGTTTAATTCAACTTAAAATTGTACACCATTATTACTTAACAAAGGAGAGACTATCTAAAATATTTCCTAGTATAGGTAACTATTGCGATAGATGTAAAATTGAAGTAGCTACTTTGTCACATATGTTCCAATCATGTTCTGCATTAGAATCGTTCTGGAAATCTTTATTTTCTACAATCTCTAAAGCTTTGAAAATTAATTTACAACCTAATAGATTGACTGTTCTATTTGGAATAGTTCCGCATCATATTCAGGGTATTTCATCTTCAGATCAACATGTAATCACATTTGTTACATTGTTGGCAAGAAGGGCTATCTTATTAAAATGGAAAGATATTTCTTCCCCTACATTAATTGAATGGTTTTCTCAAGTGATGTTATGTCTTAGTTTGGAAAAAATTAGTAGAATTTTTGATCCTCGATTTGATTTTCAGAGAAGATTTTCTTTTGCCAAATATCATTTAATTTGAATTAAATGTTATCCTTCTAATTTTTTTTAATAAATATGAAATGGCTGTTGATGACTTTTTAAATATATTTAGATAATGGTTAGATGTATTGCTCCGGGGAGTTTGATTCCTAATGGGTGGGTTTTTTTTTCCTCTCCTGTCCATCACCACTCTCTGGTGCCCCTCCTCCTTCCTTCTATGGTCCATGGTAGTCCTCTTTCTCAGACAAGGACAAAGGTAGGCAGGGAACATTAATGTTGCTATGCTTTTGCTCATGTCTCGAGAAGACTGGGATGAAAAGAAAGGAGTTAAATGCCGCCTTAATCAACCACTAAACAACTGGAACATGCATATTCATGAGTGCAATTGCCAAACATGCTGTGCAGCCTGCCTAATCCTGATTAAGGGTTTTAGATTAAAACGACTGTTTATTCCCCCCTCCATTGATGTTGTCTGACATGCTGGGTTCCTCCAACATTTCGCAAGTGCCATAGAAGGGATTAGTTCAGTTAAACATTTCCAGCACTTTCCAGGCACCTACTACTATCTATGTTTAAAAACTTGCACCACACATCTTTGAACTTAATTCCTCTCATCTTAAATTCCTACTTTCTGGGATTTGACAGTTCAATCCTCAGAGAAAGATACCAGCTGTTTGCCCTTTCTATGCCTCACATTGTCACAACCATGGACCCTGCTGCAGGGTCTAGGCACCCAAGGCTGCGTCCCCACACTACACCGGATAAATCCGTAACTGAAGCTTTTTCTCTTCGTTTTTACCCTTCGTCCACACTAAAATGGCGTTTTCATCCCCTGAACCCGGAGCTTTTCAGAAACACTTTCCAGGGTGGGTATTTTTGAAAACGCTGCTCGGGCAGATCAGTGTGGATGGGGTAACCGGAGACTTCTGAAAACGCTGTCAAATGGCCGCGTGCCATTTCATTGTTTTCTTGAATGCAACCTAACAATTTCAGAACAGACGGCAACGAGACTAAAGCCAGAAGAGTTAGAAATGTACTCACTGTTACATACCCCGTAACTGGGTGTCTTACCAGCAAAGATAGAAGTATCCGTTGGAGTCTGGTACTATTATCAAAACAGTGTTTATTAGTAAAATATACCAATCAATATCAACAATGCAAATATACAGATAATACACGTTAGCAATACTAAACCTAAAAGTGTGGGTATAATAATAATCAATAATAAACAAGCTCTATCGTTGTCTAGGGGATAATGAATTGTCATGGGAAAGTATCAATTTCAGTTCAGTTCATGTAGGCTGAACTGTAGTTGTTGGTTCTTTTGCTGTAACCGTCGGATGGAGAGGGAGAGAGGGAGAGAGGGAGAGAGGGAGAGAGGGAGAGAGGGAGAGAGGGAGAGAGGGAGAGAGGGAGAGAGGGAGAGAGGGAGAGAGGGAGAGAGGGAGAGAGGGAGAGAGGGAGAGAGGAGAGAGAGAGAGAGAGAGAGAGAGAGAGAGAGAGGGAGAGAGAGAGAGAGAGAGAGAGAGAGAGAGAGAGAGAGAGAGAGAGAGAACAGTGACAGCTACAGTCAGTCAAACCTTCCTTTATGATCTTGATCCGTCGATGTGTTGTTGTGGCCATTCAGGTATGACCCCTCTGTCCTTTAGCTAGACAGTTCTTCTATGGTGGACTTGTCACCCAGGCAAGGGTGGACACACACACAAGCCCCCACCGGCCCTGCTATAACACTGTGAGTTAAAATTGACCGATCCTTCGTTCGGTCTCCAATGCCCCACACCTTCTCGTGGTTTCCAACACTTAAGCAGTGCTCATATTGGAGTATAAAAATATTATGGAGTATAAAAGTTGTATTATTTGCTGTGTAACCAAAACTATGTAGTCAGCTGGCTATGCATGTAACCAAAATGAAATCCTAAGAATGTAGAAGACAATGGTGTGTTAAAGGTAGCTAAAGAGATGTAGATTAGAACTGGTCAGTTCTGAGTTTGCTATTATTTTGCTTAGTTCTGAGATTGCTATTTGCTATGCATGTACCCAATTTAGTAGGAGAATGAAACCTTAAGAATGTAGAAGACAATGGTGTGTTAATGAGAGGCAGCTAAGAGATGTAGATTAGAACGTAATTAAGTCAATGGGACATACGTGTGGTACGTGTGAAACTGGACCAGGAGATTGCTATAAAAAATGCTATGTACAAGGATCGGTGGGCAATCAGCGACTAGCTCAATGACTGTCTCAGCTTTGATTTGCAAATTAAAGTTTAACCCTTCTTGAAGAATCTTCTGTGTTTCTTGGTCATTTCTGGGGCACGAGAAACCATGACAAAATTGGCGACTGTGACAGGTCCGGAAAGAGACCTGCGGAAAGGAAACGGCAGATTGGGGACGCTTCCCAGTCCTCCGGGACCCCCACAAGGCTAACAGAATTAAGGGTGCACCCAAACAAAAGGTAAGCGCTTTTTGCAACAATTTGGACTAAGAATTCTGTTGGCTTTGGGGAGGTCTTGGAGTCCCAGAAGTGTGGAACCACTGCCGAAGGGTTTCTCCGGTCCAAAGAATCTGGCAGAATTGGGGGTTAACAGAGGAGGCTCAGAGGCTTGATCAAGAACACTGCAGTGAGGGTAAGTACAAATAGGTAAGTACAAAAACAAAGAAGTTAAGTTAAGAAAAAGTCCGCGTGGTGTTGGTAAATCCCTGTGGGTACCGCTTTGTATGAAACGAGGGCTAAACGGGCAAGGAAAGGAAAATAGAATAGAATTAGAGTAGGAAATCCTCGTGGATACCGCCTTAAGAGATAAGGGTCTGAACAGGTGTGGTGTTGGTAAATCCCTGTGGGCACCACTTCATATGAAACGAAGGGCTGAACAGGCAGGGAAAGAAAAATAGACTAGGCGTAGAACTAGAGTAAGTTTAGTTAAGAAAAAGTCCACATGGTGTTATAGGAAGAAAAAGTCCATGTGGTGTTAGACTAGGACTAGGTGTAGAATTAGAGTAAATAATATTATCCTGTAAACGAACTGTGAATCTCTGAAATACCTTAAAAAGAGAGAATAACATGACAGGTAAAGGAACGGCAGTAGAGATTCTGAGCAAAAAATTCCCATTAATTAAAAATGAGATCACAAAAACTTCAGAAAAATGGGAAAAAAGAACCAATAACCTGGTCACAAAGTGGCCAAGAGAAGGAACGTTTGATGTAAGTTTGTGCGAAGAAATGGAGGGACTAATTAAAAATTACAAACCAAAAGATAAATCTAAGAAAAGAGAGCAAAAAAGAGAACGAGAAATGGAAGTGCTAAAACTCTTCAGAACGGAGGGAGAAAGGCTGAGGAGGACAGGTAGAATATTGATTACAAGCGAGGAAGACACTCAGGTGCTGGAGAAACAGCCTGTTAGAGAGAGGAAAGTACAGTGAGAAGCTGGCTTCGGCTCCGTACCCGGATGCGAAAGAAACAGAAAAGCCCCCTCCCTATAATGAGGAAGGAACCCATAAGCAGTGCCCCCTGCTGACGGGAACAGTAAACATGCAGGGAGAAGTACAAGTTTGGGATAATGAGGAGGAAAAAAAACAATACGAGAAGGAAAAAGCGGCGATATGGAAGGAGATACAGGCAGAAAGGATAAAGATAGAACAGGTACAGAAAGATAATGAAAGAAGCAGGACATACAAATTTGAAGAACGGCCTACAGTGGAATGGAGAGGCGGAGATAGCTTTCAATACTTTTGTGCAGGAATTGCAGTCAGCACCAGCATTAGCTTTGCTTGACTACGAGAAGGTTTTTCATTTTTATGTATCTAACCAACAGGAGGGTTATTTCACAGCGGTTCGAACACAAGAGACAGGCACAGGAAAAGCAAAGCAGCCGATAGCATACTACAGTACGAGACTAGATGAGGTGGCTCAGGGGTATCCACCCTGTTATCAGGGATTGGCGGCACTGTACTATGCATATGGAAAGGCATCATCTGTAACCCTGGGCTATCCTGTGACTGTGCACACACCACAAAGTAGCAGAGTTGCTGGAAAGAGGGAAATTTGTGCTGATGCCAGCTGGAATAGCAGCGTATCAGAAGCTATTGACATTTCCTGACATAACTATACAGAGATGCACTATCAGTAATATAGCCGATTTTGTCCCTTTGGGCTATGAAGGAGAACCCCATGATTGTGTAGGGAATACCATGGCATTTGCCAAATTGAGAGCAGATTTACGGTCAGAACCACTAGAGGATACAGATAAAAAGGTTCTGTTCGTAGATGGCTCTTGTTATAGGGACTATGATGGATATCATGCAGGGTTCTCAGTCGTGCAGCAGGATCAGTCGAGCTATAAGATTATTAGGATGGAGTCCTGTCCCCAACCGTGTTCCGCCCAACTAGCGGAAATCAAAGCCCTGACAGCTGCGTGTGAAATGATGGAAGGGGAGACAGTAGACATCTATACTGATTCGGCATATGCTCATGGAGTATGCCATTTGTTCGGGGCAGTGTGGAAGCAGAGCAGTTTTAAAAAAAGTAGCGGAGATCCCATACAACATTGTCAGCAAATTCTAGGCTTAATAAAAGCCATAATGAAACCTAAAGCATTGGCTATAGTAAAATGCCAGGCACATTAAAAGGGAAATGATGTAATAACAAAGGGAAATCAAGCTGTGGACGAGGCAGCCAGAAAAGCTGTCATTGCCCCCCAGGTGAGCCTAACTCCAGAACCTGAGGTAGAGGACCTAATTGAAATACAAGGTAAGGCAACTTTGGCAGAACAGACAATGTGGAGACGAAGTGGGGCCAAGTAGAACCCGGAAGGCTTGTGGAGCATGGAAGATAGTTTGTTGGTAGCGCCCACCCCTCTACTGACGTTTCTGATTTCAGAAGCGCATGGGATGGACCATTGTGCAAGGGGGGAAGTGATAAAGAAAATAAAGAAGGATGGTTTTTGGTCACCTTATTTACAGGCTTCAGTGGACTTTGTCTTGTCACAGTGTGAGGTATGCGCACAGAATAATGTTCGAAAGGGAATTACAACCCCAATGGACCACATTCCTGTACCTGAAGGACCATTTAAACATCTAGTGATCGATTACATAGACATGATAAAGACAGTGAGAGGGAAAAGATACATGCTGGTAGTAATTGATCGATTTAGCAGATGGGTGGAGGCGGTACCTTCAAAAGGGGCAAAGACAGTGGTAAAATTTCTGACAAATGAAGTGATCCCAAGATTTGGAATACCTACAGAAGTTAGCTCAGACAATGGTTCAGCTTTTATCCAGAAAGTGGTCAAACTGGTACTACAGGCGCTGAGGATAAAGCAAAGATTTGGATGTGTATACCACCCTCAGTTGCAGGGCATGGTAGAGAGAATTAATGGAACCCTGAAAGCCAAACTAAACAAAATTTGTGCAGACACTAAACTTAATTGGGTCGATGCTTTACCGTTAGCATTGATGAGTTACCGCATGCAAACTAATCGAATGACATGCCTGACACCGCATGAGATGCTCACTGGGAGGCCCATGCCAGTGCCCCAGTGGAGAGGGCCGTATAAGGGACCTAGTTTGGAACAATTGGAAATAGAATTGAAACAATACATGCAGCAGCTAACTATGATACATAGGTCTACTTATGCCCAGGAAAAACAGAAAGAGCCGGAGACCGTACAAGGGGAAGGACCGATTAAAACAGGAGACCAGGTTTACGTGTGAGTTTTTCGGAGAAAGTGGAACGAGATTACTGAAGCAAGCTTAGTGGAGAAAGAAACACTGACAATGTATTGTTACAGCCTACAACACCTGCAGGATGAACAAGAGCAAAACGACAGTGTGGGAGTAGATTGTAAGGGCTTATGATTCTTTTTCCCTGTCTCAGGTACAAAGGGACAGGTTTTTGGCTCAGTGGCCCAGGGTAACAGGGAGAAAATACTTTGAGGTCTTGGCGCAGAAAATTATAGTTTAACCGAGATTTGGGAATAAATGCTTGAGTTTATTGGGGCTTTTGTGCGCGGACTCTTAGTCTTTTCTCTGTGTGAGACCCTCTGGGTCTCAAAGGGGGGATATATTGGAGTATAAAAATATTATGGAGTATAAAAGTTGTATTATTTGCTGTGTAACTAAAACTATGTAGTCAGCTTGCTATGCATGTAACCAAAATGAAATCCTAGGAATGTAGAAGACAATCGTGTGTTAAAGGTAGCTAAAGAGATGTAGATTAGAACTGGTCAGTTCTGAGATTGCTATTTGCTATGCATGTACCCAATTTAGTAGGAGAACGAAATCTTAAGAATGTAGAAGACAATGGTGTGTTAATGAGAGGCAGCTAAGAGATGTAGATTAGAACATAATTAAGTCAATGGGACATACATGTGGTACCTGTGAAACTGGACCAGGAGATTGCTATAAAAATGCTATGTACAAGGATCGGTGGGCAATCAGCAACTAGCTCACTGACTGTCTCAGCTTTGATTTGCAAATTAAAGTTTAACCCTTCTTGAAGAATCTTCTGTGTCTCTTGGTCATTTCTGGGGCACGAGAAACCACGACACTCACTAGTGTGTCTCTTGGTGCATCTGAGGGGTGTCTCCCCAGACCTCACTTTTATCCCTACTCACAGGGTCTCAGGTGTCAATCAGTTTTGAATGGCTTAGCCCGTCAAACCAGCCCACTCTGGCTGTCCACTGAGGAATTTTAATGAACAGAATAGTACCAAGTAAACAGCCCTCTCCGGAGCCGTGAGTCTTACAGGAGTCATAATATGGTGGAATAACAAGTCTCTCTCTCTTGGTGTTATCTCGCCCTTGTCTGAAGCAAATGTTCCAGTCCCAGTATGTTTTCCCCTTTTTCTCTCTTTCTCTCTCATTAGCAGCGTGGTAACAGTAACAGGTTGTGATTCTCCCGGGGCGGGGGGGGGGGGGGAATATGGGCTACTCTGTACCCTTCTGCACATCAGAGTTGTTCATACTTCATAACATCACCAAATACTTTACTGAATAAATAAGTATACTCACTTTGCCCTGTTTTCTGTCCTTGCTCGTATGAAGGTGGTTTACCTATTTATGCAAGTACTTCTGACAATAGATGCCTAATGTAACATTGTATGGAAATACAAGATAACACTGATGCAGACATTAAAACGTTCATACATTTAACAAGGTGCTGTATTAATACAACAGAGTTAGTCAGTTTTCCAATGTTAATTGTTAGCCAGGTCAATCTGTCTGTGAACTCCCTGTCGGTTGCCACCGTACACTTCAGTATTTGTTTTTTTTAGTTTTAAGTTCTCCTGCGCGAAAGCCAAGAGCTGTCCGTCATTTTGCGGCCGCAAACGAGACTCCAGGATGGTATGTTGCCTCCCTGGTGCAAGGGTCAAGGATGTCTCTGAGCGTCTGCAGGACATTCTGGAATGGGAAGGTGAACAGCCAGTGGTCGTGGTGCATATAGGTACCAACAATATAGGTAAAAAACGGGATGAGGTCCTATAAGGTGAATTTAGGGAGTTAGGAGATAAACTAAGAAGTGGGACCACAAAGGTAGTAATCTCTGGATTACGACCAGTGCCACGTGCTAGTCAGAGTAGAAATAGGAGGATATTTCAGATGAATACATGGCTTGAAAAATGGTGCAAGGGGGAGGGATTCAAATTTCTGGGGCGTTGGAACCAGTTCTGGGGGAGGTGGGACCGGTATAAACAGGACGGTCTGCACCTGGGCTGGACTGGAACCAATGTCCACCTAGGGGGAGCGTTTGCTACTGCTGTTCAGGAGGATTTAAACTAATGTGGCAGGGGGATGGGAACAAGTGCAGAGAGACAGAGGGATGTAAAATTAGGGTAGAAGCAAAAAGTAGTAAGGTGAAAAGTAAACGTGGCAGGCAGGCAAATCCAGGGCAAAAAGCAAAAAGAGCCACTTTTCAACACAATTGTATAAGAGCTAAGAGTGTTGTAAAAACAAGCCTGAAGGGTTTGTGTGTCAATGTGAGGAGCATTCGTAACAAGGTGGATGAATTGAATGTGTTATTAATGAATATGATATAGTTGGGATCACAGAGACATGGCTCCAAGGATGGGAGCTCAACATCCAGGGATATTCAATATTCAGGAGGGATAGACAGGAAAGAAAAGGAGGTGGGGTAGCATTGCTGGTTAGAGAGGAGATTAACACAATAGAAAGGAAGGACATTAGCCTGGAGGATGTGGAATCAATATGGGTGGAGCTGCATAACACTAAGGGGCAGAAAACACTGGTGGGAGTTGTGTACAGGCCTCCTAACAGTAGTAGTGAGGTTGGGGATGGTATTAAACAGGAAATTAGAAATGCGTGCAATAAAGGAACAGCAGTTATAATGGGTGACTTCAATCTACATATAGATTGGGTGAACCAAATTGGTAAGGGTGCTGAAGAAGAGGATTTCTTGGAATGTATGTGGGACAGTTTTCTGAACCAACATGTCGAGGAACCAACTAGAGAGCAGGCCATTCTAGATTGAGTATTGAGCAATGAGGAAGGGTTAGTTAGCAATCTTGTCGTGCGAGGCCCCTTGGGTAAGAGTAAGGTTCTGAACTTAAGGGTAACTTTGAAGGTATGAGACGTGAATTAGCAAAGACAGACTGGCAAATGATACTTAAAGGGTTGACGGTGGATATGCAATGACAAGCATTTAAAGATTGCATGGATGAACTACAACAATTGTTCATCCCAGTTTGGCAAAAGAATAAACCAAGGAAGGTAGTGCACCTTTAGCTGTCAAGGGAAATTAGGGATAGTATCAAGTCCAAAGAAAAAAACATACAAATTAGCCAGAAAAAGTGGCACACCTGAGGACTGGGAGAAATTCAGAGACCAGCAGAGGGGGACAAAGAGCTTAATTAGGAAAGGGACAAAAGATTGAGAGAAAGCTGGCAAGGAACATAAAAACTGACTGTAGAAGCTTTTATAGATACGTGAAAAGAAAAAGATTGGTTAAGACAAATGTAGGTCCCTTACAGTCAGAAACAGGTGAATTGATCATAGGGAACAAGGACATGACAGACCAGTTGAATAACTACTTTGGTTCTGTCTTCACAAAGGAGGACATAAATAATCTTCCGGAAATAGTAAGGGATCGAAGGTCTAGTGAGATGGAGGAACTGAGGGAAATACATGTTAGTAGGCAAGTGGTGTTAGGTAAATTGAAGGGATTAAAGGCAGATAAATTCCCAGGGCCAAATGGTCTGCATCCCAGAGTGCTTAAGGAAGCAGCCCAAGAAATAGTGGATGCATTAGTGATAATTTTTCAAAACTTTTTAGATTCTGGATTAGTTCCTGAGGATTGGAGGGTGGCTAATGTAACCCCACTTTTTAAAAAAGGAGGGAGAGAGAAACCAGGGAATTATAGACCAGTTAGCCTGACATCGGTGGTGGGGAAAATGCTAGAGTCGGTTATCAAAGATGTGATAAACAGCACATTTGGAAAGAGGTGAAATCATCGGACAAAGTCAGCATGGATTTGTGAAAGGAAAATCATGTCTGACGAATCTTAAAGAATTTTTTGAAGATGTAACTAGTAGAGTGGATAGGGGAGAGCCAGTGGATGTGGTATATCTAGATTTTCAAAAGGCTTTTGACAAGGTCCCACACAGGAGATTAGTGTGCAAACTTAAAGCACATGGTATTGGGGGTATGGTATTGATATGGATAGAGAATTGGTTGGCAGACAGGAAGCAAAGAGTGGGAATAAACAGGACCTTTTCAGAATGGCAGGCAGTGACTAGTGGGGTACCGCAAGGCTCAGTGCTGAGACCCCAGTTGTTTACAATATATATTAATGATTTAGACGAGGGAATGAAATGCAGTATCTCAAAGTTTGCGGATGACACAAAGCTGGGCCGTGTTGTTAGCTGTGAGGAGGATGCTAAGAGGATGCAGGGTGACTTGGATAGGTTAGGTGAGTGGGCAAATTCATGGCAGATGCAATTTAATGTGGATAAATGTGAGGTTATCCACTTTGGTTGCAAGAACAGGAAAACAGATTATTATCTGAATGGTGGCCGATTAGGAAAAGGGGAGATGCAACAAGACCTGGGTGTCATTGTACACCAGTCATTGAAGGTGGGCATGCAGGTACAGCAGGCGGTGAAAAAGGCAAATGGTATGTTGGCATTCATAGCAAAAGGATTTGAGTACAGGAGCAGGGAGGTTCTACTGCAGTTGTACAAGGCCTTGGTGAGATCGCACCTGGAGTATTGTGTGCAGTTTTGGTCCCCTAATCTGAGGAAAGACATTCTTGGGAGTACAGAGTAGGTTCACCAGATTAATTCCTGGGATGGCAGGACTTTCATATGAAGGAAGACTGGATCGACTAGGCTTATACTCACTGGAATTTAGAAGATTGAGGGGGGATCTTATTAAAACGTATAAAATTCTAAAGGGATTGGACAGGCTAGATGCAGGAAGATTGTTTCCGATGCTGGGGAAGTCCAGAACGAGGGGTCACAGTTTAAGGATAAAGGGGAAACCTTTTAGGACCGAGATGAGGAAAAACTTCTTCACACAGAGAGTGGTGAATCTGTGGAATTCTCTGCCACAGGAAACAGTTGAGGTTGGTTCATTGGCTATATTTAAGAGGAAGTTAGATATGGCCCTTGTGGCTAAAGGGATCAGGGGTATGGAGAGAAAGCAGGTACAGGGTCCTGAGTTGGATGATCAGCCATGATCATACTGAATGGCGGTGCAGGCTCGAAGGGCCGAAAGGCCTACTCCTGCACCTATTTTCTATGTTTCTATGTTTTAAGTTTTTCTAGTCTGTAATTTACACAAACACGCACTTTCACGGCGAGATTTGACACCAAACATGTCGCTTGTTTTCGGCAGATGTGTCCTGCGCATGTGCAGCAGGAGGAGATTTTGCCGAAATCTCTGTTTCAATGTAGCTAGAGATATTTTTAAAAATGCATAGCGTGGATGCCTATCATTTTTACATGAAACTGGCGTTTTCAAAATTATCCGGTCTAATGTGGACGTAGCCTGTGGGGGGGGGGGGCAGGAGGGATGAAGTAAAGAGCTGTAAGTTGATTGGTAAAAGAGATAAAGGGGTGGAGAAGGGGAATTCTGATAGGAGAGGGTAGAAAGCCATGGAAGAAATGGAAAGGGGAGGAGCACCAGAGGGAGGTGATGGGCAGGTAAGGAGATAAGGTGAGAAAAGGAAAAATAGGAATGAGGAATGGTCAAGGAGGGGGGGTCAGGCCATTACTGTAAGTTCAAGAAATCGATGTTCATGCCATCAGGTTGGAGTGGCGCAGGGAAAGAATGGCTCAAACTTCCTACTTGCCGGCTGATCACCATTTGCCTTCACTCTCTCCCTTACAACCCAGCACCCAGTCCACAGAGGAGCGTAAGCAAGTGGGGCGCATGCACCTATCTCAGGAGGTGTGAGATTGGCACAGGAGAATAGTTTCCTGCCTCTACGTGGTGATCCAGGGACATTTCTGGGCATCATGTCTCAAGTGTCCGGCAAAAGAGGATACCCTTCAGCAGGGATGGGAATCCTGACAGCCTGGTTCTTGCTGCAGTAAACTTTTCCTAATTATACAATGCTCCCAGCTTCCTTGTCATGGGAATCTTGAACCCATGAACTTAAGGCATTTATCAACTCCAATGCAGCCAGGTATCTCATGGACATGTCTCTAGCTGAAAGATGGGGACTTTTGACTAAGGAATTGAGAGAGAAGATCAATGTCAAAGACCTGGACAGTTGACATCTGGGCACAGGCCAGATCCATCTTTCCTCCCTTCAACTTATGCTGGAAGTTAACCACAGGGAACTGCTCTCCTTTTACCTGGTTGATTTGCCCGAACTGCCACTGGGCCTGGTCTCTCCTGGTTATCCGGACATAACCCATGACTGATTGGTCCCTAAAAGCACTCCAAGAGAGGGAGTGGTATGCCCATCTGCCTGTTTGGGTCCAGCTGAAGCTCCAGTTTGCAAATCCCCTCCTGTATGAACTCCCTGTGTGGACCTATCTGGCATTCTGACTGGATATGCTGACCTTCTTAAGGTCTTCGCTGAAAAGGCAGGCACCTCCCTGCCTCCACACTGCCCATACAACTGCACCATCAACCTCTTACCCGGTGCTAGCTCTCCTTCTCATCCAGAAACGACGGCCGTGGATGGATATATCGAGGTGGTATTAGCTTTGGGGTTTATCTGTGGGCTTCTTTTTTGTGTGAGTAAGAAGGATGGCAAGCTTCATCATTGCACTGATTATTGGCCCCTAAGCAATATCACTGAAGAACCGTTACCCTTTCCCCTCGCTTGCCTCTGCACTCAAACATCTCCAGGGAGCAACTATACTTTCAAAGAAAGATCTGTGCAATGCTTAAATTCTGGTTCATGTCGGGGGGAGGGAAGGGAAATGAGTGGAAGAAAGCTTTCAACACCTCCACAGGCCACTATGAAGTTCGCTTGGGATGCCCTTTGTCTTTTGCCAATGGCTCCGCTGTTTCTCAGACCTTAGTCAACAATGTGTCCAAGAGCACGATAGGGCCTTTTAAGAGACTCCTGGACAGGTAAATGGAGCTCAGATAAATAGAGGGCTATGGGTAACCCTAGGTAATTTCTAAGGTAAGGACATGTTCAGCACAGTTTTGTGGGCCAAAGGGCCTGTGTTGTGCTGTAGTTGATGCAGTTCGCTTTGTGTATTTGGACGACATTCTGATCTATTCCCACTCTCACCAGGATCAAGCCGAGAGGGTTTTCAAATGGCCCCTCAAGAATATCCTGTACACCAAGTCAGAGGGGCACGAGTTCCATAAAGACCAGGTGTCGTTTTGGGGCTATATACTTACCTCTTCAGAGGGACCAGAGAAAACTTCAGGCAGTTATGGAATGGCCCAAACTGTCCATGGTTAAACAGGTGTGGTACTTTATGGAGGTTGGGAAATTTTATTGCTGCTTCAGCCAAAATCTCAGCTTGATCACGGCCCCCATAAATGAAATGCGCTCACCAAAAAGACGATCAAAACCAACTAAGCATTCTCAGAACTACAGCAAAGCTTCACGACTGTCCCAGTGCTTCAACACCCAGACCCATCACAGCCAGTCATTGTCAAGATGGACATGTCCGATGTCAGCATTGGAACTGTCCTCTCTCAGCACTCCACTGTGGATCACCAACTGCACCTTTGTGCTTTTCTTTCCTGTCGCTTCTTTCCAGCCGAGAGGAACTATGATGTCAGGAATCAGGAACTTCTGGCTGTCCAGGAGGCCCTGGAAGAATGGAGACATTGGCTGGAGAGGGCAGAGCATCTTTTTGTTTGACTTGGACGGACCATAAAAACTTCTCCTTCATTCAGGATGCCAAGAGACTCAACTCCTGCCCCAAACAACACCCTGTCTTAATGGAACTTGCACTTCTCTGACTTAGTGTACAGGATATTCTTGAGGGGCTGTCTGAAAACCCTAATGCATTGGGCTCTTTGCCCGTGTAAGGGGTTTCTTCTTTATGTTACTGCGTATGTTAATCAAAATGGCTTCTTTGTTTTGTTAAAAGTAAGAATGCTTCTTTGTTGTGCTAACTGGAGTGAGAGTGCTTTCTCTTGCAGCTTGTTTGGGTTAAAATTACTGATAACAGGGATTCTATTAATTTGTTAACCAATTGGGATAGATGCTATTCTGGGTCTGCTGGCGGGCTTTTGGGGAGTCGGTGCGAGGGGGTGAGAGAGAGAGGACGCGATGCTGTAAGCTGGGCGATGGAACGGACTCTGAGCAGGGGTCTGAGACCAGGGTTTTTGGTGAGGAGAGGAGACGAAGACAGATGTCTGGGGGGGGGGGGGGGTGGCTTGGTTGATCACTTCGGGTGGTCCTGAGCTACGAGTCGAGGAGGTCGGAGGGGATCGAATGGTGGCCAGAAGACTTAGTTAATTGAGCTCCAGCGGTTGTGCATGAAGTGGTTTGGACTTTGATAAGTTTGATGCCTTTTACTTTTTCTTTTATATTGTATCTCTATTAAGTACATAGTTCCAGAAAGATCTATAAAGTGAACTCATTTAATCGCATATGGTGTACTGTCTGTTATTTGGCGGGGTGGGGACATCACACAGCATCCACACAAACTGATTACCCAGTCTGGCGGGACTGAAGGCTTCTCCCCCTAGACGGAAGTGAGCTGAGCGAGCCTGAGGCTTACGCCCGTTTTAATTCATCCTCACCTATCATTCCAGCAACAAGAATACCAAGGCAGATGCCCTCTCCCACCAGTTCGACACATCTGAGAACAATGCAGATCCTGGGCCCATCCTTCCTTGCTCGTGCATTCTTGCTGCCCTGATTTGGGGAATAGAGGCAGAAGTGAAAGCTGCTCAGTAGCTGGATCCAGGCCCAGGAGGGTGACCTCCTAACTGGACATTTATCCTTGTTATGATTAAAGTGTTGTAATAGGTCACTCCTCCCAGCAGGTTGCCCCCCCCCCCCCCCCACTTGGTGATGGTTCTCTGGTCTATACTATGCGCTGCCTCTTGACATCTTGTTTGTTTGGGGCAAGCTCTTGTACCTCATGGATTGGGAATGGTATGTTCCTGAGGAATATTCTTGGATCTCAGTGGATGACAACATGGCCACAAGTCTCTCATCCAGTACTTCCAGGTCCTTGATGCCTCAGGAGCTCTACCTACAGCTTTTTTTGCCTTCTCAGACTGAAGCTTTTCCTTGCTGAAGCCTTGAAACATAGAAACAGAAAACCCACAGCACAATACAGGCCCTTCAGCCCACAAAGTTATCCCGGACATGTCCCTACCTCAGAAATTACTAAGCTTACCTATAGCCCTCTATTTTCCCAAGCTCCATGTACATATCTAAAAGTCTCTTAAAAGACCCTATCATATCTGCCTCCACCACTGTTGCCGGCAGTCCATTCCATGCACTCACCACTCGAGTAAAAAATAACTAACCCCTGACATCTCTTCTGTACCTGCGCCCCCGCTCCATAAACCTGTGTCTTCCTGTGGCAACCATTTTGACCCTGGGAAAAGCCACTACCTATCCACACAATCAATGCCTCTCAACTTATACACCTCTATCAGATCACATCTCATCCTCTGTCGCTCCAAGGAGAAAAGGCCGAGCTCACTCAACCTATTCTCATAAGACATGCTTCCCAATCCAGGCAACATCCTTGTAAATCTCCTCTGTACCCTTTCTATGGTTTACACATCCTTCCTATAGTGAGGCGACCAGAACTGAGCACAGTACTCCAAGTGGGGTCTGACCAGTGTCCTATATAGCTGCAACATTACCTCTCAGCTCCTAAACTCAATTCCACGATTGATGAAGGCCGATACACGGTACACCTTCTTAACCACAGAGTCAACTTGCGCAGGAGCTTTGAGTGTCCTATGGACTTGGACCCCAAGGTCCCTCTGATCTTTCACACTGCCAAGAGTCTTACCATTAATACTATATTCTGCCATCATATTTGACCTACCAAAATGAACCTCTTTACACTTATCTGGGTTGAACTCCATCTGCCACTTCTCAGCCCAGTTTTGCATCTTATCAATGTCCCGCTGTAACCTCTGACAGCCCTCCACACTATCCACAACACCTCCTACCTTTGTGTCATCAGAAAACTTACTAACCCATCCCTCCACTTCCTCAACAAGGTCATTTATAAAAATCACAAAGAATAAGAGTCCCAGAACAGATCCCTGAGGCACTCCACTGGTGACCGACCTCCATGCAGAATATGACCTGTCTACAACCACTCTTTGCCTTCTGGGGGTAAGCCAGTTCTGGATCCACAAGGCAATGTCCCCTTCAATCCCATGCCTCCTTACTTTCTCAATAAGCCTTGCATGGGGTACCTTATCAAATGCCTTGCTGAAATCCATATACACTACGCCTACTGCTCTACCTTCATCAAAAATCTGTCAGGTTGGTAAGGCATGACCTACCTTTGACAAAGCTATGTTGACTATTCCTAATCATTTAATACCTCTACAAATCATCATAAATCCTGCCTCTCAGGATCTTCACCATCAACTTACCAACCACCGAGGTAAGACTCACTGGTCTATAATTTCCTGTGCTATCTCAACTCCCTTTCTTGAATAAAGGAATAACATCCACAACCCTCCAATTCTCCAGAACCTCTCCAGTCCCCACTGATGAAGCAAAGATCATCGCCAGAGACTCAGCAATCTCCTCCCTCGCCTCCCACAGTAGCCTGGGATACATCTCATCTGGTCCTGGCAACTTATCCAACGATGCTTTCCAAAAGCTCCTGCACATCCTATTGTTACATTCAGGCAGCGCTTTACAAAATGTGAAATCCACTCCCTCATTTGTGTTCTGCCTCTCCACATCTCTGCCGATCTCTGTTGAATTTGACCTCTTCCTAGCTGTCCTCTCTTGCCTTTTGAATTCTTCTTCCTCTCCTCTGCTGATCTCACATCCACGTACCTCCTTCATTTAAATATTGGCCTTCCTCCTACAAATTCAAGTCTTCTGCTTAACAGCGCTCTTCCCTCTCCCATTAGCAGCATTGAGGTGTCACCTGACCCACAACCTGGGCTCTCTTCATCGTTCTGCACTTGTTCTTCACCACCCACTGCTTGATCCTCACTTTCACATTTCACTTTCTCTTCTGTGACAATTACATTGTCTTTGTTTTCATTTTCCACTTTCTTCTCTGCAACCATTCCTCCTTTGTGACTTCCATTTATCATGTTCTTATCCCTGGTATCCTCATTTTCACCCACTTGGGTCATTGTTGGGCTGGCCACTTCTGGAAGAAAATTCCCGAGAGCTGGCTCAGGACCTGGCTTGCCATCTGGCTGTTCCTGAGGACTAATTCCATGCTACTTTCCTTTGTCCCCTCCTTCCATATTATTAGCACCAATATTCTGGCTCCCTGTTTCTATATTCAGATTCCAAGTGCTGAGCTCTGAATAATCTGCCTGTAAATCCAGATTACTTTCACCTGGACACAGATTTCCCATTTTGTGTTCTGACTCTCCAACCTCTGGATCTGAGCTTCCTGCCTCCAGCTCTGTCTCGATTATGACTGCTAGACCAGAGCATCTCCAGCTTTTGGGCTCCATTTCCCCAAACTTTCAGCTGTGCCATGTCTGCTCCTAGTTCAGCTGCCCCTGTGAGGGGGTCCTTCCTGGCATTCTTCCTGCAGGCCCAGCAACCAACAAGCCGAGGCGTAGCAGTGCAGAGAGTTTACAGCGGTTCATTAGGATGTTCCAAAGGAAAACAGTTGAATTTCAAACACTGTCAACACAAAGTAAGAAGATACTCCTTGAAAAGCTAAAACCTAAAAATTTCCCACTCTAACTCAATGATCACTCCAATGCTGGCCACTAGACTGTTTGGCCAAAGGGCCCAGTTCTGTGTTGTACTACTCTACTTGGGATCAGTATTCATAACATTGAATCAGCCTTCATGATGGATGGCTAAGCCCCCCTTCATACTGTATTGTGTTACTGCTTTCTCCTGAGCAATATTCAATAGATGAGGCTACTGATCCAGTTTGCTCCTTTTTGATCTGATGTGATGAGGCTTCATTGGTTCTAGTCAATGTTAAAGAATTTGAAGGTAACAGTCTACCAGCTTCATAGTATGATGCTGAAGTGGACAGAACACATCCCAGAGTAGTCATGTCAAAGTTTGCTTTATGTTCTAATCGTATGACCACAAGTTTGAAACAGCATTAAAACTTCTTGTGTCTGTGCACAACTACAGATCAATTAAATAAAAGCATGTATGCAGGAGATGCTTTTGTGTATTCACATTGCAGCAAAAGAGAGAACAATGCACACGTGTAGACAGCACGTGCACAGACAACAAATCAATGTAGTGCCAAGGGGATGTCATTGCATTAAAAGAAATAGATCCATATATTACACTTCCTCACCCATTAGATTAATGCAACATTAAACTGCATATGTACAAAACATTCAATTTCCCCTTTCATAAACCCACATTCCAAATAAATAAGCTTTCACAATAATACTCCATAACTAACTTCACAGTTCTAAAGGTTCATTCTTTTGGGTGGCGCTCTGTTTCTTTCAGGATAGTCTCTAGACCTGTAGAGTGGTATTAGGTTTGGCAAGTGTTTTGTCTAAGACAACGTTCTTGGTTTCCTGTGTCACGCTGCTGTCAGTGACAATGATCATCTCTGCGAGGCAAGTCCGGTGACTGTAATGTGTCCATTTTGTTGGATGCAATTGACTCAGGTGTATTCTGTGGCTGATCATCCAGTATCTGGTCCACATGACATCCTCATGTGTGATCTCCAACATCCACTGTCGTCCAGTTCTTGTAGCTATCCTACTGGGCGTCCACTTGTCTTCTCAGTAATCACGCGCTAGGACTTCCTGTGCAATCTCGAAGCTCCTTGCTGTTTCACTTGGCAACTGGTTGAACTATTTATTCTGCACTTCCCTCTGTAGATCCAATTTCAAGAGGTCTATGCGAGACCTCAGATTTCTATTCATGAACAGCAGTGCAGGTGCATGATTTGTTGTCGCATGAACAGAGCTCCGATACACAAAAAGGAAGTTGTCCACCTTGCACTGTAGAGAAATGTCCTCCTTGTCCATCGCTGTAACGGACGACTTGAAGGTTTGGAGAAACCTTTCAGCTAACCCGTTCATTGCTGGGTGACGAGGAGCTGATTTGAAATGTCTGATATGATTTTTTTGGACAGTTGGAATTCTGCATACATGTATTGTGGTCTGTTGTCACTCAATTTGTTCTGGTCAGCCTTTTCTGGTCCTCAGAGAAGAGACAGTCTTTGCTGAGGGGTTGTCAACACGGTTCAGATATGGCTCAAGTGCAGAGTGAGAGACACTGAAGCAGGTCGACAGTTCAGACTTTAACACTGTTCATATTAAAGGGAAAATAAAACAAACGCTAGGCCAAACAGGGCCTTTAACTAAATCTCTCAAAGGAAAATGAAGCCTACACTGCGGCTGAAAAGAATATCAAAACATTAAATGAATACCGAGTCTCTTCAGAGCCAGTTGATTCAAAAGTCCAATAACTCAGGGAAGGCCGGATACAAAACAACGGTGAAGTGTTGCTATGCTCTGTCCAAGTCTCAACAAGCACTACGATGACAAGAATGGAGTTAAATACTATCATGATTAAATAATAATTACCTGACACGTGCAAATTCACAAGCGCAATTGCGGTATCTACTGCGATGACAAATCCGTGGTTGTGACAGCACCCCCCCTCTAGGCACAGCCCCTGGGGCGTCACAGACCTGTGTCCACTGGAAGTCCCAAATCAGCGACTTGTCCAAGATGTCCTTCGCTGCGATTCAAGTACATTCTTCTAGGACAGGGGTCGGCAACCCGTGGCTCCGGAGCCGCATGTGACTCTTTCAACTCTGTGCTGCGGCTCCCTGTGGCTTTGGAAAATAAATGGTGAGTATTTAATTAAAATGTATTTTATGTTAGTTTGTTAGTTTTTGAAATGTAATTCTAAATTTCAAGATTATGGTGATCTTGTACAATCTAAATAAAACGTTGTGGCGACCCATTTCCTGGCACATCCGAACCAGCTCACAATTAGCCAGCGTTCCGGCTAAGGGAGATAGCCTACGGGGGTTTGTGAGTACATGTCTTTTAGAGCATCTGCACCCATGGGGGGGGGGGCGGGTTGAGGGAGGCTTAAAAGCAAGGCTGTTTAGTTCGAATAAAGTTATCTTTGGCTGCAGTTTACTCCGACTCCGTGTCGTTATTTTAGCGCTGCGTGTAGCACACCGCTACAACGTGTTTTTATCGCTATTAATATACGTCACCACTGCCAATGCCTGACACCCGCCAGTGCGCGATTTCTTTTAATTTTTCGATCCAAGGTAGGCTAACGATGTAGTAACCTTCAACCCAACGTCTTTTTTTCGGAGTTCAAAATGTTTTTGTTGCATGCAGAAATGTAATTTCGTTTGCCCTGCAGGAGTTCATCGATTTCATAAATGCAAAACATTATAGTTTGTTTATACATAGCATAATGGCAAAAAAAACATTGTATGCAGTGTTATTTCATTTTAAATGTCAAACAGGTTTTGTGGCTCCCAGTGTTTTCTTTTCTGTGGGAAGTGGGTCCATATGGCTCTTTCAGTGGTAAAGGTTGCTGACCCCTGTTCTAGGCCATACCTTTCCCAGTCCACAAAATACTGGACCTTACCCGGCGAGATGCCAGGAGGTGCTGCACAGTATAGATGAGGCAACCAGCTACCAGGCAGGGAGGAGGGGAAGGTGAGATGTACGATGAGCAAACCAGGCTGAGATGGGGACTAGAGTTGAGCCCCCCCCACCATGAACTACGCTGCTAATGAGAGAAGGAGATGATTTAGTATTATGGCTTATGGCTTCTTCAATAATTGTTTACTCTACTCCAAGGACACTTTGCCTGCTTGTGTGGATTCCTGCTGAAACAGCCAGGTGGGGCAAGGTGATGGACATGGTCAGTTGATGGATGACTGCTACCTCGGCAGGGGAGATAAAAAGCAAGTCTGCTGAGACACAGGCAGACACACCACTGGACACTGAACGAGTGTTGTGCACCCACAGGAAGGTGGGGGTTTGGATGATCGATTCGGGGGAATCAATCAGAGGCTCACAGTGTGTGAAGGCAGACCAGTGGGGGCTTGTGTGTGTGTCCATCCTCACCTGGGTCAGTGACCACGACAGGACAAGAAGACAACAGAATCAATCAATCTCTCTCTCTCTCCCTCCCCCTCCCCCATCATAAGACTATTCATTTATCCCTAGACTTCGATAGAACTGGGTTTTTGATTCCTAATTCCACACTTCTGTATATTTTGCATATTGTGTATTCTGTATATCATTGCTAACCTGTTTTATGTGTATTTGCATTTTATAGTATTGTATTACTTAGTTTACTAATAAACACTTTTAGTTACAGTACCACCAGACTCCAAAGTATTATTCCATTTCTGATGGTTTGGTAACCCGGTCACGGGGTACGTGACAGTGGCCAGAGGAGAGGTAGTAACCAGCTTGAGCTGGGAAATGTGGAATACTGGGTGGATCTTCAGTGATGCTGCCAGACGCAATCTATAGGACACCTGGCTAACAGCCTTTTCCACTACAAACGGTCCCACGTAGTGCGGCGCCAATTTCCGGTTCTCAACTTTCAGAGGAAGATCCCTTGATGCAAACCAGACCTCCTCCCCTGGCTTGAAAGGCCTTACCTGTTGACGGAGCCGGGAATGCTGTTTCTGGGCACGCAGCTCATCTCCAGGTGCGCTAGTAGCGCTGGATGAGCTGTTCAGCAGCAGGAACTCCTACGTCGATCTCCTGACGAGGGAAGAGCGGGGGTTGAAATCACTTCTGGCATTCAAAGGGAGACATACCGGTGGAGGACAACTGGAGTTTATTGTGGGCGATCTCTGCCTAAACCAATTGGGAGGTCCAGGACGTGGGGTTGGAAGAGGCAAGACTGCACAGGGTTGTCTCCAACTCCTGGTTCACTCTCTCAGTCTGGCCACTAAATTGGGGATGGAAGCCAGATAAGAAGCTGGCTGTGGCTCCTACAAGAGAGCAGAAATCCTTCCAAAAGCGGGAAGTGAACTGTGGTCCACGAGGAAAGCACGTCTTGAGGAAAGCCGTGGAGCCTGAACACATGTTGAACCACGAGTGTAGGTGCTGGTCTCACGAGCTGATGGGAGCTTGGGGAGGGCAATTAAGTGGGCAGCCTTGTAAAATCGATCCACAGCGACCAAAATGGTGGCATTTCCATCAGACAGGGGCAGACCAGTGATGAAATCCACTGAGTTTTGGGACCAGGGGCGGTGGGGCACAGGCAGTGGGCATGACATCACGCCAGCGTCCTGCGGGTCTGTTTTGCTCCGAGCGCAGGTGGGACAGACAGATACAAAGTCATGGACATCCTGGGACACAGATGGCCACCAAAATTGTCTCTTTATAAACTTCTGAGTCTGTTGAATTCCCGGATGTCCAGCCAGACGGGAGCAGTGACCCCATTCCAACACTTTGGAACGCACCACAGCAGGGACAAACAGCCGGTTGGGATGTTCCCCATCTGGGCCTGGATCTGATTGTTGGGCGGCCCTCACCTCTGCCTCTATTCCCCAGGTCACCAGAGCAGCGACCCACGAGCAAGGAAGAATGGGCTCTGGATCGGCATTGTCCTCAGATCTGTCGAACTGCCGGGAGAGAGCGTCGGCCTTTGTACTCTTGCTACTGGGATGATAAGTGAGGATGAAATTGAACCATGTGAAGAAGAGAGCCCACTGGGTTTGATGAGAGTTGAGTCTCTTAGCATCCTGAATATTGGAGAGGTTCTTGTGATCTGTCCAGACCAAGAATGGATGCTCTACCCCCTCCAGCCAGTGTCGCCATTCCTCCAGGGCCTCCTTGACAGTCAGAAGCTCCCGGTTCCCAGCGTCGTAATTCCTCTTAGCTGGAGTCAGGCGACGGGAAAGAAAGGCGCAGGAGAGCAGCCGGCTATCTGCAGACGAGTGCTGATTGAGGATATCTCCAATGCCGACATCGGATGCATCCACCTCGGCAATGAACGGCTGAGATGGGTCTGGGTGTGGCAGCAGCGGGGCAGTGGTGAAACGTCGCTTCAGCTCGGAAAATGCTCAGTCGGCATCGTCCGTCCAGTGGAATCTTGCCGAGGCCTTCTTGCCAAGGGCATTAACTGGAGCCGCGATAGAGCCGAAATTCCGGATGAAGTGGTGATAAAAGTTCGCAAACCCCATGAAGCGCCGTACCTGTTTGACTGTAGACGGTTTGGGCCGCTCTGTGACTGCCTGAACTTTGCTAGGATCCATTTGATGGGACAAGTATATAACCCCAAAACGACACCTGGTCTTTATGGAAGTCACATTTCTCAGGCTTGGCGTACAGGTTATTTTCAAGAAGGTGTCTGAGTACTCTCCGGACATGCTGGACGTGCTCCTTTTGAGAGCGGGAATAGACAAGGATCTCATCTAAATACACAAACAGACGGGTTCAACATGTCCCTGAGCGCATCGTTAACCAAGGCCCGGAATACAGTGGGGCGTTGGCCAGACCAAAAGGCATCACCAGGTATTCATAGTGGCCATTAGAGGTGCTGAAAGCTGTTTTCCACTCATCCCCTTCTCTTATGCGAAGGAGATAGTAAGCACTGTAAAATTGTAAGATCAATTTTGGAAATTATTGTTGCTCCCTGGAGAAGTTCAAATGCAGACACCTGCAAGGGAAAAGGGCAGCAGTTCTTCAGTGATGTTGTTCAGGGGCTGATAATTGATGCAGGGACGGAGCTTGCCATCTTTCTTGCTCACAACAAGCCTGCTCCTGCCGGTGAGGTAGACGTTGGATAAACACCATGCTCAGTGCCTCCTGAATGTATTCCTCCATGGCCACTGTTTCGGGACGAGAGAGGGAAAAGAGCCAACCTAGTGCCAGGTAGGCGGTCGATGGCACTGTCGTATGGCCGGTGTGGGGGCGGGGTGGTGGCCTTTCCTTTACTGAAAACCTCAAGGATATCAGCATGTTCAACCGGAATCCCAGACAGTTCCACACCCTCAGCTGAGACAGGAGGGGATTCATGGAATGGAGCTTGAGCTGGACCCAGACAGGTAGACAGGAATGCCCTGGAGAATCTTCAGAAACCAATTGATCCATGGGTTATGTTGGGATAACCAGGGGAGACCAAGTACCAGTGGCAGTTCAGGTGAATTAACCAGATAGAAAGATATTTCTTCATGATGGTTGCCTTCAAACACCAGTTGGAGGGGTTGGGTGTAAAGGTGGATTTGACCAGTTCCCACAGGTCGACCCTTCAGCGCCTTGACATTGTGTCAGGAGGGGCCGGTTGCGGTAGGACTCAAGTGCAGACCAATGAATGTTCTTTTACCAGGATTTTATTAGCGGCCGCAGGGGCAACAGTCTTTCAACACCGGGAGGCAGGCACGAAGCCGGAATGGCAGGCGGAGGTCTTATCCGGGAAAGGCCGACGGGCGAGGGCAGACGGTTACAGGTGCTTCAGGCAAGAATCAGGTTCCAAACAGGCAGAATCTGGAAACACAGAATTCAACAATTTCCATTGGCAGTAGTCACTATCGCAGGCTGGAACGACTCAGTTCAGGACTGGGACGAACAGGCAGAGAGTGTGAGTCGAGGCAGGGTTTAAATGGACCGGGTAGTGAGCGAGAACAGAAACAGGTGGGTGCTATTGAGGAGATAAGTGGGGAATTGGCTAGAGTCCAATTAGGGAAGGGGCTGGTGAAAGAAGGTAGAATTTAAGGGCTGTCGTGGTCCAGAGCTGTCAGCAGAGCCCCTTTGACCCCATGTTCAGGCCGGATCCTTAACAGTACCCCCTCCCCACGGGCGTCTCAGATGCCCTTCTTGCCAGTACGGGATGGCTTCTATTGGTCTTTTCTCTTATTTCCCCAGTTGGAAATCCCCATCTCTGAGTGAGAGAGATGTCCATGAGATTCCCAGCTGCACCGGAGTCAATAAACACCTTAAGTTCATGAGTCTGAGACCTCCACTACAAGGAAGCTGCGAGCATATGCAGAATGAGGGGAAGCTGACTGAAGAGAGAACTGACCCATCAGGATTCCCCTCCCTGCTGACGGGTATTCTCCTTTACTAGTGTTACGAACTCCGTAACTGGGTCACTTACCAGCAAAGATAGAGAGGTCCATTGAAGTCTGATGGTACTATTTTAACAGTATTTATTGATAAAAATACACAAAATAATATCAATGCAAACATACAGATAATATACGTCGTCAATACTAAATCTAAAAGCGCGAGTATAATAATAATCAATAAGAAATAGCTCTATCGTTGTCTAGAGGATAATGTATTGTCCGATGGAAATATAAAAGTCACTGTTAGTTCGTTCAAGCTGCAGCGTTTTGGGTTTGAGAGAGTGACGGGTTAAACTTGCCCAGTTCTTTGATGATGCCAATCCTTCGAGTCTTTTGGGAGTTGGTTTCCCCATTGTTAGCTAAAAGACAGTCTCCCGTGATAAGAGCCTTGGGTTCCGGGGCAAATGGAACCGAACGCACGTGGCCTCCTCCCATCGGCTTCCACTATTACGGGATCATTAGCATTTCTTCTGGTGCGTCTGAGGGGCTGTTCCTACAGACCCTCTTTTATACTGACTCACAGGGTCTCAGATGTCAATCAGGTTGGGGGTGATGCAATCTCTCTCTCAACCAGCCCACTTTGCCCGAGGGCTTCCACGTAGCACAGTACTGTAATACACAAGTTCGTCTCCGAGAGACAATGGCCGTTTCCCGTAGCTTTATATCGCCGGGGGTAACAAGACATTCCACACATCTCTCTCTCATTTCCTGGGTCTCCTGACCCAAATCAATAGTGATCTTGCGATTTCTCACAAGGGAGGGGGCTGCAGGCGTAACACCGGACGCTTGGAACATGCCGCCCGGAAGTGCCCTGAATCTGTCCTCTGGCGCTGCTCTCGATCCTCCTGAGACATGCGCATGCGCACCACTTGTATAGGCTCCTCCATGGGCTGGGTACTGGCTGGTGAGGGAGGGGGTGTGGTGAACTACATATACCTGTCTGGAGGCACTGCTCCTCCCTCAGTCTCCAGGATGTTGTGTGGTGGTCTCTTGCTGCTGACAGTGCTAATAAAAGCCTATCTCTCACCTCAAGTCTCCGAGAGTTATTGATGGTGCATCAATTTTATTAGCTGGAATTTTAAAACGTGGAGAGTATTTTACGTCTGGAAAAATTGGACATTGATCCTCAAGCTCCAGAAGCAGCCTTTGAACTCTGGCTTGCATGCTTCCAATCATACCTGGAAGAGATTCCTGTGACTGAGCCCGCTATCATGCACAAAATCCTCCTCTCCAAGGTCAGTCTGAGAGTATTCTCCCTCATCAGGGACCTGCCGACCTACCAAGGGGCACTGGATGCCCTCAAAAGACAGTACCTGCGGCCGGTGAACACCGTCTACGCAAGACATCGTTTAGCGATGCGGCGACAGTGGGCCGGAGAGTCGAGCGCTGAGTTTGTCCAAGCCCTACAGACACTCATGTGGGCCTGCGACTGCAGGGGACTGATGGCGGAACAGCATGCGGAGCTCCTGGTACGAGACGCCTTCGTTACGGGGATCAGGTCAGTGTAGGTGTTCCAGCGGCTGCTGGAAAACGCCGATCTTACCTTACGCTTGGCGATCGAGCTGGCTGACACGTGGGAGGCTGCTCTGCACAATGCTGACGCTGTCCAGCCACGCGATCTCCCGCGGGCCCCGTGGACGCTGCAGACCCCGCCACCTGGCCAATCGACCTCAGCTGCTGCCACTCACGAGCCCACGCACTGTTATTTCTGCGGACTCGAAAACACCCCTGAAAATGCTGCCCGGCCCGAGAAGCTACCTGCTCCAGCGGTAGAACGAAGTGCCACTTCGCCAAGGTCTGTAAGTCTAAACCACGAGAGAGGTCGAGCAGCGCCACGTGCGAGGCATGAGGGTCGCCATCTTGGTCGCCGCTATCTTGCCTGCCCGCCTTGTGCGAGACATGGGGGTGGCCATCTTGGTCACCGCCATCTTGCCTGCCTGCCTTGTGCAGGGCATGGGGGTGGCCATCTTGGTCAGCGCCACCTCGCCCCGCCCCCAACCCACGGGTGCTTACCGGGCACCAAGACGGCGATTCAACTCTGTAACCCTCAACCGAAGCGCCCCACACCAGCTTGCAAGGTCAATGATGGACATCCTGGTGGAGGGGAACAGGACTAGAAGCCTGTTTGACACAGGCAGCACTGAGAGTTTTATTCACCCGGACACGGTGCAATGCTGCGGACTCGTGACATGGCCGGTAAGCCAGAGGGTCACCATGGCTTCTGGGTCGCATTCCACAGACATCCAGGGGTTGTGTAGCGACGTTGGTGGTGCAGGGCACAGAATATCGGAACTTTGCGCTACTGGTCATGCCTTAATTGTGTGCGCCTGAGCTATTGGGGCTGGACTTCCAGAGCCACCTCAAAAGTGTGACAATGGCGTATGACGGGCCCCTCCCACCACTCACTGTCAGGAATCCTCAGTTTTGTGGGACTTCGTCATATACCCCACTACTGACCACACGCACACACGCACACATCCCACCCAGCACCATGCCAACAGCCGCGCTACTGACACCATTTGCAGCCTCTCCACTCTCAAGATCCCTCCCCCACTGCTGTTCGCCAATCTGACCCCTGACTGTAAACTGTGGCAACTAAAAGCGTGGGGGACAGGGCATTCATTCAGTCAGAGGAGCAGCGGCTGCTCAGGGAGGGGATCATTGAGCCAAACACAAATCCTTGGAGGGCCCAGGTGGTCGTTGTTTGGACCGGGCAGAAAAATAGGATGGTTGTGGACTATAGCCAGACCATCAATAGGTTCACGCAGCTTGACGCATACCCCCTACCCCACATCGCGGATATGGTCAATCAGATAGCCCAGTACAAGGTGTACTCGACCGTAGATCTGAAATCTGCTTACCACCAGCTCCCCATCCGCCCGGAGGACCGCCCCTACACCGCCTTTGAGGCGGGCGGCAGGCTCTAACACTTCCTGCGCGTCCCCTTCGGTGTCACGAATGATGTGTCTGTCTTCCAGAGGGAAATGGACCGGATGGTGGACCAGTGCCAACTGAAGGCCACATTTCCATATATGGATAACATCACCATCTGCAGTCACGACTGGCAGGATCACAACACCAACCTCCAATGATTTTTCCAAGTGGCCAAAGCTCTGAACCTTACCTATAACAGGGACAAGTGTGTGTTCGGAACCACCCGACTCGCTATCCTTGGGTACGTCATGGAGAATGGGATCATTGGCCCTGATCCCGACTGTATGCGCCCCCTGTTAGAACTCCCTCGTCCCACCACCCTCAGAGCCCTCAGACGGTGCCTGGGCTTCTTTTCCTATTACGCCCAATGGGTCCCCCATTACATAGACAAGGCCCACCCCCTGGTCAAGTCCACCACATTTCCCCTCTCTGCTGAGGCCCACACGGCCTTCAGCCGCATTAAAGGGGACATTGCCAAAGCAACGATGCATGCGGTGGATGAGACCATTCCCTTCCAAGTAGAGAGTGACGCCTCCGATTTCAGGCAGGCAGGCCAGTAGAATTCATTTCTCGTACCCTTCAAGGCTCTGAAATTCGGCACTCCGTGGCAGAGAAAGAAGCCCAGGCCATAGTGGAAGCCATTAGGCACTGGAGGCACTATCTTGCCGGCAAAAGGTTCACCTTGCTGACCGACCAGCGCTCAGTTGCATTCATGTTTAGCAACCAACAGTGGGGCAAAATCAAAAATGATAAAAGTTTTGCAGTGGAGAATAGAACTCTCCGCCTACAACTATGATATCCTGTACCGGCCTGGAAGGCTCAATGAGCCCCCTGATGCCCTATCCTGGGGAGCATTTGCCAGTGCACAGCTTGACCAGCTATACGCCCTCCATGCAGATCTTTGCCACCCGGGGGTCACCCGATTTTACCATTTCGTGAAAGCCCGGAACCTGCCTTATTCCCTTGAGGACATCAGGACGATGACCAGGAACTGCCAAGTCTTCGCTGAGTGCGAACCGCACTTCTACCGTCCTGAAAAGGCACAACTTATCAAGGCCACCCGCCCCTTTGAGTGACTGAGTGTTGACTTTAAGGGCCCCCTTCCCTCCACCGACCGCAATGTCTACTTTCTCAACATAATCGACGAGTACTTGCGGTTCCCCTTTGCCATTCCCTGCCCCGACACCACTGCCACGTCCGTCATAAAAGCCCTGCGCCAGCTCTCCACTCTGTTCAGATATCCCTGCTATATCCACAGTGATAGAGGGTCCTCCTTTATGAGTGACGAGCTGCGCCAGTACCTGCTAGCTAGGGGCATTGCTACTACTCGGACCACGAGTTATAATCCCCGGGGAAATGGACAGGTGGAGAGGGAGAATGCCACAGTGTGGAAGGCCACATTTTTAGCATTTAAGTCAAAGGGGTTGCTGGTCTCTCAATTGCAGGAGGTCCTCCCTGAGGCACTCCACTCTATCTGCTCCCTGTTACGTGCGTCCACCAATGCCACCCCTCACTAACGCCTATTCTCTTTTCCCAGGAAGTCTGTCACTGGGACCACCCTACCGGCTTGGCTGACGTCCCCAGGGCCAATGCTGCTCCGGAAACATGCGAGGAGCAATAAATACTCCCCGCTGGTCGAGAGGGTTCACCTACTACATGCAAACCCCCAGAATGCCTAGTTGGTCTTACCTGATGGGCAGGAGGACACGGTCTCCGTCTGCGACCTGGTGCCGGCAGGAGCAGCAGACCACTACCCCGAACACTCCATGGTAACTATGAACCCTGTACCCACCGAGGTGTATACCCAGCTGACACCGCGCACACCAAGCCCTACACAGACTCCTCACGACACTCCCATACCGGGCGCCTCGCACACGCATGAGGGATCACTGACGCCCAATGGGCTGACACCTCAAGCACAACCACCATCTCCGGTGCAATCACCACCGGCACCTGTGCAATCACAGCAGGTGCTACTTAGATCGCAGTGACTGATTCGACCACCTGATAGACTTAACCTGTAAATATACTTGTAAGAAACTTCGCCCCATGGGGACTCTCTTTTAAAACAAAGGAGAGGATGAATGTGGTGAACTACATATACCTGTCCGGACACGCCCCCCCCCCCTCCCGCTGACTGCTCCTATGGCTCCTCCCACAGACCCCTGTATAAAGGCAATTGGAGGCACTGCTCCTCCCTCAGTCTCCAGGATGTTGTGTGATGGTCTCTTGCTGCTGACAGTGCTCTCTTTTCCAGCTAATAAAAGCCTATCTCTCGCCTCACGTCTCCGAGAGTTATTGATGGTGCATTGGGGGAGAGGGCAAGAGGGCAAGGAAAGATGGCGATCAGGCATCTTGATTAGGGCGTTTGAAACACACTTTCCCTGCGCCACTCAGTTACCCGGTCGTCAACTCAAATAGCCAGATTAATTAAATCATCCAGACTGTCTGGCTCGTCCCGGAGAGCGATCTCATGCATTCAGTTCACGCTGGAAAGCAGTGATGAGGGATCTCTCACTCCATCTTGTCTCTACTGCAAGGGTACGGAACTGACTGCACAGGGTCTCACCATTCCTCTGCCTTGGTGCAGGTCCAAGAGTCGGTGGGCAGCCTCCCAACCCCGTATTGGAAAATAAAAAAACCTCCTTTTATTTTATTTTTTGCTCAGCGTAACAGAACTTTCAATTTCCAGATACATTTACATTTACATTTCTTCCCCTCACAGATACCAGCAATCAGAACTCTTCCATCAAAATATAGACATCACCACAACATCCTACACAAAAGCCCTTATTAGTATGTCTATATGCTGCAGAAAAGGTTGCCATGTTTTATGAAAACTATTTGTTTTTGAGTGTACCATACACGTCAACAAGTCCAAAGGAATGTATTCCATGATTAATTTACGCCAACCACAGCCTCCCTGTTTCTGATTGCTGTGAACACTCATTCGAAGTGGCCGGAGGTTATACCAATGAAGTCAACACCTGTCACAACCACGGATTCAGCAGCGCAGTAGATATGGCAATTGAGCTTGAGAATTTGCATGTGTCAGGTAATTATTATGTTCTCTTTGCATAGTGGAAACAGCCACTCCCACGGGTGTAACGATGCTTCTGGAGTTGCATTTTGAACTCTTGGGCATCCCGAACAGCTTTTGGCCAAGTCTGCAGTCTGTTTATCTATTCCCTTCTCAAGCACCTTCTGATTAGCATTAAGCAGCTGTGACAGTCTCTGGTTAGTGCTACCATTTGGGCTGAAGTTGCCTGTTGATGCCACACCAAAAGCTTTGATTAAGTGCCCGTCTGGTTGGATTTTTTTCAACTTTTCAATATACAAAGCTCTAACTGCAGCGTTTGGCTTCTATAAGTCAGCATCACTTTCAGTTTGCCTTTGGGCGGCACTTCTTCGCCTGCGTGGGTCTTCAGCATCACTGAGGTCTTCTCTAATGGTATCTTAGAAAGCAGTCTGTTGTAGTCAACCTCTAGTCGACTTAAACCGAACTGAACTCTGCATGATCTTAAGACTAGTCATTTACCCCTAGACTTTGAAAGAGCTTGGTTTTTGAATCCTATATCCACACTTCTGTATATATCATTGCTAACCTGTTTCATATGTATGTTTGCATTTTATAGTACTGTATCACTTAGTTTACAAGTAAACACTTTTAGTTACAGTAATACCAGACTCCAACGTATCATTCCATTTCTGCTGGTTTGGTAACCCGGTCACGGGGTACGTGACAGATTATAGAGGAAACCGTGTATCCAATTTCATGAGCAAATACGAGGAAATCTGCAGATGCTGGAAATTCAAACAACACACACAAAATGCTGGTGGATCACAGCAGGCCAGGCAGCATCCATAGGGAGAAGCACTGTCAATGTTTTGGACCGAGACCCTTCGTCAGGACCTGAGGAAGCATTTGCTTAGTTTTGTGTTTGAGATTTTTCACTCGGTTGTGCTTTTTATCTGCCTTGGCCTCTTGGTTGTGCTTTTTATCTGCTTCACACACTCTCTGTGTGACCTTGTCCGTGACATTTTCTGCCCACTTTTTCTTTGAATCAACAGTCGCCATGGGAGGATTTGTCACATTGATAGCATCTTTGGCTTTTTGCACCATTCAGGGACATTTTGTGCATTTCACATTCTAACCTCCTGAAAGGGAGCAGGCTTGTGGGTGTTGGAAAGCAGTAGAAGCAATACTTTAGAGAAGCCTGGTAGGCCAGTGACAGAAGGGGGCAGATATAGATGAGGATGGGGTCATACAGTGGCTTCACTTCTCTGGGCAGCAAGTCTACAGTTATTGATTGTATGCCAGACCCTTATTTGATACACTGCACACCCCACTGGCCAATGCCCCACCCTTCTTCCAACCAGACCCACAAACTCCAAGGTAAAGCACATGTGCAGTGTTCCTATCATAAGGAGAGCATTGAGACTGGACCCAAATGCAGGACACAGACACTGAAGTACTAGGAACAGGACAGGACAAAACTAAAGGACGGGGCGGGTCACAGACTAAGCTAGGAAAGCTGTACCAGGACGAGGGACTGAGAACAAAGAACTTGGGTGTGGACTCTGAGCCAGAGACTGGACAAGGACCCAGAACTTGGGTCTTGACGCGGGCTCGGACCTCAAACCAGGCGAAGACATGACAAGGTTCGGGTTCTTGGAGGCAGACTAGGAACTGTACATCAACATAGAGCCAGGACTTCTCCTTCGACAAGCCGGGACTCATCTTTAATAAGACACTAACACGAGACTGGACAGTACATCAACATAGAGCCAGGACTTCTCCTTCGACAAGCCGGGACTCATCTTTAATAAGACACTAACACGAGACTGGACAGTACATCAACATAGAGCCAGGACTTCTCCTTTGACAAGCCCAGACTCATCTTTAAAAAGACACTAACACGAGACTGGACAGTACATAGACACAGAGCCAGGACTTCTCCTTTGACAAGCCGGGACTCATCTTTAATAAGACACTAACACGAGACTGGACAGTACATAGACACAGAGCCAGGACTTCTCCTTTGACAAGCTGGAACTCAACTTTCACTCCACACCAAGGTGGGGCAGGACCATCCGTCGGGTAACAGCAGAACGGCCGGACTTACCTGACGAAGGCAAAGACTAGATAAGCCAGATCATCCCGCAGGGCAACGGCAGAACAGCCTGACTTACCCCACAGGGTGAGGACAGGAAGAGACAAACATCAAAGAACGCCAGACAGTTCCATCTCTGCATCGGGGTTGCTCCGAGACCAGCAACCTCGGCTGGCGACAGAAACAACCGGATCCCTACCTAGCTCGGAGTGGCTGACGGCCACCCAGCTGGCCTGGAAATCAGCCAAATCCATACCGCAATGACAGCTCCGACTTCTGACAGCAAGGCTCCGAGAAGCAATGGTTCTCCACCCCAGCCTAAAGATGGCAAGTGGCCGTTTGCTCCCAGGGATACTTGACAAGACAACCCCCAACCACACTCAATCCCAGGGCCACTTATATTCCCAGCCCCAGGGTGATCATCAGGTGCTTATGATCAAGTCCAACGGAAACAAGTGACGGCCGGAGGACCCGGAGTCCGGAGTCCACGGACCGGACCGTGAACCGGAATGCGGACTTCGAACCGGACCCTGACAGTTCCAAATGATTGGGACTCCATTGATTTTAAATGTAACTAAAACAACCTTTTAACATATACAGTATACTTCCACAATTGCAATTTTTTCTAAAAAGCTATTTTCAAAGCTGATAAATGAATGTAGTAACAATTTTTTTTGCTGATTTCAGTCCAACAGTCCTATAGTTCCTTTCTTTTTTAATATAAAATATCACAAGTTGCTATATTTGCAAGTTTATTTTTCAATTAAATTTAGATCAGAAGCACTTAAGGGACTGAAAATTTACAAATTGGGCTTGACAAGGACATAAAAGTCCTTTGCAATTCAGTCAGAGACATTTTTCTCTACAATGAGCTTGTACTTTTGCACATTTTCCATTGACTTTGCTTCGGCTGCTTGGCTGAAAGGAAGATTAGTTGCCAAAGTGGTAGGTGAAAGGCAAAAATTATGAAATGGACAAGCAACTGCATGTCATATAGAACACAAAACATAGAATAGTACAGCACAGTACAGGCCATTCGGCCCACAATGTTGTGCCAACCCTTAAACCCTGCCTCCCCTATAACCCCCCACCTTAAATTCCTCCATATACCTGTCTAGTAGTCTCTTAAACTTCACTAGTGTATCTGCCTCCACCACTGACTCAGGCAATGCATTCCACACACCAACCACTCTCTGAGTGAAAAACCTTCCTCTATTATTCCCCTTGAACTTCTGTCCCCTTACCTTAAAGCCATGGCCTCTTGTACTGAGCAGTGGTGCCCTGGGGAAGAGGCACTGGCTGTGCACTGTATCTATTCCTCTTAATATCTTGTATGCGTCTATCATGTCTCCTCTCATCCTCCTTCTCTCTAAAGAGTAAAGCCCTAGCTCCCTTAATCTCTGAGGGGTGGTGGCAGCTGGAATGGTAAGTGCCTGGATTGATATAGTTGTCAGTTTGGTTGTCTGGAGCAGACTCCTGCTATAGGGCCTGGCGAATTTGGTTCTCAAAGGCCCAGACAATCAGGGTGAGGATCTGGGAGGATGAAATGATGGGCTGATGATTGATCCCTGTTTCCATACTCTCCAGATACTCAGAGATTTCATACTCTCTAAACCAGGCAGCATCCTGGTAAATCTCCTCTGTACCCTTTCCAATGCTTCCACATCCTTCCTATAGTGAGGCGACCAGAACTGGACACAGTACTCCAAGTGTGGCCTAACCAGAGTTTTATAGAGCTGCATCATTACCCCTCGACTCTTAAACTCTATCCCTCGACTTATGAAAGCTAACACCTCATAAGCTTTCTTAACTACCCGATCTACCTGTGAGGCAACTTTCAGGGATCTGTGGACATGTACCTCCGATCCCTCTGCTCCTCCACACTACCAAGTATCCTACCATTTTCTTTGTACTCTGCCTTGGAGTTTGTCCTTCCAAAGTGCACCACCTCACACTTCTCCGGGTTGAACTCCATCTGCCACTTCTCAGCCCACTCCTGCATCCCATCAATGTCTCTCTGCAATCTTCGACAATCCTCAACACTATCCACAACAGTACCAACCTTTGTGTCATCTGCAAACTTGCCAATTCACCCTTCTAACCCCACATCCAGGTCATTAATAAAAATCACAAAAAGTAGAGGTCCCAGAACTGATCTTTGTAGGACATCACTAGTCACAACCCCCCAACCTGAATGTATTCCCTCCACCATGACCCTCTGCTTTCTGCAGGCAAGCCAATTCTGAATCCACCTGGCCAAATTTCCCTGGATCCCGTGCCTTCTGACTTTCTGAATAAGCCAACTTTGTGGAACCTTGTCAAATCCCTTACTAAAATCCATGTAGATCACATCCACTGCACTACCCTCATCTATATGCCTGGTTGCCTCCTCAAAGAGGCTTGTTAGACACGATCTGCCCTTCACAAAGCCAGGCTGACTGTCCCTGATCAGACCATGATTCTCTAAATGCCCATAGATCCTATCTCTAAGAATCTTTTCCAACAGCTTTCCCACCACAGACGTAAGGCTCACTGGTCTATAATTACCCGGACTATCCCTACTACCTTTTTTGAACAAGGGGACAACATTCACCTCCCTCCAATCCTCTGGTACCATTCCCGTGGACAACGAGGACATAAAGATCCTAGTCAGAAGCTCAGCAATCTCTTCCCCTGCCTCATGGAGCAGCCTGGGGAATATTCCGTCAGGTTCCGGGGACTTATCTGTCCTAATGTATTTTGACAACTCCAACACCTCCTCTCCCTTAATATCAACATGCTCTAGAATATCAACCTCACTCATATTGTCCTCACCATCATCAAGTTCTCTCTCATTGGTGAATACCGAAGAGAAGTATTCATTGAGGACCTCGCTCACTTCCACAGCCTCCAGGCACATCTTCCCACCTTTGTCTCTAATTGGTCCTACCTTCACTCCTGTCATCCTTTTGTTCTTCACATAATTGAAGAATGCCTTGAGGTTTTCCTTTACCCTACTTACCAAGGTCTTCTCATGCCTCCTCTTGCTCTCCTCAGCCCCTTCTTAAGCTCCTGTCTTGCTACCCTATATTCCTCAATAGACCCATCTGATCCTTGCTTCCTAAACCTCATGTATGCTGCCTTCTTCTACCTGACTAGATTTTCCACCTCACTTGTCACCCATGGTTCCTTCACCCTACCATTCTTTGTCTTCCTCACCAGGACAAATTTATCCCTAACATCCTGCAAGAGATCCCTAAACATCGACCACGTGTCCATAGTACATTTCCCTGCAAAAACATCATCCCAGTCCCCACCTGCAAGTTCTAGCCTTATAGCCTCATAACTTGCCCTTCCCCAATTAGAAATTTTCCTGTCCTCTCTGATTCTATCCTTTTCCATGATAATGCTAGAGGCCAGGGAGCGGTGATCACTGTCTCCCAGATGCTCACCCACTGAGAGATCTGTGACCTGACCCGGTTTGTTACCTAATACTAGATCTAGTATGGCATTCCCCCTAGTTGGCCTGACAACATACTGTGACAGGAATCCATCCTGGACACACTTACAAACTCTGGCCCATCTAAACCATTGGCACTAATTAGGTGCCAATCAAAATTAGGGAAGTTAAAGTCACCCATGATAACAACCCTGTTATTTTTTCATTAATCATTTTCGGATTAAATTCACAAAGCTCAATCAGAATCAGGAATATTGCAGTTCGAATTCAAAAGACAAATCAGATACAGAAAGGTCAAGTGTAGAAGAATTTAGTACCAGAGGTTATATGGTGATAGTTGTGTTGGAGGTACCTACACTTGAATAAACTGCTTCAATGCATTAGAAAATGTAATTTGTACTGCAACCCTCTCATCGGGCTTTAATACAAGCTTGGCTCGTTGGCTAGCTCTTCTAATGACCACAAGATCTAGAAGATTACAAGGCTAATAGAAAGGAGCTCAAGAAGGGAATTAGGAGAGCCAGAAGGGGCCATGAGAAGGCTTTGGTGGGCAAGATTAAGGAAAACCCCAAAGCATTCTACAAGTATATGAAGAGCAAGATGGTAAGACGTGAAAGAATAGGACCTATCATGTATGACAGTGGAAAGGTATGTATGGAATCAGAGGAAATAGCAGAGGTACTTAATGAATTCTTTACTTCACTATTCACAATGGAAAAGAATCTTGGTGACTGTATTGATGACTTGCAGCAGACTGAAAAGCTTGAGCATGTAGATATTAAGTAAGAGGATGTGCTGGAGCTTTTGGAAAGCATCAAGTTGGATAAGTCGCTGGGACCGGATGAGATGTACAGCAGGCTACTGTGGGAGGCGAGGGAGGAGATTGCTGAGCCTCTGGCAATGACCTTTGCATCATCAATGGGGACAGGAGAGGTTCCGGAGGATTGGAGGGTTGTGGATGTTGTTCCTTTATTCAAGAAAGGGAGTAGAGATAGCTCAGGAAATTATAGACCAGTGAGTCTTACGTCAGTGGTTGGTAAGTTGATGGAGAAGATCCTGAGAGGCAGGATTTATGAACATTTGGAAATGTATAATATAATTAGGAATAGTCAGCATGGCTTTGTAAAGGGCAGGTCATGCCTTACGAGCCTGATTGAATTTTTTAGGATGTGACTAAACATATTGATGAAGGAAGAGCAGTAGGTGTAGTGTATATGGATTTCAGCAAGGCATTTGATAAGGTACCCCATGCAAGGCTTATTGAGAAAGTAAGGAGGCATGGGATCCAAAGGGACATTGCTTTGTGGATCCAGAACTGGCTTGCCCACAGAAGGCAAAGAGTGGTTGTAGACAGGTCATATTCTGCATGGAGGTCAGTGACCAGTGGAGTGCCTCAGGGATCTGTTCTGGGATCCTTGCTCTTCGTGATTTTTATAAATGACCTGGATGAGGAAGTGGAGGGATGGGTTAGCAACTTTGCTGATGACACAAAGGTTGGAGGTGTTGTGGATAGTGTGGAGGGCTGTCAGAGGTTACAGCAGGAGATTGATAGGATACAAAACTGGGCTGAGAAGTGGCAGATGGAGTTCAACCCAGGTAAGTGTGAAGTGGTTCACTTTGGTAGGGCAAATAAGATGGCAGAATGTAGTATTACTGGTAAGAATCTTGGCAGTGTGGAGGATCAGAGGGATCTTGGGGTCCAAGTCTATAGTACATTCAAAGCAGCTACGCAGGTTGACTCAGTGGTTAAGAAGGCATATGGTGTATTGGCCTTCATGAATTGTGGAATTGAATTTAGGAGCCAAGAGGTAATGTTGCAGCTATATAGGACCCTGGTCAGACTCTGCTTGGAATACTGTGCTCAGTTCTGGTCATCTCACTACAGGAAGGACGTGGAAGCCATAGAAAGGGTGCAGAGGGGATTTACAAGGATGTTGCCTGGATTGGAGAGCATCCCTTAATGAGAATAGGTTGAGTGAACTCGGCCTTTTCTCCTTGGAGCAACGGAGGATGAGAGGTGACCTGATAGAGGTGTATAAGATGATGAGAGGTATCGATGGTGTGGATAGTCAGAGGCTTTTTCCCAGGGCTGGAATGGTTGCCACAAGGACACAGGTTTAAGGTGCTGGGGAGTAGGTACAGAGGAGATCCTAGGGTTAAGTTTTTTACTCAGAGTGGTGAGTGTGTGGAATGGGCTGCTGGCAACAGTGGTGGGGGCAGATACAATAGGATCTTTTAAGGGACTTTTGGATAGGTACATGGAGCTTAGAAAAATAGAGGGCTAGATATAAGCCTAGTAATTTCTAAGGTAGGGACATGTTCAGCACAACTTTGTGGGCTGAAGGGCCTGTACTGTGCTGTGGGTTTTCTATGTTTCTATGTTACTGTTTCCCATGTGGCTACCTGACACTTTGTCTACCTGATTTGCCATATTCTTCAAAACCTGATCATCCATTGAATTTTTTCCCCTTGATACATTAAGAATTATATTGATGTATTTACAAAAATATTCTCTGCTTTGCTCTTATTAGACAATGATTTTTTGAGTAATTGATCCCCGAACTTTTTTTAAACCATGTTACAATTTTTGCACACATATTACTGTCACTTATACTGAGATATAGTGGAAAACTTGTCTTGCATACTATTCATACAGATCAATTTGAGGAAGCATTGAGGAAGAACAACTTAAAACAATACAAAACGCAGAATAAAGTAACAGCTGGAGAGAAAGTGTAGGGTAGACAATGAGGTGCAAGATCATAATGAGGTAGATTGTGAAGTCAAGTTTATTTTATAGAAACATAGAAAATCTACAGCACAACACAGACCCTTCGGCCCACAAAGCTGTGCTGAACATGTCCCTCTATTTTTCTAAGCTCCATGTACCCATCCAGGAGTCTCTTAAAAGACCCTATTGTATCCGTCTCCACCACTGTCACTGGCAGCCCATTCCACACACTCACCACTCTCTGCTTGTAAAAAAAAACAATTTACCCCTAACATCTCCTCTGTATCTACTTCCAAGTACCTTAAAACTGTGCCCTCTCATGCTAGCCAATTCAGCCCTGGGAAAAAGTCTCTGACTATCTAGATGATTAATGCCTCTCATCATCTTATAAACCTCCATCAGGTCACCTCTCATCCTCCATCGTTCCAAGGAGAAAAGGCCAAGTTCTCTCAACCTATTTTCATAAGGCATGCTCCCCAATCCAGGCAACATCCTTGTAAATCTCCTCTGTACCCTTTCTATGGTTTCCACATACTTCCTATAGTGAGGCGACCAGAACTGAGCACAGTACTCCAAGTGGAGTCTGACCAGGGTCCTATACAGCTGTAACATTACTTCTCAGCTCCTAAACTCAATCCCACATTTAATGAAGGCCAATGCACTGTATGTCTTCTTAACCACAGAGTCAACCTGCACAGCAGCTTTGAGCATCCTGTGGACTCGGACCCCAAGATCCCTTTGATCCTCCACACTGCCAAGAGTCTTACCATTAATACTATATTCTGCTGTCATATTTGACCTACCAAAATGAACCACCTCACACTTATCTGGGTTGAACTCCATCTGTCACTTCTCAGCCCAATTTTGCATCCTATCAATGTCCCGCTGTAACCTCTGACAGCCCTCCACACTATCCACCACACCCCCAACCTTTGTGTCATCAGCAAACTTACTAACCCATCCTTCCACTTCCTCATCCAGGTCATTTATAAAAATCACGAAGAGTAGCGGCTTCAGAACAGATCCCTGAGACACACCACTGGTGACTGACCTCCATGCAGAATATGACCCGTCTACAACCGCTCTTTGCCTTCTGTGGGCAAGCCAGTTCTGGATCTACAAAGCAATGTCCCCTTGGATCCCATGCCTCCTTACTTTCTCAATAAGCCTTGCATGGGGTACCTTATCAAATGCCTTGCTGAAATCCATATACACTACATCTACTGCTCTACCTTCATCAATGTGCTTAGTCACATCCTCAAAAAATTCAATCAGGCTCGTAAGGCATGACCTGCCCTTGACAAAGCCATGCTGACTATTCCTAATTATATTATACATTTCCAAATGTTCATAAATCCCGCCTCTCAGGATCTTCTCCATCAACTTGCCAACCACTGAGGTAAGACTCAATGGTCTATAATTTCCTGGGCTATCTCTACTCCCTTTCTTGAATAAGGGAACAACATCTGCAATCGTCCAATCCTTCGGAACCTCTCCTGTCCCCATTGATGATACAAAGATCATTGCCAGAGGCTCAGCAATCTCCTCCCTCGCCTCCCACAGTTGCCTAGGGTACATCCCATCCACTCTGGAGACTTATCCAACTTGATGCTTTCCAAAAGCTCCAGCATATCCTCTTCCTTAATATCTACCTGCTCAAGCTTTTCAGTCCGCTGTAAGTCACCTTACAATCACAAAGCTCCTTTTCCGTAGTGAATACTGAAGCAAAGTATTCATTAAGCACCTCTGCTATCTCCTCCGGCTGTCACATTTGATTGGTCCAATTCTCTTACTTCTTATCCTCTTGCTCTTCACATACTTGTAGAATGCCTTGAAGTGTTCCTTAATCCTGTCTGCCAAGGTCTTCTCATGGCCCCTTCTGGCTCTCGTAATTTCATTCTTAAGCTCCTTCCTGCTAGCCTTATAATCTTCTAGATCTCTTTCATTACCTAACTTTTTGAACCTTTCATAAGCTTTTCTTTTCATCCTGACTAGATTTACACAGCCTTTGTACACCACAGTTCCTGTACCCTACAATCCTTTCCCTGTCTCATTGGAACAAACCCATGCAGAACCCCATGCAAATATCCCCGAACATTTGCCACATTTCTTCCATACATTTCCCTGAGAACATCTGTTCCCAATTTATGCTTCCATTCCTGCCTGATTGCCTGATTGCCTGATATTTCCTCTTACTGCAGTTAAACACTCTCCTAACTTGTCTCTTCCTATACCTCTCGAATGCTATGGTAAAGGAGTTAGAATTGTGATCTCCAAAATGCTCTCCCTCTGAGAGATCTGACACCTGACCAGGTTCATTTCTCAATACCAGATCAAGTACAGCCTCTCCTCTTATAGGCTTATCTGCATATTGTGTCAGGAAACCTTCCTGAACACACCAAACAAACTCCACCCCATTTAAACCCCTTGCTCTAGAGATGTCATTTGATATTTGGGAAATTAAAATCTCCAACCACAACAACCCCGTTATTATTACACCTTTCCAGAATCTGTCTCCCTATCTGCTCCTCAATGTCCCTGTTACTATTGTGTGCTCTACAAAAAAAAACACCCAGTAGAGTTATTTGCCCCTTCCTGTTCCTAACTTCTAACCACAGAGATTCTGTAGACATTCCCTCCATAACTTCCTCCTTTTCTGCAGCCATGACACTATCTCTGCCACAGTGCCATGCCCCCACCTCTTTTGCCTCCCTCCCTGTCCTTTCTGAAACATCGAAAGCCCGACACTTGAAGTAACCATTCCTGCCCGAGTCATCCAAGTCTCTGTAATGGCTACAACATCATAGCTCCAAGTACTGATCTGCACTCTAGGTTATCCGCTTTGTTCATGATACTCCTTGCATTAAAATAGACACATCTCAAACCATCGGTCTGAATGAGTCCCTTCTCTATCACCTGCCTATCCTCCCTCCTGCACTGTCTCCAAGCTTTCTCTATTTGTGAGCCAGCTGCCTCTTCCTCCTTCACTTCAGTTCAGTTCCCACCCCCCAGCAATTCTATTTTAAACTCTCCCCTAGGGAACTATTTAATAGTTTTTACAAGAGCAGGCTAAATGCTGTCCTTGACACTGGTATGTGCTTTCAGGCCTGTGCCATCTCTTGGCTGATGGAAGAGGGGAGAAGAATGTCTAGAGAGGGTGTGATCTTTGATTAGTGGGCTGCTTTATTGAGGCAATGAGAAGTGTAGACAGGGTCCATGGGGGGGGGGGGGGAGACCAGTTTCTGATATGCTCAGCTGTGTCCACCACTCTGATTTTTCTAGCTGTCATGTACTGCATCTATTCTGTGATGCATCCAGCTAGGATGCTCTCTATGGTCCAGTAATTAAAAATTGCTGAGGATTGATGGGGACATGCCAGATTTCTTTCACCTCCTGATGAAGTATGCTTTTTGCCTGTGATTAGGCTAGGATAGGCTATTGGTCATGTTCCCTCCTAGAACACACGGTTGACAGACAGGAACATTTATACAGCCCCCTTCCTGAAGTCAATGACATATTCTTTTGTCTTCCTGACCTGGAAGAAAACACATTACTATCCATCTTTTCCTTCTTGTACGCTGACTTGTTGTTGGGGCATGGTGTCATTTGCAAACTTGTAGTTGGAACAGAATCTGCACAGTCATGAGTGTAAATTTGTTCCTCCATTACACTTTCACTACTTGGCTTCTTGAATACACCAGTCATGTGAAAACGTTATTTGGTTATTTTTTATAAGAACACGAAATGGTAACAGGAATAGTTACTTGTTTCTTTGAGCTTACTTGAATAAATTCTGCACTTAACAAAAATTACTTCTCTCCCATACTGAGTTACCTTAATCTGTACTACATTCCCACTATTTTAAACCCCTCTAATCCTTTGGACATCACTCGGCCCCTCTAACCCAATGAACCTCACAAGAGCATCTGTTCCAGTTGTGACAGCTGCAAGACTGATATGCTCAGTTGTGTCCACCACTTTAAAAAATTCCCTTATTAATAAATCTAACATATCAATAGCCATTAATCTGCCTTGTCTTTCTCATTCTTTGCTCACTGATGTACAGTGAGGAATTTAGAGCACTGATTTTGAGATCCTCATTAACTTTCCTAATCTGCCATTCTCCATGCCACTGGTACCATTGCTTATCACATTGAATGCTTACTGCCTTTGCCCTGCAGAATTGTGTCCTCTGTGCTGCTTATGTCACCCATGCTTCTTGACTTGTATTGCCTTATTCTGAGCTTGACAGCCACTTTCTGCAACATATGCTACAGGGAAGTCCTTTTCTCATGCTTAGCGGAAATTTCACAAAAAATACTATACCATTACATTTACTGAGGTTGGATGAATTTTTGGATACTGTAGTGGGAAATTGAAGGTTATGGGATCATGCAGAAAAGGATGAACTTAATACAGGTGAGTTGAGGAGCAGGCATGAGAGACGATTGGGTGCCACTCTTGTGTTCTTATGAAAAGATGTTAGGGATTCTGAATTTAGTTTACAAGATGATTTTTGCTGGATGTACCTGCATTAAAGTGTTATATGAGATAACAGGACCCTGGAACCCAAATGAGTAGGAAGCACCTTAATCAAAAAAGGTATCACATTTAATGAGTGAAACAATAATTAAACTATGACTGGTGAGAAGTCATTTATAACACGTATTTTATTTTTTAAAAATCTGCACTGCCTACTAATGGAAAATCATGCAGCTGGAAGTTCTTCTTTGGAGACTTTGCACAAGTAATTCCATTTCCTTTCATTAATTTCAGGGCAAAGCCAGATGAATCCAATCTCCCTGAAGATCCTAAGCTACAGGAAATAGCACAGCGTCATAAGAAATCAGTAGCACAAGTAGGAACTTTTCTTGTTAAATTTCTGCGGCAGTGTCATATTCTAGCTTTTTGGTTCATTACGTGTAGCTGTAGTGTATGTACTATAATTTTATTTCAAATACAGTGGGACACATTGAGACCAGTACATTTTGGTCCATTTGAGTGGCTGCCCCAGTTGGCTGAAGTTTCATGGAAATAAATAGAAGTACTAAAAAGACCAAGTACTGCTAAATGCAACTTTTCTTTTCAGTTAAAATGAAATACAGAGCAAATTAGAACACTACCACTACTATGACAGTACTTTAAAACTTTGTTTGTAAAGATTATGATGGAGGAATTTGTGAAGTGTACATTGACATGTTCTTTTGACTGTTGATGAACAGAAACAATGCAAACACCTGTGCAGCTAATGGACTGCCTTCATTGTCTACCTGCATGAAGCAGTGTTGTAAACCAGTAATTTCCTGGCATCCTGTGTAGTCAAGCTCAGGTTCAGTTGTGTCATTCTCATCACTTTCCTAGTCTTCATGTTCCCCACTTGATGTTCCAATACAATGCTTTCAATGATTGTATCCTCCAAATCTTTATTTTCATTAGAACATTCAAGATGATTGTTGATGCCTCTAGTGAAATAACACATTCTGGAATTGTGGGTGATGAAGTATAAATTATATTAATCAATTTTCTAATATTAAAAAAGTAATACCGATTCCTAATAAAACCAGTTTGGTCTTCTGAAATAATCTGTGATAGTACCTTTTCTAACCTAATAGCTAAAATTTTTGTAAGAATCTTAGAGTCTACATTTAATAGTGATATAGGGCAATAAGATGCACATAAAGTGGGATCCTTATCTTTTTTAAGAATTAGAGAGATAGTAGCTTCATAAAAAGACTGAGGTAATCTCTTCTTAACAAATGCATCATTAAAGATTTCACATAACCAAGGGGAAAGCAAAGAAGAAAAAGTTTTTAAAAGTTCTATAATATAACCATCAGGACCAGGAGCTTTCCCTGAATTCATTGATGAGATATAGCCCCTCCTATTTCGGCCAAAGAGATAGGAGCATCAAACAAGCTACGATCTTCATCTGTCAGTTTGGGAATATTCAAATTGTTAAAAAAGTTATCCATCATGGACAGATCGCCGTCAAATTCTGATTGATATAAAGATTTATAAAAATCTTGAAAAGTGTTATTGATTTCTTTATGATCAGTAGTCAGATTGCCGTCTTGTTTACGAATTTTAATAATTTGTCGCTTAGTCAAGATAGCTTTTAATTGGTTAGCTAACAATTTACCAGTTCGATCACTATGGATATAAAATTGAGCCCTAGTCCTAATTAATTGATTCTCAATTGAAGAAGATAATAATAAGCTATGCTCCATTTGAAGCTCAACTCTCTTCTTATAAAGTTCTTTGGTAGGAGTCACGGAATAACTCTTATCAATTTCTTTAATTTTATCCACTAATAAAGCAATATCTAAATATCTTTGTTTGTTTTTACCGACGGAATGTGAGATAATTTGTCCACGAATAAAAGCCTTAAAAGAGTCCCAAAGTATTCCTCTGTCAATCTCTTCTGTATAGTTTGTTGAGAAAAACAAGTCAATTTGCTGTTTTATGTAGGTGATGAATTCTGGATCTTGAAGCAAAGTAAGTCTCCAAGATCTAGTATTATTAGAAAAGTCCGAAATCTTGATAGATAACTTCAAAGGTGCATGATCCGAAATAGCAATAGAATCATATTTACAATCAATAACATCTGTTAATAAACGATGATCAATAAGGAAATAATCAATTCTAGAATAACTGTGATATACATGTGAAAAAAACGAAAATTCTTTATCTTTAGGGTTCAAAAACCGCCATATTTCAGTAATTCCCGAATCAACCATAAAAGAATTAATAAGTAAGGCTGATCTATTCGGAAGAATTCGAATAGGTTTAGATCTATCCATCGAAGGATTCAAACAACAATTGAAATCTCCACCCATTATCAACATATATTCATTTAGATTAGGAAGGGAAGTAAATAAATGCTTAAAAAATTCAGGGCAGTCAAAGTTTGGAGCATAAGTATTAACTAGAACCACTTTTCGATTAAAAAGTGAACCAGTTATCAACAAAAATCTGCCCTGTGGATCAGAAATAATTTCATGATGTGTAAATGAAATTGAGGGGTCTATAAGAATAGACACACCCCTAATTTTGGCGGTACAATTCGAGTGAAATTGTTGACCTTTCCAGAACCTAAAAAAATGTTGATTATCCTCCCTCCTGATATGGGTCTCCTGTGCAAAAATAATATTAGCATTTAGTCTATGGAATACTTAAAATATTTTTTTATGTTTAATCAGATGATTTAAACCATTAGTATTCCAGGAGATAAAGTTAATAGACTTATCCATCATGCCAATATTAGTTGTGTATATCATAAAAGGTTAAAAAGACACATAACCCATAATTCAGGAAGAAGGAAAAATGATTCAGGAGCAACCGGAGAACATGACACCTCAACAATATTAATAATTTAAAGTCGGTCCATAAACTAAAAGCAAAAAAATAAAAAGCAAAAGCGTGAAAGAAGATCCCTACCCCCTCCCCCAACCCCACGGAAAAAAGCCAAGCGGCAGGCACACAAACTAACACTAATATTAGCCCCATTTTCAAGATGGCGACTTCATGAAAAGAAAGAAAAGAGAAACTATATAACACCCAGATATAAATACAGGGCTGTAAACAGAAAGAATATATATCAATCAAAATGAAAAAATAATATAAAAAAGCAAAAAATCATTAATAAAAAAAGGATAACCATTAAAGTTTAAAATAGTGTAATATGCCTTTAAAAAAAGATTCCATATTCAAATATAAGGAAATTACATTTCAAAAACAAAGACTTATGGGAAGAAGAAACGACATTTTGAAAGGACCATATTACAAAGTATAGATGTAAATTCACCAATCTTTTTTTTTAAAAAAAAGGTTGTCAAAATAAAATTAAAAAAGGGTTCAATAACCACTACAATATATATATAAAAAAAGGTTCAAAAATTCAAAACATTCGTCCCATTCTCAAATACAGGCAAATAAACGCTTACGGAAAGCAAAGTCTTATGGGAAGAAGAAACGACATCTTAAAAAATAAATCATTATTACAAAGTCTTAACATGTATATCTAATCCAGAGGGAAAAAAATTAATTAAGAAAAAAGACATTATATTAAAGTTAAAAAAGCATCTGTAAATCATGATAATAAAAAAAAACCAGGTCTACAGACCAAAATAAAAAGCTATACCGCAGCTTCATAAGTTAAAGCCTAAAATGGAATGGCGTCTTCTCTCCAAAAGTTCTTCCATAAATGTGTTATTTCACTAGATGCTGAAAAAGCTTTTGATAGAGTTGAATGGGTATACTTATTTAACGCTTTGAGATATTTTAATTTTAGTCCTAATTTTATATCATGGATCAAACTAATATATCATAAACCTGTTGCTTCTGTTCTTACAAATAATTACAGATCTTCTTTTTTTCTATTATCTCGTGGTATGAGACAAGGTTGTCCCTTAAGTTCTTTATTGTTTAATATTGCATTAGAACCTTAAGCCATTGCTATTCGTGAATCTCCTAATATTTTTGGTATTACCCGCAATGAGAAATTATACAAGTTATCACTTTATGCTGATGACTTGTTACTATATATTTCTGATCCTGACAGGTCTATTCCCACTATTTTATCCTTGTTGGCTCAATTTGGTAGTTTTTCTGGTTATAAACTAAACTTGGATAAGAGTGATTTATTCCCTTTAAACGCGCAAACTTTATTGAATGAAAGGATACCATTTAAAGTTGTTGATGATAACTTTATCTATTTAGGTATAAAAATTACCAAGAAATATAAAGATTTATTTACTTTGAATTTTTTACCTATGTTTCATCAAATTCAACAACTTACTACAAGATGGTCTCCCTTATCCTTATTATTAGTTGGTCGGATTAATGCTATTAAAATGATGATTCTACCGAAATTTTAATATTTATTTCAAGCTTTACCAATTTTTATTCCTAAATCTTTTTTCGATAACATTGACTCAAAAATTTCTTCATTTGTGTGACAAAATAAAAATCCTAGGTTAAGTAAAAGGCAATTACAAAAATCTAAAAAAGATGGTGGTTTAGCTTTACCTAAATTTCGTAAATTTTTTACTCTGAAAAACTTTGCTCTTGATAGCCCTATTTTACTTAATTTTTTTTTCAAACCTTCTTTGACAGATCAAGCTTTTAGCATATGGAAAAGGAAAGGTATAAAATGTTTTCGTGATCTCTTTTTTGAAGGTAGTTTGATGTCTTTCGACCAACTTTCCAACAAATTTGAGTTACCTAAATCTAATTTTTTTAGATATCTACAAATCAGAAATTTTTTACATAAAATTCTACCATCCTTCCCCAATTCAACTTCAATGGACTTTTTAGGTATGATTTTTACCTTAAATCCTTATCAGAAGGGATTAGTGGCTTTTATTTATAATATGATTATGAAGATACAACCAGAAATATCAGGTAGAATTAAACAAGAATGGGAAAAAGAACTTCAATATAATATATCAATAAAAAAATGGGAAAAAATTTTACAAATGGTTAATTCTTCTTCTATATGTGCTAAACATGCTTTAATACAATTTAAAATTGTACATAGAGCTCATATGTCTAAAGATAAGCTTGCTCGATTCTATTCTCATATTAACCCTCAATGTGACAGATGTCATTCAGATGTGGCTTCATTGACCCACATGTTTTGGTCATGTCCCACTTTACATAACTATTGGAAGGACATATTTGCTACCATTTCCTCAATTTGGAATATCAATTTACAACCTCATTTTATTACTGCAATTTTTGGTATACCAAATGAGGATGGTAATCAGTTTTCCCCTTCAATTAGACGAATGATTGCTTTTGTAACATTAATGGCCAGAAGGTCTATATTGCAAAATTGGAAAGAAGTAAATCCTCCTACCACATTTCAGTGGCTCTCTCAAACTATTTCTGATCTGAGCTTGGAAAAAATTAGAAGCACTATTTTTGACTCATCAGTTAAATTTGAAGAAACTTGGGGACCGTTCATTCGACATTTTCATATGAATTAATCTGGCCTGTTCCAGACCTTCTCTCTGTATATTCTTGTTCTGGTATGGAGTTCCGGAGTTTTTGGCACTATCATAAACTTATAAACTGTTATTATTGCCCATGTTAGTTTAGTTTAGTATTTTTTTTCTCAATATATATTTTTTGCTTGTATTTTTACAATTTTTTCCTTTTCTTTTGATGATTATTCTTATTTTTTTCATATAATTATTATAGGCTTGATTGATAATGTACTATGTTTTCCTGTTGATATTTTAATAGGATATTGTTATCCTATTATCAATTTAATTTCAAGTCTAATGTATTTATAACCTATTCATTATTATGTTATGTTTTTTTATATATATGAAACTCAATAAAAAGATTGAAAAAGAAAGAAAGATTGTTGATGCCTTCAAATTGTAGTTTCTAACTTGATGAAGTAGTGAAATCATTTCCTTTTCACTCCTGGTTATTTCTGGCATCTCTAAGCCTGAACACTTGAACCTGCAGTGAGCAAAACAGTTCTGAATTGTCTTGCTGCTTATTTCTTGTTAACTTTTATTGACAAATTGTACTGCCTGTAAAAGGTTAAACTTTGCACTCACTTCCTTGGCTGTTGAAGATGTCATTGATTTTCTTCAAATTCTTGGAGAATGTGTTCACCAACTTTCTGTAAATCAACTTTAAATTTTTTGATTCACATATCTATTGGCTGCACCAGGGATGTTGTATTGGCATCAAGTTCCAGATGGCTGTTTCTCAAACATTCTACATTGGGCTGTTTTGCACATTTGTCAACAAGCAGAATTTTATTGAATTTCTGCTGTAGCTCCAAATCCCAAATCATCAACCATTTCTTAAATTTTGGAAGTCATCCACACATTCCTATTAGCATACTAATTGGGAAACTATCCACTCTTAGCTTCCTAAATGACTGAGGTTTAATGCTTTTCCCAAAAATCAACAATTTGTTTTTATCAGTTCCTGACATTTGAAGAACAGTTATGATCCATTGCTTTCTTTGAACCTGATAGTGTTGCATGATTGTACTGAATCGACCAATGTGGCACTATAAAGAACTCTTTCATTGTCATTGCAGATATTGTCTACATAAAATTATTGAATTAAGAGGTTTGTAGATTTCAATGTTTCTACACCTTGCAGCATCAGCACTACCTTTCTTGCCATGTGTTTTAATTTAATGTGCTGACATTCCATTTGGCAACCAGCCGTCTGTTCCTTTAAATTCTTTGTGACCCAGCTTCTTAGCTTCTCCCTCTGGTCCAATCGACATGTACATCTTGTCCAGTTAAAATGGAAAAATACTGAGGGCCTCCAACTCCTGGATTCTTCACACATTACTTTTGGAATGCTCCCTGTTCTTTGTGTCACGCCCATCATTACAGTTTATCTTGCTGATGTATCGACCATGCAGCAGTCACTCTCGGCACTCCGTTATCTCTGCCAGCCAACGATGAGTGGTGTTGGCTGGATGGGTTTTAATTTGGTCTAGGTAATTTTATTTGGTTATTGACAAATCTTTTTGTGATTACTTGGCAAGAGTTTGAAACTTTTTTAAAGACAAAATTAAAAATTTAGGAAAAATTGCTGCTATTTGAATCTGCGTCCATTCAAATGGATAACATAGCAAAAGCATGGTGAAGTCTAACAGTGACAGAAGCGCCAATGACTAACTGCTTCCTACCTAAATAAGTGGCATTGTGTCCCAAATAAATGAAGGGAATCTTGACTATTTTCTTGATATAGTTTTTATTCTTTAAGTGTTGTCCGAAAGTAGTGGCTTCACCTATTAACTGATGGCCCGATTAAGCAGAATCCACAGTTTGAGACCTTTTGATGTATTTGCTTTGTGACTTCTAGTTCAAAATATTAACTTCCAAAGAACTGAATCTTGATTTTCTTTAATATTTTATGATTATTCATTTATAAAAGCCATAATTCAAATCTCATTCTGCTCAGTTCACTAAAGAAGAGTTTCATAATTGGTTGGATAGGTTGGGTGAGTGTTTATTCTCCTTCCAGTACCTTACCTATTGATGTAAAAAGTTTGGAAGGATGGAAATTTGTTCTTTAATTTAGCATGTAACATGCTTCTTTACAGAAACTACCAGTTTCAGTGCTGTGCTTGGCAGTTTTGTTGTTCTGAGCCATAAAGGGGTAGGTTCTGTCCTATAGTTGTCAGTAATGTGCTCAGGACCTTGACTAAAGCTGCTTTTTGCCCAATGGATGGATGCACAACCCTATAAGTTAACAATGCTTTAATTGTTCCTGTTTTTGTTATATTGTAGTGTCTGTTATGCCCGCAGCCCCCTCCTTTGTGAGAATCGCAAGAGCACTAGTTGGGGGGGGGGGGTCAGTAGACCCAGGAAATGGGAGAGAGACATGCCGGATGCCTCGTTCCCCAGCGATGCAAAATAATGCGATATTGCCCATTGTCTCCTGGAGACCACGTTTGTGGATTGGGGACTATGCTACGTGCGAGCCCTCTGGCAAAGTGGGCTGGTTGAGAGAGAGATTGCATCATCCCAACCTGATTGACATCTGAGACCCCGTGAGGAAGTATAAAAGAGGGTCTGGGGGAACAATCCCTTCAGACGCACCAGAAGAAACAATCCCGTAGTAGCGGGAAGCCATTTGAAGGAAGCCATGTGCGTTCGGTTCCCTGGCTTGGGAGCCGGTGGCGGGTACCACAGAACCGATGTTCTTGAACTAACCACGGGGAACCAACTTCCCCAATTCAACGGATTTGCTTCATAAAAGACCCAGGCAAGTTTCTTTTCTCACAAATCTCTCTCTCTCCAACAAGTGAAAACCCAGCGGTCCCAAAAGGCTGAAGCCTGCAGGAACTGAGTGGCTTTTATATTTCCATCGGACAATATATTATCCCCTAGACAAACGATCGAGCTGTTTCTTATCGATGGTTATTATTATACCCACGCTTTTAGATTGAGTAGTGACGACGTATATTATCTGAATGTTTGTATTAATCTTATTTTGTGCCCCTTTATAAATAAAGACTTTTTAAAAATAGGACCATCAGACTTCAACGGACCTCTCTATCTTTGCTGGTAAGCGACCTAGTTACGGGGTACGTAACATGTCCTACTATCCAAAGGGATTTTGGGGCTGAATGGCAAATTTGGAGTTCTTGTGTACAGGCCCTCGTGTTAAAAGGCATTTCCAACACGACAGCTCAGCAGCCTCTTCTGTGACCTGGGCAGTTTCCTTTCAATATAGGAAATCGAGGTTTGTCTGTCACTTCATTTGGAATCTCACTTCTGCATATAAATCACATGGTGGGGATTTCAAAACATTTGGGCAATAAAATCCACTCTACATTTAAGTAGCAAATCTGCAATTGTCATTAACATTCTACAGCAAGCTATTTATTGGCTTTAACTATAGAAGATTTGATTTCAGGTGTTGATCCGGTTCCAGGTTCAAAGAAGGCTGGTTGTAATTCCAAAGTCTGTCACTCCAGAACAAATTAAGAAAAACTTTCAGGTAAGTAAGATTTGAGGTATTGTGTTCTGTACATTTCCTGGCCTGTTTCCTCTTAACCTGTGTTGCAGTTCCCTGGGACACCTTCAACTACCCTTCCATTGCTTCAACCTGCTGAGAACTACTTAAAAGCAAGGCCACACCCACTTTCTCTCTTATATTCTGCAGCCAGCACTACATCACCCTTTTTTCTCCCCCTTTAATTTAATAAATATTTTTTGTAATTCTTGTTGTGGCCTGACATCTGCGCTACTTCCTGAGAGTAGAGGTTGTAACATAATTGGGGCTTGTCCGATTTTTTTATTTTGAAAAGATGCAGTGAATTTGTTTGCCCCTAAGATTTTTGAAGAATGCAGGCCTTTTATGTTCTCTTGTGGTGTGCTATTGTTCAGCCATTTTTCTTCTTTTTGGTACAACTGCTGCTGGGTGAGTTTGAGTGCTGTTAAGTTAGCTAGTTCACAAGTATGCTGGTTAGAGAGGGAATGTGTTCCAGCTAAAGTGAGGAAATCAGTTTTTCCTATGGGTCACTCCATTGTTTTCACTGTATTCCTGGGTACAGACGTTCTCTGACAGGGTAAACATTTCAGAACTGCATGACCATAGGCTGATGGCTTATGCTTCCTGAAGTTTTGCTTTTAAAGTCGCTTCTTGTCTAGTACACCTCAGGGTCGGCAGTTTTTGACAGCCAAAGCGAGCTGGCGCTGGAGCAAGTGATTCATGTTTGATCAGTGGTGGTTTCCCTCACTTTTGGTTGGCCAGTTTGTTTAATTTTATTAATTTATTTCTTCCCCTTTATTCAGCCTCGTAGTTTGAAAGGGTTGGTTCGTAGCCTCTGGCAGCAAAGGGGGGAGTGGGGGAAGGAGACTGGATTACTCCAGAAGTAAGGGTAGCCAAAAAAGAGGTGCATCAAGTAAAAGACCCAATGTAACAGGGGACAACAAGTTGAGGAAAATGGGTGACTTGGAGGAATTTATAGTTCTGTGTAAAATTAAAGGTCAGAAGGAAGGGGAAGGAGGATTTAGAGCCCTTAATCCTTTGAAAGTGGCAGCAGCATTAGGGAACCAAATAGGTAAAGGATTCCAGGCCAAGATTTTGTATAATGGATTGCTGAAAATTTGTTGCAAAGATGTTGACCAATATAGCAGTGCTAAAACGGTGGGAAAATTGGTTGTGAAAGTGGAGTGTATTACTCTGAAAGAAAGGAAGGGAGTGCGGGGGGGCAGGGGTCGTGTATGGTATTTGGTCTGGCGTGACTGAAAACAAAATTTTGGACAATATTAAAGGTGGTTGAGTGATTGAAGCTAAGCGATTAAAATTGAGAAAAGGAGGTGATAGGGATTCTCCTGTCCAGCTGGTTTTTGCAGGTGATGTTCTTCCAACTAGAGTCTATTTGGGAGCATGTCTTATCAAGTTAGAGAATATATTAGACCTCCCTTGCACTGTCATAATTGCCATAGATTTGGACACGTTGCTGTTTCGTGTCGAGGTAAAAGAAGACGTGTGAAATGACGAGAGGATCATGATATTAAAGCATGTAAGGCAGCGGCACCAAAATGCAGTAACTGTGGAGGGGACCATGTAGTGATGTTCAGAAGATGTGAGTATTTTATTAAGGCAAAGCAGATTCAGGTTGTTAGTAACCAACAAAAAATATCATATGCTGAGGCAGTAAAGGAAGTTAATAGAGAGCAATAATAAGTAAAGAAAAAATTGGAATGATGGGGAGTCAGCACATTCTGTTCTCCAATTATGGTTCCTTCAGACATGTTGTTGATGACTAAAGGGTCTTTTTTGGTGTTTGTTGTTGTCGGGGCTAAAACTGCAACCAAGATGTCGGATATGATAAAGTAATTGTTGGAGCCGCAGAGAGATTCCTTGATATGGAACAGGTTTTACCAAAAAGATTACCTGAGTATATGACAGACAGATGATCACTGAATACTTCCCAGTTGTCAGGGTCAAAGAGTATGGAGGAGCTTTATGTGGATGAAGAGGCCGATAATTAGTATTTGGATGTTAATAATATTACAATAGAATGCAAGATGCTTAATTGCAAATGGTTAAGAATTTAAAAGGTTTGTTGGAACTTTTAAAGATAAGCCTGATTTGTTGAGGTTAAAGCCTCATTTAGATTTTGTGATCCCTGGTCATGATAGATTGAGAGCTGACAGAACGGGTAAATCTGGTGGAGGGTGTGCAACTTTCATAAAAACAGGACTTCAGTTTAGAAGACTTGATTTAAAATCTAACCTTGAAATTGTGGCTGTGGAAGTTTGGAGCCCTCGTGGTCAAACAACTTTGATTAACTTCTATAATCCATGTAATATGATGTTATCAGATTCTGATGGAATTATGAATAAGGCGAGATCCCCAGTAATCTGGGTTGGAGATTTCAATGTCCATAATCCTATGTGGGGTAGTGAAAGTAAAGATGGTAATGGAGCGGTGGTAGAGGAGATTCTAGATAAATACAACGTGGTACTTCTAAACGATGGAAGTCCTACAAGATTTAATATTGTAAAGAATACTTGTAGTCACTTAGACTTATCAATCAGTTCCTCAAACTTAGCCAGGATTGGGGACTGGGCTTGTTACGTACCCCGTAACTGGGTGTCTAACCAGCAGAGATAGAAGTATTCGTTGGAGTCTGGTGGTACTATATTTAAAGGTGTTTATTAATAAAAATAAGCAAAACCATATCAATAATGCAAATATACATATAACACAAGGTAGCAGTAATAAACCTAAAAGTGTAGGAATAATAATAATAATAATCAATAATAAACAAGCTCTATCGATGTCTAGGGGTAAATAAATTGTCATAGAATATAAAGTTCAGTTCAGTTCATGAGTGCTGAGGTAGTTATGCTTGTTGAGTTGTAATCGTTGGAGAGAGAGAGAGAGAGAGAGAGCGAGCGAGATGTAACAGCTACAGCAGCCAAACCTTCCTTTGCTTTCTTAATCCGTCATATCGTTGTGGTCATTCAGTTATGACCCCTCTGGTCTTCAGCCAGACCGTTCTTCTGTGGTGGACTCGTCACTCTGGCATGAGTGGACACACACACAAGTCCCCACCGGCCCTGCTGTAACACTGTGAGCTTTACTGACCGATCTCCTGGTTCGGTCTCCGAAGCCCCCACCTTTCTTGTGGGTTCCAACACTCAATCAGTGTCCACTGGCGAGTCTGGAGGGTGTCTCTCCAGACCTGTCTTTTATCCCTATTCACGGGGACTCGGCTATCCATCACTCCTGAATGACTGTGTCCATCAAATAAGGCCACTCCTTCAGTCCACTGAGGAATGTTTATGAGCAAACTATTGTCCTTGCAGCGAAACGGTAAATAATTCAAAAAAAAAAGAAGTCACAATACGGTTAATCAACAATTTCCCCCTCTCTCTTATCTGTCGCAGATGTTCTTGCCGGTTTTTCGTCTCTCTTTCTCATGGTCAGCATAACAACAGTAATAGTTTGTGGTTCTCGGGGGGGGGATGGTTAACCCTTTATCCCATTGTCCATCAGGTCTGTTCATCACTCATAACAGGCAATTATGGACAGGTACAAAGTAGGAAGTGATTACTATCCTATATTATGTAGATTTGGTAGAAATTTGATAGTAGAAGTTGAGGAGAGGGCTGCTAGGTATAATTTTTCATTGGCCTGTTGGGATGAGTACCAGGAGAAAGCTGTGGATATAATAGAAAAGATTGATAGTGAGGGCTCCATAGACAAGTGGAGTGAATCCCTCTGTTCTATAATTCATAAAGTTGCTCAATTGACTATTCTGCTATGGAATGTTCCTGAGGCTCGAGCATTAGTTCCATAGTGGAATAAGAATTGTGATATAGCAGTAAGAAACAGAAATAGAGCTTACAGGAAATTAAGAAAGTACCCAGTGTTAGATAATGATATGGAGTATAAAAAGGAACGAGCAGTAGCAAGGAGAGTAATTAAAAATGCAAAGGGGCATAGTTGAAGAAGATTTTGTGGAACCCTGGGCCCTGAGACACCTATAAAGCAGCTATGGATGATCATTCACAGAATGTCAGGGATATATAGAAAACCATCTATCCCAGCTTTGCTGGAAGGAGATAATGAAGCTGTAACTGACAAGGAAAAGGCTGATATGTTTGTAGAGGTGTTCCAAGCGTTACACAGTTCTGGAGAGTCAGGTGATTTGAGAAGGGAAATTATTTTAAAGGAAAGTTGGAAATTGGACAGGAGTTTGGATGATAACAGCTCCATGAATTTGTTTTTCTCCCTTCAGGAATTGCAGGAAGCTGTCCAATCAGGTTCAAGCACTTCTCCTGGTAGGGATGGACTGTGTTATGAATTGCTTAAGCATTTAGATAACTCTGTATTAATATAAATACTAGCTTTGTTTAATTCAGTGTGGAAAGAAGGAAAATTACCAGTAGAATGGAAGCATGCGGTGCTAGTTCCAGTTTTAAAGCCAGGTAAAGATGTGTCTAGTCCTAGTTCATATCAGCCTATAGCTTTAACATCAGTACTTTGTAAAACGATGGAACAAATGGTCACCAACAGACTTGTTTTTTTTTTAGAAAGTAAGAGATATTTTGCTGCCTATCAAAATGGTTTTAGAACTGGAAGATCAACAATGGAATCCGTTGCCCTTTTAGATCATAATATTAAAAAAGTGTTTCAAAATGGAGAAGTAATGGTAAGTGCATTTCTAGATTTTGAAAGAGCATATGACTCACTATGGAAGGAAGGTTTATTAATTAAACTCTATGATGCGGGAATTAGAGGTAGAATGTTTAATTAGATCAAAGATTTTCTTAAGGAAAGGACAATTCAAGTAAGAATAGACGGAACAAGCTCCAAGTCAGTTAAAATAGATAATGGTACCCCTCAAGGAAGCGTCATTAGTCCAGTTGTTTTTAATGTCATGATAAACGATATCTTTGAGCAGGTAGGGACAGGATTTGGCACATCGTTGTTTGCCGACGATGGTGCAATCTGGAAAAGAGGAAGAAACGTCAGGTATATATTAAAGCAGGTACAAAAGGCTTTAAGATCAGTTGAAAACTGGTCAAATAAATGGGGTTTCAGGATTTCTGCTTCTAAGTCCAAATATATGATTTTTGGCTTTAGAAGAAAGATTCCTGATTGTGAATTGTGTCTATATGATTCTCCATTAGGAAGAGTCAAGGTATTCAAGTTTTTAGGTGTCTGGTTTGATGAAAGACTCACTTGGAGGGTTCATACAGATAAAACAATGGGAAAGTGTGAGAAAGTTTTTAATGTTATGAGAAGTATTGCTGGATGTGGCTGGGAAGAAGGATGGGAAACTATGTACTTAATATATCTGGCTATGATTAGATCAGTAATTGATTATGGCTGTTTTGCTTATGGTCCCACTGCTACGGCAGTGCACGGAAGATTAGACACTGCGGTCCAAAGCACTTAGACTCTGTTGTGGAGCTTTCAGAACAACATCAGTCCCTGCATTATGTGTGGAGATGGGAGAAGCACCTCTACATTTAAGATGAGTTAAGTTGGGCCTGCAGTATTGGGCAAAAGCTGCCAGATGAAGTTGTACATTTAAGAAAAACTTGGATAGGTACATGGATGAGAGGTGTATGAAGGGATATGGGCCAGGTGCAGGTCAGTGGGACTAGGCAGAAAAATGGTTCGGCACAGCCAAGAAGGGCCAAAAGGCCTGTTTCTGTGCTGTAATGTTCTATGGTTCTATGGCTTCAATCACAGCTGTCCATCGAAATGTCTTCCATAGGAGACATCGGAGCACCAAAGTAAAATTAAAGATATCCATTTTTAGATTTGGTTAATAGCTGGGCTGTGAAATTGAAACTGATTGAGGAAGACACAGCTGACAAAATTTGCTTGCCACCGTTCCTTTTGGCTTTTGCCAGAACCAAGTGTAGACCTATTGCTCCTTTTTCAGCTTCAAGGAAGCAGAGCAATTTCAACAGCGATCGTAAATGAGTATTTAAATAATAAATGGGGATCTTATCTGAAGATTTTTACCGATGGCTCAGTGGACCCAGAGAGCAGTAAGGCAGGATTTGGGACATACGTGTCTCAACTTGGAGTTGAGATTGGTCACTGGGTTTCAGATGGTGTTTCTGTCTTTGCAACAGAATTATTAGCAAACCTCTGGGCCTTATGGTGGATAGAAGACTCTCGACCATGCAGGGTTGTCATCTGTTCCGATTCTGCTGCTGCCTTAGAGGCTATAAAAGGGAATAAATCAAAAGTTTGTCCTGACATATTTATTGAGATTCCCTTAGTTTTGTTTAGAGTAGGGAAGATGGGTTGTGAAGTCAGATTTACATGGACCTGGGCATGCTGGGGTGGAGGGAAATGAAATTGTGGATGGCATTGCAAAGTCTTCCTTACAGAGTGGGCAAGTAGGAATTAGAATACCCCTAGGCAGAGCAGAATTGGGAAGTAAGATTAAAAAAAGGTATAGAGAAGCAATGGGAGGAGGATTGGAAAAAATAAATTAAAGGGAAGGCCTTTCTTTTCTAGTCACCCACTAGTTGAAAAGGTCTCAGACTGTTACCCTTTAAATCAGAGATGATAATGTGAAATTAACAAACTTAGGTTGGGGCATTGTGGGCTAAACTATTACTTAAAGATAATAGGAAAACATCCAACTGGATTATGTGACTGTGGTAGTCCAGAGACAGTTCAGCATGTTTTGCTGAGATGTAGTGATATAAAATTGAAAGAAGCATATTGTTCAAGAGCAACACGAGTGAATCTGCAGATGCTGGCAATAAATAAAAACACAAAATGCTGGCCGAACTCAGCAGGCCCGACAGCATCTATGGGAGGAGGTTGTGACAACGTTTCGGGCTGAAACCCTTCATCAGGAGGTTGTCTGACTTAAATGTATTTTGTTTTTCTATTAAATCTTTGTTTGGCCACCAAGAGAACCACCATCTGATTGAAAAGTTTATGATTCTGTTTCTACGTGCTACTAGTTTATATTTGAGAATTTGAGTTTCTTGGAACTCTGTAATTAATTGTACATGCTGCGGAGGGCAGCAATACACCTAGATCAGGGGTGGGCAAACTTTTTGACTTGAGGGCCACAAAGGGTTCTAAAATTTGACAGGGGGGCCGGACCAGGAGCAGATGGACGAGTGTTTTGGTAATACACCTCATAAGAGAAAATAAAATATCATGGGATATGTAGAAAACATGTGCTTTAATTTCAATTGAAAATGAACAAATGCATTGCAACAAAATATCTGTCTTTGAAGTCCCATGGTACTTAGCTATTTATTGAAATGTCTTTTAAAACACTGAAAATTAAATGAATAAAATACAGCTTTTTTTAATAGTAACAGTTATTATTTTAAAGCACTGAAAATTTTGTTATCCTTCAAGATATTATCATCATCACTCTCCTCCTGACTGTCTTTATTTCAAAAACGGTAGGAGATGCAGGTCTACTTGTCCTGCTCCTTCTTATTCAATTGTCCCCTGTGCCAAAACTCAACAACGACCCGCACAATGACAGAACAGTGAGAGCGCGCCAATATGCGGAGCTCTGTGCTCGCAAATCCCCGCAGGCTATCTCCCTTAGCCGGAACGCTGGCTAATTGTGAGCCGGTTCGGATGTGCCAGGAAATGGGTCGCCACAAGGTCACAAAGTAAAGCGCAAATTTGGAGTAATACGCTGCATCTCAACAAAGGTCAATGTATATAGAGTGCGTCATCTATTGGGAAAACGCCAGAATTGCTGGGAAAAAACGTTAACAAGGTTTATTAATATAATTTCATCAAGTTCTGCGGGCCGGATTAAAAAGCTTAACGGGCCGCATATGGCCCGCGGGCCGTAGTTTGCCCATGCCTGACCTAGATGCATCTAAACTGCCGGAGCTAGAAGTACACCTCAGAAGATAAGTGGGATTGTTCATTTGATTCTTAAATCTGTACTTTTTTGTTTAGATTAGCACTCAATCGTCATACTCACTTTGCAGTGTGTGGTGGTGGTGGGGGGGGGGGGTGGATGAGAGAAAGCTTAAGTGAATTAGTTAAGTTGAGTGAGTTAAAGAGACTAAATTTTAAGCATTTTTATGGTGGGTCCATGATTGGCTTTGATGAAATTCTACCTAGTATCTAGTTTCTGAAGTTCTAAACTTGTACCCTGAGTTTTGTTAATTAGGATGACTGGCAGTCTCAATTGAAGAATTGTGATGCTTGTCTGGGGTGGGTAATCCATTCTACGCTACTCTGGTATTTGAGTGGTAACATCTAGTTTTATTTTTGTAAATGTGGTCTTAACAGCTATTTTCTAGAGAGCAGAATTTGCCACATTCTGTATCTAGGTAGCTGCGCCCTGGGCCCTCGTGTGTGTTGCGTACACAGTGTTGCTTTGTAATAAATGCCACAATTGTTACGTTTGTGCTTATCTCTATACTTGTCAGTACTTTTAGTGTATGGAAACTTTTAAATATGGCATCTGTTGAAGTGTTCATTAAAGCTCCTTCTGAGGAGCTGCTTGAGCAGTTTACAAAAGATCAACTTTTGCAGCTGGCTCCTGATTACAAAATTGAGCTTACTAACACTGAAAATGGTTGAAAGGAGTATAAAAATTGTCAAGAAGTGTTGATAGACACTGGGGTTCTTGAAGCTAGCGCAACCCCCCCCCCCCCCCCACCCCCACCCCCACCCTGGTGCCAAACATTATCCTTTGTCAGAGGCTGGCATTGAGTTGAGGCTAAATGAGATAGATAGTGCCACAACAGAAGCAGTTAGCAGACAGGCACGAGGAACACCAACAGCATTTAGAACATGAGTGTTTCCTTATGGAGTTGTAGTTTAAGAAGTCTCATAGCAAAATCCTTCTGTATTTCATGTAGGTAGCCATTGTAAGTAAGTTCCATTTGCAGAGAAGGATGCCGAAGTACTTCTCTCATTTTGAATGTGTGGCTACCACTTCAAAGTAGCTGAAACGTGGGTAAAGTCCAGGAAGCCTACTCCACTCCAAGCACTGAAAAGAGCTCAGATTATGATGGGATCAGAGTGGCTTTCTTGAAATCTTGTGAATTAGTTCCTGAGTCTTGTCGGCAACACTTTATTTGCTATAGTAAGCTTGATGGGAAAGCATGTTGAGTTTGTCGGGGATGTGGGCGGGGAGTCTGCTTGACCAGCGGTGTTTAATTTCTATTTGAGTTAAAGAACGTGGTTAACTCTTCATGCTTGAGGAATTGAAGAGCTGTGTGCCTGATGTTGCATCTGTTTGTCTAAATGAGCAAAAGGCATCAACCCTTGAGCAAGCTGCCATATTGGAAGATGAGTATGTCTTCACCCACAAAGTCAGTGTTCCCTGTAAACAGCAAGCTGGGTGCAGGTCTATCTTATCAAGCACTATCTTTAAAACCAGTAGCCCACCTCAACCTTGCCTAAGAATTTTACATCTGAGAATGCCATGTTTCTACTGCAAGAAGCCTGGTCATCTAATTACTGAATGCTCAGTGCTTAATGAAAATCAGGAATCTGTGAAGCCTGTAGCTTTTGTGAAAACTAACAGACTCCTGTCTCCATTTGGTGACATCTCAAACAAGGAACATGAGTTGGCTGGCTGGCTCTCCCTAACGGATGGTTTCATTTCTCCTGCCTCTGATCCTGAATCAAAGCAACCCATTAAGATCAGAGCTTTTCAGTCTGATTCTGTAGGATGTTTTGCTATTCTGAGTTTGCTTTGGGTTCAGAGACACTTGTAAGAGAGTTTGGTACAGGTTTTCTTTTATCCATGTCTTTGCATAACTTTTGTCTCCAATCAGGTTCAGTTTCTGGTGAAGTTGTGGCCCTTTGTTCCCAGATACCAATTGAAGGCATGCCTTTCATTCTAGGGAACAATTTGGCAGGTGGTAGTGCTCTCTACTCCTGAAGTAACCTCTAATCCTGTGGTGCAGATCAGCTTGAGCTGACTATCCAGATACCTTTCCTGTTTGTGTTACTACTCATGCAATGTCCAAGAAAGATCAAAGGCAAGGCAAGAGCTCTGACAGTCTCCCAATCTGTGACACTTTTATGGCTTAAGGTGATGTAGATCTAACAGGGTTTGGCCACGTGTTTCCTCTTGTGAACAGCTAGCACTTGAACAGAAAAAGACCCTTTTGTCCCCTCTGAAGAGGAAACAATTTAGAGGCCTTGTGTGGTTATTAGCAATGGGGTGTTAGTGAGAAAGCAGTCTCCAAAAATGTCTGTTCAGGATGATTTGAGTAGTGTTTATCAAATTGATCCTGATGTTTCCCAGCCTGACATAGTGTGTTTGGCTCACGATCATAACCTCGCTGATCATTTGGGCACTAGGAAAACTCTTGATTGTACACTTAGGCATTTCTTCTGGTCTGGTGTGAAGCCTGATGTAGCACAGTACTCTAGGTCATGCCAGGTGTGTCAGGTTGCTGGCAAGCTTAATCAGAAGCTCTCTATATCATGTCCCTGCCACTGGGGTAGCTTTAGGTTGCACCAGAGCAAACTTTTTAGGGATGAGGTTATGTCCTGTACATTTCCTGGCCTGTGTTTCCTCTTTAACCTGGTTCTTTGGGATACCTGCAATGAGCCTTCCATTGCCAGCACCAGCTGGGAACTGCTTTTAAAACAAGGCCATTCCCTCTCCCCCTCTCCCATTCTGCAGCCAGCACTACCACATCACGATCACCCTTCTTCCATTACCTTAATAAAAATTTTCTGTTTCTCATTCCTGTCGTGGCCCAACTCCTTTCTTTCTTTTTAAATCTTTTTATTAATTTTAAACAAACATAAATGAAACATGAATACAAAGTGTTTGAGAGTACATAATTAATAGTTTAAATAGACATTCAGATATATAATAAAAATATATAACCTCCCAAGCTCATAACGTTGATGAACAAAGAAATAAAAATAAAAAAAAGACCCCAGAAAAAAAAAGAAGAAAAAAAACACTAACCAACATGGGCCATTGAATAATGTGAAGTACATATACAGTAGTGCCAATAACTCCGAACCTCCATCCAAACAATTAAGGATAATATAAGTAAGGTTTAGGAAAAGACAATTCAACTCATATGAAAATGTTGAATAAATGGTCTCCAAGTTTCTTCAAATTTAACTGAAGGGTCAAAAACAACACTTCTTATTTTTTCTAAGCTCAAACAAGAAATAGTTTGAGAAAACCACTGAAATATAGTTGGAGGATTAATTTCTTTCCAGTTCAATAGAATAGATCTTCTAGCCATTAGTGTAACAAATGCAATCATTCATCAAGATGAAGAGGATAGATAACTATTATCCACCATTGGTAAACCAAATATTGCAGTAAAAGGATACGGTTGGATATTAATATTCAGAAGTCTTGAAAGAAAACTGAAAATATCTTTCCAATAGTTTTGTAAACAAGGACAAGACCAAAACATATGGGTTAATGAGGCAACATCAGAATGACATCTGTCACAGGTTGAATTAACATAAGAATAAAATTGAGCAAGTTTATCCTTAGACATATGAGCTCTATGTACAACCTTAAATTGTATTAGGGCATGTTTAGCACAAATAGAGGATGAATTAACTAATAGTAACATTTTCTCCCATTGCTCAATGGATATAAGACAATGAAGTTCTTCTTCCCATTCCTTCTTAATTTTTTCTGATATATCTGGCTGTACTTTCATAATCATATTATAAATGACAGCCACTAAACCCTTTTGACAAGGATTCAGAGCTAAAATTCTTTCCGTAATGTCCAATGGACCTAGTTTCGGAAAAGCCTGTAACTCATTATACAACAAATTTCTAACTTGCAAATATCTAAAAAAATGAGTTTTAGGTAAATTATATTTATTAGATAACTTTTCAAAGGACACAACACTATCATCTAGAAACAAATCACGAAAACATGTTATACCTTTTGTTTTCCATAAAAAAAAGTTTGATCCATAAAGGAAGGCCGAGAAAAATAATTAGATACTATAGGGCATGATAGAATAAACTTATTCAAACCAAAAAATTGACGAAATTGAAACCAGATTCGCAATGTGTATTTGACTATAGGATTAGTTATATGTTTATTCAATTTAGATAAAGAAAAAGGAAGTGAAGATCCTAAGATTGAAAACAACAAAAAGTCTTGTACAGATTTACATTCCAAATTTACCCATTGTGGGCAGGCAGCTGTAGTCAATTCTTGTGTCCAAAATATTAAATATCGTATATTAACTGCCCAATAATAAAATCTCAAGTTTGGCACAGCCAAACCACCTTCCTTCTTAGGCTTCTGTAAATATTTTTTGCTTAGTCTGGGATTTTTATTCTGCCAAAGATAAGAAGATATTTTGGAGTCAATAATATAAAAAAAAAGATTTAGGGATAAAAATTGGTAATGCTTGAAATAAGGCAACTCCTTTGGTTTACTTCCTGAGCCAAGGTTGTAAGAGGGGATAGGAGGAGGAGATCAGTAGGTGATGCATTACACCAGCTCATATTTAGAAATTTAGTACTGTGTTAGTGCTTTTTTTCCCCAGAGGTGAGTGGAGGAAAGAACTAAATTTATGACAGTAAACTTGCGGCTTCTGATTTGTCTTTGGAAGATCAAATGCTATGGTTACTGTTCAGCTCCTTATTAAATCCCAGCTGAAAAGCTCATGGTAAGATTATTTCCACATGTTGTGCATCATTTCACCAATCTTTCACTGTTTTAATTTCGCATAGCTCAAATACCATCTATAAATTTGCTGATGATACAACCATTGGTAGGATCTCAGATGGAGATGAGAGGGCGTACAGGAGTGAGATACTCCAACTAGTGGAAAGGTGCCGCAGCAACAACCTGGTACTCAATGTCACTAAGATGTCAGAGCTGATTGTGGACTTCAACTTCAGGAAGGGTAAGACGAAGGAACACGTACCAACGCTCATAGAAGGATCAGAAGTGGAGAGAGTGAGCAGTTTCAGTTCCTGGATGTCAAATTCTCTGAGGGTCTAACCTTGTCCCAACATATTGATGTAGTTATAAAGAAGGCAAGACAGTGGCTATACTTTATTAGGAGTTTGAAGAGATTTGGTATGTCAACAAATACAGTCAAAACTTCTACAGTTGTACCGTGGAGGGGCTACTTCACAGGACTGAAAGAAGCTACAGAAGGTTGTAAATCTAGTCAGCTCCATCTTGGATACGAGCCTACAAATTACACAGGACATCTTTAGGGAGTCGTGTCTCAGAAAGGCAGCGACCATTATTAAGGACCTCCAGCACCCAGGGCATGCCCTTTTCTCACTGTTACCATGATGCACCATCAATAACTCACTCTGAGATGTAAGGCGAGATATCGGCTTTTATTGACCGGAAGAAGGAACAAACAGTGAGTGACCACCATACTACATCCTGGAGACTGAGAGGCTGGGTTCAGGCCTTGATCGCCTTTATACAGGGGTCTGTGGGAGGAGCCACAGGAGCAGTCAGCAGGGGGCATGTCCAGACAGGTATATGTAGTTCACTACATTCACCCCCCCCTTTGTTTTAAAAGAGTCCCCATGTGGCGAAGTTTCTTACAGGTTAAGTCTATCAGGTGGTCGAATCTGTCGCTGCGATCTACGCAGCACCGGCTGTGATTGCACCGATGCCGGTGGTGGTGATTGCACAGGAGACGGAGGTTATGTTGGTTCCAGCCCACTAGGTGTCAGTGATCCCTCACGCATGTGCGAGGCACCTGGTATACACGCGTACGAAAAGCCCGGTATATGAGTGTCGTGAGGCGTCTGTGTAGGGCCTGGTGTGCGCGGTGTCACCTCGGGTACAGGGTTCATAGTTACCGGAGAGTGTTCAGGGTAGTGGTCTGCTGCACCTGCGGGCGCCAGGTCGCGGACGGAGACCGCGTCCTCCCACCCATCAGGCAAGACCACGTAGGCATGCTGGGGGTTCGCATGTAGAAGGTGAACCCTCTCGACCAGTGGGGAGTATTTATTACTCCTCACATGTTTCTGGAGCAGCACTGGCCCCGGGAATGTCAGCCAAACTGTTAGGGTGGTCCCAGTGACAGACTTCCTGGGAAAAGAGAATAGGTGTTCGTGAGGGGTGGCATTGGTGGACGTACATAACAGAGAGCGGATAGAGTGGAGTGCCTCAGGGAGGACCTCCTGCCATCAAGAGACCGGTAACCCTTTTGACTTAAGGGCTAAAAGTGTGGCCTTCCACACTGTGGCATTCTCCCTCTCCACCTGTCCATTGCCCCGGGGATTATAACTCATGGTCCGACTAGTAGCAATGCCCCTAGCTAGCAGGTACTGGCGCAGCTCATCACTCATAAGGGAGGACCCTCTATCACTGTGGATATAGCAGGGATACCCAAACAGAGTGAAGAGCTGGCGCAGGGCTTTTATGACGGACGTGGTAGTGGTGTCAGGGTAGGGAATGGCAAAGGGGAACTGCGAGTACTCGTACATCCTGGTGACTGAGAGGCCGGGTTCAGGCCTTGATCGCCTTTATACAGGGGTCTGTGGGAGGAGCCACAGGAGCAGTCAGCAGGGGGAGTGTCCAGACAGGTATATGTAGTTCACTACATACCATAAGGTAGGAGATACGGAAGCCTGAAGGTACACACTCAGTGGGTCAGGAACAGCTTCTTCTCCTCTGCCATCCGATTCCTAAACAGACATTGAACCTTTGGACACTACCTCACTTTTTTTTTAATATACAGCATTTCTGTTTTTGCATGTTTTTTAATCAATTCAATAAAAGTAATTGATTTACTTATTATTATATTTATTATTTATTACTCTGCTGGATTATGTATTGCATTGAACTGCTGCTGCTATGTTAACAAATTTCCTGTCACGTGCTGGTGATAATAAATTTGATTCTGATGTGATGTGTGGTTTGAATTCATACCTTGAGAATAATTACATAAAAGGGACAGAAAAGGTGGCTTCTCCTTTTAACACTCGTATTTCATGAATGAAAGAAAGTTGCCCCAACAGCTAACTATTTCCAGCACACTTTATTTTTGTCCAATGTGGTTCTGGCACTACTATTTTAATTGATGTGCAGTCTACAAAACTTCCAAATCACAATCCCAGACACTACTGTAAATTGTAAACTAGTACTCATGATCTTTCTAACAGTTACTGACTTATTGTGGATGTTGCTATCATTAATTTTAAATAATTGTCCCAAGAAAGTAGTTGTTGAACCACTACAAACTCTGCAATGCTCTTAAAAAGTTGCATGATTTTGACACTTAACTGAAAGTGATGATCCCTGGGTAAGATGGTAGTTGTGGATGGGAGTTTACAGATGATGGGCACATGCGTGTTGTCAAAGTTCATCTAACTTGCTTAAGTTACCTGCTTGAAAGGTGCTGACAAGGAAACCTTTGTGCATTCAGTGAATCTAGTTAACGTGCATAGCATCAATTGATGGGGGCTGTTAACAATGGGGTTCAGTTCAGCTGAGTTAATTTTTGCTCCCAATGATCATGGATGATCATGCATAATTCAGGCAAACAGAATATAAAAGCAAGGATGTAATAAGATGAGGCATTGGTGAGCCTCATTTGGAGCCACCCAGAGCCTCACCAATGAGAGGGTGGGATGAAGGAGACGAGTTCAAGTTGATTGTCATCTGACTGTATATACACAACCAAACAAAACAATGTTCCTTGGGACCATGGGCACTCACACATGTATCACACAGCACAAACCAAAATATTGTGCTATAAATAATTTTAAATATAATTCAAATGCAGGTAGTAAAGTGCAGCAAAAGTAAATGGCTGTCTGTCTGAGTGGTGCCACCTCGATAGTGTCAGGATATCCATTAGATGCAGCCTGATGGAAGAAGCTGTTACCCTGTCTGGTAGTTCTAATCTTAATGCTCCTGCACCTCTCTCAGATGGTACTGAGTCAGATTATTGGATGAGTGGTAGGATGGATCCTTGATGTTTTGGGGCCATTTGTTGGTAATGCTCCTGGTAAATGTCACCAAAGTTCGTGGCCTAAGGTAGAAGGAGATGGGTTATTAACTACAAACTTTCTGCATAATTCTGCATAATCGGAGTTCTGAGAGGTGGGACTGCGCAGGCGCGTGAAGGAGGCCTGGGAAGGAGGGAAAATATAAAAAGGAGAGACTGAGTGAGGTAGTTCTCTTTTGGAAGAGGACAGCAAGGCTTTGAGAGGAAGTGCGACGGCGGCCATTTTCAAATTGTCCAATTGCGTCTCAGATCGGAGTTCTGAGAGGCGGGACTGCGCAGGCGCGTGTAGGAGGCCTGGGAAGGAGGGAAAATATAAAAAGAACGCAGCCTTAAGAAGTGGGCAACAGAATGTGCTGGGAGCAGAGCGTAAGGCTTGGGCTCGGGGGCTTAGGGGGAAGAGGGCACAGTAGGCTTATCTTTTAGTTCTTGTTATTGTCAGTTATTCGGGAAGTATGAGTGTGAGGGCAGCTTGTTGTTCTCGGTGTTGGATGTGGGAGATCCTGGAGTCTCCGTGCCTCCCAGACGTCCACATCTGCGCCAGGGGCACCGAACTGCAGCTCCTGAAGGACCGAGTTAGGGAACTGGAGCTGCAGCTCGATGACCTTCGCCTGGTAAGGGAGAGTGAGGAGGAGATAGAGAGGAGTTACAGGCAGGTGGTCACTCCGGAGGCAGATAGGTGGGTCAAGGTCAGGAAGAGGAAGAGGCAGGTACTAGAGAGTACCCCAGTGGCTGTACCCCTTGACAATAAGTACTCATGTTTGAGTACTGTTGGGGGGGACAGCCTACCTGGTGGAAGTGACAGTGGCCGGGCCTCCGGCACAGAGGACAGCCCTGTAGCTCAGAAGGGTAGGGATAGAAGAAAGAGGACCTTAGTAATAGGGGACTCGATAGTCAGGGGTTCAGACAGGCGGTTCTGTGGAGGTGATCGGGAGTCCCAGATGGTAATTTGCCTCCCTGGTGCCAGGGTTCGGGACATATTCCCCCAGGCCGCATGCCACTTGCAGTTGAACCCATGGCACAGTATTTAGCACGACGAGATCTTGTCTCTTCAGGACTATACCAGTTTGACGATGAACCTGAAAATTACCGTGCATGGTACTCCACATTCACCAACGCTATCCACGGAGTCCAGCTCAGAGCAACCCAAGAGTTGGATCTTATGGCGAATTTGCTGGGAAAAGATCATGCAAACAGGTGAGACGCATACTCTCAGTGTACATCAACAACCCCAAGCTAGCCTTAAGCAAAGCATGGGAGAGACTTTGGGAGGGCTATGCGGCCCCCAAAATGATTGAAGCGGCGCTATACCAACATCTAGAAAATTTTCCTAAGGTGTCAGCCAAGGACCACATTAAGTTAAGAGAGCTCGGAGATTTACTCACGGAGATTCAAGGCGCCAAAGAAGATGGCTACTCAACTGCTCTAGTATACCTAGATACTCCATACGGGATTAGACAAATCGTGGACAAACTTACATTTGGGCTGCAGGAAAGGTGGGTGTCTGTTGCCTCAGAGTACAAGGAAGAGAACAATGGTCGATTTCCTCCCTTTGAGTATTTCACTAGGTTTGTGTGCAAGGAGACGAAGAAGCGAAACGACCCTAGCCTCATGGGTCCAGGAAGCAGTACAGTTTACACCAAGCCAGATAAATCCTCTTCGAATAATTTCAACATTAATAAACCTGTTTCAGTGCTTAAGACTGAAGCCTTTACAACTAACAACGACCCTAGCAAGAATTGTCCATTGCATTACAAACCCCAACCCCTCAAAAAATGCAGAACGTTTAGGGAAAAACCCCTTGAAGAGAGGTTGGCCTTCTCAAGGAGAAAAGAATATGTTTTAAATGCTGTTCCTCTACCTCTCACCTTGCTAGAGAGTGTACGATTGCCGTGAAGTGCCCGGAATGTAATAGCACTAATCACAATGGGGCCATGCATCCCGGCCCGTTACTGCAAACCGACAAAGCTCCTTCACCCCCACAACAGGACGGCGGGGAGGGAGAGGCTCACTCCAGGACAACTGTTGTCAGCTCGAGCTGTACAGAAGTTTGTGCTCAAGCTCAGTCAAGCCGTTCTTGTTCAAAGATCTGCCTCACTAAGGTGTACCCTAAGGGAGCCAAAGACAAGGCCATCAAAGCCTATGTGATTCTGGACGATCAGAGCAATCGCTCACAAGTCAGTCCAGAGTTCTTTAAATTGTTCAACATTGAGAGTGAGCAGTTCCCATACTACCTTAGAACTTGCTCAAGCAACTTGGAAACTTATGGAAGGAAGGCAGAAGGCTTCCAACTCGAGTCCCTGGATGGTAATGTTGTCATCTGTCTCCCTCCACCCTTAGAGTGCAATGAAATTTTGAAGAACCGCACTGAGATCCCGACGTCAAGTGCGGTGCTACACCAGCCACATCTCCGCCACATCGCCAAACACATCCCAGAACTGGACCCAAAAGCAGAAATACTCCTGCTATTAGGAAGAGATGTTATCCGGGTGCACAAGGTTAGGCAGCAGGTCCATGGATCACACGACGCCCCCTTTGCGCAATGCCTGGATCTAGGCTGGGTGGTGATAGGAGAGGTGTGCCCTGGCAATGTACACAAACTGACGGTTAACACATTCAAGACCAATGTGCTAGAGAGTGGACGCCATTCAATTTTTCAACCCCGCACAAGTGTTACGTGTATTAAGGAAGCACGACAAGGCTTTGACAAATGTAAGGTAACTGACGAGACGCTGGGTCGGTCAGTCTTTGCTCAAACTGAGCATGATAATAAACTTGCTCCATCAGCTCAAGACGCCATTTTCTTAAAAACAGAGGACACCAAGATCTTCAGAGATGAAGCAAATAATTGGGTCGCCCCACTACCTTTCAGAGAACCACGCCAGTGCTTGCCAAACAACAAAGAGCAGGCAGTCAAGTGGTTCACGCCCTTGCAAAAAACCCTGAAAAGGAAACCTGAGATGCAGCAATGCACCCGACTGACCCACGAGGTACTGTGCACACTAATGGCAGAGGTCACAGCCATTATAAGTGCACGACCACTCCTACCTGTGTCTTCTGACCCAGAAAACCCCTTCATACTCTCGCCATCAATGCTCCTTACGCAGAAGGCAGGAGCTCCCCGCCCCCCTCCACCAGGGGACTTCTCTGATAAGGATTTGTACACAAAGCCATGGAGACAGGTCCAGGCTCTGGCAAATTGATTCTGGTCTCGTTGGAGACAGGAATATCTACCTTTGTTGCAACACAGACAAAAGTGGACAGAACCCTGCAGGAATCTTCAAGTTGGAGATTTAGTCCTGCTCAGGGACAAGCAAATCGCCCGCAACAGCTGGCCAATGGCCAGAATCACTGCCACATTCCCTAGTGGGGATGGACATGTCAGGAAGGTTGAGTTGAAAACTACCGACCAAGGTGATGTGAAAATTTACCAAAGGCCAGTTACAGAAGTCATTCTACTTCTACCTAAGGACTGATTTAGAGACTGAAGTTTTGTATTATGTTCATTGTGACCTTACGAAGGTCAAGCGGGGAGTGTGTTGTCTTTATGGCATTTGTTTAGTTTATAATATTTTCGCTTTAGTAATTCATTTGTTAGCATTTTCTAGTTAAAGGTAAGATTGTTTAAAGTAAATTCATTGTCTGTGATATATCACGGCATGCAATGACATCACATCCGGTTTCGCCACGTCTTGTGGGAAAATACCAGTTTGGAGAAATGGGAAGGAGGGGGCTCACATGTGCAGGATCAGCGCAAAGAAAGTTGTCTTTCTATGCACTAGAAAAATAGTGAAGCAACGCTGTAAGTTCATGAGATAATCGATATGTTGAATTAAAATGTTAACGCTGATTCTGTTAAAAGTAATGACGGTTGATAAGGTTTATGTTTTCGTTAGTTAAAGAGTTGCGGATAGTTTATGTTGAAGTGTATTTAAAGCAGTCAATGGTGTAGGTAGATTCTGACTGTATGCTGCATTTTAATGGAATGTAGTTGTAGTTTACTTTTGCAAGTATTTACGATGTAAATGTGATATCAAGAAGGAAACAAATACTGTACAAATCTTGTATTGTTTTATCAACAGTTTTCACCATACGTTAATGAGGAAGAGTGAACAGTAAATGGTTAATCTTACTGCTATCCTGTTTTCATTGACTACAGTTTACCTCGGTGTTTGTTTCAGCGTTCTCGTACACCCGAGCGAGAACACTACAACCTCCCCAGAACAACCACAGAGCCTCAAGATGGTCGATGAGCATCACCACTAAGGGCAATAGGCTGTCTCTGCTACTACAACCAACAAGCCATAAAATAGATGAAAATCAGGACTGTTGAAGGGCCTCAGCCCAAAACATTGACTGTTTACTCTTTTCTATAGATGCTGCCCGGCTTGCTGCATTGCTCCAGCACTGTGAGTGATCCTTAGATTTCTAGCATCTATAGATTTTGCGTTTGAAAATCTAGGGTCTGTTAGTAATACAGCAAATGTGCCTGGCCATACACCAAACTGCTCTAACATAAGCACAGTCCTGGTACTCAGCCAACCAAAAGCATTACCAAGTACCAGAAGAATCCCTGACAACACTATCAAGTGCCATTCTAGAAGCAGCAGCAGGTAAAGTGATCCAAGGCTATTCACCATTTAAAGACAACAACTCAATGGCTGACCAGATATGAGCTTGACCTCCAATTTGCTGCCCAAAACCCAATTCCAACAGCGCCCAGAAATCTGTTTCAGGCTTAAACATATCCAATAACCGCAACCTTCTCAGCACTCTGTAAAGTAGAATCCCAGAGACTTATACAAGATTCCTCATTGTAATTTTAAATGGTTTTTCCACTTATTCTGAACCTTCATCTCTGCCCAATCAGTTTTTCCATAGAAGGCAATATCTTCAGTATCTACCTTCATAACTTCTTCAGCATATTATTTCAGTATCACCTCCACTTAGATCCAGACTGCTTAATACTTCTTCATAAGACAAGCCCTTCATTCCAAGAATCCACTTACCAATACTTTTGCACCATCAGAGCCACTTGTTTCAGAGCTAATTTACAATCTTGGTCCTAATACAGAGAAGATAGAAAAGACAAATTCTAGAGAAAATACAGGAGATTTCCCCTTGACACAATAGATGCAACTAAGTACAACATCAAGGAGTCCAAATAAAATTGCATCAATAGGAATGAAGTTATGAACTCTTCAATCTCTAATCATATCTGAAAATAAGTTGAGCCCGACATTAAATACATGGATGGAAATTACAATGGACATTTACAAAATGCAGAAGATAACAGCATCTGTTAATCATAAGCTGGAACAATTTGATTCATACTGGGAAAAATGGTTTAACTACATAATGCCTCGTAGGCCTGATTTTATTCTCACAAATCAATTAATACGTTGAAAAAAAAAGATCACTCCCTACTTGTACATACTTTTTCCTTTTGCTTGTATTTTCTTTCTGCTCTTTTCTATAAGTGTATACCTCAGATAAATACTTTGTGGAGATTTGTGATATATAAGATTATATGATATATAGGTACAATGTCTGAAATACATCTTATGGAAATGTTTGTTTGATGATGAATTTCAATAAAAAAATAAATTACAAAAGAAAAGAAGCTGGTTCTGATTGTTAGAGGATAATCATTTCAACTCCAGAACATCACTTCAGGAGGCCCTCAGAGTTTCTTCAGCTTGCGTCATGACATTCACTTCACAAGGCCAGAAGTGAAGATTTTCTTTAACGTTCGCTTTGTGTGCAGTTCCTTATTTACTCCTCAGTTATCGAGTTGATCCATGCCCACAGCCACCATGACCTAAACGACACTGGGTATAAATGGCCAGTAAGGTTTGTGCCACACAAGAATCAGGCATCAACCATCTCCAGCAAGTCTGACCACCTTTATAATTTCAACTGCAATATTATTGCTGCATTCCCCCCCCCCCGCCCCCACCAATATGCTGAGCATCAGCACTGTCCAGAAACTTTTGGACTAGATACAGCAAGTGTAGTTATGTGAAGTGTCCTTACTTTGGATAGTACTTTGATAATCTGACAGTTACCTATTGTGGCCAGATTTGAGCAGAGATTGGGCACCCTATGATTACCACCTGACTCCTGCACACCTTAATAACTGATTAACTAATAGCAGGTAAAATGTGTGGTATTTGTTATTTTCCTGGACAAATGCAACTGTACCAATATCCATGGAATAGGTAAAGCCAGTTCTGCCATCTAAATGCATAGTTTTCCCACCCAATTCCCCCCCATCTCTCTCAACAGAATTCAGGAACTTACAGAATCTTAACCTTTTACACAATCAACAGCTGCACAGCCACAGCTCAAGGGTATAATCTTTTATTTCAAGACGTCAATCCTCAAGTGAGGAACTTTCATCTGACTTCATTAGCCAGTCCCTAATCCCAAGACAAAATCTGAGTTTTAGTAATTCCAGCCATCAGAAAGTCCCAAAGAAACAAACATCAACATTGACAATTTCCTTCCTAATCATATCTTAGCATTTCCTGAAATTATAAAAATTCTGTTCTATGTCCCCTCAGGGAACAGCTTTCTCATCCCAACACATCTTATGATCCTTTGTTGCATTGCTTTCAAGCTAAATATGGTTCTGAGTTAAGCAGGCTATACTGCTTTTCTAATTCAACTGCTTGCTAAACCAGACACAAAGTCTCACTTCACTAAACCGCGCTCAATTGTTTTAAAAACTGAGCATTCTACAAGTGATGACTTCAAAATCCTCACATTAAACTACTCTGCCACATTCTTGCCTACTTGTGTACTTTGTAACTTACTTCCTTACACAAGTTTTTCATCACCAGTATGCTTACATATATTAAGATCAGGGATCCAGTTGCAGACAACAAATAACTAAAGATCAATTACTAATCCTTACACGTACCCAGTAATTACTTTTTGTCACTGTTAAAAATCTCCCCTCAGCTTTTATTCTGTAATGGATAACCATGTCAAAATATTTACCTCAACCTCACGAGCTCTTTCTTGCATAACACCTTTACCTGGCCCCTTATCAAAATTCCTTTGAAAAAATTCTCTTTCATATAACCAAGGTGACTGCACTACCAATGTTAATCAAATACTTTAATTAGATCCTTTAAAACTAAAGTTAATTCAAGATGTTCCACAACACAGAAGACCCCCACCCCACCAACAATATCACACCCACACTAAATTTATTCTCTCCACCGCCACAAGGATTTTGTTAATCAAAAGTTAGAGCAATTCGCTATAGCTCATCTACAGTGTCAATTCAGGGAACACAGTTTTGACTTTGAACTTACAACAATTTATGAAAATTACGGATTTGCTCCCTCACTAACCAATTTTGCTTTGATGCTTGTACATGCACATACCAGCTGAAACCTACACTCCTTACTTTGATTTCATTCTTTCCATTATTACTTTAACTCTGAAGGCTGACACCTATTCATAAGCCTCACTTGTGGCGCTTACTACTACAAGAAAATCACCAAGCTCTTCCATCTTTTGTCTTCATTTTCTCTTCAAAATAGTCTTTGTTGCCACTTGCATATTTCTCTCTGCACGTCCACATTTCAATTTGCAGAGTCTTAAGCCTTCCTATGGCATAAATTGCCATAATTGTCAATACTTGTACCTTCAGTTTCTGCACTCCACTACATTTTTGCCTGCTTCTTCAATTCTTTCATTTGTGCATGTCTTACTCTTGCAAGATACATCTACAATGTACAAGCAATCTTCTCTCGATACAGCACCAAAACCTAATGGAATAGAAAGCCATTTCATCAATTTTGCCCATGGCAGTAGGAAAAGATCCAACCATCTGAATTCCACATTTCAGCAAATGTTCAGCTTAAGTGTAACAAGCCTCTACCATCCGTTTAGGTATTGTTCTGTATCACTACCATCATCGTTTGGGTTAAAATTAATATCCACTCATCGTACTTTAAAACTATTCTCCACTTTCATCCCTGTTGACAAAAGGTTCTATACTCTCCTGGCACCGCAATTTAAAAAAAGTTTCCTCCTAGCTTCCTCAGTGCCAAATAATTCGAACCATCTGATTGAACTTGGCCTTTTGTCCTTGGAGCGACAGGGGATGAAAGATGACCTAATAGAGGTGTACAAGATGATGCAAGGCATTGATCATGTGGAAGGCCAAAGGCTCTATCCCGGTCTTGAAATGGCTAGCACAAGCGGCGTAGTTTCAAGGTGCTTGAAAGTGGTACAAGGATGACGTCAGAGAGTTTTTTCCACAGAGTAGTGCATTGCCAGCGAAGATGGTAGAGGCAGGTATAATAGAGTCTTCTAAGAGACTATTAGATGGGTATATGGAGCTTAGAAAAATAGAAGGCTGTGTGGTAGGGGACTCTAGGCCACTGGTTGGGAAACCATTGCTCTAGGCAGTTTCTAGTGTAGGTTACATGGGTGGCACAAGATTGTGGGCCAAAGGGCCTCTAATTGTAAGACTGTAATGTGCTGTACTTTTCTATGTTCTATCACATCTTTCCTGTGAAACTGACACCAAGTAAAATGCATTAAAGGTGACAAACTGGAAATTTCATATTACTAGTACTGGAATACTCAAGTCAAGTGGATACGGAGTACTTCTGATTAGTGACACTGGGCTCCAGAGTTCACCCTACAACACCTGTCTGACTGAATGTATCCTCAGTATTGTTCACTTCCATTTTCCAGCATCTGCGTTCTTGTTTTTGCTTTGATTCTTTATATAGCTCTGGCAATATCAGCATTTTATATACCATTCCTCAAAAACCATCCCATATACCATACCCCTTTCCTTGTTAATCCTCTCCACCCTTCTATACTAGCAAGGGCATGCTCACACGTTGAAGAAATAGGAGTAGACCACTCAGTAAGATCACTAATTTCTGCCCCATCACTGCTTAGTATCCAAAGATCTTTCAGTCTCAGTTTTGTATGGCATCAAAGCCTCCATCCTTCTAACAATAGCCCATCAACTCAAGGTAAATGCTTCTATTACTATGACAAAAGAAACCTGGATGAATTTCAGATTAGGCAGTACTTGAAAAACTAAGGATCGCAAACACAAAACATTGCCCCACCTGTTAATCTTTTCCCTACCTTTTCTGTTTTTGTTTCAGATTTCCAACATCTACATTTAACTTTTCCCTTTATTCCTTTCCTACCAACCAACTCATCCATGCTAGCTTTATCAACAATGTCCAACTTTTATCGATCTCATCACAAGCTTTCTGAGAATTAAAATACACAATTTGTACTTGATCCTCTCCTCAAAAAAATCCAATGCACTGTCATGCACAGTTTTTATTTTATAAACCCATTGTTCACTACACAGTCATCTGACAGCTTTCCTCCTCTTTGGTTCTCAGTGTTTTCCCTCATTCTGATATTATGTTAATGTAAAGAATGTTATTCTTTACTGACAATATGCATGGGTTGTTGGCGTATGCCCATCCAACACCAGACATTCCCCCCCCCCCGTAATCCATTCCCTCAAAATTTGAATGCTTTCACTATTCGTGGAATCACTTCCCAACTTCCATTTGCTCCATTCAATCTAGATTTTTTCCACTCTGAAAAAGTTGCTTTCAGTCTACCTCAATGAGAAAGAATGTCATCAAGCTGTAAAAACAATGGACCTGAGGTCCCAGTACTTTCAGACAGCCTCAAAGGATTCAAACTGTATCACTTACCTGTCTTAAGCACAAGAATTATTAGACAAGCTGTGATGTGGCAGCTAGCAGTCACCAAAAAGACCTGTGGCACCTTTAGGCTGAGTATGGGATCTGTAATTGGCAGCATTGAGACTTGATCAGGCAACCGAGGTCAGTAACATCAAAACTCATAATTGGATAACCATGTGAAGTGGCATTTGCAGTTTTGAAAGAATTATTGTTTATTTCCCTTGCATAGAATGTTGACTGATCACACCCACCTCTTTCTCCACTTACTGGTTACTTTCATCCTACAAGCTTAATGTTAAACAGTGGATTTCCTCCAATTGATCATGAAAATTACTTAACTGAAAACGACAAAAAATCTCAATTCAAAAGTATTACCCATCCTATCTTTACAAATCAAAACTGTTTATTATGTGAATATGTCTAGCTAATCTTTGCTCAACTTTAAACACCCTCTCTGGTCATTCACAATACTATTCAGCAAAGCTATGGTTTAAATTCTACATCCCAAAATTTATCAAGATTTCTTACACCCTTTGCATTATCACAGCGAACACTACTATTGCTAGAAACCACATCTGTGGTAGTCCCAGATAACTTTATTACACAACATTCTCCATAAAAGAATATTTAAGATACTGTATTTGCCCCATTGAACTCAATAGGTCAAAATAACATTGTTTCTTTATCAGGAAAAATGAAACAAACAGAATAGCTATTTCTGGATAGAACCTGATGCACAATTAAAAGCTCCTGGTCATCAAAAACTGTTCAGACCTCAGTACTACAGTATGAACACTCACTGGCCTAGAAATTCCAGTACACCCAGGCAATGCATCAATTGAGTGGCAGTCCAAACATTCAGAGCAATCAAGAGACGGGGGCATGAACTGGAAATAGAAAATTCAGCAAGAAGGAATACCAGGATGAATACAAAAAGAACATCAAATAAATCCTTAAGATATAGGAGCAGAAGCAGGCCGTTTGGCCCATTGAGTCTTGTGCACCATTAAATAATGGGCTGATCCAATTCCTCCAGTCATCCCCATTTCCCTGCCTTCTCCCCATACCCTTTGATGCCCTGGCTAATCAAGAACCTATCCATCTCTGCCTTAAATACACCCAATGACTTGGCCTCCATAGCCGCTCGTGGTAACAAATTCCAGATTTACCACCCTCTGATTAAAGTAATTTCTCCTCATCTCAGTTCTAAGAGGACATCCTTTAATCCTGAATTCTCTCATCTAAATAAGTCTGCTCGATTATTTCTTCCACCAAAGTGCATGACCATACACTTTCCAGCATTGTATTTCAGCTGCTACTTCTTTGCCCATTCCCCTGAATTATCCAAATCGTTCTGCAGCTGTTTCCTCAATACTACCCGCTCCTCCACCTATCTTTGCATCATCCGCAAATATAATCACAAATCCATTAATACTATAGTCCGTCGTAAAAAGCTGCGGTCCCAACACCAACCCTCGTGGAACTCCATTGGTAACTGGAAGTCAGCCAGAATAGGATTCCTTTATTCCCACCGTTTTCCACCGAAGCTAATAACTTCCCTGTAATTCCATGGGCTCTTATCCTGCTGAGCAGTCTCAAGTGCAGCACCTTGTCAAAGGCCTTCTGAAAATCCAAGTACACCACCTCTACTGCATCCCCTTTGTCTACCCTGCTTGCAATTTCCTCAAAGAATTGCAGGAGGTTTGTCAGGCAGGGTTTTCCTTTCAGAAAACCATGCTGGCTTTTGGCTATCTTGTCATTTGTCTCCAGGTCCGCTGTAATCTCATCCCAGAAGGGATTCTAGTCTAGCAGTGCTGACGAGAATTCGGTGACCCAAGTCACCAACAAACTTCAATCCAGGTTTCCCCACTATGCCCTAGGTAGGAGGTGTATGTCTGGAAACGATCTCCCCAAGCAGACATGGCACAAATTGTTTAGCGATGAAACTGTGAATTCAGATGATTTTCAGCTGGAGATAAATGTTGGCATAAATCAAAAATAACAAAAAAAACTAGTTTATAATAAAGAGCACCTATTGTCTGTTTACTGGTTAGATTAGATTCACTCTTACACTTCCACCAGATACTTACATTCCGGTTCCAGATAAAACAGATACAAAAGCTCAATTCTACGCGGACAGTTGTCCATTAGTGAAGACAGAAAACTCGAACTTCATGCTTAGTGTGCAAGGCATCACATCAGTACGTCGGCAACTGACCTATAGATTTAAAAATCGACACCCACACCTTCCCAACAACCTCCCCAACTCCCACCCGAACTTTTTTTCTGATCAGTCGTATTCCCTGCGGGATGAAACACCGTGGATAACGGCGGCGCTGCGGATGCAAGACACTTTCCTTCCGATAATGGGGAAGGAGAATATGACAATTCGAAGGTTTAAACAAAGATATCACACACAGACATTTCTTTATTAAGGAATTGCTTGCACGCTTTCTCTTCAAAGACGAAGTTCCTTTGCGGAAGTACCTCGCCCAGACCCCCCACGGGCAGTAACACCCTCCCTCCGGGTGATTCACAGCATTGTCCGGTCCCAAATCGCGGGTCCGCGCTGCAGTAATACCACCCCCACCCGCACCCAGCGTGTCGCCCCTCACATGTTAACCCCCGTCCGAACAACCTCCCCCCGCCACTCTATCAGTTCTTCACTCGACTGAGAACGGGTTCGCCCACAGGATGACATCGCGCGTCCGCTCCCTCACCCCCACCACATCACCTCAGCGCTCGGCGGGCAACGCGAGCTAACTCCCGCGTGCTCTCGGGGCACCGACCCTACCCCATTCCCCCAGCGGGGAGCAACAGTATGACCAGCGCACAAAACTCCGGAGACGTTTAAATTTGTTGAGTGCCCATCCTTCGGCGGCAGCTGCCTCACTCACTTTCCAGGTCCCCAGCCCAAGAACGGGCATGTGAACGCCAGTGTTGAGGGTATTGTTGTAATTAAACAAAATATACTTTATTCAAAAATAAATTACATACAATAAACCATTCAATGATTTTCAATCCTTTACAACTGTTTCCATTGCTATCTTTACATTTTCACACTTTTCGCCTCCCATGTGGCACTCTGTTATTCCATATTTACATACACTTGTTTAGGGGTATACACCCCGCCCCACCTACCCCTCATCTCCCGTGTGGCTGCACCAAGTTTGAGTGCGTCCCTCAGCACGTACTCCTGCAGCCGAGAATGTGCCAGTCGGCAGCATTCCCCCATGGACATCTCCGTGTGCTGGTAGACCATCAAGTTTCGGGCCGACCAAAGAGCGTCTTTTACCGAGTTGATGATCTGCCAGCAGCACCGGATGTTGGTCTCGGTGTGCGTCCCTGGGAACAGCCCGTAGATCCAGTGTTGAGGGTAATATGACACCAGCTATGTTGCACGCTAATAGAGGATTCTGGTATGTGCATCGCTGGTAGGTTGGTTTAAATGGAAGTAAATAAATTCGTCCTCTGATTGTCTCGTAGGTGCTGTTGCTCAAAGTTGGGCTTCGCACACTGCTCTCCTTTAAAGAACACAAAATGCTGGCAGAACTCAGCAGGCCAGACAGAATCTCTGGGAGGAGGTAGTGACGACATTTCAGGCCGAAACCCTTCATCAGGAGTCACACACTTCCAAAAGAGACAATGCACAATGATTCTACATCTTTATGTGTATATATATTTAGTCCCAGCAAATAACACCCACTTTTTTTATTCTGGCAACTCCCCACCTTTCCTTTCCAGTGCTGAAGAAGGGTCTTGGCCCGAAAAGTCAACCTTTACCCGTCTACAACAACACACACAAAATGCTGGTGGAACACAGCAGGCTAGGCAGCATCTATAGGGAAAAGTGCTATCGACGTTTCCGGCCGAGAACCTTCGTCCTGACAAAAGGAGAGCGGTGTGCGAAGCCCAACTTTGAACAACAGCACCTACGAGACAATCAGAGGACGAATTTATTTATTTCCATTTAAACTAACCTACGAAGGGTCTCAGCCTGAAACATCGACAACGCTTCTACCTATAGATGCTGCCTGGCCTGCTGTGTTCCACCAGCATTTTGTGTGTGTTGTTTGAATTTCCAGCATCTGCAGATTTCCTCGTGTTTGCTCTTTACCCGTCTAGCCCAGCTCCTGACGCCAATCCTTTCTCCGATTGGCTAACAGGTGCTGTCATTTAAAAGAGCACCTGCAATAGGCCCCTCCCCTTCCAGGCCATTTTTTTTCACCCACATTCCTTTTGCCCCTCCCCCACCATCGGATCTACTGACTCACTGAATACAAAAGGAAGGAATGGTAGTAATCTTTCATCATGCGAGATAGGATGTTTACGAGGACTGGAAATGGTAGTGATAAAAGGCTATCGGGAAGAACAAAAAATGAAACCTGGGTGACTGGATGGAAGACAGATCAAATAACAAAAGATATCAATCAATGGCACAGGGAAAGGAACAAAAGGCAGGTAAAATAGATCATAATAAAATAGCATATAATATTATTTTGTTCAGATCATTGGTCAAAGTTGAAATGAGCCTTATCAAGATATGTACTTTATTTCTCAGATATTGTACTTTATATTACTATTTTTTATTTCTTTATTACTTTATTTCTCAGATATTGTACCTTATATTACTTTATTTTTATTTCTTTATTTCTTTATTACTTTATTTCTCAGATATTGTACTTTGCATTGTTATGAAGGATGAACAGTTCTGATGGGCAGAAGGGTGCAAGGTTGCCCATGTCCCCCTCCCCTGGGAGAATTACAAACCGTTACTGTTGCCAGGCTGTTAATGAGAGAGAAAGAGATGGAACAAAACATGCTGGGACTGGAACATTTGCTTCAGACAAGGGCGAGATAACACCGGGGGAGAGAGACCATATTATGACTCCTGTAAGACTCACGGCTCCGGAGACGGCTGTTTACTTGGTACTATTCTGTTCATTAAAATTCCTCAGTGGACAGCCGGAGTGGGCTGGTTTGACGGGCTAAGCCATTCAAAACTGATTGACACCTGAGACCCTGTGAGTAGGGATAAAAGTGAGGTCTGGGGAGACACCCCTCAGGCGCACCAAGAGACACACTAGTGAGCACTGTTTAAGTGTTGGAACCCACGAGAAAAGTGGGGGGCATCGGAGACCGAACGGAGGATTGGTCAATTTGAACTCACAGTGTTTATAGTGAGGCCCGTGGGGGCTTGTGTGTGTGTGTCCACCCTTGCCTGGGCGATGAGTCCACCACAGAAGAACGGTCTAGCTAAAGGACAGAGGGGTCATACCTGAATGGCCACAACAACACATCGACAGATCAAGATCATAAAGGAAGGTTTGACTGGCTGTCACTGTTTGATTTTTCTCTCTCTCTCTCTCTCCAACGATTACAACACATCGACCAACAACTACCTCAACCTGTGTGAACTGAACTGAACTTTATACTCACATATGACAGTTCATTATCCCCTAGACAACGATAGAGCTTCTTTATTATTATACCCACACTTTTAGGTTTAGTATTGCTAACGTGTATTATCTGTATATTTGCATTGTTGATATTGATTGGTATATTTTACTAATAAACACTGTTTTGAAAATAGTACCAGACTCCAACGGATACTTCTATCTTTGATGGTAAGACACCCAGTTACGGGGTACGTAACAAATTGGGGCCTCGTCTCGAGATTTGATTACCAAATTGGGGGGCCAGTGAATCGGGCTATAAGTCCATTATTTGTTCTGGTTGCGTGGGTAACCAGACCGTGAACCAGCAAAGATGGACATAGACAAATTTATACAAAACCCGACCTTGAAGGCATGGAGAAGTTAAAGCAACAGGGAAAAGACCAAGGAGAAGGCTCAAGAGAGGAGAAGTTTAATGTTAGTAGGGAGTTTAGGTAAGTACCTCCGTTCGAGGAGACAGATGTTGATAGTTACTTCTTGCAGTTTAAAAAGGTGGCAGTGAATCAGAAGTGGCCCAGAGATCAGTGGGTGGCGTTGTTACAAAGTGTATTAAAAGGGAAGGCTCAACGGGCATATGTGGCGTTGTCCGAGGATTATGAGGAAGTAAAGCAGGCTATCCTTCGGGCCTACGAGTTGGTACCTGAAGCGTACAGACAAAAGTTCAGAGATTTAAAGAAACTGTGGAATCAGACGTATGCAGAGTTTGCCTATGCTCTTGGATCGTTGCTGTGCTGCAGAAAAGGTGGAGGAGGATTTCCATCATTTCAGAGAGTTAATTCTGATTGAGGAATTTAAAGGTTGTGTTTCGGATAATATCAGGATGTATCTGAACGAGAAGCCAAATAAGTATTAATATAATATATATCGTATATAATGTAATAATATATCGGAATTTGCCAGGTTCGCAGGTGAATATGCCCTAACCCACAAGACAAAGTTTTCCTCAAATAAGAGTTACCAGAAAGGCAGTAGGGACAGTAAAGAAAGTCCACCGGCTAAGGTAGAGAATAAGCGAGGAGCTGGTGGTAAAGGTAAGGAGGACAAGCAGGCTGGCAGGAGGGTTCCTGGCTTGACCTGTTATAATTGTGGAAAGGTTGGTCATATTGCATCTAAGTGCTTTGCTCTGAAGAAGGAGATAGGAAAAGGGAAAACAGCAGTCCCGACTGGGTGTATTGAGTCGATTAGCAAATTGACGAGGAAGGCAAAGGTAGATAGAGTATGAGAGGGGCGTTGGAAATTTATTTCAGAAGGGACGGTGTCTCTGAAAGAAGGAGTGATCCCAGTTCCAGTGAGAATCTGGAGAGATACTGGGGCTGATCAGACATTGATCCTAAGTAAGGTGCTAGATTTCGGTCCTGAAACTGGAGAGGTGGTATTAAGAGGTATAGGAAAAGGGACAGAAGCTGTGCCTTTGCACAAGATCATTTTAAAATGTGACCTGGTATCTGGACCAGTCGAAGTAGGGGTGCGGTCAGAACTACCGAGAGACGGAGTGGACGTCCTCCTTGGTAATGACTTAGCAGGTGGTGACGTGTGTTCAGCAGTGAAGCTGACAAGCAAGCCTGTGAGTGCTGAGGACCCGCCGCTGGATTCTAAGATCTACCCCGCATGCGCAATCACTCGCAGCATGTCGAGAAAGGCAGCTGAGAACGAGACCAGTTTAAATCAGTCCAGTGTTGATTTGGCTGAGACGTTTTTGCCGACCCTGTACCAGGAGGGGTTAGGGGATGGTAAAGCGGAGAATAGGGAGGTGAAAGAGAATAAAGGACAGGAGGTAGACTTCCCTTAGCAAGAAAAGAATTTATAAAGGAGCAAGGACGTGACGAGGAGCTTGTGGCATTGAGAGAGTCAGTTCTTTCTGAGACAGAACTGGATAAAGAACCAGAGGGCTACTACCTGAAGGACGGAGTGTTGATGAGGAAGTGGAGGCCGACCACGCTGCCAGTCGATGATGACTGGGCGGTGGGACATCAGGTGGTAGTACCGAAAGTGTATAGGGATGAAATTTTGAACTTAGCTCACAAGGGACCTCTAGGTGGACATTTGGGAGTAAGGAAGACAGTGGATAGGGTTATGAGATTTCTATCGGCCAAAAATGAGGAAGGATATAGCTGATTATTGTAAAAGGCGCCATATGTGTCAGGTGGTAGGAAAGTCAAACCAGGTTATCCCTAAGGCACCTCTCAGACTGATACCCGCTTTTGAGGAGCCTTTCTCCCGAATCATTGTGGATTTTGTGGGTCCTTTGCCTAGAACAGCGAGTGGGCAGCAGTACATTATGATCATGATGTGTGCCGCTACACGATTTCCAGAGGCTGTGCCTCTGGGGAATATTAGGACCCCTGCGGTGGTGAAGGCCCTCATTAAATTCTTTACTACAGTGGGGTTACCTAAGGAGATACAGTCAGATCAGGGGTGTACCTTTACATCCAGAGCGTTTCAGCAAATGATGACACAGGTAGGAGTTAAACAAATTTTAGCTTCTGCATACCATCAAAATCTCAAGGAGCATTGGAAAGATTCCACGCTACACTGAAGACTATGATTAAAACTTACTGTCAGGAAAACGTTTGAGACTGGGATGATGCATTACCACTTCTGTTACTTGCAGTGAGGGATACGGTTCAGGAATCTCTGGGGTTCAGTCTGTTTGAGCACATTTTTGGTCACAGGCCCAGAGGACCTTTAACCCTACTTAGAGAGAAGTGGTCTAGCCCGAACGTTCAAGTCAGTGTGATTGACTATGTTTTAAAATTCCAGGAAAGACTCCATAAGGTATGCGCCTTGGCAAAGGAAAATTTAAAAGACTCCCAGACGAGAATGCAACAATGGTATGACAAACATACCCACGAGCAAAAATTTCACGTGGGCGATAAGGTCTTGGTCCTATTCCCTGTAGTTACCAACCCCCTACAGGTGAGGTTTCAAGGACCATACAAAGTAGTTAAGAAAATAGACTCGTTGAATTATGTGATTGAAACCCCTGACAGACGCAAGCCGAACCAGTTGGTTCGTGTAAACATGCTGAAAGGTTATCATGAAATGACCCCCGCGGAGGTTGGTGCAGTCACGAAAACTGATGAGGTAGAGAAGAGTGTTGAGGAGGACCCAGAGCATTTTGAAAAGATAAGTATAATACCCACCAGACTACAGAACTCAGTTTTTCTAGCCAACCTTGCTGATAAAGTCAATCACTTAGAGCCTGTACAAAGAGAGCAGTTAACACAGCTCATTAAACGGCATACAGATTTATGTCCAGATGTTCCAAGGAGGTGTAAAGGAACAGAGCATGATGCCATTGTTACCTCGGCCCAGCCTATTAAACAATCCCTTTATCGGATGAATTTGGAAAAGAGCAAGCTAGTTGAAAAAGAAATTGAGCATATGCTAGCTGCTGGTATAATTCGTGAATCCTTTTCTGCGTGGGCCTCTCCCTGCGTGGTAGTACCGAAACTGGACGGTACCATAAGATTCTGTACCGATTACAGAAAGGTGAATGCTGTCACGCAGACAGATGCTTACCCTATCCCTAGGGTGGACGATTGCATTGATAAAATGGGGAAAGTGAGGTACATCACTAAGATTGACTTGTTAAAGGGATACTGGTGCGTTCCTTTAACGGACAGGGCTCGAGAAATTTCAGCCTTTGTCACCCCCTCCAGGTTTTACGAGTACAATGTCTTGCCGTTCGGAATGAAAAATGTACCAGGGACATTCCAGAGGATGATTGACATGGTGATAAAAGGGTTAACAAATACCAAAGCTTATATTGACAATGTGGTAGTTTGGAATGACACCTGGGATGAGCACATTGAGGCTGTAGAAAACCTGTTTAAAAGAATGTCTGCAGCCCAACTTACAGTGAACCTTGCAAAGAGTGAATTTGGTCATGCCACAATCACCTACTTGGGGTATGTGGTAGGGCAGGGGCAGTTGGCTCCTGTGCAGGCAAAAGTACAGGCTATTTCTGAGGTTCCTGTACCAACAAATAAGAGAGCCTTGAGAAGATTTTTGGGCATGGTGGGGTACTATCAAAAATTTTGTAAGAACTTTGCTGATATTACCCTCCCGCTTACAAAACTCCTACAGAAGGAAGAAAAATTTGAGTGGAACAATTCTTGTCAAGATGCTTTTGAAAAGTTAAAAACCATACTGTGCCATCACCCTGTGTTAAAGGCACCTGACTTGTTAGAACCCTTCTCCTTGGCGACTGATGCAAGTTTTGAGGCTGCAGGGGCAGTCCTATTGCAGAAAGCAGGGATGGGGTGGAACACCCGGTAGCATATCTCTCTCGGAAGTTCAATGTGCACCAGAGGAATTACTCTACCGTAGAAAAAGAATTGTTGGCACTTGTTTTGGCAATACAACATTTTGAAGTGTACATTTGTTCAGCACAAAGACCCTTAATTGTTTATACAGATCACAATCCTTTGGTATTCCTGGCTAACATGAAAAATAAAAACAGGAGATTATTAAATTGGAGTCTGATGCTACAAGAGTTTGATATTCAGATACAATATATTAAAGGAAGTGACAATGTAATCGCTGACTATTTATCTAGATGCTAAGTGAAGGTATATCTGTATTGCTTTATAGTTAAGAACACTTCTGTTTTTTTTTGCTAAACTCTGTAATCCTGTAAAATGCTTTACTAGTTAATTTTCCCCTATGGTGAAAATTCCTAGAAGGATGGGGGTGTTATGAAGGATGAACAGTTCTGATGGGCAGAAGGGTGCAAGGTTGCCCATGTCCCCCTCCCCTGGGAGAATTACAAACCGTTACTGTTGCCAGGCTGTTAATGAGAGAGAAAGAGATGGAACAAAACATACTGGGACTGGAACATTTGCTTCAGGCAAGGGCAAGATAACACCGGGGGAGAGAGACCATATTATGACTCCTGTAAGACGCACGGCTCTGGAGACGGCTGTTTACTTGGTACTATTCTGTTCATTAAAATTCCTCAGTGGACAGCCGGAGTGGGCTGGTTTGATGGGCTAAGCCATTCAAAACTGATTGACACCTGAGACCCTGTGAGTAGGGATAAAAGTGAGGTCTGGGGAGACACCCCTCAGGCGCACCAAGAGACACACTAGTGAGCACTGTTTAAGTGTTGGAACCCACGAGAAAAGTGGGGGGCATCGGAGACCGAACGGAGGATTGGTCAATTTGAACTCACAGTGTTTATAGTGAGGCCCGTGGGGGCTTGTGTGTGTGTGTCCACCCTTGCCTGGGTGACGAGTCCACCATAGAAGAACGGTCTAGCTAAAGGACAGAGGGGTCATACCTGAATGGCCACAACAACACATCGAAAGATCAAGATCATAAAGGAAGGTTTGACTGGCTGTCACTGTTTGATCTTTCTCTCTCTCTCTCTCTCTCCAACGATTACAACACATCGACCAACAACTGCCTCAGCCTGTATGAACTGAACTGAACTTTATACTCACATATGACAGTTCATTATCCCCTAGACAACGATAGAGCTTCTTTATTATTATACCCACACTTTTAGGTTTAGTATTGCTAACGTGTATTATCTGTATATTTGCATTGTTGATATTGATTGGTATATTTTACTAATAAACACTGTTTTGAAAATAGTACCAGACTCCAACGGATACTTCTATCTTTGCTGGTAATACACCCAGTTATGTGGTACGTAACAATATTACTTTATTTTTTATTTCATTAGTTCTTTATTACTTTATTTCTCAGATATTGTACTTTATATTACTTTATTTTTTATTTAAAAAAATAAAGAAAAAGTATTTCTTGAATATACTCAATGACTGAACCTCCTCGGCTTTCTTGGACAGAGAATTCCAGAAATCTCATTCTTTTGGTGAAGGGTTTTTTTCTTCCCCATTCGTGTCCCAAATGGCTGGCTGAGCCTTCATACTCAGACTGTTCTCTGTTCAAAGTAACTCCCACCAGGGAATTAGTCATCCTTACCAAGTTAAGTAAGAACTTTTATTGCTTTAACAAGAATGCACCTCTTATTCCTGAACTCTGACGCAACCTGCTTGTCTTCATGTGACCTCCATTCCAGATAGACAGGTTTTCTCTGCTCATAGCGCATTGAAATGAAATGTCTAGACAATATTCCAGTTTGGAACTTATCAAGCTACTGTACAATTCCAGTAATTTGTGACAGGAGACTAAAGATTCTGGAATTGAAATAGATTTTCCTTATTTCAGTATAAAGTTGATTGTGTTGCATGAGATAAGGATGCAACATTTTAGTTCCTTTATAATTTTCTTTCTGAGCATACAACTATAAAGGTTGAATCCTGAACCAGTGGGCAGGATTTTACAGTCACTGCCAGCTCCCAATGACTTAAACTGCACTTAAACTTGCCCCATAGGACTCTTGAGGTCTGCTGGGGAAACCCTGGATAGTGCATTACAACTTTTGCAGTAGGAGTGATTATGCTAATCTATGACCCTCCAAGAGGACCACAACCTTGTTGTGGTTTGGAGGCTTGTGTACGTTAATGACTGGAGAGCTATGTTGGATGGAGTCAGGAGTTTGTGCTTTAGCTCGGTATGGTCACCCATGCCAAACAGGTCAAAGGGTTGCAGCTAGACTACAAATGGTCCACCAGTCCTCCAGGTTCAGGGGTTCAGCTCAGGGCTAACAATCATGATTGATAAAACAAAATTGTTATGGAAACAACAATGAAGAATCCATCAATATCTGACTAAGATGGTATTTCTGAATCTCCGCTCAGAACTTGCATGACTTACTGTGATGAAAACCGAGCTACTTACACAATGAAGGATACCCTGAGCCCTGCAGTGATGGAAGACCTTCTCTGCTGTCCTAGATACCACCAAAATAACTGGCAGTGAAGAATCTATGACAACCAGCTTTCTTCTCCATTCTCTGGAGACTTCTGCATTGCAATGCCTCGACGCATTCCATTTTGAATTTTCAGATAGAACAGAAAATGCTTCAGGTAGCTGCCACAGTGCAGGAACAGGATAAGCAACATACAGCAACATTGAGAGTACTTCTCACCTGCTGATCAGGTTCTTACCTGCCAATGTGGGGAAAGCCACTCCTATGGTCCCAGTTTTTGTTTATTTTTGACTATTCTTGCTGTATCCCCCCCAAGCTCCTCACTTACCCAACAATCAAAAGACTAGCTTTTAATATCTTGCTGCCAGTATAGCAAGAGGAAAATGGGAAGAAAAAGAGGAAGAGGGTGGGGTAAATAGAAGAAGTAGAGAGAGACAGGACAGAAGTAATGATGAAGGAGGAAGAAGGTAAGAATAATGAGAGAGATGCACAAAGATAAAGTCACAGTTTAATATAAAAAAGATCTGTAATAGTAACAATCCTATTAGGAAGCGCTTTAGAAACTACTTAATTCCTAACTGTCATGGCAAACATCTGCCCAGTTAGGCCCTCCAAAACAAGCTGTAGCCATAACTGCCCTTTAGTTCTGAAATACAGGCAGTCCTTGGATTATAAACGAGTTCTGTTCCTGAGTCTGTCTTTAAGTCGGATTTGTATGTAAGTCGGAACAGGTACATCAGGTATTATTTAGCGTCAGTCAAACATTTGGCTTAGTATATAGTACATATTTTACCTTTCTATGCATATAAAACACTTAAGAAACGTATGTATTTCAATAATTAAACCACTGCATTGCTTAGTAATAATTGTAGCTTTCATTGGGGCAGGGCCTTTCACATGCTCCATTATTGTCACTTTATCCTTTACCTGTATCCTTTAAAGTTGTTCCGATCGTTGACCGACTGTAGCTTAAAGCTTTTCCAATGACCGATGGCATTTCACCTCCTTCTGATCACTTTATTATTTCCACTTTATTTTCAATTACGATCATTTTCCATCAATGGAACAGAAAACTGTGGATTTTGTGTTCTATTGCTAAGCAGCAGTGAACCGTCTGATTGGCCTATCAGAGTTCTCTTTAGGAACTAGTTGACTTGTTCAGCATTTCTGATCTGGCTATTGTTCACGATCGTACTTAATAAAAATAAATTATAAAGTGGTGGTTGGGGCTGTGGAGGGTTGAGTTAATGGGTGGAGGTATTGATTAGCCTTATTAATTGGGAAAAGTAATTGTTCTTGAGTCTGGTTGTCCTGGCGTGGGTGCTATGCAGCCTCCTTCCTGATGGGAATGGGGCAACAGTCCATGAGCACGGTGGATGGGATCCTTCATGATGTTATTGGGCCTTTTCCAGCACCTTTCTGTATATAAAGTATGTTCTTGATGGCAGGTAGGCTAGTGCCGGTGATCCGTTGGGTGGTTTTGACTACTTATTGTAGAGCCTTGCTGTAGGCTGCAGTGCAGTTTCTGTACCCTGCAGTGATGCAATATGTTAGGATGCTCTCTACTGCACGTCTGTAGAATGACCTGAGCATAGATGTGCATAGTCCAGCTCTCTTCAGACTCCTCAGAAAGTAATTTTCCTGATTGTGCAGGATGTAGTCTGGAACCAGAGAAGTTGTGCGAGATGTACAATCCCAGGAGTCTGATACTGCTCACAGTTTCCATAGCCATGCTGTTGATATTTATTTAGTTATTTGTTTATTGAGATATGTACAAACTCATTACAGGCAGTGGTGGGAATTGAAACTGGGTCGCTGGTACTGTGAAGTACTACATTACCTGATATAAAGAGGGGTATGAGTGGTGTGAGTTCTGCCGAGGTTGATAAAAGTCTCCTTTGTCCTGTTGACATTTAAATAAACTGGCCATTACGTGGCTGGCATTAAGGGCAGCAATGAAGGTCCTCCATCTCTGGCAGTGTTCAGCGCTTCATTCTTCCTGACAGTAGCTTCTTTGTTTTCACTACTGCCAGTCATGCAAGTCCCAGGTGGGGACTCAGGAATACCATCAAACTCAGATGTAGAAGGATTCTTCATTGCTGGTTCCGTAATAGTTTTGTTTTACCAGTCTGGGTTGTTAGCCCTGAGCTGAAACCCCGAACCTGGAGATCCAGTGGACCACTCTTTGGCCTCTGCCCTTTGACCTGTTTGGCATGGGTGAGCCTACCAAGAACCAAAGCATAAAGCTGTCATGGTTTGGATTGGTTCTCCTTTAGATTTAGTTAGGTTGTGTTATGATCCAGACCATTGACTCCTTGTTCCCTTCTAATTCTGTTTCACGTGTCCCTTGAGCTTGGCCATTAAGGTAATCTACTCTTGACCCAAACCGGCAGTTTATAAGTCCCTAGCTTATACGCCACTCTCGTTCGGGGCGAGAGTGTTAGGAAGCATTAGCAAGTCACTACCACAAACCAGAGTTATCTAACCAGCATTGGAGTGCCAGCAATTCACCTTCCTTCGCCAGAGTGGGCCCAGGCAAGGTCAAACTGCCAGGGATGAGTTGAAGGCGGAATCCTAGCTCGATGTTTATGCCCAGTGTCCATGTCTATCCCTTGAAGAAGAGTCCCAACTCGGTGCCTGAGATGAAGGCGGAGTCCTGGCTCGACGTTCCTGTCCTGTGTTTGGTGTCCACATTTCTGGCTGCGGTGATCCATGGTGTCCACGTTCTGGCTGTGGTGATCCTTGGTGTCCATGTTCTGGCTGCGTTGAATCAAGGTCCAGTCTCCAGGTCCAAGGTCCACGGCAATCCAAGTTCCCAGTCTCCAGGTCCAAGGTCCGTGGCGGTCCCAGTCATGGCCACGACAATCCAAGTTTCTAATGTCCAAGTCCAAGGTCCGCGGTGGTCCATGTTCCCAGTGTTTAAGTCATGGCCGCGGCGATCCAAGTTCCCAGTTTCCAAGTCCAAGGTCTGCGGCAACCCAAGTCCCTAGTCTTCTAGTCTGAGGTTCGTGTTCCTCTTTGTCCTCCCTGATTCCCCGGTTCTCTGTGTAGCAAGTAATAAATGCTATTTTATTGAACCTAAGAAAGGTGTGTTTGTGTCCTGCTTGTGGGTCCTCTCCCAGCATCTTTGCCTCCACCTTGTGACAAAGGCCTTAATTCCAGCCAACATAGTCATTGAGGCACACAGGCCTCCAAACAGCGACAAGGTTGTGGTCCTCTTGGAGGATTGGAATAAACTATATGCTTTAATACAGCGAGGAATAGGACCTTACAGACCTTCAAGCCATGCTACCCAGCAATACCCCAATTTAATCCTATTTACAATGACCAATTAACCTACCATCCAGTACATCTTTGGAAATTGGAGCAGCCAGAGGAAATCCACATGATAATGGGGAGAATGTCCAACTCCTTACAGGCAGTGGCAGGAATTGAACCTGGGTTTATAGTAGGATTGCACCTAAATTAGTAGTGGCAATAAAAATACCAGGTTATTGAAATGTTTTAATATTGTAGGGATTTTTGCCTAAAAGGTACTCCAGTGCCAATACTGACTAGCATATTTTTAATATGTATCCACAAACAAAGTTGACTTGTCAGGCAAAAGTTTTCTCTCACACTTGAAAACCGGATTCTGAACATGGTGGATACATGATCCAAAAAAATTCACAAAGCTCTTTGGAGGTGTTTTACTAGTTTTGAAAAATTAAAATAACATGAGAATTCAAGGCAAATTCAGTGGATTAAATGGCAACATGATGAACTGGGGAGAATGTGCTTTGGAGACTTAATGGGAATTCTTGTGGTAAGAGAGGCAGTTTTGGATTTCCTGTGGTTGAATAGGAAGGTGCTGATGGAAAGAATTTAAAGGTATTAGGTGTCAAGAGGTAAAAAAAAAGGTGTTACTGATACTGGTCATGATGTAATTTTTATTTCAAAATTAAAATTGATTCATAAAATATATACAGAAAATACAATGCATTGAATAAATGTTTTACATTCATTTTGTGTTTGTTTTATACATTTGTTGTGACATCAAATCATAATATCCCTTTTACAAAAAGCAATGTCAATCATGTTTCCTGTTCAAATAATACACCAAAGTGCTTGAGAGGCTCTTACACAGGGCACAGCTCCTCAGTGTCCAATAGCAGAAAAAGTTTTGATTGTGATCTTAGTCCGTAAAGCCTTTCTAGTGGCAATTTTTTAAAACACTGCGTGGACCAACTATTGCTCTGGGCACAAAACTTTTTTTACAAGGCCTCAAAACTGCGTGGCCCTTTAAATGTTTTGTGTAAAATATGCACATTATGAATATTTAAAATGAAAATTGAACGATCACATACATTTTATTTATTAATTGAAGTGCATAATGAAATATAATACACCAAAGAAAATCTTTTGCGTCAGCATTCAATGGGCTACCGACTTACATTTTGTTTCTATTGCTATAGCTTGTAACAGTATTGTAGCATGAAACACTGACAATGTAAATATGTTTAAGCTCTATTATTTTTCAAAGTAAAGGTTGTGGTACATTTATTATTTAGAAAGTTTGTGGATTATAGTAATTAATACATAATTAATTAAGGTTATTAATTATCCTTAAAGCAATTTATCATTTTTATATATATATATATATATATATATATATATATATATATATATATATATATATATATTGCATTGAATTGCTGGTGCAAAACAAAACAACAGATTTTGCAACATACGTCGAATAATAAACCTGATTCTGATTGTGATTGCATTTCAAAAATGCACTTTGCCATGTATTTCAAAGTCATATCAGTATAACGTCAAAATTATATAAAAGAAAATTCCAGCTGTGCAGCAATAAAGGTCATGAGTGCGGGAATATTCCGGTTACCATGCAGCTTAGAGGGAACACTGATGATGACCCTGTGATCTCTGTCTCAGAAGCTGACATCAGAATATCTTTCAAAAGGAGAACCATCACAGACATCAGGCCGTGATATTGTAGGCCTCTGGGAAACCTGTGCCAATCCTCTGGCACGAGTGCTTAGGGACATCTTCAATTTCTCACTGTTGCTATCAGAGGTTCCCACGTGCTTCAAAAGGGCAACAATCATACCAGTGCCCAAGAAGAGGAGGGTGAGCTGCCTGAATGACTGTCACCTAGTGGTATTCTCATATGCTGTGATAAAGTTCTCTAAGAAATTGGTCAGTGCTAGAATCAACTCCTGCCTAAGCAAGGACCTGGACCCACTCACTACCAACTTGCCTATTGTTACAATAGCTCTACTGCAAATACAATTTCATTGGCTCTTCACTCAACTTTAGATCACTTGGTCAATAGTAATACCTACATCAGGCTACTGTTTATTAATTAGAGTTCAGCTTTGAATACAATCATAGCTTCAGTTCTAATTGAAATGTTCCAAAACCTGGGACCCTGTACCTCTCACTGCAACTGAATCCTTGACTTCTCCACCAGAAGACCACTGTCTGTATGGATTGGAAATAACATCTCCTCCTCAATGATAATCAACACTGGCACACCTCAAGGTTGCATGCTTAGCCCACTGCTCTACTCTCTCGACACCCATGACTGTGTGGCTAGGCACAGCTCAAACGCAGTCTATAAATTTGATAAACCACAAATCTACATTCAGTTGGCACTTTTCTAGGTACAGGAGGTATATGAGGGAGAACCTCTTCACTCAGAGGTTGGCGCGAGTGTGGAATGAGCTGCCAGTGGAATTAGCGGTTGCCGGTTCAAATCTAAGATTTAAAAGAAGTTTAGATATGTACATAGATGGAAGGGATATGGTCCAGGTGTGGGTCAATGGGACTAGGCAGAATAACACAGATATCCCACCTCTCCCGGAGGTTCCGGGAGTCTCCCGCATATTGATAGCGGCTCCCTGATGCCTGCAAATTATATACAATATCCTGGAAATCAATTTTTTTTTGAGAGCGAGTAAGCGGGGGGAGGAGGGGTAGAGGAGAGAGAGAGAGATTGAGGATGAGATAGAATGAGAAGGCGGGGGAGAACTTTCTGGAAACCTACTTGGTACACCCAGTGTTTCGAGCGGCGTTGGAAGAAGTGGGTGACCCCCAAGGGCTGGATCCTGAGTGCAAACGAAGGACGGTGTGGTGTACTCAGGGGAGGTGGCACTAGTGATGGGGACCCTCAGATTCCCCGAAGCGCCCACGGGTGAGGCCCTGTTAGTAGACTGGTGAGACCCGAATTGCAGAGGCCCTCCGTTCTACAGGCACGCCGGATGGGGGTGATTGTAAGGAACACGACGGAGAGAGAGATCACCTTTAAGCGCGGGATGCCTCTTGCACACTTGTTCCCAGTGATGGTGATGTCTAGTGCCCCTGTGAGGCCCACTGGAGGAAAACAATTGGAGAATGTTTTCTCCAATGATGGGGCTGGATCAGGCAGTGGATCGATTGGGGGCTGTGGTGAACAACGTGTGCCTGTCTGGACACGCCCCCTGCTGACTGCTCCTGTGGCTCCTCCCACAGACCCCTATATAAAGGCGATCAAGGCCTGAGCCCGGCCTCTCAGTCTCCAGGATGTAGTATGGTGGTCACTCTCTTAAAAGCCGATATCTCGCCTTACGTCTCAGAGTGAGTAATTGATGGTGCATCAGGGGCTGATGAAGACACACTACCCACTGTGTACTGTAATTTGACTGCTCTGAGGAACAGGCAGCTGCCGGAGGTGAGCCCCCAGGAAGTGGGGGGCGGCTCAGCGTGACGACCCGGGCATTGGCACTATCTGGTACGCGGTCAGAAAGGGGGATATGGCCCAGGCGAAGCACACCTCCGTGCCCTTACTACTGAAGGAGTGACCTCGGTTAAAGTTGAAGAACCAAGTCTTGTACCGGGTCATGGTGCCCCCCGGACCACCCCCGGCATTGGCAGCTGGTCATGCCTGAGAAATATTGTAAGACTGTGCTCCAGGCCCTGCATGATGATTTCGGGCACTTGGGGGTGGAAAAGACCTATGGATTACTCAAAGACCGGTTCTACTGGCCCCGGATGAGGGGGGAGGTTGAAGAATATTGTAAGAAGTGCAGTGGTTGCTTGAGGAGGAAGACCCGCCTGCGCAGGTGGTTCCTTTGTCACACTTGCGGAGTGCGGGACCCCTGGACCTGGTGTGTATGGATTTCCTGTCTATCGAACCTGACACCAACAACACCGCGAATGTTTTAGTCATCACGGATCACTACACTCGGTATGCTCAGGTGTTTCCCACTAAGGACCAGAAAGCGACTACAGTGGCGAAGGTGTTATGGGAGAAACACTTTGTTCTTTAAGGCCTTCCCAGGCGGATCCATAGTTATCAGGGACGGGGCTTCGATAACCGGTTTATCCATGAAGTACTGGGTATGCTTGGGGTTGAGAAATCCAGGACCACACCCTATCACCCGCAGGGTGATCCTCAGCCAGGAGGTTTAATTGGACCCTGTTGGATCTGCTCGGGACTCTGGAGATTGGTCAGAAAAGTAAGTGGAGTCAGCACATCGGGCATTTGGTTCACTGTTACAATTGTACTCGCAATTACGCTAACAGAGTACTCGCCTTTTATCTGATGTTCGGGCGGGAAGCGAGGTTGCCCATTGACTTGTGTTTTGGGACTGAGGCGGGTGAATTACCTGCGAATCCCTATCTGAAGTATGTGTCCGATATGAGGAGAGAGTTGAAAAGGGCATAGGAGTTGGCCAAGGTGGCGGCCACCGAGCAGAATCAGAGGAATAAGAGGAGGTACGATCAGAAAGTGAAGTTCGCCCGATTATTGCCGGGAGACCGGGTCCTTATACGGAATTTAGGACTACCTGGTAAGCACAAGTTGGGGGATCGATGGGCGGCCACCCACTGTGTGGTAGAGAGCCAGATGCCGAATCTACCTGTTTACAGGGTGAGACCCGAGGATGGGAAGGGGCCTGTTAAGGTGCTCCATCAGAACCACCTGTTGCCCCTGGGTCAAGAAGCAGGTGGATCAAGAGCCAGAGTGGGAGGTTACGCCTAGTACGAGGACTCTGTGAGAGCGAGGGAAGAACCCGCTGTGGAAGAGACGGGACCGGTCCTCACCTCGGAAAGGGATACTGCTTCGGTAGACGACGATTCAGGTGTGCGGCACCCATTTCCGTTCACTATTTCCCCAGTACCGGAAGAAGAGGCTCCTGGCCCTTCCCCCACTGAGCTAGGTGAGAGGAGGGAGGGTGTTGAGGGGCAGACAGAGATACAGCCGGCATTGGGGGGAGAGAGGGTGGAACCCAAACACAAGACAGAGGGCTCTCAGGTGAAGAGAGATCCCAGTGAGGGTCCGACAGGTAGACCCGGGGTGTCCCCAGTGGTGTCTGAGCCGGAAGGGTCAGCAGAGGAGGTACGGAGGTCTCAGAGAAGTAGGTACCCCCTGGAGCGATTGACCTATGCAGCGCCAGGAGAACCGAATGTGATCTCTACCGCCCTGGGAAGTTATGCCACTGCTTTCTGCACCTAGGTTGGGTTTTGTGTCTTGCAAGGTGCAGTGGGGAATTCTGTTAACGTCATGAGGGCATGACTTCTGTTGGAGGAAAGTGTAGGGAGTTTCTTCTTTATGTTACTGCCTATGTTAATCAAAATGGCTTCTTTGTTATGTTAAAAGTAAAAATGTTTCTTTGTTATGTTAACTGGTGAGGGAGTGCTTTCTCTCGCAGCTTGTTTGTGTTATAATTACTGATATGGAGAATTGTACATTTGTTAATCAATTGGGATAGATGTTATTTTTTCTTGTGTTGGTCTGAAAGCTAGAGTTGCGCGGGCTTTAGGGGAGTTGGAGGGGAGATCGAGAGGAAGGCAGACATGCTGGGAGCGCTCTGGTCGATCACTTCGGGTGGTCCCGAGCTACGAGGCGTGGGGTCGGAGCTCCAGCTGTGTGTGCACGAAGAAACTGAACTTTGATAACTCTGGCGCAATTTGTTTCCATTCACTCTTTTTTTGTATTGTATCTTTATTAGACAATAGACAATAGACAATAGGTGCAGAAGTAGACCATTCGGCCCCTCGAGTCTGCACCGCCATTCTGAGATCATGGCTGATCATTCACTATCAATATCCAGTCCCTGCCTTGTCCCCATATCCCTTGATTCCCCTATCCATCAGATATCTATCCAGCTCCTTCTTGAAAGCATCCAGAGAATTGGCCTCCACCGTCTTCCGAGGCAGTGCATTCCACACCTCCACAACTCTCTGGGAGAAGAAGCTCTTCCTCAACTCTGTTTTAAATAACTGACCTCTTATTCTCAATCCATGCCCTCTGGTACTGGACTCTCCCAACATCTGGAACATATTTCCTGCCTCAATCCTATCAAATCCTTTAATTATCTTAAATGTTTCAATCAGATCCCCTCTCAATCTCCTCAATTCCAGCGTGTACAAGCCCAATCTCTCCAATCTCTCTGCGTAAGACAGCCCTGCCATCCCAGGAATCAACCTAGTGAATCTACGCTGCACTTCCTCAATTGCCAGAATGTCCTTCCTTAAACCTGGAGACCAAAACTGTACACAATATTCCAGGTGTGGTCTCACCAGGGCCCTGTACAAATGCAGAAGAACATCCTTGCTCTTGTATTCAATTCCCCTTGTAACAAAGGCCAACATTCCATTTGCCCTCTTCACTGCCTGTTGCACTTGCTCATTCACCTTCATTGACTGGTGAACTAGGACTCCTAGGTCTCTTTGCATTTCTCCCTTACCTAACTCGACACCGTTCAGACAATACTCTGCCCTCTTGTTCCAGCTTCCAAAGTGGATAACTTCACATTTATTCACATTGAATGACATCTGCCAAGTATCTGCCCACTCACCCAGCCTATCCAAGTCTCCCTGTATTCTCCTAACGTCCTCTTCGCATGTCACACTGCCACCCAGTTTAGTATCGTCAGCAAACTTGCTGATATAGTTTTCAATGCCCTCATCTAAATCATTGACATAAATCGTAAAGAGCTGTGGTCCCAATACAGAGCCCTGTGGTACCCCACTAGTCACCTCCAGCCAGTCTGAGAAACACCCATTCACTGCTACCCTTTGCTTTCTATCTGCCAACCAGTTTTCTATCCATGTTGAAACCCTGCCCCCAATGCCATGAGCTCTGATTTTACTCACCAATCTCCTATGTGGCAACTTATCGAATGCCTTCTGAAAATCTAGGTACACAACATCTACTGGCTTACCCTCGTCTAACATCCTTTTTACACCCTCAAAAAACTCCAACAGATTAGTCAAGCATGATTTGCCCTTGGTAAATCCATGCTGGCTCGGCCTAATCCTATTTCTGCCATCTAGATGTGCCACTATTTCATCCTTAATAATGGACTCAAGCATCTTCCCCACGACTGACGTTAGGCTAACAGGGCGATAGTTCTCCGTTTTCTCCTTCCCTCCCTTCTTGAAAAGTGGGACAACATTAGCCACTCTCCAATCTTCAGGAACTGATCCTGAATCTAAGGAACATTGGAAAATGATTACCAATGCATCCGCAATTTCCTGAGCCACCTCTTTTAGAACCCTCGGATGCAGACCATCTGGACCCAGGGATTTATTAGCCTTCAGTCCTACCAGTCTACTCATCACAGTTTCTTTCCTAATGTCAATCTGTCTCAATTCCTCTGATATCTTATGACCCTGGCCCATCCATACATCTGGGAGATTGCTTGAGTCCTCCCTGGTGAAGACAGATCTAAAGTATGCATTAAATTCTGTTGCCATTTCCCTGTTTCCCATAACAATTTCTCCCAATTCATTCTTCAAGGGGCCAACATTGTTCTTAACTATCTTCTTTCTCTTCACATAGCTAAAAAAAAGCTTTTGCTATCCCCTTTTATATTCCTGGCTAGACTGAGCTCATACCTGATTTTTTCTCTCCGTATTGCTTTTTTAGTTACGATCTGCTGTTCCTTAAAACTTTCCCAATCATCTGTATTCCCACTCATCTTAGCCCTGTCGTACTTCTTTTTCTTTAATGCTATACAATCTCTGACTTCCTTTGTCAACCACTGTGGCCCCTTCCCCCTCTTTGAATCCTTCCTTCTCATTGGAATGAACTGCATTTGCATCTTTTGTATTATGCCCAAGAATATCTGCCACTGCCGATCCACTGTCTTTCCTGCCAGGGTATCCGCCCATTTAACTTTGGCCAGCTCATCCCTCATGGCTCCGTAGTCTCCTTTATTTAATTGCAACACTGACACCTCTGATCTGCCCCTATCCCTCTCAAATTGTAGATAAAAACTTATCATGTTATGATCACTACTTCCTAATGGCTCCTTTACTTCAAGATCACTTATCAATTCCTGTTCATTACACACCACCAAGTCCAAAATAGCCTCGTTCCTGGTTGGCTCATGCACAAGCTGTTCCAAAAATACATCCCTTAGACACTCCACAAACTCCCTGTCCTGGGGTCCAGCACCTACCTGATTCTCCCACTCCACCTGCATGCTGGCTGATGATTGATGTTTGAGGCCGTATCAGACGTCATTGCACGGCAACCGACGCAACTGTGAGACCAGGTTGGGCGGGGTCTCCCCTAGTGTGTACGAGCTGATATAGCTGAGTGTTACATAAGGAAAATCTATTTCAATTCCAGAATCTTCAGTCACCTATCACAAATTACTGGAATTGTACAGTAGCTTGATAAAGTCCAAACCGGAATACTGTCTATCTAGACATTTCATTTCAATGCGCTATGAGCAGAGAAAACCTGTCTATCTAGAATGGAGGTCACTTGAAGACAAGCAGGGTGTGTCGGAGTTCAGGAATATGAGGTGCATTCTCGTTAAAGCAATCAAAGTTCTTACTTAACTTGGTAAGGATGACTAATTCCCTGGTGGGAGTTACTTTGAACAGAGAACAGTCTGAGTATGATGGCTCAGCCAGCCATTCGGGACACGAATGGGGCAGAAAAAACCCTTCACCAAAAGAATGAGATTTCTGGAATTCTCTGTCCAAGAAAGCCGCGGAGGTTCAGTCATTGAGTATATTCAAGAAATACTTTTTCTTTATATTCTTACTGAGAAATAAAATACATATCTTGACAAGGCACACTTCAATATTGACCAATGATCTAAACAAAATAATATTATACGCTATTTTATTATGATCTATTTACCCGCCTTTTGTTCCTTTCCTTGTGCCATTGATTGATATCTTTTATTTGATCTGTCTTCCGTCCAGTCACCCAGATTTCATTTTTTTTCCTCCCGATTGCCTTTTATCACTACCATTTCCAGTCCTCATAAAAACGGTTAAAATGACTTCAAAATTCATGTTTTACCCCCTAACTCGCATGATGAAAGATTACTACCATTCCTTCCTTTCTTATTCAGTCAGGAGACCCGATGGTGGGGGAGGGGCGAAAGGAATGTGGGCGAAAAAAAACGGCCTGGAAGGGGTGGCGCCTATTGCAGGCGCTCTTTTAAATGACAGCACCGGTTAACCAATCGGAGAAAGGATTGGCATCAGGAGCCGGGCGGGTAGAGGAGAGCGTGATGCGAAGTCCAACCCAACTTTGAGCGACAGCACCTACGAGCCAATCAGAGGACGAATGTATATATTCCTTTTAAAACGATCTACCAGCGATGCACATACCAGAATCCTCTATTAGCGTGCATCATGGCTGGTGTCGGTGCTACGAGTATTACCCTCAACACTGGCGTTCACATGCCCGTTCTTGGGCTGGGGACCTGGAAAGTGAGTGAGGCAGCTGCCGCCGAAGGATGGGCACTCAACAAATTTAAACGTCTCCGGAGTTTTGTGCGCTGGTCATACTGTTGCTCCCCGCTGGGGGAATGGGGTAGGGTCGGTGCCCCGAGAGCACGCGGGAGTTAGCTCGCGTTGCCCGCCGAGCGCTGAGGTGATGTGGTGGGGGTGAGGGAGCGGACGCGCGATGTCATCCTGTGGGCGAACCCGTTCTCAGTCGAGTGAAGAACTGATAGAGTGGCGGGGGGAGGTTGTTCGGACGGGGGTTAACATGTGAGGGGCGACACGCTGGGTGCGGGTGGGGGTGGTATTACTGCAGCGCGGACCCGCGATTTGGGACCGGACAATGCTGTGAATCACCCGGAGGGAGGGTGTTACTGCCCGTGGGGGGTCTGGGCGAGGTACTTCCGCAAAGGAACTTCGTCTTTGAAGAGAAAGCGTGCAAGCAATTCCTTAATAAAGAAATGTCTGTGTGTGATATCTTTGTTTAAACCTTCGAATTGTCATATTCTCCTTCCCCATTATCGGAAGGAAAGTGTCTTGCATCCGCAGCGCCGCCGTTATCCACGGTGTTTCATCCCGCAGGGAATACGACTGAACAGAAAAAAAGTTCGGGTGGGAGTTGGGGAGGTTGTTGGGAAGGTGTGGGTGTCGATTTTTAAATCTATAGGTCAGTTGCCGACGTACTGATGTGATGCCTTGCACACTAAGCATGAAGTTCGAGTTTTCTGTCTTCACTAATGGACAACTGTCCGCGTAGAATTGAGCTTTTGTATCTGTTTTATCTGGAACCGGAATGTAAGTATCTGGTGGAAGTGTAAGAGTGAATCTAATCTAACCAGTAAACAGACAATAGGTGCTCTTTATTATAAACTAGTTTTTTTTGTTATTTTTGATTTATGCCAACATTTATCTCCAGCTGAAAATCATCTGAATTCACAGTTTCATCGCTAAACAATTTGTGCCATGTCTGCTTGGGGAGATCGTTTCCAGACATACACCTCCTACCTAGGGCATAGTGGGGAAACCTGGATTGAAGTTTGTTGGTGACTTGGGTCACCGAATTCTCGTCAGCACTGCTAGACTAGAATCCCTTCTGGGATGAGATTACAGCGGACCTGGAGACAAATGACAAGATAGCCAAAAGCCAGCATGGTTTTCTGAAAGGAAAACCCTGCCTGACAAACCTCCTGCAATTCTTTGAGGAAATTGCAAGCAGGGTAGACAAAGGGGATGCAGTAGAGGTGGTGTACTTGGATTTTCAGAAGGCCTTTGACAAGGTGCTGCACTTGAGACTGCTCAGCAGGATAAGAGCCCATGGAATTACAGGGAAGTTATTAGCTTCGGTGGAAAACGGTGGGAATAAAGGAATCCTATTCTGGCTGACTTCCAGTTACCAATGGAGTTCCACGAGGGTTGGTGTTGGGACCGCAGCTTTTTACGATGGACTACAGTATTAATGGATTTGTGATTATATTTGCGGATGATGCAAAGATAGGTGGAGGAGCGGGTAGTATTGAGGAAACAGCTGCAGAACGATTTGGATAATTCAGGGGAATGGGCAAAGAAGTAGCAGCTGAAATACAATGCTGGAAAGTGTATGGTCATGCACTTTGGTGGAAGAAATAATCGGGCAGACTTATTTAGATGAGAGAATTCAGGATTAAAGGATGTCCTCTTAGAACTGAGATGAGAAATTACTTTAATCAGAGGGTGGTAAATCTGGAATTTGTTACCACGAGCGGCTATGGAGGCCAAGTCATTGGGTGTATTTAAGGCAGAGATGGATAGGTTCTTGATTAGCCAGGGCATCAAAGGGTATGGGGAGAAGGCAGGGAAATGGGGATGACTGGAGGAATTGGATCAGCCCATTATTTAATGGTGCACAAGACTCAATGGGCCAAACGGCCTGCTTCTGCTCCTATATCTCAAGGATTTATTTCATGTTCTTTTTGTATTCATCCTGGTATTCCTTCTTGCTGAATTTTCTATTTCCAGTTCATGCCCCTGTCTCTTGATTGCTCTGAATGTTCGGACTGCCACTCAATTGATGCATTGCCTGGGTGTACTAGAATTTCTAGGCCAGTGAGTGTTCATACTGTAGTACTGAGGTCTGAACAGTTTTTGATGACCAGGAGCTTTTAATTGTGCATCAGGTTCTATCCAGAAATAGCTATTCTGTTTGTTTCATTTTTCCTGATAAAGAAACAATGTTATTTTGACCTATTGAGTTCAATGGGGCAAATACAGTATCTTAAATATTCTTTTATGGAGAATGTTGTGTAATAAAGTTATCTGGGACTACCACAGATGTGGTTTCTAGCAATAGTAGTGTTCGCTGTGATAATGCAAAGGGTGTAAGAAATCTTGATAAATTTTGGGATGTAGAATTTAAACCATAGCTTTGCTGAATAGTATTGTGAATGACCAGAGAGGGTGTTTAAAGTTGAGCAAAGATTAGCTAGACATATTCACATAATAAACAGTTTTGATTTGTAAAGATAGGATGGGTAATACTTTTGAATTGAGATTTTTTGTCGTTTTCAGTTAAGTAATTTTCATGATCAATTGGAGGAAATCCACTGTTTAACATTAAGCTTGTAGGATGAAAGTAACCAGTAAGTGGAGAAAGAGGTGGGTGTGATCAGTCAACATTCTATGCAAGGGAAATAAACAATAATTCTTTCAAAACTGCAAATGCCACTTCACATGGTTATCCAATTATGAGTTTTGATGTTACTGACCTCGGTTGCCTGATCAAGTCTCAATGCTGCCAAATACAGATCCCATACTCAGCCTGAAGGTGCCACAGGTCTTTTTGGTGACTGCTAGCTGCCACATCACAGCTTGTCCAATAATTCTTGTGCTTAAGACAGGTAAGTGATACAGTTTGAATCCTTTGAGGCTGTCTGAAAGTACTGGGACCTCAGGTCCATTGTTTTTACAGCTTGATGACATTCTTTCTCATTGAGGTAGACTGAAAGCAACTTTTTCAGAGAGGCAAAAATCTAGATTGAATGGAGCAAATGGAAGTTGGGAAGTGATTCCACGAATAGTGAAAGCATTCAAATTGTGAGGGAATGGATTACTGGGGGCGGGAATGTCTGGTGTTGGATGGGCATACGCCAACAACCCATGCATATTGTCAGTAAAGAATAACATTCTTTACATTAACATAATATCAGAATGAGGGAAAACACTGAGAACCAAAGAGGAGGAAAGCTGTCAGATGACTGTAGTGAACAATGGGTTTATAAAATAAAAACTGTGCATGACAGTGCATTGGATTTTTTTGAGGAGAGGATCAAGTACAAATTGTGTATTTTAATTCTCAGCTTGTGATGAGATCGATAAAAGTTGGACATTGTTGATAAAGCTAGCATGGATGAGTTGGTTGGTAGGAAAGGAATAAAGGGAAAAGTTAAATGCAGATGTTGGAAATCTGAAACAAAAACAGAAAAGGTAGGGAAAAGATTAACAGGTGGGGCAATGTTTTGTGTTTGCGATCCTTAGTTTTTCAAGTACTGCCTAATCTGAAATTCATCCAGAATTTTCCATTTCCTTTTGTCATAGTAATAGAAGCATTTACCTTGAGTTGATGGGCTATCGTTAGAAGGATGGAGGCTTTGATGCCATACAAAACTGAGACTGAAAGATCTCTGGATACTAAGCAGTGATGGGGCAGAAACTGGTGATCTTACTGAGTGTCTACTCCTATTTCTTCAATGTGTGAGCATGCCCTTGTTAGTATAGAAGGGTGGAGAGGATTAACAAGGAAAGGGGTATGGTATATGGGATGGTTTTTGAGGAATGGTATATAAAATGTTGATATTGCCAGAGCTATATAAAGAATCAAAGCAAAAACAAGAATGCAGATGCTGGAAAATGGAAGTGAACAATACTGAGGATACATTCAGTCAGACAGGTGTTGTAGGATGAACTCTGGAGCCCAGTGTCACTAATCAGAAGTACTCCGTATCCACTTGACTTGAGTATTCCAGTACTAGTAATATGACATTTCCAGTTTGTCACCTTTAATGCATTTTACTTGGTGTCAGTTTCACAGGAAAGATGTGATAGAACATAGAAAAGTACAGCACATTACAGTCTTACAATTAGAGGCCCTTTGGCCCACAATCTTGTGCCACCTATGTAACCTACACTAGAAACTGCCTAGAGCAATGGTTTCCCAACCAGTGGCCTAGAGTCCCCTATCACACAGCCTTCTATTTTTCTAAGCTCCATATACCCATCTAATAGTCTCTTAGAAGACTCTATTATACCTGCCTCTACCAACTTCGCTGGCAATGCACTACTCTGTGGAAAAAACTCTCTGATGTCATCCTTGTACCACTTTCAAGCACCTTGAAACTACGCCGCTTGTGCTAGCCATTTCAAGACCGGGATAGAGCCTTTGGCCTTCCACATGATCAATGCCTTGCATCATCTTGTACACCTCTATTAGGTCATCTTTCATCCCCTGTCGCTCCAAGGACAAAAGGCCAAGTTCAATCAGATGGTTCGAATTATTTGGCACTGAGGAAGCTAGGAGGAAACTTTTTTTAAATTGCGGTGCCAGGAGAGTATAGAACCTTTTGTCAACAGGGATGAAAGTGGAGAATAGTTTTAAAGTACGATGAGTGGATATTAATTTTAACCCAAACGATGATGGTAGTGATACAGAACAATACCTAAACGGATGGTAGAGGCTTGTTACACTTAAGCTGATCATTTGCTGAAATGTGGAATTCAGATGGTTGGATCTTTTCCTACTGCCATGGGCAAGATTGATGAAATGGCTTTCTATTCCATTAGGTTTTGGTGCTGTATCGAGAGAGGATTGCTTGTACATTGTAGATGTATCTTGCAAGATTAAGACATGCACAAATGAAAGAATTGACGAAGCAGGCAAAAATGTAGTGGAGTGCAGAAACTGAAGGTACAAGTATTGATCATTATGGCAATTTATGCCGTAGGAAGGCTTAAGACTCTGCAAATTGAAATGTGGACGTGCTGAGAGAAATATGCAAATGGAAAACAAAGACTATTTTGAAGAGAAAATGAAGACAAAAGATGGAAGAGCTTGGTGATTTTCTTGTTGTAGTAAGTGCCACAAGTGAGGCTTATGAATAGGTGTCAGCCTTATATGAAAGTTAGATTAATAGTGGAAAGAATGAAATCAAAGTAAGGAGTGTAGGTTTCAACTGGTATGTGCATGTACAAGCATCAAAGCAAAATTGGTTAGTGAGGGAACAAGTCTGTAATTTTCATAAATTACTGTAAGTTCAAAGTCAAAACTGTGTTCCCTGAATTGACACTGTAGATGAGCTATAGTGAATTGCTCTAACTTTTGATTAACAAAATCCTTGTGGCAGTGGAGAGAATAAATTTAGTGTGGGTGTGATATTGTTGGGGGGGGGTGGGGGTCATCTGTGTTGTGGAACATCTTGAATTAACTTTTAAAGGATTTAAAGTTTTAAAGGATCTAATTAAAGTATTTGATTAACATTGGTAGTACAGTCACCTTGGTTATATGAAAGAATTTTTTCAAAGGAATTTTGATAAGGGGCCAGGTAAAGGTGTTATGCAAGAAAGAGCTCCTGTGAGGTTGAGGTAAATATTTTGACATGGTTACCCGTTACAGAATAAAAGCTGAGGGGAGATTTTTAACAGTGACAAAAAGTAATTACTGGGTATGTGTAAGGATCAGTAATTGATCTTTAGTTATTTGTTGTCTGCAACTGGATCCCTGATCTTAATATATGTAAGCATACTGGTGATGAAAAACTTGTGTAAAGAAGTAAGTTACAAAGTACACAAGTAGGCAAGAATGTGGCAGAGTAGTTTAATGTGAGGATTTTGAAGTCATCACTTGTAGAATGCTCAGTTTTTAAAACAATTGAGTGTGGTTTAGTGAAGTGAGACTTTTTGTCTGGTTTAGCAAACCGTTGAATTAGAATAGCAGTATGGCATGATTACTGTATGATTTATTGCCTGCTTAACTCAGAACCATATTTAGCTTGAAAGCAATGCAACAAAGGATCATAAGACGTGTTGGGATGAGAAAGCTGTTCCCTGAGGGGACATAGAACAGAATTTTTATAATTTCAGGAAATGCTAAGATATGATTAGGAAGGAACTTGTCAATGTTGATGTTTGTTTCTTTGGGACTTCCTGATGGCTGGAATTACTAAAACTCAGATTTTGTCTTGGGATTAGGGACTGGCTAATGAAGTCAGATGAAAGTTCCTTACTTGAGGATTGACTTCTTGAAATAAAAGATTATACCCTTGAGCTGTGGCTGTGCAGCTGTTGAATGTGTAAAAGGTTAAGATTCTATAAGTTCCTGAAATCTGTTGAGAGATAGGGGAATTGGGTGGGAAAACTATGCATTTAGATGGCAGAACTGGCTTTACCTATTCCATGGATATTGGTACAGTTGCATTTGTCCAGGAAAATAACAAATACCACACATTTTACCTGCTATTAGTTAATCAGTTATTAAGGTGTGCAGGAGTCAGGTGGTAATCATAGGGTGCCCAATCTCTGCTCAAATCTGGCCACAATAGGTAACTGTCAGATTATCAAAGTACTATCCAAAGTAAGGACACTTCACATAACTACACTTGCTGTATCTGGTTCAAAAGTTTCTGGACAGTGCTGATGCTCAGCATATTGGTGGTGGTGGGGGGGTGAAATGCAGCAATAATATTGCAATTGAAATTATAAAGGTGGTCAGACTTGCTGGAGATGGTTGATGCCTGATTCTTGTGTGGCACAAATCTTACTGGCCATTTATACCCAGTGTCATTTAGGTCATGGTGGCTGTGGGCATGGATCAACTCGATAACTGAGGAGTAAATAAGGAACTGCACACAAAGCGAACGTTAAAGAAAATTTTCACTTCTGGCCTTGTGAAGTGAATGTCATGACGCAAGCTGAAGAAACTCTGAGGGCCTCCTGAAGTGATGTTCTGGAGATGAAATGATTATCCACTAACAATCAGAACCAGCTTCTTTTCAGATATTGATTCATTTTTATTTGGACTCAATGTTGTACTTAGTTGCATCTATTGTATCAAGGGGAAGTCTCCTGTATTATCTCTAGAATTTGTCTTTTCTATCTTCTCTGTATTAGGACCAAGATTGTAAATTAGCTCTGAAACAAGTGGCTCTGATGGTGCAAAAGTATTGGTAAGTGGATTCTTGGAATGAAGGGCTTGTCTTATGAAGAAGTATTAAGCAGTCTGGATCTAAGTGGAGGTGATACTGAAATAATATGCTGAAGAAGTTATGAAGGTAGATACTGAAGATATTGCCTTCTATGGAAAAACTGATTGGGCAGAGATGAAGGTTCAGAATAAGTGGAAAAACCATTTAAAATTACAATGAGGAATCTTGTATGAGGATTATAAGTCTCTGGCATTCTACTTTACAGAGTGCTGAGAAGGTTGCGGTTATAGGATATGTTTAAGCCTGAAACAGATTTCTGGGCACTGTTGGAATTGGGTTTTGGGCAGCAAATTGGAGGTCAAGCTCATATCTGGGCAGCAAATTGGAGGTCAAGCTCATATCTGGTCAGCCATTGAGTTGTTGTCTTTAAATGGTGAATAGCCTTGGATCACTTTACTTGCTGCTGCTTCTAGAATGGCACTTGATAGTGTTGTCAGGGATTCTTCTGGTACTTGGTAATGCTTTTGGTTGGCTGAGTACCAGGACTGTGCTTATGTTAGAGCAGTTTGGTGTATGGCCAGGCACATTTGCTGTATTACTAACAGACCCTAGATTTTCAAACGCAAAATCTATAGATGCTAGAAATCTAAGGATCACTCACAGTGCTGGAGCAATGCAGCAAGCCGGGCAGCATCTATAGAAAAGAGTAAACAGTCAATGTTTTGGGCTGAGGCCCTTCAACAGTCCTGATTTTCATCTATTTTATGGCTTGTTGGTTGTAGTAGCAGAGACAGCCTATTGCCCTTAGTGGTGATGCTCATCGACCATCTTGAGGCTCTGTGGTTGTTCTGGAGAGGTATTTCAAATAGTTCTTTTGGTTAGAGATCAAGACCCAGTGGGTAGGGGGAATATCATTTTTTTATGTGAACTTCACTTGGCTGTGTTCTCATCACTTGCTGTCCTTGTCTCAGTGATAACATTTGTGTTTTAGAGAGGTGCTGATGGACTGACCTAAAAGAATAACTATTTTATGGATACTTTGCATTTCAGTTTTGATGGGTGGGCATGTCTAGAATCGTGAATGAGTTGGAAAATCATGGTCTGCTACCTCTATTGTCAAGCTTCCCAAGTGTAAATGCAGCTATCCTGTGCTTTTTTTGCCTCCGACTTATGGCTGGTAGTTGGAGGAAAGGTTTTGTCAAGCGGTGTCACTCAAAAAAAAAATGATACCTGACTTGTGATCTGCTTTGGTAGAGCTTGGTTAAATTCTAGGTTAAGGAGGATGTTGGAAGAATGTTCTTAGCTGTGCTGTTTTGAAATGCTTAAATTTGAATTGACTGCCATTTATATCTGTTTCATTTGGCATTTCCTTACCATTTGAATTTTATGTATAAGCACTTTTCTGTTCAGTCTGAACCAGGTAAAGTGACAGCAGCAGTGAAAGTGGCCATTGATGCTGGTTATCGTCACATTGATGGTGCATTTGTGTATGCAAATGAAAAAGAAGTTGGTGATGCTATTCAGGCGAAGATCAAGGATGGAACTGTAAAGCGTGAAGATCTTTTCATTGTTAGCAAGGTAAAGGATTTGGAGTGCTGCTGCCATGTAGCTAAAGTATAATTTAATTTTAGTGATATCAATGCACTAATGAATAATTTTGTTTTCCTTCTAGCTGTGGTGTACATTTCATGCCAAAGACATGGTGAAGGATTGCTGTTCTAAGACGTTAAGTGACCTGAAACTGGACTATCTGGATCTGTACCTTATTCATTGGCCTATGGGATTCAAGGTAAACTGCCTGGCAAAACATTTTTGTGCATCTTTCTCTAGTTTAATTTGCACACTGCTTGAGATAAATTAGTTGTACCCTTAGATAGCCTAGTACTCAGTGGGTTGTTTAAAATTAGTAAATTTTGGGGGTTGGGTACTTGAGGTTTTTATCATTCATTTATGAGAAATCTAAGCCAACTGAATTACTTTGATGTGATTCGTAGGAAAATTGCTAAGTAGTAGCAAGCCATACTGGAACATTGAGCATACAATGCAGAATAGGCTCTTTGGCCCAGTTAGAAGAAACACAGGAGCCCTGCCCTTTCATGCCAAAGTGTTCCTCTTGTTAAGTAATATCAAGGGGTATGTAGTGAATACAATTTGATAAAACTCGGACATGAAGTATATTCTGTAATATAAATGAAAACAAACCAAAGGTAAACTTACAAACAGCTCTTAAATGTTGGCATGTATTAACCCACTTGGGTCTACCTCCTTTCTCAGTAATTTAAGTTATGCTATTTGTTCTTGCTTCTAAAATATCTCCTTTTAGGCTGGCCAGGAGAACTTGCCTCGCAATGAGATTGGGATGATAATACCAAGTGACACGGATTTTGTTGACACTTGGGAAGTGAGTATGTAACTGGAGAATCTAAGGTTATTGTTACTAGATTTATCTAGAAATTAAACTTGTAATATGTTTCCTTCTTGAAGCCCTTGTTGTTAGATTGGTCCCTTGACTTTAGTTGCTTGAAACATTATTCTGGGTGGCCTTCAGTCTAAAATTTAAATTTAGCTGACTGCTAATTATTATAATCATTTTCCTTTCACAGGCAATGGAAGAATTGGTGGATCAAAAAATGGTTAAAGCTATTGGGGTGTCCAATTTTAATCATAAGCAGATAGAGCGTATCCTTAATAAAAAAAACTTGAAGTACAGACCAGCTGTCAACCAGGTAATTGATTTCTTCTAAAATTTTGGCATTATAGAATTTCACTTATTTTCAGGATGGCATTTATTGACGCTGTCTTTTTCTGTGAAAATTTCTCATCAGCATTGAAGTTTTATTGTGTTCTCTTTTTCTTTATTAGATTGAGTGCCACCCTTATCTAACTCAAGAAGATCTGATCTCCTATTGCAATTCCAACAATATTGTTGTGACAGCCTATAGTCCACTGGGATCTCTGGACAGACCATGGTACTACCGTAATTTGCTCCTATTTTAGTAATGATAAATTGCTAATATTGTAGTTTATTTTTTAAAGCGACTTTCTGAAGCTGTTGTCCATGCAAATCTTTGGAAAGAGTTGTAATGAATTTCCAGTGTAAGCTGGCCAACTTCTTGACATGAAAGAATCAAACTGCAAGGCTGTGTATTTTGAGGACATTTTGAAGACCATTGTCCTCTCTGTTAAATCTAAACAATATTATTACTCTTTCCCATGTGCCTACCTGACACTGGCTATCTGATTTGCCATATTCTTTCAAACCTGATCATCCATTGATTCATTCTTGGTACATTAAGAAATGATGTATTTGCAATTTCTCCGCTTTCGTCTTATTAGACAATGAATTTTTGAGTAGTTGGTCCCTTTTTTTAATGCCATGCTACAATTTTTGCACACTTATTATTGTCACTTGTACTGAAATACAGTGGAAAACTTGTTTTGAATGCTAGTCACACAGATCAATTTGAGGAAGAACAAGGTAAAAAAAAAAGAAAATGCAGAATAAAGTAACAGCTAACTGTAGGGTAGACAATGAGGTGTCAAATCATACTGAGGTAGATTGTGAAGTTGAGTTTATTTTGTAGTACTAGGGAACCATTTAATAGTCTTTACAAGAGCAGGGTAAATGCTGTCCTTGACACTGGTATGTGCTTTCAGGCCTGTGCTATCTTTTGGCTGATGGGAGAGGAGAGAAGAATGTCTAGAGTGGGTGTGATCTTTGATTTTGAGATCCTCTAACTTTCCCAGTCTACCTCTGTGCTAAGCTTCTCCATTGCCACTTATACCAATATGTATCACATTAATAGTTTATTGCCTGTCCTCTGCACTGCCTATGATACCTGTGCTTCTTAACTTGTATTGCCTTATTCTGAGCTCTCTTTGTTTGACAGCCACTTTTTGCATCATATGCTTTAGGGATGTTCTTTCCTCATGTTTAGCAGAAACTTCCAGCATAAATAATATTATACCATTACATTAATTTTGAACTAGGATGAATTTTTGGGCAATGGGAAATTAAAGGTTATGAGATCATGCGGATGAGAATGAAGTTAATAAAAGTTGATTGTCAGTTGTGGAGCAGGCTTGAGGGACCATTGGCTTGCTATACCTGTGTTTTTGTTCTTCTGAATTTAGTTTATAAGATGATTTTTGCTGTCTGTACCTGCATTGAAGTGTCATACAAGACAACAGGACCCCAGAACACAAATGAGTATGAAGCACCTTAATCAAAAAATGTATCACATTTAATGAGTGAAACAATAATTAAACTATGACTGGTGAGAAGTCATTTATAACATGTATTTTTTTAAAAACGACACTGCCTACTAATGGAAAATCATGCAGCTGGAAGTTCTTCCTTGGAGATTTTGCACAAGTAATTCCATTTCCTTTCATTAATTTCAGGGCAAAGCCAGATGAACCCAATCTCCTTGAGGATCCTAAGCTACAGGAAATAGCACAGCGTCATAAGAAATCAGTAGCACAAGTAAGAACTTTTCTTATTAAATCTCTGTGGCAGTGTCATATTCTAGCTTTTTGGTTCATTTACGTGTAGCTGTACCATGTGTACTATAATTTTATTTCAAATACAATGGATTCCATTTAATTGGGACACATTGAGACCAGTACATTTTGGCCCAATTCAGAGGCTGCCCCAGCTGGCTGAAGTTTCATGGAAAAGTTAGGTGCAAAACAGACCAAGTACTGTTTAACTGAAGAATAAATTACATTTAAATTAAATACAGAGCAAATTAGAAAACTACCACACTTTAAAGACAGAAGAATTTGTGAGGTGTACATTGACATGTTCTTTTGACTGTTGATGAACACAATCAGTGCACACACTTATGCAGCTAATGGACTGCCTTCATTGTCTACCTGCATGAAGCAGTGTTGTAATCCAGTAATTTTCTGGCATCCTGTGTAGTCAAGCTCAGGTTCAGTTGTGTCATTCTCATCACTTTCCTAGTCTTCATGTTCCCCACTTGGTGTCCAATATAATGCTTTCAATGATTGCATCTTCCAGATCTTCATTTTCATTAGAACATTCAAGATGATTGTTGATGCCTTCAAATTCTTTGTAGTTTCTACCTTGAAGTAGTGAAATCATTTCCTTTTCACTCCTGGCTATTTCTGGCATCTCTTAAGCCTGAACACTTGAAACTGCAGTGAGCAAAACAGTTATGAATTGTCTTGTTGCTTATTTCTTGCCAACTTTTACTGACAAATTATACTGCCTGTAAGAGGTTAAACTTTGCACTCCCTTGGCTGTTGAAGATGTCATAGATTTTCTTCAAATTCTTCAATGTGTTCACCAACTTTAAATTTTTAGATTCACATATCTATTGGCTGCACCAAGGATGTTGTATTGGCTGAGGAATTCCAGATGGCTGTTTCTTAAACATTCTACATTGGGGTGTGCTGCACATTTGTCAACAAGCAGAAGAATTTTATTTAATTTATGCTGTAGCTCCATATCCCATCTCTTCAACTATTAAATTATGGAAGTCGTCCACACATTCTTATTAGCATACTGAGTGGTAAACTATCCCATTCTCAGCCTCCTTGACCACTGAGGTTTAATGCTTTTCCCAATAATCAACAATTTTTAAAAATCAATTTTGACATATTAGATCAACACAGTTATGATTCATTGCTTTCTTTGAACCTGATAATGTTGCATGTTTGTAACAAGTGGAATAGTCAGCCATGGCACTATAAAGAACTATATCATTGACATTGCAGATATTGTCTGTAAAATTATTGAATTTGGAGGTTTGTAGATTTCCATGTTTCTGCACTTGCAGCATCAGCATTGCCTTTTTAAAAAACTTTTTTTTATTGAGTTTTCAAATAATTACAGAAGTAAAAGAAAATATGAAAAAAAATATATACCCTTCCCCCCTCCCCTTAACCTCTCCCCCCTAACATCCCTATAGAAAAAAAAAGAAAGAAAGGAAAAAAAGAAAGAGTGCCTGGATATCGGAAGATCCCCACATGCTCCTGGAGTTCATAATAACTTTAGTGTATATATATTTATTTCTTTCCCCAAATAACTAATTATCTCATCTTCGGAGCACCTATATATTTAATCCTGTCTTTTGTAAATAAGGGCGCCAAATTTTCAAAAATGTTTCATATTTATCTCTTAAATTATAAGTAATTTTTTCAAGTGGAATACAGCTATAAATTTCCTTCTTCCAATGATCTATACTTAAGTATGTATCCGATTTCCAAGTAACTGCAATAGCCTTTTTGGCTACTGCCAGTGCAATTTTTATAAATTCTTTCTGATATTTATTCAATTTGGGTTTTCGTTTTATCCCTTCAATATCGCCTAGTAAAAATAATATTGGATTATGTGGAAGTTGTGTTCCAATAATTTGTTCCAATAAAACTCTTAAATTTGTTCAAAAAGGTTGACTTTTAGAACAAGACCAAGTAGAATGTAAAAAAATACCGATTTCTTGGTTACATCGGAAACACTGATCGGATAAATTTGGGTTTAATTTATTTATTTTTTGTGGTGTAATATATAATTGATGTAAAAAATTATATTGTACTAATCTTAACTGGACATTTATTGTATTTGTCATACTATCAAGACATAGTCTTGACCAATTTGTTTCTTCAATTTTAATATTCAAGTCACTTTCCCATTTTTGTCTTGACTTATGGACTCCTTGTTTAATTGCCTGTTTTTGAATCAAGTTATATATACAAGAGATAAATTTTTTAATCTTTCCTTTTTGAATTAAAGTTTCTATTTCATTAGATTTCGGCAATAACATTGTTTGACCTAATTTTTCTCTTAAATAAGCCTCTAGTTGGAAGTAACAAAAAAGAGTGTTGTTTGATACTTTATATTTATTTAATTGATCAAATGACATTAATATACCTCCTTCAAAACAATCTCCTATATATCTAATCCCTTTTTGAAACCAATTATATAAAAGTTGATTATCCATTGTAAAAGGAATAAGTCTATTTTGAATTAAAGATCTCTTTGCTAATAAAGATTTCTTTGTCTCCTCATCAACATTTATCTTATTCCATAAGTCAATCAAATGTTTTAATATAGGAGATTCTTTCTTTTCCCGTATCCATTTAGATTCCCATTTATATATAAAATCTTCTGGTGTATTTTCTCCTATTTTATCTAGTTCTATTCTAATCCATGCTGGTCTATCTTTCTCAAAAAAAGATGCAATAAATCTAAGTTGATTTGCTTTATAATAATTCTTAAAATTTGGAAGTTGTAACCCTCCTAGATCAAATTTCCATGTCAATTTTTCCAATGATATTCTTGACATCTTACCTTTCCAAAGAAACTTCCTCACATATTTGTTTAACTCTTGAAAAAACTTCTGGGGTAGTTGTATTGGTAGTGATTGAAATAAGTATTGTAGTCTAGGGAATGTATTCATTTTTTAATTAGTTTTTTTTTATACTTTTTCTACATAACTACAGATAAAAAACCCCCAGATCAAAATGAAGAACATTGATACAGTGCAAAAGTAAGCATACAATAACAATCTGATACAGAAAAAGATAATTGAAAAAGCACCCAAATTGAAGACAAGTAAAATTAGTGTCCTCCCCAAGCCCCACAACACAAAACAAAAAAAGGAAACTCCAGACCACCTACAACACAACATAGAGAATATAAATCAGGACAATCAAACCCCCAAACTGTGAATACACTTAGCAACAGAAGATATCAATGCCTACTACCAAAAGAAAAAGGAGCTGAAAGCAAGGGACCGTACTCAATAAAAGGTCCCCAGACCTTATGGAACTTTAAGTCCGAATTAAGAATTGAATAATGAATTTTTTTCAAGGTCCAAACAGGCCATAATATCATTGAGCATGCGTGGGCGGGGCAACATCTCTCCATCTAAGAAGGATTAAACATCTAGCCAGGGGAGAGGCAAATGATAATATTTGACACTTAGACGAACTCAGACGTAAATCTGTCTCACCCCAGAAACTGAATTAAAGCAATAACGAGCAATTAAAGGGTTTGGTTCTAGGTGGTGATTCAGAATATACGATAACGTTATAAAGACATCTTTCCAAAATTTCTCCAAGCTAGGACATGAATGAGAGAGGCCTCGCCCCTTTTGCATTTATCACAAAGCGGACTGATGTTAGGGTAAAATCGAGATAGTTTAGATTTAGACATATGGGCTCTATGAACAATCTTAAATTGTAAGAGGCAATGGCGAGCACAAAGAGAGGTTGTATTAACCAATTTGAGAATCGAGTCCCAAGTCTCATCAGATAAGGAGGTATTTAAATCCTGCTCCCATGCCATTTTAATTTTATCCACAGGGGCACGTCATAAGGCTGCTAATTTGTCTTGAATACTTGATATTAAACCTTTACCTAGTGGATTAATGGAAAGAAAAAAAGTCCATAGCATTTTTCTCAGGCATTTCAGGGAAGTTGGGAATTAAAGGAACAATAAAGTGTCTAATTTGGAGATATCTAAAAAAATGAGCATTGGGCAGATTGAACTTAGCAGAGAGCTGTTGGAAAGAAGCGAAGCGATTATCAATAAAAAGATCTTCAAAATGTCTGATGCCCTGCTTATACCAATCATGGAATGCTGAGTCATACGTAGTGGGTAGAAAAAGGTGATTATGTACGACAGGGCTGGAAATGGAAAAACCATGGAAACCATAAAATTTCCTAAACTGAGCCCAAATACGCAAAGTGTGTCTAACAAGAGGATTAACCATTAATCTGGACAAACTACTAGGGAGTACATAGCCAAGAAGTGCAGAGATAGTTCTTTAGTGGAGCTCAGCTCCATTGCCACCCAATTAGGGCTCTCGGGTTGGCCATGGAAAAAAGACCAAAAGGTAGCTCAACGTATATTAGCTGCCCAGTAATATAAACGAAAGTTAGGTAAAGCCATGCCACCCTCTTTTTTAGGTTTTTGGAGATAGACTTTATTAATTCTAGAGCGCTTATTCTTCCACAGATATGACAAAATAATAGAGTCAAAGGAATCGAAAAAAGATTTAGGAATAAAAATTGGGATTGATTGAAATAAGTATAAAAGTTTAGGGAGAACATACATTTTGACAACATTAATATGACCTACCAAAGACATAGAGGTGACCATTGTACCAGACTCTGTTTTAGATTATATGCAAGATTGGCAAAATTTTCACAAAAGAGATCTTTAAACTTCCTTGTGACTGTAATACCAAGATAGGTAAATTGATTGTGGACTACTTTAAAAGGGAGATCACGAAATGTTAATTCTTGTGCTTCTTTATTAATTGGGAAAAGTTTGCTCTTATGTAAATTAAGTTTATAGCCAGAAAACTGGCTAAACTGGTCAAGAAGTGAAAACATTGGAGGTAAGGATGTAGATGGATTTGAAAGAAAAAGTAATAAGTCATCAGCATAAAGAGAAACTTTATGCTCAACACCTCCTCTCCAAATCCCAGTCAATTCAGAACAATTTCAAAATGCTATCGCCAAAGGTTCTATAGCCAAATCAAAGAGAAAGGGACTTAAAGGGCATCCCTGATGTGTGCCACTTTTGAGGTTAAATAACTGGGATTTCTGAAAATTAGTTAAAACAGAAGCAGGACACAAATACAGCAATTTGATCCAAGAGATAAAACTTTGACCAAAGTCAAATTTTTCTAAAACTGCAAAAAGGTAGTTCCACTCTATATGATCAAATGCTTTCTCCGCATCGAGGGAAATAACATGTTCAGGAATCCCAGTTGGAGGTGAATATAGAATATTGAATAGATGCCGTATGTTTAAAAAAAGGGAGACTGTTTTTAATAAAGCTAGTTTGGTCATCAGAGATAATAGAGGGAATAACAGTTTCTAATCTATAAGCCAAAACTTTAGCCAAGATTTTGACATCAACATTAAGCAAAGAGATCGGCCTATATGAGGAACACTCTGTTGGGTCTTTACCCTTTTTTTGATAAAAGAATAATAGATGCCTCATTAAAAGAGGGTGGCACTTTGCCGCAATTAAACGAGTCAGATAATACTGAGAATAACTGAGGAGAAAGAAGTGAGGAGAATGATTTATAAAATTCTACGGGGAACCCATCAGGTCCAGGAGATTTCCCTGAGGACAATGCAGAAATTGCAAAAGATATTTCTTCTGATGATATAGGCGCATTAAGTTTGGCTTTAAAATCAGATGAAAGCGAAGAAATATTCAGATTTTTTTTAAAAATTGATCAACAGAGATATTGTCATTCAAAGATTCAGAGGAATAAAGTGGAGAATAGAAATTTTTGAATGCGTCATTAATTTCTAAATGATCCGATGTAAAGTCTCTGTTCTCCTTCCGGATCTTTGTAATATGTTGTTTGGCTTTGGAACGCCTCAGCTGATTGGCTAGAAATTTACTAGATTTGTCACCATGAATGTAAAAGCGACTCTTACTTTCGAGAAGTTGGTGTTCGACAGGTTGAGTAGACAAAAGATTGAATTTAGCTTGAAGTTCTTGTATAGTTTCTTGTACAGTTCAGGATTCTTAGTTTGAGCATACAGTTGATCCAATTGTTTAATCTGGTTAATGAGGTCTAATTGATCTGCACAGAACTTTCTATTAAGATTTGCTGTATAGGAGATTATTTGACCCCTCAGATATGCTTTCATGGCATCCCAGACAATCTGGGATGACACTTCAGGTGATGTATTAGTGTTAAAATAAAAGGTTATCTGATCCTTGATAAATTTTAGAAAATCATCATCCGATAATAAAGTCAAATCAAACCGCCAGTATTTATTCCTCTGGGGGAGACCAGGAAAGTTTAAAGAGAGAGTAATTGGGGCATAGTCAGAAATCAGTATACTCTGATAATCACAAGAATAGACAAATGGAATGAGTTGGTTATCGAGTAAGAAGTAGTCAATTCTAATGAAGGTATGGTGAACATGTGAAAAAAAAATCTCTCCCAGTAGGATGAAGAAAATGCCATATATCAGAGATACCATAATTAGAAAGAAATGATTGGATAGCTAAGGCAGATTTAGTAGGTAGTCTAGTAACAGAGGACGATCGATCCAAATTAGGATCTAACCAACAATTGAAGTCGCCACCCAGTATAAGAGAGTATGAGTTTAAGTCTGGTAGTGAGGAAAAAAAAACATTCAAAAAAATTAACATCATCAAAATTGGGGGCATACAGGTTTGCTAGTACAACATTAGTATTGTATAATTTACCGGAAACAATAATAAAACGGCCATTTGTATCAGATATCTTATGGAGTTCAAAAGGAGTATTTGAGTTAATAAGGATGGAGACCCCCCCCCCCCCAGCTTTAGCGGCAAAGGATGAATGAAAGTGCTGACCCTCCCACTTTGACAAAAGCCGGGAGTTTTCAGAACAACGAATATGAGTTTCTTGAAGGAAAGCAATGTCAGCTTTGAGTTGTTTAATATGTGAGAGTACCTTCCTTCTTTTAACAGGATGATTCAATCCCTTTACATTCCAGCTCACAAATTTAAGTGTACTAGCCATTATCAATTGTTAATGCATAAAAGGCAGCAGGCATACAAAAAGTCAAGCAATACAATATCAGTCTGGGAGCAGAAATGTAAACATAGATTCGTAGAATCAAAACATAAACATATCCTGAGTAACAAAGAAAAGCAATAGAAACAGTGAGTGATGTTAAAACTGGAAAACCCACCCCACCCTCGCAACCCACAACTAGACGGCTACCAAAAAAAGCAGCTAGCTCTACCAAAAAAATTAACCCAAAAATGACTTCCAGATCTGTGTCATTAACAACAGTTCCATATAAATAATATAGCAAATGGTAGCTAATTTATGCACTGGAAAACATAATTACAGATAGGAACAACTTCTGCAGAAGTATAAAACTTAATACAGAGAAAATCAAAGGAAAACCAAAACTAACCTACCTGCGAAAAAATTATAGAAGATTAAAAGGAGAGAAAAAAAGGGAGGGAGAAAAAGGGGGAAATTCTAGGTTCAAGGAGAGTACTTATCAACCATTTACAGAAAAAAAAAGGCAGCAAAACTTAAATTGTAAATCAACCAACAGGGAGGCCTTCAATAAAAAACACCAAACCTCCAAAGCAAGTTAGAGTCAATTGTAGAACTCTATAGATAGTTATACAAAATAAAATAGAATACACAAGTACAATCTAAACGTCCGCAGGGAAGCATTAAGCACAGAATATCTATTTAGAAAAAATGTACCAAGTCCAGGGAGAGATTGTCTATCTCCCTTGGAGTTTCAATAGGTAGTGTCTGAGTTATTCAAGTAAAGTCTGAGTCCGGAAAAAAAGTACTTTTACTACGAGAGGTACTTATCCACCTTTTTAGAAAGTCCGACCAGGTTCCGAAGAAGACTGGATAGCCGGAAGACTTCCAACAAATGCCTCAGCCTCCTTCACCGACTTAAACCACTTATATTCTCCATTAGCAAGCGTAACTCGGAGATCGGCAGGATTGCGAAGTGAGGGTCTAAAACCACGATCGAAAAGCACCTTCATCACACCTTTAAACTCAGCACGCATCTTCAAAACCTGGGGGGCATAATCATCCACAAAACGAATGGTTGAATTTCGAAAAGCAAAAGTACCTCTGCGGCGCGCCTCCATAATCAAACGGTTTTTCACCTGGTATTGATGAAAGCACAAAATTACTGGTCGTGGGTGTGAGCCCAACATTGCGCGGGGGACATAGACCCTGTGTGCCCTTTCAAGCTCAGGTGGAGTTGGAAAAAATTCTTTCCCAAAAATCTCACAAAGAAAATCGGAAAAAAAAGTTTACGAGGGAACCCTGTTCGGTGGCCTCTGGCAATCCAAGAATTCGTAAATTGCAACGTCTGCTCCGGTTTTCAAGGTCCACCATTTTGGAAAAAAGTTTACTATATTTCTCCATATAGGGTGGAACAGAGGGTCTCAAGGTATTCGACGTGGCGTTTTAAATCATCAGAGGTCGAGTCGATGCAAGATAAATGTACGGCATGTTTGTCCACTCTAGCACTGATCCCATCCAATTTGGCATCCAGCTGGTTGAAAAAAGTTCTAAATTCCTTTAAAATATCTTCTCGGTGTTGTTCCAGAGCAGCGATAATCTCAGTCGGCGAAGCCGTAACTTCCTGTTTCCCAGATTTAGAGATTCTGATAGACATTATAAAATAGATGTGTTCGCAGGCAAGCAAAAGAGACCTAATAAAATTCCTAACTAAGGTTTAAGAATGTAGACATATAGTGCAAAGATAGGGAAAATAACGGAGCAAAAGTTCAAAGCAGCTAAGCAGTCGCCATCTTACCGGAAGTGAGAGAATATATTCATTTTTATGGTATTTACTCTACCTACTAATGTTATTGGTTATACCATCCTTTTATCAAGATCTTCTTGAATTTTTTTCAGTAATGGTAAGTAATTTAATTTATATAAGTTCTTTACATCATTATCAACTCTTATACCTAAATATTTTATACCATTTGCCGGCCATCTAAATTGAGTTATTAATCGACATTGACTATAATCTCCTTCAGTAAGAGGTAAAATTTCACTTTTATCCCAATTTATTTTATAACCTGATATTTTCCCATATTCTTCTAATCTATAGGATAATTTACGCAACGAGTGCAATGGGTTTCTTAAATAAAGCAGAACATCATCAGCAAATAAGTTAATCTTGTATTCTTCCTGATTAACTCTAAAACCCTTAATATCTGGGTCCATTCTAATTAATTCAGTTAATGGTTCTATCGCCAACACAAATAAAGCAGGTGATAATGGTCTAGTTTGCCTAATGGTCAACCTTGCCTAGTTGACCTTGTTAACTGAAATGGTCTTGAAATTTGACCATTTGTCACTACTTTAGCTTTGGGATTAATACTTAAGGTTTTAATCCATTTTATAAAAGATACTCCTAATCCATATTTTTCCAATACTTTAAATAAAAAATCCCATTCCAATCTATCAAATGCTTTTTCGGCATCTAAAGCAACTGCCACACTCATTTCCTCCCTCTTTTGCACCAAATGAATTATACTAAATAACCGAGTTACATTATCTGCCGATTGTCTATTTTTAATAAATCCTGTTTGATCCATATGTACTAATTTTGGTAAGTATTTAGATAATCTGTTAGATAAGATTTTTGCTATTATTTTATAATCAGTGTTTAATAAAAAAATAGGTCTATATGATGCTGGCTTTAAAAGACCTTTTTTTGGCAATACTATTAAAATAGCTGTCGAAAAAGATTCTGGAAGTTTATGCATTCTTTCCGCTTGATGTATTAACTCCATAAAAGGAGGAATTAATAAATCTTTAAACTTTTTATAAAATTCAGGTGGAAAACCATCTTCTCCTGGAGATTTATTACTTTGAAGTGATCCTAGGGCTTCTTCGACCTCTTTCAATGTAAAAGGCATATCTAATCCCTTCTGTTCTTCCGTATTTAATTTTGGAAGAGTTATTTGTGATTTAAAAACCTTTCTATCTTGACATTACCATTTTGTGATTCTGATTTATACAACTCAGAATAAAAATTCTTAAAAGTTTCATTAATTTCTAAAGGTTTATAAGTAATTTTATTTACTCTTGTTCAAATTGCATTTATTGTTTTAGAAGTCTGGTCTGTTTTTAACTGCCATGCAAGGACCTTATGTGATCTTTCACCTAGTTCATAATATCTCTGTTTAGTTCTCATAATTGCTTTTTCTGTTTGATATGTCTGGAGTGTATTATATTGTAACTTATTAATAAGTTGGCTTTGTTTTTCTTCTGTCATATTTCTTTGAGATTCTTTTTCTAATTTTGTAATCTTTTTCCAATTGATCTATTTCTATCATATATTCCTTCTTAATTTTAGAAGTATAACTTATTATCTGACCTCTCAAATATGCCTTCATTGCTTCCCACAATATAAATTTATCATCAACTGAATGTGAATTTGTATCTAAAAAGAACTGAATCTGCTTTTTCATAAAATCACAAAAATCTTTACGTTTTAGTAATATTGAATTAAATCCCATCTATAAATTGATTCCTCTTTATCTGTCATTGTCATTATCAAAGGAGAATGATCTGACAATATTCTCGCTTTATATTCCACATTTTTCACTCTATCTTGAATATTCGTTGATAATAGGAAAAAAATCTATCCTTGAATATGTCTTATGTCTATTTGAATAAAATGAATAATCTCTTTTGGATTAATTCTTCTCCATATATCAATCAAATTTAAGTCTTTCATCAATGATAGAGTTAATTTTACTACTTTTGATTTTGTGACAACCTTTGTTGATCTATCTAAAACTGGATCTAGACAAAAGTTAAAATCTCCACCTATTAATATTTTGTCATGTGCGTTAGCCAAATTCAAAAAGACCTCTTGTATAAATTTTACATCATTTTCATTTGGTGCATAAATATTCATAAGAGTCCATAGTTCTGAAAAAATTTGACAATGTATAATTACATATCTCCCCGCCAAATCAATTAATACGTTTTGTATTTTAATTGGTAAATTTTTATTAACCAAAATTGCAACTCCTCTCGCCTTTGAATTAAATGAAGCTGCAATAACATTTCCAACCCAGTCTCTTTTTAATTTCTGATGTTCTATGTCTGTTAAATGTGTTTCTTGTAAAAAAGCTATATCGGTTTTCATTTTTTTAATGTATGTTAAAATTCTTTTTCTTTTTACCGGTCCATTAAGCCCGTTAACATTAAAACTTAAAAAATTTAGTAAATTAGTCATTATTTTTAATTATGTTACTCCAATCTATAATAATACCTAATCTTTCAACTTTTGTGGTATCTTGGGAAATCTTTGTAAAATTCTCCATGTTGCTATGTGTGTCCCCACTGATCATCCAGGCAGAAAGGTAGAAGAAAAATAGAGTATAAAGAAAAAAACAAAATACCCCCCTACTAATGTTGTGAAAAAAAACACAACATTACCCCCCTCTGTTGTACGGGTCATGGCGATCACCATGATTACACACGTGAATCCTGTAGTAACTGATCCAAAGCTCCCCAGCCCCTCCCCCCGCAACATAAAAAAGTATATATATAAAAGAAGAAAAAAAATACTATTCTCAATTAGTATTTCTGAAATTTTGCTTTTCTCCCCTGTATCATCCTTAAATGTCCATCACTTCTGTTCACTGTCTCTATCTTCTTTAATCCATTACGCTTGGAAGTCTGTATGAGTAATTAGTGAATAAATAGAAGTTTTTGTGCGAACTCCTCTGCTTCTCGATAATTGGTAAAAAAAAAAATCTTCTTGTTCTCTCCTCCAAAAAAATTATCAGTGTTGCTGGGTGACGCATTATAAATTTATAACCCTTTTCCCATAAGACTTTTTTCACTGGGTTAAATTCCTTCTTTCTCTTCAAAAGGTTATAACTTATATCAGGATAGAAAAGAACTGCCTTCCCTGCTATCATCAATGGCCCGTTTCTCTTTTTGGCACATTGGGCAGCTGCCTTCAGGATCTTTTCTTTATCTTGGTATCTTAAGCATTTTATCAAAATTGATCGTGGATTTTGATCAGCTTGAGGTCTTGACCTTAAGACTATATGAGCCCTTTCAATTTCAATTAGAATTTCTCCTTCCATTTCCAATTTTTCAGGGATCCATTTTTGAAAAAAAAATATTGGATTTTCTCCTTCTATATCTTCTTTAAGTCCAACAATTTTAATATTGTTTCGTCTACTAAAATTTTCAAGCTTATCAATTTTTTCCATAAATTGTTTTCTTTCTGATGTCCAGGCAGTAGTATCATTTTCCATTTTATTCATTCTTTCAACTATGTCTTCCATTGTAGTTTCCAAATCTATAATTCTCTTTTCCATTTTTTCCTGTCTTTTTGTCATTTTATCAAACATAATCTCCATATTTGTCATTTTTCTTTTGATTACTTTTAATGCGCCTAATTTACGCATTATTTGCATCAAAGTCTTTTCTTTTCCAGAAAAACTTTTACTTCCATCTTCATCTGATTTTTCCAGAGAATCTGACTCTCCCTCAGATTCACTTTCACTTTCGGTTTCAGTCGTAACTGGGATGTGTAGTTCTGGTTGCTTACGTTTACGCATGCTCCTTTCTTCACGTTTGCGCAGTTCTCGTTGGTCTTTTTCTTTAGGATTGATCGATGTTGCCGCAGTTTCCTGTTCTGTGTCGCTGGAGGTGAAATGTACCTGAGCCCGTGGTTCTTTAGCAGAAGTAGGCCTTGATTCTGTTCCAACTTGCGTTGTCTTCACAGTAGTAGTTTTCTTCATCTTCTGTTTGTGAGGCATAACTTGAAACAATCCAGAGTAGTTTATAAGTAACTTTTAGAAAGTATTGACTAACTTTTCTTAACTTAAACATTAATTTATTGATTTTTTACGGGAGAGCTAGGTTCCAGCGTCTCGATCCTACGTCATCACGTGACGTCCCCCCCAGCAATGCCTTTCTCACCATATGCTTTCTTTAATGTGCTGACATTCCATTTGGCAACCAGCCGTCTGTTCCTTTAAATTCTTTGTGACCCAGCTTCTTAGCTTCTCCCTCTGGTCCAATCAACATGTACATCTTGTCCAGTTAAAATGGAAAAATACTGAGGGCCTCCAACTCCTGGATTCTTCACACATTACTTTTGGAATGCTCCCTGTTCTTTGTGTCATGCCCATCATTACAGTTTATCTTGCTGATGTATCGACCATGCAGCAGTCACTCTCGGCACTCCGTTATCTCTGCCAGCCAACGATGAGTGGTGTTGGCTGGATGGGTTTTAATTTGGTCTAGGTAATTTTATTTGGTTATTGACAAATCTTTTTGAGATTACTTGGCAAGGGTCTCTTTTTTTTTAAAGACAGACAAAACTTTAAAAATTATCAAAGATTGCTGCTTTTTGAATCTGTGTCCATTCAAATGGATAACATAACATCACACAAGCATATGTAAACTGGTGGTTTCAAGCATGGTAAAGTCTAAGCATCACAAGTGCCAATGACTATCTATCTCTTGCCTAATTAAGTGACATTGTATCCCAAATAAATGAAGGGAATCTTGGCTATTTTCTTGATTTAGTTTTTGCTCGTTAAGTGTTGTCCAAATTAAGTGGCTTCACCTTTTAACTGATGGCCTGATTAACCAGAATCCACAGTGTTTAAGATTTTTAATGTATTTGCTCTGTGACTTTTAGTTTGAAATATTAACTTCCGAAGAACTGTTTCTTGATTTACTTAAATATTTAATGGTTATTCATCTATAAAAGCCATAATTCAAATTTCATTCTGCTCAGTTCACTAAAGAAGAGTTCCATAGTTGGTTAGATAGTTTGGGTGAGTGTTTATTCTCCTTCTACTACCTTACCTATTGATGTAAAAAGTTTGGAAGGATGGAAATCTGTTCTTTAATTTAGCATGTAACATGTTTCTTTACAGAAACTACCAGTTTAGTGCTGTGATTGGCAGTTCTGGTGTTCTGAGACAGAAAGGGGTAGGTTCTGTTCCATTTGGTGTCAGCAATATGCTCAGGACCTGCTTTTTGCCCAATGGATGAATGTCCCACCTTTTAAGTTAACACTGCTTTCATTGTTCCTGATTTGTTAAATTGTGGTGTCCTACAATTTGAACAGATTTTGGAGCTGAATGGCAAATTTGGGGTTCTTGTGTACAGGCCCTTGTGATAAAAGGTATTTCCAACACGACAGCTCAGCAGCCTCTTCTGTGACCTGGGTAGTTTCCTTTCAATATAGGAAATCGAGGTTTGTCTGTACTTCCTCTTTTGGACTGTCACTTCTGCACATAAATCACATGGTAGGGATTTCAAAACAATTGGCCAATGGAATCCACCCTATATTTAAGCAGTAAATCTGCGGTCATCATTAATATTCTACAGCAGGCTATTGGCTCTAACTACAGTGGATTTGGTTTCAGGTGTTGATCCGGTTCCAGATTCAAAGAAGGCTGGTTGTAATTCCAAAGTCTGTCACTCCAGAGCGAATTAAGGAAAACTTTCAGGTAAGTAAGATTTGAGGCGTATTCCTCAACATTTCCTGGCCTGTTTCCTCTAATTTGTGGTGCAGTTCCCTGGAACACCTGCAATTACCCTTCCATTGCTGGCACTTACTGGGGACTTCTTAAGCTGTTTTGCCATTTTTCTTCTTTTTGGTACAACTGCTGCTGGGTGAGTGTGGTTGTTTGAGTGCTGTTAAGTTAGCTAGTGCATAAGTATGCTGGTTAGAGAGGGAATGTGTTCCAGCTGAACTGAGTAAATCAGTTTTTCCTATGGGTCACTCCTTTATTGTTTTCAAGGTGTTTTTAAGTAGATGAGGTAAGCATTTCAGAACTGCATGACCATAGGCTGATGGCCTATGCTTCCTGAAGTTTTTAAAGTTGCCTGTTGTCCAGTACGAAGTAGGGTTTTCATTTGATTCTTAGATCTGCACTTTCATTGTGCTTAGATTACCACTTAATTGCCATATTCATTTTGTTGTGTGTTGGGGGAAGAGAATGAGAGAAAGCTAAAGCAAATAGGTTAAGTTAGGTGAGTTAAAGTGACTAAATTTTAGGGACTTTTGTGGTGGGTCCATGATTGGCTTCTATGAAGTTCTACCTTTGAACTTGTTTGTAACTAGTACCCTGAGTTTTGTTAATTAGGATGACTGGCAGTCTCCATTGAAGAATTGTGATGCTTGTCTGGGGTGGGTAATCCATTCTATGCTACTCTGGTGGTAACATCTAGTTTTATTTTTGTAATTGTGGTCTTAATGGCTATTTTCTAGAGAACAAAATTTGTATCTAGGTAGCTATTTGCTGGGCCCTCGTGTGTGTTGCGTACACAGTGTTGCTTTGTAATAAATGCCACAATTGTTACGTTTGTGCTTATCTCTATACTTGTCAGTACTTTTAGTGTATGGAAACTTTTAAATATGGCATCTGTTGAAGTGTTCATTAAAGCTCCTTCTGAGGAGCTGCTTGAGCAGTTTACAAAAGATCAACTTTTGCAGCTGGCTCCTGATTACAAAATTGAGCTTACTAACACTGAAAATGGTTGAAAGGAGTATAAAAATTGTCAAGAAGTGTTGATAGACAATGGGGTTCTTGAAGCTAGTTCAACCTGTCCCATAGTGCCCAATCCATAATCCTTTGTCAGAGGCTGGCATTGAGTTGAGGCTAAACGAGATGGACAGAGCTGCAAGTGAAGCAATTAGTGGACAGGAATAAGGAACACAAACTACATTTAGAACATGAGCGTTTCCTTATGGAGTTGTAGTTTAAGAAGTCTCATACATAATCCTGTATTTCATGTAGGTAGCCATTGTAAATAAGCTCCACCATTTGCTGAGAAGGATGCCGAAGTACTTCTCTCATGTTGATTGTGATGGGGTCAAAATGGCTTTCTTGAAATCTTGTGAATTAGTTCCTGAGTCTTGTCAGGCAACACTTTATTCGCTATAGTAAGCTTGACGGGAAAGCATGTTGAGTTTGTCGGGGATGTGGGTGGGGAGTCTGCTTGACCAGCGGTGTTTAATTTCTATTTGAGTTAAAGAACAACGTGGTTAACTCTTCATGCTTGAGGAATTGAAGAGCTGTCTGCCTGATGTTGCATCTGTTTGTCTAAATGAGCAAAAGGCATCAACCCTTGAGTAAGCTGCCATATTGGAAGATGAGTATGTCTTCACCCACAAAGTCAGTGTTCCCTGTAAACAGCAAGCTGGGTGCAGGTCTATCTTATCAAGCACTATCTTTAAAACCAGTAGCCCACCTCAACCTTGCCTAAGAATTTTACATCTGAGAATGCCATGTTTCTACTGCAAGAAGCCTGGTCATCTAATTACTGAATGCTCAGTGCTTAATGAAAATCAGGAATCTGTGAAGCCTGTAGCTTTTGTGAAAACTAACAGACTCCTGTCTCCATTTGGTGACATCTCAAACAAGGAACATGAGTTGGCTGGCTGGCTCTCCCTAACGGATGGTTTCATTTCTCCTGCCTCTGATCCTGAGTCAAAGCAACCCATTAAGATCAGAGCTTTTCAGTCTAATTCTGTAGGATGTTTTGCTATTCTGAGTTTGCTTTGGGTTCAGAGACACTTGTAAGAGAGTTTGGTACAGGTTTTCTTTTATCCATGTCTTTGCATAACTTTTGTCTCCAATCAGGTTCAGTTTCTGGTGAAGTTGTGGCCCTTTGTTCCCAGATACCAATTGAAGGCATGCCTTTCATTCTAGGAAACAATTTGGCAGGTGGTAGTGCTCTCTACTCCTGAAGTAACCTCTAATCCTGTGGTGCAGATCAGCTTGAGCTGACTATCCAGATACCTTTCCTGTTTGTGTTACTACTCATGCAATGTCCAAGAAAGATCAAAGGCAAGGCAAGAGCTCTGACAGTCTCCCAATCTGTGACACTTTTATGGCTTAAGGTGATGTAGATCTAACAGGGTTTGGCCACGTGTTTCCTCTTGTGAACAGCTAGCACTTGAACAGAAAAAGACCCTTTTGTCCCCTCTGAAGAGGAAACAATTTAGAGGCCTTGTGTGGTTATTAGCAATGGGTGTTAGTGAGAAAGCAGTCTCCAAAAATGTCTGTTCAGGATGATTTGAGTAGTGTTTATCAAATTGATCCTGATGTTTCCCAGCCTGACATAGTGTGTTTGGCTCACGATCATAACCTCGCTGATCATTTGGGCACTAGGAAAACTCTTGATTGTACACTTAGGCATTTCTTCTGGTCTGGTGTGAAGCCTGATGTAGCACAGTACTCTAGGTCATGCCAGGTGTGTCAGGTTGCTGGTAAGCTTAATCAGAAGCTCTCTATATCATGTCCCTGCCACTGGGGTAGCTTTAGGTTGCACCAGAGCAAACTTTTTAGGGATGAGGTTATGTCCTGTACATTTCCTGGCCTATGTTTCCTCTTTAACCTGGTTCTTTGGGATACCTGCAATGAGCCTTCCATTGCCAGCACCAGCTGGGAACTGCTTTTAAAACAAGGCCATTCCCTCTCCCCCTCTCCCATTCTGCAGCCAGCACTACCACATCACGATCACCCTTCTTCCATTACCTTAATAAAAATTTTCTGTTTCTCATTCCTGTCGCGGCCCAACTCTTTTGGTTTACTTCCTGAGCCAAGGTTGTAAGAGGGGATAGGAAGAGGAGATATGAAGGTGATGCATTGCACCAGCTCATAGTTAAGTTTAGCTCTGTATAGTGCATTTTTTAGGGGTGGATGGGGGAAAGAACTAAATTTATGACAGTAAACTTGAGGCTTCTGATTTGTCTTTGGAAGATCAAATGCTATGGTTACTTTTCAGCTCCTTATTAAATCCCAGCTGAAAAGCTCATGGTAAGATTATTTCCACATGTCGTGTGTCATTTCACCAATCTTTCACTATTTTAATTTTACAATCTAATTGTGTTTCTGCTGTTACAGGTGTTTGATTTTCAGTTGAGTGATGAGGAAATGAAGAGTATTCTTTCCTTCAACAGGAATTGGCGAAGCTGTCCTCTAGAATGGTGAGTTGTATGCACGTATCTATTAAGGCTGAAATTACTGCTACTCCATTGACAGACAGAAGCAGTCCCCATTAGTAAAAGCTGATTTGTCCCCAGTAGCATGTTACATGAAGAAATAAAATAAAAGAGAAGTGTTTGCATTACTTTGGCTAAGAGTCCTTTACTGGTGCCAGGCTGACTGGGTAATATCGGACCTTATAATCTACCTGAGAATTCCACTATATTCCTAGATCTTGAATCTTCACTGTACTGACGTTTTCCACGTTCTTCTCATTTTTCCTTAGTTTTTATTTTGGTTCATAAATTAGAGATTTTTTTAATACCTGCTTTTTGGCTCTGTTTACTTTTTTAAAGCTGCTTCTCACATCTTGCTGTTCTAATAGAAAGCTTTGACCAATGAATGTCTAGAACTTCTGATGTGCATAATAGGTTTTCAAACAGTTGTAGCATGGCTTTGACTATTCCACTTGTGAGTGTGCTGCAATTCCATTTGAATAATTGAACAGGCAATGTGTTCTGTCTTCAATTACCAGACCGTTACTGAGCTCAAACATTTCTTAAGTGATGAACTGGAATAGTATTGGAAAACTTCCCATTTTTTTCTAAATGAATGAAGTTGTAATAATATTACAGAATATAAACAATCCAGCATTATTCAACCTGTTCTGAGTGCTTCCAGCAATTTGACACTTCTGCATGTGTACTCTCCACATATGAGGCTTCTTTAAGGCAAAGGTGTATGGCTTTGGAGTAACACCTAGCAAGATGCTGAAGCTAGTGGAATGTGGTAGCTGGTGAAAGGAACTTGGGGGGGGAAAATCTGCACATGGTTAGATAACCTTAAATTCAAGCAAGTTGAAATGATGGGAAGAGATGAAACTATTATAACAGCAAAGGTTGTACATGATTCGTGCCAAGATGAAGGTTGTATCAGATTAACTGAAAGGTTGTATCAGATCACCTGAAAGTGATGTTTGAGTTAATTGTACAAGCTGCTTAAAGCTGATCTTGATCAAACATAATAGTTTGTGTACAGTGTTTATTTTGGTGAGAATAATATTGGAAATTTAGGATTAAGTTTGACCCAGAGCTCAGTAATTAGCTGGACGGAAATTGTGCTCCCCCAGTACTTTGATTCTGTTCCATTCACTACCATCTCAACCTTTCCATTATCTACCAAAATACATGTGGATGTGGAAACTGCTGTTGTTTGAGTTCCTCAGACATATCATCCAAAACATAATCGTATTTTAAAAAGGAGTTGATCTTCCATATAGGATTAAGAACTCTGGTCCTGACTGGCAAGGCCAGGATAAAAACAAACATTTGTGATTATTCCCACTGTTGGATAATCTTCATTTGATTTGGTTTAAGCTCGCACCTTGAGAGTAATTACATAAAAGCAACAAAAAAGCTGGCATTTCCTGCAACACTTATTTCATGAATGAAAGAATGGCGTGTCAGCTGTTAACTATTTCCAACACACGTTTGTCCAATGTAGTTCTGGCACCACTGTTTTAATCCTATAATTGATATGCTCCAAAATCACAATCCCAGACACCTGTAAATTGTAAACTAGCACACATGATCTTTCTAAACAGTTACTGATTTATTGTGGGTGTTGCTGTCATTTACTTTATGTAATTGTCCTGAGAAGGTGGTTCTTGAATCACTGCAAACTCCATAATACTCTTAAATTGCATGATTTTGACACTTAACTGAAGGTGATGTCTCCAGGGTAAAATGGTAGTTGTGAAAGGGAGCTTGCAGACGATGGGCACATGTGTGTTGTTCACCTAGATTGCTGAAGTTACCTGTTTGAAAGGTGCTGACAAGTAAACCTTAGTGCATTCAGTGGATCTAGTTAATTTGCATTTGCTGTTAACAACGGGGTTCAGTTAAGGCTCAAGTGTTTGATGGCTCTGGGTCTGTACTCAAATTCAGAAGAATCATGATCTCACTGAAATCTATTGAATGTTGAAAGGCCTTGATAGAGTGGATGCGGAAAAGATTTTTGCTATGGTAGAATCTAAGACCAAAGGACACGGCCTCTGAATACAGGGATGTCCATTTAGAACAGATGAGGAATGTCTTTAGCCAGGTAGTGGTGAATCTATGGAATGTTTTGCTACAGGTGGCTGTTGAGCCCAAATCATTGGGTATATTTAAGGCAGAGGTTTATGAATTCTTCATTAGTCAAGACATGAAAGGGTACAGGGAGAAGGCTGGTGATTGGGGCTGAGGGAAATGGATCAGCCTTCATGAAATGGTGCAGCAGACCTGATGGCGTCAATAACTTTACTGGGTATTTTTTTTATAGGCCGCCTAATAATAACAGGGATATCGAGGAGCAGATAGGGAAACAGATCCTGGAAAGGTGTAATATTAACAGAGTTGTTGTGATTGGAGATTTTAATTTCCCAAATATTGATTGGCATTTCCCTAGAGTGAGGGGTTTAGATGGGGTGGAGTTTGTTAGGTGTGTTCAGTAAGGTTTCCTGACACAGTATGCAGATAAGCCTACAAGAGGAGAGGCTGTACTTGGTTTGGTATTGGGCAATTAACCTGGTCAGGTGTCAGATTTCTCAGTGGGAGAGCATTTTGGAGATAGTGATCATAATTCTATCTCCTTTACAATAGCATTGGAGAGAGATAGGAATAGACAAGTTAGAAAAGCTTTTAATTGGAGTAAGGGGAATTATGAGGCTATCAAGCAGGAAATTGGAGGCTTAAATTGGAAACGGATGTTCTCAGGGAAAAGTACAGAAGAAATGTGGCAAATATTCAGGGGATAATTGTGTAGAGCTCTGTATAGGTACGTTCCAATGAAACAGGGAAGTTATGGTAGGGTACTGGAACCATGGTGTACAAAGGCTGTAATAAATCAAGAAGAAAAGAAAAGCTTACAAAAGGTTCAGAGAGTTAGGTAATGTTAGATATTTAGAAGATTATAAGGCTAATAGGAAGGAGCTTAACGTAATTAAGAGAGCCAGAAGGGGCCATGAGAAAGCCTTGGCATGCAGAATTAAGGAAGATTCCAAGCCATTCTACAAGTATGTGAAGAGCAAGAGCATAAGACGTGAAGGAATAGGACCTATCAAGTGTGGCAGTGGGAAAGTGTGTATGGAACCAGAGGTACTTAATGAATACTTTGCTTCAGTATTCACTTTAGAAAAGGATCTTAGTGATTGTAGTGATGACTTGCAGCAGACTGGAAAAGCTTGAGCATGTAGATACTAAGAAAGAGGATGTGCTGGAGCTTTCTGAAAGCAGAAAGTTGGATAAGTCGCCAGGACCAGATGAGATGTACCCCAGGCTTCTGTGGGAGGTGAGGGAGGAGATTGCTGAGCCTCTGGGAATGATCTTTGCATCATCAATTGGGACGGGAGAGGTTCCGGAGCATTGGAGGGTTGTGGATGTTGTTCCTTTATTCAAGAAAGGGAGTAGAGATAGCCCAGGAAATTATAGACCAGTGAGTCTTACTTCAGTGTGTATAGCAGTGATGGTGCTGTATATAGCAGTGATGCATGCACCACTGCTATGCACCACTATGCATGCATACGGTGCATGGAGTTGTTGGAAAAGATCCTGAGAGGCAGGATTTATGAACATTTGGAGAGGTGTAATATGATTAGGAATAGTTAGCATGGCTTTGTAAAGGACAAGTCGTGCCTTATAAGCCTGATTGAATTTTTTGAGGATGTGACTATACACATTGAAGGAAGAGTAGTAGATGTAGTATATATGGATTTCAGCAAGGCATTTGATAAGGTACCCCATGCAAGGTTTATTGAGAAAGTAAGGAGGCATGGGATCCAAGGGGATATTACTTTGTGGATCCAGAACTGGCTTGCCCATGGAAGGCAAAGAGCAGATGTAGATAGGTCATATTCTGCATGGAGGCTGGTGACCAGTGGAGTGCCTCAGGGATCTGTTCTGAGACCCTTACTCTTCGTGATTATTTATAAATGACCTGGATGAGGAAGTGGAGGGATGGGTTAGTAAGTTTGCTTATGACACAAAAGTTGGAGGTGTTGAGGATAGTGTGGAGGGCTGTCACAGGTTACAACGGGACATTGATAGGATGCAGGACTGGGCTGATGGAGTGGTAGATGGAGTTCAACCCAGATAATGTGAAATGGTACATTTTGGTAGGTCAAATATGATGGCAGAATATAGCATTCACGGTAAGACTCTTGGCAGTGTGGAGGATCAGAGGGATCTTGGGGCCCGAGTCCATACAACGCTCAACGCTGCTGCGCAGGTTGACTCTGTGGCTAAGAAGATGTATGGTGCATTGGCCTTCATCAATCATGGAATTGAATTTAGGAGCCAAGAGGTAATGTTGCAGCTCTATAGGACCCTGGTCAGACCCCACTTGGAGTACTGTGCTCAGTTCTGGTTGCCTCACTTCTGGAAGGATGTGGAAGCCTTAGAAAGGGTGCAGAGGAGATTTACAAGGATGTCACCTGAATTGGGGAGTATACCTTATGAGAATAGGTTGAGTAAACTCGGCCTTTTTTCCTTGGAGCGACGGAGGATGAGAGATGACCTGATAGAGGTGTATAAGATGATGAGAGGCATTGATCGTGTGGATAGTCAGAGGCTTTTTCCTAGGGCTGAAATGGTTGCCACAAGAGGACACAGGTCTAAGGTCATGAGGAGTAGGTACAGAGGAGATGTCGGGGTAAGTTTCTTACACAGAGAGTGGTGAATGGATGTAATGGATTGCTGGCAATGGTGGTGGAGGTGGATACAATAGGGTCTTATAAGAGGCTTTCAGATAGGTACTTTTAGCTTAGTAAAATAGAGGGCTATAGGTAAGCCCAGTAATTTCTAAGGAAGTTGTGTTTGGCACAACTTCGTGGGCCGAAGGGCCTGTATTGTGCTGTAGCTTTTCTATGTTCTGTTGCACCCATAAATTGGCTTGTAACCTAGAAAGATATTGAGTTAGAAGATGTTACTGTGTTAGAGGCTGTCCAGTTTCTGACCTGTATTTGCAGCAATACCTTCTAATGTTCTTGTCCAGTTAAGTTCTGGGCCTCGGGACTGTAGAGAGGAAAGACTATTGATCAGTGAAAATTGCAGAAGTTTAGGTCCCAAAGACTTGTGATTGCATAATTAGTTGTGAAAACACGTCTTTTGTCTAAGTTGGGTATCCAGCTGCTGGTATGGATATTGGGGATTTTTGCTTGACTAGATGTCGAAGTACAAGAAGGTTTTTAGAAGATAATGGCTCTATCTGAACTGCAGTTGATACCAGATTTGCCAGTCTGTAATTGCTTAGCTTAGTCTTGCTGATCTTGCAAGAAGTAAGATTTCTTCTCTGCCCCCCTTAGCAGCCTGGGATAGATTCCAACAAGCCCGAAAGATTTAGCCACCTTTAATTCAACCAAGATGTACCTCATTGCCTTCTCCAACCACAATGTCCATCTCTACTAAGATTACTTCTGATCTGTATTAATTGAAACATCCCTTGTATCTTCTGATTCCAAACACATCTTGTCCCTACTCTTCACTGATTATCCTCTTGCCTTTAGGATATAAATATTTTTCTTCAATTTTCCCCATTTGACACTCTGTCCCTCAGGTCCTTAGTTCTTTAAGTATACTTTGTATATTTTCATAATTTTGAAGAGGTTCTCCAGTTTCAGCTTTCGATAGCTGACAAGCTTAAACCTTATTCCAATAATGCTCTTTGGAGAGAAAATTTTACCTTGGCCAAAAGGTGTCTCTGAGCTGACCAACTTGACTTAGTTAGGGCCATTTGAGGAATGACATTAAATGTCATTATTGCCAACAATGCATCCTAGGAATGAATAAATCAAGACAATTTCCAGCCCAGCCACCCAGGGCCTCACCAATGAGAGGGTGAAATGAAGAAAACAAGTTCAAATTGATGGTCATATGTACAACCAAACAAAACAATGTTCCTTTGGACCGCAGGACACCCACACAGCACATAAGTTTAAAATATAATTCAAATGCTGGGAGTGAAGTGCAGCAAAAGTAAGTTGCTGGATGTCTGAGTGATGCCACCTTAGTGGTGGCAGGATATTTATTCATTAGTCTTAGCCTGATGGAGGAAACTCCCAGTCTGGCAGTCCTAGTCCTGATGCTTCTGTACCTCTTCCAGAGGGTACTGAGTCCAGAGATTGTTGGATGGGTGGTAGGGATGAATCCTCAATGCTTTGGGGCCCTTTGTCAGCAACACTACTGGTAAATGTCGCAAATGGGGGGTGAAAGAGACTCTGATCCTCTTTGAGGCAGAGTGGTGGTCACTATGGAAAAGGTAGCAAGGCAAAGGTTAATTAATCTCCAACCAAGGGTAGATTGCAGACATCCCAAGCAAGAAATGTCTTTAAAGAACATAGCTTCTATTTGCCCAGCAGGGGAGTTGGAACTAAAGGAATATTTCAATGGAGCTTCAGTTAAGCCATTCTTTGTTAATGTGGGTGACCTTGACTCTCACTACCTGATGCTTCATTGTCCTGTCCAATTTTGCCTCCGTCCTAGATCAACAAGTTGAAAAAGCTGTCATTTAACTAAAATGAGTCTTTTAGAGCAGTGAGTGTTGCTTTTGAGGTTCCAAATCTTCAAAGGGAGAAACTTCTGTTTCTCAAGTTATTGATAATTGCAGTTTTAGGATTTAAAAACAAGGGAACTGTTGTCAAAAGCTCGGTTCCTCCTCCTGTCCAATAATTGTGTACAAATTATATTTTCAACTACATTGAAGCTGCTTATTCAATTGTAAGTACCTCTAACAGCACCAAATAACTTCTGTACTTCTTGTACATTTTGGCCTTTCTGTATCTGATTTATCTTTTGAATTCAAACTGCAATTTTCCTGATTCTGATTGAGCCTTATGGATTTAATCTGATAATAACATGCAGTTGCTTGATCTTTTCAAGGATTTTAGGCTCCCTGGTCCCCATCATATTTTTACTATGTATGTCTAGTCCATATACACCTCTATCCCCAACCAGGAAGGCCTCAAAGCTTAGTTTTTTTTTCTGGACATCAGACCCGACCTGTTCCCCTCCACCATTCACCTCTGCCTAGTGGAAATTATCCTTCTAAATAATTTCTCCTTTGGGTCCTCCCACTTCCTTGAAATAAAAGGGATAGCCAATGGCACTTGTGTCCTAGCTATGCTGTCTGTTGACTACATGGAACAGTCTGTGTTGCAAGCCTAGACTTGTGACTGTCCTGTACTTTTCCTATGCTGCATCAACGACTGCATTTGTGCTGCTTTCTGCACCAGTGCTGAACTTGTCGATTTCATCCACTTAGCACCCAACTTCTATCCGGCCCTCAAATTCACCTAGTCAATCTTCGACATTTCCGTTCCCTTTCTCTACAGTGACAGGTTATCCACCGATGTCTATTATAAACCAACAAATTCTTACAGCTGCTTGGACCATACCTCTACCCACCCTGCTACTTTTAAAAACGCCATCCCCCTTCTCTCAATTCCTCCATCTCCTGCACATCTGCTTTCAGGATGTGGCTTTTCATTCTAAAATGAAGGTTCTGTCCCCTTTCAAAAAATAAATGCATCCCTTCCTCCATCAACGCTCACCTCAACTGCATCTCTTCCGTTTCACGCACATCAGCTCTAACCCCATCCTCATGCTGCACTACCAGAGGTAGTATGTGGTATGTGGTACTCACATACCACCCCACCAGTCTCCACGCCCAGCACATAATTCCCTGAAACCACCCCCACCTCCAACTGGATCCCACCACTAAAAACATCTCCTCCCAACCCCCCCCCCCCCCACTCCCACTTTCTGCTTTCTGCGGGGATCGCTCCCTGTGCAACTCCCTTGTCCCCTTGTCCATTTGTCCCTCCCCACTGATCTCCCTCCTGGCACTTAGCCTTGCAAGCAGAACAAGTGAGCAAGTGCTTCACCTGCCCCTACACCACCCCCCTCACTACCATTCAGAGCCCTAAACAATACTTCCAGGTGAGGTGGCACTTCACCTCTGAGACTGTGTGGGTCATATACTGTGTTTGGTGCTCCTGGAGTGGCCTCTTGTATATCGGTGAGACCTGATATAGATTGGGAGACCTCTGCTCCATCTGCCACAACAATTGGGATCTCCCAGTGGCCACCTGTTTTAATTCCACTTCCCATTCCCATTCCAATATGTCCATCCATGGCCTCCTCCACTGTCAGGATAAGGCCAGACTTGGGTTGAAAGAACAACTCCTTGTATTCATTTGGGTAGCCTCCAACCTGATGGCATGGACATAGATTTCTCAAACTTCCAGTAATGCCTCTACCCCCTCCTTCACCGTTTCCCATTGCACCTCTCATGTTATCTCCTTACCTGCACATCACCTCCCTCTGGTGCTCTTCATTCCTCCCCCCTCCCCCCCACTTCTTCCATGGACTTCTGTCTCTTTCACCAATGAACTTCCTAGCTCTTTGCATCATCCCTCCCCCTCCAAGTTTCACCGGTTGCCTGGTGTTTCTCTCCCTTCCCCCCCCACCTTTCAAATCTACTTCTCAGCTTTCTTTTTTCTCCAGTCCTGCCAAAGGATTTCAGGCCAAAATGTGACTGTACTTTTATCCATAGATGCTGGCTGGCCTGCTGAGTTCCTCCAGCATTTTGTGTGTGGCTTGGATTTTCAGTGTCTGTAGACTTTCTCTAGCTTGTGACATGCAGTTGCTTGTCCATTTCATAATTTTTGCCTTTCACCTGCCACTTTAGCAAAAAATCTTTCTTTCAGCCAAGCAGCTGAAGCAAAGTCAATGGAAAATGTGCAGAAGTACAAGCTCATTGTAGAGAAAGAAGTCTCTGACTGAATTGCAGAGGGTTTTCATATCCTTCTCAAGCCCAATTTGTACACTTCCAGTCCCTTAAATGCTTCTGACTCAAATTTAACTAAAAATATGCTTGGAAAATAGCAAAAGTTTGATTTTTTTAAATTAAGGAAATATGGGACTCTAAGCTGTTACCTTGAAATCTGCAAAAAAAATCAGCTTTTAACATTGCTTTTTATCAAAAGGAATTGCAATTATGAAAGTATACTGTACATGTTAATGGTTGTTAATTACATTTGAAATACAAGAGTATCAATCATTTGGAACAGTGCACATGTGAATTACCTTGGATTTTTTCGGTTTGGTTGGAGGAAAGGTGAGGCATTGGCCAGTGGGGCGTGCAGTGTATCAAATAAGGGCCTGGCTTACAGTCAATAACTTGTAGACTTGCTACCCAGAGAAGTGAATCCACTGTATGACCCCATCCTCATCTATATCTGCCCCCTTCTGTCACTGGCCTACCAGGCTTCTCTAAAGAATTACTTCTGTTGCTTCCCAACACCCACAAGCCTGCTCCCTGCACCTGAGGGCTAGATTTCTGGTTGGGAGGTGTTGGAGCTGGAGTTGGCTCTGAGGCAATGGAGTTGCAGTAAAGGTCTGTGCAGAACACTAATCTGAATAATATTGTTTATGGTTAAAGTATAAAACTTGATATAATTGCAGGCAAGTCATCTTGGCATGCGTAGATTTTTATATGCCTGCCCTTAAACTTCTTCTAACTTTTTCTTTGTTTTAGGTGTGTTAACCACAAGGACTATCCTTTTTGAGGTTACAAACTAACGGCTTCAAATGGAACAAGCTATCTGAAAAGTTATGGCTCTCCTATCTGTAGATTTGAACAGCAGAATTAATGTGATATTTTGAAGAACAGGTTTTTTAACTGCATGGTGATGTGGTTTAGCAGTGTAACTTACTGATTGTATCAATGATGTGAATAAACATTTCACTCTTGCTGAGATGCTTCCATTTTCTTACTGTGCAAATCCAGAATCAGTTTTCTGTTCCTGGCTCCAGTTTAGAAAATTTGCCTTTACCTAATTACTAACAGTCAGATTGCAGGAAAAATATTTTCACAGGATTTATGAAAACCATTTACAGTAGACAAATTTATAATTCTGAAGTCCAAATCTTCAGTATCATCTCGCAATATGATAGTTCTGTTTAGTGTTACATTTTAAAGGTTGTAATAATCCCAGAATAACTTAATGTAACTGCTTATTGGGTTTCATCCATCAGAGAGCTTGAAACAGCCAAGTTGTTTACCGAAAGGAATATAACAGAGTGACGTATGAGCACTACCTTTGAATGTGTGCAACTTAGCAATTGAAAGTATCAAAAATTCCAGTAATAGATTATGCTTTTTGTCCATTGACAGTTTTCACTCAAAACATTTGTTAGGAGTTTCTCACATTCCATAAATTCAGGAAATTCTGTACATGAGTTCTGTAACAAGCTAACATTATGCTGATACACTACCACACTGATAATCCAGAGGCCTGTCCTGATATTAGTAAATAAAACTGCACCAAACTGAAATTGAATAAAGCAAAGAAACATCATGATATTACTGCAGATTGTAACCACTGGATTTTCCAAAGGGGTGTAGAATTTGAATTCTAATTTCTGACGACCTTCCACAGGGTTGGCTGATGTCTGAACAATGTAGATGACAGTTAATAACCTGTGAAGTGGTCCCTCTGAAAGCTGGAAAGACAAAGCCACAGTCAGCACAGTCAGCTTCGTATGCACCTGTCCTACATGAGGGAGCAAGTTTAATGTGGAGAAGTAACTGGGTACAATCACTAGAAGGCTGTCTCATGAACAAAGTAACAATTCCAGGCCAAACGCTAATTCAATGAAGGATGCTCAACTGTTGTGGCCAGGCTTGAACGCCGTCACCTCTTAAAGTAAAATGAAGTGACATAGGTGACAATAGGGCTTGGCTTCTGTATTGGGACTGCTTTTTTTATATTGTGTCTCAATAACTTAGTAATGGAATTCATGGCTTTGTCCTCAAGTTTGTGGACAATACAAGGATGGGTGGAGGGGCAGGTAGATTTGAGAAAGTAGAGAAAAGAGAATAGGCAAAAAAGTGGCAGGGGGAATAGAGTTGGAAAGTATATGGTCATGCACTGTGGTAGAAGAAATAAAAGGGTTAACTATTCTCTAAATGGAGAGAGAGTTCAAAAACCTGAGGTGCAAAGGGGCTTGGGTGTCTTCACACAGGATTCCCTGAAGGTTGAATTGCAGGTTAATTCCATAGAACCATAGAACATTACAGCACAGAAACAGGCCTTTTGGCCCTTCTTGGCTGTGCCAAACCATTTTTCTGCCTAGTCCCACTGACCTGCACATGGGCCATATCCCTCCAAACCCCTCTCATCCATATACCTGTGCAAGTTTTTCTTTAATGTCAAAAGCATTCACCACTTCATCAGGCAGCTCATTCCACACTCCCACCACTCTCTGCATGAAGATGCCCCCCCCCCATGTTCCCTTTAAACTCTTCCCACCCTTAACCCATGTCCTCTGGTTTTTTTTTCTCCCCTGGCCTCAGTGGAAAAAGCCTGCTTGCATTCACTCTATCTATACACATCATAATTTTATACACCTCTATCAAATCACCCCTCATTCTCCTACGCTCCAGGGAATAAAGTCCTAACCTATTCAACTTTTCTCTGTAACTCAGTTTCTCAAATCCTGGCAACGTCCTTGTAAACCTTCTCTGCACTCTTTCAACCTTATTAATATCCTTCCTGTAATTAGGTGACCAAAAGTACACACAATACTCCAAATTTGGTCTCACCAATGTCTTATGCAACCTCACCATTACATTCCAACTCTTATACTCAATACTTTGATTTATAAAGGCCAATGTACCAAAAGCTCTCTTTACGACCCTATCTACTTGTGATGCTACTTTTAGGGAATTATGTATCTGTACTCCCGGATCCCTCTGTTCTACTGCACTCCTCAGTGTCCTACCATTTATCTTGTATGTTCTACCTTGGTTAGACCTTCCGATGTGCAATACCTCACACTTGTCCGCATTAAACTCCACCTGCCATTTTTCAGCCCATTCCTCCAACCGGTCCAAATCCCTCTGCAAGCTTTGAAAACCTTCCTCACTGTCCGCTACACCGCCAATCTTTGTATCATCAGCAAATTTGCTGATCCAATTTGCCACATTATCATCCAGATCATTGATATAGATGACAAATAACAATGGACCCAGCACTGATCCCTATGGCACACCACTAGTCACAGGCCTCCACTCAGAGAAGCAATCCTCCACTACCATTCTCTGGCTTCTTCCATTGAGCCAATGTCTAATCCAATTTGCTATCTCTCCATGTATACCTAGTGACTGAATCTTCCTAACCAACCTCCCATGCGGGACCTTGTCAAAGGCCTTACTGAAGTCCATGTATACAACATTCACTGCCTTCCCTTCATCCCCTTTCCTGGTAACTTCCTCGAAAAACTAATAGATTGGTTAAACATGTCCTACCACGCACAAAGCCATGCTGACTTTTTCTAATAAGTCCCTGTCTATCCAAATACTTGTAGATCCTATCTCTTAGTTTTCCTTCCAATAATTTACCTACTACAGATGTTGAATTTACTGGCCTATAATTTCCTGGCTTACTTTTTGAGCTTTTTTTAAACAACAGAACTACATGAGCTATCCTCCAATCCTCCGGCACCTGACCCGTGGATATTGACATTTAAATATTTCTGCCAGGGCCCTGCAATTTCAACACTAGTCTTTTTCAAGGTCCGAGGGAATACCCTGTCAGGTCCTAGGGATTTATCTACTCTGCCTCAAGACAGCAAGCACCTCCTCCTCTTTAAGCTATATAAGTTCCATGACCTCCCTACTTGTTTGCCTTGTTTCCATAGACTCCATTCCAGTTTCCTTAGTAAATACAGATGCAAAAAAACCCATTTAATACCTCTCCCATTTCTTTTGGTTCCATACATAGCCGACCACTCTGATCTTCAAGAGGACCAATTTTATCCCTTACTATCCTTTTGCTCTTAACATACCTGTAGAAGCTCTTAGAATTATCCTTCACCCTGACTGCCAAAGCAACCTCATGTCTTCTTTTAGCCCTCCTGATTTCTTAAGTAATTTCTTACTCTTTTTATACTTCTCAAGCATCTTATTTCCTCCCTGTTGCCTATGTGTATTATACATCTCTCTCCTCTTTATCAGAGTTTCGAGAACCAAGGTTCCTTATTCATTTTGCCTTTAACCCTGACAGGAACATACAAACTCTGCACTCTCAAAATTTCTCCTTTGAAGGCCTCCCACTTACAAATCACATCCTTGCCAGAGAACAACCTGTCCCAATCTATGCTTTTTAGATCCTTTCTCATTTCTTCAAATTTGGCTTTTTTCCAGTTTAGAACTTCAACCCGAGGACCAGATCTATCTTTATCCGTGATCAAGTTGAAACTAATGATGTTATCACTGGAACCAAAGTGTTCCCCTACATGCACTTCCGTCACCTGCCCTAACTCATTTCCTAATAGGAGATCTAATATTGCATCCTCCCTAGTTGGTACATTCATATATTGATTTAGAAAACTTTCCTGAACTCATTTCACAAACTCTAACCCATCTAGACCTTTAACAGTATGGGAGTCCCAATCAATGTGTGGAAAATTAAAATCCCCTACTATTACAATTTTCTGCCTGCTGCAGTTGTCTGTTATCTCTCTGCAGATTTGCTCCTCCAATTCTCGCTGACTATTAGATGGTCTATAATACAACCCTATTAACGTGGTCCTACCTTTCCTGTTTCTCAGCTCCACCCATTTGGCCTTGGTAGACAAGCCCTCTAATCTGTCCTGCCGAAGTACTGCTGTAATATTTTCCCTGACTAGCAAAGTCACCCCCCCCCCCCACCCTTCATCCCTCTGCCTCTATCATGTCTGAAACATTGGAACCCTGGAACATTGAGATGCCAGTCCAGCCCTATGTTCATCTGCCAGAGCATCCTACTCTTACCCACACTGGCACGTGGCACAGGCAGCAATCTGAAGATTACTGCCCTCCAGGTATCCGTTTTTCAACTTCCTACCAAACTCTCTGTACTCACTCTTCAGGACCTCCTGACTCTTTCTACCTATGTCATTGGTACCGATGTGTACCACGACATCTGGCTGATCACCCTCCCATTTCAGAATGCTGTGCATGCAATCAGAGACATCCCTGACCCTGGCATCCGGGAGGCAACAAACCATCCTGGAGTCTCTGTCATGACCCCAGAATCTCCTGTCTGTACCCCTGACTATGGAGTCCCCTACCACTACTGCTCTCCTCTTCTTCCACCCTCCCTTCTGCACTGCAGAACCAGACTCAGTGCCAGAGATCCGGCTGCCTCAGCTTGTCCCAGGTAAGCCATCCCCCCCAACAGTATCCAAATTGGTATACCTGTTCTGGAGGGGAATGGCCACAGGGGAACCCTGCACCACCTGCCCTTTTCCCTTCCCTTGCCTGAAGGTAACCCAGTTACCTGTGCCCTGTTCCTTAGGTGTACCTATCTCCCGGAAGCTACTATCTATAAACTGCTTAGTCTCCCGAATGATCCGAAGGTCATCCAGCTCCTGCTCCAGTTCCATAACCCGGTCTGTTAAGAGCCGCAGCTGGATGCACTTCTTGCAGGTATTGTTGTCAGGGCCACCGGAGGTCTCCCTGACTTCCCACATCCTGCAAGAGGAACATTCCAACATCCTGCCTGGCATATTCTCTAGCCTGAACAAAAAAAAAGAAAAACAGAAACTTACTGGTACCTACCCTCGCCTCCGCCTGTTTCTCACTGAAGCCTGATTGAGCCAAAGCCGTCCCACTCGACGATGGCTGCTGTATATGGCGGTCTTTCTTTTAAACCTTGGCGTGCTACATCACGAGCCTGCGCAGTCTAGCCCCTTTTCCCCGATCAGTTAAAGAAAAATGACCTTCTCTCCGCGATGCTTCAGTCTTCCACTCTCAGCCTCTCGCTTCAATTCAGCAGTGAGAACGGCAAATATGTTAGGATTCATTTTGAGGACTAGAATATAAAAGCAAGGGTGTAATTTTGAGACTTCACAAGAGGCCTCACAAGTGCAATACTGAGTATTGAGCGGTTTTGGGCCTTTATCTAAGAAAGGATGTGCTAATATTGGAGAGGGTTCCAGGGAGGTTAATAAAAATTATTCTGGGATTGAAAAGTTTGTGATACGAGGAGCATTTGATGACTCTGGCCTGTACTCACTGGAATTCAGAAGAATGATGGATTACATCATTCAAACCTATTGCGTGTTGAAAGACCTGGATGTGGAAAGGATGTTTTCTGTGGTGGGGATGTCTTAAGTCCACAGGATTCAGCCTCAAACTAGGGATGTATCCTTTTAGAATGGAGATGAGGAATTTCTTTAACCAGAGAGTGGTGCACCTGGAATTTGTTGCCACAGGTGACTGTGGAGGCCAAGTCATTGGGTAGATTTAAGGCAGAGGTTGATAGATACTTGAATAGTCAGGGCATGAAAGAATACAGAGAGAACATAGGATATGGGGGCTGAAGGAAGGTGGATTACTCATGATGAAATGCTGGAGCAGACTTGATGGGCCAAATAACTTAATTCTGCACTGATATCTTACGGTCTTATGTCTAGTGGAGTGGTGTCACAGCAACAACCTGGCACTCAGTGTCAGTAAGACGAAAGAGCTGATTATGGACTTCAGGAAGGGTAAGACAAAGGAACACATACCAATCCTGATAGAGGGATCAGAAGTGGAGAGAGTGAGCAGTTTCAAGTTCCTGGGTGTCAAGATCTCTGAGGATCTAACCTGGTCCCAACATATCGATGCAGTTGTAAAGAAGGCAAGACAGCGACTATACTTCATTAGGAGTTTGAAGAGATTTGGTACGTCAACAAATACACTCAGAAACTTCTATAGGTGTACCATCGAGAGCATTCTGACAGGCTGCATCACTGTCTGGTATTGGGGGGCTAGGGAGCTACTGCAAATGTCTAAAAGTAGCTGCAGAGGGTTGTAAATCTAGTCGGCTCTATCTTGGGTACTAGCCTACAAAATACCCAGGACATCTTTAGGGAGCGGTGTCTCAGAAAGGCAGTGTCCATTATTAAGGACCTCCAGCACCCAGGGCATGCCCTTTTCTCACTGTTACCATCAGGTAGGAGGTACAGAAGCCTGAAGGCACACACTCAGCAATTCAAGAACAGCTTCTTCCCCTCTGCCATCCGATTCCTAAATGGAGATTGAACCCCTGAACACTATCTCACTTTTTAAAATATATATTATTTCTGGATTTTGCACAATTTTAATCTATTCAATATATGTATACTGTTATTTATTTATTTTCCTCTTCTATATTATGTATTGCATTGAACTGCAGCTGCTAAGTTAACAAATTTCACGACACATGCCAGTGATAATAAACCTGATTCTGATTCTGCTTTGTGATGGCTGCAATTACCAGCCGCACCATCAGCCAGACATATTAAAGTGTCCTGTAGCCGACCATCCTCCTGATAATCTGGTAAACAACTGAGCTGTTGCATTACAGATGGGGCTGGGTAATTGGCTTGTGCCATTCTGCTGCAGCCAGAGGGGTGTCCTCTGCAGCTGCTTCATTTATGCTGTATCTTTTTAAGGAGAAGAATGTTTCTCCCCTGCAATTTACTATGGACTGGCCAGCATCAAATGTAAACCCGCAGTCAGGAGATGAGTGGTACCTCTTGGTTTGAGGAGTATCTTACTATGTTGTTGTAACAACCAAGTTCTGTTTAGCTGGTTCAAGTTTGGACTCTAGAACAGTTCTGTTGAGTTTGTAAACTTTTTGGGTAATAGAACCCCTATTTTTTTCACCTTTACCTGTTCTCCTGGGTTTTTGCTCACCCTGGTCCTTCACAGATGGTGGCAGTGGTAGGACCAGCAGTAGGAGGTGCAGGAAAGGTGTTCTGATTTTCTTTCTCAACATGAAGAAGGTAGTAAGAGGAGGGGAAGTGCTGGCCGATTGGGAGCAGCTGGAGTTGGGGGAGCAGTCTGAATCTGGAGTGGAAGGTGGGGCTAGGTCCTCAGAAATAGAGGAGCCTCGGGAGCCCACGATTATCGACCTGGCCAATATTCTTCACACGTACATGGGGCAGCAGCAGGAATGAGATGACCAATTGACTGAAGAAACAGCACGCCGAGAGCAGTGATTTAAAGTGCTGCAGCACCAGTTCAATCTGCTTCAGTTAGAGGTGCAGGCCTGCACCCCTCCAATGTTTGATCAACCACCTGGTAAGACAGATACTGTGGGGGCAGATGTTGTGGGTTCAGGTGCAGGCCCCCCTCCTGCCCGGGTAAACTTCGGGGTCTCCCATGAGGATGGTTCTACAGCGGTACACTTGAGATCTACTCAGGAGCCAAAGCTTCAGTAGCTGACTGATCCTGATGATACTGAACATTTTCTTGTCACTTTTGAGAGAATAGCAACAGCATGCAGATGGCCAATTGAAGATGGGGCTTTTAGGCTCATTCCATTATTGACAGGCAAAGCTAGGAGTGCCTATGTTCCTATGGACATTGATCATGGTCTAGACTATGAGGAAATTAAAAGTGCTATTTTAAAAAAATATGATATAAATCCAGAAACCTACAGACAGAGATTTCGTAGCCTTGAGGTTGAACCCGATGAAGGCCCAAAAGAACTATATGACAGGTTAAAGGAGCTTTATGGGAAGTGGGTTCACCCGAAGGAGAAGACGGTGAATGAAAATGGAGAAATTATTGTCCTGGAACAATATCTGAGAATGCTTCCCCCTGAGCTATGGGTCTGGATTAAGGAGCACAACCCTGCAACGGCTGGAGAAGCAGCTGGCCTAGCTGATGTGTTTGTTGCTGCCAGACAGAAGAGGCAGCCATGGAGCTTCACTGCCTGGAAGTTGCCAGGGTGACTTGGATAGGTTAGGTGAGAGGGCAAATTCATGGCAGATGCAATTTAATGTGGACAAATGTGTGGTCATCCACTTTGGTTGCAAGAACAGGAAAACAGATTATTATCTTAACCGTGGCCGATTAGGAAAAGGGGAGATGCAACGAGACCTGGGTATCATTGTACACCAGTCATTGAAGGTGGGCATGCAGGTACAGCAGGCGGTGAAAAAGGCAAATGGTATGTTGGCATTCATAGCAAAAGGATTTGTGTACAGGAGCAGGGAGGTTCCACTGCAGTTGTACAAGGCCTTGGTGAGACCGTACCTAGAATATTGTGTGCAGTTTTGGTCCCCTAATCTGAGGAAAGACATTCTTGCCATAGAGGGAGTACAGAGAAGATTCACTAGATTGATTCCTGGTATGGCAGGACTTTCATATGAAGAAAGACTGGATCGACTAGGCCGGGGGTCGGCAACCTGCGGCTCCCGAGCCATTTGTGGCTCTTTCACCTCTGTGCTGCGGCTCCCTGTGGCTTTGGGAAATAATTGGTCAGTATTTAATTAAAATGTATTTTATGTTAGTTTGTTAGCTTTTGAAATGTAATTCTAAATTTGAAGATTATGGTGATCTTGTACAATCTAAGTGTGGCGACACATTTCCTGGCACATCCGAAACGGCTCACAATTAGCCAGCATTCCGGCTAAGGGAGATAGCCTACGGGGGTTTGTGAGTACGCGTCTTTTGCAGCATCTGCGTCCATGGGGGCTGGGTTGAGGGAGGCTTAAAAGCAAGGCTGTTTAGTTCGAATAAAGCTATCTTTGACTGCAGTTTACTGACACCGCTACAACGTGTTTTTATCGCTGGCTGTCCAGACGGAAGGTGCTGAAACGCTTTGTCGCGTGTCTGGAAGAAGTGAAAACTTTCCTGGGCAGCAAAGGGCTCACCTTTCCTGAGCTGGAACAGCCAGAGTGGCTGGAAAAGCTACACTTCGTGGTAGACATGACAGCGCACCTGAACACGCTGAACACAGCTCTTCAGGGGAAAGGACGCACAGCCCTGCACGTGTTGGAGGATATTTTGGCATTCGAGCGCAAGTTGACAGTGCTTGCCAGAGATTTACAGAAAGGCACTTTGTCTCACTTCCCCAATTTGAGAGAGTTCAAACAAGGTCACGACATGATAAATTCGGAGTATTTACATTCTGCAATCATCGCAATGCAAACATCGTTTGGGAAACGCTTCTGTGAGTTCAGAGAGGAAAAAAACACATTATCCTTCCCGGTCACTCCCTTAAGCATCGATCCTTCCCTACTGAATACGACTGCATTGGCAGGTGTGAGTCAACCTGATCTTGAGATGGAACTGGCCGACATAGCCGACAAAGACATATGGGTGTCCAAGTTTAGACGCTTGACAGCAGACCTTGAAGATGTTGCCCGTCAGAAGGCCGTTCTTGCTCAGAAACACAAATGGAGTGATATTGAAAACCTTCCAAAACCGGACAAACTTGTGTTCGAAACATGGAATGCTATGCCCGACATTTATGTAAACATTAAAAAGTATGCGCTTTGAGTCCTGTCGATCTTTGGATCCACATATGTAAGTGAGCAGGTGTTCTCCAACATGAACTTTATTAAAAACAAACATCGCGCACGCCTCACAGATGACAGCTTGCGATCCTGTGTAAAGATGAAGGTGACGTCATACAGCCCTGATGTGCAGACGCTGTGCGCTGAGGTCCAGGAGCAGAAATCCCATTAACCAAGTATGATAAATATTTTAATTGCCTATTATTTTATGTATATTCATATTTTTTCATTGTTCAGTGAAATAGTCCTTTTATTTTTCAGGCTGACAGCTGGCTGACGTTATTTTTGGTTTGCTGCTGGCGGAAAATTTAAGTTCGGCGTTTTTCATAAATACAAGAAGGACTCAAATAGACATTGAGTATTTTACTTAAAAGTAACTTTCAACCCAACGTCTTTTTTTCGGAGTTCAAAATGTTTTTGTTGCATGCAGAAATGTAATTTCATTTTCTCTGCAGGAGTTCATCAATTTCATAAATGCAACACATTATAGTTTGTTTATACATAGCATAAAGGCAAAAAAAACGTTGAATGCAGTGTTATTTCATTTTAAATGTCAGACGGGTTTTGCGGCTCCCAGTGTTTTCTTTTCTGTGGGAAACGGGTCCAAGTGGCTCTTTCAGTGGTAAAGGTTGCTGACCCCTGGACTAGGCTTAATCTTCTAAATTCCAGTGAGTATGAGGGAATACTCATACCCTCGTATGAGTATTCATACGAGGGGTCACAGTTTAAGGATAAAGGGGAAGCCTTTTAGGACCGAGATGAGGAAAAACTTCTTCACACAGAGAGTGGTGAATCTGTGGAATTCTCTGCCACAGGAAACAGTTGAGTCCAGTTCATTGGCTATATTTAAGAGGAAGTTAGATATGGCCCTTGTGGTTAAAGGGATCGGGGGTATGGAGAGAAAGCAGGTCCAGGGTTCTGAGTTGGATGATCAGCCATGATCATACTGAATGGCGGTGCAGGCTCGAAGGGCCAAATGGCCTACTCCTGCACCTATTTTCTATGTTTCTATGTTTCTAAATTAACTAAGGATCACAAAGGGCCAGGTGTCTCCTGGTCCATACAAAGGGTGAATTCAGGGGGGTAGGGCTCCTGTAAAGGAGAAATCTACAGAGGTTAACTCATTTTCTAGATCTTCCAAGAGACTTATTTGTTACATGTGTGGTGAAGAGGGGCACACTAAATTTGATTGCCCCAAGAATTCTGTGAAACTAACCCAGATGCACTATGCGCCCAGAGATGACCTGAAGTCAAAGAGGGAGTCATGACAATCACAGAGAGAGAGATCATGGTGGAGGTGAATGGCTGTGGGCTAAAGGTGCTTATTGACAGCGGCAGTGACCAGACCCTTGTTCACAGACAGTTCATTCCTCCTCATAGTGTGTATATGACTGAGACTGTGAACATGGAGATGAAAAACCTTATCCCACAGCAGATGTTCATATCAAAGTGCAAGGCCAGAGTTATCTCCTGAACGTAGGGATTGCTGATCATCTCCCCTTTCCAATGGTGCTAGGTCGGGATTTGCCAGTTCCTCTTGATCTTTTGCATCCAATGTTGTAATGTTGCCCTTACATGAGCAAAAGCCAAGGACATCAAACAATCTACCCCACCTCTCAGTGAACTTCCTTTTTATAATGTTGAAATTGAACCTAAGGCTGGAAGGGATTGTAAAACTCGTAGCCAGAGAAGACAGGAAAAGTTTCAAAATACTGAAGTGAATCCATCCATTGAACCACACCCACCCCAGCTTTTGAGGTTTCAAATACCAACTGACATCGAGGCAATGTAGCACAATGATGTTATTCTAACTCCTTATTTTAAACAGGTCAGACACTTTAAGGAAGGGGAAAAAGTTGAACTGATGAATGGAAATGGATATTTTATAAAAAATAGGATATTGCACTGTCAGCAGGAGTCAGCGAAGCAGTTAATGGTACCTAAATCTGCTAGAGAAATTGTACTTGAGTTGGGACACTGTATTCCCTAGGCAGGGCACCTGAGGAAACACAAAAGTTTTGACTGCATTAAGGAACATTTTCACTGGCTGAATCTACATGCTGATGTGGCCCAGTGTGGTAAGCTATGTACACCTGTCTGGACACGCCCCTCTGCTGACTGCTCCTATGGCTCCTCCCACAGACCCCTGTATAAAGGTGATTGGAGGCACTGCTCCTCCCTCAGTCTCCGAGATGTCGTGGTCCCTTTTGCTGCTAATAAAAGCCTATCGTTCACCTCCTGTCTCCAAGAGTTATTGATGGTGCATCACCCATTATTGCAGAAGCTGTCCTCAGTGCCAACAAACCTCAGCCAGACTTCCTTCTAAAGTTCCCCTTCGGTCTTTGTCAGTCACTGCTACTCCATTTGAACAGTTGGGTCTGAATGTTGTGGGCCCAGTAGAAAGAAGCAAGTCAGGAAATCGCTTTATGTTGGTAATTACTGACTATGCTACTAAATATCCAGAAGTTGTTCCACTTAAAACTGTCAAGGCTAAGTCCATTGCTTTTTGTTTGGTGCAATTCTTTGCAAGGGTGGGGGTTCCTAAGGAAATTCTCACTGATCAGGGGACTAACTTCATGTCCAAGTTACTGAGGGACTGCTGGGGATTAAAGGCATCAGGACTACCCCAGACTGATGGGTTGACAGAGAGGTTCAACCAAACCCTTCAACAAATGCTCAGAAAGTAATTAAATGATACAGGATCTGATTGGGACCAATGGTGACCCTATTTGCATTTTGCTTATAGGGACGTACCTCAGGCATCAACCGGTTTTTCACCTTTTGAATTCTTATATGGACATGAGGTAAGAGGCTCACTTACTTTACCACTGGGAAAAGAGTCACAAAATAGCTGAGCCACAGAGTGTCAGAGCCCATGTTGTCCACATGAGGGAGAAATTGGAGAAAGCGGCTGCATTGGCTCAGCAGAATGTGATGGAGGCCCAACGGAACCAAAAAAAAAACTGGTACGACCAAACTGCCTGGGAGCAGAGTTTTTCCCTGGACAGAAAGCTTTGGTAATGTTCCCTACACGAGAGAGCTAGCTTTTAGCTAAGTGGCAAGGGCCTTATGAGATAACACGGAAAGTGGGTCCAACTACATATGAGATAGCAACTCCTGGCGAGGCACACCCGCAGAGAATTTTGCATGTTAACTTATTGGCTATGGTTTCCCAGGTCTGACCAGAAAGAGGTGTTGTTGATTGGACGTGTGGAAGAAGAGGATGATGATGAGGAGCAGTACCTGCTCCTGCCTTGCCCGATCTCGTCCACCTCACGGCTGATCAGCAGACCCAGGTCAGTGCCCTCTGTGTCCCGGAAGTTCTTAAAGAAATTCCTGGTCATACAGAAGTAACTGAACATAACATTGTGCTTAAAAAGAATGCTGCTGTGAGAAGAAGTCACTACAGAATCCCAGAGCGCCTCCTGGTGCCCTTAAGAAAGGAGATAGAACTGATGCTGTCCCTGGGCATCACTGAGGTATCAAGAAGTGAGTGGTGTAACCCCATTGTCTTGGTTCCAAAGGAAGATGGTACTATAAGATTCCATATAGATTTCTGTTTCTGAATGCAATCTCTGAATTTGATTCCTATCCAGTTCCTCACATTGATTAATTTATTGACCGGTTGGGCAAATCAAAATTTCTATCCATCATTGATCTCTGCAAAGGTTACTGACAGGTGCCGCTGACTCTACAGTCCCGTGAGCTGACAGCCTTCCGTAAGCCATGGGGTCTGTATCAGTTCACTGTAATGCCTTTTGGACCGAATGGTGCCCCAGCTACGTTCCAAAGATGAATGGATCAGGTGTTGTTGGGGTTTTCTGATTTTGCTGCAGCCTATTTGGACGATATTGTTGTTCACTGTACTACCTGGGAGGAGCATACAGGTCACCTGGAGCTGGTCATCGGATGTCTCCAGGAAGCCGGGTTGATTGTCAACCCCTCGAAGTGTCAGTTTGCCAAGACTGAGACTGAATATCTTGGCTACATTATTGGCAACAGGGTTATCAAACCTCAGACCCACAAACTTCAAGCCATTCAGTCCTGTCTGCATCCACAAAGACCCGCCTGAAGTCATTCCTTGAAATGTCAGGATGGTGCAGACGATCTGCGCCTAACTATTCCTCTCGTGCTGCTGTTCTCACAGAAATGATTTGGTGGGTGAGCCCTACTCAGCTGCAGTGGAGTGAGGAGGCAGTACCTCAAGGATGCGCTGAGTGAGAACCCTGTGTTGTATAGTCCTGACTTTACTTAAGATTCTGTGTAACAGACGGATGCCTCCGAGCGAGGTTTGGGAGTGGTGCTTTTGCAGGGAGAGCCCAATGATCGGCACCTAGTGGTTTACATCAGCAGGAAGTTTTTCCCGAGGGAGACTCGTCATTCCACTGTGGAGAAAGTATTCTTGGCAGTGAAATGTGCTTTGGACTCCCTCAAGTATTATCTCCTGAAAAGAGAGTTCATCCTGGAAACTGATCATAAAGTCCTGAGGTGGATGGAAAGGATGAAGGATGGTAATAGCTGTATCACCCACTGGTATTTGGCAATGTAGCCATATCAATTCACCATCCAGCACATACCCGGGCGAGATAACAACACTGCAGACTTTTTATCATGCTCTTAGGGTGTGATACCAGATAGAGGGGAGTGTGTGGCGGTTGCAATCAGCCAGACATATTAAAGTGTCCTGTAGCCGACCATCCTCCTGATAATCTGGTAAACAACTGAGCTGTTGCATTACAGATGGGGCTGGGTAATTGGCTTGTGCCATTCTGCTGCAGCCAGAGGGGTGTCCTCTGCAGCTGCTTCATTTATGCTGTATCTTTTTAAGGAGAAGAATGTTTCTCCCCTGCAATTTACTATGGACTGGCCAGCATCAAATGTAAACCCGCAGTCAGGAGATGAGTGGTACCTCTTGGTTTGAGGAGTATCTTACTATGTTGTTGTAACAACCAAGTTCTGTTTAGCTGGTTCAAGTTTGGACTCTAGAACAGTTCTGTTGAGTTTGTAAACTTTTTGGGTAATAGAACCCCTATTTTTTTCACCTTTACCTGTTCTCCTGGTTTTTTGCTCACCCTGGTCCTTCATAGATGGTGGCAGTGGTAGGACCAGCAGTAGGAGGTGCAGGAAAGGTGTTCTGATTTTCTTTCTCAACATGAAGAAGGTAGTAAGAGGAGGGGAAGTGCTGGCCGATTGGGAGCAGCTGGAGTTGGGGGAGCAGTCTGAATCTGGAGTGGAAGGTGGGGCTAGGTCCTCAGAAATAGAGGAGCCTCGGGAGCCCACGATTATCGACCTGGCCAATATTCTTCACACGTACATGGGGCAGCAGCAGGAATGAGATGACCAATTGACTGAAGAAACAGCACGCCGAGAGCAGTGATTTAAAGTGCTGCAGCACCAGTTCAATCTGCTTCAGTTAGAGGTGCAGGCCTGCACCCCTCCAATGTTTGATCAACCACCTGGTAAGACAGATACTGTGGGGGCAGATGTTGTGGGTTCAGGTGCAGGCCCCCCTCCTGCCCGGGTAAACTTCGGGGTCTCCCATGAGGATGGTTCTACAGCGGTACACTTGAGATCTACTCAGGAGCCAAAGCTTCAGTAGCTGACTGATCCTGATGATACTGAACATTTTCTTGTCACTTTTGAGAGAATAGCAACAGCATGCAGATGGCCAATTGAAGATGGGGCTTTTAGGCTCATTCCATTATTGACAGGCAAAGCTAGGAGTGCCTATGTTCCTATGGACATTGATCATGGTCTAGACTATGAGGAAATTAAAAGTGCTATTTTAAAAAAATATGATATAAATCCAGAAACCTACAGACAGAGATTTCGTAGCCTTGAGGTTGAACCCGATGAAGGCCCAAAAGAACTATATGACAGGTTAAAGGAGCTTTATGGGAAGTGGGTTCACCCGAAGGAGAAGACGGTGAATGAAAATGGAGAAATTATTGTCCTGGAACAATATCTGAGAATGCTTCCCCCTGAGCTATGGGTCTGGATTAAGGAGCACAACCCTGCAACGGCTGGAGAAGCAGCTGGCCTAGCTGATGTGTTTGTTGCTGCCAGACAGAAGAGGCAGCCATGGAGCTTCACTGCCTGGAAGTTGCCAGGGTGACTTGGATAGGTTAGGTGAGAGGGCAAATTCATGGCAGATGCAATTTAATGTGGACAAATGTGTGGTCATCCACTTTGGTTGCAAGAACAGGAAAACAGATTATTATCTTAACCGTGGCCGATTAGGAAAAGGGGAGATGCAACGAGACCTGGGTATCATTGTACACCAGTCATTGAAGGTGGGCATGCAGGTACAGCAGGCGGTGAAAAAGGCAAATGGTATGTTGGCATTCATAGCAAAAGGATTTGTGTACAGGAGCAGGGAGGTTCCACTGCAGTTGTACAAGGCCTTGGTGAGACCGTACCTAGAATATTGTGTGCAGTTTTGGTCCCCTAATCTGAGGAAAGACATTCTTGCCATAGAGGGAGTACAGAGAAGATTCACTAGATTGATTCCTGGTATGGCAGGACTTTCATATGAAGAAAGACTGGATCGACTAGGCCGGGGGTCGGCAACCTGCGGCTCCCGAGCCATTTGTGGCTCTTTCACCTCTGTGCTGCGGCTCCCTGTGGCTTTGGGAAATAATTGGTCAGTATTTAATTAAAATGTATTTTATGTTAGTTTGTTAGCTTTTGAAATGTAATTCTAAATTTGAAGATTATGGTGATCTTGTACAATCTAAGTGTGGCGACACATTTCCTGGCACATCCGAAACGGCTCACAATTAGCCAGCATTCCGGCTAAGGGAGATAGCCTACGGGGGTTTGTGAGTACGCGTCTTTTGCAGCATCTGCGTCCATGGGGGCTGGGTTGAGGGAGGCTTAAAAGCAAGGCTGTTTAGTTCGAATAAAGCTATCTTTGACTGCAGTTTACTGACACCGCTACAACGTGTTTTTATCGCTGGCTGTCCAGACGGAAGGTGCTGAAACGCTTTGTCGCGTGTCTGGAAGAAGTGAAAACTTTCCTGGGCAGCAAAGGGCTCACCTTTCCTGAGCTGGAACAGCCAGAGTGGCTGGAAAAGCTACACTTCATGGTAGACATGACAGCGCACCTGAACACGCTGAACACAGCTCTTCAGGGGAAAGGACGCACAGCCCTGCACGTGTTGGAGGATATTTTGGCATTCGAGCGCAAGTTGACAGTGCTTGCCAGAGATTTACAGAAAGGCACTTTGTCTCACTTCCCCAATTTGAGAGAGTTCAAACAAGGTCACGACATGATAAATTCGGAGTATTTACATTCTGCAATCATCGCAATGCAAACATCGTTTGGGAAACGCTTCTGTGAGTTCAGAGAGGAAAAAAACACATTATCCTTCCCGGTCACTCCCTTAAGCATCGATCCTTCCCTACTGAATACGACTGCATTGGCAGGTGTGAGTCAACCTGATCTTGAGATGGAACTGGCCGACATAGCCGACAAAGACATATGGGTGTCCAAGTTTAGACGCTTGACAGCAGACCTTGAAGATGTTGCCCGTCAGAAGGCCGTTCTTGCTCAGAAACACAAATGGAGTGATATTGAAAACCTTCCAAAACCGGACAAACTTGTGTTCGAAACATGGAATGCTATGCCCGACATTTATGTAAACATTAAAAAGTATGCGCTTTGAGTCCTGTCGATCTTTGGATCCACATATGTAAGTGAGCAGGTGTTCTCCAACATGAACTTTATTAAAAACAAACATCGCGCACGCCTCACAGATGACAGCTTGCGATCCTGTGTAAAGATGAAGGTGACGTCATACAGCCCTGATGTGCAGACGCTGTGCGCTGAGGTCCAGGAGCAGAAATCCCATTAACCAAGTATGATAAATATTTTAATTGCCTATTATTTTATGTATATTCATATTTTTTCATTGTTCAGTGAAATAGTCCTTTTATTTTTCAGGCTGACAGCTGGCTGACGTTATTTTTGGTTTGCTGCTGGCGGAAAATTTAAGTTCGGCGTTTTTCATAAATACAAGAAGGACTCAAATAGACATTGAGTATTTTACTTAAAAGTAACTTTCAACCCAACGTCTTTTTTTCGGAGTTCAAAATGTTTTTGTTGCATGCAGAAATGTAATTTCATTTTCTCTGCAGGAGTTCATCAATTTCATAAATGCAACACATTATAGTTTGTTTATACATAGCATAAAGGCAAAAAAAACGTTGAATGCAGTGTTATTTCATTTTAAATGTCAAACGGGTTTTGCGGCTCCCAGTGTTTTCTTTTCTGTGGGAAACGGGTCCAAGTGGCTCTTTCAGTGGTAAAGGTTGCTGACCCCTGGACTAGGCTTAATCTTCTAAATTCCAGTGAGTATGAGGGAATACTCATACCCTCGTATGAGTATTCATACGAGGGGTCACAGTTTAAGGATAAAGGGGAAGCCTTTTAGGACCGAGATGAGGAAAAACTTCTTCACACAGAGAGTGGTGAATCTGTGGAATTCTCTGCCACAGGAAACAGTTGAGTCCAGTTCATTGGCTATATTTAAGAGGAAGTTAGATATGGCCCTTGTGGTTAAAGGGATCGGGGGTATGGAGAGAAAGCAGGTCCAGGGTTCTGAGTTGGATGATCAGCCATGATCATACTGAATGGCGGTGCAGGCTCGAAGGGCCAAATGGCCTACTCCTGCACCTATTTTCTATGTTTCTATGTTTCTAAATTAACTAAGGATCACAAAGGGCCAGGTGTCTCCTGGTCCATACAAAGGGTGAATTCAGGGGGGTAGGGCTCCTGTAAAGGAGAAATCTACAGAGGTTAACTCATTTTCTAGATCTTCCAAGAGACTTATTTGTTACATGTGTGGTGAAGAGGGGCACACTAAATTTGATTGCCCCAAGAATTCTGTGAAACTAACCCAGATGCACTATGCGCCCAGAGATGACCTGAAGTCAAAGAGGGAGTCATGACAATCACAGAGAGAGAGATCATGGTGGAGGTGAATGGCTGTGGGCTAAAGGTGCTTATTGACAGCGGCAGTGACCAGACCCTTGTTCACAGACAGTTCATTCCTCCTCATAGTGTGTATATGACTGAGACTGTGAACATGGAGATGAAAAACCTTATCCCACAGCAGATGTTCATATCAAAGTGCAAGGCCAGAGTTATCTCCTGAACGTAGGGATTGCTGATCATCTCCCCTTTCCAATGGTGCTAGGTCGGGATTTGCCAGTTCCTCTTGATCTTTTGCATCCAATGTTGTAATGTTGCCCTTACATGAGCAAAAGCCAAGGACATCAAACAATCTACCCCACCTCTCAGTGAACTTCCTTTTTATAATGTTGAAATTGAACCTAAGGCTGGAAGGGATTGTAAAACTCGTAGCCAGAGAAGACAGGAAAAGTTTCAAAATACTGAAGTGAATCCATCCATTGAACCACACCCACCCCAGCTTTTGAGGTTTCAAATACCAACTGACATCGAGGCAATGTAGCACAATGATGTTATTCTAACTCCTTATTTTAAACAGGTCAGACACTTTAAGGAAGGGGAAAAAGTTGAACTGATGAATGGAAATGGATATTTTATAAAAAATAGGATATTGCACTGTCAGCAGGAGTCAGCGAAGCAGTTAATGGTACCTAAATCTGCTAGAGAAATTGTACTTGAGTTGGGACACTGTATTCCCTAGGCAGGGCACCTGAGGAAACACAAAAGTTTTGACTGCATTAAGGAACATTTTCACTGGCTGAATCTACATGCTGATGTGGCCCAGTGTGGTAAGCTATGTACACCTGTCTGGACACGCCCCTCTGCTGACTGCTCCTATGGCTCCTCCCACAGACCCCTGTATAAAGGTGATTGGAGGCACTGCTCCTCCCTCAGTCTCCGAGATGTCGTGGTCCCTTTTGCTGCTAATAAAAGCCTATCGTTCACCTCCTGTCTCCAAGAGTTATTGATGGTGCATCACCCATTATTGCAGAAGCTGTCCTCAGTGCCAACAAACCTCAGCCAGACTTCCTTCTAAAGTTCCCCTTCGGTCTTTGTCAGTCACTGCTACTCCATTTGAACAGTTGGGTCTGAATGTTGTGGGCCCAGTAGAAAGAAGCAAGTCAGGAAATCGCTTTATGTTGGTAATTACTGACTATGCTACTAAATATCCAGAAGTTGTTCCACTTAAAACTGTCAAGGCTAAGTCCATTGCTTTTTGTTTGGTGCAATTCTTTGCAAGGGTGGGGGTTCCTAAGGAAATTCTCACTGATCAGGGGACTAACTTCATGTCCAAGTTACTGAGGGACTGCTGGGGATTAAAGGCATCAGGACTACCCCAGACTGATGGGTTGACAGAGAGGTTCAACCAAACCCTTCAACAAATGCTCAGAAAGTAATTAAATGATACAGGATCTGATTGGGACCAATGGTGACCCTATTTGCATTTTGCTTATAGGGACGTACCTCAGGCATCAACCGGTTTTTCACCTTTTGAATTCTTATATGGACATGAGGTAAGAGGCTCACTTACTTTACCACTGGGAAAAGAGTCACAAAATAGCTGAGCCACAGAGTGTCAGAGCCCATGTTGTCCACATGAGGGAGAAATTGGAGAAAGCGGCTGCATTGGCTCAGCAGAATGTGATGGAGGCCCAACGGAACCAAAAAAAAAACTGGTACGACCAAACTGCCTGGGAGCAGAGTTTTTCCCTGGACAGAAAGCTTTGGTAATGTTCCCTACACGAGAGAGCTAGCTTTTAGCTAAGTGGCAAGGGCCTTATGAGATAACACGGAAAGTGGGTCCAACTACATATGAGATAGCAACTCCTGGCGAGGCACACCCGCAGAGAATTTTGCATGTTAACTTATTGGCTATGGTTTCCCAGGTCTGACCAGAAAGAGGTGTTGTTGATTGGACGTGTGGAAGAAGAGGATGACGATGAGGAGCAGTACCTGCTCCTGCCTTGCCCGATCTCGTCCACCTCACGGCTGATCAGCAGACCCAGGTCAGTGCCCTCTGTGTCCCGGAAGTTCTTAAAGAAATTCCTGGTCATACAGAAGTAACTGAACATAACATTGTGCTTAAAAAGAATGCTGCTGTGAGAAGAAGTCACTACAGAATCCCAGAGCGCCTCCTGGTGCCCTTAAGAAAGGAGATAGAACTGATGCTGTCCCTGGGCATCACTGAGGTATCAAGAAGTGAGTGGTGTAACCCCATTGTCTTGGTTCCAAAGGAAGATGGTACTATAAGATTCCATATAGATTTCTGTTTCTGAATGCAATCTCTGAATTTGATTCCTATCCAGTTCCTCACATTGATTAATTTATTGACCGGTTGGGCAAATCAAAATTTCTATCCATCATTGATCTCTGCAAAGGTTACTGACAGGTGCCGCTGACTCTACAGTCCCGTGAGCTGACAGCCTTCCGTAAGCCATGGGGTCTGTATCAGTTCACTGTAATGCCTTTTGGACCGAATGGTGCCCCAGCTACGTTCCAAAGATGAATGGATCAGGTGTTGTTGGGGTTTTCTGATTTTGCTGCAGCCTATTTGGACGATATTGTTGTTCACTGTGCTACCTGGGAGGAGCATACAGGTCACCTGGAGCTGGTCATCGGATGTCTCCAGGAAGCCGGGTTGATTGTCAACCCCTCGAAGTGTCAGTTTGCCAAGACTGAGACTGAATATCTTGGCTACATTATTGGCAACAGGGTTATCAAACCTCAGACCCACAAACTTCAAGCCATTCAGTCCTGTCTGCATCCACAAAGACCCGCCTGAAGTCATTCCTTGAAATGTCAGGATGGTGCAGACGATCTGCGCCTAACTATTCCTCTCGTGCTGCTGTTCTCACAGAAATGATTTGGTGGGTGAGCCCTACTCAGCTGCAGTGGAGTGAGGAGGCAGTACCTCAAGGATGCGCTGAGTGAGAACCCTGTGTTGTATAGTCCTGACTTTACTTAAGATTCTGTGTAACAGACGGATGCCTCCGAGCGAGGTTTGGGAGTGGTGCTTTTGCAGGGAGAGCCCAATGATCGGCACCTAGTGGTTTACATCAGCAGGAAGTTTTTCCCGAGGGAGACTCGTCATTCCACTGTGGAGAAAGTATTCTTGGCAGTGAAATGTGCTTTGGACTCCCTCAAGTATTATCTCCTGAAAAGAGAGTTCATCCTGGAAACTGATCATAAAGTCCTGAGGTGGATGGAAAGGATGAAGGATGGTAATAGCTGTATCACCCACTGGTATTTGGCAATGTAGCCATATCAATTCACCATCCAGCACATACCCGGGCGAGATAACAACACTGCAGACTTTTTATCATGCTCTTAGGGTGTGATACCAGATAGAGGGGAGTGTGTGGCGGTTGCAATCAGCCAGACATATTAAAGTGTCCTGTAGCCGACCATCCTCCTGATAATCTGGTAAACAACTGAGCTGTTGCATTACAGATGGGGCTGGGTAATTGGCTTGTGCCATTCTGCTGCAGCCAGAGGGGTGTCCTCTGCAGCTGCTTCATTTATGCTGTATCTTTTTAAGGAGAAGAATGTTTCTCCCCTGCAATTTACTATGGACTGGCCAGCATCAAATGTAAACCCGCAGTCAGGAGATGAGTGGTACCTCTTGGTTTGAGGAGTATCTTACTATGTTGTTGTAACAACCAAGTTCTGTTTAGCTGGTTCAAGTTTGGACTCTAGAACAGTTCTGTTGAGTTTGTAAACTTTTTGGGTAATAGAACCCCTATTTTTTTCACCTTTACCTGTTCTCCTGGTTTTTTGCTCACCCTGGTCCTTCACAGATGGTGGCAGTGGTAGGACCAGCAGTAGGAGGTGCAGGAAAGGTGTTCTGATTTTCTTTCTCAACATGAAGAAGGTAGTAAGAGGAGGGGAAGTGCTGGCCGATTGGGAGCAGCTGGAGTTGGGGGAGCAGTCTGAATCTGGAGTGGAAGGTGGGGCTAGGTCCTCAGAAATAGAGGAGCCTCGGGAGCCCACGATTATCGACCTGGCCAATATTCTTCACACGTACATGGGGCAGCAGCAGGAATGAGATGACCAATTGACTGAAGAAACAGCACGCCGAGAGCAGTGATTTAAAGTGCTGCAGCACCAGTTCAATCTGCTTCAGTTAGAGGTGCAGGCCTGCACCCCTCCAATGTTTGATCAACCACCTGGTAAGACAGATACTGTGGGGGCAGATGTTGTGGGTTCAGGTGCAGGCCCCCCTCCTGCCCGGGTAAACTTCGGGGTCTCCCATGAGGATGGTTCTACAGCGGTACACTTGAGATCTACTCAGGAGCCAAAGCTTCAGTAGCTGACTGATCCTGATGATACTGAACATTTTCTTGTCACTTTTGAGAGAATAGCAACAGCATGCAGATGGCCAATTGAAGATGGGGCTTTTAGGCTCATTCCATTATTGACAGGCAAAGCTAGGAGTGCCTATGTTCCTATGGACATTGATCATGGTCTAGACTATGAGGAAATTAAAAGTGCTATTTTAAAAAAATATGATATAAATCCAGAAACCTACAGACAGAGATTTCGTAGCCTTGAGGTTGAACCCGATGAAGGCCCAAAAGAACTATATGACAGGTTAAAGGAGCTTTATGGGAAGTGGGTTCACCCGAAGGAGAAGACGGTGAATGAAAATGGAGAAATTATTGTCCTGGAACAATATCTGAGAATGCTTCCCCCTGAGCTATGGGTCTGGATTAAGGAGCACAACCCTGCAACGGCTGGAGAAGCAGCTGGCCTAGCTGATGTGTTTGTTGCTGCCAGACAGAAGAGGCAGCCATGGAGCTTCACTGCCTGGAAGTTGCCAGGGTGACTTGGATAGGTTAGGTGAGAGGGCAAATTCATGGCAGATGCAATTTAATGTGGACAAATGTGTGGTCATCCACTTTGGTTGCAAGAACAGGAAAACAGATTATTATCTTAACCGTGGCCGATTAGGAAAAGGGGAGATGCAACGAGACCTGGGTATCATTGTACACCAGTCATTGAAGGTGGGCATGCAGGTACAGCAGGCGGTGAAAAAGGCAAATGGTATGTTGGCATTCATAGCAAAAGGATTTGTGTACAGGAGCAGGGAGGTTCCACTGCAGTTGTACAAGGCCTTGGTGAGACCGTACCTAGAATATTGTGTGCAGTTTTGGTCCCCTAATCTGAGGAAAGACATTCTTGCCATAGAGGGAGTACAGAGAAGATTCACTAGATTGATTCCTGGTATGGCAGGACTTTCATATGAAGAAAGACTGGATCGACTAGGCCGGGGGTCGGCAACCTGCGGCTCCCGAGCCATTTGTGGCTCTTTCACCTCTGTGCTGCGGCTCCCTGTGGCTTTGGGAAATAATTGGTCAGTATTTAATTAAAATGTATTTTATGTTAGTTTGTTAGCTTTTGAAATGTAATTCTAAATTTGAAGATTATGGTGATCTTGTACAATCTAAGTGTGGCGACACATTTCCTGGCACATCCGAAACGGCTCACAATTAGCCAGCATTCCGGCTAAGGGAGATAGCCTACGGGGGTTTGTGAGTACGCGTCTTTTGCAGCATCTGCGTCCATGGGGGCTGGGTTGAGGGAGGCTTAAAAGCAAGGCTGTTTAGTTCGAATAAAGCTATCTTTGACTGCAGTTTACTGACACCGCTACAACGTGTTTTTATCGCTGGCTGTCCAGACGGAAGGTGCTGAAACGCTTTGTCGCGTGTCTGGAAGAAGTGAAAACTTTCCTGGGCAGCAAAGGGCTCACCTTTCCTGAGCTGGAACAGCCAGAGTGGCTGGAAAAGCTACACTTCATGGTAGACATGACAGCGCACCTGAACACGCTGAACACAGCTCTTCAGGGGAAAGGACGCACAGCCCTGCACGTGTTGGAGGATATTTTGGCATTCGAGCGCAAGTTGACAGTGCTTGCCAGAGATTTACAGAAAGGCACTTTGTCTCACTTCCCCAATTTGAGAGAGTTCAAACAAGGTCACGACATGATAAATTCGGAGTATTTACATTCTGCAATCATCGCAATGCAAACATCGTTTGGGAAACGCTTCTGTGAGTTCAGAGAGGAAAAAAACACATTATCCTTCCCGGTCACTCCCTTAAGCATCGATCCTTCCCTACTGAATACGACTGCATTGGCAGGTGTGAGTCAACCTGATCTTGAGATGGAACTGGCCGACATAGCCGACAAAGACATATGGGTGTCCAAGTTTAGACGCTTGACAGCAGACCTTGAAGATGTTGCCCGTCAGAAGGCCGTTCTTGCTCAGAAACACAAATGGAGTGATATTGAAAACCTTCCAAAACCGGACAAACTTGTGTTCGAAACATGGAATGCTATGCCCGACATTTATGTAAACATTAAAAAGTATGCGCTTTGAGTCCTGTCGATCTTTGGATCCACATATGTAAGTGAGCAGGTGTTCTCCAACATGAACTTTATTAAAAACAAACATCGCGCACGCCTCACAGATGACAGCTTGCGATCCTGTGTAAAGATGAAGGTGACGTCATACAGCCCTGATGTGCAGACGCTGTGCGCTGAGGTCCAGGAGCAGAAATCCCATTAACCAAGTATGATAAATATTTTAATTGCCTATTATTTTATGTATATTCATATTTTTTCATTGTTCAGTGAAATAGTCCTTTTATTTTTCAGGCTGACAGCTGGCTGACGTTATTTTTGGTTTGCTGCTGGCGGAAAATTTAAGTTCGGCGTTTTTCATAAATACAAGAAGGACTCAAATAGACATTGAGTATTTTACTTAAAAGTAACTTTCAACCCAACGTCTTTTTTTCGGAGTTCAAAATGTTTTTGTTGCATGCAGAAATGTAATTTCATTTTCTCTGCAGGAGTTCATCAATTTCATAAATGCAACACATTATAGTTTGTTTATACATAGCATAAAGGCAAAAAAAACGTTGAATGCAGTGTTATTTCATTTTAAATGTCAGACGGGTTTTGCGGCTCCCAGTGTTTTCTTTTCTGTGGGAAACGGGTCCAAGTGGCTCTTTCAGTGGTAAAGGTTGCTGACCCCTGGACTAGGCTTAATCTTCTAAATTCCAGTGAGTATGAGGGAATACTCATACCCTCGTATGAGTATTCATACGAGGGGTCACAGTTTAAGGATAAAGGGGAAGCCTTTTAGGACCGAGATGAGGAAAAACTTCTTCACACAGAGAGTGGTGAATCTGTGGAATTCTCTGCCACAGGAAACAGTTGAGTCCAGTTCATTGGCTATATTTAAGAGGAAGTTAGATATGGCCCTTGTGGTTAAAGGGATCGGGGGTATGGAGAGAAAGCAGGTCCAGGGTTCTGAGTTGGATGATCAGCCATGATCATACTGAATGGCGGTGCAGGCTCGAAGGGCCAAATGGCCTACTCCTGCACCTATTTTCTATGTTTCTATGTTTCTAAATTAACTAAGGATCACAAAGGGCCAGGTGTCTCCTGGTCCATACAAAGGGTGAATTCAGGGGGGTAGGGCTCCTGTAAAGGAGAAATCTACAGAGGTTAACTCATTTTCTAGATCTTCCAAGAGACTTATTTGTTACATGTGTGGTGAAGAGGGGCACACTAAATTTGATTGCCCCAAGAATTCTGTGAAACTAACCCAGATGCACTATGCGCCCAGAGATGACCTGAAGTCAAAGAGGGAGTCATGACAATCACAGAGAGAGAGATCATGGTGGAGGTGAATGGCTGTGGGCTAAAGGTGCTTATTGACAGCGGCAGTGACCAGACCCTTGTTCACAGACAGTTCATTCCTCCTCATAGTGTGTATATGACTGAGACTGTGAACATGGAGATGAAAAACCTTATCCCACAGCAGATGTTCATATCAAAGTGCAAGGCCAGAGTTATCTCCTGAACGTAGGGATTGCTGATCATCTCCCCTTTCCAATGGTGCTAGGTCGGGATTTGCCAGTTCCTCTTGATCTTTTGCATCCAATGTTGTAATGTTGCCCTTACATGAGCAAAAGCCAAGGACATCAAACAATCTACCCCACCTCTCAGTGAACTTCCTTTTTATAATGTTGAAATTGAACCTAAGGCTGGAAGGGATTGTAAAACTCGTAGCCAGAGAAGACAGGAAAAGTTTCAAAATACTGAAGTGAATCCATCCATTGAACCACACCCACCCCAGCTTTTGAGGTTTCAAATACCAACTGACATCGAGGCAATGTAGCACAATGATGTTATTCTAACTCCTTATTTTAAACAGGTCAGACACTTTAAGGAAGGGGAAAAAGTTGAACTGATGAATGGAAATGGATATTTTATAAAAAATAGGATATTGCACTGTCAGCAGGAGTCAGCGAAGCAGTTAATGGTACCTAAATCTGCTAGAGAAATTGTACTTGAGTTGGGACACTGTATTCCCTAGGCAGGGCACCTGAGGAAACACAAAAGTTTTGACTGCATTAAGGAACATTTTCACTGGCTGAATCTACATGCTGATGTGGCCCAGTGTGGTAAGCTATGTACACCTGTCTGGACACGCCCCTCTGCTGACTGCTCCTATGGCTCCTCCCACAGACCCCTGTATAAAGGTGATTGGAGGCACTGCTCCTCCCTCAGTCTCCGAGATGTCGTGGTCCCTTTTGCTGCTAATAAAAGCCTATCGTTCACCTCCTGTCTCCAAGAGTTATTGATGGTGCATCACCCATTATTGCAGAAGCTGTCCTCAGTGCCAACAAACCTCAGCCAGACTTCCTTCTAAAGTTCCCCTTCGGTCTTTGTCAGTCACTGCTACTCCATTTGAACAGTTGGGTCTGAATGTTGTGGGCCCAGTAGAAAGAAGCAAGTCAGGAAATCGCTTTATGTTGGTAATTACTGACTATGCTACTAAATATCCAGAAGTTGTTCCACTTAAAACTGTCAAGGCCAAGTCCATTGCTTTTTGTTTGGTGCAATTCTTTGCAAGGGTGGGGGTTCCTAAGGAAATTCTCACTGATCAGGGGACTAACTTCATGTCCAAGTTACTGAGGGACTGCTGGGGATTAAAGGCATCAGGACTACCCCAGACTGATGGGTTGACAGAGAGGTTCAACCAAACCCTTCAACAAATGCTCAGAAAGTAATTAAATGATACAGGATCTGATTGGGACCAATGGTGACCCTATTTGCATTTTGCTTATAGGGACGTACCTCAGGCATCAACCGGTTTTTCACCTTTTGAATTCTTATATGGACATGAGGTAAGAGGCTCACTTACTTTACCACTGGGAAAAGAGTCACAAAATAGCTGAGCCACAGAGTGTCAGAGCCCATGTTGTCCACATGAGGGAGAAATTGGAGAAAGCGGCTGCATTGGCTCAGCAGAATGTGATGGAGGCCCAACGGAACCAAAAAAAAAACTGGTACGACCAAACTGCCTGGGAGCAGAGTTTTTCCCTGGACAGAAAGCTTTGGTAATGTTCCCTACACGAGAGAGCTAGCTTTTAGCTAAGTGGCAAGGGCCTTATGAGATAACACGGAAAGTGGGTCCAACTACATATGAGATAGCAACTCCTGGCGAGGCACACCCGCAGAGAATTTTGCATGTTAACTTATTGGCTATGGTTTCCCAGGTCTGACCAGAAAGAGGTGTTGTTGATTGGACGTGTGGAAGAAGAGGATGACGATGAGGAGCAGTACCTGCTCCTGCCTTGCCCGATCTCGTCCACCTCACGGCTGATCAGCAGACCCAGGTCAGTGCCCTCTGTGTCCCGGAAGTTCTTAAAGAAATTCCTGGTCATACAGAAGTAACTGAACATAACATTGTGCTTAAAAAGAATGCTGCTGTGAGAAGAAGTCACTACAGAATCCCAGAGCGCCTCCTGGTGCCCTTAAGAAAGGAGATAGAACTGATGCTGTCCCTGGGCATCACTGAGGTATCAAGAAGTGAGTGGTGTAACCCCATTGTCTTGGTTCCAAAGGAAGATGGTACTATAAGATTCCATATAGATTTCTGTTTCTGAATGCAATCTCTGAATTTGATTCCTATCCAGTTCCTCACATTGATTAATTTATTGACCGGTTGGGCAAATCAAAATTTCTATCCATCATTGATCTCTGCAAAGGTTACTGACAGGTGCCGCTGACTCTACAGTCCCGTGAGCTGACAGCCTTCCGTAAGCCATGGGGTCTGTATCAGTTCACTGTAATGCCTTTTGGACCGAATGGTGCCCCAGCTACGTTCCAAAGATGAATGGATCAGGTGTTGTTGGGGTTTTCTGATTTTGCTGCAGCCTATTTGGACGATATTGTTGTTCACTGTGCTACCTGGGAGGAGCATACAGGTCACCTGGAGCTGGTCATCGGATGTCTCCAGGAAGCCGGGTTGATTGTCAACCCCTCGAAGTGTCAGTTTGCCAAGACTGAGACTGAATATCTTGGCTACATTATTGGCAACAGGGTTATCAAACCTCAGACCCACAAACTTCAAGCCATTCAGTCCTGTCTGCATCCACAAAGACCCGCCTGAAGTCATTCCTTGAAATGTCAGGATGGTGCAGACGATCTGCGCCTAACTATTCCTCTCGTGCTGCTGTTCTCACAGAAATGATTTGATGGGTGAGCCCTACTCAGCTGCAGTGGAGTGAGGAGGCAGTACCTCAAGGATGCGCTGAGTGAGAACCCTGTGTTGTATAGTCCTGACTTTACTTAAGATTCTGTGTAACAGACGGATGCCTCCGAGCGAGGTTTGGGAGTGGTGCTTTTGCAGGGAGAGCCCAATGATCGGCACCTAGTGGTTTACATCAGCAGGAAGTTTTTCCCGAGGGAGACTCGTCATTCCACTGTGGAGAAAGTATTCTTGGCAGTGAAATGTGCTTTGGACTCCCTCAAGTATTATCTCCTGAAAAGAGAGTTCATCCTGGAAACTGATCATAAAGTCCTGAGGTGGATGGAAAGGATGAAGGATGGTAATAGCTGTATCACCCACTGGTATTTGGCAATGTAGCCATATCAATTCACCATCCAGCACATACCCGGGCGAGATAACAACACTGCAGACTTTTTATCATGCTCTTAGGGTGTGATACCAGATAGAGGGGAGTGTGTGGCGGTTGCAATCAGCCAGACATATTAAAGTGTCCTGTAGCCGACCATCCTCCTGATAATCTGGTAAACAACTGAGCTGTTGCATTACAGATGGGGCTGGGTAATTGGCTTGTGCCATTCTGCTGCAGCCAGAGGGGTGTCCTCTGCAGCTGCTTCATTTATGCCATATCTTTTTAAGGAGAGGAATGTTTTCTCTCCCCTGCAATTTACTATGGACTGGCCAGCATCAAATATAAACCCGCAGTCAGGAGATGAGTGGTACCTCTTGGTTTGAGGAGTATCTTACTATGTTGTTGTAACCAAGTTCTGTTTAGCTGGTTCAAGTTTGGACTCTAGAACAGTTCTGTTGAGTTTGTAAACTTTTTGGGTAATAGAACCCCTATTTTTTTCACCTTTACCTGCTCTCCTGGTTTTTTGCTCACCCTGGTCCTTCACAGGCTTCAATGACTACCCTTTGGTAACACTTACATCCATAGTGAAGTGTTTTGAGAGGTTTGTGATGAAATATACCAACTCCTGCCTGAGATGTGACTTGGATCCCCATTCAATATGTTTACTAGAGCAGCAGGTCCCCAGCAAATGCCATCTCATTGGCTCTTCACTCAAGAGATCTGGGGAACCAAGATGCGTACATCAGGATGCTCCTTAACGACTACAGCTCAGCATTCAATAGCATCTCCCATTAAAACTAATCAGTCAGCTTCAAGACCTTGGCCTCAATAGCTCCCTGTGCAATTAGATCCTCTACTTCCTTACTTGCAGACCCCAGTCAGTTTGGATTGGCAACATTCTCTCCAGAATTTCCATATAGGTCCACCAAAATGCTGTGTGCTTAGTCCCCTGTTCTATTTGCTTTATATTTATGACTGTGTGGCTAAGCTATATTCAAGTTTATTGACAACACCACAGTCGTTGGCAGAATCAAAGGTGGTGACAAATCAGCATATAGGAGGGAGATTGAAAACCTGGCTGAGCGGGGCCACAGCAACAACCTATTACTCAATGTAGCGAGACCAAGGAGCTGATCATTGACTTCAGGAGGAGGAAACCAGAGGCCCATGAGCCAGACATCGGAAGATCAGAGGTGGAGAGGGTCAACAATTTTAAATTCCTCATTGTTACTATTTCAGAGGACCTGCTCTGGGCCCAGCACAATGTACAATTATGAAGAAGGCGAGGCAGTGCCTCTAGGTAGTGTTTTGTGAAGATTCAGCATGACATCTAAAACTTTGACAAACTTCTAAGATATATAATGGAACATATATTGACTGGCTGCATCAGTCTGGTATGGAGGCATCAATTCTCTTGAATGTAAGATCCTACAGTATCCATCATCAGGGATCTGCTCCACTCGTGTCATGCTCTCTTCTTGCTGCTGCCTCTAGGAAGAAGGTAAGAGCCTCAGAACTCTCACCTCCAATTCAGGAACAATTAGTACTTCTCATCCATCAGCCTTGTGAACCAAAGCAGGTAACTTCTCTTGCCCCATAACTGGAATGTTTGCACAACTAATGGACTCACTTTCAAGGACTCTCCATATCATGTTCTCAATATTTATTGTTTTTTATTATTAGTTATTTATGTTTTTGCAGTTTGGTAACTTTTGCACATCAGTTGAACACCCAAGTCAGTGCAGTTTCATTGATTTATGATATTCTATTATGGATTTATTGAGTAAGCTTGCAAGAAAATGAATCTCTGGGTTGTAAATGGTGACATATATATATATATATATATATATACTTTCTGCTTTGAGTGCACATCAAATGTTGTTTCAAACTTGTGGTCATACAGTTAAAACAGAAAGTAAACTTTGACATCACTATGCTGGGATGTGTTCTGTCCACTTCAGTATCATACTATGAAGTTGGTAGACTGTTACCTCAGGAGTCTTTAACATTGACTGGAACCAATGAAGACTCATCACATCAGATCAAAAAGGAGCAAACTGGATCAATATCCTCATCTATTGAACATTGCTCAGGAGAAAGCAATAACACAATAGTGTGTGAATGGGGGGACTTAGCCATCCATCAGAAAGGCTGATTCAATACTATGATTACTGGTCCTGACTGGAGTAGTACTGCACAAAAACATCCATGTTCTTTGTCCAGCTGTGCTAGTTCCATTTGTCCACCTTATTCCGTACCCTATATCTTGCCTATCTACGTGCCTGTCTAAATGTCTCTTAAATGCGGTGATCATACTTCACTATTTCCTTAAAATGCACTTTAGGTACCAACCATTCACAATGGAAAAAAAAATCCTCAAATCTTTAAAAGTCTTCTTCCTCTTACCACATGGGAAATAGAAACTATTTATCTGTATGCTCGTTTTATATACCTCTACCAGGTCATCCTGCTGCCCCACCCCACCCCAAACTCCCTTGTTCCAGGAAAAACAAGCCCAGCCTATTCAGTCTCTCCCCATAACTCGTGCTTCAATCCAAGCAATGTCTTGGAGAACCTCCTCTGCACATCAGCTCAGTCGCATAGCAACCAAAACTACATACAATTCAAGTGTTTTGTAAAGTTGCAATGTAACATCCCAACTTTTATGTTCCGTACCCTGTCCTATGTAGACGATCATGCCATCTGCCATTTTCACTGCTTTATCTGTGTTGCCACTTTCATGCACCTACCATTCTATTAAAATAAACTCTTTCTGGCATCCCCCTATGTTCTTCCTATCACTAAAACTATGTACCCCAATATTAGCCATTTCTGTCCACTCTGTCTATGCCTCCCATCGTACACACACCTCTTATCAAGTTACCTCTTATCCTCCTTTTCTCCAAATAGAAAAGCCCAAGTTTGCTTAACTTTTCCTCATAAGACCTGCTCTCCAATCCAGGCAGCATTCAGGTAACCAAAGTTTTAGAGCCAGAGAATTACCTCGCAACCCTTGAACTCAGTTCCCTACTAAGGAAGGCCAACACTGAATATGCCTTCTTAACCACCCTATCAACATGCACAGTAACTTTGAAGGGTCTATCAATGTGGACCCCAAGATCCCTATTTCTCTATGCTGCTCAGAATCCTACGATTAACCTTGTAATAAAAAAACATTCTTCCAAAGTGAATCACTTCACGTTTCCAGACTGAACTGCATCTGCCTCCTTGCTGCCCAGCTCGGCATCCTATCAATATCCCGTTGCAACCTAAGACAACCTTCTACATATCCACAACACTATCATCCTTTGTTATCACCTGAAACCTTATTAATCTACCCTTTTAGTTCCTCATCCAAGTCACTGAGAAAGATCACAAAGAGCAGGGGTGCCAGAGCAGATCCCTGCGGAACACCAACCTCCAGGCAGAATACGCTCCATCTACTACCAACACCTCCCTTCTGTGGGCAAGCCAATATCGAATCCAACTTTCCCTGGATCCCATGCCTCCTGATTTTCTGAATGAGCCTACTGCAGGCAAGCTTCAACGCCTTACTAAAACCCATATATACCACATCCACTATTCTACCTTCATCAATCTGCTTTGTTACTTCCTCAAAGAATTCAAACCAGCTCATGAGGCTTAGCCTGCTCCTCACAAAGCCATGCTTACTATCCCTAATCAAACTTTGTTTCTCCAAATGTTCATTAATCCTGTTTCTCAGAATCCTCTCCAATAGTTTATCCACCACTGACATAAGACTCACTGATCTATAAATTCCAGGGTTATTGCTATTAACTTTCTTGATATGACACGTGCCACTCTCCAATCTTCTGCTACTACTCCTATAGCCAGTGAATAGTCAAAGATCGCCAAAGTCACAGCTATCTTTCCCATGCTTCCTATAGTTGCCTGGTGGGTATTACATAAGCCTGGAGGTTTAACTATTCCAATGTTTTTCAAAAGTTCCAGTTCATCCTCTTTCTTAATGTCAACATGTTCCAGCAAGTAGCCTGTTCTATGCTGTCCTCATATTTGTCACGATCCCTCTCACTGGTAAATACTGAAGCAAAATATTCATTAAGGACCTTCCCTACCTCCTCCAACTCCAGACATATTTCCTCCTTTATCCCTGATCAGTCCTATTCTCTGTCTAGTCATCCTGCTCTTCACGTACATGTTGAAAGCCTTGGGCTTTCCTTAATGCTGCTCACCAAGGTCTTCTCATGTCCCTATCTAGCTCTCCTAAGTCCTTTCTTAAGATCTTTTCTGGTTACCTTACAACTCTCAAGAGCCTTGACTGACCCTTGCTTCCTAAAGTTTAGATGTTTTCTTTTGATTTGATATTCCCAATCTCTTGTTCATTCACCCTACCATCGTTTGCCTGCCTCAATGGGACAATCCTCTCCAGAACCCCATGTGACACCACTCAACCAGTTAGCCTACCTCAGTCCTGAGATTCTACCAATAACAGATGTGTTATTGGCAAATTCATTGATGGCATTTGAGCTGTGCCTACCCACACAGTCATGAGTGTAGAGATGGGACATCATTGGGCTAAGCACACATCCTTGAGGTATGACTCTTTGTTCATGCCACCTGCAAAATTACTAATTATACTTCTTATAAGCACATCCAGTTCATTAAAATGTATTACAAACAGGAGTACCAGGAATGATTCCTGTTGTCTACCATTATTCACATACTTCCTATTAAAATAACACCCTTCCTATACCACCCTCTGATTTGAATATGTCAGGGCTATAGATTTGAATAGTTCAAAATCCAAGGCAGATTTTCCCCTATCTGTGTACCATTGCGGCAGAGACAGATCAAACATATCTAGGGGTAAGCGACAATGAAGGAACGGCGATATGTTTCCAAGTCAGGATGGTGAGCGACTTAGAGGGGGATTTCCAAGTGGTGGTGTCCCAGGTGTTTGCTGTTCTTGTCTTTCTAAATGTTAGAGGTTGTGGGTCCAGAAGGTGCTGCCTTAGGGATTTTGGTATATTGTTGCAGTGCACCTTACAGATAATACATACTACTGCATCTGTTTGTTGATGGTGGAGGGATTGGATGCTTGTGGAAGGGTACCAATCAAGTGGGCTGCCCTCTACTGGATGGTGTCAAGCTTCTTGAGTGTTGATGGAGCTGCCCTCATCCAGTGATGGTGAATATTCCATTACACTCCTGACCTTGTAGCCTTGTAGCCTTGTAGATGGTGGACGGGCTTCGGGGAGTCAGGAGGTGAGTTACACATCGCAGGGTTCCCAGTCTTTGATCTGCTCCGGTAGCCACGGTGTTTATATGGATAGATCAGTTCAGTTTCCTGTCATTGGTAACCCCCAGGATGTTGATAGTATTCAGTGAGGTGATGCCACTGAAAGTCAAGGGACGATGGTTAGAGCCTCTCTTGTTGGCGATAGTCATTTGTGTTACTTGTTACTTGTCAGCCCAAGAATGGATATTGTCCAGGTCCTGCTGCATTTGGGTTGAACTGCTTCACTATCTGAGGAGTCATGAATGGTGCAGAACATTGTGCAGTCATCTGCAAACATCCTTACTTCTGATCTTATGACAGAAGAAAGGTCATTGATAAAGCAGCTGAAGATGATTGTCCTTGGACACTCCATCATTCTGAGGAACTCCTGCAGTGATGTCCTGAGGATGAGATGATTGACCTCCAACCAACACAACCATCTTCCTTTGTGTCAGGTCTGGTTCCAACCATCGGAGGGTTTTCCTCTAATTCCCATTGACTCAATTTTAGCTAGTGCACCTTGATGCCATACTCGATCAAATGCTGCCTTGACATCGAGGGCTACCACTCTTACCTCACCTCTGGTATTTAGCTCTTTGGTCCATCTTTGGACCGAGGAGGTGATGAGGTCAGGAGCTGGGTATCCGTAAGCAGATTATTGCTAAGTAGTTGCTGCATGGTAATTTTGTTGATGACCCCTTCCACGCCTTTGCTGATGATTGACAGTAGGCTGACAGGGAGTAACTGGCTGGGTTGGACTTGTCCTGTTTATTGTGTCCAGGACATACCTGGGCAATTTCCCACATTGCCGGGTAGATGCTGGTGTTGTAGCTGTTCTGGAACAGCTTGGCTAGTGGTGTGGCAAGTTTTAGAGCACAAGCCTTCAGGACTATTGCTGGGATTTTGTCTGGGCCCAAAGCCTTCGCAGTATTCAGTGCTTTCAGCTGTTTCTTGATATCACATGGAGGGAATCGGATTGGCTGCATACTGACATCTGGGATGCTGGGGAATTCTGAGGAGGCCGAGCTGGATCATCTACTCGGCACTTCTGACTGAAGATTGTTGCAAATGCCTCGGCCTCATCTTTTGCACAGCTGTGCTGGGCTCCTCTATCGTTGAGGATGGGGATATTTGTGGAGCCTCCTCCTCCAGCGAGTTGTTTGATTGTTCACCGTCGTTCATAGCTCAATGTGGCAGGACTACAGAGCTTAGATTTGATCTGTTGGTTGTGGGACCACTTAGCTTATGGTGTTTGGCATGCAAGTAGTCCTGTATTGTGGCTTCACCAGAGTGACGCCTCATATTGAGGTATGCCTGGTGTTCTCGGCATGCCCTCCTGCACTCCTCATTGAAACAGGGTTGATCCCCTGTCCTGTGGTAATGTTAAGAGTGGGGGATATGCCGGGCCATGGGGTTACAGATTGTAGTTGAGTACATTTCTGCTGCCGACTGCCCACAGTGCCTCATTGATGCCCGGTCTTGGGCTGCGGAACTGTTCGAAGTCCATTCCAGTTAGCACGGTGGTAGCGCTGCACAATGCAGTGGACAGTTTCTTCATTGTGGAGATGGGATTTAGTCTCCACAAATACGAGTGAGTGGAGAGGCAATGCGTTTCTCCCGAAGTTGATATGCACCTCCAGGATTTGAGCGTATTCAGCTCCAAGTAGTTGTGCTGGCACAAGGGCATTAGTTTGTTTTCTTCAAAGAGGTAGTGGATGTTGTGTATTTAATATTTGAGTAATATTTTAATTCTGTTGTTTGATTAAGCATTCTTTGTTGTTTACAGTATTAATTATGGGTTATATGTACAAGTAGGCACATATCACAATGCCACTGAAGTCATATTTGTGCATCACTAAAGTAAAAATGAAACTAAGAGTACACACTGTCCTGGATCCTATGTTTTTCTTTCAAATAGCTTTATGTTTTGGAGTTACAAAACATAACAGTGGTGACGAGGAAGTTTTAAACAAACCTGAGATGACTGAGATAACCTGTTGAAGTGCAGCGAGGCATTTGAATAAAAGAAAAGCAGCACTGCATGGTGTCTTTTGGAAGGACAGAGAGGAATGGTCAAGTTTTTTTAAAAAGGCAGAAGACAGATGAATTCATGGGCTCATAAACAGTAACTACCTCATTGCTCAGTCTTGAACTAGCCTTTCCATAATGATGATTATTCCGAGTGACCTGTGTATTTTCATTGATTCTTCTCTGAGTAAACTCTCATCCATGTTTTACACTCGAGTCTCCGGTTATTTAGAGTACTGATGGATTGCTTGATTTAGTTATTTATTTGTTTGTTTATTCATTTATTTAGATTTACTAGAATGTTACCTGGGTTTCAGCACCTAACTTAAAGAGAAAGGTTGAACAGGTTAGGTCTTTATTCTTTGGAGCATTGAAGGTTGAGGGGGGACTTGATAGAGGTATTTAAAATTATGAGGGAGATAGATAGAGTTGACGTGGTTAGGCTTTTTCCATTGTAAATAGGGGAGATTCAAACAAGAGGACATGAGTTGAGAGTTAGGGGGCAAATGTTTAGGGGGTAACACGAGGGGGAGTTTCTTTATTCAGAGAGTGTAGGTGTGTGGAACGAGCTTCCAGTAGAAGTGGTAGAGGCAGGTTCGGTATTGTCATTTAAAGTAAAATTAGATAGGTATATGGACAGGAAAGGAATGGAGGGTTGTGAGCTGAGTGTGGGTCAGTGGGACTAGGTGAGAGTAAGTGTTCGGCACGGACAAAAATGCCTGTTTTCGTGCTGTAATTGTTGGTTATATGGTAAATGGTAGGGTATTGAAGAATGCAGTAGAACTGAGTGATCTAGGAATAACGGGGCATAGTTCCTTTAGAAATGGTTTGACTCGTTTGATTACTGGTTTGGATGCTGCAATTAGCAGATAAGTGATCTGAGAGTCTAACGAGAGGTCGAGGGACTGTTTTATAGGCACCTGGTATGTTAGTGTAAACCAGCGACAGTGCATTTTCGCCTCTGGTAGCAAAACCAACACCCTGGTGGAATTTAGGCAGGATTATCTTTAGATGCTCATGGGTAAAATCGCCTGTAATAACTAAGATACCTTCGGGATGTTTGGTTTCAAATTTACCGAGGGCGTAGCAGAGCTCACACAGTGCCTCACCCACATTAGCGGGGGACGGGGACGGGGGCGGGGTATATACTAATTTAACTGCCGTGAACACCTTCAGTGTAGACTTTGGCACGCACTTCACAAAAGTGAGCTCAATCATCAGTGAACAATGGGACGCCACCTCTAAAGCGTCCATACACCAGTTCTTACGCAGGTGGCGCCATCGCGGCATTTGCCTGAGATTCCTGTCGGCCCAAAACGTGCTGAAACCGTCGAGCTGGATGGCCGCGCCTGTGGTGGATTCATGAAGACATGATTCCGTGAGAATGAGCGCGCAGATGTTTTTTCTCTCGCTGGTTCAGCCTCGGGTGTAGTTAGTCCAGTTGATTTTCAGGTAAATGGACGTTTGCCTGTAAGAACGAGGGAAGAGCCAGTCTGAGGGGTTTTGACCGAAGTTGCTCCCGGATTCCAGCGCGTTTCCCTCTTTTTTGTTTCCTTGCGCATTTACCCTCATTACTGATCAACCACTAGCGTCCATCTTCAATCCAGAGAAGGGTGTTCCACTAACAGCTGCAGCACGAATGAGGCTGTATAAGACACCAGTGAGGATCCTCTTCTGTATACTCCCTATCTTACCTTCATATTTAATAGTTTTCTCCTTTGTCTTATTAGTTATTCTGTTGCTTTTTAAAAGCTTTCCAATCCTCTAACTTCTCTCTAATTATTGCTATAATATATGCTCTCTCTTTGGCTTTAACGCTGTCTTTGACGTCCCTTGTCAGCCATGGTTGCCTCATCCTCCCTTTAGAATACTTCTCCTTTGGGATGAAGCTGTTGTCCAGAGTCTGAAAACTTACACTTGTTCCTTTATCACACTTTATTTGTTTGTGAACAAGACGGCCCCTGTAAGCAAACTGCATTTTATACAGATATTCACCAATTGGTAACCTTGTGTATGTTCAAATTCTTTTACATAATCAATCACCAATCACAGTACAATAACACAGGCACTAATAGCCAATAGAATCTACACATTAAATGCCATTAATACTTAAGAATTAGTAAAATAATTATAAAAATAACAGATTGATAAAATAATAGCAAGTGTCATACTAGAATCCATTGCATCCATAACCATATACCAATCTCTGCACGGAAACAGGCCATCTCGGCCCTTCTAGTCCATGCTGAACACTTATTCTCACCTAGTCCCACTGGCTTGCACTCAGCCCATAACCCTCCATTCCTTTCCTGTCCATATACCTATCCAATTTTACTTTAAATGACAATATTGAACCTGCCTCTACCACTTCTACTGGAAGCTCGTTCCACACAGCTACCACTCTGAGTAAAGAAGTTACCCCTCGTGTTACCCCTAAACTTTTGCCCCCTAACTCTCAACTTAAGTCCTCTTGTTTGAATCTTCCCTACCCTCAATGGAAAAAAACCTATCCACGTCAACTCTATCTATCCCCCTCATAATTTTAAATACCTCTATCAAGTTCCCCCTCAACCTTCTACACTCCAAGGAATAAAGACCTAACTTGTTCAACCTTTCTCTGTAACTTAGGTGCTGAAACCCAGGTAACATTCTAGTAAATTTTCTCTGTACTCGCTCTATTTTGTTGACATCTTTCCCATAATTTGGTGACCAGAACTGTACACAATACTCCAAATTTGGCCTTACCATTGCACAATTTTAACATTACATCCCAACCCCTATACTCAATACTCTGATTTATAAGGTCCAGCAAACCAAAAGCTTTCTACACCACCCAAACCACATGAGATTCCACCTTCAGGGAACTAAGCACCATTATTCCTAGATCACACTGTTCTATTGCATTCTTCAATGCCCTACCATTTACCATGTATGTCCTATTTGGATTATTCCTACCAAAATGTAGCACCTCATACTTATCAGCATCAAACTCCATCTGCCATCTTTCAGCCCACTCCTAACTGGCCTAAATCTCTCTGCAAGCTTTGAAAACCTACTTCATTATCCACAACGCCACCTATCTTAGTATCATCTGCATACTTACTAATCCAATTTAGCATCCCATCATCCAGATCAGTAATGTACATGACAAAAAACATTGGACCCAGTACAGATCCCTGAGGCACACCACTAGTCACCAGCCTCCAACCTGACACTTATCCACCACTACTCTCTGGTATCTCCCATCCAGCCACTGTTGAATCCTTTTTACTACTTCAATATTTGTACCTAAAGATTGAACCTTCCTAACTAACCTTCAGTGTGGAACCTTGTCAAAGGCCTTACTGATGTCCATATAGACAACATCCACTGCTTTACCCTCGTCAATTTTCCTAGTAACCTCTTCAAAAAATTCAATAAGATTTGTCAAACATGACCTTCCATGCACAAATCCGTCTTTGCTGTTCCTAATCAGACCCTGTCTATCCAGATAATTATATATACCATCTCTAAGAATACTTTCCATTAATTTACCCACCACTGATGTCAAACTTACAGGCCCATAATTGTTAGGTTTACTTTTAGAACCCTAGGCAGTGGAACTGCCTGGTACTATTGGGGCCCCGGGAGAGGGGGGCCGTGAGCTGTCCATACTTTCCAGGAGCTACCTTAATCTCCCAGTAGCACTCACATCGACGGTGATGAAATGTTTTGAGAGCTTGGTCATGACTAGACTGAACTCCTGCCTCAGCAAAACCTAGACCCATTGCAATTTGCCTATCACCACAATAGGTCAATGGCAGATACAATCTCAATAGCTCTTCATACGACTTTAGACCAACTGAACAACATAAGCACCTATGTCAGGATGTGGTCATCGACTATAGCTCATTAATACCATTATTCCCACAATCCTAATTGAGAAGTTACAGAACCTGGGCCTCTATACCTTCCTCTGCAATTGGATCCTCTATCCTCTATTTCTCTATGCTGCTCATAATCCTACGATTAACCTTGTAATAAAAAAACATTCTTCCAAAGTGAATCACTTCATGTTTCCAGACTGAACTGCATCTGCCTCCTTGCTGCCCAGCTCGGCATCCTATCAATATCCCGTTGCAACCTAAGACAACCTTCTACATATCCACAACACTATCATCCTTTGTTATCACCTGAAACCTTATTAATCTACCCTTTTAGTTCCTCATCCAAGTCACTGAGAAAGATCACAAAGAGCAGGGGTGCCAGAGCAGATCCCTGCGGAACACCAACCTCCAGGCAGAATACACTCCATCTTCTACCAACACCTCCCTTCTGTGGGCAAGCCAATATTGAATCCAAGTTTCACTGGATCCCATGCCTCCTGATTTTCTGAATGAGCCTACTGCGGGCAAGCTTCAACGCCTTACTAAAACCCATATACACCATATCCACTACTCTACCTTCATCAATCTGCTTTGTTACGGGGGGGACGTCATGTGATGACGTAGGATTGAGACGCTGGAACCCAGCCCTCCCATAAAAAATCAATAAATTAATGTTTAAGTGAAGAAAAGTCAGTCAATATTTTCTTAAGGTTACTTATAAATGACTCCGGATTGTTTTAAGCTATGCCTCATAAACAGAGGATGAAGAAAACTACTACCGCGAAGACAACTCAGGTTGGAACAGAATCAAGGCCCACTTCTACCGAAGAACCGCAGACTGAGGTACAATACATCACCGGTGAAACAGAACAGGAAACTGCGACAGCATCGCCCATTTCTAAAGGAAAAGATCAACGAGAATTGCACAAGCGTAAAGGAACGAGCATGCGCAAACGAGAGCAACCAGAACTACAAAACCCAGCAGCGACTGAAACCGAAAGTGAAAGTGAATCTGAGAGAGAGTCAGATTCTCTGGAATAATCAGACGAAGATGGAGATGAAAGTTCCTCTGAAAATACAAAAAAGACTTTGAGGCAAATAATGCATAAATTAGAAAAATTAAATGCATTAAAAGTAATTAAAGAAAAAATAATAAATATGGAGACTATGTTTGATAAAATGACAAAGAAACAGGAAAAAAAAATTACAGATTTGGAAATTAAAATGGAAGAAATGGATGGAAGAATGAAGGAAATGGAAAATGATAAAAATGCCTGGACATCAGAATGAAAACAACTCGTGGAAAAAATTGATAAGCTTGAAAATTTTAGTAGACGCAATAATATTAAAATTGTTGGACTTAAAGAAGATACTGAAGGAGAAGACCCAATAAATTTTTCTCAAACATGGATCCCTGAAAAATTGGAAATGGGAGAAGAAACTTCAATTGAGATTGAAAGGGTGCACAGAGCCTTAAAGCCAAGATCTCAAGATGATCAAAATCTGCATTCAATTTTGATAAGATGTTTAAGATACCAGGATAAAGAAAAGATTCTGAGGGCAGCTGCCCAAGGTACCAAAAGAAGAAAGGGTCCATCAATGATAGCAGAGAAACCAGTTCTTTTTTATCCTGATATAAGTTATAACCTTTTGAAGAGAAAGAAAATTTAATTCAGCTAAAAATGTTTTATGGGAAAAAGGTTATAAATTTATAATGCGTCACCCAGCAACACTGATAATTTTTTTGGAGGAGGGAAAAAGATTTTTTTCTGATTATCGAGATGCGGATGTGTTCGCACAAAAACTTCCATCTATCTGCTAATTAAACGTAGAGACTTTTAAACATTATGGTTAAAGACGAAGACAGAGATAGTGAATGGAACTGATGGACATTTAAGGATGATACAAGGGAGAAAAATAAAATTTTAGAAATATTAATTGAGAATAATATGTTTTTTCTTTTCTTATATATATATATTTTTTATGTTGCGGGGGGCTGGGGAGCTTTGAATTGGTTACTACGGGATTCACGTGTGTAATCATGGCGATTGCCATGACCCATACAACGGGGGGGGGGGTAATGTTGTGTTTTTTTCTTTCACAACATTAGTAGGGGGGTATTTTGTTTTTTTCTATATACTCTATTTTTTTTCTATTCTTTTGCCTGGATAATCGGTGGGGACACACATAGCAACATGGAGACTTCTAAAAAGATTTCCCAGGATACCACAAAAGTTGAAAGATTAGGCATTATTATAGATTGCAGTAACATAATTAAAAACAATGACTAATGTATTGAATTTTTAAAGTTTTAATGTTAATGGGCTTAATAGACTGGTAAAAAGAAAAAGAATTTTAACATATATTAAAAAAATGAAAATAGATATAGCTTTCTTACAAGAAACTCATTTAACAGACATAGAACATCAGAAATTAAAAAGAGATTGGGTTGGAAATGTTATTGCAGCTTCATTTAACTCAAAAGCGAGAGGAGTTGCAATTTTGGTTAATAAAAATTTACCAATTAAAATACAAAATGTATTAATTGATTCGGCAGAAAGATATTTAATTATATATTGTCAAATTTTTCAGAACTATGGACTCTTATGAATATTTATGCACCAAATGAAAATGATGTAAAATTTATACAGGAGGTCTTTTTGAATTTAGCTAATGCACATGACAAAATATTGATAGGTGGAGATTTTAATTTTTGTCTAGATCCAGTTTTAGACAGATCAACAAAGTCTGTTACAAAATCAAAAGTAGTAAAATTAACTCTATCATTGATGAAAGACTTAAATTTGATTGATATATGGAGAAGAATCAATACAAAAGAAAGAGATTAGTCATTATTCAAATAGACATAAAACATACTCAAGGATAGATTTTTTCCTATTATCAACGAATATTCAAGATAGAGTGAAAAATGTGGAATATAAAGCAAGAATATTGTCTGATCACTCTCCTTTAATAATGACAATGATAATGATAGATAAAGAGGAATCAATTTATAGATGGAGATTTAATTCAATTCTACTAAAACATCAAGATTTTTGTGATTTTATGAAAAAGCAGATTCAGTTCTTTTTAGATACAATTTACATTCAGTTGACGATAAATTTATATAGTGGGAAGCAATGAAGGCATATTTGAGAGGTTAGATAATAAGTTATACTTCTAAAATTAAGAAGGAATATATGATAGAAGTAGATCAATTGGAAAAAGAGATTATAAAATTAGAAAAAGAATCTCAAAGAAATATGACAGAAGAAAAACGAAGACAACTTATTAATAAAAAGTTAAAATATAATACACTCCAGACATATCGAACAGAAAAAACAATTATGAGAACTAAACAGAGATATTATGAACTAGGTGAAAGATCACATAAGGTCCTTGCATGGCAGTTAAAAACAGAGCAGACTTCTAAAACAATAAATGCAATTCGAACAAAAGTAAATAAAATTACTTATAAGCCTCTAGAAATTAATGAAGCTTTTAAGAATTTTTATTCCGAGTTGTATAAATCAGAATCAAAAAATGATGACGCCAAGATAGAAAGATTTTTATCACAAATAACTCTTCCAAAATTAAATACGGAAGAACAGAAGGGATTAGGTATGCCTTTTACATTGAAGGAGGTTGAAGAAGCTCTAGGATTACTTCAAAGTAATAAATCTCCAGGAGAAGATGGTTTTCCGCCTGAATTTTATAAAAAATTTAAAGATTTATTAATTCCTCCCTTTATGGAGTTAATACATCAAGCGGAAAGAAGGCATAAACTTCCAGAATCTTTTTCAACAGCTATTTTAATAGTATTGCCAAAAAAAGAGAGATCTTTTAAAACCAGCATCATATAGACCCATTTCTTTATTAAACGCAGATTATAAAATTAATAGCAAAAATCTTATCTTATAGATTATCTAAATGCTTACCAAAATTAGTGCATGTGGATCAAACAGGATTTATTAAAAATAGACAATCGGCAGATAATGTAACCCAGTTACTTAGTATAATCCATTTAGCGCAAAAGAGGGAGGAAACAAGTGTGGCAGTTGCTTTAGATGCAGAAAAAGCATTTGATAGATTGGAATGGGGTCTTTTATTTAAGGTATTGGAAAAATATGGATTAGGAACATCACTTATAAAATGGATTAAAACCTCAAATACTAATCCCAAAGCTAAAGTAGTGACAAATGGTCAAATTTCAACATCAGTTCAGTTAACAAGATGGGCAAGGTTGTCCATTATCACCTGCTTTGTTTGTGTTGGCGATAGAGCCATTAACTGAATTAATTAGAATGGACCCAGATATTAAGGGTTTCAGAGTTAATCAGGAAGAATACAAGATTAACTTATTTGCTGATGATGTTTTACTTTATTTAACAGATCCATTACATTCATTACACAAATTATCTTATAGATTAGAAGAATATGGGAAAATATCAGGCTATAAAATAAATTGGGATAAAAGTGAAATTTTACCTCTTACTAATGGAGACTATAGTCAATGTCAATTAATAACTTAATTTAGATGGCCGGCAAATGGTATAAAATATTTAGGTATAAGAGTTGATAATGACATAAAAAACTTATACAAATTAAATTATTCACCACTTTTGAAAAAAATTCAGGAAGATCTTGATAAATGGATGGCACTACCAATAACATTAGTAGGTAGAGTAAATACTATAAAAATGAATATATTCCCTAGACTACAATATTTATTTCAATCATTACCAATACAATTACCCCAGAAGTTTTTTCAAGAGTTAAACAAATATGTGAGGAAGTTTCTCTGGAAAGGTAAGATGTCAAGAATATCGTTGGAAAAATTGACATGGAAATTTGATCTAGGAGGGTTACAACTTCCAAATTTTAAGAATTATCATAAAGCAAATCAACTTAGATTTATTGCATCTTTTTTTGAGAAAGGTAGACCGGCAAGGATTAGAATAGAACTAGATAAAATAGGAGAAAACGTACCAGAAGATTTTATATATAAATGGGAATCTAAATGGATACGGGAAAAGAAAGAATCTTTTATATTAAAACATTTGATTGACCTATGGAATAAGATAAATGTTGATGAGGAGACAAAAAAATCTTTACTAGCAAAGAGATCTTTAATTCAAAATAGACTTATTCCTTTTACAATGGACAATCAACTTTTATATAATTGGTTTCAAAAAGGGATTAGATATATAGGAGATTGTTTTGAAGGAGGTATATTAATGTCATTTGATCAATTAAAGAATAAATATAAAGTATCAAATAACACTTTATTTTGTTACTTTCAACTAAGGGCATATTTAAGAGAAAAATTAGGTCAAACAATGTTATTGCCGAAATCTAATGAAATAGAAATTTTAATTCAAAAAGGAAAGATTTAAAAATTTATATCTTGTATGTATAATTTGATTCAAAAACAGGCAATTAAACAAGGAGTCCATAAGTCAAGACAAAAATGGGGAAATGATTTGAATATTAAAATTGAAAAAACAAATTGGTCAAGACTATGTCTGGATAGTATGACAAATACAATAAATGTTCGGTTAAGATTAGTGCAATACAATTTTCTACACCAATTATATATTATTTATTTATTTATTTATTTATTATTATTTATATATTATTATTATTATTATTATTTAAAAATAAATAAATTAAATCCAAATTTATCAGATCAGTGTTTTCGATGTAACCAAGAAACTGGTACTTTTTTACATTCTACATGGTCTTGTTCTAAAATTCAACCTTTTTGGACAAATTTAAGACTTCTACTGGAACAAATTACAGGAACACAACTTCCTCATAATCCAATATTACTCTTACTAGGTGATATTGAAGGGATAAAACCAAAACTCAAACTAAATAAATATCAGAAAGAATTAATAAAAATTGCACTGGCAGTAGCCAAAAAAGCTATTGCAGTTACTTGGAAATCGGATACATACTTAAGTATAGATTGTTGGAAGAAGGAAATTTATGGCTGTATTCCACTTGAAAAAATTACTTACAATTTAAGAGATAAATATGAAACATTTTTGAAAATTTGGCGCCCTTACTTACAAAAGACAGGATTAAATATATAGGTGCTCCGAAGATGAAATAATTGGTTATTTGGGGAAATAAATAAATATATATATTTAAGTTATTATGAACTCCAGGAGCATGTGGGGATCTTCCGATATCCAGGCACTCTTTCTTTTTTTTATATATAGGGATGTTGGGGGGAGGGGTTAAGGGGAAGGGGGAAGGGTATATATATTTTTTTTCATATATTTTCTTTATTTCAGTAATTATTTGAAAACTCAATAAAAAAGTTATGAAAAAAAAATTTGCTTTGTTACTTCCTCAAAGAATTCAAGTCGGCTCATGAGGCTTAGCCTGCTCCTCACAAAGCCATGCTTACTATCCCTAATCAGACTTTGTTTCTCCAAATGCTCAAATTCTGTTTCTCAGAATCCTCTCCAATAGTTTATCCACCACTGACATAAGACTCACTGATCTATAAATTCCAGGGTTATCCCTATTAACTTTCTTGATATGACACGTGCCACTCTCCAACATTCTGCTACTACTCCTATAGCCAGTGAATAGTCAAAGATCGCCAAAGACACAGCCATCTTTCCCATGCTTCCTATAGTTGCCTGGTGGGTATTACATAAGCCTGGAGGTTTAACTATTCCAATGTTTTTCAAAAGTTCCAGTTCATCCTCTTTCTTAATGTCAACATGTTCCAGCAAGTAGCCTGTTCTATGCTGTCCTCATATTTGTCACGATCTCTCTCACTGGTAAATACTGAAGCAAAGTATTCATTAAGGACCTTCCCTACCTCCTCCAACTCCAGACATATTTCCTCCTTTATCCCTGATCAGTCCTATTCTCTGTCTAGTCATCCTGCTCTTCACGTACATGTTGAAAGCCTTGTGCTTTCCTTAATGCTGCTCACCAAGGTCTTCTCATGTCCCTATCTAGCTCTCCTAAGTCCTTTCTTAAGATCTTTTCTGGTTACCTTACAACTCTCAAGAGCCTTGACTGACCCTTGCTTCCTAAAGTTTAGATGTTTTCTCTTGATTCGATGTTCCCAATCTCTTGTCAACGATGGTTCATTCACCCTACCATCATTTGCCTGCCTCAATGGGACAATCCTCTCCAGAACCCCATGTGACACCACTCAACCAGTTAGCCTACCTCAGTCCTGAGATTCTACCAATAACAGATGTGTTATTGGCAAATTCATTGATGGCATTTGAGCTGTGCCTACCCACACAGTCATGAGTGTAGAGATAGGACATCATTGGGCTAAGCACACATCCTTGAGGTATGACTCTTTGTTCATGTCACCTGCAAAATTACTAATTATACTATTTATAAGCACATCCAGTTCATTAAAATGTATTACAAGCAGGAGTACCAGGACTGATTCCTATGGTTTACCACTATTCACATACTTCCTATTAAAATAACACCCTTCCTACACCACCCTCTGATTTGAATATGTCAGGGCTATCGATCTGAATAGTTCAAAATCCAAGGCAGTTTTCCCCCTATCTCTGTACCATTGCAGCAGAGGAAGACCAAACATATCTAGGAGTAAGGCAACAAACTGTTGAAGACAAAATACAGGATTAAAGCCATTTAATGAGCAAAAGCAATATGGAATAGATATTTCAATAATCTCATAAATGGTGAAATCTGGATTCTTGCCTCATTCAGTTTTAAATTGTGATGGGTATTTACCAGTGGGAGGTGGAGTGGCTGTGAACTAATTCATTCTGTGTAATTATTATTGATATAAAAAAAGCAGTGGGACACCACAGTTCTGCATAAAAACTTGTGCTTCAAAACTAGTCATGCCTCCAGGCAGGCTGTCCCAATATTATAACACCAGTGATATCCACTCGACAATTCTGAACAATGCAGGACATATCCAATTACTTCCCTGTTAGTAGATCCATTGACTGAACTATTTTTTGAAGATACATACATTGTACATCTTTCATTGACAGCCAGAGTCATAGAGCAGAACAGGACAGAAGGAAGGCTCTTCAGCCCACCTAGTCTGTGCTGAGCTGTTATTTTGCCTAGTCCCATTGATCCACACCTGGACCATTCCCTTTCCATCTACATACATATCTAAACTTCTTTTAAATCTTAGATTTGAACCGGCAACTGCCAATTCCACTGGCAGCTCGTTCCACACTCGCGCCAACCTCTGAGTGAAGAGGTTCTCCCTCATATACTTCGTAGTGCCACGTAAAAGTGGCAACTGAATGTAGATTTGTGAATTACTGCCGCTGTAGCCCATCCTCATCAAGGTTCAAGTGTTGTGCATTCAGAGATGATCTTCTACACACTACTGTTGTAACACCTGTTTCATTAAGTTACTGTCACCTTAGTCTACCCATTCTCCTCTAACTTCTCTCATTTTACAAGGGATTTTTGCTGACAGAACTACCGTTTACTGGATTTTTTTTGCTTATCACACCATTTTCTGTAAACTCTAGAGCCTGTTGTGCATGAAAATCCCAGAAGATCAGCAGTTTCTGAGATACTCCAACACCCCGAATAGCACCAACAACCATTCCATGGTAAAAGTCAGTTAGTTCACATTTCTTCCCCGTTCAAAGGTACAATTTAATGTCAGAGAAATGTATACAATATACATCTTAAAATGCTTTTTCTTTGCAACCATCCACGAAAACAGAGGAGTTCCCCAAAGAATGAACAACAGTTAAATGTTAGAACCCCAAAAGTAGCCCCCCAGCTTTCCCCTCCCATGCATAAGCAGCAGCGAGCAACAACTCCCCCTCCCCACACCGGCAAAAAAAAAAGCATCGGCACTGCCACCGAGCACTCAAATGTGAGCAAAGAAATAGCAAAGACACAGACTGGCAGTTACCCCAAAGATTTTGCATTGCACCCGGTATTTGACATACTGCAGGTTCTCTCTCTGAAGAGATGTCTCCATTTTCCCAGCGAGCAGGGAGACATAACAAACAACTCACTGGTTTACGATGTTAAAAGTCCGTTACATCAATTTTTCCTGATGTTTGTTTGGAACAATAACCAAACCTTTTGACTATGTCTGAATACTTCTATGCATGCAGTTTCTGCCACATGATTGACTGATTAAATATTTGCATTAAGAAGCAGGTGTACCTAATAAAGTGGCCACTGAGTGTATATCGCATTATTCAGTTTATCCCATTATCATTGAGATTTTTGACATAAATGACCCAGCACTGATCTCTGCCGCACACCACTCATCATGGGCCTCCAGCAAGAGAGAGGCGGCCATCTACTACCACTCTCTGGCTTCACCCATGAAGATAATGTTGAGTCCAATTTATTACCTCATCCCGAATGCCAAATTTCTCAACCAGGCTCCCATGGGGAACCTCGTCAAAGGACTTGCTAAAGTCCATGTAGACAATTTCCGTTATCAACTTTCCGGATAATTCAGTTAGTCAATTTATCTGTAATAATCCATGGGCAATTTTTCTAGTTAATCCACATTTCTCCAAGTGACCGTGCATCCTGTCCTCAATAATTGTTTCTAGAATTTTTCCCACCACTGATGTTAAACTGACTGATCTGCTGTTAACTGTACACAATTTTATTTGAACAAGGCTCCTCCTCCCCTTTCTCCTATGGTCCACTCTCCTCTCCTATTAGATTAATTTATCTCCAGCCCACTTGGCTTTACTTATCACCTCCTAGCTATCCCTCTTCTCCTTCTCCCGTTCCTCCCTCCTTTTTATTTTGGCATCTTCCTCCTTCATTTCCAGTCCAGTCTCAGTTCAAAATGTTGACTGATTTTTCATTTCCACGGAGGCTGCCTGACCTGCCAAGTTCCCGAGTGTATGTTGTTTGGTGTATGATGTTTGTCCTTAGCACCAGCCCTGTTTCTATTGTTTTCATTTGAATATCATTTGGTATCCTGGTTGAATATCATGGTCAGGATCTCTGCATTTCCATTCCTTAATTCCCTCAGCAACCAAGGATGTATCTGATCTAGAACCAGTGATTTATCCCCTTCAATACAACCAGCCTTTCAAGCATCTCTTCTTCATCAGCTTTGCTGATCTCCAACAGCACCATCTTCCTTGGTAAAGATGGAAATGAAGAACATCAAGGATCGATGGTCAGCTTTATTCACCATACGTGCATTAGGAGTTTGCTGTGGGGTGTTGGCATGACCTGCAACAAAAATAACAACATTCAACAATTATAAAGTATGTAGCCTCCCTGCCCCCACCACCGGCTTGTGTGCAAACTTGTTACCCAGCTCTACTGACAGGCCACCTTTCATAAATAATATACATCTAGAGTCAGCATGATTTGGGGTTCAACCAAACAGGAATGTCATTTCCTCGATTTGAGTGAATGTTGTGTAAATTCTGCCCATACTCAATCATCCGTTGGCAAGAAATACAGATCATACACTGCATAAAATTATAAAGAAGGTATATTTACAAATTTTAGCTTTATTGAACAGTTAAAGGGAAAAAAGAAAAGAAATAGAAGGGTCTATTACACTTGAACCAGTCCAAACGCTCGTCCTGGAGTTGTCTTTTTACTCATGCGCTGGAACCACAATCCACATGAAAGCACATACCACATTCTAAACTTCACTCGGAATCCATCTTGAACAAACAGGCTCTCTCAGGGTTATTGGCCCTTCCTCCTTGGAGCCATCCATCTGGGTAGGGACGCTCCTTCCCATGGCATCCTCAACCATCAGCCCTCCTGTTCTCACTTCAGCTCCCCCCAGAAAAACACGCAAACCACACTGTCCATCCCCAAAAGCTCTCTCCCGCTTCCACCATCCTGACTGGCTGACACAACCTTCCTAAGTGGAACAGCAGGGCTCTTGTCTCCGGCTGAATCCAAAACATTCTACCATCTGGTCACACTGTTTTAGAAGAAGATAGCTACAGCATAGCAGTATAAAGCTTAACCAGAGCATTACAAGTATAAAGAACTACATAAAAGATAAAAATTAGAGGTTCAAGTACAGATATGGAACGAACTTGTATGAGTACTTAACTGCAAACAAGTATTTACAATGTAAACAGCATTATAAAAAGTGGTTTAAAGTAAGTACAATCCTGTAGCTCAGTGCAATCACTGAGGTGATAGACAGAGTGGGGTAGGGTAACTAGAATGGTTGCTCAGATTAACTTGCTGGGTTAAGAAAGTTTTTAAGGTGGCGTGTAGTTTTATAAGTTGCTAAACCTCACCACCTCTGATCACCTGATGAGGAATGGCTCATAGGCATCTGGTTTCATCCTCCTGTAGTCAATAGTCAGCTCCTTGGTCTTGCTGACATTGAGTGAGAGGTTGTTGTTGTCTGATTTTCAATCTCCCTCCTATATGCTGATTCATCATCACCTTTGATACAGCCAATGCCAATGGTGTCGTCAGCAAATTTAAATGACCTTTAGGGCTGTGCTCAGCCTCACAGTCTTAAGTATGAAGCGAGCAGAACAGGGGGCTAAGCACGCAACCTTTCGTGATGGTGATTGTGGAGGAGATGTAGTAGCCAGTCCAAACAACTGGGGTCTGCAAGTGAGGAAATCGAGGATCCAGTTGCACAAGAAGGAATTGGGGCCGAGGTCTTAGAGCTTATTGAGAGTTTTCTTTAGTGTTGAATGCAGAACTGTAGGCAACAAAGAGCATCCTATGTATGCGTCTTCAATGCCCAGATATTCCAAGGTTGAGTGAAGAGCCATGAAATGGTATCTGTTGTGGCGATAGGCAAACTGGAGCAGATCCAAATCACTCCTTAGGCAGGAGTTGACGTGTTTCATCACCAACCTCTCAAAGGACTTCATCACCATGGATGATGGTTATTGAGGCTGGTTACCATATTTTTCATGGGCCTGCTTGAAGCAGCTGGGTACCTCAGACTGCTGAAGCGATATGTTAAGCATCTCAGTGAACACTTCACCTAGTTGATTAGCGCAGGTCTTCAATTCTCAGCTAGGTACCCCATCCACTTACCTTGCTCACCCATCAGCCTCAGAGACTCAAATCATAGGGTTGTTGGGGACATTTTATTTATTAATTTACTTACAGAATATGGGCATCACCTGCTAAGCCATCATTATTTGCCCATCCCTAGGTGCCCTTGAGAAGGTGGTGATGAGTTGCCTTCTTGAACCGCTGCAGTCCCTGAGGTGTAGGTACACCCACGGTGCTGTTAGAGAGGGAATTCCATGATTTTGACCCAGTGTCAGTGAAGGAACGGCGATATGTTTCCAAGTCAGGATGGTGAGCAACGTGGAGGGGGATTTCCAAGTGGTGGTGTTCCCAGGTATCTGCTGTTTGTGTCCTTCTAGATGGTAGAGGTTGTGGGTCTGGAAGGTGCTGCCTTAGGGACTTGGGTGTGTTGTTACACACTGCTACAACTGTCCGTTGATGGTGGAGGGATTGGATGCTTGTGGAAGGGTACCAATCAAGTGGGCTGCTCTCTACTGGATGGTGTCAAGCTTCTTGAGTGTTGATGGAGCTGCACTCATCCAAACGAGTGGTGAGTATTGCATTACACTCCTGACCTGAGCCTTATAGATGGTGGACAGGCTTCGGGGAGTCAGGAGGTGAGTTACACGCCACAGGATTCCCAGCCTTTGACCTGCTCTGGTAGCCACGGTGTTTATATGGATAGATCAGTTCAGTTTCCTGTCATTGGTAACCCCCAGGATGTAGATAGTATTCAGTGATGGTGATGCAACTGAATGTCAGGGACGATGGTTAGAGCCTCTCTTGTTGGAGATAGTCATTGCATGGCACTTGTGTGGCTCGAGTGTTACTTGCCACATCAGCCCAAGCATGAATATTTTCCAGGTCCTACTGCATTTGGGTTTGAACTGCTTCACTATCTGAGGAGTCATGAATGGTGCAGAACATTGTGCAGTCATTTGCAAACATCCTCACTTCTGACCTTATGACAGAAGAAAGGTCATTGATAAAGCAGCTGAAGATGATTGTCCTTGGACACTCCATCATTCTGAGGAACTCCTGCAGAGATGTCCTGAGGATGAGATGATTGACCTCCAACCAACACAACCATCTTCCTTTGTGTCAGGTCTGGTTCCAACCAGTGAAGGATATTCCCCCTAATTCCCATTGACTCCATTTTAGCTAGTGCACCTTGATTAAATGCTGCCTTGACATCGAGGGCTACCACTCTTATCTCACCTCTGGTATTTAGCTCTTTGGTCCATCTTTGGACCGAGGAGGTGTTGAGGTCAGGAGCTGGGTATCCGTAAGCAGATTATTGCTGAGTAGTTGCTGCATGGTAACTTTGTTGATGACCCCTTCCACTACTTTGCTGATGATTGAGAGTAGGCTGACAGGGAGTAACAGGCTGGGTTGGACTTGCCCTGTTTATTGTGTCCAGGACATACCTGGGCAATTTCCCACATTGCCGGGTAGATGCTGGTGTTGTAGCTGTTCTGGAACAGCTTGGCTAGTGGTGTGGCAAGTTTTAGAGCACAAGCCTTCAGGACTATTGCTGGGATTTTGTCTGGGCCCAAAGCCTTCGCAGTATTCAGTGCTTTCAGCTGTTTCTTGATATCACATGGAGGGAATCGGATTGGCTGCATACTGACATCTGGGATGCTGGGGAATTCTGAGGAGGCCGAGCTGGATCATCTACTCGGCACTTCTGACTGAAGATTGTTGCAAATGCCTCAGCCTCATCTTTTGCACAGCTGTGCTGGGCTCCTCTATCGTTGAGGATGGGGATATTTGTGGAGCCTCCTCCTCCAGCGAGTTGTTTGATTGTTCACCGTCGTTCATAGCTCAATGTGGCAGGACTACAGAGCTTAGATTTGATCTGTTGGTTGTGGGACCACTTAGCTTATGGTGTTTGGCATGCAAGTAGTCCTGTATTGTGGCTTCACCAGAGTGACGCCTCATATTGAGGTATGCCTGGTGTTCTCGGCATGCCCTCCTGCACTCCTCATTGAAACAGGGTTGATCCCCTGTCCTGTGGTAATGTTAAGAGTGGGGGATATGCCGGGCCATGGGGTTACAGATTGTAGTTGAGTACATTTCTGCTGCCGACTGCCCACAGTGCCTCATTGATGCCCGGTCTTGGGCTGCGGAACTGTTCAAAGTCCATTCCAGTTAGCACGGTGGTAGCACTGCACAATGCAGTGGACAGTTTCTTCATTGTGGAGATGGGATTTAGTCTCCACAAATACTGTGCGGTGTCACTTTGACAGACGCTTCCATGGCAGGCAGGTTGGTGAGAATGAGGGCAAGTGTGTTTTTCCCTCTTGTTGATTCCCTCACCACCTGCCGTAGTTCCAGTCTAGTAGCTGTGTCCAGTAGGACCAGACCAGCTTGGTCTGTGGTCGTACTACTGAGCCACTCCTGGTGATGGACACTGAAGCCCCCCACCCAGAGTACATTCTGTGCCCTTGCTGCTCAACATGGAGAAGTACTGATTCATCAGCTGAGGGAGGACGGTACATGATGATCAGCAGGAGGTTTCCGTGCCCATGTTTAACCTGGTGCCATGAGACTTCATGGGCTCCAGAGTCGATGTTGAGGGTTGTCAGGACAACTCTCTCTACTGTACACCACTGTGCCACTACCTCTGCTGGGTCTGTCCTGCCGGTGAGAGAGTACATACCCAGGAATGGTGATGGTGCTCCCCTCCTTTCAAATTTCTCCAGTCCTGCTGAAGGGTTTCAGCCCGAAATATTGACTGTAATTTTTTCCATAGATGCTGCCTGGCCGGCTGAGTTCATCCAGCATTTTGTGTGCGTTGCTTGGATTTCCAGCAACTGCAGATTTTCTCTTGTTTGTGATGGTGTAGTCCGGAACATTAACTGTAAAGTATGATTCTGTCAGTACAACCATGTCAGTCTGTTGCTTAACTACTCTGTGAGACAGCTCTCCCAACTCTGGCATAAGTCCCTGGATGTTAGTAAGGAGGACTTTGCAAGGTTGGCAGGGCTGGTCTTGCTCTTGTCGTTTCCGGTGCCTAGCTCAATGTCAGGTTGTCTGTCCGGGTTCATTCCTTCTTATTTTCTTTTTAGCAGTTGGATACAGCTGAATGGCTTGCCAGGCCATTTCAGACAGTCAGCCACATTGCTGTGGGTCTGGAGTCACACTTAGGCCAGACCAGGTAAGGACGGCAGGGTTCCTCCCCTAAAGGACATTAGTGAACCAGATGGTTTTTTACGACATTCAACATGGTTTCACAGTCATTAGGTATTTTTATTGAATTCAAGTTCACCATCTGCCATGGTGGGATTCAAACTCATGTCCCCAGCGTATAACTGGGTCTCTGGATTACTGGTCCAAGGGTTCACCATGCCAAATTTCCCGCACACTGTGGGCGTTCGTGAAGGTGCCTCCATGTTTTGTTGGATGAGATCGACCATAAAAGGCATTGAGCTCACCTGGGAGTGAAACCCTCAAAGATGAAAGTATATTTAATATCAAAGTGTGGATTCTACATACAATCCTGAGGTTCATCTTCTTGCTGGCAGCTACACACAAAATAAAGAAGCATAATGGAACCCATTAAAAAAACTTCACATAACAAAGACCGTCAAACACCCAATGTGTGAATAAAGAACAAATTGTGCAAACAATAAAAAAAATGAACAAAAAACATACAGAACATTAACTGCAGAGTCCCCAAAGGTGAGACCACAGCGGGTGAAGCTGGTTCAGGAGTCCAATGGCTCCAAGCCCCAGTCGTGGAGCCAGTTCAGCACTGAAGGGAGTGCTGATGGTTGCAGGTCACGTCTACAAAGTAAGTTCAGTGCTGAGGTGAACAAACCTATGGAGTGGTGAGCTCAACTTTCTCACCCTTGGTCATTATGCTTTGATCTTTTTAATCTGGCTTGGTGCTTAAATCGGCCAAACATTGGCTTATTTCTCGCTCTTGTCCCCAGGTCCTGCCACTTTGACCTGGTCCCAAGTCCGCTCCAGGAACGGCCAAATATCAGTTTGTTTTTTGTTCTTGGGCCCTGAACCAGTGCGAACCTTGTTGTCACATACTGTATGTTGCTGGGTTGTACTTTATAGGAGGTGACATAATTCATGCCCTGTGACAGATGTCGACCATCCTCTGTGATTCAAGTTTGGTCCAGAACTTCTTCTTTGCTTATGAGATGGCTTTCTTGAGGTTACACCTGGACCTCTTGCGATTTACTTGGTCCTCTTGCAATTTACCTGGACCTCTTGCGGTTTACTTGGTCACCAAACCTGAATGCCATGGATCTGGCCCTTGGCAGATTGCGAATTTCTTAGTTCATCCAGGACTTCTGGTTGGGGAAGACTCTGAATGATCTTGTAGACACACATGCATACACACTGACTTTACAAATTCTCTGACAATTATGGCATATTTGTTCAGATCCCCTGAGTCCTTAAACATGCCCAAGGCCAGCGATTCGAAGCAGTCCTGTAGCTGTTCCTCGTGCCCTCTTGAATACGCCTTTGTTGTCCTTACCTCTTCAGCCTCTGTCTTTAGGCAGGTAGGAGGAGGGCAACCTCCAAAATCAGGAGCAGTGTTCCAAAATGCGGTCTAGTAATGGAACAGTAGGCATTCTTGATGGTAATGTAGCAGTAGTCAAGTATGTTGAGACACCTGGTACTGCATGTGATATGTTGTTGATAATTGGGCACAGATTTCTTCAAGTAAGCTTGATTCACCCACGTGAAGGTACCGTACCTGCATTCCTGAGAGTCCAGTCCACTGAATCCTTCAGGAGATTGTAAAATTGCTAGTCCATTTTGATGGTTCAAAGGTACATTACTTAAAGGGAAATTGCAGTCTGTGTATTACAGTGATAGTAGGTCAGAATAAGTATATCTAGCAGTTTTGTAAGGTATCTGCAAAACGTCGCCCAAATGTTGAGACAGTGCTAACTGTAGAGCTGTTGATGATGAGTGAGTGGAGAGGCAATGCGTTTCTCCCGAAGTTGATATGCACCTCCAGGATTTGAGCGTATTCAGCTCCAAGTAGTTGTGCTGGCACAAGGGCATTAGTTTGTTTTCTTCAAAGAGGTAGTGGATGTTGTGTATTTAATATTTGAGTAATATTTTAATTCTGTTGTTTGATTAAGCATTCTTTGTTGTTTACAGTATTAATTATGGGTTATATGTACAAGTAGGCACATATCACGATGCCACTGAAGTCATATTTGTGCATCACTAAAGTAAAAATGAAACTAAGAGTACACACTGTCCTGGATCCTATGTTTTTCTTTCAAATAGCTTTATGTTTTGGAGTTACAAAACATAACAGTGGTGACGAGGAAGTTTTAAACAAACCTGAGATGACTGAGATAATCTGTTGAAGTGCAGCAAGGCATTTGAATAAAAGAAAAGCAGCACTGCATGGTGTCTTTTGGAAGGACAGAGAGGAATGGTCAAGTTTTTTTAAAAAGGCAGAAGACAGATGAATTCATGGGCTCATAAACAGTAACTACCTCATTGCTCAGTCTTGAACTAGCCTTTCCATAATGATGATTATTCCAAGTGACCTGTGTATCTTCATTGATTCTTCTCTGAGTAAACTCTCATCCATGTTTTACACTCGAGTCTCCGGTTACTTAGAGTACTGATGGATTGCTTGATTTAGTTATTTATTTGTTTGTTTGTTTATTCATTTATTTAGATTTACTAGAATGTTACCTGGGTTTCAGCACCCAAGTTACAGGGAAAGGTTGAAAAGGTTAGGTCTTTATTCTTTGGAGCATAGAAGGTTGAGGGGGGACTTGATAGAGGTATTTAAAATTATGAGGGAGATAGATAGAGTTGACGTGGATAGGCTATTTCCATTGACAGTAGGGGAGATTCAAACAAGAGGACATGAGTTGAGAGTTAGGGGGCAAAAGTTTAGGGGGTAACACAAGGGGGAATTTCTTTACTCAGAGAGTGGTAGCTGTGTGGAACGAGCTTCCAGTAGAAGTGGTAGAGGCAGGTTCGGTATTGTCATTTAAAGTAAAATTAGATAGGTATATGGACAGGAAAGGAATGGAGGGTTGTGAGCTGAGTGCGGGTCAGTGGGACTAGGTAAGAGTAAGCGTTCGGCACGGACAAAAATGCCTGTTTTTGTGCTGTAATTGTTGGTTATGTGGTAAATGGTAGGGTATTGAAGAATGCAGTAGAACTGAGTGATCTAGGAATAACGGGGCATAGTTCCTTTAGAAATGGTTTGACTCGTTTGATTACTGGTTTGGATGCTGCAATTAGCAGATAAGTGATCTGAGAGTCTAACGAGAGGTCGAGGGACTGTTTTATAGGCACCTGGTATGTTAGTGTAAACCAGCGACAGTGCATTTTCGCCTCTGGTAGCAAAACCAACACCCTGGTGGAATTTAGGCAGGATTATCTTTAGATGCTCATGGGTAAAATCGCCTGTAATAACTAAGATACCTTCGGGATGTTTGGTTTCAAAGTTACCGAGGGCGTAGCAGAGCTCACACAGTGCCTCACCCACATTAGCGGGGGACGGGGACGGGGGCGGGGTATATACTAATTTAACTGCCGTGAACACCTTCAGTGTAGACTTTGGCACGCACTTCACAAAAGTGAGCTCAATCATCAGTGAACAATGGGACGCCACCTCTAAAGCGTCCATACACCAGTTCTTACGCAGGTGGCGCCATCGCGGCTTTTGCCTGAGATTCCTGTCGGCCCAAAACGTGCTGAAACCGTCGAGCTGGATGGCCGCGCCTGTGGTGGATTCATGAAGACATGATTCCGTGAGAATGAGCGCGCAGATGTTTTTTCTCTCGCTGGTTCAGCCTCGGGTGTAGTTAGTCCAGTTGATTTTCAGGTAAACGGACGTTTGCCTGTAAGAACGAGGGAAGAGCCAGTCTGAGGGGTTTTGACCGAAGTTGCTCCCAGATTCCAGCGCGTTTCCCTCTTTTTTGTTTCCTTGCGCATTTACCCTCATTACTGATCAACCACTAGCGTCCATCTTCAATCCAGAGAAGGGTGTTCCACTAACAGCTGCAGCACGAATGAGGCTGTATAAGACACCAGTGAGGATCCTCTTCTGTATACTCCCTATCTTACCTTCATATTTAATAGTTTTCTCCTTTGTCTTATTAGTTATTCTGTTGCTTTTTAAAAGCTTTCCAATCCTCTAACTTCTCTCTAATTATTGCTATAATATATGCTCTCTCTTTGGCTTTAACGCTGTCTTTGACGTCCCTTGTCAGCCATGGTTGCCTCATCCTCCCTTTAGAATACTTCTCCTTTGGGATGAAGCTGTTGTCCAGAGTCTGAAAACTTACACTTGTTCCTTTATCACACTTTATTTGTTTGTGAACAAGACGGCCCCTGTAAGCAAACTGCATTTTATACAGATATTCACCAATTGGTAACCTTGTGTATGTTCAAATTCTTTTACATAATCAATCACCAATCACAGTACAATAACACAGGCACTAATAGCCAATAGAATCTACACATTAAATGCCATTAATACTTAAGAATTAGTAAAATAATTATAAAAATAACGGATTGATAAAATAATAGCAAGTGTCACACTAGAATCCTTATCTAGTCTCAGTATGCCCAATGGCTCCGGCCCCCTGCTGTGCAAAGGGTGAGTGCCCCTCAAGGATCTCTCTTGCCTGGGTTGCCTACATACTATCTGTAAACTGCCCCTGCCTGGGCATTAACTTAACCCTTGCCTTGTCACAACAAACCAATCCTGTGCCTTCCAAATTACTCCCAGAATCTCCAGCCATCGCTGTTCTATCATCATCCCTTCCAGTGTCCCCTTCCAATCAGCTTTTGCCAGCTCTTCTCTCATGCCTCTGTAGTTACCTTTACTCAGCTGTAATACTGACACACCCAATCTGAGCATCTCCCTCGCAAATTTCATGGTAAATTTCATCATATTATGATCACTGCTTCCAAAGAGTTTCTTTGTCCAAAGATTCCTAATCAACTCTGGTTGATACCCAATCCGGATTTGTCTTTTGCCTCGTGGGCTCGATCACAAGCTGCTCTAAAAAGCCATCTCACAGGCATTCTACAAGTTTCTTTTCTTGGGATCCAGCACCAACCTCATTTTCCCAATCTACCTGCATATTGAAATCCCCCATGACTATTCTAACATTGCCCTTCTTGCATGCCTTTTCTATCTCACATTGTAATTTGTGCCGCACATCTGGCAGTGCTTTGTTGGTCTCTTTATAACCCCCATCAGGGTCTTGTTACCCTTGCAGTTTCTTAACTTTACCCACAAGCATCCTACATCTTCCAATATGATGTCACTTCTTCCTAAGGATGTGATTTCATATTTAAATAAATACACAAGCAAATAAATAAATCAATGAAGAGTATTTATTTATTTTGTTAGTTGGTTAGTTAGAACATGAGTTCAATGTTCAGTGAGTGAAGTTATCCACTCTGGTTTAGGAGCCCACTGGCTGAGGCATAATAACTGTTTCTGAATCTGCTGGCATGGGACCTAGGGCATATGTGTCTCCTTCCTGAATGGCAGCAGCGAGAAAGGAACATTGCCTGGATGGATCATTGAGTAGATCTGCTCAATGGTTGGGAGGGCTTTACCTGTGAAAGCCTGGGCTGTATACACTACTTTTTGTAGGCTTTTCCATTCAAGAGTATTGGTGTTTCAATACCAAGCCATGACTTATCAGATTCCAGCATCTTCAACCTCGTATCTCCACATTACCTTCCAGTCTCTATATCTTCCTTCACTCTTCCTCCCAACCCCAGCTCCATCAGCTGGCCCCCCCGTTATCCCTCAGTTTACCTCAACCCTTTATATGTGTGATAAGAGGATGTGTGACTGGACCCAAATGCAGGACACAGGCACTGAAGTACTAGGGGCAGGACGGGAACAGCTATATGATAGAACAAGGTGTGGGGACCATGCCGTGCATGAGGGACGTGGTATCCAAGGTGATCCTGGAGTTCAGAGAGGATCTTGGAGCTCGGACAGGATCTCGAGGCTAGACTTGAGGCTGGGGTCTTGGGGATGGGTTCTTGGAACTAGGAATGCTGGGAGGATAGCCCCCCCCCCCCACCACGGGCGAGCTCTGGAACTCCTGGACCTCCCAGGCAGTACACAGGGGCCTGGGCAGATCGCGGGGCACCTGGGCAGGTCGCGGGGCACAACCTGTTGGAGGCGAGGGATCAGAGGGTCAGAATCCTCTGGGCAGGCTGCAGAACTCCTGGGCAAGGCCCGGACCTCCCAGGCAGGATACAGGGGCCTGAGCAGGTCGCAGGGCATCTGGGCAGGTCGTGGGGCACAACCCATCAGAAGCGAGGGATCGGAAGGGTCAGAGCCTTCCGCCAGGCAATGGCAGTCCAGGCTGGCTTATCTGATGGAGGCAAGGGATAGGAAGGGAGCTTGGTCCAGGGTGACTTGCAGAACTCGTCTATAACGGTTGGTACTCCAAGCCAGGAGGAACAGGATGACCCCCCCATCCAACTATACTAAGTCTGTTATGAGTGCTGAACAGACCTGATGGAAATGGGGTGAAGAGTTAACCATTCCCCCCCCCCCCCAGAGAACTAACTATTGCTATTGCTATGCTGCTAATGAGAGACAGAGAGATGAAGCACAGAGGCAGGGACATCTGCTACAGATAAGAGAGAGAGAGATTTATTGTACTTTGACTCTTCCTGGATTATTTACCTTACGCTACAAGGATGTTACTTTGCTCATTAACGTTCCTCAGGAAACAGCAGGAGTGGCCTGGTTTGATGGACACAGTCTTTTAGAGTTGATGGATAGCTGAGACCCCGTTAGTAGGGATAAAAGACAGGTCTGAGGAAACACCCCTGAGACACACCAGTGGACACTGGCTGAGTGTTGGGCACCCACAGGAAGGTGGGGGCTTTGAGGACCGAACCAGGAGATCGGTCAATATAGCTCTCGGTGTGACGGCAGGGCTGGTGGGGACTTGTGTGTGTGTGTCCACTCATGCCAGAGTGACAAGTCCACCACAGAAGAACGGCCTAGCTGAAGAACAGAGGGGTCATAGCTGAATGACCACAATGACATGACGGAATAAGAAAGCAACATAAGGTTTGCCTGCTGCAGCTGCCTAATCTCTTGTCTCTCTCTCTCTCTCTCTCCAACGATTACAATACAACAACCATAGCTACCTCAGCACGCAGGAACTGAACTGAACTTTATACTCTTCTATGACAAGTCCTTTACCCCTAGACCTTGATAGAGCTTGTTTATAATTGCTTATTATTATTCCTACACTTTTAGGTTTATTGTTGCTAACCTGTGTTATATGTATATTTGAATTATTGGTATTGTTCTGCTTGATTTACTAATAAACACCTTTGGTTATAGTACCACCAGACTCCAACGGATTCTTCTATCTCTGCTGGTCTGTAAACCCAGTTACGGGGTATGTAACAAATTGGGGGCTCGTCCGGGATCTGTTTACCAAATTGGGGGGCCGTGAATCGGAAGAGAAGTCTCTTATCTGATCTGGTTGTGTGGATAACCAGATGGGAAACCAGCAGAGATGGATATTGACAAATTTTTAGAGGATCCAACTACGGGGGCATTAGAGGATGCCAGAAAGGTGGAATTGTTTGGTATTGCCAAACAATTGAATCTCTCGGTGGTGAAACCAGCGATGAGAAAGTTGGAAATACAGAGAGCAATAGCTGTGTATTATGTATCCTGAGAGGTGTTCTTGCCAGATGTATTGGAGCTGTTCCCTGAGAGGAAACCATCTAAGGGTGAGGTTCAGTTACAGTTGGAAAGATTAAGGTTGGCTGAGGAGAATAAGAAGAGGGAGCATGAGCTTCGAGTAAGGAAGCTGCGGGCTGAGAAGGAACAGGAAGAGAGGCAGTTTGAGCTGGAAACGCTTAAGGCATTGCAGGAAGGAGGCCAGGTAGTAGACCCAAACAAGGGGTTCAAGATTGGTCAGGAGATTCAGTTGGTACCTCCATTTGAGGAAATGGATGCTGATAGGTACTTCCTCCATTTTGAGAAAGTGGCTTTGAATCAGAACTGGCCTAAGGGGAAATGGGCTGTTCTGTTACAGAGTGTACTTAGGGGGAAGGCTCAGCAAGCGTATTCGGCATTGTCTATGGATGAGTCTAAGGATTATGATGAAGTAAAAAGGGCTGTACTGAGGAGTTACAAATTGGTTCCAGAAGTTCTGGAATTTGAGGAAGCCATGGGACCGCACGTATTTAGAGCTTGCCCGTGAGATGCAAATGTATTGTGAGCATTGGTGCGCCTCAAAAGGGGTCTTTGGAGATTATGACAAACTGCTACAATTAATGTTGATTGAGCAGTTCAAAGGTTGTATCCCTGAAGGTATGAAGACATACTTGGACGAGAAGGAGACAGAAACTCTGTCTGCAACTGCCAAGTTAGCAGACGAGTATGCCTTAACCCACAAGACAAAGTTTCTCCCAAATAAGAGCTACCAGAGAGGCAGTAGGGATGGTAGAGAAAGCCCACCGGCTAAGGCAGAGAATAAGCCGGGAACTAGTGGAAAAGGTAAGGAGGAGGAAAAGCAGGCTGGCAGGAAGGTTCCCAACTTTACGTGTTATAATTGTGGGAAAGCGGGCCACATAGCATCTAAGTCCTTTGCTCTGAAGAAAGAGACAGGAAAAGGGTAAACAGCAACCAGCAACTGGTTGCATTGAGCCAGTCAACAGACTGATGAGGAAGGCGAGGTTAGATAGAGCCCGAGAGGGGCATGAGAGGTTTATTTCGGAAGGGATGGTATCTGTGAAAGAAGGAGAGACCCCAGTTCCAGTGCGGATCTGGAGAGATACTGGGGCTGGTCAGTCATTGATCCTAAGGAAGGTGCTAGACTTCAGCGCTGAGACCGAGACTGGGGAGGTAAATGTGTTAAAAGGTATCGGAAAAGGAACTGAGGGTATACCTTTGCACAGAATATTTCTGAAATGTGACCTGGTTTCTGGACCAGTCGAGATAGGGGTGCAGTCTGAATTACCAATGGACGGTGTGGACGTCCTGCTCGGTAATGATCTTGCAGGTGGGGATGTGTATTCAGCAGTGAAGCTGACGAGCAAGCCTGTAAGAGCTGAGGACCCGCCCATAGATTCCAAGATTTATCCCGCATGTGCAATAACCCATAGCATGTCTAGAAAGGCGGCTGAGACAGGAACCCGTTTAAATGAGTCCAGTGTTGATTTAGTGGAGACTTTTTTACCGACCTTGTATAAAAAGGGGTTGCCGGATGAGGAGGAAAATGATAGTGGGGTTAAGGAGAGTAAAGGATAGGAGGTGGATCTACCATTGGCAAGGAGGGAATTTATAAAGGAGCAGAGAGACGATGAGGAGCTTGTGGCATTGAAAGAATCAGCTCTTTCTGAAGCAGAAATTGATAAGGAACTGGGGGATACTACCTGAAGGAGGGAATGTTAATGAGGAAGTGGAGGCTGACCACGGTGCCAGTCGATGAGGACTGGGTGGTGGTTCCAAAGGTTTATCGGGATGAAATTTTGAACCTGGCTCATAAGATACCTGTAGGTGGACACTTAGGAGTGAGGAAGACAGTAGATAGAGTTATGAAGGATTTTTACTGGCCAAACATGAGGAAGGATATTATTGACTATTGTAAAAGGTTCCAAACTTGTCAGGTGGTAGGAAAGACAAATCAGGTTATCCCTAAGGCACCCCTCAGACCGATACCCGCCTTTGAGGAGCCTTTTTCCTGAATCATTGTGGATTTTGTGGTTCCTTTGCCTAGAACTGCGAGTAGGCAGCAGTACGTCATGACCATGATGTGTGCTGCTACTCGATTCCTGGAGGCTGTGCCCCTGGGAAACACTAGGACTCCTGCGGTGATAAAGGCACTCATTAATTTTTTCACCATGGTAGGGTTACCTAGAGAGATACAGTCAGATCAGGGGAGTACCTTTACGTCCTGTGCATTTCAACAAATGTTGACTCAGATGGGAGTTAAACAAATTTTAGCCTCTCTATACCACCCGGAATCTCAAGGAGCATTGGAAAGATTCCATGCAACTTTAAAGACCATGATTAAAACTTATTGCCAGGAAAATACTCGACACTGGGATGATGCATTACCACATTATCTTCGTCAGGGTTTCGGCCGAAATGTCGATAGTACTTCTCCTATAGATGCTGCCTGGCCTGCTGTGTTCCACCAGCATTTTGTGTGTGTTGTTTGAATTTCCAGCATCTGCAGATTTCCTCGTGTTTGCTCAAAGAGAAAAGGTCTAGTCCGAATGTGGAAGTCAATGTGATTGACTATGTTTTGAAGTTCCGTGAAAGGCTCCACAAAGTTTGTGACCTTGCAAAGCAAAATCTTAAGGACACCCAGACTAAGATGAAATAATGGTATGATAAATGAGCCAGAGAGCAAGAATTCCAAGTGGGCAGTAAGGTTTTGGACCTGTTTCCTGTAGTTACCAACCCCCTACAGACAAGATTTCAAGGGCCGTACAAAGTGATCAAGAAAATAGACGCTCTGAATTATGTGATCGAAACTCCTGATAGACAAAAGCCGAGCCAGTTGATTCACATTAATATGCTCAAAGGTTATCATGACGCGACCCCCACGCCGGTCGGTTCTGTCACGAAAACCGATGAAGCAGGAAGGATTGATAAGGAGGGGCCCGAACGTTTTGAAAAGATAAGCATAGTACCCACCCGACTAGAGAACTCTGTTATTTTGGCCAACTTTGCTGATAAAGTCAGTCATTTGGAGCCTGGACAAAGAGAGCAGCTGACAAAGCTAATTAACCAGCATGCAGATTTATGTCCAGATGTTCCAAGGAGGTGCAAAACAACAGTGCATGATGTTATTGTTACCTCAGCCCAGCCTATTAAACAATCCCCTTATCGGATGAATTTGGAAAAGAGCAGGCTAGTGGAAAAAGAAATTGAGCATGTGCTAGCTGCTGGTATTATTCGAGAATCTTCCTCTGCATCGGCATCTCCATGCGTGGTTGTACCGAAGCCGGATGGTAGTATAAGATTCTGTACAGATTATAGAAATGTGAATGCCATCACACAAACAGATGCTTACCCTATCCCCAGGGTGGATGATTGTATTGATAAAGTGGGTAAAGCTAGATACATCACTAAGATTGACTTGCTAAAGGGATACTGGTGTGTTCCTTTAGCTGACAGGGCTCGAGAAATGTCAGCATTTGTCACACCATCAGGGTTCTATGAATATAATGTTTTGCCATTTGGAATGAAAAATGCTCCAGGGACATTTCAGAGAATGATTGACGCGGTGATTAAAGGGTTAATGAACACAAAGGCTTACATTGACGATGTAGTGGTCTGGAGTGATACATGGGATGAGCACATTGAGGCTGTGGAGAAAGTGTTTAAACGAATGTCTGCAGCCAATCTCACAGTGAACCTCGCAAAGAGTGAATTTGGCCATGCCTCTGTTGGGTAAGTCAGGCTGGACTGCCGTTGACCAGTGGAGGGCTCTGCCCCTTCCTATCCCTTGCCTCTGTTGGGTAAGCCAGGCCAGACTGCCGTTGCCCGGTGGGGGACTCTGCCCCTTCCTAACCCTATATTAAAGCCCAGGAAATCTCAAGTTCAGAGACACTCTGACAACTTAATCCGATTGAAGTGTACTGTTCTATACTGCAGGCACTTTAGTACATTGCACTGAGTATAGAGACACCAGGATTTCTTAAATCCTAGTTACCCTTTGTTTGGAGACATACAGAGTAAATACATGCAGTTACCTTAAGTACAAGAAATGTGACAATTTTACAAAAATGCAAGAATATAAGGAGAGATGCCTCAAAAAGACAGTGTCCATCATTAAGGACCCTGATCACCCAGGTCAGGCTTTGTTCTCATGGCAACCCTCAGGCAGGAAGTACAGGAGCCTGAAGGTACAGACTCAACAATTCAGGAATGGCTTCTTCCACTCTGCCATCCGATTTCTGAATGGACAATGAAACCATAAACACTACCTCACTACTTTTTTATTTCTATTTTTTCCATAACTTAATTTAATTATTTAATATATATTTACTTTTTATTATTATGTATTTCATTGTACTGCTGCTGCAAAGTCAACAAATTTCATGACATATGCCAGTGATATTAAACTTGATTCTGATTCTGAATAGCAGGAGTAGTTGCTTGGTCCCTTTGGCTTCTCCATTAATTATTTAGACCATGGTGGACTTTTTACCTCAGTGCCTATTGCCAGCAATTTCCCCATCTCCCTCGGCTCCATTCATCACCAAATATCTAACAACCTCCACCTTCAATATTTTCAGCAACTGAGTCTCCACAGCCCTCTTGGGTGAAGAATCTCAAAGTTCACTACCTCCGGGTGAAGAAACCTCTTCTCATTTCTGTCCTGGGTGGCTGTCCCCCTGCTTTGAGACTGTAAATCCTGGTTCTAGACTCCCCAGCCAAGGAAAACATCCTCCTTGCAAGCCCTGTATGAATTTTATGTTCTAGGTCCCCTCTCATTTTTCAAAACTCAAACTATAAGCCAATTTAAAGGAGGTACGGGAGCCTTAAGTCTCACACCACCAAGTTCAGGAACAGTTATTACCCTTCAACCAGCAGGCTCCTGACTCATAGAACATAGAACAACACAGTACGGTACAGGCCTTTTGACTCCCTCAAACCCTGCCTCCCATATAACCCTCCACCTTAAATTCCTCCATATACCTGTCTAGTAATCTCTTAAACTTCACCAGTGTATCTGCCTCCACCACAGACTCAGGCAGTGCATTCCACGCACCGACCACTCTCTGAGTGAAAAACCTTCCTCTAATATCCCCCTTGAACCTCCCTCCCCTTACCTCAAAGCCATGTCCTCTTGTATCTCATCATGGATAACTTCACTCATCCCCAACACTGAACTGATTCCACAACTATGGACTCACTTTCAGGGCTGTACAACTCCAGTTCTTGGTGCTTGCTTATTTAGTTTTGTATTTGCACAGATAGTCTTCTTTAGCAAATTAGTTGTTTGTCAGTCTACGTTTACGTGTAGATTTTCACTTATTCTATTGTATTTCTTTTCTCCACTGTGAAGACGGCAAGAAAATAAATCTCTGGGTAGTATATGGGTGAAAAAGTACAAACCTTAATAAGCAAACATGAGGAAATCTGCGGATGCTGGAAATTCAAACAACACACACAAAATGCTGGTGGAACACAGCAGGCCAGGCAGCATCTATAGGGAGAAGCATTGTCGACGTTTCAGGCCGAGACCCTTCGCCAGGACTAACTGAAAGGAAAGATAGTAAGAGATTTGAAAGTAGTGGGGGGAGGGGGAAATGTGAAATGACAGGAGAAGACCGGAGACGGTGGGATGAAGCTAAGAGCTGGAAAGGTGATTGGCGAAAGTGATACAGAGCTGGAGAAGGGAAAGGATCATGGGACGGGAGGCCTTGGGAGAAAGAAAGTTGGGGGGAGCACCAGAGGAGATGGAGAACAGGCAGAGTGATGGGCAGAAAGAAAAAAAAAACAACTAAATACATCAGGGATGGGGTAAGAGGGGGAGAAGGGGCATTAATGGAAGTTAGAGAAATCAATGTTCATGCCATCAGGTTGAAGGCTACCAACCTTCCAGGTGAGGCGACACTTCACCTGTGAGTCGGCTGGTGTGGTATACTGCGTCCGGTGCTCCCGGTGTGGCCTTTTATATATCGGTGAGACCCGATGCAGACTGGGAGACCATTTCTCTGAACACCTATGCTCGGTCGGCCAGAAAAAGCAGGATCTCCCAGTGGCCTCACATTTTAATTCCACATCCCATTCTCATTCTGATATGTCTATCCATGGCCTCTTCTACTGTCAAGATGAATCCAAACTCAAGTTGGAGGAACAACACCTTATATACCAGCTGGGTAGCCTACAACCTGATGGTATGAACATGGACTTCTCTAACTTCCGTTAATGCCCCTGCTCCCCTTCTTACCCCATCCCTGACATATTTAGTTGTTTGCCTGTTCTCCATCTCCCCCGGTGCCCCCCCCCACCTTTCTTCACCTGAGGCCTCCTGTCCCATGATCCTTTCCCTTCTCCAGCTCTGTATCACTTTCGCCAATCACCTTTCCAGCTCTTAGCTTCATCCCACCCCCTCCGGTCTTCTATCATTTCGCATTTCCCCCTCCCACCACTACTTTCAAATCTCTTACTATCTTTCCTTTCGGTTAGTCCTGACGAAGGGTCGGCCCGAAACGTCGACAACGCTTCTCCCTATAGATGCTGCCTGGCCTGCTGTGTTCCACCAGCATTTTGTGTGTGTTGTTGTTTGGATTGGAAGGGAGCTTGGTCCAGGGTGACTTCCAGACTCACTCACAGAACTCGTCTATAACAGCGGGTGCTCCAAGCCGGGACAAACAGGACAACCCCCAACTATACTCAGTCCCAGAGTCCCTTATATACACCACCAACCGACAGGCATCAGTTGAGCCTCCTTGAGCCCAAACAAGCCAAGATGATCCTCAGGTGTGACTATTTGAGCTCAACCGAGAGACAGTCAAAGGACCCGGAGTCTGTGGACCGGATCAAGAACCAGAATGCGGACTCCGGACCGGACCATAACAATATGGACTAGTCCTTCTACACTCTCAGTCCTGATGGAGGGTCTTGACCTGAAATGTCAACCATCTGTTTGCTCCACATATACATGGATGAGAGGGGTTTGCAGGGATATGGCCCAGGTGCAGGTCAGAGAGACTAAGCAGAAAAATGGTTCGGCACAGCCAAGAAGGGCCAAAAGGCCTGTTTCTGTGCTGTCATGTTCTATGGTTCTATATGGTGACAGGCCTGTTTTTAGCCCAGCAGAGGTCTGAATGATGATTCGAATCTGGTCCTTTATCAACCAACACCCAGAGCATAATAGTTAGGGAATTGGAGCAGGAGCTGGATGAACTACGGATCATTCGGGAGGCAGAGATAGATAAGAGTTATCGGGAGGCAATCACACTGAAAAGACAGGAGGTAGGCAAATGGGTGACAGTCAAGAGAGGCAGGGGGAGCAGACAGAGAGAGAAGAGCACCCCTGTGGCCGTTCCCATCAAAAATAAGTATACCGTTTTGGATACTGTTGGTGGGGATGACCTACCAGGAACAAGCTGCAGTGGTCCTGTCTCTGGCACTGAGGTTGGACTCTTGACTAGGAAGGGGAGGAGGGAAGAGAAGAGAAAGGTATTGATAGGGGATTCTATAGTCAGGGGGGCGGATAGCAGATTTTGTGGGGAAGATCGGGAGTCTCGGATGGTATGTTGCTTCCCTGGTGCCAGGGTCCGAGACATCTCAGATTGGGTGCAGGTTATTCTTGAGAGGGAGGGCAAGAATCCAGATGTTGTGGTCCATGTAGGGACCAATGATGTGGGTAGGATGAGTGAGGGGGTCCTGCGTAGGGAGTTCAGGGAGTTAGGTGCGAAGCTGAAGGGCAGGACCTCCAGGGTAACAATCTCAGGATTGCTACCTGTGCCACGTGCGAGTGAGGCAAGGAACAGAAGGATTATAAAGATTAATACGTGGCTGAGAGGATGGTGCAGGAGGGAGGGCTTCAGGGTTGTAGATAATTGGGCTTTGTTCCAGGGAAGGTGGGATCTGTTCCGAAGGGCCGGTTTACACCTGAACTGGAGCGGTACTAACATTCTTGCAGGGAAGTTTGCTAGTGCTTCTTGGGGGGTTTAAACTAAATTTGCAGGGGATGGGGATCCAGAATGTGAGAGAGGATAGCGAGAGGAAGAATAAAGGACAGGTGGGGACTACACAGTTCTGGAATATAAAGTGTGTAGTAGAGGAAGGTGGGGCAGAACAAGTGATAAGGAGGACTCATGTACAGAGGGATGGTCTGACGGAACATGGAGTTAAATGTGTTGAAAGAATAAGTAAATTTAGGAAGGACAACAAAATTCTAGGGGTGTATAGCCTGATGGGAGTTCAGGGAGCTGGGTTAAGCACAATAGGCAGCGATTCAAACAGAGAGAGGAGAAATGGGCTAAAAATTCTATATTTGAATGCACAATATGTCAGAAATAAGGCGGATGAGCTTGAAGCCCAGGTGTGAATGGGTAACTATGATGTTGTTGGGATAACGGAGACATGGCTGCAGGGAGATCAGACCTGGGAAATTAATGTACAAGGGTATACATGCTATCGTAGGGACAGAAATGTGGGCAGAGGGGGTGGGGTGGCCCTGTTGGTGAGGAATGAGATTTAGTCCTTTGCAAGGGGGGACATAGGGTCAGGAGAAGTAGAGTCTGTGTGAATAGAACTGAGGAACAGTAAGGGCAAAAGGACCCAAATGGGTGTTGTCTACAGGCCACCAAACAGTAGCATGGATATTGGGTGCAAGTTGAATAGGGAGTTAACATTGGCATGTGGCAAAGGTAATGTCGTAGTAGTTATGGGGGATTTCAACATGCAGGTGAACTGGGAGAATCAGGTTGGTGCCGGACCACAGGATAGGGAGTTTGTAGAGTGCCTACAGGATGCATTCTTGGAACAGCTTGTACGAGTGCCAACCAGGGACAAGACTATTCTGGATTTAGTGTTATGTAATGAACAGGATTTGATAAGCGATCTCACAGTAAAGGAGCCATTAGGAGGTAGTGATCACAATATGATAAGCTTTTATCTGCAATTTGAGAAGGATAAGGGCAGCTCGGAGTTGTCGGTGTTGCAGAAGAACAGGGGAAACTATGGAGCCATGAGGGAGGAGCTGGCCAAAGTTGACTGGACGGATAGCCTAGCAGAAAAGACAGTGGAACAGTAATGGCAGGTATTCTTGGGAATAATGCACAAGGTGCAAAATCAGTTCATCCCCCAGAGAAGGAAGGATTCAAAGGGGGGAAAGGGGCCACAGTGGTTGACAAAGGAAGTCAGAGATTGCATAGCATTTAAAAAAAAGGAAATATGACAGAGCTAAGGTGAGTGGGAGGACAGATGATTGGGAAGTTTTTAAGGAACAACAGAACTTAACTAAAAAGACAATACGGGGAGAAAAATGAGGTATGAATGCAAGCTAGCCAGGAATGTAAAGGAAGATAGCAAAAGCTTTCTTAGGTATGTGAAGAGAAAGAAGATAGTTAAGAACAATGTTGGGCCCTTGAAGAATGAATTGGGTGAAATTGTTATGGGAAGCAGAGAAATGGCAGAAGAATTTAATGAGTACTTTAGATCTGTTTTCACTAAGGAAGACACAAGCAATCTCCCAGATGTATGGATGGGCCAAGGACATAGGGTAACAGAGGAAATGAATCGGATTGACATTCGGAAGGAAACGGTGATGAGAAAACTGATGGGACTGAAGGCTGACAAATCCCCAGGTCCAGATGGTCTGCACTCTAGTACTAAAGGAAGTGGCCCTGGAAATTGCGGATGCATTGGTAATCATTTTCCAATGTTCCTTAGTTTCAGGATCAGTTCCTGAGGATTGGAGAATGGCTAATGTTATCCCACTTTTTAAAAAAGGAGGGAGGGAGAAAACAGAGAACTATTGACCTGTCAGCCTGACATCGATGGTGGGAAAGATGCTAGAGTCCATTATTAAGGATGAAATAGTGGCATATCTAGATAACAGTGATAGGATTGGGCTGAGCCAGTATGGATTTACCAAGGGTAAATCATGCTTGACTAATCTGTTGGAGTTTTTCGAGGATGTAACCAGGAAGTTAGACGGGGGAGATCCAGTGGATGTAGTGTACCTCGATTTTCAGAAGGCATTTGATAAGGTCCCACATAGGAGATTGGTGGGTAAAATCAAAGCTCAGGGCATCGGGGGGAAGCCATTGACATGGATAGAAAACTGGTTGGCAGATAGAAAGCAAAGGGTAGCGGTGAATGGGTGTTTCTCGGAATGGCAGGTGGTGACTAGTGGGGTGCCACAGGGCTCAGTATTGGGACCACAGCTGTTTACCATTTACGTTAACGATTTGGATGAAGGCATAGAAAATAACATCAGCAAATTTGCTGATGATACTAAGCTGGGTGGCAGTGTGACATGTGATGAGGATGTTAGGAGAATTCAGGGTGACTCGGATAGACTGGGTGAGTGGGCAGATACTTGGCAGATGGCGTTTAATGTGAATAAGTGTGAGGTTATCCACTTTGGGAGTAAGAACAGGAAGGCAGATTATTATTTGAACGGTGTAGAGTTGGGTAAGGGAGAAATACAAAGAGATTTCGGAGTCCTTGTTCATCAATCACTGAAGGTGAATGAGCAAGTGCAGCAGGCAGTGAAGAAGGCTAATGGAATGTTGGCCTTTATTACAAAGGGAATTGAGTACAAGAGCAAGGAAATCCTCTTGCATTTGTACGGAGCTCTGGTGAGACCACACCTGGAGTATTGTGTACAGTTTTGGTCTCCAGGGTTAAGGAAGGACATCCTGGCTGTAGAGGAAGTGCAGCGTAGATTCATGAGGTTAATTCCTGGGATGTCTGGACTGTCTTACGCAGAGAGGTTAGAGAGACTGGGCTTGTACACACTGGAATTAAGGAGATTCAGAGGGGATCTGATTGAAACAGATAAGATTATTAAGGGATTGGACAAGATAGAGGCAGGAAATATGTTCCAGATACTGGGAGAGTCCAGTGCCAGAGGGCATGGTTTGAGGATAAGGAGTAGGTCATTTAGGACAGAGTTAAGGAAAAACTTCTTCTCCCAGAGAGTTGTGGGGGTCTGGAATGCACTGCCTCGGAAGGTAGTGGAGGCCAATTCTCTGGATGTTTTCAAGAAGGAGCTAGATAGGTATCTTATGGATAGGGGAATCAAGGGATAAGGGGACAAGGCAGGAACCGGGTATTGATAGTAATTGATCAGCCATGATCTCAAAATGGTGGTGCAGGCTCGAAGGGCTGAATGGTCTACATCTGCACCTATTGTCTATTGTCTAATAGATTTCACTCCAGAGAACAAAGTGATTTTCAATCGCATAACATTGAAGTAAAATGTTATCACACAATTAAATCCTGAATTCTCTGCCGAAGTCAATATTTTGGCTCATTATTAACTCACAAGTCCTCACTTCTCAACAAATGATGATAAAGATTCCAGTTTGAAATGTGAGTTTGGTTAACTGTGCAGAGAAGTCGCCAGTGCAGGAGTCTCACTGCTGATCGGAAATTCTGGGCTATTAATCCCATAAATAGGGCACAAATTCATTAATTCACTACTCAGTGGAGGAGGACATCCATTACATATTTGTGGAATGGACTGTACAATTTTATGCAATGGTGGAATTTAATTCAGACTATCCTTATAAATTATTCCAAAAAGAAAATAAAGTGGTAATTTATAATTTCAGTTGCCATTCAAGATTATTCTAGTCCAAGTTCAATTCAAATTTATTATCATTTAACCATACACATGTACACAGCTAAACCAAACAATGTTCCCCTGAGACCAAGGTGCAAAACACAAAGCATATATCACATACAGTACATAAAATATTAACACAATAATGTTAACAGATAATAATAAATTAAATTGAATTGACTTTATTACTTACGTCCTTCAAATGCATGAGTGAAAATCTTTGTTACATCTCCGTTCAAATGTGCAATTATAGTAATCTATAATAAATACAACAGGATAGTCAATATAACATAGAAATACTGTAGCATCAGCATGAATTAATCAGTCTGTTGGCCTGGTGGAAGAAGCTGTCCCGGAGCCTGTTGGTCCTGGCTTTTATGCTGCGGTACCGTTTCCCAGATGGTAGCAGCTGGAACAGTTTGTGGTTGGGGGTGACTCGGGTCCCCAATGATCCTTCAGGCCCTTTTTACCTGTCTTTGTAAATGTCCTGAATCATGAGAAGTTCACAATTACAGATGCACTGGGCTTTCCGCACCACTCTCTGCAGAGCCCTGCGATTGAGGGAGGTACAGTTCCCATACCAGGCAGTGATGCAGCCAGTCAGGATGCTCTCAATTGTGCCCCTGTAGAAAGTTCTTTGGATTAGGGGGGCCCATACCAAACTTCAACCGTCTGATGACCTGTTGTGCCTTTTTCATCATACGCCAGTACGTACAGACCACATGAGATCCTCAGTGATGTTTATGCCAAGGAATTTAAAGCTGTTCACCCTCTCAACCCCAGATCCATTGATGTCTGTAGGGGTTAGCCTGTCTCTATTCCTCCTGTAATCCACAACCAATAGTTGTAGATTTACTAGTAGACATAAAATTCATATAGAACATAAGTTAAATATATGCCAGTATAATGCTACTTGTGCTGTCAAAATAATGTGTATTGGGTGGTGGTAGCACGTTCTGGTGTCTCACAGCCTGGGGGAAGAAGCTGTTGCCCAGCCTAATAGTCATTGTACTTATATTGTGGTTCCTTCTGGCTTATGGTAGGAGGTCAGATTATGGGATGGATGGGAGGGGTCCTTAACAGTGCTGAGGACTTTGTGAATGCAGTGCTTCTGGTATATGTCCTAGACTGGGGGGGGGGGGGGGCGCGTGGCAGGGAGACTCCAATGACTTGCTCAGCTGCTCTCAATCCATTACAAGAGGTTCTTGCAGACCGATGCCTTGCAATTTCCATACCAGACAGTGATAAATCTGCCAGTGGCGCTCTGGTAGAATGGGAGCAGGAAGCTTCGCTCGTGTCGATCTCTTCAGGAAGTGCTGCTTTCTTGATGAAAGAGGTGGCTTTTGATTTTGCTTATTTTGTTTATTGTGGGTTAGTGGGTGGAAGTGTTGATCAGCCTGATTGCTTGAAGGACATAGCTGTTTTTGAGCCTAGTGGTCCTGGTGTGAATGCTGTGTAGGAGTGGAACAAGCTGATAAGATTGTTGTGTTCCATTAGCACAATTGTTGCTTTTAATAATCAATTGGCAATCTCTGCCCATACAATAATATTACTTGAGGACAAATGGCGCCTAACTGGGAGTGTTAGGAAAGATTTGAAATTATACTTGTCCTTCTCAGTCTAATTTCCATTTACTTTTACAATTAACTTCACAGTTTGAATCAAATAATAGACAAGCAGCTTTCACGTATTCAGTGGCCACATTTTCAGGAGGCAAGAGATCTGAAAATTCTCTTGAAGTGTTCAGGAGAATTGAAAGGAGGAGTCTGGCCATCTCAGAGATCTGCGTTTCCCCTGTGAGTCAATGTGGCCAAAGCTCCTTCAAGTGTTTTAGCTCCAGAGATGCCCCTTGTGTAAAATCTCTGCATTGATCTGTTTTGTTTCTAGCCTCTCATTGAATATAGAACATTACAGCACACTGCATGCCCTTTTAACCTGCTGCAAGATCCATCTAACTATTCCCTCCATGTGCTTGGAGATGAGATTTCATCCTTGCAGTACACATGTCTGGCAGTAGTTCCCAACTACAAAACAAGGCAAAAGTAGGTTTCAGATAGGGACAATGCAGGTCGATGGGTCTGGGCAGTACAATATTTCATCGTGTGCTGAGGGGCCTGTTTCTGTGCCGTAGTGTTCAACGACTCTATAGGGCTGTGTCTAACTGTGACACTGAATTAGACTCACTGCAGCTACAGAACAGCTGTGAAAAGGCTGCCAGGCAGGCAGAGAAATCGGAGAAGGGGTCAAGGTGATCTCCTGTTTGCAGCCCACCCCCACAATTGTCTGTGTCAGTCAAGTTCTGTACCACAAGTCATCCCGTGCCCCTGCACAACGTAGGTAATCGACAAATCTGCAGCATAGAGCATTGTTCTAAATTGTCTCTCTGGTTCTGTGGGCTCTGGGTTAGTTATGGGGGGAGGTGAAAAAGAGAGAACTGAGATTCTCCAGAACCATTGAAATCTTTCTCCTTTTCATGGCTGTGCTACGAATTAATATTCTCAGTGCTAATTGTCAGGATCAGATATCTAGAAGCTAGGCCCTACATTCAGACTTCTGAACTAGTTTACTTTTGCCACATGGGTGATGCCATAAAACAGTAAAGGAGTTATGTAAAGTTATATATTTGAACTGTAGTTGCCCTCTTTTAGAGGCAAGTCATGCAAAGAAACTTTCCACAGCAAAAATCCACAGCTTCCTGCTTAGGCGAATCTGAAATATTAAGGAGAGTTATTCTGATAGCACAGTTACAGTCCGAATCTCAGCCAACTCCAGCAAAAAAAAGATCACAAGACCATTAGTCAAAGGAGCAGAATTAGGCCATTCAGGCCTTCGAGTCCGCTTTGCTATTCATTTCGCCTCTCACCCCATTCACCTGCCTCATCCCTGTAATCTTTGATGTCCTTACTATCAAGACTCTATCAACCTCTGTTTTAAGTATACCCAATGACTTCCCCTCCACAGATAGCTAGTCCTTAATCCCACAGCTGGTTGCATTATTTTCTTGTGGGCAGGTTGCATCCCATCTGGAGACCATTTTGAAGTGTCCAATTAATCATGAGGCTCTTTAAAACACTCTGAAGATGTGAAAGAATAAAATATTCTGTGTGAAGCCTCTGTGTGTTCTCTCTTTTGTCTTTACAGAGGTTATGACATATTAGCACAACTATGAGCAGATTTGGCTTTGGGCATGAAGTACAGGACCTTTGCTGTAATTTGAGCAATAACAAGCTCCATTATGATAGAAGTATGCAGCATTTGACAAGAGTCCCGTCAAACTGTAACTCAGAGCCAAATTGATCGACACATTTTCTCCTGCAAGTATTGATCCAATTCCCTTTTGAAAGTGATCATTGGATTTTTTCTATTGTCCTTTCAACTAATGCATTCCTTTGTCAATGATCTGAACACTGTGACCAATCAAGTGAAACCACTTTTCTTCGTTTGCACCTTCAAGACTTTTCACAATTTATTCACCTTTCACATATCCACTTAACCTCTTTTGCCCTAAGGAGAGCCCCAGCTTCTCTATTCTCTGATTTAAATTGAATTTCCACAGCCTTACCCCATTCCATTCTTCTGTACCTAACGTCTGGTTGGGAGCCTTCATTAAGGGGAGCGCCCTCAACTGGCTACAAAGCTTCTGAAAATATCAAAAAAATTATGAATATAGACTTATAAGTTACTTGAGCAACAATCTCCTGGAAGAACTTAGCAGGTGGGAGAAAAGGGATCATCTACGTTTTGAGTTGAAACCCTGTATCAGGATGGATTAAGGAGAGATGAAATGGCAGATGTGACATGGAAGAAGGGTATGGTGAGAAATGGTTTTAAGGTGAATTGTGGACTGTGGGGGGGGGGGGGAGTAATATGACCGACAAGTGGAGGAGATGAATGGGGTGGAGTTGGGACAGTGATAATGACAGGTGGAGGCAAATTCGGTCACTGCAACAATTATCTATTACCGTGGGCTTTATTTTTCTTAATCTCCATTTTATAGTACTTTTAAAAATGGATTAATTTTCTATAATCTGGCCTTACCTGCATTTATTGCCCATCCCTAATTGCCCTTGAGAAGATGAGGTGAGCCAAGTTCTTGAAAAACTGTAGTTCTGCTGAAGATAACCCAGTCTGTTGGAGAGGCAGTATTAAGATTTTGTCTTATCAGCAATGAAGGACAAGTTACATATTTCTAAACCAGGATGGCATCTAACTTGAAGGGAATCTACCCCTATGCTTTTTTGATGGCATTGGTTTCAGATAAGTGTAGTCAGGTGACGGCAGCTGTACATTTTGTACATGCTGGATGGTATGTCAACCTCTCCCTCTATGTTGCAAAAACAAAGGAGCTGGTTGTGGACTACAGGAGGAATGGAGACAGGTTAGCCCCTATTGACATAAATGAATCTGGGGTTAAGAGGGTAAACAGCCTTAAGTTCCTTGGCATAAACATCACCGAGTATCTCACATGGCCTGTACACAACAGCACCTTTTTCACCTCAGACAGTTGAAGAAGTTTGGTATGTGCCCCCAAATCCTAAGAACTTTCCATAGGGGCACAATTGAGAGCATTTGGATTGGCTGCATCGTGGCCTGGTATGGGAACTGTACCTCCCTCAATCACAGGATTCTGCAGAGAGTGGTGCGGACAGCCCAGCACATCTGTAGATGTGAACCTCCCACTATTCAGGACATTTACAGAGACAAGTGTGTAAAAAGGTCTTGAGGATCATTGGGAACTCAAGTCACCCCGACCACAAACTGTTCCAGCTGCTACCATTTGGGAAACAGTACCGCAGCATAAAAGCCAGGACCAACAGGCTCCAGGACAGCTTCTTCCACCAGGCCATCAGACTGATAAACTGATGCTGACAGAACTGTATTTCTATGTTATATTGACTATCCTGTTCTACATACTATTTATTATAAATTACTATAAATTGCACATTCAGACAGAGATGTAATGTAAAAATGTTTACTCCTCATGTATATGAAGGATGTAAGTAATAAAGTCAATTCAATTTGTTCTGGACCTGCTGCGATTGTTTAGAGTTGTTGGAGTTTCACATATCCAGACAAATGGAGAGAACTCCACTAAAGTCGAGACTTGCAGATGCTAGGAAGATTTTGGGGTGTCAGGAGATGTTCGTGTAGTAAGTATGGCATGAGGGCCAGTGAGTTGAGGTCGGGGGTTCAAGTCCCACCATCAGCTAGTCCAAGAGTTGATTGAAAGTCTGGAAGTCAAAGACCAACGACCTAAGCTTGGTGGCTGGGGTCCAGAGCCTCTCATGGCTGGGAGGATATATTTGTGTATGGGTAGGTAGGTGGGTGGGAGAGAGGACAGGGGCTTGTTTTGTTGCTTGTCATGTTCTGTTTTATTGTGTTCTGCACGGTTCTTCTGAATATTGTGGGCATGCTTTGTTGATGCAGGAATGTGTGGTGTCACTTGCAGGCTACCCCCAACATTTCATTGGATGTATAGGTTGTTAATGCAAATGACACATAATAAAATGTTTTGATGTGCATGTGATGAATACACAAATCTGAATGTGAGTGAACATCCTTGTTTCTGACCATATGATGGAAGGAAGGTCTTTGTTGAAGCAGCCAAGCTCACTGGGCTTTGGGCACTGTCCTGAGCATCTGCTATAGTGATATCCTGGGGCTGGAGTAACGGACCTCCAGAAACTACAGGATGTTTCTTAGTGTTCAACCACTGCAGTGTTTCTCCTTTGTTGCCACCCTCAATCAAGTGCTGCCTTGAAGCAAAGCCTCTCACTTCACTTTGGAAATTCAGCTTCTTGGTCCCCATGCAATGATGAGTCTGCAGTGGTTCTGGCCAAACCTAGACTTAGAATCAGTGAACTGCATAAGTAAGTAATTAATGCTTAATTTGGCAATGGCAGCTTTCATTCTTTTGGTGATGATTGAAAACAGACTGATTTTAGGTATTGGTTATATGGATTTGTATTGAATTTTATGAATAGATTGTACCTATGCAATTTTCCAAATCATTTTGTAGATGCCAATGGTGTAGCTTTACAGGAATAGACTGCCTGTCAAAAATAAAGTGTGTTTGACTTTGTTAATACAAGTTGAACTCTTACCACTAATTCATCATAGAACTCAATAAAGTTAGTCAAACATAATTTGCCTTTAACAAATCAAAACTTTCATTTATTATTCATTAGTTTTCCAAGTGTTAGTCAATTCTTCACTGTATTACTGCAGGAGAGTTTTCTACTACTGTATTTGCATTATTTTAGGGAACATGTAAATGCTCTTCCCTTTTAACATGGATGTAATACCTGTAATCTTACAGCATTTTAGGACTTTTCTCATAACTGAGAGAGATTGGAAGATTATGCCAAGAACTTCTCTAATTTTCAGACTTAAATATGTCTATTCCATAATGCAGGATGCAATCCATTTGGTCCCAGCGCTTTCTCCTGCACCATTAGGTTAGTAATGTCACTTTTTTGTTAAGTAGTTTCTATTTTCTTTTCTAAATGAAGATACATACTCATTTAATGGATTTGCCATGCTATCAGGGATGTAATATAATTTTGAATTCTCTTTTATTATTCACATACAGCCTTTTACAGAGGCTTCTGCTTCTGTGTTGGTTGGTCAAATATTCACATACACCTAATTGGGCCTTTGCATTCCACTTTCACGTGCCCTCTACACTTTCTCTTCAACTTTGGTTATCCACGCAGCCTTCCTTTACTCAAGGGCATGTTCTATTTTATCCCGGTGTCATCTCCATGACTAATCTATCTACAAATTGTCTGAGTACATTTAAAAATTAAATTAGGAGGACAAAATAAAGGTCATGAGGTACCCCTGCCAGATAAGATAAAGGGAAATCCAGAAAGATTAACACTTATTCGAGGGGTGATTGATAAGTTCATGGCTGAAAGTAGAAAGAGTCAATTTTAGAAAACCTAGCACATTTATTTTTCAACATAGTCCCCTCCTACATGTACACACTTTGTCCAGCGGTCAAGGAGCATCCGGATCCTTCTTTGCAGAAGTCAGCATCTTGGACCTCCAGAAGTTGTCCACAGCATGGGGTGATTGATAAGTTCGTGGCCTAAGGTAGTAAGAGATATTAACTTCAAACTTCCTGCATTTTCACTCAAAGAGTTGAATTGCACGTGCACATAACGAGAGTTGTATAACTCATCTCCTTCTGGCTTAGGCTACAAACTTATCAATCACCCCGCTGTGGACCATTTCTACAAAGAAGGGATCCGTATGCTCCACGACCGCTGGACTAAGTGTGTACATGTAGGAGGGGACTATGTTGAAAAATAAATGTGCTAGGTTTTCTAAAATTGACTCCTTCTACCTTAGGCCATGAACTTATCAATCACCCCTCGTAGTAACAGCAAAGGGTGACTATGGAGAGGGCAAGTTTTTTAAAAACTTGTGTCATGTAGTGATCTATATGCAGAGTCATGGAAGATAGGTGAGGTCTTAAATCAATACTCCACATTTGTATTTACTGTGGAGGAACTCATGGAAGTTGGGGAGTTCAGGGTGGAGAACAATGATATCTGGGAACTTACTGATAGTTTGGGATGTTATGGAAAGCAAAGGAGATTATTGGTGTCTTAGCAGAGGTTTTCGCACCTTCATTATTCATGGGCAGGGTATGATAAAACTGCAGGATGACCAATGTTGTGCCTCTGTTGGGATGGCCTGCAAGGACAAGCCAGGGAATTACAGGACAGTGAGCTTCCTGGTGCGAAAGTTAGTGGAAGGAAGCCTGAGGGACAGATTTCCTTCACATTTGGAAAAGCAAGGACTGATTTGGGATAAGTATGGCTTTGTTCATAGGAATTCATCTCTCATGAATCTAAGATTTTTGAAGATGTGACCAAGGGAATTGAGAAGGGCAGGGCAACGGATATCCATATGTACTTCAGCATCATCTTTGAAAAGGAACCACATTGTATGGTGATCCAGGAGTCAGGTCACATGGAACACAGGTTAAGATAGCAAATTGCATTCAAAATTGGCTTGGCAGTAGGAGGCACTGAGTGATAATGGAGCAACACACACAAAATGCTGGAGGAATGCAGCAGGCCAGGCAGCATCCAGAAAGAGTACAGATGGCATTTTGGACTGAAACCCTTTGGCAGGAATGGAGAAAAAAAGCTGAGGAGTAGATTTAAAAGGTGGGGGAACTGAAGAGAGACACACAAGGTGATAGGTGAAACTTGAAGGGGGAGGGAATAAAGTAAAGAACGGGAAGTAAATTGGTAAAAGAGACAGAATGCCATGGAAGAAAGGGGAGGGGGAGGAGCACCAGATGCAGGCAATGGGCAGGCAAGGAGATAGGGTGAGAGAGGGAAATGGTGAAGGAGAGAGAAGGTGGGGGGCATTACCAGAAGTTTGAGAAATCGACGTTGTACCGCCAAAGGGTTGCAACCCAAAATGTTGACTGTACTTTTTTTCCATAGATGCTGCCCGGCCTGTTGAATTCCTCCAGCATTTTGTGTGTGTTACCGGGAACTGAGGTCTTAGTCTTTGAGCCATATGGTGCACCCAAAGAAGAATTATTGATATGGGCAGGGAACAGTAAAGGAAAATTATATTCAGTCTTTTTATCTGATTTTGCACTAAACAACTATATCTATATTTCTCTAACCTGTGTACCCTTGTGTAGTAGTATCTCTGATTCAAATTTTCAGGATGGTCTTTGATTTGTTCACCTTGGGCATTCCTCATTTGCTAAGCCATTTTACAACAGAAACTATTAATCAGGTATCAAAATGCAGGAATGTTCTATTTTGTTTCTAGGGTTGATTTCCTATTCAATACATTGAAACAACAGTTTCATATTTTGATAAAACAGTAAGATCACAACAAACTCCAAGTCTATAATTACTCCAAATCTCCTTCACAAGAAGGTTTATAACAAAAAAGCAATAGAAACATTCACTGTGAAAGTTAGGACAGAGGTTAAAAGAACGGAACATGCAATAACTTACTATATGGAATGACTGAGAACACTGTTTATATTACAGGAAAAATGAATGAAAACTTTGAAGCTGTATCATTTGCAATCAGTGTTAAATAAATCCGATGGGTATTTTAAGCCTACCAGTGAATGCTAACTTCCCCATTTTGTAACACTGTCAAAAAGTGGTAGTTTATTACCGTTCATCACAGAGAACCACATACTGCAGTCGGAACTCGTAATTCTCAAGAAGCTAATGCATACATTAATAAAACTGAATTTGTCTTTCTGTGCCTAATGAACTGGTTAAGTACCTATGGCAAAGTAAACTGGCCTTGAAAATAAATTATAAGAATTTCACACTGAAAGTTATCTGCCCACATTTCTTTTCTGGACTGTATCCCTGCAGGTTTCTTAGCTAGTAGGTCTGGATAATCAAATAAATAAGTAGTTTTGCTTCTTCTTCCTATTAAATATCTTCCTTTTTAACCCGTAAGTTCTTTTGGAGCCTCTTCCATAAAACAAAGTTGTCAGAACTTCATTGCTATCTTCGGGAGGAGTTTTCTTCCACAATACATTCCAGACACGCTTACATTCCTGTATAATAAACATTGCCACCTCTGCCTCCTCAGCCGGCTTTTCATAAATAAATTGTTTCATATCCCCATAGGACAGAATGACCACCGATTGAAAAAGATTTATCAGGATACAGTTCATAATAAAAACAAAGATTATCAGGTAGATTCCACCAATAACCCCGCTGTAAACAAAATCAATGTCTTTGAATTGTCCTGAGTAGTACGACACAATGGTTTGTGCTGCATGAATCATAGTATTGAAATTCTTATTGTACTGACCAAAGAGCAGGTGGCCAAGTGACATAAAAAAAAGTGAGCACATGACCATTAGCAGAGCCAGGGAGTAGATTGCTGGAAAACCTACGCTAATGGCCTTCTGAGCTAGACGCACGTGGTAGAGAAACTGCGTGTACTTAAGCAACTTCACAATGGTGACAAAGAGTAAGAAAGCAACATTGATTCTGAGTAGCTGATCCAGGGCGGAAAGGACATGAAAGGCAATGAAGGAGGCTGGATTCTTCTTATAGAACTTCAGCATTCTGTGCACTAATAATAACTTAGCTAGATTAAGAATTATTGTCATCAGCAGCAGCACTACTATGATCAAGCTGGTAATGTTTTCTGATTTCTGCAAGTATGTGTATCCTTTCTGTCTCATTGCCTTACCTTCTTGTATGGCAAATACAATGAAGAAGAGCATGAAGAGGATACTGATGAGGATCCAGTTCACTTCTCCTCTCTTAAAGAGTCTAAGGGAAAAGGATTTCACTGACAACTTCTTGCTCATCACTCCAAGAGGGACTTTCTCTAGAATTAGTGAAATGCTGCACAATAAGTCAACATTTGCATTGTACATAGTGGTTTCAACGACTACCACCCATGTGCTCTTGTCAATCCAGTTGCTATTCTGAAGGGTCAATAATCTTGCTATTGATGTCTGTAGGTTATTTGAAGAGAAGTAGATGGAGTAGCCCCCCAGTGAATAATCATGATATACACCACGTGTATTATAGAACCAAGGGGAATTATTGACTTCATACAACCACCCAGTGTAGTCCAAGGAGCCCGTTACAGAGACATTTTCAATGGACACATCCCAGGAGCCATTGTAGTTCTTGGTGTCTTCTTGATTGGTATTAAACAAGGGTCGACATTGGAATTTGTCCAGGATAATGGATACAGCATTGGGCTTTGAAAAACACTCTACTGACCTTTGTCTGGATCTGATCTGCCGCATCCGTGGCAATCCTAGAATCACAGAATTGGTCCCATTCAGAAAAGACAAATTTGAGTCACCATGAATCAAGGGCAAAAAAGTGATCATCATCCAGGTGTAGAACTCTCGGACAGTGTTAACCCTCTCCAGATTCTTGGAAAATTCTTGCCGAATGATGCGGCTATAGTAGTAACCATTGCTGTAGTCCGTGATGAGCGCTGAATAGAGTAGGAATCCGAGGAAAACTAGGTGCAACAACATCTGTGTGCAAAACACCAATGCACGATTTCTGATAATCCCTTTCTTCTTGGCCAGTATTAGCTCATCACCCTCCAGTGGTCTATATTGCTTTCTGACCGGGGTTTCTAACCGGAGACAGTCAATGTCATTCCTGGGCAGGTTATCTGTACTAATCTCCAGCTTCTCAATCCCTGTGGACCAGTCCATATCTCGGGTACGTCTGCGGCTCAAGGCAAAAAGAGCAGCAAAGGCCATAATCTTCAGGGGCTGCAATAAGAAAATACTCTGGAGAAAGGAAGCAACAGAAGATACCAGCCATATCCAAGAGGTTTGTAAACCATATTTCAGTCCATACAATACTATAAGCACTGCAGATACAATTGACACCAGCCAAATAATGCACCAAGCCAGACACAAAAGACATTGAGAAAGTAAAACATTCGGTTTTTTTCGTGGGTGTATGCTTTTGGAGGATTGGTGAAATCTATCTTTCATCCTCTTCTGTCTTGCAGGTCTAATTGGATGTGGTTGGGCCAATGGCTTGTCCATTTTTACAGCCTTGTTCTTTCTTCCAGCTGATCCCTCCGCTTCCTCTTCCCTCGTAATTTGTTCTGCCATAGATTCTGGAATGATGCAGTTTTTGTTGTCTTTGGCTGAGGATTTCTGGGTTTTCTGGGTGTGGTCCTCACCCGCAATGTAGGACAAATAACTATAGTGATCATCTTTTGGCATATCCACCGCTTCCTTTGGACTTTCTTCAACTTCACTAACTGGTTTATCCATTGAGTACCAATGATTCAACCTTTCTCTCAACTTTGATTTCAATTTAAGATTCCCAACTGAGTTATTGTCAGCTTCTTGGTTTCCTTTTACCAATAAGGATTCTCTTTTCCTTTGCGCATATAAAAATAAGCCAGATATTAGGAGTTCCACAGGTACCATCACCAATGCACTTTCAACAGCAATCTTGAAAGTAGTACCTACATTGTCCCAAAACGCTTCCTGTTTATTCAATTGGAAGAGCATTATGCTGATTAGTAGACCGCATAACAGCATAGCCAAAAAGCAGGACAGCCGCTGAATTCTAGTGAAGGACTGGTTAACGTGGAGGGCAAAGACAGAGAACCACAAGTGTTCTTTGTCCATCCTGCTGGACACTTCAATGAAAAAGACATCCTGTCTTCTCAGCAGGGTGTCAGCACTGGTGACGGGAAAAGTCCCAAGCAATGCACTTTTACTTCTCATGGTAGCTAGCCACTTCCTGCAGAGGAAATACCATTGCTGCCTCGTTAGCACATTTTGCACTTTCACCCGGCTGAGGTACCAGGAGGGTGAAGGTCCGACATTATTGTGCCAGACTCTGATAAAGGTAAGCTCCCCTAGATCGATCCTGGCAGTGATCAAGAAAGTGTCCACGCTACTTCTTCTGAAAGTCTGATGCTCTGGATGATGGAGAAGGTAAGCATCACTCTCAGAAGACATGCCAACCAGAGTCAGGAAAACATCTGCAGTTGTTCCAGCATCAGGTCGTCCCCCTGTATAAAGAGTCACTAAGTAACAAGCAGCATCACAAGGGTCATTGTCAGGAAGAATGATAATTTCTTTCTTGTCTCTCTTGCGTTTTCTCCATGCCCAGCAAAGCAGAATGAAGTAGATGAGGAAGATGATTAAGACTGCAATTAGTGTCACTGGGTTTGCTGGCAATGTAACAATTAACTCTCCAGTTTCATACAGATCGATAACATTGGGTAAGACCAAGATACTGGCAGCCAGGAACCATGGAAAGTTCAGGCTCAGGTCCCTCTTGGTTTTGTTACTGTAGAGATGGGTGCAGATACAATGCACTTTCTTGCTGTTAGTGAGAGGTCCTGCTGTGCATGAGAAGGAATCCCAATTGTCAGACTTTCCTTGGAAAGACAGACAGTTCACAGTGAAGACTGAGATTTCAAGCCCCATATTAATGACTGCATGAGGCTTTGGGGATCTTGCCTCAATAGCAATGCTGATGTATCTGCCATGTTTTGGGTCAGTCGCATTTTTCTGGAACAAGCTGGTTGGGATGCTAATAATGTAAGGATCTGGTATATGGCTACCCTTCTTTAGGGTTGGTCCTGAATCACAGTGTGGAATAATGTATCTCCGAGCTGGGAGTTGATCAGCAGATACCTTCCCTGAGTAAATGCTGACCGTGAGGACAGAATTCAAGTCCGCAGTTAACTGGAAGAAGACTTCTTGAGCTGAGATGGAGCCCATTACAATCCTAAACTGCCCTACGACCACACCAGTTCGCTCGGGATCTTTAGTCAATTTAATTCTTTGGTTGGACACAATGTCGTTTCTGACCATAAGCATCTCTATCTGTTTGGCATCATCCATATACACTATTCCATTGTTATCCAGAGTAGACATGTGGAAGGCAGTCACATCTGTAGCAATGTGAGATGCATTTCCAAGCCATGGCACAGGATTCTTTTCAAACTTATAAACTACAGAGGACACTGGCTGTGTAGCTCCCATGACACTTCTGACACTTCTGACACTTCTTGTTAACACTGGGTAAAAGCAGTTGGCACAATTCAAGTCAAAAAGGTAAGAATCCTCAAGGTTGCGTTTCTCAACTTTCTTCACAGTTATTTCCCATTGACTAGTTGTCATAATTGTATCTTTTTGACCTGGAACTTTGCTGTGAGACACTGCTTCTGTCAAAGTCCTTAGGGTAGGGAACGTATCAGCTATGACTTGCTGCTGTTCCTTGTTCAGAGTCATGCCAGCCACAGAGACCTGAGGTGGAAAGTGGAAGGAAAAGGCAGCCATCACATCGGAAGCCGCGGTCAGGATACTGCAGGACAACAGCTCAGCACTTTCAGAAAGTATCACTGCTTCTTTCGTGTAATTCAAAACAATCAACGAAAGTTCTAATAGCTTTGCAGCAGCAACTTGTTGGGCATGTTGACTGAGCTGCTCCTCCTTCTGAGCTGCTGCATATATCGAGGCAGATATTTGATAGATAAGATCGGGGGATGTGACTGGAATGCTAGCAGAGACATTGACAAGAGTTTCACGAAGTTTAATGACCTTGACCTTATCCTTATCCTTGAAAATGCCATAGTTTAGCATGGAAGCAACCTCATAGAGCAGTTGGTTTGCTTTCAGGTAATCTGTTTCATGAAGCAAAGTTGTCAAAGCTGCCTGCTTTCCTTCCACAAAACTATACAGCTTGTCCACTTTTGAAACCTTAGTTGGATCAATTGGGATATCATACACTCTGACCTTAAGGTACAGTGTCATGTATACACCCTTGCTATCAAATACCTGGACAGCAATAATCAAGATGTGCCGGCCCACGATGCTCCCCACTGGAAGGTAAAAGGATGTTGATTTGGGTCTGTATCCAAAGTATACAGTTGAACCAAGAAGGCTGTTCTTTAGACTATCTATATAGCCAGTTGGATAATATGTTTTTGCAATAACTTTGTAACGGAAGGGTTTATCTTTGTCCATGAATTTCATGCATGACAAAGTAAATTTAGTATGACGGGCCCACCCATACTTTGGGGTGATAACACAGCGTCCATCCTTTGGAGGAGAGTTGACAGAAAAGTCATACCTATTGAGACTTTGGGAACCAGTGGAAGTGGTAGCATTCAGTTCAAAAGTATACCACTCATCAATCAAGTGTATAAACGACAAGGGATTCAATGACACGTAAGACATGGAGTTTCCTGTGAGACTATTTGATGCCCAGTCGAACATCACTTCAGAACCCGAGGACCTTATACGCAGTTTCCACTGGAATGTCATCTGACTGGAATCTGGGCAATTTGAGCAAACTCCAGCCAGGATGAACCGCTCGTTTGGTAACAGGAACCTCTGGCAATTCTCAATGCAAATTATCAACGTCTTTGGCACAATGTGGGAGAGCACTGTAATGGTTTGATCAAAGTAACTGGTCCTCGTGTCTTTTTGAACTACCATTCGGAAGTAGAAGCTCTTATTCAGAACCAGTGTGTGGGGAGGAATGACTAAGGTTTGGGATACAGCAGAGTTCCACTTCAGTTCAGGTTTACTGACACGACAGTAGTTGTTATGGGAGAGAGTCATAGTGTCATAGTCAGAAAATTTTGTTGTACAGTACCAAGAAAAGTTCAGTCCCAGGTGCGGTTGGGGTGAGTCAGGGTCAGTACTCAGGGAGGCATTCAGTGTGATGGTGTCCTCCAAACCCACTGTTCTGTAAGAACCCCCAGCAATCAGTGCAACAAGTGTACTTTTAGTGACTTCAACAGTAACTTGGGCTGAATTGTTGATGCGTGGTAGGTTAGGATCTGAGGAGAAAAGTGTCACGTTGAGGATGAAGCGATAGAATCCATAATCCAAAGTGAACCTGGGGATGTGCAGGGTGGCAGTGTCGGTGCCCACGCTGGGTGGGAGCAGTATGCTATGAGCCCAGTCTGGCTCGGAATCCTTGCCTGTCAAAGAATAGACCTCCCAGGAGATGGTCACTGATTCAGTACTATCACAGCGTAAGCCAGCATTTCCATAAAGAATCAGGGCAGTGCCCCTGGTGGTCTGGATAATGGTCTTGGGAGGAGGTGGAGTCTGTATGGTGGGCAAAGGTAGCTTGCAGGGTGTCAGGGAGCAGAACAGAACAGAGTCCGTGGGGGCGGTGTAACTACCAACTCTCGCCTCGATACTGATGTGCTTATCCCCAGGTGCTGAGCAAGTCATCTTGACTAAGTAGCCCTGGTACTGCTTTGGGTCAAAGGAAAGCTTGACATCTGGGATGTAGCACTGCGCATCTTTAACCATCTGGTCATAGCCATATGAACTGACGTTGGCACCAACAGTCAGTATAAATCTCCAGGCACACTGCAGGGCAGGATGCTGGAGGGGAATAAACCAGACCACGTTGGCCTGATCACCCAAAGTTGTGGGACCACTATTAAACAGTGAGAGCCTGACGTTCAGATTCTTCAAGGATCTGTAAATGGCCCCACTTGGGTTCAGGTAGAGTTGAATGGTGAATCTGTATTTCCCGGAGGTGTTGTAATCTATCAGTAAGAGGTGGCTGATTTCAGAAGCTCTGATGAAAACAAAGTGGCTGTGATTTCCAGACAGACTGTTTTTTCTGGAGTAGTACAGCCGATTGTCAGCGCTGATGTAGTAGAAGACAGTTCCAGGGATGTTGGGGTCAGGTGCCAGCATGATGCGGGTGTCACTGTGAGCGAAGTGCAGAGCCCCGTCCTTAAGGGTGATAGTGGCAGTGGAGTTCCTGAAGCCAGCGGGCTGGTCCAGCAGGAAGAGGAGCTGCGCCACACACTGGCTGCTGTGGGGCCAGGTACAGGGGCAGAGCTGGGCGGCTATGACTTTGGGATGATAGGTCAGGTTCCAGGAGCTGGAGGCGACCGGACGGGCGGACAGCTGGTAGGAGATGCCGCCTGTCCCAGCTGACAGGTGCCAGGATACGACCAATGTCCGTTCACGGGGGAGGGTGGCAGTCTGGGCACTCAGCAGGTGGGTCATTCCCGACTGGATCCTGAAGATGGTGAGGGATTGGGCGTGTTCACCTACTGTGTCCAGGCGGCAGGAGTAGTTGCCCGTCCTCGAGTAGCGCACCCGAACTTCGTAAAGGTACTGGCTGGAGCACGGGATCACCTTGTCAGCGGGCAAGCTGGCGTTCGGCACGATAGCCAGACTGTCGCTGGACCGGTTGGTAGAACTGGGCGTGGCGGACGTGCAACTCAGGTAGAAGCTCCAGACTGCGCTGTGCAGGTTGGCGCACCAGACCAGCCGCACGTCCTGCTGGACTAGCAGGGGTATGGCGGGCCACAGGCGGAAAAGCTGCACCTGCAGCTTCGCGGCATAGATGCACACCGCCTGGTAGGTGCAGTTGGGGCAGGAGGCCGAGACGTAGCGCAGAACGGTGGGCGGGTCCAGTGGCACCTGGTCAAGCAGCTGGTGGCCCGACCACTGCGAGGAGGTGGCCACCAGCTGCTGGTTGACGAACCATCTGAGGGTGGGGGCGGGCGCACTGCTGTTGGTGCCCGGGCTCGGGCTGAAGGCCATATCCAGCGAGGTTTGCCACAGGCAGGTGTAGCGCACCGCCGAATCCAGCCTGTGGGTCACCCCACGGGGGCAGCGCAGTACGATAGGGGGCTCGAGAGGGGCGGGGGAAGCTGGGGTGACCCACACCACCACCAAGTTTGACAACAGCAGCAACCCAAGTGCCGACATCGCCCCAAAGACCTGTGCCCGTCACAGGGAGACCGGTACCGTTTGAAAACACCACCGAACCCGGTCGCATGACATCACGATGCCTGGAGCTCAGACTTCGTGACGTCACACTCCCAGGTACGTGATGTCAGGTGGCAGCCTCCCCGGTCTGTGGCTTTAGAAGGGGAACTGGGATTTGGGTGAGTGGGGGGGATATGTGGGAAACGGGGGGTGGGGGTGAGGATTTTCACCTCAGACTGAGAAAGGCTAATGAAGGGCACCTGTCACGGTGAGTTTACATGGGGAGAAACTGCACTGGTAGCTCAGGTAGTAACCAGGGGATGCACATTTTTCGTCATTGCCGCTAGAATGAATGGGTGGGGAGCAATTTCTCTTGGGTTCTGTTCATCGGGCTGAGAGTCTTGGGGATCCGACATACTGATAGTTTCCAAATGGGAACTGGAAAACCTGCAGGATTTTGAGTAAAGTTAAACAAAGTATGGAATTACTAGATGACTCTTGCAAAATGGTAATGTAATATTTAGGGCCAAATGGTCTATATTTTTGGTTCTATACTTATATCATTTTATGAACATGTATTATTTCACTTAATTTTAGTCTCAATATGTTGAGTTCATTGCTTCAGAGACAGAAGACATTAGGGGCTAAGATGTAGTTCCATCTTGAATTCCAAAACATGTCTTGCTACAAAGTTATTTTCACAGTAGGTTTTGGCCAAGTAATTATATGGGTTGTGAAATGTTTCTATGCATTGCACAATTTACATATCCTGGGTGAAAATTGATAAAGAACATTGTGATCTTACTTTATGGACTGCAAAGTTTGCCATGTTCTTATTTGTACTTTCCACTGCCTGCTTCTCTGCAATTTAAAGCACACTTATCTTCTCACCTATCATAGTTCTCATGGAAGGTAATTGACCTAAAATATTAACTCCCCTTCCTGACATATATAACAATTACATTATTAATTTTAATGCCTGTAATTTTCCTTCTGAATGGCCTCCACTTTGGATACTCCCTGCACACCCTTTTTACAGTGACATATAACAGCTTTCTGGATACCTCTTTGGTACTTTGATAATGCATGCTCTGCAATTAAATGGCACCTGTCCAAGCAGGTCTCAGACATGGCAACTGACTAAGGAAGCCAGCAGCAGGCAAATCTATCTGGAGCAAACAAGAGGAAATCTGCAGATGCTGGAAATTCAAACAACACACATAAAGTGCTGGTGGAACACAGCAGGCCAGGCAGCATCTATAGGAGAAGCACTGTTGACGTTTTGGGCCGAGACCCTTTGTCAGGACTAACTGAAAGGAGAGATACTAAGAGATTTGAAAGTAGTGGGGGGGGAGGGGGGAATGCAAAATGATAGAAGGGGTGGGATGAAGCTAAGAGCTGGAAAGGTGATACAGAGCTGGAGAAGGGAAAGGATCATGGGACGGGAGGCCTCGGGAGAAAGAAAGGGGGGCGGGAGCACCAGAGGGAGATGGAGTACAGGCAGGGTGATGGGCAGGGAGAGAGGAAAAAAACAAACTATTTCAGGGGAGGAGGGGCATTAACGGAAGTTAGAGAAGTCAATGTTCTATCTGGATGCAGTTTTGACCTGTTCTTTTCTTGCTGATTGATTTCCATCAGCATCTAAATCAGGTCAAATATCTGAGTTTGTAGCTCAATTTTCCATCATCTGCAGTCTCAACCTAATCCATAGGTTAAGATCTGTTAGAGACCAGCATTTATTAGGATTAATCTACCTTTGCTAAACTTCTCAGGGCTGGTTGCAAGTTTGACCTGAATAGATTGCTGTGGGTTGAAGTTAAAGGCATTTGCGACACAGATAGAAATGTATTTAAAAAGCCACTTCCAGTAGGTTTTGACTTCACATGTCACCCCACGCAAGAGCGGAGCTAATGTTCAGAACTAATGGGATACTTGACAACCTACTGCAATAGTTAAAATAAATTTATTATCAAAGTACATATATGTCACTATATACAACCCTGAGATTCATTTTCTTGTGAGCATACTCAATAAATCCATAATGAATAATAACCATAACAGAATCATTGACAAACCACCCCAACTGGGCTACAACCAGTGTGCAAAGGACAAGAAACTGAAAATACAGAAAGAATGAAATAATAATAAATAAGCAATAAATATTAATAACATGAGATAGGGTCCTTCAAAATGAGCCCATTGGTTGTGGGAATGTTTCAGTGATGAGGCAAATTAAGTTACCCACGGTGGTTAAAGAGCCTGATGGTTGAGGGTAGTAACCATTCCTGAACCTGGTGGTGCAAGTCCTGAGGTTCCAGTACCTTCTTCCTGATGGCTGTAGCGAGAAGAGCACGAGCTGGGTGGAGGGGTCCCTGATGATGGACAACACTCCGTTTAGATGTGCTCGATAGTGGGGAGGGCTTTACCCGTGATGGACTGGGCCATATCCACTACTTCTTGATTTTCTGTTCAAGTGCATAACATTCCAGAACCAAGGTCACCCAAACCTGTGCTCTTGCTGCAAAAAGTGGATACGTTTTTTGTCTGCACATGTTCAGAGGGCAAGTCTGAAGCTATCATAAGCTTATTCACTGAAGTAAATGAAATTAGGTACTCAACATCATTAAGATAAACATCACAGATAAACCGGCCTCACCATACAACTCTGCCCTGTGGCAATATAACTTCACAATGACACCCTGGACAGCCAGAGACATTTTTCCATGGTGGAAATGGCTAAACCAAGGGGGCATAATTTTATGAGATGTCAGAGGCAAGTTCCCTTACCCCACATATATAGTGGTACGTGTTGTCAGGGGCGGGGGAAAATGCAGATCCATTAGTCACATTTAGGAGGATTTATAGGCACACAAATTATTAAAAAAATGGAGGGTTATATGGGAGGAAAGGGTTAGCATATTGTGGGCCAAAGGGTCAGTACTGTTCTAAAACACAAATATCACTTGCAGGCATTGTCAATGACTATTTCCATCTCTTTGAATGTAATTAGCCGGGTTGATTTATGTCCTTTTGCAGATGAGGTGTAGATCAGAGGCTCTCCACATTGATGTGTATATGCCAATGTTGTAACAATACTGAAGCAGCTTGGCTCAAAGTACAGCAGGTTCTGGAACACAGGCAATCTTTAAATTATTTATTACATGATTTGTTTCAGCAAAAGAGAATATAAATATTTAATTCACAAGTGCTTAAAAGCACGTAATACCTATCAAATAACTGAAGAAAAGTGACAAGCAAAATGGAAAGGATAAGAATCAATTTTGTATAACTGTCATACAACTGGGGAAGGGATATGTAACTAGCCAAGTAGGATGAATCAGTTGTAGTTAACACAAGCATCTCCCTTTCCAGTGACGGTCCTGCCATTCACATAGCATCTCCAAGGGACTTCCTATTCCTGAAAAACTGCAATAACACAAAAATCAGTGAGATTTATTATATTTTAAGTGCATTAATTTTCTCTTAACCAACTGATAATATTAAATGATATCTAAAGTCATTCATTCAATACACAGTCAATGGTAAGTTCACTACAGTTTGGCAAGTATTAAATATTGCATCTCAGATGGCCCACCTTTCCAATAGCTCCAAGGGCAGGTCCAAATGAAACTTCAGTCCGTGTTCGCCCTCTGATCCAACCTGGCAACTTGCTAAGAATTCTCGGTTGGGTATAGCGATGATCCAAGAGCATAATATTAGCATAGTCCTCACGATGGCGGATCGCTCGCCCTATAAACAGTACAGTACATGAATACTGGAATATCGACGTGCAAGAGTTTCACATCAAACAAGCTACAAGTCTGGCAAGTCACAGATTTGGAAACTCTGCTACAGCACAAATCACTTTGACCTTCATGGGCTTGTGTTACTACTTCCAAATAGCTCAATGCCAGAATTATTTGAGTAGCAACAGTGGAATTCCAAATTTCCCCACAGGCTGTTCAGTCCATTGAGTTGATGCCAGCTCTGGGAGCAATTCTATTCCCTCAATTATTTTCAAATGACCTATTATTTTTCACATGCCTTAACAACACTCCTTGATTCTCCTTAAGCTAGGAGTGATTTACTTTTGCTAATCCTGTCTCTGGGCTGTGTGAGGGAACTAGAAAGCCCAATGGAAACTCAAAGTCACCAGAATGTTGTTGGCTCCAGGGAAAACCTACATTGGGACACTGGAAATTACAAGAATAGATTTTGTACCAGTCTAAATGAAAAGGTTAATGAATATCACTATCAATACAACCTTAAAGCTTCTCCTATAGAACCTTACCATGACCCTCCTGTTCACTCTTAAACATCACTGTAACCAATTGTCCTCTTGCCCTGCTTTGTAATGTTTCCCCCTCATACCATTTCCTTCCTTGCTTCCATTTGGGTACGATACCTGATGCTGTAATTTTTCCCAATACCAATAATTGAGTTGCCCTCCACCTCTATTTCCACATGATAGTCACCTACCTATGGACTGGTTGACAGCTTTCATGCACAGGTTTTCCAATAATACTTTTCCTGGACTCTTCCCATCACTTTTTGTCTGTGGAAGTGAAATGCACAACAGCAAGAATATATTTTATTAATTTGGCTTATTTTAGATTACATTATTACGGCACGGACTAGGAGGGCCGAGATGGCCTGTTTCCGTGCTGTGATTGTTATATGGTTTATATGGTTATTTCACTGAACCTATTGGATAGATTAATTTACAAATGACATTAGTTTTTATCAAATTCTTGATTTACAATACTTATACCAGTTAATGAGTTGGAGATGGAGCCAGGCAGACATTCTACAGTCACAATACATAAAACATCAAATCTCCTCTGCACCCTCTCTGAAGCTTCCATCATCTTTCTATCATGAGGCAACCAGAACTGAACATAATACTGTATTCCAAGTGTACTCCAACTAGGGTTTCATAGAGCTACATTCTGCATGGAGGTTGGTGACCAGTGGTGTGCCTCAGGGATCTGTTCTGGGACCCCTTCTCTTCATGATTTTTATCCTGGATGAGGAAATGGGGGGGATAGGGTAGTAAATTTGCTGATGACACAAAGGTTAGGGGGTGTTGTGCAGAGTGTGGAGGGTTGTCAGAGGTTACAGCGGTAGGATGCAAAACTGGGCTGAGAAGTGGCAGATGGAGTTCAATCCAGATAAGTGTGGGGTGGTTCATTTTGGTAGGTCAAATATGATGGTAGAATATAGCATTAATGGAAGACTCTTGACAGTGTGGAGGATCAGAGAGAACTTGGGGTCCGAGTCCATAGGACACTCAAAGCAGCTGCGCAGGTTGACTCTGTGGTTAAGGCGGCATACAGTCCATTAGCTTTCATCAATGGTCGGATTGAGTTTAAGAGCGGAGAGGTAATGTTGCAGCTATATTGGACCCTGGTCAGACCCCACTTGGGGTACTGTGCTCAGTTCTAGTCACCTCACTACAAGAAGGATGTGGAAACTATAGGAAGGGTGCAGAGGAGATTTACAAGGATGTTGCCTGGATTGGGGAGCATGCCTTATGAGAATAGGTTGAGTAAACTCGGCTTTTTCTCCTTGGAACAGCAGAGGATAAGAGGTGACTTGATAGAGGTGTATCAGGCCTTCTCACCTGATGATGAGAAGCATTGATCATGTGGATAGTCAGAGGCTTTTTCTCAGGGCTGAAATGGCTAGCATGAGAGGGCACAGATTTAAAGTGTTTAGAACTAGATACAGAGGAGATGTCAAGGGTAAGTTTTGTTTTATGCAGAGAGTGGTGAGTGCGTGAAATGGGCTGCTGGCAATGGTGGTGGAGGCAGATACGATAGGGTCTTTTAGACAATAGGTGCAGAAGTAGACCATTTGGCCCTTCAAGCCTGCACCGCCATTTTGAGATCATGGCTGATCAATTACTAACAACACCCGGTTCCTGCCTTGTCCCCATATCCCTTGATTCCCCTATCCATAAGATACCTATCTAGCTCCTTCTTGAAAACATCCAGAGAATTGGCCTCCACTACCTTCTGAGGCAGTGCATTCCAGACCCCTACAACTCTCTGGGCGAAGAAGTTTTTCCTTAACTCTGTCCTAAATAACCTACCCCTTATTCTCAAACCATGCCCTCTGGTACTGGACTCTCCCAGCATCTGGAACATATTTCTTGCCTCTATCTTGTCCAATCCCTTAATAATCTTATATGTTTCAATCAGATCCCCTCTCAATCTCCTTAATTCCAGCATGTACAAGCCCAGTCTCTCTAACCTCTCTGCGTAAGACAGTCCAGACATCCCAGGAATTAACCTCGTGAATCTACACTGCACTTCCTCTACAGCCAGGATGTCCTTCCTTAACCCTGGAGACCAAAACTGTACACAATACTCCAGGTGTGGTCTCACCAGGGCTCCGTACAAATGCAAGAGGATTTCCTTGCTCCTGTACTCAATTCCCTTTGTAATAAAGGCCAACATTGTATTAGCCTTCTTCACTGCCTGCTGCACTTGCTCATTCACCTTCAGTGACTGATGAACAAGGACTCCGAGATCTCTTTGTATTTCTCCCTTACCCAACTCTACACCGTTCAGATAATAATCTGCCTTCCTGTTCTTACTCCCAAAGTGGATAACCTCACACTTATTCACATTAAACGCCATCTGCCAAGTATCTGCCCACTCACCCAGTCTATCCAAGTCACCCTGAATTCTGCTAACATCCTCATCACGTCACACTGCCACCCAGCTTAGTATCATCAGCAAATTTGCTGATGTTATTTTTTACACCTTCATCCAAATCGTTAACGTAAATGGTAAACAGCTGTGGTACCAATACTGAGCCCTGTGGCACCCCACTAGTCACCACCTGCCATTCCGAGAAACACCCATTCACCGCTACCCTTTGCTTTCTATCTGCCAACCAGTTTTCTATCCATGTCAATGTCTTCCCCCCAATGCCATGAGCTTTGATTTTACCCACCAATCTCCTATGTGGGACCTTATCAAATGCCTTCTGAAAATCGAGGTACACTACATCCACTGGATCTCCCCCATCTAACGTCCTGGTTACATCCTCGAAAAACTCCAACAGATTAGTCAAGCATGATTTACCCTTGGTAAATCCATGCTGGCTCGGCCCAATCCTATCACTGCTATCTAAATATGCCACTATTTCATCCTTAATAATGGACTCTAGCATCTTTCCCACCACCGATGTCAGGCTGACAGGTCGATAGTTCTCTGTTTTCTCCCTCCCTCCTTTTTTAAAAAGTGGGATAACATTAGCCATTCTCCAATCCTCAGGAACTGATCCTGAATCTAAGGAACATTGGAAAATGATTACCAATGCATCCGCAATTTCCAGGGCCGCCTCCTTTAGTACCCTAGGGTGCAGACCATCTGGACCTGGGGATTTGTCAACCTTCAGTCCCATCAGACTTCTCATCACCGTTTCCTTCCAAATGTCAATCTGTTTCATTTCCTCTGTTACCCTACGTCCTTGGCCCATCCATACATCTGGGAGATTGTTTGTGTCTTCTTTAGTGAAAACAGATCTAAAGTACTCATTAAATTCTTCTGCCATTTCTCTGTTTCCCATAACAATTTCACCCAATTCATTCTTCAAGGGCCCAACATTGTTCTTAACTATCTTCTTTCTCTTCACATACCTAAAAAAGATTTTGCTATCTTCCTTTATATTCCTGGCTAGCTTGCGTTCGTACCTCATTTTTTCTCCCCATATTGTCTTTTTAGTTAAGTTCTGTTGTTCCTTAAAAACTTCCCAATCATCTGTCCTCCCACTCACCTTAGCTCTGTCATATTTCCTTTTTTTTAAATGCTATGCAATCTCTGACTTCCTTTGTCAACCACTGTGGCCCCTTTCCCCCCTTTGAATCCTTCCTTCTCTGGGGGATGAACTGATTTTGCACCTTGTGCATTATTCCCAAGAATACCTGCCATTGCTGTTCCACTGTCTTTTCTCGTAGGCTATCCGTCCAGTCAACTTTGGCCAGCTCCTCCCTCATGGCTCCATAGTTTCCCCTGTTCTTCTGCAACACTGACACCTCCGAGCTGCCCTTATCCTTCTCAAATTGCAGATAAAAGCTTATCATATTGTGATCACTACCTCCTAATGGCTCCTTTATTGTGAGATCGTTTATCAAATCCTGTTCATTACATAACACTAAATCCAGAATAGTCTTGTCCCTGGTCTTTTAAGAGACTCCTGGATAGGTACATGGAGCTTAGAAAAATAGAGGGTTTTGGGTAATCCTAGGTAATTTCTAAACACATGTTTAGCACAGCATTGTGGGCCAAAGGGCCTGTATTGTGCTGTAGATTTTCTATGCTTTTATGATTTTGTGGCTCTTGTATTCAATCCCCTGATTAATGAAGGCCAACACACTATACACCTTCTTAACCATTCTATCAACTAGCACAGCTACTTTGAGGAATCTCTGGACGTGGAGTCCTCAATCCCGTTGTCCTTCCACACTGCTAAGAGTCCTGCCATTAACCCTGTATTCTGCCTTCAGACATGACCTAAAAAATGAATCACTTCACACTTTTCTGGGTTGAAATCCACCTACAACTTCTCAACTCAGCTCTTCATCCTATCAATTTTCCACGACAATCTTCTACATTAAATTCCTCATGTAAGTTATGAGGTTCATTCTGATTACAGGTACTATATTGCAGTTGCCTGTTCAACCAAGTGGAATTGTCTAGTCATCCCTGTGTTTGAGAATAGTGCTGTCACTACATGTAGGTTTCCAGGTAACACGACAAACTATACCAGGCGTTACTGACTACATCACTCATAAAGCTCAGAGCATCAATGTAACACATGATGCCACCAATTGAAGGTACAATTAACAAATTATAGTTAGCTTCATGCACAATGACCAATCACTAGTCCACAATGGTATAAAGCAGGAAAGATTAAAGAATAAATATTTTACGGTAGCATCACAACATTGCCCCAATTAGCTTGTGCAAGAATAGACAAATGCAAGTTGAAACAGAAAACATCTCTGCTGCCTGTGGCAGAGAGTTGACTAAGAGAACTGATTGAGATCAGCACTCTTCTGCAATCCATTTGCTCTTGTAACTTCTTGTACAGGGAACCAATAAGATGAGAACCAGGCAGACATCCCTGGCTATAAATGGTAAAATGAGGCAATCAGAAACACTTAAATGGTTTCCAAAATCAAATATAAAAAAAGGAAGGAATGAAACACTGTAGCAGAGAAGATTATCTGCATGTTTTGAATGGCAACCTACTTTTCTGTTGCCTTATTTACAATGATGGGCACTTTAGAATTGCTTAAATATTTTGTGTTGATAGTTTTTGAAAGTGTATCACATTAGTTCCTTCACTCTTCACATGTCTTTCCCTCTATTACTCACAGAGACTCTCTCTTGTTCCTGCTGCATTTTCTCACACACAAACAGGCTCTCCACCCTCATCTTCTACATACAAAACTGTGAGGTCATTTAGCTTAGCACAAGTAGTTTTCTTATAAATGGAGAGATATGGAAGAGTTATTGTTTCACCTTGTATACAAATTATTTAAAGCTAACCCGAATGTGTGATAGGCAGCTAGGAAGGCTAACAGTGGGCTGACCTTTATTGCAGCAAGAGCCTTGAAGACGGTTGCAACAGTTAACCACGGGGGCTAACGTCATTTCTAGTGAAACATAAATGTTTCTCTTTCTGTGACACTGAGTGCCTGGTTTATCTTTTCTTACAGTGATCACCTTCAACTCCCTCCACCTCAAATTCAATGATCTCTACCGAATGGGCTCCCTTCAACTACTCTCTGGCCCTCGAAATCTGTCCAGTGTCTTACCCAACCCTCTAAGATCCTCACAGCCATCTAAACTTGTTTGACTCCCTTACCCCATCTTTCCCGTCCAATAATCTACCTTCATTCTAAAATATCAATAAATCTGACTTTGGTTCTTTGCGGGAATGGGACCCGCTTCAGGGCCTTATGACTGGCCCACTTTGATATCCCAAGGACGCGGCCTGGAAGACGAGCGCACCTTCAGGGTTCCAGGATTTCGTGGCTCTGGGGTCATGCTGATTCTAGGCCAGTGCCCCGACTGAAGTGTCGCAGGAGAACACAGAACATCAGGAGAAGCAGGTTAGCTGCTAGGGGTGGTGTGCCTGGAGAACTTTTTGGTGCTGACTCTCTGGGCGCAGAGTTTGGAAGAAGTGACGCAACAGACTTTTAACATCGTAAATCAGCAAATTGTTTGTTATGTCTCCTCTCTCGCTGTGAAACGAGAACACCTGTTTTTCCCCTTACTGGGGGGGAAAACACACATTATAAACTTATTATCTCAACATTGCCGGGGAAAGCACATAAGGAGGAGAATAACACACACAAAATGCTGGAAGAACTCATCAAGCCAGGCAGAATCTATTAAGAACAAACACTCAACATTTTGTGCCAACATTCTTCATTGTAAATGTTGAAATATGGGATAAGCAAATGATTAGCAAATAATTTAGTTTGATCTTGAAATCTACTGTATGTATAACTCAGCCCAGGATGAAAATGGAATGCCAATATTAATGTATCTCCATAAATACAAGACATTAAGCAAAGCTCACTCATGATGCCAAAGATCCTCAGTGAGGGGTTATAATATGTTGAGAGCCGAGACACAGGATCCTATCAGTGTCTGGGAATTTAAACACTTTTACTTCAGCCTCTCCACCATAAATGGAGTTTGTATTTGAGCTCCACCCAACATACCATGGTCTTATCCAGGTACGCCATCCTTTCTTGCAGCTCTGGTGAGTTCACATTGGGAAATGGCATTCCAACCATTACCACACACCTGTAAAAGACGTGTAAATGTTATGCATCAAGTCTGGCTCAGGCAGCTAAAACTCTGGCTTTCTAGCCACGTAAATGAGTTTGGATAACAAAAGCTATGGGCTACTAGGAAATAAGAGGAGATTATCAGTTATCTGAGAAAGGCTGCAAATCATTTTTGTACCAATCGCCTCCATGTTCAGCAACTTACCAATGATAAGTCCTGAACTTTAACACTTACATCATAGTTTTCAAATCCCTCTGTGGTATTCAAGCCCTAGACTCTGCCACTGGTCCTTTATCTTTATGTAGCTCAGAGTTAAATTTGCTAATATTACAATAAATATATCAGGAGTTTGCTACATTGACAGTAGTGAAGTTAGTGCAAGTTATTATAGTTGTGGCTGCAGACTGAAGAATATGATGTATCCCAAAAATAAGTGTAACCGAGTCAACTTGAACAATGATAGGTGAAGTACTGCAAAAAAATCACAGAGCAAGATAGAGGCTGTTATTCAATTCAATTTGAGTTAATTGTCGTTTTAACATGCATGAATACAGCCAAACGAGACGGTGTTATTCTGGGGCCAAGGTGCAAAACACAGTCACACACAGCACAAACAACACATACATAATAACAAGCATATGTAAGATACCAGTAAAATACAACCACACCAAACAATAGTCCAGACCCCGAGTCCATGAATGCATGCGGCTGAAATCTGCAGTCGACCACGATACAGCTCGTCTTCTGCCGAGCAAACACTGGGGGCAGCACTGACTCCAGCCTGGACAACGCACCACACCACCTCCCTGGAACACATAGGCTCCGACACCTCTCCCCTGGCTGCTGAAACCAGGTGACACCGTAGCTTGAGGCTAAGTCAATGAATGTCACAGAAATCCACTGTCAACCACAGTACAGCCTGTCTTCTGCCAAACAAATACCGGGGACAGGGGCAACACTGTCTCCAGCCTGGATGCCACTTCACACTGCCCCTGGCCCTGTCAGCTGTAAACAAGCAACACCAGACACCGTGGCTTGAGGCCTAGTTCTTGTTTTGACTGGAGCCACGCAGCTCCACCACCATTCAGTGCTAGCTCCATCAGTTCTGTGCTGGTTCTCTGAAATATCTATACAGGACCTGAGGCATCTCTTCTTCCACTTTCCTGCAGTTTTTCTCTCAAGTATTCACCCAAATCCCTTTAGTGAGCTGTAACTGAAACTATATCAACTATAATCATCATATTACCTGGAAAAGATGTTCTCCCATAAAATGTTAAAGATACTCAGCAGGTCAGGCAGCATCTATGGAGAGGACTAATGAACAGATGCTTCGGGCCAAGACTGTTCCTCTTCTTGTTTCCTTTGCTATCATATTTAAACCATGTCCTTTGGTTACTCATCCTACAGCCACTCTTTAAAAATAGCATGATTTCAAAGACACAACCAGTTCTCCAATTCACCCTGTTCCAAGGAGACGAGACAAGAACTATGGAGTGAAGCTAATAAATAAATCTTGCTAGGATGCAGGTTAGATTGACCCTGATATAATATTCTCCATCACGTTATGTCATATAAGCAGAGCAGTACAAGAACATCTAGAGTTATTCCAAGTGTCAAGGGGATTTTAGCGGAATTATTTTGTGGGAGACAAAGGCAGCCAATAAGGGATCTTATCGAGATGACAATGCATTGACTACACAGACTCAGAATGTTATTACAGGGAAAGTCCGATCTCTGCTCATGTTGAGAAACATCAGCAGAAATCTGTCCAACCCTTACCATATGAACAGCCGTGAAACAGATCTTCTCCACCAGAAGAAAAATATGATTTGATGAGGCTATGAGTAGATCTAAGAACTAATAAACCACCATTCCAAAACATTCAGCTTGCTTCAATTGGAAAAAACAAAACCAGGCACCTGGAGGTCAGGACCAATAAACAAATCATATCTGAAAAAGCAGATAGTTGCCATAGTCTTGAAAATCTATCATCTAGCTATCAACCATGGCATGCATTTAAACTTTAATCCTAAAACCAGAGCCCGGGGAGATCTTATCAAGGGCAGAGTAACAGAGAGCAACTACTAGAAGAAACACTTTGACAGTCTTACTGACTGAAAGTCTACCTACTCCAGGTTTAAAAGATCATCTGGTAGTTGAAAAACAGGGCCTCCTCAGCAGACAAAACACCCTGCTGTACAACCTAAATGTCGTGATGAGGTACATAGATAATGACTTGACAGACAATTGATCTGGGACTACTATTGATAGTAGTCCTCCTGGTATGTTGCTACCGACATATGTTAATACCTTTATTGGATCTCATTAGGAGTGAGCCACAGCGGCTAATCTTAGTGCCTTCTCTTCATTCACACAGAGTGGGAGAGCGAAATGCAATGCAGTACCAGTAATATTTCTGATTGGTTTGGATAAAGAATTTTGGAGTTATTCGATTGTTAATTCCTACCTGCCGAGATCATCGGAAAAGTTGATGCCTTCGCTCATCTTTCCCCCAACGACAGAGAGCAGTAGAGCCCCTGTGATTGGGCCTGCTGTTTGCTTTGAGTGCTGGAGGTCAAATAAAACAGTTACTGTTGCAGGTATGGGTTTCTAAGTACTGTAAATATTGCTCTCCTCTCCAAAACAAGAGATGAATCTCTATTCCATAAGACCATAGACCATGAGACCCTAGGAGCAGAACCTGACCATTCAGCCCATTGAGTATGCTCCATCATTCCATCATGGCTGATTTGTTATCACTCTTAACCCCAGTCTCCCCGTAATATTTGACACCCCTACTAATCAAGAACTTAACAACCTCCGCTTTAAATATACCCAATAAGTTGGTCTCCACAGCTATCCAAGGCAATGAATTCCACAGATTCACCACTCTGAGGTAAAAAGGTAAGGTCAGTAGGTTCTTTTTTCACTTATTCTGACTAATCTGGGATCAGGTAATGGGGGAGACAGTTAGAGCAGTGGTGTTCTCCGTATGCAGTATGTGGGAGGTCAGGGTCAACACAGTTGTCCCTGATGACCACATCTGCAAAAGGTGCATCCAGCTGCAGCTCCTATCAGACTGAGTTAGGGAATTGGAGCAGGAGCTGGATTACACCTGAACTGGAGTGGTACTAACATTCTTGCAGGGAAGTTTGCTAATGCTTCTTGGGGGGGGGGTTTAAACTAAATTTGCAGGGGGCGGGGATCCAGAATGTGACAGAGGATAGCGAGAGGAAGAATAAAGGACAGGTGGGGACTACACAGTTCTGGAATATTAAGTGTGTAGTTGAGAAAGGTGAGGCGGAACAAGTGATAAGGAGGACACATGTACAGAGGGATGGTCTGACGTTAAATGTGCAGAAAGAATAAGTAAATTTAAGAAGGACAACAAAATTCTAGGGGCGTATAGCCCGATGGGAGTTCAGGGAGCTGGGTTAAGCACAATAGGCAGCGATTCAAACAGAGAGAGGAGAAATAGGCTAAAAATTCTATATCTGAATGCACGGTGTCAGAAATAAGGCGGATGCACTTGAAGCTCAGGTGCGAATGGGTAACTATGATGTTGTTGGGATAACGGAGACATGGCCGCAGGGAGATCAGACCTGGGAAATGAATGTACAAGGGTATACATGCTATCGTAGGGACAGAAATGTGGGCAGAGGGGGTGGGGTGGCCCTGTTGGTGAGGAATGAGATTCAGTCCTTTGCAAGGGGGGACATAGGATCAGGAGAAGTAGAGTCTGTGTGGATAGAACTAAGGGCAAAAGGACCCTAATGGGTGTTGTCTACAGGCCACCAAACAGTAGCATGGATATTGGGTGCAAGTTGAATAGGGAGTTAACATTGGCATGTGGCAGAGGTAATGTTGCAGCAGTTATGGGGGATTTCAACATGCAGGTGAACTGGGAGAATCAGGTTGGTGCTGGACCCCAGGATAGGGAGTTTGTAGAGTGCCTACGGGATGCATTCTTGGAACAGCTTGTACGAGAGCCGACCAGGGACAAGGCTATTCTGGATTTAGTGTTATGTAATGAGCAGGATTTGATAAGCGATCTTGAAGTAAAGGAGCCAGTAGGAGGTAGTGATCATAATATGATAAGTTTTTATCTGCAATTTGAGAAGGATAAGGGCAGCCCTGAGGTGTCAGTGTTGCAGATGAACAGGGGAAACTATGGAGCCATGAGGGAGGAGCTGGCTAAAGTTGACTGGATGGATAGCCTAGCAGAAAAGACAGTGGAACAGCAATGGCAGGTATTCTTGGGAATAATGCACAAGGTGCAAAATCAGTTCATCCCCAGAGAAGGAAGGATTCAAAGGAGGGAAAGGGGCCACAGTGGTTGACAAAGGAAATCAGAGATTGCATAGCATTAAAAAAAAGGAAATATGACAGAGCTAAGGTGAGTGGAAGGACAGATGATTGGGAAATTTTTAAGGAACAACAGAACTTAACTAAAAAGACAATACAGGAAGGAAAAATGAGGTACGAACGCAAGCTAGCCAGAAATATAAAGGAGGATAGCAAAAGTTTTTTTAGGTATGTGAAGAGAAAGAAGATAGTTAAGAACAATGTTGGGCCCTTGAAGAATGAATTGCATGAAATTGTTATGGGAAACAGAGAAATGGCAGAAGAATTTAGTAAGTACTTTAGATCTGTCTTCACTAAGGAAGACACAAGCAATCTCCCAGATGTATGGATGGGCCAAGGACATAGGGTAACAGAGGAAATAAAACAGATTGACATTAGGAAGGAAACAGTGATGAGTAGACTGATGGGACTGAAGGCTGCCAAATCCCCAGGTCCAGATGGTCTGCATCCTAGGGTACTAAAGGAGGTGGCCCTGGAAATTGCGGATGCATTGATAATCATTTTCCAATGTTCCTTAGATTCAGGATCAGTTCCTGAGGATTGGAGAATGGCTAATGTTATCCCACTTTTTAAGAAAGGAGGGAAGGAGAAAACAAAATTATCGACCTGTCAACCTGACATCGGTGGTGGGGAAGATGCTAGAGTCCATTATTACAGATGAAATAGTGGCGTATCTAGGTAGCAGTGATAGGATTGGGCCGAGCCAGCATGGATTTACCAAGGGTAAATCATGCTTGACTAATCTGTTGGAGTTTTTCGAGGATGTAACCAGGACGTTAGACGGAGGAGATCCAGTGGATGTTGTGTACCTCGATTTTCAGAAAGCATTTGATAAGGTCCCACATAGGAGATTGGTGGGTAAAATCAAAGCTCATGGCATTGGGGGGAAGACATTGACATGGATAGAAAACTGGTTGGCAGATAGAAAGCAAAGGGTAGCGGTGAATGGGTGTTTCTCGGAATGGCAGGTGGTGACTAGTGGGGTGCCACAGGGCTCAGTATTGGGACCACAGCTGTTTACCATTTACGTTAACAATTTGGATGAAGGTGTAAAAAATAACATCAGCAAATTTGCTGATGATACTAAGCTGGGTGGCAGTGTGACATGCGATGAGGACGTTAGGAGAATTCAGGGTGACTTGGATAGGCTGGGGGAGTGGGCAGATACTTGGCAGATGACGTTTAATGTGAATAAGTGTGAGGTTATCCACTTTGGGAGTAAGAACAGGAAGGCAGATTATTATCTGAACAGTGTAGAGTTAGGTAAGGGAGAAATACAAAGAGATCTAGGAGTCCTTGTTCATCAGTCACTTAGGGTGAATGAGCAAGTGCAGCAGGCAGTGAAGAAGGCTAATGGAATGTTGGCCTTTATTACAAAGGGAATTGAGTACAAGAGCAAGGAAATCCTCTTGCATTTGCACAGAGCCCTTGTGAGACCATACCTGGAGTACTGTGTACAGTTTTGGTCTCCAGGGTTAAGGAAGGACATCCTGGCTGTAGAGGAAGTGCACCGTAGACTCACGAGGTTAATTCCTGGAATGTCTGGACTGTCTTACGCAGAGAGATTAGAGAGACTGGGCTTGTGCACGCTGGAATTAAGGATATTGGGAGGGGATCTGATTGCAACATATAAGATTATTAAGGGATTGGACAAGATAGAGGCAGGAATTATGTTCCAGATGCTGGGAGAGTCCAGTACCAGAGGGCATGGTTTGAGAATAAGGGGTAGGTCATTTAGGACAGAGTTAAGGAAAAACTTCTTCTCCCAGAGAGTTGTTGGGAGTCTGGAATGCACTGCCTCAGAAGGTAGTGGAGGCCAATTCTCTGGATGTTTTCAAGAAGGAGCTAGATAGGTATCTTATGGATAGGGGAATCAAGGGATATGGGCACAAGGCAGGAACCGGGTATTGATAGTAGATGATCAGCCATGATCTCAAAATGGCGGTGCAGGCTTGAAGGGCCAAATGGTCTACTTCTGCACCTATTGTCTATTGTCTAAAGAAATTCCTCATCTGTTTTAAAGGAACACCCTTGTATTCTAAGGTTGTGCCCTGGTCCTAGATTCATCCACTATATGAAACATCCTCTCCACATCCACTCAGTCTAGGCCTTTCAGACTTGCATCCTCAACACTTCTACAGTGAAACAATGACACAAATACTCAACAAGAACTTGGGTTTCTAAACACACAAAATCTCCAGAGATTCTGAAAATTAATGTTTTAGATATATCAATTTTTATCAGAATTGGGAAGACAGAAATCAAATGTTTTAAACTATAGTGAAGGGGGATGAATGGAGAGAACAAATAATGCTGAGAACCCTACACTGATAGAGCCAATGAGTGGTTTTGAGACCACTTGAGAGAGGTTGGTGAATGCTGGTTAACTGCTGCTTATCTGCTCAGAGTACAAGTTGGCGTTACTCGAGAAAACTTCATGAAAACACATATCGTTGCCATTCCCTTTTCTCAGTTCCTTCATCTCTGCCACATATGTTCCCAGCATGAGGCTTTCCTTCTCAAAACATCAGAAAAGAACGGGGTTTCCCTCTCTCCACTATCGATGCTGCCCTCAGTCGCGTCCTCTCCATTTCCTGGGCATCCACACTCCAGCTGCCTTAGAAGGGATAGAGTTCCTTTTGTCCTCACCTACCATCCCATGAGCTGTTGCATCCGGCACATCATCCTCTGCAACTTCTGCCATCTTCAGCGGGTCCCTACCACCAAACACATCTTTACCTTTGTTTCTGCAGGGATTGTTCCCTCTACAATTCCCTTGTCCATTCATCCCTCCCCTTTAATCTCCCTCCTTGCACTTACCTCTGTGAGCAGAAGAAGTGCTACATCTACCCATTCAGGACCCCAAACAATCCTTCCAGGTGAGGCAACACTTCACCCGTGAACCTACTGGGGTCATCTACTATATCCGGTGCTCCTGATGCAGCCTCAACATTGGTGAGGCCCAACATAGACTGGGGAACCACTTTGCCAATCACCTTCATTCCATCTGCAAAATGCAGGATTTCCTGGTGCCAACCACTTTAATTCAAATCCTATTCCCATTCTGACATGTCAGTCCATGGCCACTCTCAGGTTGGAGGACCAACTGCCCATATCCCATTTAGGTAGCCTCTAACCTGATGGCATGAACATTGATTTCTTTAACTTCTGGTAATTTTTCCCCCATTCCCTCTTCCCCTTCTTCAATTTCTTACTTTGGACCCCTTCTTAGCTCTCTCCTCACCTGCTTTGACCTCCCTTGGTGCCCCCCCCACTTCCCTTTCTCCCATAGTCTACTCTCCTCTCCTGTCAAATTTCTTCTTCTCTAGCCTTTTACTTCTTCTCAGCTTCATACTTCATCGCCCCCCTCTCCCACCCACCTTGCTTCCCCAATCACCTTTTAGTTTGTGCTCCTTCCCCTCTCCCGACCTTCCTATTCTGCTCCTGCCCCCTTCCCTTCCAGTCCTGAGAAGGGTCTCAGCCTGAAATGTTGACTGTTTTTATTCTTCTTTGATGCTGCCCGACCTACTGTGCTCCTCCAGCACTCTGTGCGTGTTGCTATGGATTTCTAGCATCTGCAGAACTTGTTTACATGTCCTTTTTTGATTTAGCAAGTCACTGCCCTCCGGGTATTATAATTAATTCAAGATTTTCAGATAGCTGACCATTTCAGAACTGGCCAGCTCTGATAAAAGGTCAACAATCTTTATTTGTTTTTGTTTCTGCACAGGTACTATCTGAGCTGCTGATTATTTTAAGAATTGTTTTATTTATGATTTCTAGCAATTGTTAACTCAGTTTCAACAGCTTTCTCCTCTCCTGTTTCCATCCATCACTTACTGCAGACAGATCAATTACAATTAACCACCCTTCACCCAGCAGTGCTGACAGTTAAGTCATTCATTTGCTCTTCCTGCCTCTAAGCAAAACTATGCCTGCTTATAACTATTGTTGATACCAACGAAAAGCCAGTAACATAAAATAGCAATTCTACTTCTGTTTCCATAGGAGCCATTTCTGCTTTTATTTAAGAACTGAGCTTTAACTGGAAGGGTTTACAGTTACTACAGGTACAGGATAGCTATCCAGCACTTTGACTCAGCTTATAATTGCCAGCGGCCTGTTTCTCTATGAATTAAATAATCTGCCCTGATTCACCAATCTTCTCACTTACCCACACTTCTCTCCTGCTATTTTAACCTGTAGGCCAACACCACGGATCAACCCGCAGAGTATAGATTGATGCTCCAACCAGGCCAGGCTTAATCATATTCTGAAGTGATCATCTCCTGTACGCAAGAGCTTTCACTCAAGAGTCAACATAAATTTGAGTCTCTCCGTGGGCAATTCTACCAGACAAAAACAGAAAATCAAAGCCCAAAACATCAAATGCATGGCAGCATGTTTTTACATACCTGGATACACCTGGAGTACTCAAAAAGCACATGCTCCACCATACTGGCTTTTCTGGGCTCCTGGAAAATCTGCATTATCATGTAAATGAAAATATTTTAGGCAACAGAAATCACAGCACCTTGATAATATGTCCAACTATATAATGGTGACACAGAAAAATATCACATGACAACAAATTAATATTACAGTCCAAAGTAAATTTTATTATCAAAGTTCATATGTCACAAAACACTACCCTGAGATTCATTTTCTTGCAAGCACTCAGTGGAACAAAGTACAGTAGACTAAATGAAAAACTACACACTGACGCAACAGGTCCACAGCAGATACCATTTCATTGGCTCTTCATTCAACCCTGGAACTTCTGGACAGCAAAGATGCATACATCAGAATGCTTTTTATTGACTATAGCTCAGCATTCAATACCATCATCCCCTCAAAACTCATCAATAAGCTTCATAACCTAGGCCTCAATACTTCCTTGTGCAATTGGATCCTCAAATTTTTTCTCTCGCAGACCCCAGTTAGTTCAGATTGACTACAACATCTCCTCTATACTCTCCAACAGCACAAGTGCACCACAAGGCTGTGTGCTTAGCCCTCTGCTCTACACGCTTTACACTTATGACTGCGTGGCTAAGGACAGCTCCAATGCCATTTTCAAGTTTGCTGTTGTAGGTCAAATCATAGGTGATGATGAATCAGCATATAGGGGGGAGATTGTAAACTTGACTGAATGGTGCCACAGCAATAACCTCTCACTCAATGTCAGCAAGACCAAGGAGCTGATCATTGACTTCAGGATGAGTAAACCAGAGGTCCATGAGCCAGGCCTCATCAGAGGATCTGAGGTGAAGAGGGTCAGCACTTTAAATTCCTCGGTGTTATCATTTCAGAGGACCTGTCCTGCGCCCAGCACACAAGTACAATTACAAAAAAAATACGGCAGTAAGTCTAATTCCTTAGGTGCTTGTGAAGATTCAGTATGATATCTAAAAATTTGACAAACTTCTATAGATGTGTGGTGCAGAGTATATAGAATGGCTGTACTACAGCCTGGAATGGAAACACCAATACCCTTGAAAAGAAAGTCTTACAGAAAGTGGTGGGTACGGCCCAGAGCATCACAGGTAAAGCCCTCCCCACTATTGAGCGCATCTGCATGAAACGTAGAAGTGCAGCATTCATCATTAGGGACTACCACCACCCAGGGTATGCTCTCTTCTCACTGCTGCCATCAGGAAAAAGGTACAGGAGCCTTAGGACTAATACCACCAGTTTCAGGAACCGTTATTACCCCACAAACATTAGGTACTTGAACATAAAGGGATAATGTCACTTGCCCCATCACAACCTATGGACTCACTTTCAAGGGTTCTTCATCTCGCTCTCGATATTTATTGCTTATTAATTTACTATTATTATTGGTTTTAGTATTTGCAGTTCGTTGTCTTTTGCAGACTGATTGAATGCACAATGGTGTGGTCTTTCATTTATTCTATTATGGTTATTATTTTATTATGGATTCATTGAGAATGCCCACAGGAAAGTGAATCTCAGGGTTGTTTATGATGACATATGCACTTTGATAATAACTTTACTTTGAATAATGAAAAAAGACCAACAAATTGTGTAAAGACAAAAGCACCAATTAATAATAAATAAATAAATGAGATTGAGAACATGAGTTGTTGAGCCCTTGAAAATGAGTCCAAAGGTTGTGTTCAATGATCAATTTTAAGTGTTGTTATGAATGAAGATGTCCACCGGTTCAAGAGTCTAACAACTGAAGGGTAATAACTGTTCCTAAATATGGTAGGGGTCCTTGACGGTGAATGCTACTTCTCATGGCAGTGATCTTTGTAGGTGTGTGCAATGGTGGGGAGGGCTTTATCCGTGATGTACTGGACTCCATCCGCCATTTTTTGGTAGGCTTTTCCATTCTTGGGCATTGGTACTTCCATACCAGGTCATGAAATAACCAATCAGGATACCCTCCACTGTGCATCTATAGACGTTTGGCAAAATTTTAGATGACATGCCGAATCTATGCAAACATCTAAGAAAGTAGAGGAGTTTCTTTATCACAATTCTTCCTTGTTTCAATGCATTGTATTGAAAATTAGGCAGAGCCTCTTATGGTTTTCTGATTTAATCACTTTGTGCATCTATAAGTTAAGGAGAAAATTACACCATATCCTTTAATGAATGACAAACGATCACAGACCAGTGGCACTGACTAAATTTAATTATTTTATTGTCCTTCACTTTCCCAATATCCCCAAAATATTTTCTCCTTTGAATATTAAACCAAAATTATCTTTACAAATACGGTATGATTTTGCATCCAGCACTTTACCAAGCCAGACATTCCAAACCCAAAACATCTGTTAAAGATATAAAAGTGTTCACATCATTCCTTTTCCCAAACACCTTAAATGCAAGCCTTCAGATTATTGATCCTTCAGCCACTGGAAAGCTCTCTCTTCATTTACTCTAGGCATTCATGATGCTAAATGTTAAAGTAGATGTAAAGCACTAAGTCCTTAAACCTGTTGTCTCTTGAAGAAATCATAAGTGATTCCATACCTTGTTCTCTAGCCCACCTGATTTCCTTTGTGTATAAAATCTCAGCTTTGAACTTAAGCCACTAAGGGGGCTGTGGAATCTCAAAATGTATACATTTACAAAGATCTACAGCTCTGTATAAATAATGTTTTTCTTCATCACAGTGCCTTATCCTGAGATTACAAACCGGTGTTCTAGGTTCTTCAACTGGGGGGTAACAGTCTCCAGACATCTACCCTAGCAGTCAATAAGATCTTTCATTCTTCCAGCATTGTGAGATCAGAATGGAGGAAAAATCATTTATGTTACTGGCGTCAAAGAGTCACAGAAACTACAAATCAAATTACCTTCTTTTTGGCTTCTAATTGCACCAACAGACCAGTCTTTTCCCAGTGTTTGTACACAAGATTTTCATACTCGTATGATGGAAAGAAGCATACAATACCACCTGGGACCACCTTACATAAATTGACTAGCACCCGACCGCATTCATCCAGCTAGAAAGAAGAAGATGATGTTAAAATAATGCAGAATATGAGACTTCCTTACTGCTCAGTCTGAGACAGGACTGAAAGATGCTGCAAGCATTACAGTACTAGTTTTGTCTCACAGAACCAGCTGACCCACACAGACGAGCAATGACGCAGACAAGACTTCCACTGTGACTAGAGACCTTCAGAAATATTGCAGGCAATATCTCAGGAAGGCACAACTCAACAAAGACATTAGTCCTGTTATCCACTCAAGAGTTCTGATCAACAGTCTGCATCTCCAGGATAGTCTTTACATTACAGCTGTACAATAATTGTTATACTGGAGTACCTGAATACATTGATCACTATCCCCCACAATTCACACTGCCTAGGTTAGGCTGCCCCTCTAAACTTAGTCACTAGAGAAGAATGGCACATGTAAGAGAGGCTACCGTGACACCAACAGTCACTCTAAGTGAGCAGCAGAAGTCAGTGGATGCAACTGGAGATGAAGTTCATGGCTCCATAATCTCTAAGACCTTGCACAAAAAGAGTATTTATGGAATACTGGCAGGGAAGAAGCCCTGGTTAAAAAAATTTAAGCATATCCTTGCCCGTAAAGACTTCGCAAGGCATCACCAAGAAGATACTATAAAGATATAGAAGGTCTTGTGGTCAATGAGACTGAAGTGGAACCTTTTGGCCTTAACACTTAAGTAGTTTGTGTGTTGTAAATCTAATACTGTGCATCAGGCAGGTAACACCATTCCTTCTGTAAAGTATGGTGGAGGTAGCATCATGCTATGAGAAGCTTTTCAGCAGCAAGAACTGGAAATCTGGTCAGGATCGTTGGGAAGATGAACGCTGCTAAAAACAGAGATCCTGGATAAAAACCTGTTAGCCTACGGGTGAAAAGTTAGTCTTTTAACATGATTACGATCCAAAGCAGACTGCCAGAGTAACCATGCAGAGGCTTCAAATGAAGAACACTGATGTCCCTGAGTGACAAACAAGTGACGATCTGCAGAAGCTGGAAATCTGAGCAACACACACAAAATGCTGGAGGAACTCAGCAGGCCAAGCAGCATCTATGGAAAAAAATGTTGTTGAGTGGCCCAGTCAGAGTCTTGACCTTAACTCAATTAAACATCTCAGGCAAGACCTTAAGATTGCTGTCCACCGCCACTCCCCAACTAACCTGGCAGAGCTTGCTTGAACAACTCTGCAAGAAAGAATGGGCAAACCTTGCTCCATCATGTTGTGCAAAGCTAATAGAGACTTATCCAAATAGCTGCAAGAGGTGGTTCAACTAAGTACTGAACATAGGGTGATGAATACTTTTGAACAGCTGACATTTCAGTTTTTTAATTTTAGTTTTTCATGCTTTATAATTTTTTGCTCTCTACTGTGAAAACGTTTGAATGGCATGGTAGCATAGTGGTTACCACTATGTTACCCAAGTTCAATTCCAGCCACTGTCTGTAAGGAGTTTATACATTCTTCCAATGACCGCACGGGTTTCCTCTGGGTGCTGATTGAGGGTTGCTGGTCAGTGCTGCTTGAAGGGCTGGAATATCTCAATAAATAATAATAATAAAAAAAGTAAATAAAGGAACATGTGATTCACAAATAAAAAATTCTCAGTTAAATTGATCAAAATCCCTGGCTGTAATTCTCATTTATGTGAACTAAGGATTAGGGGTTGAATACTTTTACTGAAGTCTATTAATAGTTTAGCAATAACAGTTTATACTGTGTTTAACGTTGCCCCACCCCCATTATCCCAGTTTATATGCATTTATTTATTGATTGGGATACAGTGCAGAATAGGCCCTTCCAGCCCTTTTAGCAGCAATCCCCTGATTTAACCCTAGCCTAATCACGGGACAATTTACAATGATCAATTAACCTACTGATGGGTAGGACTTTGGACCGTAGGAGGAAACCAGAGCACCCGGTTTCACAGGGAGAATGTACACAGACAATAGCGGGATTTGAACCCAGATTGCCAGTACTGTAAACTATTGTGCTAACCAGTACGCAGCTACACCACACAATCAGTATAACTTGAGTAAAACCCTATTAGTAGGAATAATTCCTTCAATAACGCACATGTTCCATTACTTTTTTCTGATTCCTTGACAAGTGCATTTTTCAAACCACAGAATATTTGTCAATATAACCTCTGAGTCAACTTTAACAGGAAAAAAAAACATTCAGAAACATTTTTAAGTTATTAACTAAGGCAGGTAGCTGTAGTTTAGGCAGGAACATTGTTGAATCAGATTTGGGCAGGAAACAACTGAGATAATACCAAATTTAATAGACTGACCAGTTGTGGTTTGTCCCTCTTCTGAAAGGTGAATTCAAGCTGCTGCCCTGATGGACCACTACAGAGGATGATGGGCAAAATATTTTCTGGTGGAATTACATGACCTTAGAGATTTCAAGGAAGAACAATCAAATAATTAGAACATTTCAAAATAAACGTTACACAAAGCAAACAAAATTATGAAACTAGAACTGTGACATTCTTATTGTATGGAAGCTTTCTGTTGGAAATTTTTACAAGATTTAGCAGTTCTTGAATGGTTGACAAGGTTCCTCATTTGTAGGGAAGTGGGCCCTACTTCTTAGCAACATCAGCAGAGGTCACATAATGAAGATGCCCATTTGGATGTCCAAAATAATGTTGGTACAAAGTTTAGAGATTCTTCAGAACTACTAAAGCCCAACCAACTATGGTACTAAGATTCTGAGTATATACCAGCTGACCAGTAGGTTACGAATGAGCAAACTGCAGATGCCATTATCCTCTAGATAGCAAGTTAAAATCAGTAACGTAAGGAGAAAAGTAAGTTCTCTCCAGGTTTAGAAAAAAAACGAAAAAGAAACTCCAAGCCATGAAGCAGAAACTCAAAGGTTCTGAGCGAATAATCTATCCAAGTACCTGAGCACAAATGCTCCTGCTATAATACTGTAGTAGTGTAGGCCTCCATTAGTCTCAACAGACCATGGATTTGCATCTTGGAAAGTTTCCAGGGTGCAAGCTTAGGCAAGGTTTTTTTTAAAATGGAAGACCAGCAGTTGCCCAAGCTGCAAGTCTCCTCTCTCCACGCCACCGATGTTGTCCAAGAGAAGGGCATTAGGACCCATACAGCTTGGCACCAGTGTCATCGCAGAGCAAAGTGTGGTTTAGTGCCTTGCTCAAGGACACACACATGAACTAGCAACCTACAGATAACTAGACGAACGTCTTACCCACGCGCCAACACCTATAATACTAATTAACCTCTAGATACTGAAGAGACAGAATATGTCCTAGTCTGTTCAAATATCTATGAGACAACTAAGATAAAAAGAAATATGTAGAGAAAATATTCATGTCAATGATAAACTCTTTCACTTGCAGCTCAATGTGCACACACCATGGTTTTAACACATGCAAAACAAGAGTCACTCATTGCTTGATAGGAGGCTATAGCACTGATTTCTGCATCTCTGGATATCTCAACAGGAGCAGGAACAATTAGCAACAAGTAGCTTAAGCAATGGAAGAATCATTTTAATGTATTTTAATATTACTGTTGCAATTAAGTAGCACTGCAAAGATCATTAAAACTAAATATACGCTGCACAGTTGAAGACCTTGGTAAAATGGTAAATTAGTTTATTAAAGATTAGTTTTATTTGTTATACGCACATTGAAAGATACAGCAAAATGCGCCATTTTCATCAAGACCAACATCATCTGAGGATGTGCTGCGGGCAGACAATTGTCAGCATGCTCTTGGAAACAACATAGCTGACCACAACACAGTAACCCTAACCCATATATCTTAGAATGTGCGAGGAAACCTGCAGTCACGGGGAGAACTTAAAGATAGTGGCAAGATTTGATCATGTAGCGGTGTGCTACATGCAGTGCTGCAATAACAACACGGAGTCGGTGAGCTGCAGTTACAAAAGAGGTTTATTCAAACTTCGTGGCCTCGCTTTAAAGCCTTCCTGATCCCGTCCTCCCCGAGTGGGAATGTTGTAGGGGGTGCGTATTCACAGTCCCCTCCCGCGCGCGGGCTTTTCCCCTTGCTGGTGAAGCAGGCTTGGTGCCCTCTTTGGGACCTGCCTCAATGCTGGCGCGTGCCACTTTGTGAGCCGGTTCGAGTGTGCTGGGAAGTGGGTCGCCACATAACACCCCCCCAGAACCAGCGACACACTCCCCAATGTCCACAGTCTGGGTCGGACTCTGTTTGGGAGGTCTGCCTCTGCGCCGCAGTGCCGGAATCGCGACCAGCTGCGCCAAGTCCACATGGGCCGGTTTGAGTCGGTCCACCGTGAAAATCTCCTCTTCCCCCCAAAGTCCAGCACGAATGTGGACCTGCTGTTTCTGATCACCGTAAATGGCCCTCCGTAGGGCCGCTGTAGTGGTGCCTGATGACCGCCCCGTCGTACAAAAACGGACTTACAATTCTGCAGGTCTTTGGGTATGCAGGTCAGGTTCTGCCCATGCTGCGAAGTGGGTATGGGGGCCAGGTTGCCGAGCCTCTCGAGTAGTCTGTCCAGGACTGCTACGGGTTCTTCCTCTTGCCCCCTTGGGGCCGGTATGAACTCTCCTGGGATGACCAGGGGTGCGCCATACACCAACTGAGCCGACAAGGTGTGCAGATCCTCTTTGGGCGCCGTGTGGATTCCGAGCAGGACCCAGGGGAGCTCGTCCACCCAGTTAGGCCCTTTGAGGCGGGCCATGAGAGCCGACTTCAGGTGACGGTGGAAATGCTCCACTAGTGCGTTCGACTGTGGGTGGTAGGCAGTTGTGTGGTGCAGCTGTGTCCCCAAAAGGCTGGCCATAGCTGACCACAGGCTGGAGGTGAACTGGGCGCCTCTGTCAGAGGTAATGTGGGCCGGTACACCAAAGCCAGATACCCAGATGGCAATCAGTGCCCGGGCGCAGGATTCAGAGGTGGTGTCGGTGAGCGGAACTGCCTCTGGCCATCTTGTGAACCGGTCTACGATAGTCAGGAGGTGCCATGCTCCTCGCGACACTGGCAGAGGGCCCATGATATCCACATGAATGTGGTAGAAACGCCGGCGGGTGGGGTGGAACTGCTGTGGCAGGGCTTTGGTGTGCCGCTGTACCTTGGCTGTTTGGCAGTGCATGCACTTTCTGGCTCATTCACTGACCTGCTTGCGGAGTCCGTGCCAAACGAACCTGTTGGCTACCATCCGGATGGTTGTCCTTATGGAGGGGTGCGCTAAGTTGTGAATGGAGATGAAAACGTGCCGCCGCTAGGCTGCCGGAACAATGGGGTGGGGTTGGCCGGTGGTGACGTCACAGAGTAGGGTCCTCTCACCTGGGCCTACGGGGAGGTCCTGGAGCTGCAAACCGGAGACTGCAGTCCTGTAACTAGGGATCTCCTCGTCTGCCTGCTGCGCCTCTGCCAGCGCTTCATAGTCTACCCCCTGGGACAGGGCTTGGATGTTAGGGTGGGAGAGGGCGTCCGCCACAACGTTGTCCTTTCCCCGAGACATGCCGGACATCCGTCGTGTACTTGGAGATGTAGGACAGATGTTGCTGTTGGCAGGACAACCAGGGGTCGGATGCTTTCGTGAACGCAAAGGTAAGCGGTTTGTGGTCTGTGAACACAGTGAAGGGCCTACCTTCTAAGAAGTACCTGAAATGCCGGATTGCCAGGTATAGCGCCAACAGTTCCCGGTCAAAAACACTGTATTTGAGCTGTATTTGGTTGTAGGTGTTTGCTGAAAAACGCCAGGGGTTGCGAACGACCCTCAAAGAGTTGTTCCAGCACTCCACTGACTGCCGTGTTAGATGTGTCCACTGTGAGGGCAGTAGGGACGCCCATTCTGGGGTGCACTAGCATCATGGCGTTTGTCAAGGCTTCTTTGGTTTTAATAAAAGCGGCAGCAGACTCCTCGTCCGAGGTAATGTCCTTGCCCTTACCCGACATCAGGGTGAACATGATTCGGGCAGCTGAAGGGAGGAAGTGGTGGTAGAAATTCACCATACCAACGAATTCCTGAAGGCCTTTGATTGTGTTGGGTCAGGGGAAATGGTGGACCGCATCTACCTTGGCGGGTAGAGGGGTTGCCCCGTCTTTAATAATCCTGTGGCCCAGGAAGTCGATGGTGTCGAGCCCGAATTGGCATTTGGCCGGGTTGATTGTCAGGCCATATTCACTCAGTCAGGCGTAGAGTTGACGGAGGTGGGACAGATGCTCCTGATGACTGCTGCTGGCTATGAGGATGTCGTCCAAATAGATGAAAGCAAAGTCCAGGTCGCGTCCCACCACGTCCATTAACCACTGAAATGTCTGTGTGGCGTTCTTTAGGCCGAACGGCATGCAGAGGAACTCGAAAAGGCCGAAAGGGGTGATGAATGCCGTTTGGGGACGTTGTTCAGATGCATCGGGATTTGATGGTATCCCCGGACGAGGTCTACCTTGGAGAAGATCCGTGCACCATGCAGATTTGCTGCAAAGTCCTGAATGTGCAGCACAGGGTAGCGGTCCAGTGTTGTAGCCTCGTTCAGCCTGCGGTAGTCGCCACATGGTCTCCAGCCCCCTGTTGCTTTGGGCACCATGTGCAGGGGGGAGGCCCATGGGCCGTCGGACCACAGTATGATCCCCAATTCCTCCATTCTCTTGAACTCCTCCTTCGCCAGCCGGAGCTTGTCTGGGGGAAGCCTTCGAGCACGGGGGTGGAGGGGTGGTCCTTGTGTCGGGATGTGGTGCTGTACGCCGTGACGGGGCATGGCTGCCGTGAACTGTGATGCCAGAACTGATGGGAAATCCCCCAGGACTCTGGCGAAGTTGTTGTCGGACAGTGTGATGGAGTCTAGGTGTGGGGCTGGCAATTGGGCTTCACCCAGGGAGAACGTTTGAAAGGTCTCGGCACGGACCAGTCTCTTTCTGGGCAGGTTGACCAGTAAGCTGTGAGCTCGCAAAAAATACATTCCCAGGAGCAGTTGGGCTATGGTAGCCAGTGTGAAGACCCACGTGAACCGGCTGGAGCCGAACTGTACGGGTGCCCTCAGGGTGAGACCCGGTTCTCTGTTGCGGGTGTCGTAACTCATCACAGGTAAGACGCTGATCTCGGCTCCAGTGTCGACCAAAAAGCGGCGTCCCGACTGCTTGTCCCAGACATACAGGAGGCTATCCCGATGGCCAGCCGCCGTAGCCATCAGCGGCGGCTGGCCCTGGCATTTCCCGGGAACTTGCAGGGCAGGCTACAGCAGTGGGCTTCTGTGCTCCACCGCTGATGGTAGAAGCACCATCGTTCATTGGTCTCCTCACCCCTGCCTCTGGGGTTAGCGGGCTCTGCGGCCGGGCCTGGTCTGGTTTGCTGCTGGGAGCGTGGACGGGTGATCTATGCGATGGACACCCCACTCACCTTCTTGGCGTTCCACAGCACGTCCGCCCAGGCCGCCACCTTCCGAGGGTCGCTGAAATCCGCGTCGGACAGCAGCAGGCATATATCCTTGGGCAGCCACTCCAGGAATGCCTGCTCAAACATGAGGCAGGGTTTGTGTCCTCCGGCCAGGGACAAGCATCTCATTCATCAAAGCCGACGGTGGCCTGTCCCCCAAACCATTCAGGTGCAGTAAGTGGGCAGCTCGCTCATGCTCTGACAGTCTGAAAGTCCTTATGAGCAAGGCTTTGAATTCTGTGTATTTGCCATCCACTGGGGGTGATTGTATGAACTCCTCAACCTGGGCAGCTGTCTCCGGATCGAGGGAGCTCACCACATAGTAGTAACGTGTGGGATCTGAGGTTATCTGCTGAATGTGGAATTGGACTTCTGCTTGCTGGAACCATAGGTAAGGTTGCAGCGTCCAGAAACTTGGCAGTTTTAACAAAACTGCATGAACAGATGTGGTGTCATTCATCTCCGGTCCAAGTATCGTTTGGGCCGTCAGGGGTCACCAATTGTAGCGGTGTACTACATGCAGCGCTGCAATAACAACACGGAGTCAGTGAGCTGCAGTTACAAAAGAGGTTTATTCAAACTTTGTGGCCTCGCTTTAAAGCCTTCCTGATCCCGCCCTCCCCAGGAATGTGTATTCACAGTCCCATCCCGCGCACGGGCTTTTCCCCTTGCTGGTGAAGCAGGCTTGGTGCCCTCTTTGGGACCTGCCTCAATGCTGGTGTGCGCTGCTTTGTGAGCCGGTTTGAGTGCGCTGGGAAGTAGGTCGTCACAATCACCAAATTTCCGATCACTGGCTTGATAAAGAGTTATGTGAACTATGTTAATGTCACATGTACTGAGGTACAATGAAAACTTGTCTTGCATTGCTGTTCATATAGTTCACTTCATTACAGCATTGCACTGAGGTAGTTTAAAGCAAAACATAACAGAATCTAAGTGTAAACATTACAAAAAAAGTGCAGTACAGGTAGACAATAAGGTGCAAGGTCACAATGAGATAAATTGTGAGATCGTGAGTGCAACTTATCATATTAGGGAACTGTTCCTTAGCTGTCCTTTAGCTTGATGGTATGCACTTTTAGGGTTTCAAATCTGCTGCTCGTTGGGAGGAGGGAGGAAGAGACCAAGGTGAGTGGAGTCTTTGATTATGCTGACTGCTTTACTGAGGCAGTGAGAAGTGTAGACAGTCTTTGAGAGAAGATAATTCCTGTCATGCTGAAACTGCATCCACAACTCTTTGCTGTTTCTTGCAAATTTCTTTAGCTTTCTGAGGAAGTAAATGCACTGGTGAGCTTTCTTGGTTGTGACATCAATGTGGATGAACCAGGACAGGTTGTTGATCCAGATTCAGAATGAGATTTATTTAGAAAGATAGACAGAGAGATAGATAGCTTATTGATCCCAAAGAAAATTAGTGTCACAGTAGCATTACAAGTACACAGATATACAAAGGTTAGAAGGGAAGTAAGAAAGAATAACAAGCAAGTTACCTCAAACAGACTAATGGGGGGGGGTCATCACTTCCCCGGCTATAGGTTGACTCATCATACAGCCTAAAGGTCGAGGGTAACAACAACCTCGTATAGTGCTTTTTGGAGCAGCGCAGTTGTCTTAGTATCACATGTACATGGAAACACACAGTGAAATGTGACGTTTGCATTAACACACCTTCTGATATGCTGAGGGCTGCCTGCAACTGTCGCCACACATTCCAGTGCCAACATAGCATACCCACACTGCTCAGCAGAATAACACAGAACACAAGCAACAAAACAACATCAGCAGCAACAAGCCCCTTCCTTCCTTTCTCCATCCTCCCTCCCATCTACACACAGACAAGTCCCGGATAGGCCTCCAGTTTCCAGATCCAGGTTTCAACCATTGGGCTTTAACTTTCCAATTACCAATCGACTTTCAGGCTCTGATCTTTGGTATCAACCCCTAGACTAGCTGAATGCAGAAACCAGAACTCCAGGCACGCTGACTGACAGGCCCTAGTGATCAATCCTGGGACAGACCAATACCTATGGATTCATCCATGGTTTCTGGCTTGGGAACACCCAGATCAATCTCTTTGATACCAGATTTGTTGTGCAGTAGTCATTAATGCACAATATATTGTTTTTCTTAGGTACTAGAACGATGGTGATCTTCTTAAAGAAGGTAGGATCCTCAACACACCCACTGATGAAGGTGACATGCATATCTAGACCTGCTGTTCAGTCTTTCAAACTGACCAGTCTACCAATTCAAACTGTTGTACAGAATCTCATCTATCTCTTTAAACCAGCACTGGACAACTTCTTGTACCGATCCTCTAGTTTCAGCTACTGTTTATTCTGGTGGTGTGACTTAGCAAAGCATGGTGGTGGGAGAGGGGTGTTTAATAGGCACCTTTGCTGGTTGCATAGTTATGATCAAGGGTGTTTGACTGTGGTGGGACAGGAGATCCTCTGGTAGTATTTTGGTGACACACTCTAGAAGTTGGCGTGGTTGAAGACATTGGCTATGATGAAGATGACCCCAGGATAGCCCACTTTAAGGCTGTTGATTGTGGACTACAGTTTAATTGCAGGCTTGGGGCCGGGTGGGGGGGAGTGCGGCCAGGGGTGAGTGACTTCAACAATCCCAGAATCAAGGCCACTCCAATTTTGTGGTTCTAAGTTGGTTGACGAAGCCATTGTGGTGATGCACTTCTTTCACTACTTAAGCAGGCCTTTAGCGTCCTCCTAATGCATAATCTTAAGGTTCTCCATTACATCCCTCAGGCCCTTTTCCCACTGAGCAGTTATGGCTGCTGGATTCCCTGGAGTTTCTGGGATTTGGCACTTCAGGGCAGCATTGAGCACATTCTTGAATCCTTGCCTCTGTCCACCTGGTAACCTTACCTCACAACATGATTCAGAAGAGTGTTGTTTCAAGAGTCTGATGCACAGATCAGTCACCACTGCACTGCTCAGAGAAAGTGATGCATATGGTTAGGCAACAGAGTTGGTCTTTTGGTGTAGTTAGACCTTGTCATTTTAGGTGATTTTTTTTTAGTATTAGATTGCTGGACTACAAAATGTGAAAGGACAAACCATAGACACTGTACAAACGTAAAGAATGGACACCAGGCCAGTAAAGCACAAGTCTAAATGAACAAAGAGAAAGCTTTGTTTGTAAATGCAGCTGTTACTTTGGATGCAATATTAGAAGCATCAAGAAGGAATTGGGGTGGGGTGAAATTTTCCTCTTGAAGTGCATACAGTATTGTGGATGGCAGAGGCTGTTACTCATTAGCAGTGTCATATTTCCTTGTATAAAATCGTTGCTTAGTATAAAATCAGTGACTCCGATCTGAAGTAAAGCTGTAAAAGATGCACCTTCCTCTCCCTCTCTGTGTTCAGAAAGAGGGCAACAAATTAGTTACTATAATATTATTAAGGCATGGGCAGGAGTCAGCCTGGACTCACCACAGGAAAATTCCACCAGTCTGTCTGCAGACACACCCGAAGTGAACAGGAGCTGGTCTTTGAATTCTGCCACCTGGTGAAAGGATTGGAAATACCGTGGAGATTATGAGAGTGTAACAGGTTTATTTCCCTGTACTGCTATAATTGCCTATTGGACCTCACTCTCATGACAATGGTGTGCAACTGCTCAAATCCCTCATTTGTTTCCTCATACCTTTGCTTCCTCAAAAATGATGCCTTCTGATTTTATCTCTTCTTTCCTACTCTTACCAGCCCAAATGATATTCAACATCATGGCTTTGACCCTTTGCAAGAGATCAATAATGGAAACAGAACAATTTATTCCTAAATCATAAAGTATCTTCACACCTTTCCAGTTAAGTACTGAGAACCTCAAATGGAGCCAATTAATACTGTTATTGCTATATTTCCTTTTGTCTATTCTCAGTATAAATTAGATGTAACTGCTTTATTTAGAGTACTGTAACTCTTTGCTTAAATTAACATTCTTAAATATACTTCTTTTAACTGTATGCAGTACATGACCTATTATTTCTTGCTGGGGGCAGTAAAACACACAGCATTCACACAAACTGGGGTTTGGGTGGGTGAGACATCCCAACCTCCCGGAGATGGCAGGACCAATGTTGTATACACCCTAGATGGATGAAGCCGGAGAAAGGTGGGTTTATCTCCGTGGAACCAGTGGCTGTTAGCGAGGGGCCTAGCGAGCCAGTTTTCCAGAGATGCCCAGTAAAAGGAGGTTTCATATTCATAATGGATGGGCAAATTGTTGCACAAATAGGCCAACAGAAACGATAAATAATTTCTCAGTTAACCATCTACAGACACTTAACCTGCCAAGTATTTCCAGTACTTTGCTTTATTTCAGATTTCCAAAGTAAGCATAAAAAAAAAGCACTCTTAGATATTAGAATTAAAAGTGTTCAATCTAACAGAAAAGCAACTGCAAGATAACCATAGGTGGGAACTGAATATTCCAAAGATTACATATTTCAGGAAGGTTGGTGGAATGGACGTAGAGCTCCATCAGGTATGATTAGTTTGTGTGAAGATAGGAGAAGAATAAAAGCAGAACATATGGTGGAGTAATCTATAGGATTTCCAAAGTAATGTTTAAATTTATTGAACTGAGGATGTAATTAGAAGGGTGGACGAAGCAGAACCAGTAGATTTAGTAGATTTGAATTGTTGAAAAGCTTCCATTATATGCCTATTCAAAGGTTACTGCAGACGATAAAAGTTTCACAGAAGTGAGGGGCAACATGGACAGCAGATTGATATACAGCCAGAAAACAAAACAGGGATAAATAAATCATTTTCAATTTAGTGAGTTATAATAATGAGAGCTCTCAGAGAATCAGCTCTGGAACTTAAGCCATTTACAATCTATTTGAATAAATTAGATGAAGTGATCTACTGTAATGTTTTGGATTTTTCTGACACTGGAAACTGACTAGGATTGCATAATTCTTTTGGTAGGAAAAATGGAAGAACAGAGTATCACAAAGATAGTGAGACTACTAAATGATTTGCCATTGAGGTTCATGTAAGATACAGAAAGTTAACATGAAGGTATAACAATTAAGGGGGGGTACTGCAGTATTAGTCTTTATTTCTAAAGGAGGTACTTAGTGAGAAGTTCTGCCTAATCTGAAGTAATGCCTGTAGTTTTGGTCTTTTTATTTAAAACCCAGCACAGAGCCCTGGAGCATCCAACTTTAAGGATTTCTAACTAAAAATGACATTTATTGTTACCATTTTCTGCCCATTAACCAGCCTTCTACAAATGCTAATATTAAAGGCTGAGCAGCAAAGTGTCACCAACATGATTTATTTAATGTGGGGAAGAGAGAAGACTGGGCCTCCAATTAAAATACATAGATTCTCTGAGGAGGCTTAACAGGGTAAGTGAGAAATGGACACCTTCCCCAATGGAGCCGTTTTTAAAGACAGATGAGGAACTTCTTGTCTGAGGTTGAGAATTTTTAGAATTTTATATCTCAAGAAAACAATGATTGAACATTTAGATCGAAATAGAATTTTGGAAGTGGGGTGGGCTCTGAAATTGACATTTATAGGGAAAAGGGGAGGGGAGTTAAGGCCAAATAGCAACCACAATACAGAATAGTAGAAAAATGTCAAAATGCTGAATGGCCTTTTCCCTTTCCTAATCCTTACATCTTAGAATTTCTTCCTGCATATCTCATTGTACTTGGAAAAGAAGTTGTAAAATCCTTAGTTTCCTGCTATGTATCTAAAAAAATAAGGATTTTATCATTGAAGTGAACTATATTAATGCTAATAACCAATTACCAATCTGAAATCTCTTGAGAAAGAAATAAAGCATAGTGACATCAACCAGATTTGCTGACATTTATATGTCAGCAGTGATGAAGAACAAAATGTCAGGAAGGCAATGGGTCACAGCTGGAACTGGAAAACTTGGTGAATTGCAGGGGTGAGGTTACAGTGGAGTTTAAGAAAAATGAAGGTTATTTAATACCTTGATGGTACAAGAAGCTCATTACGGTTAGTTAGGATCAGCATAATTGGCCAGTTGCAGTAGTTGTGGTACAATACTGGAGACTTAGTTCACAAGAATGTGGCAAGAATTACGGGTAGGTGACATAATATAAATGCTGTTTTCTTTGAAAGAATGGAGAACATCGGGCTCATTATGGCTGTAATAGCTCCCCAAAATGGTTCAGCCCGAAGTTGTATAATATCAGGGGCTGAGAATAATGGTTTCAGTGCTCCCAGAGATGAAATCTCAACACATCTACAGATTGGTGCCACATATAGGCAGGACACCTCAGATACGGGAGACACTGATGTTGCTCAGATGGTAAGAGTGCACCATATAATGCAAGACTCATAGAACCTGAACAAAACTGTGTGTACAGGGGGATCACTTTGAAACCTGCCGAATACTGAAAAGCCTACATGGAGAGGATAGAAGCAGAGGCCACAGCTTCAGAATAGAAGGACCCTACTTCAGAATGGATAAGGAGGAATTTATTTAGCCAGAGGGTGGTGAATCTGTGAAATTAATTGACACTGGCAGCCATGGAGGCCAAGTTACTAGGTATATTTAAATAGGTTCTTGATTCGTAAGGACATTAATGATTATGGGGAAAGGTAGGAGAATAGGGTTGAGAGGAAAAATGAATGAGCCATGATTGAATGGCAAGGCAGACTTAATGGACCGAATGGCTTAATTCTGTTCTTATGTCTTATGCTCTTACAGAACAGAGAATAGCACCCAGCACAAACTCAAAACAAGACAATTATCTAAGATATTTGCATGTCAATAACAATATATATTGTTCGGAGGGGTAGTGGCTGGTGGGAGAGGAAGATGAAACTTGGATATAAAGCCATATGTTACTGTAGCTATTTTGAAAGCATTCAGAGAAGCAGTTGAACATATCTATAATCAACCAAGAGGGCATTATAGTCAAAACTGGTGATGGACTAACATGTTACCACACATGCACACAGACTTGCATATCAGACATGCAGAATTCCTGGATATTGATAGGGAGCTAGAATGTAGAATGATTTTCCCCTCACTGGATGGATCAGCCAAGAATATCTACACAGCGAAGGAGCAAAATGGTTTGGCTTAGTTCTCCCCAATGGAATTAAGTAAACTGAAAACCAAATTGGAGAGGTGGTAAAATCTCCCTAAACCAAAACATCACCCATGTGGCATCAGGAAGAATTACCGGTTGCATTGTGCCTCCAGCGATGACCACTGCTCGACTCTCCTTCACTATCTCAGCAAAGTGGACGGCTGGGTTCAGCAGCAGGAACTTCAGGCTGCTCTGAGATACCGTACCTAGGGGATAGACAGAACAAGTATAAGATTGAATCAAACCAGGGCATAGTGTTGCTTGACCACATCTGTCATTTGGTTTGGTTTTAGAGTCTATAACTAAGGCATTGGATTTAGATGTCGATAGGTAGCAGAAACAAGTTAATATTTTACTCCCCACCATTGAGAGCTCTGGGTGGTGGAAAATAAGATGGGAATCAGGGATGTCACAGTGAAGGCCATAGTCAACCATTCAAATGATCAAACTAAACTTGAAAAGACCTGAATTTAATCAGAACTGCGATCATTCCCTATGACATAATGGGTTTCTCTGAAGCGTAATAACAGATAGTTGTATGGAGAATAGTGAGGGTTAATAACTGGTAAATAGGGATATGGCTTGTGCTTATGTGGTAACGGAACCACCAATAAAGCCTAAAAATAGAGACACAGAATGCAATAGCAACTACATCCAGGTTTCAGAAAGTTCACTTATTGTGTTATAGCAACCGACTGTTGCAATAAAAAACTATATTTATTAGAGACACAGTGTGGAACAGGGTCTTCTGGCCCAATGAGCCCAGCAACTCACCTATTGAACACTAGTCTAATCACAGGACAATTTATAATGACTAATTAACATACTAATCGGTACAACTTTGGACTGTGGGTGAAAGCCATAACATCACCCAGAGGAAACCCATATAGTCACAAGGAGAAAGTACAAACTTTTACAGATGGTGCCAGAATTGAACACTGACATCCCGAATTGTAACAGCATTCTGCTAAATGCTACGCTACCATGGTGTAGACCTGTGGGTAATCATTTTATTTTGTAATCAGGTCCTACTCTGCAACTTAAATTTCTGTAGCCACCATTCTCTTATCAAAATGGAGCTTCACTGGTAATCTTGCCAACTGAGAATGTAAATGTTGTACCAAATTCATGCTCAGCTAGATTAGCTTTGACTGGTCTCCTGGTGTGCATCAGTTTTTAAATAAATAGCCTGTTATTTTGAACACCAGCTCCACGTGATCTTTCAGCTTGTGCTTGTACAGAACACAAGACAACATCTTACAAAAAGCAACTGTGAAATAAATAATATACAGCCGGTCCCCAGGATTTGACAGGGTTCTGTTCCTGAGAACTATTTGTAACACAAGCTGATCCTAAGTGGGAAATGAAGCAAAGCAGTGTGTGGGAGAGGATCTCAGAAACAGCTGCAATAGGAGAACAAGTGGGTATGCGAAGAGCGGCAGCCAACTGGTCTTAGTGTGTGAAAATCTGCTCAGTGCTCCCAGCGCTGCGTAGTTCCACCCAACTCCTGATTGTTCCAGTGGGGAGAGAAGACATGCAGAAATGACCCTTTCTCACCTGGCAGAAGGTGCCTGCAGCAACTGGCAAACCTATCCCTATTCATCCAGCCAGTCTCCCAAATGTTTGTTCATATGTGCAATATTCTTCAACTTGGGCATTTGTTTCCCAAGGAGGATCTGCATTGAACTAGTTCTGATCCACTTGCTCACGATAGAATTGCTAATCAGATCAGAGCTGCCTGCCACCCCTCAGTTATTTCACATTCCCACAAACAAGCAGATCTAAATCCCATTCCATACTGGGCCTACAATTCCCTCAAACCCTAGACATCAAATCTGATTCCACCACCTTCTCATTCAGAGGGGAGAAGTGAAATCCATTTGAACCACAGATGGTAGCGGATAGAATCCTCAGTTCACGGATTTGACTCTTAGATAGTGCACAAAGTGGAACACTACCATTAGTTACAGGGCTGCCCTTAGACTTGAAAAAGTGCTTCTTTGCAAATGTGATTGTGTTGGCCTTTGCCAGAATACATAAACCAGAAACCTGAGTGAGAAGGGACCCAGTGTGACAGAAGACCAGCCACAGCTCCAGCTGACCAGTGCCTTCAAAAAAGAGAGTGAGAGTGTGAAATTGTTGCCAGCATGTATGAACTGTAGTTATCAACTTGTGCACTAACCCCAAATGAACAAGACAACAATCTGTCTTAAGAATTGGTCAGTTGTGAAAACTGGCCACGTTATCAGGGTTAAACAGGTCAGAACAGTGGCATCAAGTAGAGCTGCTGCCTCAACTCCAGCGACTCATGTTCAACACCAACCTCTGATGTTGCCTGTGTGGAGTCTGCATGTTCTCCCTGTGACTGTGTGGAATTTCTCCGAGAGCTTCAGCTGCCACCCACATCCCAAGGATGTGCAGATTAGTAGGCTAATTCACGACAGGCAGTCCCTGAGTAACAAACGTCCGACTTACAAACAAGTCATACTTATAAATGGCCTGCCACAAAGCCTATTACAGGGGTGGCCAAACTTACTTAATTTAAGAGCTACATATGATTAACTTCAGATGTTTCAGAGCCGCAAGACACGAACAAAATTTGCACACGTTTTTATTGTTACATACACATTTTGTTACAAATATTTTATATAAGTGTTAAGAAATACATGTACACAATAATATTTATTCATGCATGTAGTTTTTTAACCTGTTAATTTGTATTAGTTTCAGTAATCATAATGTACATATATTTTTATGACATAAACAGACAATGCTACAATTATCAGGCTATTAAAGCTGCTATTTACTGCCAGTAGAGGTCTTGTGGGTCTCCATCTTGGCTGTGAGTTGTTGAAAATCCGGCTGATATGTTGTCAAGGCTGTACGAATTAGCTCCGTCAGGTGTTAATTTGTAAGGATTGCACGATGCTTTGACAACAAACTTCAATACAGAGTACAGTGATTCACAGCAGTATGTTGTGCTAAAAATTGAGATGAGTCGCACACTAGTTTTCTTCAGTTCAGGATATTTTATTTCTGAAACTTGTTTCCAGAACTCAGTTGTAGACTGGGATTTATGGAGCACCTTTAGAGCCAGGACCTCCTGTAACTCCATTAGTTTCATTTCCACAGCAGATGATTCTGTAACCAGAGGTTTGAGAATTGGACAACCATCATTGACCACATCAACCATGAATGGATTTACAAGAAAGGTGAAGCAGGGCTTCAACTTCTGCAAGTCATCAAACCCGGCTAGGACATTATCAAGCAGTCCTTGTAATTTATCTTTGTATTCTTCCAGTTTGTGATCTTTTATTTCGGTATCGGACTGTATTTACTCTCCGAGATTGGAAAGTGAATGAAGTTTCTTGACAATATATCTCTTTGAAAAATTCTTATTTTATTCTGAAAGCTGAAAATTGTCTGAGTAAGATCAGAAACAATCTTATCCTTCCCCTAGAGTGCCAAGTTGAGAGTTTTTAGATGATTAATTATATCAGTAAGGAACATCCGATCTTGCATCCATTCATCATTTTCTTTAAGAAAGGTAATAATAGGCTCCGTCAGACTCACAAACCTACTAAAGACATTGCCGGTTGTCAGCCACCTCACAATGAGACATCACTGGGTTTATCTTCAAGCTCCAGTTCTTCAATAAAATTTTTGAACTGGCGGTGGGTCTTCCCATTTAAGCGTATGAAATTGATAATTTCAAGGACAGATTTCATAACACCTTCATACTTGGAAGTATCTGGCTGCTAGGTGTTCATGATGAATTATGCAATGAACAGGGAGAAACTCTGGAAAGCTGGGATCACTTTTCATTAGTGCAATTAATCCTGCATTTTCCCTACCATTGCAGGTGCTCCATCTGTTGCAACACTGACGAGTTTATTCAGTGGAACATCAGCATTTGTCAAGGCTCTGTCAAGCACATTTTTAATGTCAACACCACGAGTTGTTTCTTTTAATGCCACCAAGTCCAATGTCTCTTCTTTCAGTTACATCAGGGGAAACATAACGAATAAATACCGCTAGTTGTGGGTTGTCTTGTATGTCTGTAGATTCATCAAGAGCTAAGCTGAATATAAGGGAATTCTTTACATTTTTTTGCCTGCAACATCAGCACTGATCTGGGAGATACGCTTCTCTGTAGTGTGGCATGAAACTGGTGTTTGTGCTATTAGTCGCAGAAGTTTTGTGTAATTTGGATCTAACACTGCAACTTCAGCTATATTCTTAACAAATTCACCATCAGAATATGGACGTTTAGCACGGGCAATATTCCATGACATAACAAAACTAGCTTCAGTCGTATCGGCTTCCTTACTGAATGTTGCTGGCTATTTAGAGATGATTTTAACACAGTTAATTTGTTTTTCCATAATTCGGATTTACATGGATAATCAGCCGAAAAGTTTTTATTTGTTTCATAGTGGCATTACAAATTATTGGCTTTGTAATAACTGAATGACACATTGCAGATAAGACATAAAGATTTACCTCCTTTAACGGTGAATGCAAAATCTTTCTCCCACTGTGGCTTAAGATGTCTGTTTTCATCTTCATATTTTCATTTCTTACAATTTGATGACGCCATCTTCCTTCACAAAATTTTCACAGACACTTGTAAACAAAACTTGTATCTTCAGTATACCAACTAGGTCTGCACAATTCAGTGGCCTGTGTTACACTGCGTTAATGTACATGGCGTGAGGTCAGACCTAGACTCACTAACACTTTGAGCGCCAAACGATGTAGATTTACATCTGCACTACTTTTACCTTTAGCACCCAATGATAGACAACAGGTGTAGAAGTAGACCTTTCGGCCCCTCGAGCCTGCACCACCATTTTGAGATCATGGCTGATCAACTACCATCAATACCCAGTTCCAGCCTTGTCCCCATATCCCTTGATTCCCCTATCCATAAGATACCTAACTAGCTTCTTCTTGAAAGCATCCAGAGAATTGGCCTCCACTACCTTCCGAGGCAGTGCATTCCAGACCCCCACAACTCTCTGGGTGAAGTTCTTCCTTAACTCTGTCCTAAATGACCTACCCCTTATTCTCAAACCATGCCCTCTGGTACTGGACTCTCCCAGCATCTGGAACATATTTCCTGCCTCTATCTTGTCCAATCCCTTAATAATCTTATACGTTTCAATCAGATCCCCTCTCAATCTCCTTAATTCCAGCTTCTACAAGCCTAGTCTCTCTAAACTCTCTGCGTAAGACAGTCTAAACATCCCAGGAATTAACCTTGTGAATCTACACTGCACTTCCTCTACAGCCAGGATGTCCTTCCTTAACCCTGGAGACCAAAACTGTACACAATACTCCAGGTGTGGTCTCACAAGGGCTCTGTACAAATGCAAGAGGATTTCCTTGCTCCTGTACTCAATTCCTTTTGTAATAAAAGCCAACATTCCATTAGCCTTCTTCACTGCCTGCTGCACTTGCTCATTCACCTTCAGTGAATGATGAACAAGGACTCCTAGATATCTTTGTATTTCTCCCTTACCTAACTCTACACCGTTCAGATAATAATCTGCCTTCCTGTTCTTACTTCCAAAGTGGATAACCTCACACTTATTCACATTAAACGTCATCTGCCAAGTATCTGCCCACTCACCCAGCCTATCCAAGTCACCCTGCATTCTCCTAACATCTTTATCACATGTCACACTGCCACCCAGCTTAGAATCATCAGCAAAGTTGCTGATGTTATTTTCAAGCCTTCATCCAAATCGTTGACGTAAATTGTAAACAGCTGTGGTCCCAATACTGAGCCCTGTGGCACCCCACTAGTCACCACCTGCCATTCCAAGAAACACCCATTCACCGCTACCCTTTGCTTTCTATCTGCCAACCAGTTTTCTATCCATGTCAATGTCTTCCCCCCGATGCCCTGAGCTTTGATTTTACCCACCAATCTCCTATGTTATCAAATGCACTATCAAATGCCTTCTGAAAATTGAGGTACACTACATCCACTGAATCTCCCCCATCTAACTTCCTGGTTACATCCTCGAAAAACTCCAACAGATTAGTCAAGCATGATTTACCCTTGGTAAATCCATACTGGCTTGGCCCAATCCTATCACTGCTATCTAGATATGCCACTATTTCATCCTTAATAATGGACTCTAGCATCTTCCCCACCATCGATGTCAGGCTGACAGGTCGATAGTTCTCTGCTTTCTCCCTCCCTCCTTTCTTAAAGATCTACGTTGTGTATTTTAAAATTCGCTGTCTTCAGCGCCACGTAGCAATTCTCACCAAATCTTGAGCGATGCAATTCAGTCTCAAGGGATTTCCCGCAGTTCTATTTATCGCCAAAATGCTTTCGCATGCATTTCTATGCAATGGCAGCACATGGTAAAAAGGAGGTCAACCAACATATTTCCATGAGCTACACATTGAATGCCAAAGAGCCGCACGTGGCTCGCGAGCCACAGTTTGGCCATCCCTGGCCTATTATATTGAAAATCCGAATTAAATACAATGGTTCGTAGTAACGAACACACGCACTACGTTGTGACGCTCATGAAAACATTGCGAGGCTTCAGCAGTTCGTTGCCTCGTGGAAAGCCGTCCGCCATTTTAAGTCAGATCATGTTACTGTTAATACTGTGCTGAGTGTGTAACTTCGTATTTGGCTTAAATTTTTCTCTTATTTACCCTTGTAATCATATCTCCGAAGTGTAAATCCGATGCAAATGCTGGTGATACATCAAAGGAGAACGATCACAGTTGAAAATAAGGTGGAAATAATAAAGCGATCGGAAAAAGGTCAAATGCCATCGGTCATTGGAGAAGCGTTAGGCTACAGTCGGTCAACGATCAGAACAATTTTAAAGGATAAAGTGAGAATACTGGAGCATGTGAAAGGCCCTGCCCCGATGAAAGCTATAATTATTCCTAAGCAATGCAGTGGTTTGATTATTGAAATGGAAAGGCTATTGATAATTTGGTTAGATGATCAAAATCAGCGTAATATTCTTATTAGCCTTACTTTACTACAAGAAAAGGCTCGAAGCTTTTTCAATGATTTAAAAGCTGCACGTACAGCAAGTGAAGGTACTTTAAACGTTTATTTACTTCCCTTCCTAATCTAAATGAATATATGTTGATAATGGGTGGAGATTTTAATTGTTGTTTGAATCCTTCGATGGATAGATCTAAACCTATTCGTACTCTTCCGAACAGAACAGCCCTACTTATTAATTCGTTTATGGTTGATTCGGGAATTACAGAAATATGGCGGTTTTTGAACCCTAAAGATAAAGAATTTTCATTTTTTTCACATGTATATCATAGCTATTCTAGAATTGACTATTTTCTTATTGATCATCGGTTATTAACAGATGTTATTGATTGTAAATATGATTCTATTACTATTTCGGATCATGCACCTTTGAAGTTATCTATTAAGATTTCAGACTATTCCAATAATATCAGATCTTGGAGGCTTAACGCTACTTTGCTTCAAGACCCAGAATTTATCACCTATATAAAACAGCAAATTGACTTGTTTTTCTCAACAAACTGTACTGAAGAAATCGACAGAGGAATATTTTGGGACTCTTTTAAGGCTTTTATTCGTGGACAAATTATCTCATATTCTGCTGGTAAAAGAAAACAAAGATATTTAGATATTGCTTTATTAGTGGATAAAATCAAGGAAATTGATAAGATTTATTCCGTGACTCCTACCAAAGAACTTTATAAGAAGAGAGTTGAGCTTCAAATGGAACATAGTTTACTATTATCTTCTTCAATTGAAAATCAATTAATTAGGACCAGGGCTCAATTCTATATTCACAGTGATCGAACTGGCAAACTGTTAGCTAATCAATTAAAAGCTATTTCGACTAAGCGACAAATTATTAAAATTCGCAAACAAGACGGTAATTTAACTACTGATCATAAAGAAATTAATAATACTTTTCAAGATTTTTATAAATCTCTATATCAATCAGAATTTGATGGTGACCAGTCCATGATAGATAATTTTTTTTAACAATTTGAATATTCCTAAACTGATTGATGAAGACCATAGCCTGTTAGATGCTCCTATTTCTATGGTGGAAATAGGAGAGGCTATTTCATCAATGAATTCAGGGAAAGCCCCTGGTCCTGATGGTTATATAGTAGAATTTTTTAAAACTTTTTCTTCTTTGCTCTCTCCTTGGTTATGTGAAATTTTTAATGATGCGTTTGCTAAGAAGAGATTACCTCAATCTTTTTATGAAGCTAATATCTCTCTAATTCTTAAAAAAGATAAAGATCCTACTTTATGTACATCTTATCGCCCTATATCACTATTAAATGTAGATTCTAAGATTCTTACAAAAATTTTAGCCATTAGATTAGAAAAAAGTACTATCACAGATTATTTCAGAAGATCAAACTGGTTTTATGAGGAATCGGTATTCCTTTTTTAATGTTAGAAAATTGATTAATATAATTCATACTTCACCACCCACAATCCCAGAATGTGTTATTTCATTAGATGCTGAAAAAGCTTTTGATAGAGTTGAATGGATATATTTATTTAATACATTGAGAAATTTTAATTTTAGTCCTAACTTTATATCATGGATTAAATTAATATATCATAAACCTGTTGCTTCTGTTCTTACAAATAACTATAGATCCTCTTTTTTTCAATTATCTCGTGGTACGAGACAAGGCTGTCCCTTAAGTCCTTTATTATTTAATATTGCATTAGAACCTTTAGCTATTGCTATTCGTGAATCTCCTAATATTTTTGGTATTACCCGTAATGAGAAGTTATACAAATTATCACTTTATGCTGATGATTTGCTGTTATATATTTCTGACCCTGATAGGTCTATTCCTGCTATTTTATCCTTGTTGGTTCAATTTGGTACTTTTTCTGGTTATAAACTAAATTTAGATAAGAGTGAATTATTTCCTTTAAATGCACAAACTTTATTGAGTGATAGGATACCATTTAAAGTTGTTACTGATAACTTTACCTATTTAGGTATAAAAATTACCAAGAAATATAAAGATTTATTTAGACTGAATTTTTTACCTATGCTTCATCAAATTCATCAACTTACTACAAGATGGTCTCCTTTGTTTTTATCATTAATTGGTCGGATTAATGCTATTAAAATGATGATTTTACCTAAATTTTTATACTTATTTCAAGCCTTACCAGTTTTTATTTCTAAATCTTTTTTTGATAACATTGATTCAAAAATTTCCTCATTTGTGTGGCAAAATAAAAACCCTAGGTTAAGTAAAAAGCAATTACAAAAATCTAAAAAAGATGGTGGTTTAGCTTTACCTAACTTTAGATTTTATTATTGGGCAAATAATATTCGTAATTTAATGTATTGGAAACTAGATTTGGATTCACCATTGTGCCCACAGTGGGTAAATTTGGAATGTAATGAGGTAAAGGGATATTCTCTATTCTCTGTTCTTGGTTCTTGTCTTCCTGCTGATTTAGTTAAATTTAATAAACAAATATCTAATCCTGTTATCAAACATACATTACGAATTTGGTTTCAATTTCGTAAGTTTTTTACTTTGAAAAACTTTGTTCTTGATAGCCCTATCTTACTTAATTTCTTTTTCAAACCCTCTTGGACAGATCAAACTTTTAACATATGGAAAAGGAAAGGTATAAAATGTTTTCGTGATCTCTTTTTTGAAGATACTTTGATGTCATTTGACCAACTTTCCAACAAATTTTTCAGATATTTATAAATTAGAAATTTCTTACATAAAGTTTTACCATCTTTTCCTAATTCAACTTTGGTGGACTTTACAGATTTGATTTTTACCTTAAACCCTTGTCAGAAGGGATTAGTAGCTTTTATTTATAATATGATTATGAAGGTACAACCAGAAATATCAGTTAGAATTAAACAAGAATGGGAAAAAGAACTTCGATATAATATATCAACAGATAAATGGGAAAAAATTTTGCAAATGGTTAATTCTTCTTCTATATGTGCTAAACATGCTTTAATACAATTTAAAACTGTACATAGAGCTCATATGTCTAAAGATAAACTTGCTCGATTCTATTCTCATATTAACCCTCAATGTGACAGATGTCATTCAGAAGTGGCCTCATTGACCCATATGTTTTGGTCATGTCCCACTTTACATAATTACTGGAAGGACATATTTACTACTATTTCCTCAATTTGGAATATAGATTTACAACATTTTATTACTGCAATTTTTGGCATACCAAATGAAGATGGTAATCAGTTTTTCCCCTCAATCAGACGAATGATTGCTTTTGTAACATTAATGGCCAGAAGGTCTATATTACAAAATTGGAAAGAAGTAAATCCTCCTACCACGTCTCAATGGCTTTCTCAAACTATTTCTTATCTGAGCCCGGAAAAAATTAGAAGCACTATTTTTGACTCATCAATTAAATTTGAAGAAACTTGGAGACCGTTTATTCGACATTTTCATATGAATTAATTTGGCCTTTTCCAGACCTTCTTTCTGCTTATTCATGTTCAGGTATGGAGTTCCGGAGTTTTTTGACACTATCATATACTTGTAAACTATTATTGTTGCCCATGTTAGTTTAGTTTAGTGTTTTATTTTTCTTAATATATACTTTTTTCACATATTTTCAAATTTTTTTTCTCTTTTAATGGTTATTTTTGTTTTTTTTCATATATAATCATATGGACTTGATTGATTAAGGTATTTTTTTTCTGCTGATGTTTAATAGGATACTGTTATCTTATTATCAACGTGATTTCAAGTCTATTGTATTCATAATTTACTCATTATTATGTTATGGTTTTTTTTATATGTATATATGAAAATCAATTAAAAAATTGAAAAAGAAAAAGAAGGTGCTTGTGATGAAGAATATTAAAGTGCAAGGTGAAGCAGCGAGCACCGATGTCAGTGCTGCAAGTGATTTTCCTGAAATGTTTAAAAAAAATAGAGAAGGGAGGTTATTTGCCAGACCAAATATTTAATGTAGACAAGACTGGCTTATTTTGGGAAAAAAATGCCTGAAAGGACCTACATTTTGAAAAAGGAAAAAAGTGCACCGGAGCATAAGGCATCAAATGATAGGCTAACGTTATAACGTTTGAGGAAGAAGAAGACTGTGATCTAGGAACTCTGGAACCGAAAAAGTTTGCGACAAAATAGTTAGTTTCGTCTCACTGAAGCAAGGACGGCAAAGTTAGAGGAGCAAAGAGGTTCACTAAAGTTTACTGTGCAGTTACCGAGAACCTCAGCTGCTACCTGTTCCGACTTATGTACAAATCCAACTTAAAGAAAGGCTCAGGAATGGAACTCATTCGTAAACTGTGGACTGCCTGTATTGTAAACTGCCTGCAGTTTGCAGGAGGTAGAATCTGGATGTGGGGGTGTTGATGGGACTGTGGGGAGAATAGTTGCAGGAAGAATGAGCAGAATAGGATTGTGCTGTTAACTGGCAGAACCTTGATTAGCTGAAATGGTCTCTTTTGTAAAAAAAACATGGACAGATAGCTTACATAAATTGAAGGAAGATGGAAACAATGGAAGGATTGGACAAGAACAGGACGGGAAAAACAGTAAGTCCCTGAGAGCTACAAATTCAGAAGAGACAGAGACAGAGCAAGGAGTGAAAATGATTACCAAACAGCAAACACTAAATAAACTAAACTAATAAAAGATGGAATTTGCACTTGGTTCCAACACTGACTCCCACCTTGTTTCTGAATGACGACTCGTCCATCCTTGTTGGTGCTGGTAAGAGCAAAGAGAAACCCTTCAATGTGCATCATTGGTGATGCCATGAGAGGCTGCTCCTTCTCCAGGGACTCCTCCTGCTCATGAAGTTTAACTGAAAAAATAAATAAAACTCAAAAATTGGTTATAAAAACACAAAAAGATCAATTGACAAAAATCAGACTGATATGAATTCTAGAACTTTCTCAAAACAACTCGCAAATAAATATTTGTATCTTACTCCTTTTAACATTGTCTTTTCATTCTCACTTGCTTTGATCATATGGTGGGTGACCTGACTGGTGAACACTTCTACATGCTATATCCTTATTTACAGATAGATACACTTAAATGGCTTTGCAAGTCTGAATAAAGGGTAACAAATTGTCTGATCTTGGAAGACGACATTTGCTCTCCCTCAAATTACAAATTGTCCTTGGGCTACTGTTATTAATCTGGGGTTATTATTATTAAACTTGAGTTCACAGTACAAATTTAGCTGCATTAATATTAACAACGGTCCAAGTATTTCATAAAAGCATAATCAACCAAATATAAAAGCAAAGATGAAAAGTTTGGTTAGGAGGATAGACTTCTATCAAGGAGTAAATTCCTTAGCAAGTCTGGACTATTAGAAGACATGTTCACCAGTGACTGAGCAAGGTAATAGAGATGTACAGATAATTACAGGAACAAACCAATGAAAAAGTCAGAGAAACCAGAAATGACAAAGGTTTTCATTCTTATTAAAAATTAATTCTATATGCTGGGTGTTATGTTGGCTATGATGAAGAGTTTTGGCCTGAAACATCTATTATTTATTTCCTCTCCATAGATACTGCCTGATTGACTGAGTTCTGAAAGCATTTTGTGTGTGTTTGTGTTGCTCTGGATTTCCTGAATCTGCAGAATCTCTTGTGTTTACATTGATTATGTTATGGCTGAATGAAACAATGCAATGAGATGACTATCCTATATTCCTCTCCTGTTCTTTTAGTATGATGATCCTTCCCTCCAGGATCTTTTAGAATTCACTTCTTTCTGTTTTGTATATTCTATTCAATACTTACAAAGTGATCTCCTACACAGGTTAACCACCTGGAACAATATCTCCAGTATTTAAACCTTATCTGGAGCTCCCAATAATCTGTTACTTCATTTCTGTCTTACTCCACTCAGTTACTTAGTTTTCTTCACATTACTTAGAACTTAGCTTTCACAGAATTCACTTTCTTACACTGTAATTATGAATAATTCATAAAAGCAGTTATTGGTAAACCATGAACTACTAACATAACAATTTGTTTCTTTTAACTAATATGTCTCATGAAACAAATTGCAGACGTGACTCAATTTTGCAGAAAACTAATTCATGCAATGCTCATTAGAAATCTTTACAGTGACTGCAAAGGTGCTTGTAGAATACCCCAGAAATGATTTGAGCCAATTTACAACAGAACTTGAGTAAGCTTACAACACAGTTTTGCCACGTGTCCCTAAGAAAGATCTCAGGAATAGTCACTGACCTTGACCACTGGATTTCTCATTAAGACTCTGAAGAAAATTCGCAAGAGCAGCTGTCTGATTTTGTGCATTGACTGGTTTTAAAGCTGAATCCTGGTACTTCTCTACAAACCCGAACAGCTGTGGAAAGAAGGGAGCCAGTAAAACATCTCAATGAAAACAATGGGAAGCAATAGCAGCTACTCCATTAATTACATTTTACGATACAGTGACATAAATTTAATTAAATATGTGGAAAAGGTGGAGCTAAATCCATGGCTCCTAGTTCTTACGCTTTTGTATAATGCCAAACACAATTAAACATATAACAATCACAGCACGGAAACATCTTGGCCCTCCTAGTCCGTAGCGAACTCTTAATCTCACCTAGTCCCACCTACCCGCACTCAGCCCATAACCCTCCACTCCTTTCCTGTCCATATACCTATACAGTTTTACCTTAAATGACACAACTGAACTGGCCTCTACTACTTCTGCAGGAAGCTCATTCCACACAGCTATCACTCTCTGAGTAAAGAAATACCCCCTCGTGTTTCCCTTAAACTTCTGCCCCTAACTCTCAAATCATGTCCTCTCGTTTGAATCTCCCCTACTCTCAATGGAAACAGCCTATTCACGTCAACTCTATCTATCCCTCACAAAATTTTAAATACCTCGATCAAATCCCCCCTCAACCTTCTATGCTCCAATGAATAGAGACCTAACTTGTTCAACCTTTCTCTGTAATTTAAGTGCTGAAACCCAGGTAACATCCTAGTAAATCGTCTCTGCACTCTCTCTAATTTATTGATATCTTCCCTATAATTCGGTGACCAGAACTGTACACAATATTCCAAATTTGGCCTTACCAATGCCTTGTACAATTTTAACATTACATCCCAACTTCTGTACTCAATGCTTTGATTTATAAAGGCCAGCGTTCCAAAAGCCTTCTTCACCACCCTATCTACATGAGACTCCACCTTCAGGGAACTATACACTGTTATTCCTAGATCTCTCTGTTCCTCTGCATTCCTCAATGCCCTACCATTTATCCTGTATGTTCTATTTGGATTATTCCTGCCAAAATGTAGAACCTCACACTTCTCAGCATTAAACTCCATCTGCCAACATTCAGCCCATTCTTCTAACCGGCATAAATCTCCCTGCAAGCTTTGAAAACCCACCTCATTATCCACAACACCTCCTACCTTAGTATCATCGGCATATTTACTAATCCAATTTACCACCCCATCATCCAGATCATTTATGTATATTACGAACAACATTGGGCCCAAAACAGATCCCTGAGGCACCCCGCTAGTCACCGGCCTCCATCCCGATAAACAGTTATCCACCACTACTCTCTGGCATCTCCCATCTAGCCACTGTTGAATCCATTTTATTACTCCAGCATTAATACCTAATGACTGAACCTTCCTTCTTAACTAACCTTCCATGTGGAACTTTGTCAAAGGCCTTGCTGAAGTCCATATAGACTACATCCACTGCCTTACCCTCGTCAACATTCCTCGTAACTTCTTCAAAAAATTCAATAATACTAGCAATAACAAAACAGACTGATCACCCCATCATCTATTTCAGTAAAATCTCAAAACCTCTCATACACGGGATTCAAAGAAAATGTCACCTACCTCCAAATATGCTCACTTTGAGCACATCTCCTGTTGAAATCATCCTTTGCAAAGGGTGAACTTCATTTATGTAAGCAAGGGCAACTTTAAATTGTGAACACCAAGGGTAGCTAAAGCAAAACTCCCTCTACACTGCCCCATTAAATATCTGTAGGGCACATCATTATGGCTCAAAGCCCCTTTCACTTTCATCCAAAAACTCCCCCTATTCTTGATCACACCACTGTAATCTGTATCATGTTTACAACTCCCAGTGTAAGGGTCCAAGGAGATTAACAATATCGTACCACTTTAAGAGTCTTTGGGCTCTTGTCAACCAGTTTCTGGGCAGGCATTTAACTGAGATGAACTATTAAACCCATGCTGAAACATAGGCCTAAGAGGCACTATGCATGCAGTTACACTTAAACTTAGTGAGAACAAACTTATAACCCTACAGTCATCAATAAACACCTACCTTTTGACTGAGCATACTCTTTGTATAGTAACGCTGTACCTGTTATTAAAAAAAAAGACAACAATATATCTTTTCTTTTTCAATCTTTTTATTGAATTTCATATATAAAGAAAACATAACATAATAGTGAATAGGTTATAAGTGCAATAGACTTGAGATTACATTAATAATAAGATAACAATATCCTATTAAATATCAACAACAAAAAAATAGTATATTAATCAATCAAGTCTATAATAATTATATATGAAAAAAATAAAAATAATCATCAAAAGAAGAAGAAAAAAATTAAAAATACAAGAAAAAATATTTATTAAAAAAAACACTAAACTAAACTAACATGGGCAATAATAACAGTTTATATGTATATGATAAGTGTCAAAAACTCCGGAACCCCATACCTGAACAAGAATAAGCAGAGAGAAGGTCTGGAAGAGGTCAAATTAATTCATATGAAAATGTCGAATGAACGGTCCCCAAGTTTCTTCAAATTTAATTGATGAGTCAAAAATAGTGCTTCTAATTTTTTCCAAGCTCAGATAAGAAATAGTTTGAGAGAGCCACTGAAACGTGGTAGGAGGATTTACTTCTTTCCAATTTTGTAATATAGACCTTCTGGCCATTAATGTTACAAAAGCAATCATTCGTCTAATTGAAGGGGAAAACTGATTACCATCCTCATTTGGTATACCAAAAATTGCAGTAATAAAATGAGGTTGTAAATCGATATTCCAAATTGAGGAAATGGTAGCAAATATGCCCTTCCAATAATTATATAAGGTAGGACATGACCAAAACATATGGGTCAATGAAGCCACATCTGAATGACATCTGTCACATTGAGGGTTAATATGAGAATAGAGTCGAGCAAGCTTATCTTTAGACATATGAGCTCTATGTACAATTTTAAATTGTATTAAAGCATGTTTAGCACATATAGAAGAATTAACCATTTGTAAAATTTTTTCCCATTTTTCTGTTGATATATTATATTGAAGTTCTTTTTCCCATTCTTGTTTAATTCTACCTGATATTTCTGGTTGTATCTTCATAATCATATTATAAATAAAAGCCACTAATCCCTTCTGACAAGGATTTAAGGTAAAAATCAAATCTGAGAAATCCATTGAAGTTGAATTGGGGAAAGATGGTAGAACTTTATGTAAAAAATTTCTGATTTGTAAATATCTAAAAAAATTAGATTTAGGTAACTTAAATTTGTTGGAAAGTTGGTCGAAAGACATCAAACTACCTTCAAAAAAAAGATCACGAAAACATTTTATACCTTTCCTTTTATGCTAAAAGCTTGATCTGTCAAAGAAGGTTTGAAAAAAAAATTAAGTAAGATAGGGCTATCAAGAACAAAGTTTCTCTCTAATCTAATCTATCTCTCTAATTCTTAAAAAAGATAAGGATCCTACTTTATGTGCATCTTATCGCCCTATATCACTATTAAATGTAGACTCTAAGATTCTTACAAAAATTTTAGCCATTAGGTTAGAAAAGGTACTATCACAGATTATTTCAGAAGACCAAACTGGTTTTATTAGGAATCAGTATTCCTTTTTTAATGTTAGAAAATTGATTAATATAATTTATACTTCATCACCCATAATCCCAGAATGTGTTATTTCATTAGATGCTGAAAAAGCTTTTGATAGTGTTGAATGGACATACTTATTTAACGCTTTGAGATATTTTAATTTTAGTCCTAATTTTATATCATGGATCAAACTAATATATTATAAACCTGTTGCTTCTGTTCTTACAAATAATTACAGATCCTCTTTTTTTCAATTATCTCGTGGTACGAGACAAGGTTGTCCCTTAAGTCCTTTATTATTTAATATCGCATTAGAACCTTTAGCCATTGCTATTCGTGAATCTCCTAATATTTTTGGTATTACCTGTAATGAGAAGTTATACAAGTTATCACTTTATGCTAATGACTTGTTGTTATATATTTCTGATCCTGACAGGTCTATTCCCGCTATTTTATCCTTGTTGGCACAATTTGGTAGTTTTTCTGGTTATAAACTAAACTTGGATAAGAGTGATTTATTCCCTTTAAACGCGCAAACTTTATTGAATGATAGGATACCATTTAAAGTTGTTACTGATAACTTTATCTATTTAGGTATAAAAATTACCAAGAAATATAAAGATTTATTTAGACTGAACTTTTTACCTATGCTCCATCAAATTCAACAACTTACTACAAGATGGTCTCCCCTATCCTTATCATTAGTTGGTCGGATTAATGCTACTAAAATGATGATTTTACCGAAATTTTTATATTTATTTCAAGCTTTACCAATTTTTATTCCTAAATCTTTTTTTGATAATATTGATTCAAAAATTTCCTCATTTGTGTGGCAAAATAAAAACCCCAGGTTAAGTAAAAGGCAATTACAAAAATCTAAAAAAGATGGTGGTTTAGCTTTACCTAACTTTAGATTTTACTATTGGGCGAATAATATTCGTAACCTAATATATTGGAAATTAGATTTGGATTCACCATTGTGCCCACAGTGGGTAAATTTAGAATGCAATGACGTACAGGGATATTCTCTATTCTCCGTTCTTGGTTCTTCTCTTCCTACTGATTTAGTTAAATTCAATAAACAGATATCTAATCCTGTTGTCAAACATACATTACGAATTTGGTTTCAATTTCATAAGTTTTTTACTCTGAACAATATATCAAGAGCAATTTCATTGCCCTGTCAGTGTACTGAGGTAAGAGGTAAGGAATGATTGGTACTGAGATCCCAATTCCATCTATCAAATGACTGAAAATTCATAAATTTTCCTTCCTTTCTTCCTATGAATGGGCTGATATTTTCCAATGACGGAATAATTAAGCACAGGAGGTTATTCAATCCATTGTACTTATAGCAGCTCTTTGAAAAGCTTACATGTTACCAATCTTTTCTCAGATTTTGAATGTCTCTTTTTTTTAAGGACAGATTGAATCTGTTTCTTATCACAGGTCTCTCTACAATTAGGGATATCTTCCATCATTAAAAACAATCATCACCCGGGACATGCCCTCTTTTCATTACTACCATCAGGAAGGTAGTACAGGAGTCTGAAGGCTCACACTCAACATTTTTGGAACAGCTTCTTTCATCAGATTTTTGAATGGTCCATTAGCCTTGAATGCTACTTTGTTATTCCTCATTTGCACTATATTATATTTTTTATTCTAACTTAGTAATTGTTCACTGGTTTACTGTACTGTACTCCTGTCATAAAACAACAAATTTCACAACATACTGTATGTCAGTGATAATAAACTTGATTCTGTAAAGCGGTAGCTTTTGTATTTCGAAGCATAGCTACAATTTCAAGGAATGCCAGTTGTAAAAATAACTAGAAGTACAATAAATATGTGGCATAGAAGTGGCATGCTCAAGACCATCCAATCCAATTCTAGAACAGTGAGAGAAAAGATAAATTTATGAATATTCCAAAGGTTGGAAAATAAAACACTGACTAGTCCACCCAGCCACGGCCAAGCAGAGGCGAGTCTGCTGTCTTACTGCTGTCCCCATTTCAGAGTGAGAAACAGCATTTTAGGAGAGATAAACAAACAGATTTACTAGTGCAATGTACTGTAGTACACAGGTTGATTCCTGATAAGAGACAGCCAATGTCAGTCTGAGTCAACACTTGAAATGAAGTGATCAACATCACTCGGAAAGGACAGTAATAGTGGAGTGGGGGTAAGCTCGAGAACAAATGTTAGAAGGGCTCATCACTGTACATTAATACTACTTACTTTGAAGAGGTTGATGTTGTCAAACTGAGCACGAAAAAGAAAATCATTGATAGATCGTAGCTCAGTGCCTTGAGAAAGAATGAGAAAAACAATGAGATTTGAAGTCAAGGAACATTAATTAAACAAAAATCAGAGTAGGCACAGTATGACATGGTAGTATAGAGTTTAGCACAATTTCCTTGCAGCACCAGCTTTAAGATGGGGGTTTTGGTTTCCGCCAGTGTCTGTAAAGAGTATGTACATTTTCCCCATAACCATGTGGGTTTCCTATGGGTGCTCCACCTTCTCCCCACTTTTCAAAGACATAGGGTTACAGCTAATAAATTGTGGGTATGCTATGCTGGAAGCATGGCGACTCTTTTGGGACTGGCCAGCATAATCCTCACTAATTTGATTTGATGTAAATAACGGTTTTACCGAATGTTTCAACGTACACATGACAAATAAAGCTAGCCTTTATTGTCAAGTGTAAGAGCTACAAATATAAATGCTCACACTGACAATAAACTAAATTACTTTGATAACAAACTGGCTACATTATGATAACAAAATAAATACACACAATGACATCATTTACCAAACTTTGCTCCAGATTTGTTTAAAGGTAGACCCGAGTTACAAACGTCTGACTTATGAACAACTCATACTTACAAACCGAGTAAGGAGAACGCCATCCGCCATTTTAAGTCGTTGCTGTTGACACTGTGTTGAGTGTGTACCTTTGTATTTGGCTTAAATTTTTCTTAGCAATATTCACCCTGACCCCTCTTTTCCAGTAGGCTGGTGGTGCAGTGAGATCAGAGGTTCCCAAGTTCGATCCAGTGACAGACTGCTCCCAAGCACGCTCTCCATCTGTGCCGGGTTGATGTCGAGCTTGCAACTCGACCTCGTAAAAAAAAAACCACTGCCACTTCCAGTTTAAATTCCCACGCAGAATATTGTGGAGGATCGAATGCCCAAACCCAGCTCAGCCCCTACTTGTCCCATTTAACCTGTCTCAGTGTGGTGGTCCTTAATACCTGGCAGGGACCCGCCACCTGCAGTGTTTCTGTTCCGTTGATGGGAAGCAATCGCGATTGAAAATAAAGTGGAAATAATAAAGCCTTTGGAAAGAGATGAAATGTCATTGGTCATTGGAAAAGCGTTAGGCTACAGTCAGTCAATGATCAGAACAATCTTAAAGGATAAAGGATAAAGTGAGAATAATGGAGCATGTTAAAGGCCCTGCCCCAATGAAAGCTACAATTATTACTAAGCAACGCAGTGGTTTAATTATCGGAATACATACGTTTCTTAAGTGTTTTATATGCATAGAAAGGTAAACTATATACTAAGACAAACGTTTGACTGACGCTAAATAATACTGGATGTACTTGTTCCGACTCGTACAAATTGGATTTAAAGACGGACTTAGGAATGGAATTCATTTGTAACCCGAGGACTGCCTGTATTTTTATGTAAACTTAAACTCTCACAAACTGAATTTCATATTTTTCCATGTTTCCTTTTGACACTGAAGGAAAGCATCACATCCACACTGGTTCTCAGAGCATTCCCATTTTCTCACTAATTTTCCTGGCAAATTGCCATTCCTAACATTTTAAGTGTGAGTTTTACACCTCCACTATACTCTAATAGTTATTTTTCTTCAAAAGGTTTAACTTTTAACATTTTATATTCTTGGCTCTGCATCCTCTCAGAGTAACAACTTTATCCTTTCCTCACTTTGAATACCAAGTTGATCAATGCTCTCCAGCTGACTAGAACACTTAGTCCTCATAATCTTACCCCTTTGAGTATATGATTGGGAATGATCCGTCATAAACCAAAGATACTACTCCACCTTCAGGCCTACATCAGGTAAAGCACATCACTTTTTAATGAATTAGCTCAATCTTTAACACACATTACTTCCAGTGCAATGAAAAATACGCTCACAGCACAGCATCCTTGCTATACAAGTATACTAGACAGCTGAATATACATCTGCAAATACAGAATATGAAAATCTATTGACAAAAGTCATTCTAATCAAAGGGCCAGTACTTTAGTATTCTATGTTCTAATCAAATTTCAATGGCTTTCAGTTCACAGCATATATAACAATTCAAGTTAGTGGATTACGGAACAGAGGGTAGTTTCCCTCCTGTTCAAACTAATTAGCACAGAATACTGATGTACCCATGTCACTTACCTTCCTGACTAATCTTCTGCATGTTAGGATTTTGTCCAACTTTACCTAGTTAATTATAAAATAGGAAGTTACTGAAAAAAAACACATGGAAAAAGCACTATAAATGAACAATACAGTCTTCAAAAAGTAGGAAACTTATGGTTTAGTGGGCGAATTACTAGGTTCAACTCCAATTCAAAGACTGAAGGAACCCTCTCACTGATGGGAAAAAACCAAATAGCTTTTGCCAGCTTTTGTTCAATTTCAAGAGGCCAGAGGCTAGGACTAGGCACTAAATTGTTTAAGACCTCTGGAAAGTACACATTTTGGGCCTGAAGCATATCCTTCGCATACGTTGAAAGGACTCATTACAGAGAGTTCAAAGTAAGTTTATTATCAAAGTATATATATGTCACCATATACTACCCCGAGATTCAAATTCTTGCAGCATTCACAGTAAAGAAATGGAATAGAATCCACGAAAACCTACACATAAAGACTGACAAACAACCAATGTGCAAAAGATGACAAATGCAAATAATAATAATAATAATAATAAACAAACAAACACACAAATAAATAGGTCCAAGATGATGGTGGCTGCTTTCTTATGGCAACATAACCATGGTGAACAATTTATGACCCACTAGCTACATCCAGCTTTTGTCTGATTGCCTCCGAATTCCAAGTCAACTCGATGCTGCTGGCCAAGCACATTTAATAACAAGGATATTCAGGAATCCCAATGCAAGAGAACTTCAGTGAATGTGTTCCATCAAAATGATAGCATGCATGGTCATTCTTCAGCTAAACCCACAAATTAATTGGCTTCCTGAAAGCAATATTGCAACCTGTGATACTTCAGCCTGTGAGCCAAATAGCTGTTACAATCGCTGCTAGACTGCCGATTCTTTACAGATACTTTGCAATAGTGATCAGACTCAATGTTGGATATCTGGCAAGCATGTTCTGCTATACCAATTTCTTGATTCCCTTAAGTGTCAAACTTGGTTCATCTTACTATATCCTTGCTTTTTCATGTGGAAGAGATACATTTGTCATGCTTTCAGTTTAAGTTACAGAAAACATGGTTCCCATGGTAAATGTGAAAACAGCTACCTTCTAAACAGAGACAAGGGTCTTCAGGCAAAACCATTAAAGGTTGCTCAATCAAGTCAGAAATACAGATAAAGCACAATATGAACATGAAGGGCAGGGCAGTTCTTTGGAATTGGAGTATACCTTCTTTCCCCATGTTACAAAAGATGGAACAAGCAACAGGCCCTGAAATTCAGTTCAGGTTTCAGTAACATTCTGAGATTCAGTCTGAAGCAAGAAAAAAGTGACCATGGAACTCAGAACACAGAAGCACAATGTCTTTGATAACCATAATGCCAATCTAAAACTAACCTATCTGTCTGCACATGGTTAATGTCCCTCTATACAGTCTACTCCCTGCCATTTTCATGAGTCTTAATGTTGCCATCACATCTGCTTTATCACCACCCCTGGCAGCACATTCAAGGCATATACCATACCCTGCTAAAAAAAAAAGACTCAACTCGACTTTAAACTTTTCCCCTCTCAATTTAAACCTATTCCATCTATTATATGACATTTCCATCCTGGGAAATGACTATTTACCCTATTGATGCCTCTCAATCTACACTTCTGTTAGATCACTCTCGGGGGTGGAGTTTCAAGATGGCGACGTAAGCATCTGCCTTTTAGGCGCTCTTTATTTTTTTAACTATAATCACCCTTTAATTAGATCTTTTCGAACTTAATCATATGAGTTGCTACCTTTGATTGACCCTTTTTTCCTAAAATAATAGTTGATCTAATCTTGTCAAACCTAAAATGGCTACAAGTAAGAAATCGGCTAAGGATCCTGTATCCATCGACGCAATTTCTGGTCTTTTGGACATTAAACTGGATGTTAAATTTGCGGGTATGGAAAGTAAATTGGACAATAAACTGGATGCTAAATTTGCGGCTCTGGAAGGCAGACTAGAAGGTAAATTGGACAGTAAACTGTTAAGTTTGGAAAGGAGGATTACTTCGAAAATATCCGATCTTGAAGGAGTTGTTAAATCGCTTGAAACTAAGTTTCAGTCGCAGGCGTTAGAGGTTCAACAGCATGGAAATAAGATCACGACTCTTGAACAATCAATTTGTGAAAAAGCACGTACAATTGAAGTGTTAGAGAAGAAGATAGAGTCGACTGCTAAAACTTTAGATCAGTACAAGTTTAAAATTACTGATCTTGAAAATCGTTCTCGCAGACAGAATTTGCGCATCATCGGAATTCCCGAAAAAGTTGAGTCCGGTGATTTAACTGAATTTTTCTCTAAATTACTGTGGGAAATTTTCGGTGGTGAAGGTTTGAAAAATGAACCTGTTATTGACCGCGCTCATAGAGTTGCGAGGTTTTCGTCTGTGTCTGATAAACCACGAGCGGTGATTGTTCGCCTTCATTATCCTCATGAGAAAGAGCTTCTAATTCGATTAGCTCGTAAAAAAGGTATGATCTCCTACAGAAATTATTCATTTCGAATAGTTGAAGACTACTCGTATGAAGTAATGAAAGCCAGGATCGCTTTTAAACCAGTGATGGCAGAGATTCATTCGATTGGATTTAAACAAGCTTTAATGTATCCAGCGAAGCTTAGAATGGTGCTGCCCGACAACAGTCTACACTTTTTTAACACTCCTGAAGAAGCGAAGAAATTTGTTGAAGAATATCGATCCTCTAGTGCAACTTGAACTATGAGTTACATTGAAGATTTTTTTTTGGAGAGAGGATGTCATTTCATTTTAAGTTTTAACCCTGGAAGTTGGGTTATAACTTTTTATTTTGAACTATGGGTCTGGGTCTTTTTTTTTACTACTATTATTATTGCTTATAGATGCTGTTTTAATTTTTATAATATCCTTTTTTTTATACACGTTTGTATTTTGTAATAATGAATTATTTTTTCAAAATGTCGTTTCTTCTTCCCATAAGTCTTTACTTTTTATAAGCGTTTATTTGCTTGCCTGTATTTAGAAATGGAACAAAGGTTTTGAATTCTTTTTCTTTAGTTTTTTTTTATATATGTTGTAGTGTCTATTAAATCTTTTTTTTAAAAAAATTCTATTTTGATAACTTTTTTACTATATTTTCTTATTAGATTGCTGAATTTATATTCATATTTTGTAATATGGCTTTCTCAAAATGTCGTTTCTTCTTCCCATAAGTCTTGGCTTGTGAAACGTCATCTTTGTATCTGAATATGGAATTTCTTTTTTAAAGGTGTATCACATTTTTAAACTTTAATGTGCATTTTTTTTTATTAATGATTTTTCTGGTTTTACTATTTTAGTTTTTTTTTTGATTTGTCTGATATGGGTGTGTATGTGTATGTGTATATATATATATGTAGGTATATATATATATATATATATATTTTTTTTTTTGCAACTCTATATTTTAATTGGGGTGTTATATAGTTTTTTCTTAAAAAATTTTCTTATGGAGCTGCCATCTTGAAATGGGGGTAATATTAGTATTAGTTTATGCGCCTGCCGCTTGGCTTTCTTTCAAAGGGTGGGGGGAGGGGGGAGGGATCTTTTTTCATGCTTTTGCTTTTTATTTTTTTGCTTTTAGTTTATGGGCTGACTTTAAATTGTTAATATTGTTGAGGTGTCAGGATCTCCGGTTGCTCCTGAATCAATTTTCCTTCTTCCTAAATTGTGGGTTATGTGTCTTTTTAACCTTTTATGATACACACAATTAATATTGGTATGATGGATAAATCTATTAACTTTATCTCGTGGAATACTAATGGTTTAAATCATCCGATTAAACATAAAAAAATATTTAAAGTATTCCATAGATTGAACGCTAATATTATTTTTGCACAGGAGACCCACATTAGGAGGGAGGATAATCAACGTTTTTTTAGGTTCTGGAAAGGTCAACAATTTCACTCAAATTGTACCGCTAAAATTAGGGGTGTGTCTATTTTTATAGACGCCTCAATTTCGTTTACACATTATGAAATTATTTCTGATCCACAGGGTAGATTTTTGTTGATAACTGGTTCACTTTTTAAATCGGAAAGTTGTTTTAGTTAATATTTATGCTCCAAACTTTGATTGTCCTGAATTTTTTAAACGTTTATTTACTTCTCTTCCTAATCTGAATGAATATATGTTGATTATGGGTGGAGACTTTAATTGTTGTTTGAATCCTTCGATGGATAGATCTAAACCTATTCGAACTCTTCCGAATAGATCAGCTTTACTTATTAATTCTTTTATGGTTGATTCTGGAATTACTGAAATATGGCGGTTTTTGAACCCTAAAGATAAAGAATTTTCATTTTTTTCACATGTATATCATAGTTATTCTAGAATTGATTACTTTCTTATTGATCATCGTTTATTAACAGATGTTATTGATTGTAAATACGATTCTATTGCTATTTCGGATCATGCGCCTTTGAAGTTATCTATCAAGATTTCGGATTCTTCTATCAATACTAGATCTTGGAGACTTAATGCTACTTTACTTCAAGATCCAGAATTTATTACCTTCATAAAACAACAAATTGACTTATTTTTTTCAACAAACTATAATGAAGAGATTGATAAAGGAATACTTTGGGACTCTTTCAAGGCTTTTATTCGTGGACAAATTATTTCATATTCCGCTGGTAAAAGAAAACAAAGATATTCAGATATAGCTTTATTGGTGGATAAAATTAAAGAAATTGATAAGATTTATTCCGTTACTCCTACCAAAGAACTTTATAAGAAGAGAGTTGAGCTTCAAATGGAACATAGTTTATTATTATCTTCTTCAATTGAGAATCAATTAATTAAGACTAGGGCTCAATTTTATATTCATAGTGATCGAACTGGTAAATTGTTAGCTAATCAATTAAAAGCTATTTCGACTAAGCGACAAATTATTAAAATTCGTAAACAAGACGGTAATTTAACTACTGATTATAAAGAAATCAATAACACTTTTCAAGATTTTTATAAATCTTTATATCAATCAGAATTTGATGGTGACCGGTTTACGATGGATAATTTTTTTTAATAATTTGAATATTCCTAAACTGATAGATGAAGATTGTAGCTTGCTTGATGCTCCTATTTCTATGGATGAAATAAGAGAGGCTATCTCATCAATGAATTCAGGGAAAGCTCCTGGTCCTGATGGTTTTATTGTAGAATTTTTTAAAACTTTTTCTTTATTGCTTTCTCCTTGGCTATGTGAAATCTTTAATGATGCGTTTGTTAAGAAGAGACTACCTCAATCGTTTTATGAAGCTACTATCTCTTTAATTCTTAAAAAAGATAAAGATCCTACCTTATGTGCATCTTATCGCCCTATATCATTATTAAATGTAGACTCTAAGATTCTTACAAAAATTTTAGCCATTAGATTAGAAAAGGTATTACCACAGATTATTTCAGAAGATCAAACTGGTTTTATTAGGAATCGATATTCCTTTTTTAATATTAGAAAATTGATTAACATAATTTATACTTCATCACCTACAACCCCAGAATGTGTTATCTCATTAGATGCTGAAAAAGCCTTTGATAGAGTTGAATGGACATATTTATTTAATGCATTGAGAAACTTTAATTTTAGTCCTAATTTTATATCATGGATTAAATTAATATATTATAAACCTGTTGCTTCTGTTCTTACAAATAATTATAGATCCTCTTTTTTTCAATTATCTCGTGGTACGAGACAAGGTTGTCCTTTAAGTCCTTTATTATTTAATATTGCATTAGAACCTTTAGCTATTGCTATTCGTGAGTCTCCTAATATTTTTGGTATTACCCGTAATGAGAAGTTATACAAATTATCGCTTTATGCTGATGATTTGTTGTTATATATTTCTAATCCTAGTAGGTCTATTCCTGCTATTTTATCCTTGTTGGCTCAATTTGGTAGCTTTTCTGGTTATAAGTTAAACTTAGATAAGAGTGAGTTATTCCCTTTAAACGCGCAAACTTTATTGAGTGATAGGATGCCATTTAAAGTTGTTACTGATAACTTTATCTATTTAGGTATAAAAATCACCAAGAAATATAAAGATTTATTTGGACTGAATTTTTTACCTATGCTTCATCAAATTCAGCAACTTACTACTAGATGGTCTCCCTTATTTTTATCATTAGTTGGTCGGATTAATGCTATTAAAATGATGATTTTACCGAAATTTTTATATTTATTCCAAGCTTTACCAATTTTTATTCCTAAATCTTTTTTTGATAATATTGATTCAAAAATTTCCTCATTTGTGTGGCAAAATAAAAATCCTAGGTTAAGCAAAAGGCAATTACAAAAGTCTAAAAAAGATGGTGGTCTAGCTTTACCTAACTTTAGATTTTATTATTGGGCGAATAATATTCGTAACCTAATGTACTGGAAACTAGATTTGGATTCACCTGTGTGCCCACAGTGGGTAAATTTGGAATGTAGTGAGGTTAAGGGATATTCTATATTTTCCGTTCTTGGTTCTTTTCTTCCTATTGATTTAGCCAAATTCAATAAACAGATATCTAACCCTGTTGTTAAACATACACTACGAATTTGGTTTCAATTTCGCAAATTCTTTAATCTGAAAAACTTTGCTCTGGACAGCCCTATTTTATGTAATTTTTTTTTTAAACCTTCATTGACAGATCAAGCTTTTAGTATATGGAAAAGGAAAGGTATAAAATGTTTTCGTGATCTTTTTTTTGAAGGTACTTTGATGTCTTTTGATCAACTATCCAACAAATTTGAATTACCTAAATCTAATTTTTTTAGATACTTACAAATTAGAAATTTCTTACATAAAATTCTTCCATCTTTTCCTAACTCAACTCCATCGGATTTTTCAGATTTGATTTTTACTTTTAATCCTTGTCAGAAGGGATTAGTAGCTTTTATTTATAACATGATTATGAAGATACAGCCAGAAATATCGGATAGAATTAGACAAGAATGGGAAAAAGAACTTCGATGTAATATATCAACAGATAAATGGGAAAAAATTTTACAAATGGTTAATTCCTCCTCTATTTGTGCTAAACATGCTTTAATACAATTTAAAATTGTACATAGAGCTTATATGTCTAAAGATAAACTTGCCCGATTTTATTCGCATATTAATCCTCAATGTGACAGATGTCACTTAGAAGTGGCTTCATTGACTCACATGTTTTGGACATGTCCCACTTTACATAACTATTGGAAGGACATTTTTGATGTCATTTCCTCAGTATGGAATATCGATTTACAACCCCATTTTATTACTGCAATTTTCGGTATACCAAATGAAGATGGCAATCAGCTTTCCCCTTCAATCAGACGAATGATTGCCTTTGTAACATTAATTGCCAGAAGGTCTATATTACAAAACTGGAAAGAAGTAAATCCTCCTACTACATTTCAGTGGTTCTCCCAAACTATTTCTTATTTGAGTTTGGAAAAAATCAGAAGCACTATCTTTGATTCTTCAATTAAATTTGAAGAAACCTGGGGACCATTTATTCGACACTTTCATATGAATTAATTTGGCTTATTTCAGATCCTTTTCTCTACTTATACTTGTTCAGGTATGGAGTTCTGGAGTTCTTTTCTTGACACCTTTATATATTTATAAAGTGCTATTATTGCCCATGTTAGTTTTAGTTTAGTATTTTTTTTCAATATATATTTTTTCTCATATATAATTTCAATTTTTTTTTTCTTCTTTTTTCGACGATTATTTTTGTTTTTTTTTCATATATATTTATATAGACTTGATTGATTTATGTACCTTTTGTTGATGGATGTTTTAATAGGATATTATTATCCTATTACTAATGTAATCTCAAGTTTATTGAATCTGTAATCTATTCATTATTTTGTGTTGTTTTTTTTTATATATGAAATTTAATAAAAAGATTGAAAAAGAAAGAAAAAGATCACTCTCAGCCTCCGATGCTTCAGAGAAAGCAATCCAAATTTGTCCAAACTCCTTTTTTAATAGTTAATGTACTCTAATCTAGTCATCATCCATGTGAACCTCTCTGCAACGCTCCAAAATGTCCATATCCTTCCTATAGTGTAATGACAGAAATACACACAATAATCCAAATGTGGCTTAACTAAGGTTCTATACTGTATATCTGTAACTTGATTTCTCAACTTCTATACCCAACACTTCAACCAATGAAAACAAGCACCCATTATCTCTAACCCTAACCCAAATATTGTTTCTACAAAAAGACCATTCTGTTAGCAGTGAAACCTTTCCCTGGGTGTTACAATCATATCACAAAATAGAAAACACTTTTAGCATCCAATGGATTGGGAGGGAGTAAAGATATAAATGCAATGAAATATTCCAGTTCACATTCCAAAGCACCTATTACCTCTAACCTTAACCCAAACATTTTACACAAAATGCTGGTCGAACACAGCAGGCCAGGCAGCATCTATAGGGAGAAGCACTGTCGACATTTCGGGCCAAGACCCTTTGTCAGGACTAAGGGTCTCGGCCTGAAACGTCGACAGTGCTTCTCCCTATAGATGCTGTCTGGCCTGCTGTGTTCCACCAGAATTTTTTGTGTGTTGCTTGAATTTCCAGCATCTGCAGATTTCCTCATGGTTGCTTCCCAAACATTTTAAATCAACTTAGTCCACAATGCAATGAGAAATCCCCAGTTAAAACTCACTTGGACTCGAGGATCATTTCAAGTCCAACTGATTGCTCCAATATAAGTAACAGTAAAGAAATGAAGTAGTTCTGGCAAAAGAAAAATCTTTCACTTTTCACACCATTTCAGGTATTTAGAACAGGGATGGGAAGGAATTGTTTTTAGCCAGAGGGTGATGTATCTGTGGAATACATTGTCAAGGACTGCCGAGAGGCCAAGTCACTGAGTATATTTAAAGCAGAAGTTGATAGGCTCTTGGTTAGTCAGGGTATCAAAGGTTACAGGGAGAAAGCAGGCGAATGGGACTGAGAGGGATAATAAATCAGCCATGATGGATGAAGGGGCCTGATTCTGCTCCTATGTCTTTTGTGATCACTTTATTGTCACACTGCCATGTTGGATCATTTTTTTCATGCCATTCTAAAGTAGGCATATAAATTTAAGCTTTTTTGGTGAAAAAGAAGCACTGAGTTGGCGTTCCTTTTCATCAGCAGATCTCATTCATATTCTTCAATTCTCAAAGGGGCCCCTTCTTCAAAGAGTGTAATTGTAACTCCGGCAGCTGTGGTGTCAGTCATATTTTACTTGCACATGTAAGAATAATTCTTCTCATTAGGAAAACCTCCTGCACATTAGCTGTGATCAAGTCTGATCTTGTGCCAGTTGTGAAATGTATGGCGTAACAGCCTTTAAGTGGAAGTATGTAGTAACACCAACAGCTGCCAGACGATCAACTTTCTTCAGTGCACAGAGATGCTGTGTGCCTTAAATAAGAACTGATTTGAATGTTAAATATATACTGAAAGTAAAGAAAATTATGATGTTGCTTTGAAGTTAAATGTCTTTTGTTCACATTGTCGATGTTTCAATGGCTACAGTCCACTTTTCAAGTCCATAAAGCTGTCCTTGATAATCCACAAAAAATGCTTGCCCTGCATGGGTTGACTTCAGACAGCAGGTCACAGCTAAATGAGGGAGCTGTCTGATGGCTGAACGTGGGGGTAAGCATGTCACTTGAGACTTGTGACAGCCTAATGACGGGTCTTGGCCTGAAAATTAACCTGCTTATTCCCCTGACTTTCTGACTTCCTCCAGCATTTTGAGCATATTACTTGGTAGACTTGCCAGCCGGTGGCATAGTGGCATCAACACCAGACTTCGGAGCGAAAGCTCCTGAGTTCGAATCCAGCCGGCTCCCTTGCACGCTTTCCATCCGTGCTGCGTTGAGCATCAAGCTAGCAATTCAGCCTCATAAAAACAAGAAAACCTGCTAAAAAAAAACGCTGTCACGACGGTGTCCCAATTACTCCAATCGGAGTTAAGGGCTTTCTTCTTCTTGGTAGACAATGCACTTTTCTGACTGTTGTGCAGCCAGTGGCTGTGCTGTACTTAGGTTCCCTTCAGAGACTGGGCAGATCAATCATGCATACTTCTTTTCCTGGACAAAAAGACTCTTACACCTTTAACAATCTTGCAATTTGTAATGAGGGAAGAGGCAAACTAACACTTTATAGGGACTTGGGACTCCTTGTACAGGATTTCCTCAAGGATAATTTGCAGATTGAGTCAGTTTAATGTTAGCCTTCATTTGCAACACAGAGCATCATAGGAAGTCATTCCTGCCTGTGGCCATCAAACTTTACAACTCCTCCCTCAGGTGACAGACACCCTGAGCCAATAGGCTGGTCCTGGACTTATTTCCACTTGGAGTAATTTACTTATTATTATTTAATTACTTATGGTTTTATATTGCTATTTTTCTACACTACTCTTGGTTGGTTCAACTGTACGAAACCCAATTTCCCTCGGGATCAATAAAGTATGTCTGTCTGTTCAAGAGGATGAGAATATAAAAGCAAGGATGTAATGCTAAGGCCTTATACGGCATTGGTCAGACTGCACTTGGGAGTATTGTAAGCAGTTTTGGGGCTCCTTATCTAAGAAGGGATGTACTAGCATTGGAGAAGGTACAGAAGAGTTTCTTGAGAATGAACCCAAAAATGAAAGGGTTAATGTATGAAGAACATTTGATGGCTCTGGGGCTGGAGTTTAGAATAATGAGGGGGGATCTCACTGAAACCTATTGAATATTGAAAGGCCTAGATAGAGTGGTTGTGCAGAGGACGTTTCCTTTAGCGTGCGAGTCTAGGACCAGAGGACACAACCTCAGAATAGAAGGACATCCCTTTAGAACAGAGATGAGGACTTTTATTTAGCTAGAGGATGGTGAGTCTATGGAACAAAGATATTGATTGTGAAGTGGTAATGTATCCAGCAAAATTAGAAATAAAGCCTGACTTTCCCAACATGCTCTACAAGAACAAATGTTGGGCCACATCACACAAGTTTCTATGAAAACATCCAGTGGTGAGTTTGTATAATTTCAATAAGTAAAATTCAGTTAGCATGCAAAACAATACATCTTTAAAATCAATGACTAAATGCCAAATGGATCAAGAAATCAGTGTTACTTTGTCATTGACTGATGAGCATTGCACATTATTAACAGAAACAGTACAAATCAAAGCACAAGCCTTATAATACCTTACCTCCTAAAACCTGAAGTAGATTAACAAGGATATAAAGGATCTGCTTGATGTACATCAAGTTTTTAGCTTTCAGTCTGCTTCTGCATATCAAAAGAAAAAGTGTTTCAATATCAAAATCATCAGATTGTTTTGCGAGCATCTGAATTTTGTTAAGGTAAGAAGGACTAATTCTATAAAATACAATATAATAATGATTTGTAAAGACAAGCACGATAAGTGAAAATACATGTTCTATGACTTAGCTAAAAGTAATAAATTCTTAACACATGAAATAGGAGTGGCCCACAGAGCCCTTTAAACCTGCTCATGCTATGTTTAAGATCATTGTTAATCTTCTACCAGCGATATTTTCCAGCACTCAATGTGCTTACTTGGTAACTGCCAAAAGGGCTCGGGGTTGGCTCAGGACTGGAGTGTGGCCCCTTTCGGCCACTGTGAACAAATACAGAATGCCACAGCAAACTGGATGCTATATTGCTTCAGTATTCATTACAGAAAAGGATCTTTTGCGATTGTAGGGATGACTTATGGTGGATTGAAAAGATTGAGTATATAGACATTAAGAAAGAGCATGTGCTGGAGATGTACCCAGGATACTGTGGGAGGGGAGGGAGAAGATTGCTAAGCCTCTGGCAATGATTTTTGCATCATCAATGGGGATGGGAGAGGTTCCGAAGGATTGGACAGTTGCAGATGTTGTTCCCTTATTCAAGTAAGGGAGTAGAGATAGGCCAGGAAATTGTAGACCAATGAGTCTTATTTCAGTGGTTGGCAAGTTGATGGAAAAGATCTTGAGAGGCAGGATTTATGAATATTTGGAGAGGCATAGAATGATTAGGAATAGTCAGCAGAGCTTTGTGAAAGGCAGGTATTCCCTTATTAGCCTGATTGAATTTTTTTGAGGATGTGACTGGACACGTTGATGAAGGTAGAGCTGTAGATATAGTGTATATGGATTTCAGCAAGGCATTTGACAAGGTACCCCATTGCAAAGCTTATTGAGAAAGTAAGGAGGCATGGGATCCACAAGGACCTTGCTTTGTGGATCCAGAACTGGCTTGCCCATAGAAGGCAAAGACTGGTTGTAGATTGATCATATTCTGCATAGAGGTCTGTGCCTCAGGGATCTGTTCTGGGACCCCTTCTCTTCATGATTTTTATAAATGACCTGGATAAGGAAGTGTAGGGAAACATTCGTAAATTTGTTGATGACAAAGGTTGGGAGTGTTGTGGATAGTGAGGAGGGCTGTCAAAGGTTTCAGCGGGACATTGATACAACGCAAACCTGGGCTGAGAAGTGGCAGATGGAGTTCAACCCAGATAAGTGTGCGGTGGCTCATTTTGGTAGGCCAAATATGATGGCAAAATATAGTATTAATGGTAAGACTTTGGGCAGTGTGGAGGATCAGAGGGATCTTGGGGTCTGAGTCCAAAGGACACTAAAAGCTGCTGTGCAGATTGACTGTGGTTAAGAAGGCTAATGGTGCATTGGCCTTCATCAACTGCAGGATTGAGTTTAAGAGCCGAGAGGTAATGTTACAGCTACATAGGACTCTGGTCAGAGTACTGTGCTCAGTTCTGGTCGCCTCACTACAGGAAGGATGTGGAAACCATAGAAAGAGTGCAGAGGAGATTCACAAGGATGTTGCCTGGATTGGGGGAGCATGCCTTATGAGAACAGGTTGAGTAAACTCGGCCTTTTCTCCTTGGAGTGGCGGAGAATGAGAGGTAACCTGATACAGGTGTATAAAATAATGAGAGGCATTGATCGTGTGGATAGTCAGAGGCTTTTTCCCAGGACTGAAATGGCTAACACGAGACGGCACAGTATAAGGTGCTTGGAAGTAGGTACTGAGGAGACATCAGGGGTAAGTTTTTTTAATGCAGAGTGCGTGGAATGGGCTGCTGATGATGGTGGTGGAGGCAGACAGATAGAATCTTTTAAGAGACTCCTGGATAGGTACATGGAGCTTAGAAAAATAGAAGGCTATGGGTAAACCTAGGCAATTTCTAAAGTAAGTACGTTTGGCACAGTATTGTGGGCCGAAGGGTCTGTATTGTGCTGTAGGTTTTCTATGTTTCTATGACCCAGTCAGTGCAGATACTGGACAAATGGGAATGATACCAAACAAACATATGATTAATAGTGTAGAATTGGCTCTGAGCAAGCTGAAAAGTTTAAAAAATATGATGATGTTTATACATTTTTACCCTTTTCTGGTGAAGTTCTGTTCGGAGGAAGGAATTTGCAGTTCATTAATGATCCAAGAGTTACAATGTGATTGCCCCCTTCAAGTCATAATCACCTTTCATACCACTTAGGTTAGTTCAATGCAGTTTTACAAACCTTTTACTCAATGTCATTAAGACAAAGGAGCTGATTATTGATTTCAGGAGGAGGAAAGCAGAGGTCCTTGAGCCATTGTTCATGTGTATATATTTAGAAAATCCCTTTAGCTTTACTGATGAAGCATATAATTTAAAAATCATCCAAGTACAGGGGTATCGATGGATAATTCATTTGCTTGTCTCTGATTTGATACCCTATTTTCATCCAGTTCAGTAAATTAGAGAGTGGGTTTCAAGCTAAATAAAATTATAAGTGGGTGTAGAGTAGCCCTGGAAAATGCTTCGGTTTATTTGATAACCGTGGTTGATCTTTTTTTGGTTGTTAATACAGTGCCTGTAAAAAGTATTCACCCCTTTTGGAAGTTTTCATGTTTTATTGTTTTTCAACATAGAATCACAGTGGATTTAGCTTAGCTTTTTTTGACACTGATCAAAGAAAAGGCCTCTTTTGTGTCAAAATGAAAATGGACATTTTCAAAGTGATCTAAATTAATTACAAAAACATAAAATAACTGATTCCTTAAGTATTCACCTCTTTAAGTCAGTACTTAATGAATGCATCTTTAGCAGCAATTACAGCCTTCAGTCTGTGTGAATAGGTCTCTATCAGTTTTGCACATCTGGACACTGCAAATTTTCCCCATTCTTCCTTACAAAACTGCTCAAGCTCTGTCAGATTGCCTGGGGATCCTAAATGAACAGCATTTTTCAAGTCTATCCATAAATTCTCAATTGGATTGAAGTCTGGTGAAGCACCCGGGCCACTGTTATTGAATGTGCTGTCTCTCCCATCTCTACCACTGAAGTTTGTAACTCCTCCAGAGTTGTCACAGGTGTCTTGGTGGCCTCCCTCACTGGTGGTCCCTTTCTTGCATGGTCACTTACTTTTTGAGGACGACCTGCTCTAGGCAGATTTACAGCTGTGCCATAATTCTTTCCATTTCTTGATGATTAACTTAACTATACTGCAGGGGATAGTCAGTGACTTGGAAATCTTCTTGTATCCATCTCCTGCCTTATGCTTTTCAATAACCTTTTCATGGAGTTGCTTGAGTGTTCTTTTGTCTTCATGATGTAGTTTTTGCCAGGATACTGACTCACCAGCAGTTGGAACTTCCAGATACAGGTGTTCTTTCACTACATTCAATTGAAACACCTTGACCTCACAAAGGTCTCCAAAAACAAAATCTCCATTTAATTAATTATGTGACTTCTAAAACCAACTGGCTGCACCAGTGATGATTTGGTATGTAATATTAAAGGCAGCGGGTGGGGGGGGGGGGGTTTGAATATTATTATGCAACTGATTATTTTGTGTTTTATATTTGTAATTAATTTAGATTACTTTGTAGAGATCCATTTTCACTTTGACAAAAGAGTCTTTTTATGTTGATCAGTGTGAAAAAAAGCCTAGTTAAACCCACTGTGATTCAATGTTGTAAAACAATAAAACATAAAAATCTTCCGGGGGAGGATGGGTTAATACTTTTTATAGGCACTGTAGATAGGGTAATCATAGTATGCCAATGCTTCATCAGATGGTGTAGGAATTTCACAAGTATTGGGTGTAGTTTATATACATCAAGAGCTCCTATTAACCATGAGTGTGGTACAGAATGCATTTTAGTAATCAATATAACATGAAATATTTCTGCTTTTCTGCCGAGTTTGATTTAGAATTACAGAATCTTTCATCAGTTGGTCTTTTACATCCTTTCTGGTCTTCTGTAAGTAATTTGTGATTAACTAAGTGAGTGATGATTAGCTGCAAGATGCATGATGTCACTATTGTATATATAGTTTGCAAACAAGTAATAAGACAATATTTTGATGGGTCATTTGTGATTTCTCTTATAGGTAAGAGATATGTTTTGCCTTCTGTGAAATATCTGGATACTTTTTCAGGATTTTTAAGAAAACTGTTGATATATATTAATAGGTACAGATGAAAGCAAGTAAATTTTTTATACCAATAATTATGAACATTACCACTGCTGGTACTTTTCCCAATTGTGGGTATTTTTTTATATAGACAATAGACAATAGACCATTCGGCCCCTCGAGTCTGCACCGCCATTCTGAGATCATGGCTGATCATTCACTATCAATACCCAGTCCCTGCCTTGTCCCCATATCCCTTGATTCCCCTATCCATCAGATATCTATCCAGCTCCTTCTTGAAAGCATCCAGAGAATTGGCCTCCACCGTCTTCCAAGGCAGTGCATTCCACACCTCCACAACTCTCTGGGAGAAGAAGCTCTTCCTCAACTCTGTTTTAAATAACTGACCTCTTATTCTCAATCCATGCCCTCTGGTACTGGACTCTCCCAACATCTGGAACATATTTCCTGCCTCAATCCTATCAAATCCTTTAATTATCTTAAACATTTCAATCAGATCCCCTCTCAATCTCAATTCCAGCGTGTACAAGCCCAATCTCTCCAATCTCTCTGCGTAAGACAGCCCTGCCATCCCAGGAATCAACCTAGTGAATCTACGCTGCACTTCCTCAATTGCCAGAATGTCCTTCCTTAAACCTGGAGACCAAAACTGTACACAATATTCCAGGTGTGGTCTCACCAGGGCCCTGTACAAATGCAAAAGGACATCCTTGCTCTTGTATTCAATTCCCCTTGTAACAAAGGCCAACATTCCATTTGCCCTCTTCACTGCCTGTTGCACTTGCTCATTCACCTTCATTGACTGGTGAACTAGGACTCCTAGGTCTCTTTGCATTTCTCCCTTACCTAACTCGACACCGTTCAGACAATACTCTGCCCTCTTGTTCCAGCTTCCAAAGTGGATAACTTCACATTTATTCACATTGAATGACATTTGCCAAGTATCTGCCCACTCACTCAGCCTATCCAAGTCTCCCTGTATTCTCCTAACGTCCTCTTCGCATGTCACACTGCCACCCAGTTTAGTATCGTCAGCAAACTTGCTGATATAGTTTTCAATGCCCTCATCTAAATCATTGACATAAATCGTAAAGAGCTGTGGTCCCAATACAGAGCCCTGTGGTACCCCACTAGTCACCTCCAGCCAGTCTGAGAAACACCCATTCACTGCTACCCTTTGCTTTCTATCTGCCAACCAGTTTTCTATCCATGTTGAAACCCTGCCCCCAATGCCATGAGCTCTGATTTTACTCACCAATCTCCTATGTGGCACCTTATCAAATGCCTTCTGAAAATCTAGGTACACAACATCTACTGGCTTACCCTCGTCTAACATCCTTTTTACACCCTCAAAAAACTCCAACAGATTAGTAAAGCGTGATTTGCCCTTGGTAAATCCATGCTGGCTCGGCCTAATCCTATTTCTGCCATCTAGATGTGCCATTATTTCGTCCTTAATAATGGACTCAAGCATCTTCCCCACGACTGACGTTAGGCTAACAGGGCGATAGTTCTCCGTTTTCTCCTTCCCTCCCTTCTTGAAAAGTGGGACAACATTAGCCACTCTCCAATCTTCAGGAACTGATTCTGAATCTAAGGAACATTGGAAAATGATTACCAATGCATCCGCAATTTCCTGAGCCACCTCTTTTAGAACCCTCGGATGCAGACCATCTGGACCCGGGGATTTATTAGCCTTCAGTCCTACCAGTCTCTCATCACAGTTTCTTTCCTAATGTCAATCTGTCTCAATTCCTCTGATATCTTATGACCCTGGCCCATCCATACATCTGGGAGATTGCTTGTGTCCTCCCTGGTGAAGACAGATCTAAAGTATGCATTAAATTCTGTTGCCATTTCCCTGTTTCCCATAACAATTTCTCCCAATTCATTCTTCAAGGGGCCAACATTGTTCTTAACTATCTTCTTTCTCTTCACATAGCTAAAAAAGCTTTTGCTATCCCCTTTTATATTCCTGGCTAGACTGAGCTCATACCTGATTTTTTCTCTCCGTATTGCTTTTTTAGTTAAGATCTGCTGTTCCTTAAAACTTGCCCAATCATCTGTATTCCCACTCATCTTAGCCCTGTCATACTTCTTTTTCTTTAATGCTATACAATCTCTGACTTCCTTTGTCAACCACTGTGGCCCCTTCCCCCTCTTTGAATCCGTCCTTCTCATTGGAATGAACTGCATTTGCATCTTTTGTATTATGCCCAAGAATATCTGCCACTGCTGATCCACTGTCTTTCCTGCCAGGGCATCCGCCCATTTAACTTTGGCCAGCTCTTCCCTCATGGCTCCGTAGTCTCCTTTATTTAATTGCAACACTGACACCTCTGATCTGCCCTTATCCCTCTCAAATTGTAGATAAAAACTTATCATGTTATGATCACTACTTCCTAATGGCTCCTTTACTTCAAGATCACTTATCAATTCCTGTGCATTACACATCACCAAGTCCAAAATAGCCTCGTTCCTGGTTGGCTCAAGCACAAGCTGTTCCAAAAATACATCCCTTAGAGACTCCACAAACTCCCTATCCTGGGGTCCAGCACCTACCTGATTCTCCCAGTCCACCTGCATGTTGAAATCTCCCATAACGACTGCATTACCTTTAGCACATGCCAATGTTAACTCCCTAATCAACTTGTACCCAATATCCACGCTACTGTTTGGGGGCCTGTACACAACACCCATTAGGGTCTTTTTACCCTTACTGTTCCTCAGCTCAATCCACACAGACTCTACTTCCCCTGTTCCCAAGTCACCTCTTGCTAAGGACTGAATCTCATTCCTCACCAACAGGGCCACCCCACCCCCTCTTCCCATATTTCTGTCTCTACGATAGCACGTATACCCTGGTACGCTCAATTCCCAGGCCTGATCCCCTTGCAGCCATGTCTCCGTTATCCCAACAATATCGTAGTTCCCCATTTTATAACCATTCTTAGCACATCTATTGTAACTTCAGGTGTCTGCATGTCTTTAATTGTGTGAATGTGTTTTTTTCCCTCCCTTATCCAGCTTACCGCTTGATTGTGCATTACCCAGTTTAACCAGATATTAGACCAAAAGTTCATATTATCTCTGTATTGTTGGTAGTTCTGTGTTAGGGTTGGTGCATTGAGTTTAGTTTCAGTGTCCTGTGAAATCCTCTTCATTGTTCCTGAACTGATAATTCACTTTGCCTTGTCTGGCACATTTCACGTATCTCTTTAGTCTGGAGTGGTATGTCCCAAGCTTTTCTTTTAGTGCATCTATAAATTCTACAATGCTTTTGTTAGGTTGATCATATCTCATGTGGATCTTATATTTCCTTAGTATCACTTTATTATTGGTATCATTATTATTTCTTTTCTCCCCTTTTTTTCATATTTGTACAGTTTGCTGTATTTTGCACACCTGTTGGCTGCCTTATCGGTTCAGTCTTTCATTGACACTATTATGGTTATTGGATTTATTGAGTACGCCCAGAAGAAAATAAAAAGCAGGATTGTATAGGGTGACATTCTTGTACAGTCAGCCCTCCTTATCCGCGAGGGATTGGTTCCGGGACCCCTCGCGGATACCAAAATTGGCGGATGCTCAAGTCCCTTATTCAGCCTGTCTCAATGCGGTGGATCTTAGGACCCAGCGGAACCCTAGACCTTATTTAACCTGTCTCAGTGCGGTGTACATTAGGACCCAGCTGCAGAGATCTGAATCCGCAGTGTTTCTGTTCATGAAAATAATCACGATAACGATTGAAAATAAAGTGGAAATAATAAAGCGATCGAAAAGAGGTGAAACGCCATTGGTCATTGGAAAAGCATTAGGCTATGTTGGTCAATGATCGGAACAATTTTAAAGGATAAAGTGAGAAAGGCTCTGCCCTGATGAAAGCTACAATTATTACGAAGCAACGCAGTCGATTAATTATTGGGTTTTGGGTTTTTGATCCTCCACATCAACCCGGCACGGTGGAGAGCGCACTCGGGAGTGATCTGTCACTAGATTAAACTCGGGAACTTCCATTCCCGAGCCCGGCGCTGAAACATACATTCTTAAGTGTTTCATATGCATAGAAAGGTAAAATATATACTATATACAAAGACAAACATTTGACTAACTGACGCTAAATAATACTGGATGTAGCTGTTCTGACTTACTTAGTAAGAGAATATCCGATTTTTTTCGATCCCGATTCACGATAACCCAGGCACATCATCCCGTATACTTTAAATCATCTCTAGATTACTTATAATACCTAATTCAATGTAAATGCTATGTAAAATCATTGTTATACTACATTGTTTAGGGAATGATGACAAAAAAAAGTCTATACATTCTCAAACAACAAGTCTGGAAGAGCACTTCTAGGTTTTCACTTTTGGTTGAATTCGCGCATGCGGAATTCGCGGATAAGGAGGGCCGACTGTACATTGATCATAAATTTACTTTGAACTTCCAATGCATATAATAACTTTCTGAATATCATCCTAGAATTCAGACCAGAATTCTCAGTTCACATTAACTTGGAGAGGGCTTGAATTTTGCTCAAGACTCAGAAATGGTAATACTTCCAGAGTCAAAGGTTCTTTGGTTAGGTATATCTTGAAGCCAGAACTTCCCAGTTCCTTGATTAGATCAGTTTGGGAAACAAACCAGAGCATAGTATTCAAAATGTTCAAGCCAGTAACAGAATTAACTTCTATGGAATTATAAGACTGCTTAATTTTAAATTAGCAATTTTTTTTCCCTTAGATTTCCAAGGTTCAATCCCATAGGCATGTCATCAACCAGCATTTCTCCCATAGCCTTCCTTTCGGAAAAGACTAACCCTAACAAAGCCCAGTTCTGTCTTCCTCTTCCAACACTAATGTCACGAAGCAAAGATAGCAATTAATTTTTTACTTCCCTCCCAACCACAATCTAGAGCTCAAGCCTGAGATCAAACCTGGGGCCCACAGCATGGCTGACTTGTCCACCTAGTACTATTTTGTGTGCAGTTATTAACTCTACGTAACTCACAATGGAGAATATCTTCTTACCTGTAACGCTCCAGGTACTGAGAGAGTTGGGAATGAGCACAGCACAACTAGGAAAAGAAAGACATAACGAAAGATGAAGGATCTCTGTTCTCCCCATGTATTCAAAGAGGTGCCTGCATAACACTCCCACTTACACAGCTCCACCCTGCACCTCACTTACATTCAAATATATGAATCTATCTCTGTAAATTTCCCTGAAGTCCCCTCTCGCAGTTCTCAACTCCAGAAGGTACAAGGTGGCAACTCCCCATTAACTTCAGAGGTAATTAGGAATGGACATTAAATTATTTTTTAGAGATACAGCACAGAACAGGTTCTTCTGGCCCAACAAGCCGTGATGACCAGCAACCCATCTATTTAACATCCACCACATCACGGAACAATTTACAATGACAAATTAATCTATTAACCAGTACGTCTTCGGACTATGGAGCACCCAGAGGAAACCCACGTGGTCATGGGGAGAACATATAAACTGCTTACAGATGGCACCGGAAATGAACTCTGACGCCACCAGCTGTAACAGTGTCGCGCTAACAGCAATGCTACCATGGCATTCCTGGCGTCATCAGATCTGCCTTTGCTGTAAAGGGATATATCATAATGCAACTTGATTTGTCTGCAATGACATTATTCAGTAGACAGTAATCCTCTGAACTTTCCTCTTCCTACATGCCCTTTCTCATCAATGTGTATCATTTATAATTGATCACAGATAGCCTCCTACAGAAACTAACACTTTGCTTTTTCCCCTCTCCTAACTTCTAGCTGAGCCCACAAAAATCAGTACATGAACAACTCGAAAACATTTGTTTTAAAGGACATTGATGATATAACAATTTATGTTGCTGCTCACTGAGGAAACAAGTCATAATCTTAAAAGAGTATTTGTGATTTGGAAGAGGAGCTGAGGAGGTTAATGGTGCCTAGCAGCAACTCCTTTGCTTGCATCTTCGAAAATAGCTCTATTTCCATCTTTAATATCTCTAATTTTCCCTTTCAGGGTTCTTTTGGAGACCCTGACCTGGAGTTAGATACTAACTGAGGTTAGCATGCAGGAATGGGACTCGATCACGGAGTTCCATGACTGGTCATTGTTGTTTGGCATGCCAAAAGCTTGGCTTAAGAGTCCAGCTCGGATTCAGAAGCCTGGGATCTCTGGAGACGGGCAGATCAGGGTCAGTGTCATGTCAGGAGAGCCGTGTGTCATCGGAGGAGTCAGGATATCTGCGACTGTGTGCCTGGAAACCCGGGATCTTTGTGATCTTCAAGCACAGAGCTTGAAAAAAGCCATGTGGCGGACTTTTAACATCATAAACCAGCGAGTTGTTTGTTGAGTCTCCCTGCTCGCTGGGAAAACAGAGACACCTTTTTCTCCCTTATTTGGGAGAGAGAAAACCTGAAGTATACCAGGTGAAACGTGAAGTCTTTGGGGTAACTGCAAGTCTGTGTCTTTGCTATTGCTTTGCTCACATTTAGGTGCTCGGTAGCAGTGCTGATGCTTTTTTTTTGCTGGTTGTGGGGAGGGGGGATTGATGCTCGCTGCCACTTACGCTCGGGAGGGGGAAGCTGGGGGAGACTTTGGGGTTCTAACATTTAACTGTTGTTCATTCTTTGGGGCACTCAGGATGTATATTGTATCCATTTCTCTGACATTAAGTTGTACCTTTGAACCATTGAGCTATTAAAGGAGTGAGGACAGCATTAAAGACAGTCATAAGAAATATGGGAAGTAAGCTGAGAATAGACTGGGTAGGATGTTAATAAGCACGGAAGGTAAAATGGGAGAAGAGAGAATTTAAAGTTTGAAATGCAAGGAGTGTGAACAAAAGGCAGAATGAGATACAGAATGAGATAAAGAATGAGAAAAGGAATGGAAAACAGGCTTAGATTGGATGACACAGAATTAGAAGCCAAAAAGGTTGGCTTTCGCACAATAGTGCTCTTGTACAACTGTTTTCTGAAGCAATCAGAGCCTACAACCTGTGATGCACAGAAACCCTCAGAACAAAAGAGATGCAGGTCATTCATTCCCTTTGTGGTTCTGCTATTCAACAAGATCATGGCTGAACTTTAACATTAGCACCACCTTCTTGCACTCATTCTGTAATCCTTTGATTCCCTCAATACACTGAAAACTCTTACAGATATACTCTTCTTAAATATACCTATGGACTTAGCTTACACAGCCCTTTTGGATGAAGAATTCTCCATGTCTTTGCACCCCTCAATAGCCTCCACAGTTACACAGTTCTATGTCACCTGGAACAAACACTGCAACTATCTTAGCAACTTCATGACCAGCTGCTGCTCCTGCCCCAGTGATCCATTTTGACCTCGGGGACTCTTATTCAGAATGTAAGAGAATGAGGGGAGATTTGATGAAGGTATATAAAATTAAGAGAGGTTTAGATAGGGTAAATGCAAGCAGGCTTTTTCCACTGAGGTTGGGTAAGATTAGGATTAGGGGTCATGGGCTAAGGGAGGAACACAAAATGCTTAAGGAGAACTTGAGAGGGAACTCCTTCATTTTCATTTTTAAAATCTTTTTATTAATACACAATCTTCTACAACTATAGAATAATACAAAATTTCAACAAATATGGATACAATTAATAGAGCTGAAGAAAAAAACTACCGTAGATTCCGGACTACAGAGCGCACCTGATTAAAAGCCGCACGCTCTAATTTTAGAAAGAAAATCAATTTTGTACTTGTACAAGCCACACCAGATTTTAAGCCGCAGGTGTCCCACGTTGTAATATGAGATATTTACACAGAAAGATATTACACGTGAGGATTTTTTAACTTTTAATTAAATCCGTATGGTAACATTAACAAATATATATTGCAAATGCTTTTTTTCAAACAGTGCCTGTAACACAGCTACTTTTAAATATACATACGTATCGGTAACACACAAATTACGTTGCGTATACTTTTTTACTGAACAGTGCACGAACAACATTCCAATATCTTCTAACAACTGGTAAAAAAAATATATATATACTGCAGCCTACCAGGAAAAGTTATTGATCGCCTTCTTCATCTTCCTCCTGCGCACTAAAACCATCAAAGTCCTCTTCTTCAGTGTCCGAATTGAATAAAACCTCAGGATCTTGTCACTCACTTCAGTTTCTTCGTTGTCGCTCTCACTTGAGCGCGCGCAGTCCTCTTCATCACGCAGCAGTCCAGCCTTTCGAAACCCGCTGGTGATGGTGGATGTTGTGACACGGCTCCACGCATTTAGGATCCACTGGCAGACTTGAGTTAAAGATGCTCTTCGCATGCATCCTGTTTTGGTAAAGGATTTCTCGCCGCTCGTCATCCAAGCCTCCCACTCAATGCGCAGCGGCACTTTAAATGCCCGGTTCACGCTGATGTCCAGTGGCTGCAAATACTTCGTGGTGCCCCCAGAAATCACAGCTGGAATTGAGTTTGTACTCTTGATGGCAGCTTTCACTGAACTTTCATTGTCAGCCGCTTAAAAAATCACCATCGGTGGAAGCTTTAGTCCGGATGCTGTGTAGCTCAGAACACAAGTAAAATGTGTTCTCTCATGGCCACTTGTTTTCAGTGTGATGGACGAGTCACCTTTTTTATTAACAGTCCGAGTGAGAGGCAGGTCAAACGTCAAAGGTACTTCATCCATATTTATGGTATCATCTGGCCCGATGGAATTCTCCGCTATCTTTGTTTGAGTGAACGTGCGGAAGTTAGCAAGTTTTTCCTCGTGGTCGGGAGGGAGCTGCTGACACAGAGTCGTGCGTACCCTGACGGACAGGCCTTTTCGTCTCATAAATCTAAAACACCACGATGGCCCACCTCTAAAATCTTCGATTTTCATTTTGGTGGCGATTGCTTTAGCCTTCAGTCTGATCTGCACGGTGGAAACACCGTGGCCGCCTGCTCTCTGTGTGTTAACCCAGTCTTCAATAAAGTTTTCAAGTTCGGGCCATCTGCTATGATTACCTCCGAAAGCTTTTGTCATCTTTTTGCATTGACTCAGTTCTTCACGCTGGCGTCTCCACCGTCTCAACATCGATTCATTTATGCCAAGATTATGTGCAGCAGCTCGATTTCCTTCTTCAACCGCCAGATTGATCACCTTTAACTTAAAAGCTTCATCATATGCTTTTCTTCGAGTGTTTTCCATGTTGATGAGGGTGAGTACAAATGACTGATTTACAATAATTTAATTGTGAAAATGCACTTGATTTATCGTACAATTTCATTGGACCTCTGTGAACTACTCATCAATTTTATTGGTCTACTGTTACGAGGCAAAATGTTTTTGGCGGCATGAAAAAAAAACATGCATTAGCCGCACCGTAATATAAGCCGCAGTGTTCAAAGCGTGGGAAAAAAGTAGCGGCTTATAGTCCGGAATTTATGGTAATCATAATATAGAAAAATGAAAAAACAATTTATATAGAAAAAAGGGAAAAAAAAGAACCCCATCTAACTGAGGGAAAAAAACCCCATTAGCTACAAAAAAAACCCATTAGGAATCAACCCCTGGAAGCAATACGTTTAACCATCATCTAGATATATAGAGAAAAAAAATTCATCAACCGCCAGTTCACATTTTTTTTTAAAGATAACAAAATTGGAAGGAAACCATATAGAATAATTCAAATTAAATGGTAATATTTGGCAAAAAAACCCCATCTTCTCTCAAAATCAAATCGAGGTTCAAAAGTTCTACATAACATTACTTGAGAAAACCATTCAATTAATGTAGGGGAAGAGATATCTTTCCATTTTAATAAAATAGCCCTTCTTGCCAACAATGTAACAAATGCAATTACATGTTGATCTGAAGATGAAATACCCTGAATATGATGCGGAACTATTCCAAATAGAACAGTTAATCTATTAGGTTGAAAATTAATTTTCAGAGCTTTAGAGATTATAGAAAATAAAGATTTCCAAAACAGTTTTAATGAAGAACATGACCAGAACATATGTGACAAAGTAGCTACTTCAGTTTTACATACATCTATCACAATAATTATCTACACTAGAAAATATTTTAGATAGTCTCTCCTTTGTTAAATAATAACGATGGACAATTATAAACTGAATTAGACAGTGATTGGCACATATAGAAGAACTTACACTTTTAAAAATTCGAGCCCAATCTTCATTCACAAAGGTCATATTAAGTTCTTTCTCCCAATCTTGTTTAATCTTTAGTGATAGGTTCTCTTTTTGTAACAAGAGTAAATTATAAATTCTGCTAATGGAACCTTTCACTAAGGGATTCAATTTCAAAATGGTATCCAACAAATCAGATTCTTGTAAGTATGGAAACTTAAGTAAATATTGTTGTGTTACAAATGTGCCACAACTCTAAGGAGCCGAAGGGTACAAAGTAGCCCCCTCCTTTGTGAGAATCGCAAGATCGCTATTAATTCTGGTCTGGGACCCAGGAAATGAGAGAGAGAGAGACATCCAGAACATGCAGGGTTTGGAATGTGCCCTGGCCTCAGCAAGACGGAACCACTGATAACGGCTATTGTCTCTTGGAGACGGAATTGTGTATTGAGTACTGTACTATTCATTGAAGCCATCAGGAGATGACCGAAGTGGGCTGGTTGAGGGATTGCATCATCCCAACCTGATTGACATCTGAGACCCCGTGAGTAAAGATAAAAGAGGGTCTGGGGAACAACCCCTTTAGACGCACCAGGAGAAACGCTATAAATCCCGTGACAGCATTTAAAAGCGACAGCCGGTGGGGGGCTCGCGTGCGTCCTTTCCCTTTGCCTGGGACTGGGGCCTTACCACGGAAGAACGGCTTTTGCTAAAACACCAGCTACACCAACGGAACTCTCGAAGGATCAAAATCATAAAAAAGAAAAGCTGGCAAGTTTCTAAAAATCTCTCTCGACTCCAACCAAAGGCTGCAGCCTGAATGAACTGAGTGACTTTTATATTTCCATTGGACAATACATTACCCCCTAGACAACGATAGAGCTTATTTCTTATTGATTATTATTATACCCGCACTTTTAGATTTAGTATTGACGACATATATTATCTGTATGTTTGCATTGATACTATTTTTGTGTATTTTTACTAATAAATACTGTTAAAAATAGTACCATCGGACTTCAATGGACCTCTCTATCTTTGCTGGTAAGTGACCCTGTTACGGGGTTCGTAACAGTTGTAAAAAATGTCTAACATGAAAATATTGCAAAAAATGTGTATGAGCAAGAGAGTATTTATTAATTAACTCTTCAAAAGTCATCAGTTGACCATTATAAAATTTATCTGTAAAAAAATGGATCCCTTTATTTTTCCATAGGAGAAAAATGGGGTCGGTTATTGAAGGTTTAAATGAAAAGTTTCGATATAAAAAACTAGACAACTTAAATTGTTTAAAATTTAAAAAATTATGAAACTGAATCCAAATCCATAAAGGTTGTTTAATAACCAGGTAAAAATTTAAATTTGGAATCTTAGAGAGCTGTAAAGGTAATGGAGCTCCTAATATTGAAGTTAAATGAAATTGTTTAACAGCTTTTAATTCCAAATCAACCCAAAGTGGTTTTTGGCTCTCATCGAGCCAGTATAACCAAAAACATAATTGTCTAATATTTACAGCCCAATAATAGTCTTAAATTAGGAAGTGTAAGTCCACCCTCTTTTTTGGGTTTTTGTAAATGGTATGTGTTAATTCTTGGTCTCTTATTGTTCCAAATAAAGGAAGAAATAAGAGAGTCAATTTGATAAAAAAAATTTTAGTTAAAAAGGTAGGTATATTTTGAAAAATATATAAAAATCTAGGTAAGATCATCATTTTCACAGCATGGATGCGACCTATTAAAGAAAGAGTAAGTGGATTCCATCTAGAAAATAGTAACTTCATGGAGTCTACTAGAGGAACTATATTGGCTTTATAAAGATCTTCATATTTTTTAGTAATTATAATACCCAAATATCTAAATGTTTTAACAATTCTAAAAGGAATTATATGTACTAACAGGAGCATTTAATGGAAACAATTCACTTTTATTCAAATTAAGTTTATATCCTGAAAATTTTCCAAAATCTTTAAATGTTTCCAAAAGATTAGGAATTCATTCCTCAAGATTTGAAATAAAAATCAAAAGATCATCTGCATAAAGAGAAATCTTATGTATGGTTCAATTTATAGAAATACCATGAATGCTTTGGCCTCCCAAAATGTTATAGCTAAAGGCTCCAATACAAGATTAAATAATAATGGGCTTAATGGACACCCCTGTCTAGTACCACGAGAAAGTAAAAAGAAAGAAGACCTATAATTGTTAGTAATGACCGTGGCAATAGGGTTCTTATAAATCATTTGAATCCATCTATTAAAATTATTACCAAAACCAAATTTTTCTAATACTTTGAACAAGCATGGCAACTCAACTCTATTGAATACCTTTTCTGCATCAAGAGAGATAACACATTGAGGTTGCTTAGATAAAGATGAATAAATAATGTTCATCAATCTCCGAACATTAGAGAAAGAGTAACAGCCTTTAATAAAGCCCATCTGGTCTGTAGAGCTAATTTTAATTAAATACTTTCCAAGCGGTTGGCCATTATTTTAGAAAGAATTTTTGCATCTACATTTAATAGTGAAATAGGTCAATATGATGAACATTCAACAGGTCTTTATCTTTTTTTAAGAATTAAGGAAATAGATGCTTCATAAAAAGGTGGTAAATTACCCTTCTCAAAGGATTCATGAAACATTTCCAAAAGATACGGAGAAAGTAATCTTTTAAATTTTTTGAAAAATCCCACCAAATAACCATCAAGTCCGGGGGCTTTACCTAATTGCATTAATAAAATAGCTTTCTGAATTTCATGCTCAGTAATTGGAGCATCAAGCATCTGTTGATCTTCATCAGAAATTTGTGGAAATTTAATCTTATGTAAAAAAGCTTCCATTTTGGAGGAATCTGCAGGAAATTGAGATCTATAAAGAGCAGAATAAAAATCTTGAAAAGTATTATTAATATCCTCATAGTTACTTACTATATCTCTATTGCTTTTACGAAACTTTAAAATTTGTCTTTTAGCTCTAACTGCTCTTAGTTGGGAAGCTAAGAGCTTATTATTTTTATCCCCAGAGATATAAAATTGACTTTTCAATTTAAACAAATATCCTTCAATAGGATATGTTAGTAATAAGTTATACTATGATTGTAGTTCTACTCTTCTTTTAAATGAAACATTTGGAGAGATTGCATTAATGTTATCCAATTCTTTAATTTGTTTAGAAATTTTATCTAATTCCATTCTGGCTTGTTTCTTCAATTTAGCTATATACGATATAATTTGACCACGTAAATAAGCTTTCAATGTATCCCAAATTGGAGACGTTTCCTATATTATTAAGGAGAAAAAACTCTTTTATCTGAGTTTCAATGAACTCAACAAATTCTGCACTTTGTAATAAACGTTCTGGAAAACGCCAAAATGGTCTGGTAGAAACAACATCTTTCAATTCAAATATTAAATTTAAAGGAGCATGATCATAAATAGTAATCGTATCATACTCACATTTCTGAACATTACATATAAGTCGAGGGTCGACTATAAAATAGTCAATTCTCGAATATTTATGAACATGTGAGAAAAAGGAATATACTCTATCATTAGGAAGCATATGCCTCCAGACCTCAATTAAAAGAGAATTAATAAGTGATGCAGAATGGTTAGGAAGTTGATGTTTGGATGATGACTTATCCATTAAAGGATTTAAGCAAGTATTAAAATCACCCATTATCAACATATATTCATTTAAATCTGGTAATAGAGCAAAAACGGCTTTAAAAATGAGGGATCATCAACATTTGGTCCATAAATATTAACAAAGCCATTTTCTTATTACAAATAATTCTTTTAACAATTAAAAATCTACCATTAATATCAGCTATAATATCCTCCTGACTAAAAAGAATATTAGAATCGATGAAAATGGAGACACCTCTAATTTTACTCTGGGGAATTTGCATGAAATAAAGGGCCCTTCCAAAATTTAAAAAATCGATTTTTATCACATAATCTGATGTGCGTCTCTTGAGCAAAAATTATATCAGGCTGGAACCGATTTATAACCTTAAATGTTTTCTTACGCTTAATAGGGTGATTCCCACCGCGAACATTCCAAGTTAAAACATTTAACTGTTTAGATGTCATCATGAAACTTTGTATCTAAAAAAAAGTAGTTTGACGCATGTCAGGATAAAGTGATCAAAAATGGCGGAGATGAATGACAATAAAAATAATTAGCATATTATCCAGGATTCCATAATGGGGATTTAAAAAAAAGGAAAAAAAACCCACCCAACCTACAAAGCCCAGAAACAAGTCGACGTCAATCGATGCAAGCCCCAAGAAAAGCATAGACGCGAATACAGCTCCACCTAGCTGAGTTAAAAAAATAATTAAAAAAATTAATCTCTATCTCCCTCTACTGAATATAAATCTCATTTCAGTTAACATATATCTCAGTATAATTAACTTGGAAGGATAGTGTTTTTCTTGAGAAAGCAAATAAACTTCAATTTGAAAGTAACCTTCATAATATTAGATAAGGGATGAAAAACACATCCAAAACAATTCTTGGAATATTTTCACAAAAGAAAAACAATCGCCATCTTTAAATTGTCGAATCTGTCTTTAAAACACAAGGAAATCCAAATAATTACTTTAAAAAAATCTTCAATGAAGCATACGGAATAAAAAAAACAATTGATTCATTTAAATACTGGAAAAAAAGTTCTGGATGGTTCATACTTAACTACATCCTATCAACAGTTTTTGCACTATATCTTCCAAGGTTGAAACCCTCCAAACCAGTCTTTTTCAAAAATAAAAAAACATTTTAAAATAAAGACTTTCTGTGACCACCAAATCTTCCAATTTTATCAGTCTTTACACCGCGAGACACTCAAACCATTATAAGTCATTCAACTTCAGGCTTCAAATTCGCTGTCATTGAAATATTTGCACAGAAGAAAAATATCGCTATCTTTAAATTGTCCAGTCACTCTTTAAAACGTAAGAAAATCCAGATAATTACTTAAAAGAAACTTTACAAAAGCATACGAAACAAAAAAAAACAGTTGGTACATTTGGATGCTACAGGAAAAAAAGTCTAAATGGTTCAGAATTATCTACGATGTTTCAACAGTTCTCCCACTATACCTTCCAAACCCTCCAAACCAGACTTTTTTGGAGATAAAAATATATTTTAAGGTAAAAACTTTTATAACCATCAAATCTTCCAATTTCTTCACTTTACACCACAAGACCATCAAACTATTATAAATCATTCAATCTTCAAACTTCAGATTCGCCATCAGACTCGTCAGACAAAGAATTAGTAAAATGCATTGCTTCAGCTGGATCATGGAAAATACGAATTCCAGAATTTTTTATAATGATCCTTAATTTCACTGGATACTGTAGTAATGAAAAAAGCTTCATTTGAAAAGCTAGTTTCATGGAAGGACCAAAAGCAGCGCATTGTTTCACAATTTCACGTGGAAAATCATTTAAAAAAAAACGGATTTCTGAGCCTTGAAATGAAAATATTCGTTTTCTTGCAAGCTTAATAATGCGTTCCTTATCTCTAAAACGGAGAAAACGCACCACAGTATGCCTGTTTTTACCTTCATCCAAGGATTTTAAAGCACCAGTTCTGTGAGCCAATTCGATCTCTGGGAGTTGCGAACAAACCTCCAGAAATAACAACTGAAACATTTTAGCAAAATAGTCCAGTGTGTCGGCAGATTCTGATTTTTCTTTTAATCCAACAATTCGAATATTATTCCAACGTGATCGAGCTTTCAAATCCACGATTCTTTTTTGAGCCTTTTCCAAACGAAAAGAGCGATCAGCCGCATTTCGATTAACTTCTTTAAGATCGACACTCAAAGAGTCAATTTTTTCTTCAAATTTCCCTTTTAGTTGAGCTATTTCAGTGCAGATACTGCTGATTCGAGATTCTAACTAATCTCTTAACCCAAGGGGGTTCTTCCGCGTATTCGTCAGTCTTCTTAGATCTTCCATTAGACGGGTCCGGATTTCGTCTGGTGGTCTTCGAAGTAGCCATAACTATTGCTGTACAAATTCGACTGAATAAAGTTGAAATTTCAAAGTTTAAATCAGAAAAGGGAGAGATTAAAGGCAGACAGTAAGCAACTGAGTCTTACATGTCCGAAAGCTGGAGGCGGAGTCCTGGAACTCCTTCACACAGAGGGTGATGAGTGTGGAACGAGTTGCCAGCAGAAATGGTGGATACAGGTTGAATTTCTGCGTTTACAATATTTTTGGATAGGTACATGACAGGAGGGGTACAAAGGGCTATTGTCCAGGTGCGGATCGATGTGGGATGACAGAATAATAGTTCAGCATAGACTAGATGGGCCAAAAGGCCTGTCTGTGCTTGTAGTATTCTATGACTCTATAAGTTCCAATGATAAAATACATTGCAAATAAAATCACAGGTTAATAGCTCATCAGTTCTAACTTAGTTGATTTCAGCCTGGATAGTAGCAGGGGCCTTTAATATAAGCCACAAAATAATGAAATTTGCAAAGGTTCAAAAATATTAAAAAGTTGGTAGGAGGGTGGTAAAGAGCAGAGGCTGGTACTAATTAAACAGCGAGTCAGGAATAGTGGGGAGATTGAAAAGTTTCCTGTACTGTGTTGTTCAAAGATTCTGAATAAATAGTACCCACCTGTGACCCAGTCACCTTGTAGCTGTGAATGGCAGTGATGGTATCAATCAAGTTATGTGCTTCATCAATCACCAGTACCTGTCCCTTCAGTTTAATGCCAGATGCCTGCCTGGTCGAGCTGTGAAGCAGCGTTTGGTAGGGCATCACCACCAACTGTCAGAAGTAAAGAGAGACCACCTTCATTGTCCTTACTATCAACTAAATGCATGTTTCGAAGTCAATGAAATCTAATAATCATTTCTCATATTTGTAAAATGTACAATAAACAAAAAGTCACTGATCTGCACCAAACATGAGCCTAAATGGATTAATTCTTGCCTTTGTTAGGCATTGCAGATGAAGGAATGGGTTGGTAAGTTTGCAGCCAGTACAAAGATCAGTTGTCTTGTCGATAGTGTAGAAGCCTGCCAAAGGATACAACAGGATGTAGATCAGTTGCAGATATGGGCAAAGGACTGGCAGACAGAGCTTGACCTGGTCAAATGTGAGGTGTTTCACTCTGGAAGATCAAATGTAAAGGGACAGTGTGCTGTTAATGGCAAGACCCATTAACAGTGATGATGGACAGAGGGATTCTGAGGTCCAAGTCCATATCTCCCTGAAAAGTTGCTGCAGAAGTTGATAGGGTGGTAAAGAAGGCATAAGGCATGCTTGCCTTTATTAGTTTGAAATTTGGGAAGTAATGTTTCAGCTATATAAAACACTAGTTTGAGTTCATCTGGATTATTGCATTCAATTCTGATTATTCTATCATAGGAAGGATATCAAGGTTTCAGTGAGGGTGCAGAAGAGGTTTACCATGATTCTCCTTGGATTAGAGAATATATGTTAAAAGGGGAAGTTGGACCGACTTGGGTTATTTTCTCTGGAGCGGCAGAGGATAAAGGGAGTCTGATACAGATTTATAGATGATGAGACATAGACAGAAGTTATCCTTTTCCCAGGATTGAAATGTCTGATACCAGACTGTTTGCAAGTAGTTGGGAGGAGCTCGGTTCAAAGAAGATGCATAGGGAATTATTAAAAATTAATTTTTTTTATAAACACACACAGACTGGTGGGTGCCTGGAATGTGCTGCCAAGATTGATGCTGGAAGGAAATTTGATAGAGGTGTTCAAGAGGATTTTAGATTGACACATGAATATGCAGAAACTGAAAGGATATGCACATAGTTTAGGGAGAAAGGATTAGTTTAGCTGGACATTTGATTACTAATTTAATTAGTTTGGTACAGCATTTAGGATTAAAGGCTTGTTCTTGTGACGTACCGATCCATGTTCTCATAATTCACTCCTCGTACCTGGATTAAGTGACAATTGAGACTCAAAAGAGAGAACTACAGTTTTAATTTGCAGCCAAAACTAACAAAAGTACATTCCATTTTATGCGACTTGAGTCCTCTAGTCTATAGCTAAAGGCAATCTCAAACTGAGCCCACCAACCTAAGATAAGTCATGGTTTATAATTCGTGCAGGCTGGCTAATGCACTTTAATGTCATTATATAATTAAATAATTAAAAAAGACATTAGGGCACTAAACAACTCCCATTCAAGGAGAAAGTTAACCAAATTTTAAATAACACCTTTGGATCTGGATAACTTTAAGGCTTTCATTCTAAGCTTGCGCACGCTTGTAAAATTCTTTTTCCTAACATCTGGGAATGAGCTTAAATTAAGACAATTTGTTCCCCATTTAGTAGACAAGCAATAACTCAAAAGCAGTTATTATTAAAAATCACTCTTCCATCAGCCAGTTACTAACTTCTCTAACCACCAAGTGTCAGGTCCCACTGGCAAGTCATACTTTATTGGCAGATATGATGACCATGTGGTACTTTAGGTTCATTGAGACACATGAAACCTGTTTCTGGTCAATGCTTAGACACCCCAGCAGCAGGTGTACAAATTCTCCTTTATGTTAAACACTAGCTGCAGGAAACACTAAGGGTGTAACACACGGGCCTTCAATGTCCATCCTCAGCTTGCGAATACCATCCAAGTCTGAGCTGTATATTGCAAACACAACCCTGACAGGGGTTAAGAACCAGTGAGGAGATAATCTATTTCGCCTCATTCTCAACTGGCTGCAGACACAACTCAAAAAAAAGCAACTGCTCAGTCCTCAGGGACAAACAATTCTTCAGTAAGAACACCTTCAATTCAAGTCTAAAGTAAGTTAGAGTCCAAAAGCAGACCTAGTGCACTGAATGTGGGATCCATAAGAACAATTCATACAAGAACCAGGAACATGAAGGAACACACTCAACGATTTAGGAACAGCTTCTTTCCCTCTAGCCCTCTGATTTCTGAATGGACATGGAACATTGAACCCATAAACACTACTTATTTAATTTAACACACAAACATATTTATTTACTCTAATTCAGTTTTTCATTATGTTTGCATCATACTGCTGCTGAAAAAAACAAATTTCATGATATGCCAGTGATATTAAACCTGATTCTAAAACACTGACAGCAGTTGCCAGTTTTCCATCAAATCCAACTCCAATTACATTTTTTCCCAACAGAGGTCAAGACTGTGACTAATCATTTTTTTTCTACAGAATGTGAACAGTCCTCAATAGGGCCAACATTTATTGACCATATTATTACCCACAAAGAGATGCTGACAGGCTTCCTTCTTAAAATACACTGGTCCATGTGGCAAAGTATTGCCCACTGTGCTGATAAAAAGGAATTCCAGGATTTCACCCCAACAATGAACAAAAAGGGATCTGCCTCCCAATCAGGATGGCATGTGAATTGGAAGGATCTTTCTGTTACTTAAGTTCTCCATGTGAAAATGGTGAATTTCCTTATGAAATGTGGATTCTAAAATTCTTTCTAAGGATCAAACTGGATTTATTAGGAATAGATACTCATATTTTAATATTCAGAGATTATTGAACATTATTCATTCCTCTCCATCTAAAGAATCTGAATGTGTTGTTTCCCTTGATGCAGAGAAAGCCTTTGATAGAGTAGAATGGCCCTATTTATTTGAGGTTTCAGAAAGATTTAATTTTGGTCCAGGTTTTATTTCCTGGATTAAGAGAATCTACCAAGCTCCTATGGCCGCAGTTATAACTAACAATTAAAAATCTCCTTATCTTAGGTTATACAGAGGTACCTGGCAGGATTGTCCTCTTAATCTGCAGTTATTTAACCTGGCTCCATAACCTCATACTATTGCTTTTCAGGACTCCAATAAGGTTCAAGGTATTAAGAGAGGAAATAAAGTGCATAATGTTTTGTTGTAAGCAGATAACTTGTTAGTTTATATTTCCTATCCTAACAAATCTATTCCTGTAATGTTATCTATATTTTCTGAATTTAGTAGTTTTTTCCTATTAATAACTACTAGGATTAATATGATTAAATTCCTTTTAGCTTTGCTAAAAATAACTTCACTTATCTTGGTATTAAAATTACCAAAAATTTTAAGGACCTGTATAAATATAACTTTCTTCCATTAATTGAGTACACGCAACAAGTACTTTCTAAATGATCTCCAATGACATTATCAGTAATTGGTCGAATTAATGCTATTAAAGTGACACTGTTACTGAGTATATGTATTCCAAGCAATCCCTTTTTTTGTTCCTAAACTGTTTTTTGATAGACTCTAAAATTCTATCTTACATTTGAAATAATAAAAATCCTAGACTGAGGAAACCTTTGTTGCAGAAGTTAAGAAAGTATGGCAGCATGGCTTTGCCAAATTTTATCAATGTATCAATTTTATCAATTTTAGAATGTATTACTGGGCAATTAGTATTTGATATATTTCTTTTTGGATTCATTTCTCAGACATACATGACTGCCCTTTATGGGTAGATTTGGAGAAAAACTCGGTGAAGGGGTATTCTTTGGCCTCTTTACTGGGAGCTCCTCTTCCTTCTTTGCTTTCTAAGATTGGTAGCCGAGACCTTAATCCCATTATTAAACATACATTAAGAATTTGGTTTCAGTTTTGTAGATACTTTGAGTTTAACAATTTTGTTCTTTCTAGTAAAATCCATCTCAATTATTTTTTTAAACCATAAATTTCAGGTCTGACCTTTTTAATTTGGAAAACCAAAGGAATAATAACTTTTTCAGACTTGTTTATGGGGGATTGTTTAATGTCTTTCACTCAGTTAGTGGACAAATATGACCTATCTAATGCACAGCTTTTTTAGATATTTACAAATTAGGAATTTTCTACGTAGTTTACTTCCAAATTTTCTCTCGGCTTATTCACCACCCAATATAATAGATACTCTTTTTCAGGTTAAACCATTTCAAAAAGGACTGATAGCTATAATTTATAAATGGTTATTGAATTTGCATATGTTATTTAAGGATTAAATTAAAGCTGCGTGGGAATTGGAATTCCAAGAGTCACTCTTAGATAGTCAATGGGATAAAATATTTCATTTGGTAGATACTTCATTTATTTGTGCCTGTAACAGCTCAAGGTAGTGCATCGGGCACATACGTCAAAGGATAAATTAGCCCATAACTTTTCCAATATTAATCCTATTTGCGACAGATGCAATATTGAGGTGGCTACTTTAACACAATATATTTTGGTCTTGTATCAAGATACATAATTTTTGGAAAGAAGTCTTTAAAACTTTATCAAAAGTCTTGAATTTGGATCTACAGTCAAATTTACTTACAACAATTTTTGGGATCATTTCATCAAAAGCAGGATATATTCCTGTTTCCGCTCAACAGATGATTGCTTTTACAACTTTATTGCCTAGGAGTGCCACTTTGCTTAAATGGAAGGAATCTAATCCATCTACTGCTCTTTACTGGCTTACTTCCATTATTGGCCTGTTTAAGTTAGAGAAAATAAGAAGTCGGACATTTGATACATCCTTTAAATTTGAGGAAACTTGGCGACCTTTTATTCAGTACTTTCATATGGTTTGACTTATGGCTCTTCCAGTTACCTCCTCGAAATGTTGGATCTTATCAGCAAGTTTTTCTTTTTTCTTGATTTCACTCTCAGTATGAGCTGCCCAGTTTCCTTTTTTTCCTCTTTTTTTGTTTTTTTTTGTTAGTGGCTTTTTTTAGTGTATATAAAAATTATAAAAGTTTCTTTATCTTTTTTCTTCTTTTCATGGAATGTTAAAAGGAGAATTGATTATCTTATTCTTTATTTCATACTATTAGATTCATACTATGTATGATCTTGATAAAGTTTATTTTACCTTTTATATGAATTGTTATTGATAAAGATACTTGAGATAATTTTCCTCTTGTTTATATATATGTGTACTCTTTCTTTTAATTAATAAAAAGATTGATAAAGAAAGAAAAAAGGAAATGGTGGTAATGTCAGGCAGGTGAGAGGTTATCAACTAGAACTTCTCTTTCTCTCTCCACACATGTAGCCGGATTTGCTGAGCAACCCTAACATTTTCTGTTTTCTTTTCAGACTCACACCCTCTGTAGATTTTTGCTTCTCCCATGCACATGGCGTACATGGCAGCTAAATTTCACCAGCAGAGGAGGAATGCACATTGAGAGTGGTGGACAGCATGCCATTCAAATATGCTGCTTTTCCCCAGATGCTGCTGAACTCAAGCTGTTACAGTCACCTTTCAGTTGTGGAGAGTATACTAAGGTATACTCAGTATACTGAGGCTGAGGTATGTAGATATTTCCCACGAGTAGACAGTCGCAAGGCTGCAGGACCGGACGGCATCCCAAGGTAAGCTTAGGATGTGCAGAGCACAACTGGAAGATGTGTTTACTGAAATTTTTTATCTATCCCTCTCCCAGTGTAGATAGAATTCCCTCCTGCTTCAAATTATCCACCATTGTCCCTGTACCAAAAAAGACCAGGGTAACATGCCTGAACGGCTGGCAGCCTGTCGCACTCACCTCAATAATAAGTGAATGCTTTGAGAGACCGTCAAGGATTACATCTGCAGCTTGCTATCAACCAAAATGGACCCCTTACAACCAATCAACAGATAACATAATAGCAACTGCTCTACATACCATCCTTACGTATCTGGAGAAGGAGGATGTTTATGTGAGAATGCTGTTCTTGGACTATAGTTCAGCATTCAACACCATAGTTCCATCTAGGCTCGACAAGAAGCTCCAAGACCTTGACCTTGACCCTGCCTTGTGCAGCTGGATCCTGGAGTTCCTGTCAGATTGCCGGCAGATGGTAAGAATAGGCTCCCTCACCTCCACTCCTCTGACTCTCAATACAGGAGCCCCTCAGGGCTGTGTACTAAGTCCCCCTCTTTACTCCCTGTATATCTATGACTGTGTCACCACCCACAGCACTAATCTGTTAATTAAATTTGCTGACAACACTACATTGATTGGCTTTATCTCAAACAATAACAAGGTGACCTACGGGGAAGAAGTCATCTCTCTGACACAGTGGTGTCAAGAAAACAACCTCTCCCTCAATATTGCAAAAACAAACAAGCTGGTTGTGAATTACAGGAGGAATGGAGATGGACTAACCCCTATTGACATCAATAGATTTGGGATTGAGAAGGTAAACAGCTATAAGTTCCTCAGCATCCATATCATTGAGGACCTCGCGTGGTCTGTACACACCACGTGTGGTGAAAAAGGCACAACAACGCCTCTTTCAACTCAGACGGTTGAGGAAGTGTGGTACAGGCCCCCAAATCCTAAGAACTTTCTCCATGGACACAATTGAGAGCATCCTGACTGGCTGCATCACTGCTTGTATGGGAACTGTACCTCCCTCAATCACAGGACTCTGCAGAGAGTGGTGCAGACAGCCCAGCGCATCTGTAGTTGTGAACATGATTCAGGACATTTACAAAGACAGGTGTATAAGAAGAAAGAGTCGATGTTTCGGGCTGAGACCCTTCAGGTCTTGATGAAGAGTCTCAGCACAAAACATCAACTCTTTATTCCTTTCCATAGCTGCTGCCTGACCTGTTGAGTTTCTCCAGCATTTTGTGTGTATTACTCTGGATTTCCAATATTTACAGAACTTCTTGTGTTTGAGTCACTCTTTACCAAACAGTTAGGGATATGATAAATGAATTAACTTTATTTTTTACATCCTTCACATACATGAGTAAAAAATCTTTACGGATGTCTGGGTCTAAATGGGCAAACATAGTAATTTATAATAATTTGTAATAAATAGAACAATCAATGTAGCATAGAATATGCTCAAATCAGCGAGTGTTAATCAGTCTGATGGCCTGGTGAAAGAAGCTGTCCCAAAGCCTTTCGGTCCTGGCTTTAATGCTGTGGTACCGTTTCCCAGATGGTAGCAGCTAGAATAGATTGTGGTTGGGGTGACTTGGGTCCCCATTGATCTTATGGGCCTTTTTTACACACCCGTCTTTGTAAATGTTCTGAATCATGTTCACAACTACAGATGCGCTGGGCTGTCTGCTCCACTCTCTGCAGAGTCCTACGATTGAGGGAAATACAGTTCCCATACCTGGCAGTGATGCAGCCAGTCAGGATGCTCTCAATTGTGCCAGTGTAGAAAGTTCTTAGGATTTGGGGGCCCATACCAAACTTACTCAACCGTCTGAGATGAAAGAGGTGCTGTTGTGCCTTTTTCACCACACAGCTGGTGTGTACAGACCACACAAGGTCCTCGGTGATATGGATGCCGAGGAACTTGAAGCTATTTACCCTCTCAATCCCAGATCCATTGATGTCAATAGGGATTATTCCATCTCCATTCCTCCTGTAATTCACAACCAGCTCCTTTGTTTTTGCGACATTGAGGGAGAGGTTGTTTTCTTGACACCACTGTGTCAGAGAGATGACTTCTTCCCCATAGGCCACCTTGTTATTGTTTGAGGTAAGACCAATCAATGTAGTGTTGTTAGCAAATTTAATTAGCAGATTAGAGCTGTGGGTGGTTCCTCGAGCATTTTAAGTGTGCTAGTATGGTGGAACAGTGGAAAAGATCTGAGGAATCTGAAGGTGAAACACTTGTTCTCCTCTACCTACCAACATGCTCTTCTGGACAGTGCTTATGTGTGGGTGATTCAGCTATGTTTGTGGTCATTTGTGGATAACAGAATATTAATGATTTGCTGATGCTAATGCTACTGAAAATCAACAATACAAGTTAAGATTCCTTATGGTTAAAACCGTTCATAGTTAAATGTGCATGACCTGAACTGGTACCTATCATTAATCAACCCATGTGCATGCCAAGGTCATATTGCACACAGACATAGAAAGTGTACTGACTGGCAGCATCACTGCCTGGTACGGAAACATCAATGCCTTTGAACAGAAAATCCTACAAAAGGTAGTGGATTTGGCCCAGTACATCATGAGTAAAACCCTCCCAACCATTGTACATGAAACGATGCTGTAGAAAAGCAGCATCCAAGATCAAAGATCTTCACCACCCAGGCCATGCTCTTCTCTCTTGTAGAAGGTACAAGTGCCTCAGGACTCAAACCACCAGGTTCAACAACAGTTACTACAGCTCAACTCCCAGGCTCTTGAACAAAATGGGATAACTACACTTACTCTATTTCCGGTGTTCCCACAACTGATGGTCTCACTTTAAGGACTCTTTATGGTGTTACTTCATGACCTCATTATTTATTGCTATTTATTTATATTTGCATTTACACAGTTTGTTGTTCATTGATTCCTGTTTACAATTACTGTTCCATAGATTTGCTAAAAATCCCTCAGGAACAAGGATCTCAGAGTTGTATGTGGTGACATGTATGTACTCTAATAATAAATTCTACTTTGAACTCTGTACTTCATTATCTGTGAAACTGCAAGTGATTTTATGTTTAGTTGTATCAGCAAACACTCTTGTCTCCAAGGATAATGTAGAGATAAGATAATTTTTGAAGCAGCTAAGATAAACAGGACAAGGACGTTGTCCTGTGATGAGGTCAATTACAAGGTGAAACTTCCCTTACCTGTGCTGGTGGAATTGCATAGCGGCTGGCATAATATGGGCACGCTTTCATCTCCTTTCCCAGAGACACCAACTGTTCTATGTCCTTCACCTCCACCAGCACCTCATCACGCAGGAACTGCATCTGCTCGTGGCTATAGAATGGGCAGGTCACTCGGCTCTTGCGCTTCCGTTTTGGGGCCTCCTGTGCATCTTCGCTGCCTTTTCTGTCAGCTAATAGAGGAAGATTATTGGAACAGCATCTCTTGCCACTAATCTGTGTTCTCTAGGCAATGTTTCCAAAGAAAATAAACCCCTTCATTCCCATTTAGTATAATGAACAATAAATTAATCAGTCACCTTTATATGAAATTAATTAGAGACTTCATAGCACTAAAACATTATCAAAGTCCTAAACAGCATGGAGAAAAAGAGTTGATAGGAAAAATACAGACACTTGCAACAGATTAGATGTTTATTCTTGGACATATGAGTCCTTTGCACAACTTCAAACTGTACCAATGAATGTTTAGCATGTATAGAGGATAAATTAACTAATTGAAGAATTTTATCCCAATTCTCAATAGGGATAGTAAAGTTAAGTTCTCTTTCCCAATCATTTTTAATCTTATAAAAGGCCTCTGAACATATTTCCGTAATTATATTGTAAACATTTGATATTACACCTTTCTGAAAAGGATTTATTTCTAACAATTTCTCCAAAATACCCGAAGAATCAAGATTTGGAAAGGTAGGAAGTACAGTGTTTAAGAAATACCTAATCTGTAAATATCTAAAAAAAATGAGATCTGGGCAAATTATATTTATTAGATAATTGTTCAAAAGACATAAAACAATTATCCAAAAATAAATTAGAAAATCGTAGTAGTCCTTTAGTCTTCCAAGCTGAATAAGCTTGGTCCATAATAGAAGGATGAAAAAAGAAATTGGATACAATAGGAATAGTTAAAATAAATTGATTCAACCCAAAAAATTTCCAAAATTGAAACCATATACGTAAAGTGTGTTTGACTATCAGATTGTCAATTCGTTTATGCAATTTAGAAAGAGCAAAGGGAAGAGAAGTCCCTAAAATAGTACCCAATGAAAATCCTTGTACAGATTTAGTTTCTAGATTTACCTAATGAGGGCTAGGAGATAAATCCCAATCCCTTAACCAACATTTCAAATATTGAATATTAATTGCCCAATAATAAAATCTAAAATTAGGCAATGCCAATCCACCTTCCTTCCTTGCCTTCTGTAAATATCTTTTACCTAATCTAGGATTTTTGTTCTGCCATATATATGAGGAAATTTTTGAATCAACATTGTTTTGAATCCATTTATCTTCTTGTTGGATGATTGCATTTCTTACATTAATGGCTAGAAGATCTATTTTGTTGAATTGGAAATAAATTAATCCCCCTACCGTATTTCATTGGTTTTCTCAAACTATGTTATGTCTAAATTTGGAGAAAATTAGAAGTGTTGTATATGACCCTTCTATTAAATTTGAAAAGATTTGGAGGCCATTTATTCAATATTTTCACATGATGTAATTTAACCCTGTTACATTCCTATTTGCTTTTCCGGTTTTGATTATATATATATATCAACTCCGATCCTCTCAACATATATATATATATATGTTGAGAGGATCGGAGTTGGGGACACTGATGATTTTGAAATTTTTTTTTTATAGATACTATAAACACCCCATTTTTTTTTCTTTAATAGTTAGTGGTTAGTTTGTTAGTTTAGTTTTTCTTAGGGTATTAATTTTTTTTTTCTTTTTCTCTTTTGTGTTTTTTTTTTCAACATGAATTACCTAGTTTTCTTTTGTTTCATTTATATGACATTTGTATCATTCATGATTTGGGAAGACTTAACTATATTGTACTTTTTGCTTGTGTATCCTTTTACGTTCATTTTAATTTTGTAAGTTTGTAAACCCATAATCTATGTACTAATCTTATCATGTTGATACTAATAAAAAGATTGAATAAGATGTTTATTAAAACTCTGTCCTTTGTGGAAAATTGCACTGTGAAAATTAGAATCAATGCCTGTAAAATATTATTGATGAAAAAGCACAATAGGTCATCAGCTAGCTTCTATCTTAAAGTCAACCAGGAATTCTGTTTTCATGCAGAGGATTAACTACATCCTTCAATTAGATTAGTAAAGCTCTGCAGTCCTTCTTATTACTTACTAAACGTGACTGTTACTGACAAGGCCAGCATTGATTACGCAGCCTATTTAATCTTGCAATATTACACAAAAAAGGAAGCTACAAATATTTTCCCAGTTCTGTTATGAACAAGATCATTGCCAGGAGTAGAAACACAGGACATTTGACCCATCAAGTCTGCTCCACCATTCAAGCATGGTTGATTTATTATCCTTCTCAACCCCATTCTCCTACCTTCTCCCCATAACTGTTGACATCCTCTCTAATGGGCTGCTGGTGGCGGCAGTGGAAGCAGATACGATAGGGTCATTTAAGAGACTCCTGGATAGGTACAGGAAGCTTAGAAAAATAGAGGGCTATGGGTAACTCTAGGTAATTTCTAAAGTAAGTACATATTCAGCACAGCATTGTGAGCCAAGCAGCCTGTATTGTGCTGTAGGTTATCTATATTCTATGTTCTATGTCCTAATCAAGAACCTATCAACTTCTGCTTTAAATATACCAAACCACTTGGCCTCCATAGATGTCTGTAGCAATAAATTCCACAGATTCACCACTTGGGCTATAGAAATACCTCCTCATCTCTTTTTGAAAGGAGCGTCCTTCTTTTCTGAGGCTTTGCCTCTGGTCCTAGAATGCCCCACTATTAGAAATATCCTCTCTATCTAGGACTTTCAATATTCAATAGGTTTCAGTGCAATCCTCCTCCATTTTTCTAAACTGCAGAGAGCACAGGCCCAGAGCTTGTATACATCAGCCATTTCATTCCCGGGATTAACTCCTTCTGGTAAATGTCAGGTGACAACTGATTAGGGCTGAATGCAATACTCCGAATACAGACGATGCCACCTTAAGTCTACCAATCACAGTAGCAGAGAGGTATAATACCTAAAAGGAATGTTCCACTTTACAACTTAGAAGCCAAAGTCCTGCCGCCACTACCCCCACCCCCACCAAACCCCCTGCAATCCTAGAGACTTCCTTCAGAATTGTACTTGACTTAGTCTGGAGAAAAATGAACAATATCAGCAACAATATTGCAACAAGAAAATTATAGGGCAGGGCAGCATCAAATTGTTCTGACATAAGGTCCAAAGCACAAAATAAACACGTGCTTTTTCATCCTCATCCTACTAGAAGCCTTTCATGACCTGCTGTTTTAGATTTCCAACACTCACAGGTTACGTATTTCATTTAACTCTTTAATTTATGAAATCTATTTGGCCAAACCTATATATACACAAAACCACACAAGGATGTATAGTCTCAGCATTGACTGTCAGGTTATTGTCCAAATCAATGGGTTCAAATGACCATAGAACTGCAGGGTAGCTTATGCCACATCACTCAGTGCCTAGCTCCCAACTGTAGAAAATACAGATAAGGCAATCACAAAGTCCAACACCCTGTAGAAACAAAAAAAGTCTACCTCATGGAAGCAAACAATTCAGTCATTTTGTCCTCAACACAATGACTTAGATGACATAATTTGCTTCAGTATGAAAGAGGTTAAGGCATCACAGAACAGCATCTCAGAGAAAGAACAAGCAGAAGATTTAACTAGGATTAGAATAGGTATTGGAAGCCCTGGCTCTGCTTAAAGTAGTAATGCCACCAAGTGATGTACCTTATGTTGCTAATGGATGTGGGGATGAAAGCTGCAGAAGGACTTAGTATAAATTCCACACGGTGACAAATACTCACCACGTTTGTTCTTCTGCATTTCCAAGCATCGATCATTGATCAACTGGACTGACTTCAGAGATCTCACCTCCTCATTTACACACAGGTTCTTCAAGGCAATGGAAGGAAAACAGAAAAAGTAACAAGCTCATATATCTGATTATTGTTCATTGACTTATACAATTAACAGGTGAGGCACAGGTGTTTAAATTAGTCAATATCCAGCAAACAATACAACAAAGTCATAACTAAGTTAAGGTTACTATAAAAAATGTATATCTGTTTTTTTTTGGCAGGCTTCCTGTAAACATGGCTGATGTCATCTACCATTTGTACTGCAGGAGGGAACTAAGGACTTTGGGCTAGATCTTTTGGCCGAAAGACCATTCTTCTAGTTGATAGGTAGCCAGATTGGCACTATGGTTGCTAACCATTAACCTGGTCTCTTTCCTGCCTGTCACGCCAGGTGGACCTCCTGGATTTATACTGGTGCCCAACTGTCCATTAAATGCTTTGGGCAAATTAATGGCAAAGGACCTCTAGCTGTGCGAGACTTTTCCCAGTCCTCAGTTCAGTCTAAGACACATGGGTAGGTGGGTGAAGAAAGCTAATCTGATTAATATGGCCAATAATTACTGGCCCTAAATGCCAACTGACAATCTCTGGATTACTACCAGTGCCACGTGCTAGTCAGAGTAGAAATAGGAGGATATTTCAGATGAATACGTGGCTTGAAAGATGGTGCAAGGGGGAGGGATTCAAATTTCTGGGGCATTGGAACCAGTTTTGAGGGAGGTGGGACCGGTATAAACAGAACGGTCTGCACCTGGGCTGGACTGGAACCAATGTCCTAGGGGGAGCATTTGCTACTGCTGTTCAGGAGACTTTAAACTAATGTGGCAGGGGGATGGGAACAAGTGCAGAGAGACAGAGGGGTGTAAAATGAGGGTAGAAGCAAAAAGTAGTAAGGTGAAAAGTAAAAGTGGCAGGCAGGCAAAAAGCTCCAATTTTCAACATAATTGTATAAGAGCTAAGAGTGTTGTAAAAACAAGCCTGAAGGCTTTGTGAGTCAATGTGAGGAGCAGCATTCGTAACAAGGTGGATGAATTGAATGTGCAGATAGTTATTAATGAATATGATATAGTTGGGATCACAGAGACATGGCTCCAGGGTGACCAAGGATGGGAGCTCAACATCCAGGGATATTCAATATTCAGAAGGGATAGACAGGAAAGAAAAGGAGGTGGGGTAGCATTGCTGGTTAGAGAGGAGATTAACACAATAGAAAGGAAGGACATTAGCCTGGAGGATGTGGAATTGATATGGATAGAGCTGCATAACACTAAGGGGCATAAAACGCTGGTGTGAGTTGTGTACAGGCCACCTAACAGTAGTAGTGAGGTTGGGGATGGGATTAAACAGGAAATAAAAAATGCGTGCAATAAAGGAACAGTAGTTATAATGGGCAACTTCAATCTACATATCAATTGGGTGAACCAAATTGGTAAGGGTGCCGAGGAAGAGTATTTCTTGGAATGTATGTGGGATGGTTTTCTGAACCAACATGTCGAGGAACCAACTAGAGAGCAGGCCATTCTAGATTAGGTATTGAGCAATGAGGAAGGATTAGTTAGCAATCTTGTCGTGCGAGGCCCCTTGGGTAAGAGTGACCATAATATGGTGGAATTCTTCATTAAGATGGAGAGTGACATAGTTAATTCAGAAACAAAGGTTCTGAACTTAAAGAAGGGTAACTTTGAAGGTATGAGACATGAATTAGCTAAGATAGACTGACAAATGATACTTAAAGGGTTGACAGTGGATATGCAATGACAAGCATTTAAAGATCGCATGGATGAACTACAATAATTGTTTATCCCAGTTTGGCAAAAGAATAAACCAGGGAAGGTAGTGCACTTGTGGCTGACAAGGGAAATTAGGGATAGTATCAAGTTGAAAGAAGAAACATTTAAATTAGCAAAAAAAAAGCAGCACACCTGAGGACTGGGAGAAATTCAGAGAACAGCAGAGGAGGACAAAGGGCTTAATTAAGAAAGGGAAAAAAAGATTATGAGAGAAAGCTGACAGGGAACATAAAAACTGACTGTAAAAGCTTTTATAGAAACATGAAAAGAAAATGATTGGTCAAGACAAATGTAGGTCCTTTAGTCAGAAACAGGTGAATTGATCATAGGGAACAAAGACATGGCCGACCAATTGAATAACTACTTTGGTTCTGTCTTCACTAAGGAGGACATAAATAATCTTCTGGAAATAGTAAGGGACCGAGGGTCTAGTGAGATGGAGGAACTGAGGGAAATACATGTTAGTAGGCAAGTGGTGTTAGGTAAATTGAAGGGATTAAAGGCAGATAAATCCCCAGGGCCAGATGGTCTGCATCCCAAAGTGCTTGAGGAAGTAGCCCAAGAAACAGTGGATGCATTAATGATAATTTTTCAAAACTCTTTAGATTCTGGATTAGTTCCTGAGGATTGGAGGGTGGCTAATGTAACCCCACTTTTTAAAAAAGGAGGGAGAGAGAAACCGGGGAATTATAGACCGGTTAGTCTGACATCGGTGGTGGGGAAAATGCTAGAGTCGGTGATCAAAGATGTGATAACAGCACATTTGGAAAGAGGTGAAATCATCGGACAAAGTCAGCATGGATTTGTGAAAGGAAAATCATGTCTGACGAATCTTATAAAATTTTTTGAAGATGTAACTAGTAGACTGGATAGGGGAGAGCCAGTGGATGTGGTATATTTAGATTTTCAAAGGGCTTTTGACAAGGTCCCACACAGGAGATTAGTGTGCAAACTTAAAGCACACAGTATTGGGGGTATGGTATTGATGTGGATAGAGAACTGGTTGGCAGACAGGAAGCAAAGAGTGGGAGTAAACAGGACCTTTTCAGAATGGCAGGCAGTTACTAGTGGGGTATCGCAAGGCTCAGTGCTGGGACCCCAGTTGTTTACAATATATATTAATGATTTAGACGAGGGAATTAAATGCAGCATCTCCAAGTTTGCGGATGACACGAAGCTGGGTGGCGGTGTTAGCTGTGAGGAGGATACGAAGAGGATGCAGGGTGACTTGGATAGGTTAGGTGAGTGGGCAAATTCATGGCAGATGCAATTTAATGTGGATAAATGTGAGGTTATCCACTTTGGTTGCAAGAACAGGCAAACAGATTATTACCTGAATGGTGGCCGATTCGGAAAAGAGATGCAACGAGACCTGGATGTCATTGTACACCAGTTATTGATGGTGGGCATGCAGGTACAGCAGGCGGTGAAAAAGGCAAATGGTATGTTGGCATTCATAGCAAAAGGATTTGAGTACAGGAGCAGGGAGGTTCTACTGCAGTTGTACAAGGCCCTGGTGAGACTGCACCTAGAATATTGTGTGCAGTATTGGTCCCCTAATCTGAGGAAAGACATTCCTGCCATAGAGGGAGTACAGAGAAGGTTCACCAGATTGATTCCTGGGATGGCAGGACTTTCATATGAAGAAAGACTGGATCGTCTAGGCTTATACTCACTGGAATTTAGAAGATCTTATTGAAATGTATAAAATTCTAAAGAGATTGGACAGGCTAGATGCAGGAAGATTGTTTCTGATGTTGGGGAAGTCCAGAACGAGGGGTCACAGTTTAAGGATAAAGGGGAAGCCTTTTAGGACCAAGATGAGGAAAAGCTTCTTCACACAGAGAGTGGTGAATCTGTGGAATTCTCTGCCACAGGAAACAGTTGAGGCCGGTTCATTGGCTATATTTAAGAGGAAGTTAGATATGGCCCTCGTGGCTAAAGGGATCGGGGGTATGGAGAGAAAGCAGGTACAGGGTCCTGAATTGGATGATCAGCCATGATCATACTGAATGGCGGTGCAGGCTCGAAGGGCCAAATGGCCTACTCCTGCACCTATTTTCTGTTTCTTTGACAATTACACTAGATGAAAGTGTAACCCAGATCTGGTTCCTTAAAAGATATTATACATTTTTTTCCCCTGAAGTTCACACTTTTCCCCGTGACTGACATTCTTAGCTGTGTCCTTGCTTAAGATTGGGGAAGTGATAGCCAATGGTGAAAGACAACCCCAGCCGAAAAAGGACAGGGCTGAGAAATATGATAAAACACTTCTGCATTAAATCACCATCGAAAGGAAGGATAGATAAGTGCTGATTACGTGACCACACCATTCGACTCATAGATGATGAATGTCACAGTGCAGGAAGTGCACTACAGCTCACCTGCCGAACACAGTCAGAGCTCAAAGCACACAAATAGTGGTCATTCCGATTACAATTTATGAATTAGTGGCAAGTGACAGGATCTGGCCACTTGTAGTTGGGATGCTGATGAACTTCCAGTGAATGACTCAACCCAAGTTAAGGACTTCATCATGAAAAGATAGATACCCACCCCAGAAAGAGGCTTCTTACTGCCTCTCTGCTTGCATGCATATATGTAGTTTACAGAGGTTTGTGTTGAGGTACTGGAAGAATGCAGTCTCCAGTGATTCACATCCGTGGAAGGGTCAGCTCCATTGTAAGAGGTGCAAAAGAGAAATCTCAGCTTTTTCTGATCTTATGTACAGGTTAATCACATTCTCCATTTCTGGGTCCTCACCAATGTGGCTCCTTCACAACCAGGAAAAGAAAATTCCCAGTCAGAATGTGAAAGCAGAAAGGTGGAACGAATGATTTTGAAGAACCTCACCCCACCCTCCATTCCTGGAAGCAGACAGTATGAGAAGTCATACAGCACAATTCCCTTCCAACCTCGACTTTGATCAATACTGCAGTTGAATAATTTCCCAGCATTTAAATATACAAGTCATCAAGGTACACATTACCATTTCAATCCCATTCTTTTCAATTATCTCAATCATGGAGTCTCTGGACACCATACAGCTGTTGCTGCTACTGAAACTATGACCTGCACCAAGTCAAAACACTGGTGATTTATCTCTGCTACTTTAGTCCTCTCAAATGGATTACGATAAAACCCGATTTTCTAGAAGCTGATGAAATTCCAAAAGCAAAATAAATACTGCAGGCGCTGGAGACCCAAAATAAAACAGACACTGCTACAAGAACAGTGAACCTTTCTGCTGAAGTATTAGTTCTGATCAAAGATTGTCCAAATAAAATATTGTGTTTTCAATCAGCAGAGGATGATATTACTTTATCTCTGCCAAATCTGCAGAGTATTTGCAGAACATTGTGCTATATTAGTGGTAGGATATCTCATTTGGTCAGAATGCAGTGACACGATTCAATTCCTGTCTTAAAAGCATAGATACCATCCAATAAAACCATAGGATTCCTAGATCTATAGCATAGGAATACTAGATCTAACAGCATGAATAGGTCCTCTTACATGACTTACCTGTCGAGACCCAAGTGACACAAGCCTAGTCTCTTTACCAAAAGGACTTTTCTTAACTTCGTGTATGAACTGAGTGAGTTGGGAATGTGTGCGACTGCAGTAATAGATCTGGGAAAAGAAAAGTTGCATGAGGTTAGCTCAGAGACAGTGGGTGCTCATACTTCTGACAACCTTGGAGTGTCCCACAGCCTGCCTCACTTCACATCAGAATATTCCTGGCATTGACCCTGTTTGAGGAGGAGGATCGCTCTCATGGTTACCTTCACACTATCATCACCCATCCCACCTCCTGTAACTTAAAACATTTTCTCACTTCTCCCACTCGCATGAAAGGTTGACTTGACATGTATCCTCAGTTAGAAAGGAGAAGTGGAATATTTATTATTGTTGATGTGATTATAGGAGGAGCAATCGTGACTGGTGCCAATTTGCAGTCAGTGGTGGGGAAGGATAAGTGGGGCTTCTGCTGGTCAAGGTTGCAATGACAGAAGTGGTGGGGCAGTAGGGATGGAGGGGGCAGGACAAATGCAGAAGAATCAATTTTGGGAGGATCACAGATTGACTGAGGATAGTGGAGAATAGAATGACAGCAGACAAGTACTTTTACTAGACATTGGTTTGAATCTGCTTTCGATCAGAAAACACTCTTCTCCCAGGAGTGAATCAATGATGGCTAATTCCAGCAGAACTTAATCTGTTCCTGCTGTATTTAGAAGCACTGCAAAGGGAACGACAATGACGTTATCCCTGCTCCCACCCTCAGCATAGCATATAGTCACACCCGAGTACAGAGTGACACACATCAGGGGACGAGTCAAATTTCCAGAGTAACCAGTAACACCTGAAAATGTTTCACTTGGAATGGTGGTGGGACCGGGTTGGGGTACAGACCAATTTAAAAAATGGTTATTACTGAACATGTCAGACTGCAGCTATGGAGAGGAATAAAGAGTCTACATTTCAGGCTAAGACCCTTCAACATCAGGACTCAAAGAAATGTGATGATATCAGCCCGAAATATCATCTCTTTATCCCTCCTCATAGATACTGCCTGACCTGCTGAGTTCCTCCAGCATGTTGCGTTCCTTGTCTGTTACCTCTAGACTTGTCTGTTTCTATGCACAACTGGTTGGAAACCCTCTTCCTACCTTCCATGAATTCTTAAGCTGCTAGCACAATGGCAAGAGGTATCATTGCTGTCTCAGAGCTTGAGAGATATAGGTTCAAGTCTGTGTACAGTTTACCTGCTCTCTCCATGGCCATGCAAATTTCCCCTAGTTCCCTCCGGCTTTCTTCCCCAATCCAAAAACATGCTGGTAGATTAAAGGACTATGAATTACTCCTAGCATAGGTTGAGTGGCAGGAAAGTTGGAGGGGGTGGGTGTTGATAGTATGTGAGAGAACATAGCTTGCCTACAAGCTATGTAGGGAGGGTGATATGGCACTGATGGGTTGACTCTAAGAGCTAACATAGACTTGAAGAGCCAAAAGGCCTGAGCTCAAAAGGAAAGTTCTTCATGCCCACATTTACACCAGATCCTAGTTACCTGTTACCCTATTCTTGCTGAATAATACTGATACTGTTTAAGCAAAGCTCAACTTTAAGAGTAAGTGGTAACACTATTACAGCTCTAGTGACCCCAGTTCAGTTCCCAACACTGTCTATAAGGAGTTTGTATGTTTTCCAAGACCATACTGTATGTGCTTTCTTTAACTGTAATTAATTATTTATTTCTTCTATATTATGTATTGCAATAAATTGCTGCTGCTAAGTTAACAAGTTTCACGACACATGCAGGTGATAATAAACCTGTTTCTGATCCAGTGTACTCCCATATTCCAAAGACGTATGGGTCAGCAGGTTAATTAGTCACATGGGTGTATTTGGGCTGCATGGTTCATTGGGTGAAAGGGTCTGTTACCATGTTGTATCTCTAAATCTAATAAGCTGCACATTTGATGTTCTTTATTTTTGGCTTTGAGTGTGTGAATTTAATCAACAGCTGGAGCTGTGCTGCAAGTGTTGGGATTTCCTACATAAACTCTCCCTCTATGATTTCTTCCTTTAAGATGCCGCTGAATATTACTTCACTGGGTCTAACATGAAAGCCCTTTGTGATGTATATTGGGCAACCAAATATGCGGAGTAGGCAATATCTGTCCTCCAAACCTTAGTCACATGTTCTTCCTCCAAGTCATCCTCGTCAGACAGGCTGAGAAAAAAAAGAAAAAAGGTAAAACCAGCTGTAAAACATCACAAAAAAAACATTTTCTTATACTGTGCAACACAGCAGATATCAATTTCCCACAGGTTTTATATGTAAATTTTCAGTGGACAGCACAGTCCGAAGTCTATATAACTTACTCCATACTTTGTCTAGTAAGGTCCAAGAGAGACTAGCAACCCACCCAGATCCTCCTCCGTGACCCGTTTCTCTATAGTGGAGGTCAATTTGTTCCCGTCCAACACTTGTTAAGCAACTGCTTCCAAGGGCAGAAATGGCTAACAAAATGGGGCACAATTTTATGATTGGAAGACAGTAGGAAAATATAAGGGGGGACATCAGAGGTACATAGGGGACAACAGAGGGCTAAGTAGGAGGAAAAGGTTAGATTGTTCTTAGATAGGCTGACAGGCCTGTACTGAGCTGTAATGGTCTATGTTAACTGCTCTTGGCACTGTTGGACAGAAAGCAAGAGCACAAACACCGGTTTGATGTTCTTTTCTATAGCCTACTGTCATCAGGGTCAGTTGCAGTTTCTGCTGCCAGCCTGGCCAAGATTAGCTAACTAGTCAGGGTTAACAATAACTATGTCTAAAGTCAGTTGTTTTTCCCTTTGGGGAAAGCTGAGAAATGTAGAAGTTTAGGTTGGCAATTATGAGCTATACTGTAATGTCGCTATCAACAAATACTGGCCACTCCAGTTCTCAAACACTATGACAAGAAATGCTCAACATTACAATCTCAAGGGCATAGAACAAAAAAATTCCACAGCAATATAATGATCTGTGTTGGTTGACGCTTCATTGGTAGCACTCTCTCCTCCAAGACAAAGGGTTGTGGGTTAAACTAACTCCCACCACCTCAAGAGATGTGGGAGATTTCCAAACAGATAATTGCCTTTCCAACAGATTGGTGCACTGTCGTAAACAGCAACTCTCTGAGGAGCTGTTAAACTGAATTGCACCTGCACTCTGAGATGGATATAAAAGATCTCCCATTCAAAGGCAAGTGCAGCTCCCACCCCCACCCTCACCAAGTATTCTGGTTAACACAGTTCCCTCACTCTCATGATGTGATCATCTGTGCATTAGTGGGATCTTGTTTTGTACACAAGCACACAGATTTTACCACAGAAACAAAGCTTTAGAGCACTTCATTTACTACAAAACACTTCACCGTGTAGAGCTCACAAAAGGAACGATTTACTGAAAGCTCTCCTTTTCATGATCGCAGAAGCGATGCTAAGATTTGCACCTACCCTGGATCCTTAGATTTTTTTTCATCGTCGCTCTCATAATCTGCCAGAATGAAGCCCTCGTCCTCTTTGTCCAGAGCATCAGTGTTGGATGCCTGTTCAGAAGTCATCATTTCTTTACTCATCTGAATGAGGTGTTCAGTGTCATCAGCATCCCTCTGGGATCAAGCACGTTAGATTATGAGTATTCCAGCAATCATAGGAAGGGGGAGACATTATTTTACAGAACAGAGAAAATATTAGTTTCAGTGAGTAAATAATGGGCTGTCAGCCTTTTGATGAGCAATCAGAGGGACAGAGGAAACTGGACTCAATGGGCACCAAGTGAACATCAAACTGTGAATGGTATCTTCACTGTGTTCTGTACTGCTTTTGTACAAGGAATAAGCCACTCTCAGTTTGAAGGAGCAACAGCCCATCTTCTATTTGGATAACCTCCAAACTGATGGCATAAACATTTCTAATTTCCAGTAATCCCTTCACCCTTCTCTCTTTTCCCATTTCCCATTCTATCTTCCCTTTTTCTCTTCTCACCTGCCCTTTATCCCCATCTGGTGCCCCTCTTCCTTCCTTTTCTCCAATAGTCCACTCTCCTCTCCTATCAGAATCTTTCTTCTTCAGTTCTTTACCTATTCCACCTATCGCCTCCCAGCTTTTCACTTCATCCCCTTCTCCCCCCATTCTTTCTCCCTCACTATGTTTCACCCATCACTTGACAGCTTATACTCCTTCTCCACCCCCCCTGACTTCTTATTTCAGCATTTCCCCCATTCCCTTCCAGTCCTGATGAAGGGTCTTGGCCCAAGACATTGCTCTTAACTCCTCACCACAGATGCTCCCTGATCTGCTGAGTTCCTCTCGTATGTTGTGTGTGTTACTCTGGGTTTCCAGCATTTGCAGAATCTCTTGTGTTTAAGACACTATTTTATTCTTTTCTTTAAACAAGTCCTCCACCCATACCTCAGCACTGCATCACCTTGATGCCGCATGCAGTGACTGCTTAACAGCCACGACACGTGTAAAGTTTTCTTTAAAAGTGTCTTCACACAGACTTATAAGTAACGGAAATGGGTTTAAAGGACAAGTGACAATGGACACTGCTCTAAGAAACAGCCTGATAGTGTAGTAGTTACTACACTTCGCAGCGCAACAATCACATTCATTTCCTTCCACTGTCTGTAAGATCATACATTCTTCCCGTGACCACATGGGTCTCCTCTGAGTGTTCAGGTTTCCTCCCACATTCCAAAGATGTACGAGTTACATTAATTGGTCACATGGGTGTAACTGGGTGGCACAGGCTCATTTTGGGTCAGAAGAGTCTGTTACCAAATAAGTATCCAAATAAAAAATAAAAGTAGAAAATAACTGAAAGGAAAAATTAGGATGGTACAATGAATAAGGGAGTACATCAGACAAACCCAATTTATAAGCAAACTAGAATCCCTCTACATCTATTGTTTACAGAATCCTACCTTGCGTTTTAAGGCATATTTATGCTGCACATTGTTACGCATTTGCTCCAATCGTTCCTCTCTTTTCTTTCTTCTTAATTCTTCATCCTAGAAACAACAATATAATTTCTAAACATCCCCAAAATTTGTAAGAAACTCTGTGGGCATAGACATTTGATTTCTTTATATACCCAAATACTTTGAGATTGTTACCTCTGATGCAGTTAAATCAGATGACATGGACTGCCAAACATATCAAAGTCGGTTATCCACTACAATGAGGAAAATGGGAACACAAAGTACAAAAATGCCACTCTTTAATCAGGGGCTTTTCATTTATCATTAGCTAAGACAGGATTTTCACCACATCCAAAGCTTAATAGCAGCCACCTAGTGACTGAACTTGCTGCACTTTCTTTCCACCAAGTCACTCCACTGACGCAAAACCAGAAAATGCTGGAAGAACTCAGCATGTCTTTTGCTATCATTTGCCTGCCTTCTCTTGCCCATTGTTCCTACAATGATTCAGTGAACCTTATTCAACCATACCCCATTGTTACAATGATTCCATTGTTGTCATAACTTCATGATTTCAATGTCCTTTAAAGAAGCTCTCAATCTGTAGCTCTTTCTAACCTTGCAAAAGCGGTTTCTCTTGGAAAAATAAAACTCTTTGTTCATCTTTAATGTGCTCTTCTTTTATTGATATTTAATGTATTTACAGTTCCCAATTATATGAAAGTCAGAGCAAACCAAAGCGTGGTCAAAACAAAGAGCTGATTACCAACTACAGGAGGAAGTCAAAGGTCAATGCGGCAGTTCTCATTAGAGAACAGACGTGGAGTGGGTCAGTAACTTTAAATTCCTTGGTGTTAACATATGAAAGGATCTATCCTGGGACCAGCACATAGTGTCATCACAAAGACACGAGATCACCTCTACACTTTTTTTTTTAAGAAAGAAGTTTGCATAGATTCCACGTCACTAAAAACTTTGACAGACTTCTCTAGGCGCACAGTGCAGAGTACCCTAACTGGTTGTATCACGGCCTGGTATGGAAACACCCATAGCCAGGAACAGAACAGGCTACAGAAAGTGGTGGATGCAGCCCAGTCTATCATAGGCAAAGCCCTCCTCACCATTTAGTACATTTACAAGGAGAGCTGCCACAAGAAAGCAGCATCAATGACCCCACTTCCCCTCAACCACACACAGGCCATGCCCTCTTCCACTGGACAAGAGGTACAAATGCCTTGAATCTCACACCACCAGGTTCTGGAACAGTTATTACCCTTTAGCCATCAGGCTTCTGAATAACTTCATTCACCAGTAAACTGAACTGATTCTATGACCTACAGACTCACTTTCAAGGACTCTTTCCAACTCATGTTCTCAGTATTGTTTTTATTTGCACAGCCTGTCTTCTTTTGCAAATTGATTGTTAGTCTTTGTATATGTTTCATTTTTCATAAACTCTATTATAATTTTCCCTGCAAATGCCTACAAAAAATAAATCTCAATGTAATATATGGTACCATATACGTACTTTGATAATACATTTACTTTGAACATTAATTCCCACACTTCAAGACTCAATAATATCAGATAACCATCTATTTCCAGCCTCGTATTTCACCTCTCTTAGAGTAAATTACCTTCTACTTAAATTTCTCTAGACATGCTTCCCTTACCATCTTCATTCAGAAAGGACCAGCACCATTTTGTCATTCAATCACTTCTGGTCTTCACCCTACCACAGAATCCCTCTTTTGTTCTTACTGACCCTCCTTACATGTGCAGTGTTCAGTCATTTGGAGTCTAACTTTCTAAAGAAGGTTGAAGTTCTAAAACTTTAAATCGGATTCCCTATCGCCGATGATGACTGACCTGCTGTGCACACCATTTAAACCTTCAAGCAGATCCACTATTAGATGAGTTGGTCTGTAAAGACCATAAGACCTTGAGCAGAATTAAGCCATTTGTTTGGCCCATCGAGTCTGCTCCATTCCATTCTGGCTGACTTATGATTCCCCTCAACCACATTCTCCTGCTCCTCTTAACAGTTGATGCCCTTACTAATCAAGAACACAATCTCTACTTTAAATACACCCAATAACTTGACCTCCTCAGCCTTCCCACAGATTCACCACCCACTGGTAAAAAAAATTCTTTCTCAACTGTTTTCTAAAGGGATGTCCTTGTTTACCAAGGTCCCTCTGGTCCTAGACTCACCCACTATAGGAAACATCTACTCCATGTCCATTATTCTAAAATCTAGTGAATATAGGCCCAGAGCCATCAAACTTCTATACTGTTAACCCTTTCACCCCCAGAATCTAAAGTTAGAAAATCCAAATATTACTCCCTCAATCTTCTTCAGCTGTCCATCGATTTTCAATGATGACTGAGACCTGGGCAAGGTTGTATCGAAGACCAGCAGTTGCCCATTCCGCAAGTCTCCCCTCTCCACGTCACCAATGTTGTCCAAGATAAGGGCATTAGGACCCATACAGCTTGGCACTGGTGCCATCACAGAGCAATGTGTAGTTAAGTGCTTTGCTCAAGGACACAACACGCTGCCTCAGCTGAGGCTCGAACTAACAACCTTCAGATCACTAGATGAACACCTTAACCACTCGACCATGCACCACGCACTCTCTCAATAGCATACAAGGGATCATAAACTTTCAAAATAATTCTAAACCTTTTTCTGAAACGGACCTTTAATTTATCAACTAGGTCACGTTCAGCCTTCTTCTGCACAAATTCGGTAATCCAGTCCAATTCACCCTCCAAGGCCTTGGCTTCCAACTTCTTGGTGGAAGCCTGGAGATCTTGAGACTGCCTCTGCTGTGGAAGTCGATCTTCCAAAAGCTCAGCTGCTTCCCGTTTCTTTTTCTCTTCAAAGTCTTTGAGCCAAGTGAGTGCTCCACAGATGAGACTGAGTGACTTCCCCTGAAGAAAGACAGCCATATTAGTACAGCGGAAGAATGATAAATAAATATATCAATAAAGAAAAATTAATTGCTGGGATTTGTTAGCAGAACCTACTGCTCCTCTACCCAGCTGATCTTGCATACAGAAAAAAATCATTTTGTTTTATTTAAAGTGAAAGCTGCAGTATTATTTTTTTTTTGTTTGAATCGATTCAACATAGTTAAATATCATGAGGTACATCTTCTTACAAGGCAGCTTTTCAGGAATGGTGAAGGCTTGATTCCACTCCAGTTCTGTGAGTTCAAGGTGACAATGTGACTCTTTTTCACAAATGGAGAACATGACAGAAAGAAGGCAGTGCACTCTCCCTGCCATTTACAGTGCTTTTGAAAGCTGCAAATGCATGGTCTTGAAAGCCTCAATACCACTAAAACATTCTGGCATTTTGAGCACTGATTCCCAAGTCAGTGGGGACTTTGCAGTTTTTCCCTAAGGAAGCTTTGAACACATCTTCTCGGCCCCCACCCTCCTGTAACTTCTTTACACAACATCTCAGAATAGCGTGTTTGTTTTCAGCATCTTGGATAAGCCATGTAAATGATAGGTCTGCAAGCCTGAAACTGGACATCCATCGACTTCAACAATTCCTGACCCACACAGCACACACAAAATGCTGGAGGAACTCAGCAGGCCAGGTAACATCTATGGAAAAGAGTACAGTCAACGCTTCAGCATTTTTTGTGTATTGCTTGGATTTAATCACATAACCATATACAATTACAGCAAGGAAACAGGCCATCTCAGCCCTTCTAGTCCATGCCGAACACTTACTCTCACCTAGTCCCACCGACCTGCACTCAGCCCATAACCCTCCATTCCTTTCCTGTCCATGTACCTATCCAATTTTACTTTAAATGACAATATTGAACCTGCCTCTACCACTTCTACTGGAAGCTCGTTTCACACAGCTACCACTCTGTACTCTCTCTATTTTGTTGACATCTTTCCTATATTTTCTTGGCATCTGCAAATTTTTTTCTTGGTTGTGACTGAATTTCTGACCCACCTTTGACTCGGTCAATAATAATGGTGTCATCAACAAACTTAATTATGGCATTGAAGCTGTACTTAGCCACTTAATCAAAGATATAAAGCACGTAGAGCAAGGGAGCTAAGCACACAGCCTTGTGCACCTCCACTGTTGGTGATTGTGAAGGAGATGTTGTCACTAACCTTTATTGAAAGGGATCTGCAAGTGAGAAAATAGAGGATCCAGTTGCACAAGGAGGTAAAGGCCGAGATCTTGGAAGCTTAGTGATTAATTTCGAGGGAATGATAGTGTTAATTGCTGAGCTGTAGTCAATAAAGAGCATCCTAAAGTATCTCCCACTGATGAAACTGTACTTACTGCCGTCATACCTTTCACTTTGGCTCTTTCTCACAATAAATCATGCATTCACATCTGTATAGGCAGCTCTCGGGTTACACCAGGGCTCGGTTCCCTGGAACAGTTCACAACCCAAAATAATGTAAGTTGGAAATGAACAAAAACCTGCGTGTTTGAGGGGAAAACAGAGACAGCAGTGATGGGGGAGCGAACAGGCACAGGAAGAGCAGCTGCCGGCCAGCCTCACTGACTCTAAGTGAGCAAATCAGTCTGCACTGCTGTTGTGGCTCAGTGGGGGGAGGGAAGAGAAGCAACATGGGAATGCACTGATTCTAATGGCAACCAGTAAACCCATCCCCATCCATCATGCTGGTGTCCCACTCACCTGTACGTATGGCATGTCCACAACTCAGGTAACACTTGGAAATGGAAACTTACTTCCAATTGGTTACCACAACGTTGCTGAATGTGGAACCCGGCAACTTCATTACCTACATCCAACCTAGGATGTCCCAAGGTTGAGAGCCCAGCCATATACAAATGTAAGTTGTTTTTCCTCTTTGTTTAATGTTAAAAACTTACCGTCCCAGTAGGGCTCTCAAATATTCCAATCTTCCCTTCTTCAAGCACATTGTACAGTGCAGTCATGAATTCTTCCTGGATGGAGTAAGGCTTGAAGGGAAACAGGAACTTTGAGGAAGTTTGACTCGTCCCCTCAGCCATAACCTGCAAAACACAGGGACAAAAAGAAAGGGAGACCATAAGTAATCACAAAATAAAGCTAGTTTAAACAAAGTGTGGCCATGGTAATTTAATACTTTTTGTAATTTTACCCAGCACTTCAGAAAGAAAATATGGAATTCCCAAATGTTCTTCCAAAAAGAAAACCCACACTCAGCTCAGTCAAACCTACAAGGACTCAGATCTAAGAATAGTACACAGTGCAAGTGTTTTTTTTAACAAAACACTTTGGTTCTGTCAGCTACTTAAACCTAGGGAAGACAACCTCCGACCCTGCCAAACGTGTGAGGTTAAGGCACGAGCCCACCCCAAAACCTCATGCTGCGTGATTCATTACCCTGTTACAAATAAGTGCCATGAAATAACATACTTTACACCACATACAATTAAAAGATTTAGCTTTATAATTCTTAATTTAGCTAAAGGGCCAGTATAGAAAGAACAAAAAAAAGGGCCTATTTTAATGAGATAGTCTAATGTGCACAAGTTGGAGCTCACAATTTCCCCTTTGCCGATCCTCGTTCGGTCTCATCCAGGGCTTTGTCAAATCACGGCCCTGTTCTGGGTCTAATCCTACGACCTCTTCTCTCTTCATCTCCTCAAGCCCAACCTTAGTGTCCCTCACCAGAGAAACCTCCCCGTAATCAAGCCATCTTAATTGGATTCTCCTATCTCTTATCTTCAACAGTAATCCCAACAAGCAGCTCATAGAGAACAGCACAAAAATCAAATTCAGAACAGCATAACAGTAAAAGAAATATGAACCAGGGCATTAAATTTAAAAGGTTAGAAACTGCCAAATCTGAAGATAAGTTGCCTCTCCTTACACTTTGCTGAAGATGCAAGATATTAAGAGGAATAGATAGAGTGGACAGCCAGCGCCTCTTCCCCAGGGCACCACTGCTCAATACAAGAGGACATGACTTTAAGGTAAAGGGTGGAAAATTCAAGAGGGAAGGTTTTTTACTCAGAGTGGTTGGTGCGTGGAATGCACTGCCTGAGTCTGTGGTGGAGGCAGATACACTAGTGAAATTTAAGAGACAACCAGACAAGTATATGGAGGGATTTAATTTGGGGGAATATATGGGAGACAGGGTTTAAGGGTCAGCACAACATTGTGGGCCGAAGGGCCTGTACTGTGTTGTACTATTCTATGTTCTGTGCCAGAGATCACGGTAGAAGAACATCAGAGAATTAAAGCTCAGGGTGCTATAGCCTTAAGACTCAATACGCAGTTTAACAATTTCTTATAGTAAATCAAACCAGCTGTTCTTCATATTTCCAGTATAATATTTTTTCTCTCTTTATTTTCTGGCATCTCAGAATATATTCAGCTCCTTTTTTCTTATAATGTAGAAGATCATTTACCCCATCAGATCTGGCAGCTCACAGAGAAATCCTACCAGTTGCAAATGCCCTATAATTTCCCTGCAATCCATTCCCTCTGAAAATCCATCAACTTCCCCCATTTTCATGGGTAATTTCCAGCGGCCAATTAACCTACCCTGTCTTTGGGATGTGAAACCAAAGCAGACAAAGGGAAACCATCGCATTTTGGGGAAAAATTACAAGCTCCTCAACTTCTACAAATCAGCATCATATCACAGACCCTCCTTTTTGCTATTTTTTTTAAATATCCATCCCTGCTCTCATCTTCAAACATTAAAGTTTTTCCCAACTTTTCCCAGTTCTGATGAAAGGCCACTGACCTGAAACATTAATGATTTCTTTCATCAGGTGCTACCTGACCTACTGAGTTTTCCCAGCATTTTATGTTTTCATTTTTAAAACATTTTAAAAATACAAACAAATGCTGCCTGGCCTGCGAAGTATTTCTGTGAATTTCAATTTTTAGATCAAGCTTCCAGTATGTGAATATTTTGCTTTTAGATGGATTCAAGAAAAACAAAGTACATGTCAGGTTTAGGAAGCTAAAATTATGTTTGTAGATAGGGGTCTTGAGGAATATAAAAAAGTAGGGAAGACAAGCAATAGATTAGCAGGGCCATGAAAGGTCCTAGGCAAGCAGAAGGATAACTAGGGAGAGGGTAGGACCACTTGAGGGTAAAGGAGGGAATTTACTTTTGGGAGTCAGAGTATGTGGTCAAGGTACTAAACGAATACTTTGCATCTGTCTTTATCAAGGAGAAAGACTTAAAGGATAGTGAGAGCATACTAATATATTAGAACATTTTGAGATAAAGAAGGTGATGCTGGGTCTCTGGAAGAGCATTAAGGTGGGTTAAATGCCTAATGCCTATATTCCAGGTTATTGAAAGATTATTTGAAGTAATTTTTTATATCCCCACTAGCAACAGGTGAGGTCTTGGAGGACTGGAGAGTAGCCAATAATGTTCCATTGTTCAAGAAAAATAGGAAAAAAAATCCAGGAAATCTTAGGCCTACATTAGTGGTAGGGAGCTATTGAAGAGGATTTACCCACATTTCGAAAACCACAACCTAATCAGGAATAGTCAGTGCTGTGTAGGGTAGACTAGTCTTGAGTTTTCCAAGTGACAAGGTGATTGATGAAGGCGAGAAGTAGATGCTGCCAACTTGAACTTTAGTGAGGCATTTCATGTCTCTCGCAGTAGGCTGACCCAGAAGGTTAAGATGCATGGTAACTTGGTAAAATGGATTCAGAATGGGCTTGTCTGTAAAAGACAGGATAATGATGGAAAGGTGTTATTCAGTCTGGAGATCTGTGACCACTGGTGGTGCACAAGGATCAGTGCTGGAACCTCTATTGTTTATGATATCTATAAATGATGTGAATTAATATGTAGATGAATGGATTATTAAGCTTGCAGAGAACACAAGGATTAGTTGTGCTGTGGACAATGAAGAAAGTTGTCAAAGGACACTGCTTGATATGGATCAGTTGCAGAAGTGGGTGGAGAAATGAGATAGAGTTTAACCCAGGAAAGTGTATGATGGTGCACTTTGAGGAGTTAAATGTAAGGTGTCAGTATACATTTAAAGGCAGGACCCTTAACAGTATTTATAGTATAAAAGGATCTTGGGGTCCACGTAGCTCCCTGAACATGGTCACACAAGTCGATAGGCTGGTAAAGAAGGCACATGGCATCCTTGCTTTCAGGGCATTAGTATAAGGCTCGTTGCATGTTAAAACTTTGGATAGATTGCACTTGGGAGCACTGGGAGGAATTCTGGTCACCCCATTACAGAAAGGATGTGTTGGTTATGAAAAGAGAACAGGCGAAGGTTACCACGAAGTTGCCTGGAGATCTCCTCAAGAAGTTGGACAAATTTGGGCTGTTTTCTCTGGAGTGTCAGAAGCTGAGGGGAGACCACAGAAATCAGACACGTTTTTTTTTTAAAACCAGGTCAGAAGTGTCAAGTACCATAAAACATATATTTAAACGAGGTGGGGTGGGGAAGCTTAAAGGATGTGTGTTGGGCAAGTTTTATTTTAATAGTGGTAAATGGCAACAGGCTGGCAGAGTCATAGTGGTAGCAGATAGAGCTTTTAAGGGACTTTTAAATGAGCACATGTATAAACGGTATGGATAAGACGCAAGCAGAATATATTTTATTTGCATTGCATTCAGCACTAACATTATGGTTCATGTGGCTTATTCCCATGCTGTACTGATCATATGCCTCACTTCTTCCTGCCTACAGACTGATTCAGGCAACTTGCTATTTTGCAGATCTAACTGAACACAGCACTTTATTTTCCTCCTGTCTACACACAAATAGCTTTTCCTTTCCTCAGTAGACAGAAAGCATTTATTTCAAATGCATGTTTTTACATAGATTCCATTAGTTGCCATCATAGATAAACAAAAAAAAACTGCAAATGACAGAAATCTGACAAATGCTGCAAGACTGCTGTGGAGAAACAAGTTTGAAGTTTCTCTTTGAAAGATAACATCCTACTGCAGCTGGTGCATCTAATAATTTGCCACAGTAACCCCTTTCTGATATTATTTGACTGATTTTACAGTATGTTTTAACATTTAATTGAATTGAATTTAGGAGCCAAGAGGTAATGTTGCAGCTATATAGGACCCTGGTCAGACCCCACTTGGAGTTCTGTGCTCAGTTCTGGTCGCCTCACTACAGGAAGGATGTAGAAACCATAGAAAGGGTGCAGAGGAGATTTACAAGGATGTTGCCTGGATTGGGGAGCATGCCTTATGAGAATAGGGTGAGTGAACTCGGCCTTTTCTCCTTGGAACGAAGGAGGATGAGAGGTGACCCGATAGAGGTGTACAAGATGATGAGAGGCATTGATCGTGTGGATAGTCAGAGGCTTTTCCCCGGGGCTGAAATAGTTGCCACAAGACACAGGTTTAAGGTGCTGGGGAGTAGGCACAGAGGAGATGTCAGGGGTAAGTTTTTTTTACGCAGAGGTGGTGAGTGCGTGGAATGGGCTGCCTGTATTGGTGGTGGGGCGGATACGATAGGGTCTTTTAAGAGGCTTTTAGATAGCTACATGGAGCTTAGTAAAAGAGGTCTATAGGTAAGCCTAGTAATTTCTAAGGTAGGGACATGTTCGGCACAACTCTGTAGGCCGAAGGGCCTGTATTGTGCTGTAGGTTTTCAATAAACTGTAGTTTGGCAAAGCAAGATCCTTTGCTATAAAATAAGACCGGAATTGAGGAATACCATACTCATCTTTACAGGCAAGAACAGGCCACTACAACACATCCCAGTGCATTGCAGGGCAAAGCAAAACCCTTACAGCAAATCCCACCATCTCCCACACCTCGGGGTAGATCCCAATACCAACCGCTCCCGTCATGTAAAATAGATATCAATTAGGTCTCCCCCACCCCGCGAAGTACGTTGTCTACAGCCTCATGAGGGACCCCACCACACATTCACGCCCAGGTCAAAGGGGCGACATTTCACTTTACCGCTGCACAGCCCTGCAGGACTGCGGCTCCGGAGCACGCTCGCTGTCGCCGGGAGCCCACTGCGTCAATTAGCAGCGGTCGGACCGACCCAGCTCCCAGGCCATCAGGACAGCGGGAGTCAAACGTGGTGCTGGACACCCAGCCGCACACCAGCCTGAGACCCAGGGCCCAACTCCGTCTTCGTGTTCAAAGAGCGCGCGAACGAAGACACACCGCCCCGGTCCGAACGACCAATCAGGGAGACGCAGACGCCCAATCTCCCGCCCTATGGGCGAGGTCAATCAAAGCCGGTACCAATCACAACACAGCAGATATGCCTTCCTCTCCGCCTCCACCAACCACATTCTCCTGCGTGATAGCCAATCCCAGCCGGATTGGACGGTGTCAGGCAATCAAATTCTCAAAAAAACTATCAGAGTAGAGTTTAAATCCAATTTCGCTATTAAATAGAAATTGAGTTCATCCGAAATTCGTGCGAGCTTTTTTCTCCCCCCCCCAGTTACATCCTATATAACGGTTCCCAAAGTGAGACTTTATCAGGGTAATATATCAGGGTTTATAAGGATAATGGGGGGGGGGGGGGGGGGGTGAGGGGCGAGGGGACACCGGGCAGCAAGTGGGGCTGCTGAGGGATTATAGGTTTAATTTAATAAATGAATTACTTATAAGCATTTAATTCTCAGTGCCTCATAACTGATCATGTAATCACTTCATCTCTTGCTTTTAAACTTTTAGACATCTGTTTTTAGACTTTGCTCGAAGCGCCTTATAATTGGTAAAAAAAAGACAATGTGACACTCATTTATTTGGCGTATGAGAAATCTGGGCTGAAGAAATTGTGTTATTTCTGGGCCCGGACTGTGCGTTATTGCCATCCACTATTGAAGCCCAGGAGGCCACAGTTCTCAAATCATCCAAGATAAATCTCATTTTAGGCATCAAGAGGGCAAAGGTTGTCGACACAAAATATCCAGGGATGCTTGTCTGACAGTGATCCCCTGTGAATGTCATTACTGACTACACAAAGTAAAACTGCATCAACTGTACCAGAGATGGCTCCCTTAGCTGATTCTCTAAGCAACTTGCATGTACAGGTAGGCTTCGGGCATGCAGAACAATGGACACAAAAGCTATTCTGCTCCCAGGTATGTAGCTACTGTCTGTAACAGCAAGAGACACGAAAAGAACTCTGCAGAGAGTCAACCCCTGTAAGATGGCCTCGCCTGACAGCATCCCAGGCTAAGTACTTTGGGACTGTACACCAGCTCACTGATGTCTTCACGGACATCTTCAACACTGCACTCACCTGTGCTGCTGTCCCCACATGCTTCAAATCAGCCACCATCGTCCCTGTACCAGAAAACTCTGCACCTTCCAAACTAAACAACTGCTGCCCAGTGGCACTGATGCCAATCATCATGAAGTGCTTTGAGCGGCTGAAAATGGCACATATCACAAATTCCATCGCTGCCACACTGGACACTCTCCAATAAGCTTACTGACATAACTACCCTATGACAGATGCATAGCACCTGGCCTAGAAACCAGGGATACTTATGTCAGAATGCCATTTCTGGATTTCAGTTCAGCATTCAACACCATCATCCCACAGGCCTTGGTGATCAAATTTCTATTCCTCGGTCTAAAACACTACTGTGTACTGTGTGTCAGACTTCCTAATGAACAGGCTTCAGATAGTTAGAATACACACCACTTCTCCCTCTCCATCATCCCGAACATGGGTGCCCCAGGGCTGTGTGCTGAGCCCATTGCTGTACTCTCTCCTCGACCGTGATTGCAGCCAAATGCCCGAGCAATCGTATCATCAAGTGTGCTGATGACACGACAGTGGTGGGGTGCATCACCAACACCGATGAGACGGTGGAAGAGCTTGAGGCTGGGTGCCAGGCAAATAGCCTCTTTTTAAATGTCAACAAGAGAAAGGGGATGGTTAATGACTTCAGGAGAAGTTGCACTACTCTTTACCTCGACAGCACAGCAGTGGAAACTGCAAGCACACACAACCTCTCGTGGACCCAGAACACATCCGATATAGGCAAGAAAACTCACCAATGTGCTATTTTCGGAGGAGGCTGAAGAGAGCTGGACTTTGCACAGTCATACATCATGATACAGACATGCAGTTGAGAGCATCCTGACAAACTGCATCTCTGTTTGGAACAGAACCTGCTTTGCAGCAGACAGGAAGTCTCTACAATGGGTTGTCAAAACTGCCCAATGCATCACCGGTACCAGCCTACCCACAATCAAATACATAGCTACAGAAAGGTTCTGGAAAAGGGCTAATAACATCACGAAGAATACCACCCACCCTGCACGTGGACTGTTTATCTCACTCCCATCAAGGAGGAGGCTACATAGCATCCACGCCAAGACCACCAGACTCATTTACTTTCCTTAAGCAATAAGGAGATTGACCACTACTTTATTATTCCCTGTCAGACACCTGATGTATGTCACTATTTGGACATATAATCAATCTATGTATTTATACTTATTGTTTTTATATTATTATTGTGTTCTTTATCTTTTGTGGGGAGTTTTTTGTACAACATCAGATCCAGAAGAGCCATTATTTTATTTTGTTAAATAACATTAAACAATTTTGAATCTCAAATCTTGAATGTAGTAAGTTTTAGCTAGAATGTTTCCTATACACTAATTACACAGCAATGCAGTTCCTGTGAATTAGGTTATAGCATTCAATGGGGTGAAGCTCAGAATGTGTCCTTTCAAATGCTTCTGACTGCATTTCTCTTTCCGACAGGCAAACCTAGATACCGTTACCTCACTTTATGTCTCTTCAGGCGGAGAGTCAGGCTTTGTCTGAGCTATGATGATGTCATAACCTTCCCCTTTATTGATTGCAACCTTGAGGTTGGACTTCAACAACAGGCAATTGACTATGGTCATTAATCCATAAAACAGCAGAAACGGATCAAATGAAAAAGAAGTGTAGACAGTATAACGTGGAGTATCTGAAATATGGATTTATACCAGAAACAGACAACCAATGGCAGTCAATGTGTCCGTTGTGTGAAAGTGCTTTTATCAAATGAGGTAATGATACCACCCAGGTTCCTTTAACATCTGAAGAGAATATACTCTGATAAAACACACAAGAACTTGGCTTATATTCAGTCACTTTGTGAAAACTTTCAGAAAAAGAAAACACTTCAAAAGACGTTTGCCAGCACTTCACAACAAAACAGGGATGTTTTCCATATTTCACACAACATTTCATTGCTCATTGTTAAATCTGGAAAGACCCATAAGATTGGAAAAGAACTGATTCTGCCAGCAGTAAGGGAGGTTCTGAGCACAGTTTTGCTTAAGTCACCAGACTAAATAATTAAAGGGATTCCACTCAGTGGCTCTGTTCAAAGATGGTTAGAAGAAATGTGGAAGGCATCATACTTTGAACAACAGAATTTGCACTGTAGTTGGATGAATCAACTTTGCCAGGCATGAATTTTTGCTTCTTGATTATATTTACTTTACAACTGAGGAAAGAATGGTTCCAGAGTTGTAATTTGCTAGGGGACTAGAAACAGATATGAAGGGGGAGTCAATATTGCAGGTTGTTGAAAAATTTTTCAAAAAGAAAGACATCCCACTCACCAACATTTTTGCTTTTACAACAGGTGGGGCACCACCAATGATAGGATGCCACTGTGGGATTATTACTTCCTTGAAAAAAGCTGTACCTAATATATTTATCATTCAGTGTGTAACTCACAGATAACAGCTTGTTGCAAAAAACCTACGTGATCAGCTGAACAAATTATTAAATACTGTTCCCGCAGCGGTAAATAAAATCAAGTCCCATGCTTTCAATTCTTGACTATTTTGAGATGCTTGTATTGAGAATGATGACGTTTGAACACATGTTGTTGCACACAGAAGTCAGATGCTCTCAAAATGAAACTGCCTGAGATGTTTTTATGTACTTTTTGAAACTTAAATCATTATTCAACTGAAAGGAAATGATGTGATCCTTATAAAAGACAGATCAGTTGTCTCCACATTTCTGTCCAAGTTAACCCTGTTTAAGTGCAACACGGCCATCACAATCTTGTGGAAGATAGAGAAAGATACCGGAGCGTGCTCTTCATGTATACTTCGCCCACCTGGGTGAGCTCCAAAAAGAGACATGTTAGAGATATTGCAGATATAAATCCATTCCTGAACACTTTGAGGAATAACAAGAAGGATAGAGGAACAACTGATCTTGCTACAAAATTACTTTGAGCTGAAGCTGAGGTTCAAATAATCATTTCAAGACTTCTGGCTGCAGAAAGAAATCTCTGAGTGCTATCCTGCATTGTGGAAAAAGGTCAAGATGTCCTTTATTGCCTTTCCAACATCAGAGCATGGTTTCAGTGCAGTCACCCGACTTCTTTCAAAGCAACAAAACGGACTGCAAATTACTGAACGTGGGGATCTGAGACTCGTTCTGAGTGACATTCAGCCTGATGTTGAGAAGCTGATATCACTGCACCAAGTCCATCCATCTCACTGAAAGGTGAAAAAGCAATGAATTAAAGAATAGTTGTATGGCTAATGTATGCTCTAGAATTGTTAATGAAATTGTTTTCACAGTAATTAAATTTTTTCATAACTTTAAATAGATTTGAATAAGTTATTGCAAATATTTATCACTTTAAATTTGCAGTTCCTATTTTATTTCATGTGCATCATAAATCAAAATTCTTTATGGATTTTATGTAATGGCTTGAATGGGAGAGGAGAGTATTGGAGATGTGGTCTGGGAGCCAAAAGGGCTCATAATGTTGTACTGACCTTATAACCTACTCTAAGATCAATCTAACTCTTTCCTCCCACTTAGCCCTCCACTTTTCTTTCACCCATATGCTTATCTAAGAGTCTCCTAAATGTTCCCAATGTCTTTGCACTTAGACAAAATTTCAAAAGATTTTTAAAGTATCCTGACTAGTTACACCATGGTCTGCTCCCCAATATTGGCCACATCTCCACCATCCTGGCCACCCAACCTTCTTGCAGTTACCATTGGGCAGGGGGTTCAGAAGCATAAAGTCCTAGGTCACCAGGTTCAAGACCAGCTACATCAACCATTCAGCCCTTGAACCAAGTAGCACAACCTTAATCTCTAGAGATTGTACTAAAATGGGCTTTGTTCATTTTTCATTCTAATTGTGCTCTACCTTGTGAAAACTGGTTAATTATGTTTATAATCTTATTGCGAATTCTGTTTATCTGATGCAATGTGACCGCGATGCTGTAAGTAAGCTTTTCATTGTACCTGTGCACACATATACTTATGCTTTTGATAAGTAACTTAACTTTGACTTAAGTAGGTAATATCTAGAAGGGCACAGTTCTAATGTTGATAAAATGGATTAGTGCAGATTGACACTAGATGGCATGGACAAGATGAGCTGAAGGGCCTGTTTCTGTGCTGTACAACTCTGTCTTTAAACGACCATATTCAGCTGAGTGGGAGCTCAGCTGTCTTTCTCATAGAATAATACAAAGGATATTCAAAATTCAATGTGCAAAACTAATTTATTATCTGTTGGATCTGTAGGCTTAATTGTAATTTTCTTTGTCATTTAATAATTCATTATCTGCTTGTATCTTAAGTAGCCTTTATATACATAACAGTTTAATATGCCTCTAGTGGTTATACAAAGTATAATTCTGAAAGCTCCTTTCATTAAGTGAGAGTATTTCCTCATTGGTTAATTTTATCTGTAGCATTAAGTAAGTATTTTCTAATTGGATTATTATTATCTACGAAATTTTCTTCTACCTTTGGGTAGGGATGTAGTTGTTTTATGTTAGACATCATCTTTAGTTCCTTTCCTTCAAATAGAAGTGACCTCCTGTGGGTGTTCTGTTCCTGTTCTCTTTCTTCTATCAATATATATATATTAGCTTATACTCCCTTAACATTTATTTTCTGACAAGCATTTCAGAATCAGGTTGTCATGGTCCCCTCTGACAATCGCCCACCTGGCTATTGGGCCTCAAGCACCTCGTTTAGTTCCAATCATTCCCAGGTTCCACTAACTACAAACACTTGCTTTCCATCAGCAAATGCAGGGTAAAAACCCTGTGATCACAACAAGGAGCTGCCAGTTCATTGGTTGACTCTGGTGTGGGTAACCTTGTTTCATGGTTCTTAGGACTACCAGTTCTAGGTCAAACATCGCTCCTTGATACTGACTCCATGCTTGCTACATTAATAACGCCTCCCAACTCTGCCTCCACGCCTGTGTTCTGCACTTGGGTTCGTTTCCACTGCCATGTCCTTGCAACACAGGTTTCTTATCACTGGCATGTATCATGAAATTTGTTAATTTAGCAGCAGTAGTTCAATGCAATACATAATATAAAAGATAATAATAATAAGTAAATCAATTACAGTATACATTTATTGAATAGATTAAAAAATAATGCAAAAACACCAACAAATCATATTTAAAAAGTGAGGTAGTGTTCATGAGTTCAATGTCTATTTAGGAATTAGATGGCAGAGGGGAAGAATCTGTTCCTGAATCGTTGAGTGTGTGCCTTCAGGCTTCTGTATCTCCTACCTGATGGTAACAGTGAGAAAAGGGCAAGCTCTGGGTGCTGGAGGTCCTTAATAATGGATGCTGCCTTTCTGAGACACTGCTCCCTAAAGATGTCCTGAGTACTTTATAGGCTACTACCCAAGATGGAGCTGACTAGATTTATAACCTTCTGCAGCTTCTTTTGGTCCTGTGCAGTCGCTCCTCCATAGCAGACAGTGATGCAGCCTGTCAGAATGCTCTCCACGGTACATCTGTAGAAGTTTTTGAGTGTATTTGTTGACATGTCAAATCTCTTCAAACTCCTAATGAAGTATAGCCACTGTCTTGCCTTCTTTATGACTACATCAATATGTTGGGACCAGGTTAGATCCTCTGAGATCTTGACACCCAGGAACTTGAAACTGCTCACTCTCTCCACTTCTGATCCCTCTATGTTCCTTCGTCTTACCCTTCCTGAAGTTCACAATCAGCTCTTTTGTCTTACTGATATTGAGTGCAAGGTTGTTGCTGTGACTCCACTCTACTAGTTGGCATATCTTGGTCTTTTACAGGAAAATAAAGAAATACAACAGAACCTACAAAAAACCACAGACTCAGAAAGGCTCACAAACCACCAATGTAGAAAAGAAGACAAACTGTACAAATAAAAACATACCAAGAACACCAATTATAAACAGTCCTTGAAAAAGAGTCTGTAGGTTGTGGAATCAGTTTAGAATTGAGGTGAGTGACATTATCCACGACGATTCAGGAGCCCGATGGTTGTAGGGTAATAACTAATCCTGGTGATCTGGGACCTAAGGCTCCTGGTGACAGCAGAGAGAAGAGAGTATGGTGAGGATGATGGGGATAATGGATAGTGGACGCTGCTTTCTCCTGGCAGTGCTCTGTGTAAATGTACTCAATGGTGGGGGTTTTAATGAATACACAGAATTGTAAAATGTGGACAGTGGAAGACCATCCCGAGGCCTTTCCTGAGCTCTGATCTACATTAGGTATTTCCAAAGGATTATCACCTCATCTTGTGACTGACTTTGGAACTGGTCTGTGTGCAAACTGTTTGCTGTGTTTCCCTGTGCCATAAAAATAATTGCACTTTAAAAAGTAACTCTTTGGCTATGGTGTTAAGAATGACAGATATAAAATACATAACATGAATTTCAGTTCTTTCTTTCTAACCCTGATTGCTGTAGTTCAACAGACAATACCACTGTTGTTGGCAGAATCAGATGGTGATGAGGAGGCGAACAGGAGTGAGATAGATTGGCTGGTTGAACAGCTTCAAGTTCTTGGGCATCAACATCTCAAAGGTTCTATCCTGGTCCCAACATACAGTCAATGGCCCCTGTATTAGGTTCACCTGTATATCTGCTCATTGAGTCAAGCATCTAATCAGCCAATCATATGGCAGAAACTCAATACATAAAAGCACACAGACATAGTCAAGAGGTTCAGTTGTTGTCCAGATTAAACATCAGAATGGGGAAGAAATGTGATCGAAGTGACTATGACAGTGAAATGATTGTTAGTTCTAGAGAGGGTAGTTTGAGTACCCCTGAAACTGATGCTGATGTCTTTGGATTTTCATGCACAACGGTCAAAAGAGTTTACAGAGAATGGTGCAAAAACAAAAAGACTTCCAAGTCAGTGGCAGCTCCATGGATGAAAAAACAATTATTAATGTGAGACGTCAGAGGAGAATGCTTGGACTGGTTCAAGCAGACAGGAAAGCAATAAACAGCAACTCAAATAACCACGTGTTACAACAGTGACATACAGAAGAGCATCTCTTAATGCACAACACGTCGAGCCTTGAAGTGGATGGGCTACAGCAGCAGAAGACCAGGAACAGATACTTCCCCTGATTTTAAAATTACATATCAATATGACTTGAAATTCCATCTGTTCACAGGAGGGGCAAAGTAAACTTCGAACTGGATTTTAAAAATATCCAAGTTATAAAATTACAGGTCTGTGATTTTTCAGGTTCATTTATTTATGACATGTACATTGAAACATGCAGTGAAATTATTTGTTTGTGTTAGCAACCAATTGAGGCCCTGCGTTAGTCAGGGTTGACCATGGTTGGTTGTTTCATCGCAGCTGTCTACATGATACGCAAGCCAGGTCAGTACAATATGGAGAGCATGCTGTTGCCCATGTAGCAGGCTCCCCAACTCCACGCAGCTGATGAATTTAAAGTAATGGCAGAGACTAATAAAGTTTGGCACCAGCAGTGTCACAGGAGTTGCCAGTCAGCATTTAATGCAATGTAGGACTGCCTTAGGGACTCTAGCTCTGGATTTTTCCCCCGGGGTTCACTCCCAAAGCCTTCCCCATGACTGGGTATAGCCACAAGGTAGCAGAGGTTTGAAAACAGAGTTTTCCTTCTAGCTGAGCTGCCAACCATGGCTGATGAGCCCCATCTTCAGGGTGCCTTTTTACGGAACTGTTCTTGCAATCTTGATGGTTTCATGACTTCATTAGACAGTACACTATTACAAGTAAGGCATATGGGGTGTTACTGATCTGACAGGAATAGAATAAAGCCATACTCCAGGTATGTATTGACACACTTTCTGTAGCTTTCTTTCTTGGCAGGATGAGATTTCAAGGCTTCACAACCTTCAGACTCATAGAGATCGCTCTATACATATTTATCCATCATTAATGGGGCTAAATTAAAATAAGAAATTCACACAAATGGGGAATGCCTATCGGATGTTGATGATGGCAGTGAGTTGATATGGATGGAACGATGGTGGCACCACACAAATGAACGGAGAGACGGAGATGAAGGTGATCACATCGAAAATTACACTGTCAAAGATTCAGACTGAAATCTGAATGTTAGTTGGGACAGAGCTGGTGTTCGGCAAGCTAACTGCATACTATTCCAGTTAGTGCGATTGACCGATCATGTAAGGTCTCATAATCCCCAAAGATGGTTCTTGACCGCAAATATGAAGCCTAGGTTGTTTTGAACACATCAAGGAATCCTCGGGGTTGGCAGGTTCACTGATTGGCTCTATTTCACCATTTGGTTCCAGCCAGTGCTGTATTGTTTCGTGACTTGTTTTCCACAGATCTGTAGAGAAAGGGGAGAGGGTGTACTTGACTTACCAACTGTTAAATTGCATGAACTTGTTCCATGCCACGTGTCAAAAGGAACTGTTGGGCACCCTAGTTGCTAATTTGTGCATCCCCAATAATGTCTGCTTGGTTGGTATGGTCGGATAAGATTGCCAAATTTCATATGCACTGTGACAACGAGTGCTCACTGCCTGCAGAGCTATGGTTCTTCCTATATTCCAGTGCCTCATCCTTGTTTTTGGAAGTGCTTGCTCTACTAACGGTTGGTTAGGATTCGTGCCTCAAGTTAGGGTGCTGCTTACTACCCTCCCCAGAAATCTTGAACACCCCCCCATTACTTCAATTTCCCCTAATACCCCCTTAGGACATGTAACCGCCCGCTTGGAAATCACTGGGCTATGGAGTATCGCTCTGTGGTGGGACAGATAAACAACTAAGTCTGGTATAAGTTCCTGGAAGTGTTGGAGTGGATGGAGATTCTGAAACAGGTGTGTCCACCTCAGAAAAGATCAGTCCTCGCTACTTCTTTCTCTACTTTTCATGGACTTTGAAAGTGCACAGGTGTATGTCTGTTCTGCCTGATTTCATCTTATTTTGTTCTGATCACAAACAATGGTGGTTCATGCTCCTGGACTATTGTTTCTTTGGTGAATTGGTCTAAAACCCAACAGCTTCACTTCTCCCGAGCGGCGACAAAGATATTGCTCTGTGTGAGATCATGCATGCTCTCACATTCATTTTATCACATAGTGTTGACTCAAAAGTTCTCACTTTGTCTAAGTCCAGTAAGTGAGGTTGTAGAAGGGAAGGAAGAATGGGTAGACTTATTCTCAGTATCCGGCCCATGGATAGCACTGATGAACTGTAGCCATTTGCAAGAGATGTGTAAGCTAGCACTGTTTTGGAGGGGTCTTTTGCCTTCAGTCAGAGATTCTTAATAGTTTGCACTGCTCTTTTTGCTTCTCCAGTTGCCTGTAAGTACTGTAGACTGCTTGTCTGGTGTTTGTCCCTAGCAAAGGCTTTGAATTCTGACAGAATGCTGACCATTGTCTAACACAAGTGTCTCTTGTATTCCATGATGAGTAAATAAAGCTTTCAGCTGTGGTATAACTGCTGCTGAAGATGTAGAGAGCAGCTTGGACTCCTCAACAATCTACAGAGAGAAGACATTTGTCTCTTTTTAGCTCAAAATTGTCTCTGCCTGCCATTTGTCATGGAAACTCTAGGAATTCTGTTGGATAAGGAGGTTCAATATGGGTTTTATACAGTTTTCTGCATGTTTGACATTGCTTTACACAATCTCCCAGCTGTGAGCTCAGACCAGGCCACCACACAGATTGCCTTGCTCTTAGGTGACTTTTTTTTTATTGCCTTGATGTCCTTGGTAGATTTGGCTGATGGTTTTGGCATGCATAGAAGAAGGAATGACAAGTCAGGGAGCCTTCAGAATCAAGCTATCAAGAATGGTGTGTCTTTTTCAAGCCAGTAAGGTCTGAATTTGTGAACTCCGTCTGGAACAACTGGCTATCCATGCTTATAGTACTGCATAACCTTGCTGCAGATTTGGTCCTATTTCAACTCAGAGTGAATTTTGTCCAGTTTATTCTGTGGTGCAGTAAAGCTTTCATGTACCTGAGCAAAGTAGGAGCTGAAGCTTTCACAAACCCACATGAGAGCCAGCATTTCCTTTCCAATTTGGGCATACGGCTGTTCAGTAGGAGCCAGTGCTCTTGATGCAGATGCCACTGGTTTCCATACACCACTGCAGTACTGCATGAGCACACCCCCTTAGCCAAAGGAAAAGGCATCTGCTGAGACCTTGTTTGCTTTGTTCAGACCTAAGAATGCCAATGTAGGTGGAGAGATAAACTCGGCTTTAAGCGATGAGTGCAACGTCCAGTTGCCCTCACCCCCATCATTGCAAAGTGCTTTGAGAGACTGGTTCTATCACATCTGAAATCCTGTCTGCCCACTACCCTGGACCCCCATCAATTTGCCTATCGCACCAACAGATCAACAGAGGACCCCATCTCCAAGGCACTTCACTCTGCCCTGACCCACCTGGACAGCCCCAACTCTTACATCAGAATACTGTTCATTAACTTTAGTTTGGCATTCAATACTGTGATCCCCTCCAAGCTGATCGCCAAACTTCGCCAGCTTGGTATCAGCTCATCCCTCTGCAATTGGACCTTAGACTTTCTGACTAACAGACCCTAACACTGGTGTGCCTCAAAGCTATGTGCTGAGCCCTCTTCTGTACTCCCTTTTCACCTATGACTGCGTTCCTGTACATAGTTTTAACTCCATAATCAGGTTTGAAGACAACACCACAGTGGTTGGCCTGATCACAGGAGATGATGAGATGGCCTATAGGGACGAGGTCCAACACCTGGTCACATGGTGTGCTGCCAACAACCTGGCCCTTAACACCCGGAAGACCAAGGAGATCATTTTGGACTTCAGGCATGCTAGGAGCCACACATCAACGGAGCTGTAGTGGAGTGTGTATCAAGCTTCAAATTCCTTGGTGTCCATATTTCTGAGGATCTCACCTGGTCCCTGAACTCCTTCATCCTGATCAAAAAGGCATAACAGTGCCTTTATTTCCTGCAAAGCATCAAGAAAGCTCACCTCTGTCCCAGGATACTGATGGACTTTTACCGCTGTACCATTGAGAGCATACTCACCAACTGCATCTCAGTGTGGTATGGCAATTGTCCCATATCAGACCGCAAAGCACTCCAGCGGGTGGTGAAAACTACCCAGTCTATTATTGGCACCCAATTGCACACCATTGAGAACGTTTATCGTAAACGCTGCCTGGGCAGTGCGAAAAGCATTATCAAGGATGCATCTCACCCTAACCATGGACATTTTAATCTCCTCCCATTTGGTAGGCACTACAGTAGCCTCCCTTCCTGCACCAGCAGGTACAGGAAGAGCTTCTTCCCTGAGGCTGTGACCCTGCTGAACCTTACAGCACAGCGCTAAGTTGTATTGCACCCATATTGTACTATCTCAGTACTTTTATATTTGTATGCTGTAGCACTTACTTTTTATTCACAGTTATTTTGTAAATAACACTACTCTTTGCATTTCTGGTTAGATACTAACTGCATTTCATTGGCCTTGTATCTGTACTCGGCACAATGACAATAAAGTTGAATCTAATCTAAAAGAATGACTTCTGTGGTGCATCTCAGGTCCAAGCATTTCTCTGAGAGAGGAGGTCACATAAAGGCTATGTTTTCTCTACCAAATATGCAATGAACTTTGCTGGTTTACCATGCCAAGGAAACTTCTTCCGGTCCCTCCAGAATTTGGTTCATACTCATCTGAAAGAGGTCAGGGGCTGATGAGATACCAAAAGGGAATCTCTTGAAGGCATTCCATCTATCTAGTGTGATAAAAATTGTGGGCTTCTGTGACTCAGGAGCTAACTGGATCTCCCAGAACCCTGAGTTTGTATTTTGTTTGGTAAAGAACTTCGCTCCACCCAACAAATTGATTGTATGCTCAACAGAGGGCAGAATAAACTTCTCTGGCCTCACTGAAGTATTCAGTTTTGTTAGATCAACACAGATCCTGTGTCATCTGGTTTGGGAACAGGAACAACGCTCGCACACCTGTCAGTAAGTCCATTTACTCCAGTTATGATGTCAAGTGCCTCCATTCTCTCAAGGTCAGCTTTGACCTTTTCCATCAATAAGCTGGTATATGCCTTGCTGTGGACAGAGAGTAGGGTGTCACTCCTGGCCTCAGTTGGATAAGGTTCCCTTCTTTCAGTACCCTCAGGCCTGTGAACAACTCTGGGTACTCCTCCTGCGCTAAACATTGTTTAATGAATCCAACCTTACAATGAGGTTCAGCCTTTCAGCGACATGTTGTCCCAGTAGTGGCGAGAAGAGATTCTGAACAACAGAGACATCCTCTTTTAACTGTTTCTCATTGTTATGGATGGAAGTAGTAAACATTCTGTTTACACTGAGCTTATGTTTCCCTGGCCCCACAAGCAGTTTCTTTGTTGGGTTTAGTGTAATGCCTACTTACTTTGCCAATTTGGGGTCTAGCAGCCTGACAACAACCTGTCTCTAATGAGCACTGCTCTCAGATTTCCATATGCACAGTTGTCTGACAGGGCAGACAATGTTGTGATGAAGTCATTCACACTTTCATCTGGAATTGAACTTTGCCCTCTCAGATATCACATTTCACTTTCCTGTGAAATAATCTTTGAATTTGTCCTGCACTGTTTGTACTCCTTATTCTATCATCTGTCAGTCCTAATCCACCCATGATGTCACCTGCTTTGTCACCCATGCAATATATCAGTGTGCTTACTTGATGCTCTTCAGAAGCCCGAGTGAAATTGCTTGCAACCCTAAATCTCTCAAAGCGTCTGAGGCATCTCTCAAAGTCTATGTTTTAGAGAAATCAAATGTCCTGGAGGTCTTTATTAGGCAAGTAGATATGGGTACTGCAGGTATCTGCTCCATTTTCCTCTTTGTTTATTTATTATTTTTTTATTTGGAGTCTTCTTTACCCTCCCTGAGAGTTTGACTGACTTCTCAGACCTCTCTGCTGTGTTTGCATCTCTGTACTCTTCCCAGGATGGTGCCTCCCAGATTATTACAATGTATCCACTTTGGATGTAGCTTGAAGGTTTTCCCTCCCAACCCTGGCCCTTTCTCAGCTCTCTGCCATTTGGTGCATACATATTAACAAACTAGCACATGCAGTGTACGTTGGTAAGTCTCTGGATAATTTTCATAGATATTGTGAACAAGAGCAGTCTCACTCTAAATTCTTCCTTGCTGGGGATCTCACTTGGTCTGAAGCACCATTTCATAGACAATCAACCACTTCTGACACCATGATGTGTTTGTTTTTGAGAGATACTGCAGAGCACACCAGGACACCAGCATGCAGGATACCCAACTGAACTTCATTGACAACCCGGCAGCGCAGTAGATATGGCAATTGCGCTTTGAATTTTCACGTGTCTGCCAATTATTACTTAATCGTGATAGTATTTAACTCCATACTTGTTGAGACTTGGACAGAGCACAGCAATGTTTTGCTGCCTGTTTGTATTCGGCCTTGCCTGAGAAATTGGACTGTCGAGTCAACTGAGCCTGAAGACTAGCGGTATTCGTTTAATGTTTAATTGTTCTTTTCAGCCTCAGTGTAGACTTTGTTTTCCATTTGAGAGTTATAGTTAACGGCATTTATTGTTTTATTTTCCCTTTAACACTGTTTGCATTAAAGTCTGTGAACTATCGATCTGCTTCAGTGTCTCTCACTCTGCATTTGGGCCATATCCGAACCTGGTAACAAACCCTGCTTGTATAGTATGTGAACACCTCCCACGAGGGAGTGGCTAACTGAATGGCATAGGAATAAGACTATTAACTACACCCCCTACAGTGTCCACTTCCCTCCATTTTTTGCACATTCATGTGCATATTTAAAAGGTTGCATACCTACCTCAACCACATACCCACCATTCTGTGTATAGGGTACTTGTCCTGCATTACCTTCTGTAAACATACCCCTTGCACCTTAAAAGCATATCTACTGTAATGCCCTGCTTCATATTTTTACTGTTATGCTGTATGTATTTCATTTTGGCAGTTCTGCAAGAGCTGCTTGTTTTTGGCTTGCTCTGTTTCGACTTGTTTGGGTTACTGTTGAAGATAAGGGATGACGCGGAACGTGTGCCATCCAACTAGCAGGAAGTTTTCTTGGTGAGGAGCAATAAGGTTGGTCTTGGACTTTTTTTGTTGGAGAGGAGATGAAGAGAGAAGACACTGGGGAGAACCAGTCATAGCATACGATCCAGTGGGAGACCTGTTTGTTTGAGCTGGATTGTGAGTGATGTTCGGAAGTTGGTGTGGCCATTCAGGCTGACAAGGGCCCAGTTCGTGAGTGACAGAGAAATTCAAGATGAGCTCCAACTTGTGCACATTTGACTGTTCAATTAGAATGGTACCTTTCCTTTTTGTTATTCTTTACTAAAGTTAAGATTTATAAATATAATTCCTTTAATCATATGTGGTGTACTGTCTGTTATTTTGTAACACCAATTTGTTATGGGTAGCAAATTACACAGCATCACACAAATTGGGGTTTGGGGTGGGACAATGCCTCAATCTCACCAGTTTGGGAGGGCCAGGGGTTGTCTTCCCTAGACTTAGCAGCCAAGGAGAACCAGGGTGTTCCTCTACCATTAGATAATTCCACCCAAGAGGAGAAAAATTCCAGATATCCACTCTATGCCTCTCTCAATCTTGTCATTTCCTATTAGGTCTCCCCTCAGCCTTCATCACTCCAGAGAAAACGAACCCAAGTTGTCCAACTTCTCTTTATGGATACTACCCTCCTGTCCAGACAGCATCCTGGAGAACCTCTTCTGTGCCCTCTTCAAAGCCTCCACATCCTTCCTACAATGAGGCGACCAGAACTGAATGCAGTGCTCCAGGTGCACCCAAAGCAGAATTGTATATAACTGCACTATACCTTCTTGACTCTTGAACTCAAAGACACAACTATTAAATGCAAGCATGCTGTGCATTTTCTTTACCACCATAACCTGTGCACCCAGCTTCAGGGTGAAATGCACTTAGTCCCCAAGATCGTTTTTGTTCCCTATGAGAGCAGCACTCAGGCAAACCTGTAGTAAAGGCAGACTTGTTTTAATTGGGTGCATATAGGTCTATATGTGTTGCCAGTTCTTATGTGGGGTGGAGTTAATTTTCTAGGTGGGTGGTGATTATAGTAGGAGGGGGTGTGGATGATCAGAATTGTAGAAAGTGCAGCAAAGGGAATGGGCACGATCTGGGGGATGAAGTCCTTCCTCCTGATTTTATTTCCCACTTCACCACACTGCCTGTTGCCAGGGCAGCGCAGCTGTGTGATGTCACAGAGAGGTAAATGCCCCTTTGTGATCTCGGGGTGTGAGGGGTATGCTGGTGAGGGGGAGGGAGAGGATTGAGGAAGGGGTCCCAATACTTAAAACATCCCTCCCCTTAAAACATTGTCTGAATATGATCTCTTCCCTCACCCGCTCCCCATGTTGTCTTGGCAGAGTACTCATGACAAACAACACAAACAGTAACAAGTTTTCTCAGTGAGTCAAAGAACAATGAAAGCGATCCATTGTCTTCTAGACTGATTTGATTAACAGGGTGGCACGTACTCTGAGACAGGAACAGACTTTGGGAATGCGTGTGGGACATTGTAGAGGGAGCTTCACTCTGTGTCTGCTCCTGGGAGGGTGTGATGGGATGGTGTAGAGGAAGCTGGACCCAGGGAGTGTGTATGTCGGTTTCGATCACATTGACCCTCTGCACACACAAAACACCCCAATCGTATGGGAGAGGACTATATGCCCTAGAAATGGGAGAGTGGACAGCATGCCTTGTGATTGTTCCCAAAGATGGGAGAGAGGATGGAGTCCTTGGCTACTGTTCCCAGAGGGGGAGATGGCGGTATGTTTGGTGCCTGCTCCCGGAAGGGGCAATAATGGTGTGTCTGATGCCCAGTCCCAGCAGGGGGAGGACACACTGGCATTGCTGTCATTGACCATTTACCTCTGATCCTTTGTCCCTCACTGCAGGACTCTGCGACTCCCAACGCGTGCTTGTCCACTACAGCACAATTTCAGCCTCCTCCAAGAGGAAGTCACTGTGTGCTCCCTCGCCCCATCACTAAGCCTCATCCTCCTAGCTCTCTGACACCACCCCCCTCAACCCTTGCCAATAATTCCCCTCCCATCCTCACCTTACCTTTGTTGTCTGGAAGGCAACTTTGGTCTAATTGCAGACGTTTGTTTGCCATAGAAAGCAAAGGTTTCTAAACTGAACATTGGCAGTGTGCTGGTTGCAGAGAGGCTCCGAAATGCTCCTCACTCTCTGGGCTCACCCCAGAAATGTATGTCCGAACTTCACGTCCCTGCCTGTTGCCAGGGCAGCACAGCTATGTGATGTCATAGAGAGGTAGATATCACAGAGAGATGGGGGGGGGGGGTGCTGTTTGTGAAGTGGAAGGTGAGGATTGAGGAAGGGGGTCCCAATACTTCTTCCCCTCCTCTTAAAACATTGTCTGAACATGACCTTTGCTGCCCGACCTCTTCCCTCACCCCCTCCCCATTTGTTCAATCTACACAGTAGGAGACGAGGCACATCATTCTCTCTTCTCCCCCCTCCCATTGGGAAGAAGATGCAAACTTCTGAAAACATGCACTACCAGGCTCAAAGACAGCTTCTACCCTGCTGTTCCAAGACTATTGAATGGACCCCAGAACGATAAGATGGAACCTAACCTCACAATCGATCTCATTGTTGCCCGTGCACCTTTGTGCCTGTCTGCACTGCACTTTCTCTGTAACTGTAACCCTTTATTCTGGGTTACAGTTACAGAGAAGGTGCAGTGCAGACAGGCATGAAGGTGCAAGGGCAACAATGAGATCGATTGTGAGGTTAGGTCTATCTTCTGTGTCTTGTTATTCTACTACCTCAAAGCTCTGATCTGTATGGATGGCATGAAAAGCAATGAGTTTCACTGGGCTTCGGAGCATAGAACAACAATTAACCATTTCATTATGGAGACTGTGCAGGCAGAAGGAACTAGTTTAGTGAGGTAATCAAACATAGTGCTATGAGCCTGTTTCTGTACTGTACTCTTCTATGTTCTATAATTTGTCATTTTTCTGTTTTAGATGGGAATGCTGCTTATCTTATGCTATGAGCCTGTGTCGCTGCTGCAAGTAAGGTTTTCGTTGTACCTGCGCATACACGTACCTGGCGTAGAGAATAAACTCGACTTTGGCCGCCAGTGTCCTGTCCAGTTGGAATGGGACATCCTAGATTGTGCATTCTGTCTCCAGTGTCCCTCTTATATCAGGGGATCAATGTAGAGAGTGGCTCCCCAGGTGAGGTCTCTCCAGCATCCCAGATGACGAGATCTCCCCTGGAGTGAGATATCCCTGGACATTCGGGGCATTCCCAAATGGCTCTTGCTCCAAATTATCAAGCTCCCCACTGGAATGTTCTTTCTGGATGGCACCTAAAATGGAAGGTTGTCCCTGTTGTTACGATACGGCAACAATGAATATAGAATTGAGACAGGTTTTTTTTAATAAACTAATAAAACATTTATTAAAAACTGCTCAATAAAAAAAATGAAAAATAAACAAACGACTAACTTAACCGGAAGTTAACAGCTATATGGTAACTCGAACAGTTCTTAAAGTATTAAATGCAAACACAGTTCTTAAAAGTAGTAAATGCAAAATTCCAAATGAGTTACACAGTCAATTAGGAGAGACTTTCCTGAAGTAACAAATTCCTTGACAATGTGATGTTACTGCTGATCCTAGAGGAAATATGCCTTACCCGAAGGATTTACGACGAAGGAAATAAAACAACTTAAAGGCACTGACCTTTCCTTTGTGAATAACCCTGCTCCAGCCCTTTCTGCTCTTATAGCAGGGACTATCTCAGATGCTAGTTAGTATCTCTTCTGAATGAGGATTCAATAAGGTCGATCCTGTATTACCAATGATGACACCAACTTTACTCGGTCCTTCAGGTCTCCGTACTTCCATAAATCTTCACTCTCCGACTGGACTAAACTGGCAGTGTTGTGTGTGACTGCCGGCAACAACCTTTGAAATTTAAGACAGAAAGTAAAACACCACTTTAAAACAAAACTGTGTCATGAGACGAATACACAGCATAACGGAGTCACTGAGGAATTAAACCACGAACTGACCTGCATCACCACAGGGGTTTCCCCTTTTATACTTGTTGAAACAGGCCATCACAAGACCTCTCACTGGTGGGAAAATTACATCACTCCACTATCACAAGACCATTACATCATGCTCAGCAGAGACTCAATTACATCATGGTCATGTGACAGGCACAAGATACCCACGGGGTATGTAACATTCCCTCGGGACAGTCATGTGACAATAATAAAACAACTCAGTAAGTTGCTGGTCATTGTAGGCTCCTCCTTTGCCGTTACTTGTATTTCTAGAAGACTGGTGGCTCTGGATGTGAGGGGTGGGAGGGGGGATGGAAATGGAGTTGGGAATGGTTGATGAGGAGGTGAGAAGTGTGTGGGACTGGCACAAGAAAAAAACAAGAAATTCTGCAGATGCTGGAAATCTTGAGCAACACCCTTAAAATGCTGGAGGAACACAACATCTATAGAGAGAAGTAAACAGATGACATTTTGGGTATAGACCCTGAATCAGGACTGGAAAGGAAGGGGGGGGGGTGAGGAGTGCAAGCTGGCAGATGATAGATGAGACCTGTTGCAGGGGACGGAAGGTAGATGCAGGCGCAATGTTAGCATTCATTTCGAGAGGACTAGAATATAAAAAGCAAGGATGTGATACTGAGGCTTCATAAGGCCCAGGTGAGGCCTCACGGAGTACTGTGATCATTCCTGGGCCCCTTATCTAAGAGGTGGTTACATGGTTGGCACAACATTGTGCTGTAGATTTCTATGTTTCTAAAGGATGTGCTGCCATTGGAGAGGGTCCAGAGAAGGGTCTCAGAAATGATCATGGGAATGAAAGGGTTAATATATGATGAGTGTTTGATGACTCTGGGTCTGTAGTTGCTGGAGTTCAGAAGAATGAAGGTGGATTTCATTGAAAACAATCTAATATTGAAGGACCAAGGTAGAGTAAAATACACAGGATGGTTCCTATAATGGTGAGTCTTGGACAGCCTTGGAATGAGGGATGTCTATTTAGAACAGAGTTGAGGAATTACTTTAGCCAGAGGATGGTTAATCTGTGGAATTCACTGCCACATATGGCTGTGGAAGTCAAGTCATTGGGTATATTTAAAGAAGAGATTGGTAGGTTTTTGATTAGTAAGGGTGCCAATGTTTACAGTGACAAGGTAGGAGAATGGGTTGAAGAGGGATAAGAAATCAGCCATGATGGGATGATGGAGCAGATTCAATGGACTGAATGTCCTAATCGTACTCCTATATCTTATGGTCTTATGGGGATGAGAGTGAAGTAAGAAGCTGGGAGGTGATAGTTGCCAAAGTAAAGGGCTAAAGAAAAAGGAATCTAATATGACACAATGGACCATGGAAGAAAGGGAAGGAGGAAGGGATGCAGAAGGAGGTGATGGGCAGGTGAGAAGGGGTGAGAGGGGAAACAGATTGGGGAATGCAGAAAGAGAGAGGTGGGAAAATGACCAAAGGTTAGAGAAACTGATGTTCATGCTCTCAGGTTGAAGGATACGCAGACCAAATATGAGGTGGTGCTCCTCCAACCCGAGTTAAGCACTTTGCAGATTCAGATTTATTTATCACATGTACATTGTGTGCATGTGTACATTAATATCACAACCAGAAAAGCTCCCTCAGGAGGCTGAAGAAATTCAGCATTTCCTGATTTTGGCTTTTCTGGTTATGATATTAATGTGGTTAGAGCAAGACAGGCTACCAGTGATGTTCATTCCTAGGGACTTGAAGTTCTCAACCTTCTCAACCTCAACATTACTGATGTAGACAGGAGGATGAAGAAATTCGGCATTTCCTGATCAATCCTTATCAAGTTTTAATGATGTATCATAGAAAGTTCTGCAAGCATAGCAGCCTGGCATGGCCTAGACATGATTGCAAGAAACTTCACAGATGTGGACTCAGCTCAGCACATCACGGAAACCAACCTCCCATCTATGGACTCTATCTACAATTCCCACTGCCTCAGTAAAGTAACCAGCAGAATAAGACTCCATCGACATTCTTTTTTCTCATCTCTCCTATTGAAGTAGAAGATATAAACAGTTTTCCAGCATCTGTAATTTTGTTTTAATGATCATGATTTTAATTAATCTATGGCTGTTTAAAATAGATTTAACCATATTTAGCACTTAGCTTACCTTTACTAGATAGGACATAAAGATGACATTGGATCACATGATGTAGAAGCATAGGTAGAGTTAGGAAACTACAAGGGTTAAAAGACTCTAATGGAAATTATATACATGCCTCTGAACAATAATGAGGACGTGGGGTACAAATTACAATGGGAAATAGAAAAGGCATGTTAAAAGGGCAATGTTATGATAGTCATGGGGGATTTCAATAAGCAGTAGATTGGGAAAATCAGGTTGATGCTGGGTCCCAAAAGAGGGAATTTATATTGTATATTAGTGTATCATTAATATAAATGGTCCTTGATAGCTAGCACAGACTCAGTGGGCTGAACAGCGTGTTTCCTGCTGTATTGATCATAGAGAAAGATAACGGACAAGGTAATTTTACTGATACAGATTCTGTGCAGAACTTCTTAGAAGTTAGAGTAAGATTACCTAAAAATTTTCAACCTTGACTCATATCCTTTGAAGGACCTGTTACACAATCACCTTAAAGCAGCTTGTGGTTAAAGACCACTTGGGAAAAAGCATTTCTGGATTAGGTGTTGCGTAATGAACCAGATCTGATTAGGCAGCTTAAGCGAAAGGAACCCTTGGGAGACAGCGATCATGATATGATAGAATTTACCCTGGGAGAGAGTTTGAGTGTAAGAAACTAAAGTGAGATGCATCAGTGGGGTGAGGGGGATTACAGAGGCATGTGAGAAGAGCTGGCTAAAATTGATTGAAAGGGAGTACTATTGGGGATGACAGCAGAAGAACAATAGCTGGAATTTTTGGGAGCAATTCAGAAGGCACAGAATAGATACATCCTAAAGAAGAAGTAGTATTCTAAAGGGAGGATGATGCATCATGACTGACAAGGGAGGTCAAAGACAGCATACATGCAAAAGAGGGGACATTTAATATAACAAAAACTAGTGGGAAGTTAGAGAATTGGGAAGCTTTTAAAAACCGACAGAATGCAACTTAAGAAGCATGAGGAGAGAAAAGATGAAATATGAAGGTAAGCTAGCCAATAATATAAAAGAAGATACAATAAATTTTTTTCAGATATATTAAGAGTAAAAGAGAGGCGAGAGTGGCTATTTGAGTGCTGGAAATGACACTAGAAATGTAGAAATAGGGGACAAATAAATGGTGTATGAACTTAATAAGTATTTTGCATCAGTCTTCATTGTGGAAGACACTAGCAGAGTGCCAAAAATTTGAGGGTGTCAGGGGACAGAAGTGAATGTAGTTGCTATTACTAAGGAGAAGATGTGTGGGAAGCTGGACCTGGACTGGAAGTTGAAAGAAGCAGCTAAAGAGATTGTGAAGGCATCAATAGTGACCTTTCAAGAATCACTAGATTCTGGAATGGCCTTCTCTTAATTCTGTTAATGTGCTTCTCACTTTAAATTAAAACTGGACTAGCATATCTAAGAGTGGAATTAAACTTATTTATATTAGATATCTCTGTAATAGAATAGGGCATCTTTCCCCATTGCAAGAAGACTTCCCATGTCTGGGCATGTTGAACTGCATAGCTGAAGCTGATTACTTGCAATACTGTATCTAGTCCAACATTCCTCTTTGAATCAACACCACTAAATCACACACCAGCACACACATTACATTTACCTACATTGCTATGGTGACTGCAGTTGAAAGCCGACTCAATTGATATAAAATGTTGTGGGATTATATTAAATTATTTTCATTATTTGAAGAATCTTCCAAGGCAGTTGCTTGGGACAGGGGATGCTTTTGCTCCATTTCTGGGGGTTTTAAGGTGGCTGATGAGGTTACTGTAGAAACTGTGAGTACTTCTGCAGGAGGTGCTGATGGAGTGGGTGGGCATTGAGAAGGCATAGGGCTGCTGTGTGCTCCTGATGCATGGCTCCCAGTTTCTCAGTACCAGCCACAGTCCAGGGCTGCAGGATAGCACTGAGTGGTCTGCAGTAATTGCTATCCCAGCACACTTCCAAGTTTCCCTCCTGCACTGTCCGACCCCTTGCCACACTAGCTGCCAGGTCCTGGGAATCCCAGACAGCCCCTGCTTTTTTTAAAAGGAGCAGCCTGTGCTCTCAGTGACAGAAACAGAGGTGAAATTCAACTCTTACCTCAACCCTACATCCTCTGTCTTCGCAGGTCACTGGAGCCCATCTGCTGCCAGGTTTTGGGACCAGAGTCCAGACTATCAGAATGGGTAAAGAACTGGAAATCACTCTGGGTCTGGACCCAGGGTCCAAATTGTGTCTTGAACTTGGAGCCAAATACTCAGAGACCATATTGCCTGAGTCTGAGTTTCTGGGCCAGAATCCTAACCCAGAATAATTCTTAAATATACAGCCCTGGTGGGGACGGGTCTGTCACTGTATAACACCGGGGTTCAGTACTGGTGGGGATGGGTCTGTCATTGTATAACACTGGGGTACAGTACCGGTGAGGATGGGTCTGTCACTGTATAACACCGGGGTACAGTACTGGTGGGGATGGGTCTGTCATTGTATAACACCGGGGTTCAGTACTGGTGGGGATGGGTCTGTCACTGTATAACACTGGGGTACAGTACCGGTGAGGATGGGTCTGTCACTGTATAACACCGGGGTACAGTACTGGTGGGGATGGGTCTGTCATTGTATAACACCGGGGTTCAGTACTGGTGGGGATGGGTCTGTCATTGTATAACACTGGGGTACAGTACTGGTGAGGATGGGTCTGTCACTGTATAACACCAGGGTATAGTACCAGTGGGACGGGTCTGTCACTGTATGACACTGAGGTACTGTACTGTCATGGACAAGTCTGTCATTGTATATCATTGGGGTACCGTACTGGTGGGGGCGGGTCTGTCATTGTATAACATTGGGGTACAGTACAGGTGGGTACAGGTCTGTCACTGTGTAACACTGCTGTAGTGCTTGTGGGGACAGACTGTCACTGTATGACACTGAGGTACTGTACTGTCATGGACAAGTCTGTTATTGTATAACATTGGGGTACAGTACTGGTGGGGATGGGCCTGTTACTGTATGTCATGGGATTCAGTACTTGTAGGCACATGAAGGCACTGGACATCAAACTGAATCCTGGGAAGAACTTGCGGCCGACTGCACCAGATGGAGAAGCACCCTGAAACAACACCTTAAGTCACACAATAAAAAACTCCTGAAAGTGGAGAAAACAAACAGACCTATGAAAAGGAACACTACATCTCCAGCAGAGCTGAGATTGCTTATAGAATCAACCTTTGCAACAGACCCTGCCACTCAGACAGCGATGCTCCACTTCCACCCACCAAGGCAACTTTTATCCAGTTGGGATGCTTACACTGGATCATTCTACACCAGCCCCCAATGAGGCATCTTGCCAAATGTTATTTGACTGAATGCGATTGTGATGAGTCCAGTATTAATGTTCCCGGATTTGTTCCTGGCTGGATTGGGTGAATTTGCAACTTATAGCAAAACTCCTCTGTAGTTAATATTGGGGCCTGGGCTGAGCCTGTAGTCTATAGCACATTCTGATGGCACATCATTCTGTAATTTAGACATTTTAGTGGGACCACAGTAACATCTTAATGGCCATCAGCAAAGCAAACAATTCCTTCCAGGATGTTACTGCTCCCATCTCCCTAACCATATAAATTGGGCTCCCGGAGTTTCTGTAGTCATCCCCACCAGTGAGAAGGTCCTGTTGTCATGGTGATGTTGAGTGATATACGTATGCCAGCACGCATCCCCCCGAGGCTCTCTAACATGTACAGGCATCACTGAGGTTGGACAGGGGGTTGATTGTGTAACAGGTCCTTCAAAGGATGTGAGCCAAGCTCGAAAAATTTCGGGTAATCTTACTCTAACTTCTAAGAAGTTCAGCACAGAATCTTTATCAGTAAAATTACCTTGCCTGTTATCTTTCTCTATGATCAATACAGCAGGAAACACGCTCTTCAGCCCACTGAGTCTATGCTAGCTATCAATGACCATTTATATTAATGATACACTCACGTGCAATATTTATTATCCCCATATTCTAACATCCCTCAAATTCTCCCACTTAATACACACTGGGAATAACTTATAGTAACTGATTAACCTACAGCCTAACAGGTGTTTGGGATGTGGAAGGAAACTGGAGCACCCATCACAGGGGGAATGTGTAAACTTCAAACCAGCATTGCTATGGTAATTGCCCATTGCAAATAATTGTGAAGGATCAGCCGCTAGACAAAAGTTCCCTCCCATTCGTTCCCCACCCTGCATCCCTGCCTTTGATGATATGGATTGATGGCAAGACTCCAGAAAACATGGAAGGCCTGTGTATCTCAACACTTGCCTTTGCTGAGAGGAGCCATCGACCACTGTATCTAATGTGCCAACACAGCCTTTGGTCAGTTGTGAAAAGGATGTTTGCAGATCAGGACCTCTGACCAGTTACAAAGCTCTTTGGCTATTGGGCGGCGGTGGTCTCTGCTCATTGACATGCTTCTGAAATCTGGATTACATACAGCCAAGATGTTGGAAAATGCTGTCTCGGCAAAACCCTCCAAATTCACTGGAAGAATGTTGCTGGGAGCAACATCCCCAGCATTAAGAATCAATTGGCTTTGTTTGATAGTTCGCCTGAGATGTGATTTCCAAAACAGGTACCCTTTTCCCGAATTCTGCAATGGGAAGAGATTATCAAGCGAAGGGAGGAAATGATTCAAGAGTATGCTCCAGGCCTCCTTGATAAAACTCAGAGTTCACAATGACTCCTGGGAATCCTTTGCTCACAGTCACTCAAAGAGAAGAAGGAACATTCAGGATGGTATTGATAATCTTGAGTCCATGCAACATTACATACAAGACCTGCAAAGGTAGCAGAAGAAAGGTACCAGCTCGCGAACTACCTGCCAAGCTACCCCATCAGCCCCTGCCTGTGGAAAAGTCATGGATTCCTACAATAACTTTGTCAGAAACCTTGGAACCCAGAGAACTGGAGACACTAGACTGTAGTTCCTGAACCAGGTTCCAGATAACGGTTCTCAACCCAAACATTTTCCTCAATAGATTCTGCCTGACCCACCAGATTTCTGTGGCAGCTTGATCTTTTACCCACAGAAGTGGAATGAAAACAATCCTAAGGAACTGCCTGAGAAGAAAAAAATGTAGGAACACTAAATTCTTTATACACAGCGGCTATATTAGGTAGTGGTCAGTCGTTTGCTATTGACTGACCTGTAGGGATCAATGATAGACAATATTGATCACAGTTTCCATTCCCACTGTCTTGTACCCTGTGCAGCTTATTGGTGAGGCAGACCCCCCTTGTCCAAAATTTCATGAAGGTTTTGTAGTCCCCAGCCTTCTACTACTTTTCCTTAATTAGCCTCCTGGCAGAGAAAGGTCTCATATGCCCAAGTTTATATGTTCCTGCAAGTCATTAAATCCCACAGCCATAATAGGCTTTCTTACTTTGGTGTTTCATTGCTGTAAAGGAGGTTGATCCTGGACATCCAGCAACGCTCAGCCACTCACTGAAGATTGGCATGTAGTCTCCCTGCAATAACTGAAGTCCAGTCAGCACCAGACCTGCTCATTTGTGACAGCCCTCTGATTCAGCTTCAGCCAGTGTTGATCCATTTGAAACTCATGTTATTTAAAGCAAGTTTAAAAAAATTTGAAGTTTGAAGTCACTTTGTTGTCTCCTAGAGGTATGAGCTTTGTGTGGGAGTCTTCTAATACAGCTGAGCAAACCCAGAGTTGTTGATTTGTAAGGCAGGAATGAATGCAAGCACTGACAGATACCGAGGCATGCCCGTGACACTCCTCAATTCCATTCAGCAACTATCAGGCCGGAAGAGGTGAGTGAAAAAACGAATGCTTTGTTTAACCTAACCACAGTCAGCTTTAGAGTGCAGCATGTTGTGCAGATGGTGTAAGAGCAGTTGGTGCGTGGTGTAACCTGAGTGAGCTGATCGATCGCTGATGTTCTGCAACTTCTTGGTCATGTCTTCAGGCTACTTGGAGGATCTCTCTGAGCTTCCTCCCGCCATGGACTAGCACTAACCATCCTGCAATTACTGGCTGTCAGACTCAAGAAGATGAGGACAAGCAGGGCAATTAAATACACTCTGTTCGCATTCTGCTACATCTTCTGGGTGAGTCAGTTAACATAACTCTACTTCTGTCAGTACCACTACCAATTATCCTTCTGAGGGAAGGGTCCACTCCATATTGAAGGGCTGACCCCATTTACAGAGGAAACCAAATTCAAACGGTCATACTTAATTTTGAGCCTAGAGCAAGACTATGAAAACGTGGGGACTTTGGCAATAGTCAGAGCAATTGCAGGTACTTCTTAGTAAGGTTAAAGATGTTTTAAGGCATATAGAGGCTTGGGAGGAAGGGTAGAGGATTCCAGTGAGGAGGAATTGAGAAAGAAGTAAGTGAAAGGGTGAGGATATGGCATTGTTATTACAGAGAAGACTATTTCATAGAATGTAAAACTGTACGACAAACTACACACCCTTTGGCCCATGATTTTGAGCAAACCTTTTAACCTACTCTACAATTAATGAAACACTTCTTTCCTACATATCCCTCCATTTTTCTTTCATCTATGTGCCTTTCTAAGAGTCTCTTAAATGCCCCTAATGTATCTGCCTCTTCCACCACCTCTGGCAGTGCATTCCATGCACTCACCACTCTCTGGGTAAAAAGAGAGTGACTTCTGACTTCCCCTCCTATACTTTTCTTCAATCACCTTAAAATAATGTCCTTGTGTTAGCTGTTACCACCCTGGGAAAAAGTCTCTGGCTGTCTGTTCTATCTATGTCTCTTATCATCTTGTACACCTCTATCAAATCATCTCTCATCCTCCTTTGATCCAAAGAGACAAGCTCTAGCTTGACAAGAAAATGGGGCAAAAGTGCAGTCAAGCTCAGCACCAAGACTGCTCAAGGTCAACATTCAACATGGGTCCTTGGAACTACTGTTTTGGAATAGTAAGGTCAGATAAAGTTTTAGAGATGGGGAGGAGGATTTGTGAGTGGGAAGTAGAAGCAGCAGGGTTTAGTGCTGATTTATGTAAAATCAAGCAGATTGCATCAGGAAGAAAACAGGAACTAGAAGCATCTGGCCTGTCGAGACTCATCCGCCATTCCATAAGATCATGGTTGACCTGTCCATGGACTAAGCTTCTTCTACCTGCCTTTTCCCCATAACCCTTAACTCCCCAGCTGTGCAAAAATCTAACTGGGTCTTAAATATATTTAATGAGGTAGCTTCTACTGCTTCCCTGGGCTGAGAATTCCACAGTTTCACCACACTCTGGGAAAAACAGTTTCTTCATAGAGAAGCAAACGTGAGGAAATCTGCAAATGCTGGAAATTCAAGCAACACTCACAAAATGCTGGTGGAACACAGCAGGCCAGGCAGTATCTATGGCCAGGCCAGGAAGCACTGTCAATGTCTTGGCCCAAAACGTCAACAGTGCTTCTTCCTATAGATGCTGCCTGGCCTGCTGCATTCCACCAGCATTTTGTGTGTGTTGCTTCATAGAGACACTGAATCATAGAAAAGTACAGCATAGAAATAGGCCCTCCTGCCCATCTTGCCCGTGCTGAACCATTTAATCTGCCTAGTCCCATCGAGCTGCACTGGGACCGTAGCCTTCCATACCCCTGCCATCCATGTACTTATCCAAACATCTCTTAAACATTGAAATTGAGCTCACATGCTCCACTTGTGCTGCCAGCTTGTTCCAAACTCTCCTGTGCCTTTTGAGTGAAGAAGTTCCCCTCATGTTCCCTTAAATTTTTCACCTTTCACTCTTAACCTATGACCTCTAGTTGTTTTTCCACCCAGCCACAGTGGGAAAAGCCTGCTTGCATTTACCTTATATATACCCTCATGATTTTGTATGCCTCTATCAAATTTCCCATTAATCTTTTATGTTCCAAGGAATAAAGTCCAAAGCTATTCAGTCTTTTCTTATTACTCTTATTATTTTCAGAAGGCATTTGATAAGATCCCACATAGGAGATTGGTGGGTAAAATCAAAGCTCAGGGCATTGGGGGGAAGCCATTGACATGGATAGAAAACTGGTTGGCAGATAGAAAGCAAAGGGTAGCGGTGAATGGGTGTTTCTCGGAATGGCAGGTGGTGACTAGTGGGGTGCCACAGGGCTCGGTATTGGGACCACAGCTGTTTACGATTTACATCAACGATTTAGATGAAGGCATTGAGAATAACATCAGCAAGTTTGCTGATGATACTAAGCTGGGTGGCAGTGTGACATGCGATGAGGACGTTAGGAGAATTCAGGGTGACTTGGATAGGCTGGGTGAGTGGGCAGATACTTGGCAGATGACGTTTAATGTGACTAAGTGTGAGGTTATCCACTTTGGGAGTAAGAACAGGAAGGCAGATTATTATCTGAATGGTGTAAAGTTAGGTAAGGGAGAAATACAAAGAGATCTAGGAGTCCTTGTTCATCAGTCACTGAAGGTGAATGAGCAAGTGCAGCAGGCAGAGAAGAAGGCTAATGGAATGTTGGCCTTTATTACAAAGAGAATTGAGTACAAGAGCAAGGAAATCCTCTTGCATTTGTACAGAGCCCTGGTGAGACCACACCTGGAGTACTGTGTACAGTTTTGGTCTCCAGGGTTAAGGAAGGACATCCTGGCTGTAGAGGAAGTGCAGTGTAGATTCACAAGGTTAATTCCTGGGATGTCAGGACTGTCTTACGCAGACAGGTTAGAGAGACTGGGTTTGTAGACGCTGGAATTAAGGAGATTGAGAGGGGATCTGATTGAAACGTATAAGATTATTAAGGGATTGGACAAAATAGAGGCAGGAAATATGTTCCAGATGCTGGGAGAGTCCAGTACCAGAGGGCATGGTTTGAGAATAAGGGGTAGGTCATTTAGGACAGTGTTAAGGAAAAACTCCTTCTCCCAGAGAGTTGTGGGGGTCTGGAATGCACTGCCTCGGAAGGCAGTTGAGGCCAATTCTCTGGATGCTTTCAAGAAGGAGCTAGATAGGTATCTTATGGATAGGGGAATCAAGGGATATGGGGACAAGGCAGGAACCGGGTATTGATAGTAGATGATCAACCATGATCTCAAAATGGCGGTGCAGGCTCGAAGGGCCGAATGGTCTACTTCTGCACCTATTGTCTATTGTCTATTGTCTCAAGCCTTCCAGCCAAGATAAGATCCTTGTAAATTTTCTCTGACTCTTTCAGCTTTGGTTTATATCTTTCCTGTAGGTAGGTGACCAAACCTACACATAATACTCCAAATTAGGCGTCACTAACTTCTTATACAACATCAACATAACATCCCATCCCCCATAGTCAGTACTTTGATTTATGGTGGCCAATGTGCCAGAAGCTTTCTTTATGACATCACTTTCAATGAATTATGGACCTGTATTCCCAGTCCCCTTTGTTCCACCGCACTCCTTAGTGACCTAACACTCACAATTGTCCTACCAAAGTGCAACACCCCTGACTTATCTGCATTAAATTCCACCTGTCATTTCTCTAGCTGGTCCAGATCCTGCTGCAAGCTCTGATTGTCTCCTCCTCACTGTCCACTACACACCCAATCTGTCAATTTGCTGATCCAGTTAACCACATTATCATCCAGATTGTTGATATAGATGAGAAACAACAATTGTCCCAGCTCTGATCCCTGCAGTACTCCACTAGTTACAGACCTCTAGCCAGACAGTCACCCATCTACTACCACTCTCTGGCTTCTTGCACAAAGCCAATGTCTAATCCAATTTACTGCCTCGTCTTGAATGCCAAGCGACTGAACCTCCTTAACCAACTCCTTGTTAAATGCCTTACTAAGGTCCATGTAGAAAACATCCACTGCCTTGCTTTCATAAACCTTCCTGGTAACTTTCACAAAAAACCCTAAAAAATTGGTTAGACATGACTTAACACACATGAAGCCATGCTGACTATCCCTAATCAATCCATGTCCATCCAAATACTCTTATATCCAGTCCCTTAGAATACCTTCCATTAACTTCCCCATTACTGATGTCAGGCTCACTGGCCTATAATTTCCTGGATTCTTTTTAGGGCCTTTCTTAAATAGCAGAACAACATTGGCAATCCTCCAGTCCTCCGTCACCTCCTCTGTCACTAAGGATAATTTAAGTATCTCTGCTAGGACCCCTGCAAATTCTGTACTTACTTACCACAAGTTTTGACGAAACACCCTGTCAGGACCTGGAGATTTATCCACTCTAATTTGCCTCAAGACAGCAAACATTCCCTCCTCTGTGATCTGTATAGGGTCCATGACCTTGCTGCAGCTTTGCCTCACTTCTATAGACTCTGTGTCCATCTCCCGAGTAAATACAGATGCAAAAAATCCATTTAAGATTTCCCCTATCGCTTTTGGCTTCACACATGGATTACCATTCTGATCTCCCTGAGGACCTATTTTGTCCCTTGCAACTCTTTTGCTTTTAACCTAGCTGTCAAATCCCTTAGGATTCTCTTTCTTCCTGTCTGCTAGGGCAACCTCATGCCTTCTCTTAGCCATCATGATTTCTTTCTTAAGTGTTCTCTTGCATTTCTTGTACTCTATAAATACCTAATTTGTTCCTACCTGCCTTTACCTGCCATGCACCTCTTTTTTATCTTAACCAGGACCTCAATGTCTCTTGAAAACCAAGCTTCCCGAATCCTATTATCTTTACCTTCTATCCTGATAGGCACATACAAGATTTGTACTCTCAAAGTTCCACTTTTGAGGGCCTCCCACTTACTAAGTACACCTTTGCCAGTAAACAGCCTGTCCCAATCCACACATGTCAGGTCCTTTCTGATACCATCAAAATTCATATTTCTCCAATCTAGAATCTCAACTTGTGGACTAGATCTGTATTTTTCTACATTAACTTTGAAACTAATGGCATTATGCAAATTAGATGTAAAGTGTTCCCCCACACAAACTTCTGTCACCTGCCCTGTCTCATTCCCTATCAGGAGATCAAGTATTGCATATTCTCTTGTTGGGACTTCTACATACCGATTAAAGAAACTTTCCTGAATACATATGACAAACTCTATCCCACCTAGCCCTTTTACACTATTGGAATCCAATCAGTATGTGGAAATGTTAAACTCTCCTACTATAACAGTCTGTGATCTCTCAACAATCTGTTCCTCAATCCTGCAGACTGTTGGGTGGTCTATAATTTAGCCCCAGTAACATGGTCATACCTTTCTTATTCTTCATTTCCACCCATAGAGCCTCACCAGGAGAGTTCTTCAACCTATCCTGACTGAGCACTGCCGTGACATTTTCCCTGACTAGTAACATTTTCCCTCCCCCTTTAATCCTTCCTGCTCTGTCGTGTCTAAAAACAATGGAATCCCGGAATATTGAGCTGCTAGTCCTGACCCTCCAGCAATTAAGTCTTACTAATGGCTGCAATATCATAATTCAATATGTTGATCCATGACCTGAGCTCATCTGCCTTTCATACTTCTGGCATTGAAATATATACAGCTCAGAACACTAGTTGCACCATGCTCAATCTTTTGATTCCTGACTTTGCTTGTCTCCACAACCTCTCCACAATCTGTTCTGGCAGTCTGGTTCCCATCCCTTTACAACTCTAGTTTACAACCCCCCACAAACTTTTCTGCTAGGATAATAGCCCCCCTCTAGATCAGGTACAAACCATCTCTTCTATACAGGTCTCAACTTCCTTGGAAGACAGTCCAATGATCCAAAAATCTGATGCTCTCCCACTTATTCCCTAGCTGCATGTTAAATTGTATGATCTTCCTATTTCTGGTCTCACTAGCGTGTAGCACAGGTAGCAATCCTGAGATCAGAATCATGGGGTCTTTTCCTTTAATGTAGCACCTAACTCTCTGAACTCACTTTGCAGAACCCTGTCCCTCGACCTACCTATGTCATTGGTACCTACCTGGACCATGACCTCTGGCTTCTCACCCTTCCACCTAAGAATGTTGAGAGCTCGATCGGCAATGTCCCAGAACCTGGCAACATACCATCTGGGGATCTCATACTAATCCACGGAACCTCCTTTCTGTTCCACTAACTAATGAACCCCCTATCACCCTTCTCCCCCTTCCCTTCTGAGTCACAGAGCCAGACTCAGTGCCAGAGACTACTTGTAGTAAATCCCTCCACCACCCCCCCAACAACAGTGTCCAAAGTGATATACCTGTTGTTGAGGGGGATGGTCACAGGGGTACGCTGCACTGGCTATTTAACCCCTTTCCCCTTCCTGACTGTCATCCAGTCTCTTTGATCTTGTTCCTTGGGTGTAACTACCTCTCTTTATGTCCTATCTATCATCCCCTCAGCCTCCTAAATGATCTGGGGTTCAACCAGTTCCAGCTCCAACTCCTTAACGTGGATTGTTAGAAGCGGCAGCTGGATGTACTTCTTGCAGATGAAGCTGTCAGAGACACTGGAGGTCCCTCTGCCTTCCCACGTCCCACAACAGGAGCATTCAACTATCCTGCTTGGCATCCCCACTGTTCTAATTGTGCAAAAATAAAGAAGGAAACAATAATTAAACTGAGGGGTGCGGGGAGAGAAAGAAAATCTACCTATTGCTTTTTCGCCTTCCCTCAATCAAGCTTCTCCTCACTGAAGCCTCAAATAATTACTCTAATACTGTCCACTCCAACAAAGGCCCTTCAACAATCTATTCCCTGAATCTTGATGCTATGTCCCCTAGTTCTAAACTCACTTACCAGTGGAAACAATATTCCTGCCTCTATCTTTTCTACCTCTTTCATAATTTTATGTTTTGATAAAATCCCCACTCGTTCTTCTGAATTCCAACAACTCAATCTCTCCTCATAGGCTAACTGCCTCACCTTCATAATTAAGCTACTGAATCTCCTCAGCACCTTCTCCAAAACGAATATATCTTTCCTCAAGGCAACCAGATCTTTACACAGTGTGCCTGGTGCAGTCTTACTTGTACTTTGTACAGTTGCAGCATAACCTCCCTGTTCTTAATTCAGTCCTTGCAATGAAAACTAATATTTCATTTGCTTTCTTAATATCCTGTTGCAACTGCAAACTAACCTTTTGCAATTCATGCACAAGCCACTCCCAAGTCCTCTGTACAACAGCATGTTGCTATCTCTCACTGTTTAAATAATAATCTGATCTTCCAACTTTTCCTTCCAAAGTGGATGACTTTCTATTTAGCAATGCTGTACTCCATCTGCCAGACCCTTGCTCCCTCACTTAACCTATCTATATCTCTCTGTATCCTCTGCACAATTAAAAAATTAATTTACTTTTTATTTATAAGAGCCCAATAAGCTGCATTGCCCAGCAACCTATCTGTTTAACCCAAGCCTAATCACAGGACAATTTACAATGACCAATTAACCTACTAACCAGTATGATTTTGGACTGTTGGCGAGAAAAAGAATTGCTTTTCCATTCAATTTGGTGTCATCAGCAAACTTAGATATGTAATCCTTGGCCCCCTCTTCTAAATCATTGTTATACTTCGTGAACAGTTGCAGACCTAGCACCGACCCTTATGGCACTCCAATCACAACTATCTACTGACCAAAGAAGCACCCATTAATTCCAACCCCCCGTCATCTATTAGTTAACCACTCCCCTATCCATACTAATACATTACCACCAACACTATGCATTCTTACGGGTAAGTCTTTTATGCAGGCACTTTATCGAACACCTCCTAGAAATCCAAGTATATAAAATCCATCTGTTCCCCTCTATCCACTGCACTCATTACATCCTCAAAGAACTGCAGTAAGTTTGCCAAAAAGAGATGGGACAGAGTAAAAGACCTCGTCATGGAGCAGTAATTAGAAAAGGAGGCTAAATTGGATGTAAAAATACTCACTTGAGAGAGCTGATTTCATAAAGCTTTTCTCACTGCAGTGACCCCCAATTGCCAGACAGCCAACTGAGGCTAAACAAATGAGACTGGGCTATCAGCAAATTAAGGCTTCACACAAGTGTCTGAAATAAAGACTTACATTTATAGTGCACTGAAAATGGCCCAATAACGTTTTATTGAAGCTGATTGATGTTGGTTTATTATTGTTACATGCACCAAGATACAATGGAAAGAACTGCCCTACCAATGAAACTAATGTCTATTTAGTTAGCTTTCCTAACCATGTGGTTTTTTGCCAAATTTGACTCTATTTAAGTGGATACAATGGACTACAATTTCTGTGAAGTTGCTTGTACTCACCAGATGCCTGTGTTTAATTAGAGCATGCCTCTCAGTGCAAACTTTCCCAAGGACTTGATTAATGAGTCTCGTTGTAATGCAGTCCTTTGCTAATTGTAAGTCCCACAGAAAATATGAGGGAGCTCTGAAAATTTAAATAATTAAACATTTAAAAAACACCTTAGCCTTTAAAATGTATGAATTGTTTAAAACACTTCCATTGTGTATTTAATATTTCAGTAATATTTGAGTAATATTATAAATATATTATTTGATTAAGCGCTCTTTGTTTGATTCAATAATTCAGTACAGGTTATACGTAAAAGTATGTGAATGGCAAGCGTCATCACGTCATAAGTGTTTGTCTTGCTAAAAAGTGAAAAAAAAACTAAGGCATGCATTCCCAGCTCCGTGTTTCCTTTCAATTAGTTTTGTTTTAGAGTTACAAAATATTTGAACTTCAAATGATGAGCATCACTTAACCCGTGCCAGGTTGTGTCCAGTCAGAATTGATGAGACAGCATAACCAATTGGAGGATATGGTCATTTGTGATCCACCACAGGACTCCTTTAGGATGCTAGTAGGTGTGCAGAAGTTGGGGATTTCTGCATTGCCTCCACTTATGAAATCATAGAGTCATGGAACACTACAGCACAGAAACAGGCCCTTCACCCATTTAGTCTTTGCTGAACCATTAATCTGTCTAGTCCTATCAACCTGGACCATAGCCCTCCATACCCCCCTCATCCGAATTTCTCTTAAATGTTGAAATTGACCCTGCATACATCACTTGTACTGGCATTTTATTCTACACTCTTATCACCCGTCATGTTCCCCTTAAACTTTTCACCTTTCATCCTTAACCCATGATCTGTAGTCTAGTCTCACACAATTTCAGTGGAAAAAGACTGCTTGCATTACCCATCTATACCCCTTATAATTTTTTATCCACCTATCAAATCTCCCTCAATCTTCTATGTTCTAGGGAATAAGGTCCAAACCTATTGAACCTTTCCCTCTGCCCTATCACACTCCACAGTGCACTAGTGCTCACATATAAGGCCTATCCTGGTTTGTACAATACCTCACACTTCTGTCTATTAAATTCCATCTGCCATTTTTCGGTCCATTCTTCAGTTGGTCTGGATCCGGCTGTAAACTTGGATAGTCTTCCTCACTGTCCACTACACCCCTAATCTAGATGTCATCCACAAATTTGCTGATCCATTTTACCACATTATCATCCAAATCGTTGATATAGATGACAGCAACTGTTTTGAGAGGTTGGTCAGGGATTACATCTGCAGCATGCTACCACCCACACTGGACCCCTACAATTCGTCTACCAATACAACCGATTGATAATGACGCAATAGCCACAGCAATACACACCATCCTTACGTATCTGGAGAAGAGGGATGCTTATGTGAGAATGCTGTTCTTGGACTACAATTCAGCATTCAACACCATCGATCCATCCAGGCTCGACAGGAAGCTCAGAGGCTCGGCCTTGACCCTGCCTTGTGCAGCTGGATCCTGGACTTCCTATCAGATCACTGGCAGGTGGTAAGAGTGGGCTCCCTCCCCTCTGACCTTCAACACAGGAGACCCTCAGGGCTGCGTACTAAGCCCCCTCCTTTACTCCCTATATATCCATGACTGTGTTGTCATCAACAGCTCCAATCAGTTAATTAAATTTGTTGACGACACTACACTGATTGACCTAATCTCAAATAATAATGAGGCAGTCTACAGAGAAGAAATCATCACCCTGACACAGTGGTGTCAAGAAAACAACCTCTCCATCAACGTCACAAAAACAAAGGAGCTGGTTGTGAATTACAGGAGGAATGGAGACAGGCTAACCCCTATAGACATCAATGGATCTGGGGTTGAGAGGGTGAACAGCTTTAAGTTCCTTGGCATCCACATCACTGAGGATCTCACGTGGTCTGTACACACCAGCTGTGTGGTGAAAAAGGCACAACAGCACCTCTTTCACCTCAGATGGTTGAAGAAGTTTGGTATGGGCCCCCAAATCCCAAGAACTTTCTACAGGGGCACAATTGAGAGCATCCTGACTGGCTGCATCACTGCCTGGTATGGGAACTGTACCTCCCTCAACCGTAGCACTCTGCAGAGAGTGGTGCGGACAGCCCAGCACATCTGCAGATGTGAACTCCCCACCATTCAGGATATTTACAAAGACAGGTGTGTATAAAGGGCCTGAGGGATCATTGGGGACCTAAGTCACTCCAACCCCAAACTGTTCCAGCTGCTACCATCTGGGAAACAGTACTGCAGCATAAAAGCCAGGACCAACAGGCTCCGGGACAGCTTCTTCCACCAGGATATCAGACTGATTAATTCACACTGATACAATTGTATTTCTATGCTATATTGACTGTCCTGTTGTAATACTATTTATTACAAATTACTAAAAATTGCACATTACACATTTAGACAGAGACGTAACCTAAAGATTTTTACTTCTTATGTATGTGAAGGATGTAAGTAATAAAGTCAATTCAATTCAATACAACAACAATAGACCCAACACTTCCCCTGTGGTACTCCAGAAGTCACAGGCCTCCAGACAGAGAGGCAACCATCTACAACCACTTTCAGGCTTCTTCAGTGAAGCCAATGTGCAATCCAATTTACTATCTCATCTTCAATGCTAAATGACTGAACCTTCTTGACCAGCCTCCCATGTGGGACCTTGTCAAAGGCCTTGCTTAACTCCATTGAGACAGCATCCACTTCCTCAGCTTTCCTGGTAATTTCCTTGAAAAATTGAATAAGATCGGTTAGACATGACTTATATATGTGGCTAAAGATATTTTAAATATCTCTACTAGAGCCCCTACAAGCCTCCCACAGGATCTGAGGGATCACTATGTCAGGCCTTGGGGATTTATCCACCCTAATTTGCCTCAAGACAGCAAACACCTCCTCCTCTGTAATCAGTATAATGACCTTGCTACTACATTGTCTCACATCTATAGATTCTGTATCCATCTCCTGAGTAAATGCAGATACAAAAAAAATTAATTTAATACTACCCCATCTCTTTCAGTCCCACGCTTAGATTATTATTCTGATTTTCCAGAAGTCCAATTTTGGCCCTTGCTATTCTTTTTCTCTTAATATAGCTGTAGGATCCCTGAAGATTCTCCTTTATCTTGTTTGCTAGAACAACCTCATCTCTTCTTTTAGCCCTCTTAATTTCCTTCTTAAGTGTTCTCTTGCATTTCTTATATTCCTCAAGTACCTCATTTGTTCCTGTCTGCATTTACTGCTCTACACCTTTTATTTTCTTAACCAGGGCCTTAATATCTCTCAAAACCAAGATTCCATACACCTGTATTCTTGCTTTTTACTCTGACAGAAGCATGCAAACTCTGTACTCTCAAAATTTCACTTTTGAAGGCCTTCCACTTACCAAGTACACCTTTGACAGAAAACAGCCTTCCCAATCCACACTTGCCAGATCCTTACTGATACCAAAAAATATTCTCCAATATAGAATCCCAACCTAAAGATCAGAACTATCCTTCTTCATAATTATTTGGAAACCTATGGCATTACCATCACTAGATGCAAAGTGTTCTCCTAAAACAAGCTTCTGCCACCTGCCCCGTCTCATACCCTAATCGGGGATCTAGTATCACTCTCTCTCTAGTTGGGACTTCTATATACTGATTAAGGAAACTTTCCTGAATGCATTTGACAACATCCATCCCATCTAGTCCTTTTGCAGTATGTGAGTCCCAGTCAATATGTAGAAAGCTAAAATCATCTACCATCACAACCTTAGGTTTCTTGCAACAGTCTGAGATCTCTCTACAAACTTGTTCCTCTAAATCCCTCGGACCATTGGGTGGTCTAAAATATCCCATTAATGTAGTCATACATTTCTTAGTTCTACCCATAAAGCCTCACTAGATGAGCTCTCTGGTCTGTCCTGACTGAGCACTACCGTGACATTTTCCCTGACCAGTAATGCCATCCTTCCCCCTTTAATCCATCCCACACTTACATGGTTAAAACAATGGAACCCCAGAACACTGAGCTGCCAGTCCTGCCCCTCCTACATCTAAGTCTCACTAATGGCTACAGTATCATGATTCCTTGCCCTAAGCTCATCTGCCTTTCCTACAATACACCCTGCATTGAAATATGTGCAGCTCACCATGCTCAATCTCTTGATCCCTGACCTTGTGTATAGGCTTAACAACATCTTTCTCCATAAACTCTCCACTTTCTTTTCTGGTGCTCTGGTTCCCATACCCCTGTAACTCCAGTTTAAGTACCCACCCCTCCTGTGCTGTACTAGCAAACTATTAGGATATTAGTCCCCCTGCAGTTCAGGTGCAGACTGTCCCTTCTGTACAGGTCCCAACTTGCCTGTGATCCAATAGTCTGAAGCCCTCCCTCCTGCAGCAACTCCTTAGACACATGTTAGACTGTATGATCTGAAACCATGTAGAGACTATAAAAGTGAATCTGTGGAACTGATTTCCACAGACAGCTATGGAGACAAAGTAATTGGGTGTATTTAAAATGGAGGTTGATAGGTTCTTGATTAGTAAGGTCACTAAAGGTTACGGGGAAAAGCATGATAAAAGGGTTGAATGGGATAATAAATCAACCATGATGGAATGGTGGAGCAGACTCACTGGGCCAACTGAACTAATTCTGTTTCTGTGTTTTATTGTCTTATCATCTTATGGACATAGGATCTACCCAAGTTGGGGCCTTTGCTTAAGATCACATCAGAAAGGTAGCATCTCTGACTCCCACAATACTGCACAGGCTAGATTCTGTACTCAAGACCTTTTGACAGATGTAATAAAGAAAAAAAATAGTCTTGATATGAGCTCCTATTTCTTCTCCATCAATGACCACCTACTTCGATCTCAACATCATCGACCACTCCTAATGTCTCTCTATGCTGCTAAAGCTAGCATTATGTTTTCAGATTGGAGGTGATGGCTGGTACTTGACACTCTCAATAAATAAAGTGAAAAGTATGAGTGATTCTAAAGTATGTAATGTTTCAAGAAGAGAGTGATGAAGGTATTGATTATTGAATTGGATTTGAAGAGCTTTTAGGAATTACTCTTGTTTCTCTGGTCTTGACAGGTAGCAAGTGGGCTGATGATAGCTGTGGGGATCTATTCAAAAACAGCGGTGGAAGGAGGTAAATCTTAAATCTCACAGTAAAATGCCAATAACCTGCTGTCAGACTTTTCAGAAATCCCAGTGGTTCAGAACCTCACCCACAAAGTGCTGATTCCTGTTTTCCATTGAATGTATTGGGTCCCCAGTTCCTGTTTTCATTTTAATGTACTGTGTCCCTGTTACTGTATTCCCTCTAATGTAATAAGGCCCAAGTTACAGTGTTCCCTCTGATGTACCTGCGGTCCAGTTCTTGTGTTCACTTCAATGTACCAGGGCCCCAGTTCCTGTTTCCCTTATCAGGACCTTAATTCCTGCTTCCTTTTGATGTTCTAGGGCTCCAGTTCCTGTGCTTGCTTTAATGTACCAGGGCCCCTGTTGCTATATTCCCCACATCGGGCCCCAGTTCCTGTTTCCCTTTAACATAATAGGGCCCTCTTTCCTGTGTTCCCTTTGATGTACTGGGGCCTGTTTCCTGTGTTCCCTTTGATGTACCGGGCCCTGTTTCCTGTGTTCCCTTTAATGTACTGGGCCCAAGTTCCTATGTTCCCTTTGATACACTGGGGCCATAGTTCCTGTTTTCCCTTCAATGTACAAGGCCCCAGTGATGCACCATCAATAACTCACACTGAGACGTAGGCGAGATATCGGCTTTTATTGACTGGAAGAAGGAACCAGGAGTGAGTGTCTATCATACAAGGTCCTGGAGACTGAGGCCGAGCGTCAGGCCGCAGGTCTCCTTTATACAGGGGCCTGTGGGAGGAGCCACAGGAGCAGTCAGCAGGGGCGTGTCCCGACAGGCACATAGTTCACCACACCCAGTTTGTTCCCTTTAATGTACCGGGGTCCCAGTTCCTGTGTTCCCTCTCCCCCACAGCAGTCCTGTTTCCTGTGCTCCCTTCAATGCATTGGGCCCAGTTTGTTTGTTCCCTTAATGTGCTTGAGTCCTCGTCCCTGCACATTATGTCACACTGGGGCATCAGTTCCCATGCTCTTCTGAAACTCACCTGGTTCTGTTTTCTGTACCCCTTTGGAACTTGCTGGTTTCACTGGAAAGTGTACCTTACTGTGTACCCTCTTCAAAAAATGTGAATTGTAAGTGTTAGTAGGAATAGCATCGAATTGGCCAGAAAATCTACTAGTCTGACACTACCAAAGTTCTGAGTATGTCTAATTAATTGTGCTCTACTGTGCAATGAACACAGTAAAGCTGGAGCGCACAGGTTTGTTACGGAAGGTAATTCATTAATGATACAAATTGCTGATGTAATAAACAATCTACTGCTATTTAACTCTGATAGCATGTGTCCAATAAACACTGTGTCCCCATTCCATAAATTAATAACACGTGCAGAGAACATAAAATTAATCTGCAGATGCTGGAAAGAGGTTAGAAGCTCATCAAGGTTAGAGAGGAGAACTGCTTCAAGTTTGGTCCTGACAAACAGTTCAAAAGCACAAACAGGAGAAGATCTGCAAATGCTGAAAATCCAAGACAACACACACAAAATGCTAGAAGAACTCAGCAAGTCAGGCAGTATCCCAGGAAATTGATAAATCTCAGATGCGGCCTGACCAGCTGTATATTTCCAACATTTTCTATTTTTATTAAAAAATATAGGGGATGGGGGAAAGTGCATGCAGTGATAAAGCCTCAGATAAGGATCTCAGATTTAGTGCATTGTCAGGGTTACTACGTCCTTTGGTATTCTGTGCTGTTTTGTGGTTCCCCTCTCCACACCACCTCCCCTTAAAAGCAAACTGAAAGATTATACTAAGCTGGTGTTTGAAATAACAGGCAATTTATTAAAAAGCTGATGCTCACCAGGAGACCAGTCAAAGCTGATCTAACTGACTGTGAATTTGGCACAGCTTTTACATTCTCAGTTGAAGAGATTACCAGTAAAGCTCCATTTTGATAATAAAATGGTGGCAACAGAAGACTTAATTAAGCATCAGACTAGGGTCTGATTACAGAATAAAATGATTATCTGCAGGTCTAACAGTAAATCCAATCTACTATTACAAAAAGTAATAACTAGTGAAGTTCCTGAAACTTGGGTGTCTTTGTTGCTGCATTCCATGCCTCTACTTTCATGCTTTGTCTCCAGTTCCCTGTTACCGCATTAGCACAATTCACATCCCTATTTACTCGGCTTTTTATATCAAAATAAACTTAATTTATAATAAAAATATTACAAAAATAAACCATGCAATGCCTTTAGTTTCTGAATTTTATCGATAATACTTTCAGCACTGATCCGTTACATTCTCTAAAGACAATAGGACTGCAGGCACTTACGAGGTGCCCTTCAGTGCTACACTGAATAAAACAAATTCTTTTAGTAGCCCTCACTAGTCTTTCCCCTACAACACACCTAAACAGGAAGTGTTGGAATACATAGCAGGTCAGGTAGCATTACTAGGAGAGGATGAGAATTAATGTTTGTCTTTCCGTGGAGAAAGAAGAAACTGAGAAAGGAGGTAGAAAAAGAAGCAGGTTTTAAGATGTAGTGAACCTTAAAACCTGTTTTAACTTTAACAATACTTGGTGTTCCAAGTTCGAATGAAACACCATTAACAGATCGCTTCCAACAACTTCCTCATTTGCATTTCCATTATCTTTAGCACCCCATCCTCTTAATCAACAACCCATCACAATCATCTGCCCTAAACCTCCAAATCAGCCACACAATTACCCCACCCTTATCTGTGTGACCACTCTCATCCACCACTTCAGACTCTTGAATGGGCCTCTTTTATGTTAACATGGATGCTTGACCTCATCATCTATCCCATTATCATCCAGCACTTTGTTTCCCTGCAGCTGTTACACTTCATCCTGCATTGTTGTTGTCTCAGCTTGCTCTACCTCAGTGCACAGTGTAATGATTTAACCTTTATAGACAGCTTGTAGGACACACTATTCACCACATCTTGGTTCATGAAACGATAATAAAGCAAAACCAACCTTCTCTCTGATTTCTTCATTCCCTTAAGAAATTCTCCCTTCAGTTCACTTTAAACTACATCCTCCATCATCCATAGTTCAAGGGATTGCAGAGAGAAGTTGCATTCTCTTGCAATTATTGCCTTGGGATTCCAGCAACAGAGACTCTCCTCAGGAATCCTCATATCAATGGGCCAATCCAAAACTTCCCACTTGTCACTGTTATTGCATGCCTGATTGAGTGTATTCCATTTAAAATGTGTGGCCAAAGTACTCCTACACTTGCCCCACTCTCCATTTTAATACATTTGGGCAATATTAGCTTTCCCTAAATGCCCCTAAGAAGAGGACTTGGAAAAGTTAATGACTGGACTGCAGCTTTCTTTGTTGTAAAGGTACACTCAGCAGCCACCTTATTAGTTACAGGAGAGAACCCGGTGCAGTCTTCTGCTGTCGTAGTCAAGTCAAGTCACTTTTTATTGTCATTTCAACTATAATTGCTGGTATAATACACAGTAAAAACATGACACTGTTTTTCAGGACCATGATGTTACATGAAACAGTACAAAAATCAGACTGAATTATGTAAAACACAACACAGAAAAAAACTACACTAGACTACAGACCTACCCAGGACTGCATAAAGGGCACAAAACAGTGCAGGCATTACAATAAATAATAAACAAGACCATAGGGCAGTAAGTTGGTGTCAACTCTGGGTATTGAGGAGTCTGATAGCTTGGGGGAAGAAATTGTTACATAGTTTAGTCGTGACAGCCCGAATGCTTTGGTGCCTTTTCCCAGATGCAGGAGGGAGAAGAATTTGTATGAGGGGTCCTTCATAATGCTGTTTGCTTTGCAGATGCAGCGTGTAGTGTAAATGTCCGTAATGGCGGGAAGAGAGACCCCGATGATCTTCTCAGCTGAACTCACTATCCACTGCAAGGTCTTGCGATCCAAGATGGTGCAATTTCAGAATCAGGCAGTGATGCATCTGCTGAGCATGCTCGTAATATAACCCCTGTAGGATGTGGTGAGGATGGGGGGGGGGGGGGGGGGGGGTTGGAGATGGACTTTCCTCAGCCTTCGCAGAAAGTAGAGACGCTGCTGGGCTTTCTTTGCTATGGAGCTGGTGTTGAGGGACCAGGTGAGATTCTCCGCCAGGTGAACACCAAGAAATTTGGTGCTCTTAACGATGTAGCTCATCCACATCAAGGTTCGACATACTGTGTGTTCAGAGATGCTTTTCTGCACATCACTGTTGTAATGTGAGTTACTTTTGCCTTCCTGTCAGCTTGCACTAGTCTTGCCATTCTCCTCTGACCTCTGTAGTTAACAAGGTATTTTCACCCACAGAACTGTAAGATCATTCTCTGCAAACTCTAGAGACTGCTGTGCATGAAAATCCCAGGAGATCAGCAGTTTCTGCAATACTCATATCACTTACATGGTGCCAACAACCATTCCAAGGGTCAAAGTCACTTAGATAGCATTTCTTCTCCATTCTGATGCTTGGTCTGAATAGCAACTGAACCTCTTCTTCTTCCTCCTCCATTTCTGGCAGTTTAGATGCATTTAGGCATATTACTGCCCTGGCAGGATGTATAATTAGTTACAGAGTTTCAAGAAATTCAAATTCTCGAGTATACGTAGAAACAGAATAATAAACTTTTCAATCAGATGGTGGTTCTCTTGGTGGTCAAACAAAGATTTAATAGAAAAACAAAATACATTTAAGTCAGACAGCCTCTTGAACAATATGCTTCTTTCAATTTTATATTGATTACAACTCAGCAAAACATGCTGAACTGTCTCTGGACTACCAGTCACATAATCCAGTTGGATGTTTTCCTATTATCTTTAAGTAATAGTTTAGCCCACAATGCCCCAACCTAAGTTTGTTAATTTCACATTATCATCTCTGATTTAAAGGGTAACAGTCTGAGACCTTTTCAACTAGTGGGTGACTAGAAAAGAAAGGCCTTCCCTTTAATTTATTTTTTCCAATCCTCCTCCCATTGCTTCTCTATACCTTTTTTTAATCTTACTTCTCAATTCTGCTCTGCCTAAGGGTATTCTAATTCCTACTTGCCCACTCTGTAAGGAAGACTTTGCAATGCCATCCACAATTTCATTTCCTTCCACCCCAGCATGCCCAGGTATCCATGTAAATCTGACTTCACAACCCATCTTCCCTACTCTAAACAAAACTAAGGGAATCTCAATAACTATGTCAGGACAAGCTTTTGATTTATTCCCTTTTATAGCCTCTAAGGCAGCAGCAGAATCGGAACAGATGACAACCCTGCATGGTCGAGAGTCTTCTATCCACCATAAGGCCCAGAGGTTTGCTAATAATTCTGTTGCAAAGACAGAAACACCGTCTGAAACCCAGTGACCAACCTCAACTCCAAGTTGAGACACGTACGTCCCAAATCCTGCATTACTGCTCTCTGGGTCCACTGAGCCATCGGTAAAAATCTTCAGATAAGATCCCCATTTATTATTTAAATACTCATTTACGATCGCTGTTGAAAGTGCTCTGCTTCCTTGAAGCTGAAAAAGGAGGAATAGGTCTACACTTGGTTCTGGCAAAAGCCAAAAAGGAACAGGTGGCAAGCAAATTTTGTCAGCTGTGTCTTCCTCAATCAGTTTCAATTTCACAGCCCAGCTATTAACCAAATCTAAAAATGAATATCTTTAATTTTACTTTGGTGCTCTGATGTCTCCTGCAAAAGACATTTTGATGGACAGCTGTGATTGAAGCCATTTAGTTTTGCCCAATACTGCAGGTCCAACTTAAGTTGTCTTAAATGTAGAGGTGCTTCTCCCATCTCCACGCATAATGCAGGGACTGATGTTGTTCTGAAAGCTCCACAACAGAGTCTAAGTGCTTTGGACCACAGTGTCTAATTCTCCAAGCACTGCCATAGCATCGGAACCATAAGCAATACAACAAATTACTGATCTAATCATAGCTAGATATATTAAGTACATAGTTTCCCGCCCCGCTCCCCAGTCACATCCAGCAATACTTATGACAATTAAAACTTTCTCACACTTTCCTATTGTTTTATCTATATGAACCCTCCAAGTGAGTCTCATCAAATCAGACACCTAAAAACTTGAATACCTTGACTCTTCCTAATGGAGAACCATATAGACACAATTCACAATCAGGAATCTTTCTTCTAAAGCCAAAAATCATAACTGAACTTCTTGACCATGCCTCCATAACACATTAATAACACTTAATTGTTGCCACGTGATTTGTTGATTAGATATTTGCATTAAGGAGCAGGTGTACAGGTGTATCTAATAAAATGGCCACTGAGTGTATTTCTACATGACTACAAGGTAAGGTCCAGGATTCCAATCTGATAAAGGTTCTCAGCCCAAAATCTGGACTGCTTATTCCTCTCCATAAATACTGCATGACATGCTGAGTTCCTCCAGGATTTTACATTTGTCCTCCTGGATTTCCAACATCTGTAGAATCTTGTGTGTCAGTGATAGTGTAAGATTGGTGCTGTATTTCCAAGTCAGGTGGCTTGGGACCCGAAGTGGAGCTTGCAGTTCAAAGCTGTCCTGTAGGGGGCACAAGCCGGCGAAGATCTGCAGATGCCAGGAATCCAAGGCAACTTGCACAAAATGCTGGAAGAACTCAGCAAGCCAGGCAGCATCCAAGGAAATTGATAAACAGTTTCAGGCTGAAGGAAATCAGTCTGAAATGTTGACTGTTTATTAATTTCCACAGATGCTGCCTAACCTGCTGAGTTCCTCCAGCATTTTGTGTGTGTTGTCCTGTAGAGGATGCTGGTTTGGGAGGTACTGGCAGACCAGCCTGGGAGTGCTGTTGCAGATGGAGATACTTGCATTCCTGTGTGGCAGTAGCAGAGGGAGTGAATGGTGAATGCTGGATAGGAATGAAGTGTTGCTTTGGCTTGGATGTGCAAGGCATACCTTCTGCCAATCAAGAGTTTGTAATTCCTCCATGCTTTTAACTCCTGCAACACTATTTCTACTATTAGTTGCAACTCCAGTACAACTGCTCCCTCATACACTGCCACTTCATCTTCACTTCATCTCCTTCATCTTCTTCAATCCACTCTCAAAGACAGAAACATGGGTTACCTTGCTCTTGAAGATCTCAGATAGATATTTGTTTCTTGATCATTCATAAAATAAACTTCTCAAGAGCCTTCCCCTAGGTGAGCTCTCAAGCCTTGCTCTGAGTTTTCAGTGCTCAACCATGAGAGCCTTTATACACTGCTCTTTGCTCAAGGTATATCAATGATTGAAGTTATGCAAACAAAATATTAGAGGAACTCACCAGGTCAAACAGCATCTAAGGAAAGTAATAAAGAGTCAATGTTTTGGGGTGAGACACTTCATCAAGTCCGGAATGGAAGAGGGAAAAAGCCAGAATAAGAAGGGAAGGAGTGTAAGCTAAAAGGTGAAGCCAAGTTTATGCAGGAGCAGGGATGGGGTGAGAAGTTGGAAGGTGATAGGTGGAAGATGTAAAGGGTTGAAGAAAAAAGAATCTGATAGGAAGGAGGTAGATCATGGGAGAAAGGGAAGGAGGAGGGGCACCAGGGAGAGGTGATGGGCAGGTGAAGAGAAGAGAATGGGTAAGAGGGGAGCCAGAATGGGGAATGAGAAAAGAGAGAAGGGGGAGGAGAGAGAAATTAATGGGAGTTATTGAAATCAATGTTCATGCCGTCAGGTTGGAAACTACTCAGATGGACTAAGAGGTGTTCAAAGTTAACTTCTCCAACCTGAGAGTGGCCTCATCATGACCATAGAGGAGGCAATGGACAGACATGTCAGAATGAGAATGGGGATTGGAATTGAAATGGCTGGCCACCAGGAAATTCCACTTGTTGCAGATGTAGTGAAGGTGATTGATTTAAGTTTGAAGGTGCAGATTTAAATTACTATTTTAGTAAGTGTTGTGCCATACTGTCTCACACCCTGTTTGTATTATAGTTGCCTTTGATGTTCTTTTGCTGCAGCCTACCTTAAATCTTTCCGATGCAGGAGACTGCGGATGTTGGAATCTGGAGTAAGAACAAGCTGAGGAACTCAGCAGGTTGAGCAGGTTACCTGTAGAGGCAAAGGGTTGGTTAATATTTCAGATCCCAGCATCGTGTTCAAACCTTGCACTTTTCTTTCAGGTGCCGTGGATTCGCTGATAGCAGACCCTGCACTAATACTGATCATTGTGGGATGCTTAATATTCTGTATCACTTTCCTGGGCTGTTTTGGAGCTCTGCGCGATATTCAGATTCTGCTGAAAATAGTGAGTACCCAGCAATGTATGGTTATGCCTTTTGGTGGAAGGAATAAAGGCATAGACTATTTTCTAAACAGGGAGCAACTTCAGTAAGCTGCAAAGGGACCTGGGAGTTCTTGTAAAGATTAAATTGTCGGTTAAGTGGTGAGGAAGGCAAATGCAATGTTAGCATTCATTTCAAGAGGACTGGAATAGCAAAACCAAGGACGTATAAGGCATTGGTCAGACAGTGCTTTGAGCATTGGAGAGGGTCCAGTGAAGGTTTACAAGAATGATCCCAGGAATAACTGTTTAATGTATGAGGAATATTTGATAGTTCTGGGCCTGTACTCACTGGAGTTTGGAAGAATGTGTGGGATCTATTTGAAGCCCATTGAATATTGACAGGCCTAGATAGAGTGAATGTGGACAGAATGTTTCCTATCATGGCTAAGTCTAGAACCAAAGGACACTGCCTCAGGATAGAGGGAAGTCCATTTAAAACAGAGATGAGCAGAGGTTTCTTTAGCCAGAGGGTGGTGAATCTGTGGAATTTATTGCTATAGACGGTTGTGGAGGCCAATCATTGTATATTTAAAAAGGAGGTTGATAATTTCTTAATTAGTAAGGGTGTTAGAGGTTATGAAGAGAAGGCAGGAGAATGGGGTTGAGAGGGAAAATAAATCTGCCATGATAGAATAGAGGTGCAGTTTCAATGGGCTGAACAGATTAATTTTGTTCCTATGTCTTATGGTCTAATGTATGTGTTATGAAATTTGCTGTTTTCCAGCAGCATTACAGTGCAAGGCATAAACATTTACTATGTAGCTACAAAATAAATGAAAATCAAGTTATTGGGTATATGTAAAGCAGAGATTGACAGGTTCTTAGTTGGTAAGGGTGTCAAAGGTTCTGGGGAGAAGGCAGGAGAATGGTGTTGGGAGGCATAATAAATCAGCCATGATGGAATGGTGAAGACTTGATGGGCTGAAAGGCCTAATTTTGAAGTTTGAATTGCTTTGTTTCCGCTTATTTAACTTAAGGTGTATTTGCCAAGTTATAGAATCTGTTTCAAGCTCCTCTTCATTTTAATTATATCTAAGGTAATCTAATGAAGGAACAAATCTAACAGTGATGCAAAAATAACAGCAGAAGTACAAGCAAAGAACTTCATGAGCTTAAACATCCCAAGGTGTAATTACTGGAGTCAGGAAGCACGATATCCAATAGAAGGCATTCATAGAAAGCAATGAGTAAATTACCAGATAGAGACCTAGGAACAGGAGAATGTCAAATAACCTATTAAGCTTATTCCATGATTCATTGAAATCTTGGTTGATCTGTGTTATAATTTTATTAACTGGCTTTTGCACCATAGTGGTTAATAAAAACCTTTATTTGTTTCATGTAGAAGTAATAACATCCACACCATCAATTGCCATTTGTGGAAGAGAGTTTCAAAATTCTCCTCCCCAATCCCATTCCGACATGTCAGTCCACGACCTCCTCTCCTGCCATAGTGACTCCGCTCTCAGGTTGCAGGAACACCTCATATTCTGTCTGGTTAGCCTCCAATCCGTTGGCATGAACATTAGTTTCTCTAACTTTCAGTGATTCCACCCCCCTTCCTGTTTTTTCCATTCCTCACTCTGGCTACCCTCTCTCCTTTTCTCTTCTCTTCACGTGCCCATCACCCCTCTCTGGTGCACCCTCCTCCCCTTTATTCCATGATCCACTCTCCTCTCCTATTGGATTCCTTCTTCTTCAGCCCTTTAACTTTTCTACCTATCACCTACCATCTTCTTACCTCATTCCCTCCTCTCCCACCCACACCCCTTCACCTGGCTTCAGCTAACACCTGCCAGCTTGTACTCTCTTCCCTCCTCTTCCACCTTCTTATTCCAGCTTCTTCCCCCTTCCTCTCCAGTCCGGATGAAAGGTCTCAGCCCAAAACATAGACTGTTCATTCAAGATGTTGGCTGAAACCTGGTGGGTGTGCAGTACGCCCTGCCAGGGGTGCTGGTAGAGGCAAGATATATTTGGAACATTTAAGCGCATGGATGATAGATGGATGATGATGTAGGAAGGATGATTTGGATTGATCTTAAAAGGGGCAGAACATTGTGAGCTAAAGGGTCTGACTCTTGCTCTGTTCTGTGTTGTATGATATTTTTTCCCAGGTTTAACATTAAGTTGATATTCTTTCTCTCCATGGCACCCCACACTGTATAAACGGAACCTTGAATTTGTATTGGCAGTTCCTGTGGACTCTCCTGATCATTCTGCTACTTCAAGTAACAGTTGCTATACTTGGCTTCATATTCTCTGAAAAGGTAAATTGAATATTCAACTATTTTTGTCTTTTTTTGTGCTTTTGCATTATTTAGCTGGTACAAAGAGAACAAACTATCCATCCCATGGTTATAGGATGAGGGCTGTAGAGAGAGGGTTTCACACTACATGTATTGCCCATGGCTAGCCATGCTGGTTCTTCTAGATTTGCTGCTAGTTTCCAGGAGAGCATAAAAAGTTTTCAAAGAGGTTTGGACCTGTTAAGCTCCCAATCAAAAAGATGGCAGATAGAGTACAATGTGAGGAAAAGAGAGATTGGGCACAATTATGGGAAGAAAGAAGACAAAATGTATTTTTTATATGGGATGAGCAAACAAATGCTGGTGTGTTGAGGGACCTTGGTACCTGGTTCATGAGAATCAGAAAGTAAACTTAAGGTACAGAAGATACTCAAATGATCATTTGGCCTTTATTGGAAGAAGAGTGGAATACTAAAGAGTGAGCAAGTCTTGCTGCGGTTGTGAAGGGCTTTGTGATATCTCATACAGTTTCTATGCCAGAATGCAGAGCTGCGGATGGAATTATGAAGAAGTAGACCCAGCCTCTCTTGTGGAGAACCTGATTCTGCCTGAGTGGCTGTGCCATTCACAAATGGAGTGTGCACCAGTGTAAATCAGAGGCATGGAGACCACCCTGAGTCCTCTATGCACACTCCTGTCAATCCATGTAAAAGGAGTACAGAGAACCTCAGACAGAAAGTGGAAATGTTCTGCCCAGGTTTCTGAAGAAATGCAATCACAAGACGTGCAGTATTACTCATTCACAGATAAATAAACAAACAGGCATAAGGATTTTGTTTGCCTCATTCGGTCTATTTTTCCATGAGAATGAAACCATTTGGTCTTCCTGTCTGTTTACTCTCAGGGACTTAACCAACAGCAGTGTTGAGGATCCAACCAGAACATATAGGAAGTACACATGTTCTCTTGAAAGATCATCTACCTGAAACATATCTCTCTCCACAGATGCTGCTTGACCTGCTGAGTATCTCCAGAATTTTCTATCTTTTTTTTCCAATTTCCTGCATCTGCAATGTTTTGTTTTCCAATAATTCCACAAAGATTAAACTGTTTCTAAATTTTATTTCATTTGCTTCAGGTGGAAAAGAAAGCAGTAGCATTACTGGAGAAAGGAATTATCAGATACAGGGATGATCTGGATCTGCAGAATCTCATTGATTATATCCAGAAAAAGGTATTGGTTCTTCCATCTTGGTGACCATAGATTCAATTATGGCCTTTGAGTTTCAGTGGAATAATTTAAATGTGACAGCATTGCAATACAATAGAGTATTTAAGCATCTTTTGGGTTGCAGAGTGGAGATGTGACTCTACCAAAGGAGGTGTAAGGCGCTCCTTCCCTCTGCTAGCCTGTAGGTCACCCCTGGGCAAGGTTTAGCACCTCCTTAGCCCCCCGATCAGGGTCACGTAAGCATTGGGAGCGGATGGTAGATGGTCATACGAGCAGCTGGTCCGTATCACAAGTCCTTGTTGGGTGACAGCTGATGCCAGACAGACAAACTCTGAAGAGTATTGATAATGGCTGGGATCACCTGTCTTGTAAAGACACTGCCAAAAAGAAGGCAATGGCAAACCACTTCTGTAGAAAGTTTGTCCAGAACAATCATGGAAAGATCATAATTGCCCACATCATACCACATGGCATGTAACAAACAAATGAAGCATCTTTTAGGATTTATTGTACTTGTTTCTTAACCTCGGGTACTTATGCAGTTTGGATGTTCTAAGATTCCTCCCAGGTAGCAAGTATTTGTGGGTGGTTGAATAATTGGCTACTGCAAATTAGCTGAGTGGAAATTAACCAAAGGGGAGTTGATGGGCACGTGGGAGAGGATAGGCTGTGAGACTGTAGGGAAATGAGGCAAGGGTGAATAGGATTGGTGGGATGGTCTTGCAGGGAGCTGGCACTGAGCCAATGGACTGAATAGCCCCATGTTTCTTAAGGAGCCTTGAGAAGACTGTTCTTGATTCCTGCTTGTAGAAAACAAACTTCTTATCATTGGAGAAATATTAATTCAATATCTGGTTCAAAAATAAGCTAGCTCTACAGAGTTTGATGTGGTACTTTTGACTAAACCTCACCAATAGTTCGAGAGCTCCAGAAGGAAGACACTGGAGGCCTCCCCACAAAAAGAGGCAAGGCTTCAGTGCTTCAGAAGGACTTAGACAGGTTAGGAGAATGCGCAAAGAAATGGCAGATGGAATACAGTGTCAGGAAGTATATGGTCATGCACTTTGATAGAAGAAATGAAATGGTTGACTATTCTCTAAACAGAGAGAAAATACAAAAAAACTGAGGCACAAGGGGACTTGGGGTCCTTGTGCAGGATTCCCTAAAGGTTAATTTGCAGGTTGAGTTGGTGGTGAAGAAGGCAAATGCAATGTTAACATTCATTTCCAGAGGACTAGAATATACAAGCAAGGATGTAATGTTGAGACTTTATAAGGCACTGTGAAGCCTCACTTGAGGTATCGTAAGCAGTTTTGGGCCCCTTATCTTTGAAAGGATGTGCTGAAACTGGAGATGTTTCAAAGGAGGTTCACAAAAATGATTCCAGGATTGAATGGCTTGTCTTATGAAGAGCGTTTGATGGCTCTGGAGTTGTATTCACTAGAATACAGAAGAATAAGAGACCTCATTGAAATCTATTGATGCTGAAAGGCCTTGATAGAATGGATGTGGAGAGGATGTTTCCTATGGTTGGAAAGTCTAAGACAACTTCAGAATAAAGGGTGCGTTCTCTCAGAATGGAAATGAGGAGGAATTTCTTTAGCCAAAGAGTGGTGGATCTTTGGAGTTATTTGCCACAGGCAGCTGTGAGGACAAGTCTTTATGTATATTTAAGGCAGAGATTGATTGGTCAGGGCATGAAGGGATAAGGGGAAAGGGCAAGAGATTGGGCTGAGAGGATAATTGGATCAGCCGTAATGAAATGGCAGAGCAGACTCTATGGGCAAATGACCTATTTCTGCTTCTATATCTCATGGTCTTATGGTCTTCAGGTCACACTCCAAGTTCTGCCCTCATGTCCCTATGGAAACATTGGACTGCTCTAAGGGAAAACTTCTAAAAGGGATTAAAGGGGGTTTTTCACATAGGGGATGGTGAGTATTTAGAATGAGCTGACCAAGGATGTGGTAGAGCTCGTGTTCAAAGTGAGTTCATTAGCAAAGTACATTTGTAGCGGTGTGCTACATGCAGCGCCAAAATTACGACATGGAGTCGGTAACCGCAGTCGAAGAAAAACTTTATTCGAAATCCTCAGCCTCACTTTTAAGCCTCCCTCAACCTGCCCCCATGGCGCAGAGGCTCCAAAGCTCTGTGCTCGCAAACCCCAGTAGGCTATCTCCCTTAGCCGGAAAGCTGGCTAATTGTGAGCCGGTTCGGATGTGCCAAGAAATGGGTCGCCACATAACCCCCCCCCCCCCCCCCAGAACTGGCGATACACCCCGCAATGTCCACAGTCTGGGCCGGAACCTGCTTGGGAGGTCGGCCTCTGCGCCGAGGTGCTGGAAACTCGACCGCTTGCGCCAGGTCCACATGGGCCGGTTTGAGTCGGTCCACCTTGAAAACCTCCTCTTTCCCCCCAACGTCCAGCACGAACGTGGACCCGTTGTTCCAGAGCACCATAAACGGCCCCTCGTAGGGCCGCTGCAGCAGTGGCCGATGCCCGCCCCTTCGTACAAACACAAACTTACAGTTCTGTAGGTCTTTGGGTACGCAGGTCGGGTGCCGCCCGTGCTGTGAAGTGGGTATGGGAGCCAGGTTACCGAGCTTCTCGCGTAGTCTGCCCAGAACTGCTGCGGGATCTTCCTCTTGCCCCCGTGGGGCTGGTAGGAACTCCCCGGGGACGTCCAGGGGCGCGCCGTATACCAACTCGGCCGACGAGGCGTGCAGGTCGTCTTTGGGTGCTGTGCGGATGCCGAGTAGGACCCAGGGAAGCTCGTCTGCCCAGTTGGCTCCTCACAGGTGGGCCATGAGGGCCGACTTCAGGTGACGGTGGAAACGCTCCACTAGCCCATTCGACTGTGGGTGGTAGGCAGTTGTGTGGTGCAGCTGAGTCCACAAAAGTCTGGCCATAGCTGACCACAGGCTGGAGGTGAACTGGGCGCCTCTGTTGGAGGTAATGTGGGCCGGTACACTGAAGCGAGATATCCAGGTGGTGATCAGGGCTCGGGCGCAAGATTCGGAGGTGGTATCGGTGAGCGGGACCGCCTCTGGCTATCTTGTGAACCGGTCCACGATAGTCAGGCGGTGCTGCGCTCCGCGCGACACTGGCAAGGGGCCCACGATATCCACATGAATGTGGTCGAAACGCCGGTGGGCGGGATGGAACTGCTGCGGTGGGGCTTTGGTGTGCCGCTGCACCTTGGCCGTCTGGCAGTGCATGCACGTTTTGGCCCATTCACTGACCTGCTTGCGGAGTCCGTGCCAAACGAACCTGCTGGAAACCATCCGGACAGTTGTCCGGATGGAGGGATGCGCCAAGTTATGGAGTCGAAAACACGGCGCCGCCAGGCTGTCGGGACGACGGGACGGGGCTGGCCGGTGGCAACATCACAGAGTAGGGTCCTCTCACCTGGGCCTATGGGGAGGTCCTGGAGCTGCAAACCGGAGACTGCGGTTCTGTAACTCGGAATCTCCTCATCTGCCTGCTGTGCCTCTGCCAGTGCCTCAAAGTCTACCCCTTGGGAAAGGGCATGAACGGTAGGGCGAGAGAGCGCATCCGCCACGACATTGTCCTTATGCGAGACGTGCCGGACATCCGTCGTGTATTCAGAGATAATAGACAATAGGTGCAGAAGTAGACCATTCGGCCCCTCGAGTCTGCACCGTTGTAGGACAGGTGGCATTGCTGGCGGGACGACCAGGTGTCGGACGCTTTCGTAAACGCAAAGGTAAGCGGTTTGTGGTCCGTGAACCACAAAGGAAGTACCTAGGAAGTACCTGAAATGCCGGATTGCCAGGTAGAGCGCCAACAGTTCCCAGTCGAAAGCACTGTACTTGAGCTCGGGTGGCCGCAGGTGTTTGCTGAAAAACGCCAGGGGTTGCCAGTGACCTGCGATGAGTTGCTCCAGCACCCCACCGATTGCCCTGTTAGATGCGTCCACTGTGAGGGCGGTAGGGGCGTCCATTCTGGGATGTACTAGCATCACGGCATTCGCCAAAGCTTCCTTCGTTTGAAGGAAAGCGGCGGCGGACTCCTCGTCCCAGGTAATGTCCTTGCCCGGACCCGACATCAGGGCGAACAGGGGGCGCATGATCCGGGCAGCTGAAGGGAGGAAATGTTGGTAGAAATTGACCATACCTACGAATTCCTGAAGGCCTTTGATCGTGGTGGGTCGGGGGAAGTGGCGGACCGCATCTACCTTAGCGGGCAGAGGGGTTGCCCCGTCTTTAGTAATCCTGTGGCCCAGGAAGTCAATGGTATTGAGTCCGAACTGGCATTTGGCGGGGTTGATTGTAAGACCGTACTCACTCAGTCGGGTGCAGAGTTGACGGAGGTGGGACAGATGCTCCTGACGACTGCTGCTGGCTATGAGGATGTCGTCCAAATAGATGAACGCGAAGTCCAGGTCCCGTCCCACCACGTCCATTAACCGCTGGAATGTCTGTGCGGCATTCTTCAGGCCGAACGGCATACGGAGGAACTCGAACAGGCCAAACGGGGTGATGAGAGCCGTTTTGGGGACGTTGTCAAGATGCAGTGGGATTTGATGGTACCCTTGGACGAGGTCCACCTTGGAGAAGATCCGTGCGCCGTGCAGGTTTGCTGCAAAGTCCTGAATGTGTGGCACAGGGTAGCGGGCCGGTGTCGTTCAGCCTGTGGTAGTCGCCGCACGGTCTCCAGCCTCCCGTTGCTTTGGGCACCATGTGCAGGGGGGAGGCCCATGGGCTGTCGGACCGCCGGATGATCCTCAATTCCTCCATCCTCTTGAACTCCTCCTTCGCCAGTCGGAGCTTGTCCGGGGGAAGCCGCCGAGCACGGGCATGGAGGGGTGGTCCCTGGGTCGGGATGTGGTGCTGTACGCCATGTCAGAGCATGGCTGCCATGAACTGCAGTGCCAGAACCGATGGGAAATCCGCCAGGACCCTGGTGAAGTCGTTGTCGGACAGCGTAATGGAGTCTAGGTGTGGGGCTGGCAACTGGGCTGTACCCAGGGAGAACGTCTGAAAGGTCTCGGCGTGTACTAGTCTCTTCCTGGGCAGGTCGACCAGTAGGCTGTGAGCCCGCAAAAAATCCGCACCCAGAAGCGGTTGGGCTACGGCGGCCAGTGTGAAGTCCCACGTGAACTGGCTGGAGCCGAACTGTAGCTGCACCTGACGGGTGCCATAGGTCCTTACTGTGCTGCTGTTCACGGCACTCAGGGGGGGACCCGGTGCCCTGCTGCGGGTGTCGTAACTCGTCGGAAGTAAAACGCTGATCTCGGCACCGGTGTCGACCAAAAACCGGCGTCCCGACCTTCTATCCCACACATACAGGAGGCTATCCCGATGGCCAGCCGCCATAGCCATCAGCGGCGGCTGGCCCTGGCGTTTCCCGGGAACTTGCAGGGCGGGCGGCAACGGCGGGCTTCTGCGCCCCACCGCTGGTGGTAGAAGCACCAGTGTTCATTGGGCCGGGGGTTGGCAGGCTCTGCGGCTGGGCCTGGACTGGTTTGCTGCTGGGAGCGTGGCTGGGAGATCTGTGCGATGGACGCCCCGCTCACCTTTCTGGCGTTCCACAGCAAGTCCGCCCAGGCTGCCACCTTCCGGGGGTCGAGGAAATCCGCGTCGGACAGCAGCAGGTGTACGTCCTCGGGCAGCTGCTCCAGGAATGCCTGCTCAAACATGAGGCAGGGTGTGTGTCCGTCGGCCAAAGACAACATCTCATTCATTAAAGCCGATGGAGGTCTGTCGCCCAAGCCATCCAGGTGCAGTAAACGGGCAGCCCGCTCGCGCCGTGAGAGTCCGAAAGTCCTGAGGAGCAGGGCTTTGAATTCCGTGTACTTGCCGTCTGCCGGGGGCGACTGTATGAACTCCGTGACCTGGGCTGCTGTGTCCTGGTCGAGGGAGCTCACCACGTAGTAGTAGTGGGTGTCTTCTGAGGTGATCTGGCGAATGTGGAATTGGGCTTCGGCTTGCTAGAACCATAGGTTCGGTCGCTGTGTCCAGAAACCCGGCAGTTTCAACGAAACCGCATGAACAGAGGCGGCGTCGGTCATTTCTGGTCCAAAAATCGTTTGGACCGTCGGGGTCACCAATTGTAGCGGTGTGCTACACGCAGCGCTAAAATTACGACACGGAGTCGGTAACCGCAGTCGAAGAAAAACTTTATTCGAAATCCTCAGCCTCACTTTTAAGCCTCCCTCAACCTGCCCCCCTGTGGCGCAGAGGCTCCAAAGCTCTGTGCTCGCAAACTCCTGTAGGCTATCTCCCTTAGCCGGAAAGCTGGCTAATTGTGAGCCGGTTCGGATGTGCCAGGAAATGGGTCGCCACACATTCATATTACCATATACTATTTTGAGATTCATTTTGAAATACAATGGAATTTTATGAAAAACTACACAAAAACAAAGGCTGGCAAAAAACCAATGCACAAAGACAAACTGCAAATAAAAATAATACTGAGAATATGATTATAAAGAGTCCTTGGAAGTGAGTCTGTAGGTCATAGAATTAGTTTAGAGTAGTGGTGAATGATGTTTTCCATGCCTGTTCAGGAGCCTGTTGGCTATGGGACCTAAGGCTGATGGTAGAAGCAAGAGGACATGGCCTCAATGGTTTAGTCACATCCTCAAAAAATTCAGTCCGGCTCATAAGGCACATCGATGAAGGAAGAGCAGTAGATGTAGTGCATATAGTTTTCAGCAAGGCATTTCACAAAGTACCCCATGCAAGGCTTATTGAGAAAGTAAGGAGGCATAGGATCCAAGGGGACATTGCTATTTGGATCCAGAACTGGCTTGCCCACAGAAGGCAAAGAGTGGTTGTAGACGGGTCATATTCTGCGTGGAGGTCGGTCACCAGTGGAGGACCTCAGGGATCTGTTCTGGGACCCTTACTCTTTGTGATGTTTATAAATGACCTGGATGAGGAAGTGCAGGGAAGGGTTAGTAAATTTGCTGATGGCAGAAATGATGGGGTGTTGTGGATAGTTTGGAGGGTTGTCAGAGTTTACAGCAGGACATCGATAGGATGTAAAACTGGGCTGAGAAGCGGCAGGTGGAGTTCAACCCAAATAAGTGCGAGTGGTTCATTTTGGGAGGTCAAATATGATGGCAGAATATAGTATTAATGGTAAGACTTTGGCAGTGTGGAGGATCAGAGGGATCTTAGCGTCCGAGTCCATAGGACACTTAAAGCAGCTGCGCAGGTTGACTCTGTCATTAAGAGGGCATATGGTGTATTGGCCTTCATCAATCGTGGAATTGAATTTAGGAGCCGAGAGGTAATGTTGTAGCCAAATAGGACCCTGGTCCTATTGGAGACCACTTGGAGAACTGTGCTCAGTTGTGGTCGCCTCACTACAGGAAGGATGTGGAAGCCATAAAAAGGGTCCAGAGGAGATTTACAAGGATGTTGCCTGGATTGGGGAGCATGCCTTATGAGAATACGTTGAGTGAGCTCGGCCTTTTCTCCTTGGAGCGAAGGAGGATGAGAGGTGACCTGATAGGGGTGTACAAGATGATGAGAGGCATTGATCGTGTGGATAGTCAGAGACTTTTTCCCAGGGCTGAAATGGTTGCCACAAGAGGACACAGGTTTAAGGTGCTGGGGAGTAGGTACAGAGGAAATGTCTGGTTAAATTTTTTATGCAGAGAGTGATGAGTGTGTGGAATGGCTACCAGCGACTGTGGTGGAGACGGACAGATAGAATCTTTTAAGAGACTCCTGGATAGGTACATGGAGCTTAGAAAAATAGAGGGCTATGGGTAAACCTAGGCAATTTCTAAAGTAAGTACATGTTTGGCACAGCTGTGTGGGCAGAAGGGTCTGTATTGTGCTGTGGGTTTTCTATGTTTCTATGCTTCTAATGAAAGAACATTGTTTTAAGAGATAGGGAAAAGATTTAAAGGAGATCTGAGGGGGTAGGTTTTTCATTCATATAGAACAAACTGCCACAGGAAGCTGCATTTAAAACATGCAAATGACATTTAGGCAGATATATGGATTCCATCTGGGTAACCTCTGACCTGATGGCATAAATATTGATTTCTCCTCCTGAGTAAAAAAAATTGCTCCCCCTCCCTTCTTCCTCTATTCCCCAGTCTGGCCCCTTAACTCTTCTCACCTGCCTATCACTTCTCCCTGGGTCCTTTGCTCCTTCTCTTTCTTTTATGGTGCACTCTCCACTCCTCTCCCACCCCTTACCTTTCCCACCCACCTGGCTTCACCTATCACTTTCTAGCTATCCACCTTTCTGTGACATCTTCCACTTTCTTCCTCAGTCCTAAAGAAAGGGTCTAGGCCTGAAATGTTGGCTGTTTATTCATTTCCATAGATGCTGCCTGACTTGATTTCCACCAGCAATTTATGTGAGGTACTGGACATGGATAAGAAAGGTTTAGAGAGATATGGGCCAAATAGATGGAAATAGGACAAGTTTAGATGTGTTATTTGGTCAGGTTGGATGAATTGGGCCAAAGAGCTGATATCTGTGCTATATAACTCTACAACTCAATGAACTGAAGGAGTAACAATTCACTGCTTCCACTAACATTACGATGGTTTCATCTTTGCTGCTAACCATTTTCTGGTTTTCCCCTCTCAGTTATTTTCAATAAAGTCAAAGCACAAAACTAAAGAAATAACCTGATCCTTTGAGTTTACTGCATGCCCTGCCTGACAGTCCAAAAAGCCTCACTTCGGTCAATTAACCTACTCTTTGGAAGGTGGGAGGAAACCAGAGCCCCTGACCACATGGTCACGGGGAGAACATGCAAACTTCTGACAGACCAGCAGAAATGAATGTGTATCACTGAGCTGTAATAAGACCATTAAGACATAGCGTGTACTGGAAATAGAAGCAATTTTGATTATTAACATGCTTATCAAAGCAATAAATTAACAAGTTGTCCGCTGAACAATTATAAGTGTCCCCATTTTTCTTTTCCTTCAGTTCAAATGTTGCGGAGCATCGAGTTACAAAGACTGGTCGCAAAATATGTACTTCAGCTGTGTGGAAACCAACCCCAGCCTTGAACAGTGTGGTGTGCCATATTCCTGCTGCATCATGACTGCTAAAGAGGTGAGGGCAACTTACCTTGTACAGGGGCTCCCTGGGTTTTAGGTGACCTGGTTTACAGAAATGTGGCTTGTCACATATTTGCCCATACACTTGGTGGCCACTTTATGAGGTACACCTACACACCTGCTCACTAATGCAAATATCCAATCATCCAATCATGTGGCAGCAACTCAATGCATAAAAACATGATAAAGAGGTTCCGTTATTGTTCAGGCCAAATATCAGAATGGGGAAGAAATGTGACCTAAGTGACTTTGACCATTGAGTGATTGTTGGTGCCAGACAGGGTGGTTTGAGTATCTCAGAAACTGCTGATCTCATAGAATCTTCATGCACAACAATCTCGAGTTTACAGAGAATGGTGTGAAAAACAAAATACATCCAGTGAGTGGCAGTTCTGCAGGTGAAAACACTTTGTTAATGAGAGAGGTCAGAGGAGAATGGCCAGACTGGTTCAAGCTGACAGGAAGGCGACAGAATCTCAAATAGTCATGTGTATTGACAGTGGTATGCAGAAAACCATTTCTGAATGCACAACACATTGAAGCTTGAAGTGGGTTTCATGGCATTCAATAAGGATGTGTTACAGTATATCAAATCAAATCAAGTTTAAATATCATTCAAACCATTCATAGATCCAGCTGAGAGGGAGAGAGGGAGGGAGAAACGGTGCTATTGGTTTTAAGGAATATCTGTGTAACACACTGATGATGAATGTAAGAATGAAAGGTCTTGTATGATTCTTGTTAATAATATTTTATTATGAATAAAGTTTACTTTGATAAAATAACAATCTCAGATTGCTCTAAGCATGTGTAACCAGCCCTTGTTTTGGAAGTGGAGTCATTGATGTAAGTAGAGATTGTAGCATCACACAACTAATGAACACCAATGTAGTGATATTTATTTATTTATTTCTTATTTAGAGTTGCAGGATGGTAACAGGCCCTTCTGGCCCAGCTTGCCCAAGCCACCCAAATACACCCATGTGACCAACTAACCTACTAACCTGTACATCTTTGGATGTTGGGAGGAAACCAGAGCATGCAGAGGAAACTCACATGGTCACAGGGAGAGCAAATAAACTTCTTACAGACAGTGACGGGAATTGAACCAGGTTGCTAGTGCTATAATAGCATTATGCTAACCACCACACTACTGTGGTGCCCCATTTTACAGATAAATATTAAGCAGGAGCCCCCAGTAGCCATGGGCCACTGGACACAGATTACGTTTGCATAGGCAACCCCCGACCCTTTTATGGACTGAATGATTTTTAAAGTCTTTGATAGTTCTTTAACAAATGTCGGTCAGTTGTGCTTTCTTCTCCATAGGTGCTGAACACAATGTGTGGGTACGAGACTCAGCAGCTCAAGTTTTGGATGGCTCGGAAAAAGATCTACACTGATGGATGTTTGAACACTATTGTCCATTGGGGACATAAAAACCTGCTTCTGATTGGTGGCATTGCTCTTGGCCTGCTTCTCCTCGAGGTCTGTATCTCTCTTACTTCATCAACGCTGCACTTGTGGGCTTCCTTCCAGGCTCCAGCTCTGCCCTTGAACTGGGCCTTGCTTTTGTATCCCAATTCCAATCCCACTCTCTCTCCCTTGCATCGCTGCCTTTCCTACTATCACTTCTGCTGTTCCCAAGGATGCTTCCTCATTTTCTTTATTTCACATCTGTCCCTCAGCAACATCCTCCAAGGATATAGTGTAGGTTCCAAATGTGCATTGATGAAACTCAGCCCTAGTTTCTGTCACCTTCATGACCCTCCTTACATCCTCATACAGCCAAGCCTACGCCCACAGAAGATGCCAGAAACACTGAGCTTGAGATCAGGCGGCATCTGAGGGAAGAGAAACAGAGTCAATGATTCAGGTAGAGACCTTTCACCAGAACTGAAAGGACGGCAAATGAAGCTTGTAAAGATGTAGGAAGAGTGGGGTAGGATGTTGTCTCTGATAAAACCGGCTGTTACCATAGGGATAAGCTATAAAAATGTTATCTGGTGTTACGTATTCAGGCAACAATAAATATATGAGTTAGGCAAGGGTTTATTTAACAAATAACATGTTTATTAAACACTGAAAACAAACCCCCCAAAAGTAAACAAACACTAACATAACGGGAAATCAGCTGCTATGCGGCAGCTTAAACAGTTCTTAAAGCGATGCAGCTCAAACAGTTCTTAAAGCGATGTTGCAAAAACAGTTCTTTTAAGTAGGATTGCCACAAGTTAAAAATGCTCATGGTCCATTTAAAAGGAGAGACTTTATAAGACGATTTAAATTCTCTTTCACGTCGTTTTGCTTCGATCCCCGACGTCGAACTTTTCCCACGAAGAATTTACGAAACGGAACGAAACGGCTTAAAGGCACTGACCTTTCCTTTATCACACTGTCCTCAATCTTCTGCTATCCCGCAGAGATTAACACGAGAACAGTCAACGAATTCCTTCCGAATAAGGATTAAACAAGGTCGAACCCGTTTCACCGTCGAAAATGGATTCTCATCGATCTTTAACTCCCGAACTCTGATCTTCACTCTCCACTGATTCTCAACTAGCAGTATTGTAAAGAAACTGCTGGCAATGACCTTTTAAACTTTAGGCATTAGATAAAACTTCATCTTTCAACTAAACTGCGTCATCACATTAAATCACACAGTGGCATGAAGTCAACATGGCAAATCCAGCCACGAACTGCCCCTCCTCACAGGGTGGGGTCTTCCTTTTATAACCTGTAAAAAAAACCTGTCACATGATCTCTACTGGCGGGAAAATAACGTCACTCCACCATCACAAGACCATTACCTCAAGTCCAGTATAGCTTCAACCCCAGTCACGTGACAAGGGTACCACTGTCATGTGTCACGAGTCCATAACACTGGTCAGTGACTGAATGGGAGCAGTTTGACAGGGAGAGCACAGAAAAGAATCCAAACACAAACGTGTCTGGTCACATTGCAAACTTTTGGACTCAATATTGAATTCTGAAACTTCAGCTAACTTGATTACTGCTGTATCAGTCTTCCACCTGTAATATTAACCCAATTTTTTTCATTCTTTTCTTCTCCCCTCTGGTAGTTGAGGACATGCCTAGCCTGGCCTGCTGGGGATGAATTTTGTGACTCCTACATTCTTCTGTCACTGTCAAACTGTTCCCATTCACTCGCCGAGCAGATAACCTTGTCTACAACTTATCCTGTGGTCACCCTGGTGTTAGCCCATCAGAGACATTCACCCTCTCCAACCATGCTCACAGTTTAATGAGTTTCTAGTGTCTCCCTGACACAGTGTCTCGAACCTGAAATGTTTCTCTTCCCACAGATGCGGCCCAACCTGTTGAGTATTTCCATCATTTTCTTTTTTATTTTAAATCTCAGCATCTGCAGTTTGTTTGATGGTATCCTGCATCCAGTCTGGATTGTGCAAACCTTCCTCCAGCTGTTTGCCAATACGATCAAATGAATCCTGCCGAAAGGTTTCTGTCTGAATTGACGACTGTACTCTTTTCCATAGATGCTGCCTGTCCTGTTGAGCTCCTCCAGCATTTCATGTGTGTTGCTCAGACTTCCAGCATCTGCAGATTTTCGATCAAATCCTTCCCCCATTGCAGGTTCTGTTCACCACACACCAGCTTCATTCAGCTGGCACCTGTCTACATCAGAACCACACTGCCTGTATCTTTGAAAGATGTGCTTTGTATACTTGTTTCTGCAATATCACTGATCTTAGTCCCAGTAACTTTACAGACACCTGTTCCTGCTTACTGCTCCACACCCACTCCTTCAGAAGAGGTGTTGGCAGTGATCGAGTGTAAATCCATTGGCAGGAATTGTCAGAGAGAGGCCCTGAAGCCAAAAATAGCAGGCTAGGGAACCCAGAGATGGTAGCAGCAGGAAAACAAACATAGAAACATAGAAATCTATGGCACATTACAGGCCCTTCAGCCCACAATGTTGTGCCAACCATGTAGCCTACTGTAGAAACGACTTAGAATTTCTCTACCGTGTAGCCCTATATTTTTCTAAGCCCCATGTACCTATCTTAGAGTCTCTTAAAAATCCCTATTGTATCTGCCTCTACCACCTTAGCTGGCAGTGAATTCCACACATCCACCACTCTCTGTGTGAAAAACTTAATTCTGACATCCCCCTTGTACCTACTTCCAAGCACCTTAAAATTAGGCCCCCTCATGTTAGCCAGTTTAGCCCTGGGGAAAACAAACCCTCCAGCTATCCACATGATCAATTCCTCTCCTCATTTTATATGCTTCTATCAGGTCACCTCTCATCTTCCATCGCTCCAAGGAGAAAAGGCTAAGTTCACTCAACCTATTCTCATAAGCCATGCTCTCCAATCCAGCCAACATCCTGGTATACCTCCTCTGCACTCTCTATGGTATCCACATCCATCCTGTAGTGAGGTGACAAGAACTGAACATGGTACTCCAAATGGGATCTAACTAAGGTCTTATAGAGCTGTAACATTACCTCATGGCTCTTGAACACAATCCCATGGTTGATGAAAGCCAACACACCATACACCTTCTTAACAACACTGTCAACCTGCGCAGTAGCTTTGAGTGTCCTATGGATGTGGACCATAAGATCTCGCTGATCCTCCACACTGCCAAGAGTCTTACAATAGTATTATATTCTGTCCTCAAATTTGACCTACCGAAATTAACCACTTCACACTTATCTGGGTTGAACTCCATTTGCCACTTCTCAGCCTAGTTCTGCATCCTATTGATGTCCCGCTGTAACCTCTGACAACCCCAAAGACTTTCCACAACACCCCCAACCTTTGTGTAATCAGCAACTTACTAACCCACCCTTCTACTTCCTCATCCAGGGCATTTATAAAAATCACAAGGAGGATGGGTCCCAGAACAGATCCCTGCAGAATACCACTGGTCACCATCCTCCATGCAAAATACAAACCATCTACAACCACCCTTTGCCTTCTGTGGGCAAGCCAGTTCTGGATTCACAAGGCAAGGTCTCCCTGGATTCTATGCCTCCTTACTTTCTGAATAAGCCTTGCATGGGGAACCTCATCAAATGCCTTACTGAAATCCATATACACTACCTCCAATGCTCTACCTTCATCAATGTGTTTTGTTACATCCTCAATGAATTCGATCAGGTTTGTAAGGCATGATCTGCCCTTGACAAAGCCACACTGACTATCCATAATCAGATTATGTCTCTCCAAATGCTCATAAATCCTGCCTCTCAGGATCTCCTCCAATAACTTGCCCACCATTGAAGTCAGACTCACTGGTCTATAATTGCCTGGATTATCTCTACTCCCTTTCTTGAATAAGGGAACAACATTTGCAACCTTCCAATCCTCTGGTATTTCTTGTATCCCTATTGATGATGCAAAGATCATTGCCAGATGCTCAGCAATCTGCTCCCTTGCTTTCCACAGTAGCCTGGGGTACACCTTATCTGGTCCCGGCGATTGATCTATCTTAATACCTTTCAAAAGCTCCAGCACATCCTCTTTCTTAATGTCAATACACTCAAGCATTTCAGTCCACTGTAAATCATCCCCACAATTGCCAAGGTCCTTTTCACTAGTGAATACTGAAGCAATGTATTCATTTAGTATCTCTACTACCTCCTCTGACTCCATGCACATTTCCACTTTCACTGATGATTTGTCCTATTCTCACGCGTGTCATCCTCTGCATTTCACATACTTGTAGAATGCCTTGGGGTTTTCCTTCATCCTGCTTGCCAAGGCCTTCTCATGGCTCCTTCTGGCTCTCCTAATTTCATTCTTAAGCTCCTTCCTGGCAACCTTGTAACTTTCTAGAGCTTTATCAGTACCTAGTTTCTTGAACCTTTTCTTTTCTTCTTAACTAGAGCTTCTACATCCTTTGTACACCATGGTTCTTTTACCCTATCATCCTTTCCTTACCTCAATGGAACATAACTATGCAGAATACAATGTAAATGTTCCCTGAACATTTGCCACATTTCTGCTGTGTATTTCCCTGAGAACATCTGCTTCCAAGTTCCTGTCTAATAGCATCATATTTCTCCCTAGCCCAATTAAATGTTTCCCCAAATTGTCTGCTCCTATTCCTCTCCAGTGCTATGGTAAAAGAGACAGAGTTGTGATCACTAGCTCTAAAATGCTCTCCCACTGAGAGATCTGACACCTGACCAGTTCATTTCCCAATAACAGATCAAGCACAGATTCTCCTCTAGTTGACTTATCTACATATTGTGCCAAGAAACCTTTCTGAACACACCTAACAAACTCCACCACATCTAAGCCCCTTGCTCTAAAGAGATGCCAGTCAGTACTAGGAAAGTTAAAATCACCCATCACGACAATCCTATTATTATTAGAATCTGCCTCCCTGTCTGCTCCTCAATATCTTGTTACTATGGGGGGAGAGGTCTATAAAAACACCCAGTAGAATTATTGCCCTCATCCTGTTTCTGACTTCCATCCACACTGACTCAGTGGACAATCCTTCCATGACTTCCTCCTTTTCTGCAGCCCTGGGGTTGTGTGGAATTTGCATGTGCTCTTTTTGTGGAGTTTGCATATTCTCCCTGTGCCTTTATGAGTTTCCCTCCTGTGCTCTGGCTTCCTCTCTCATCCTGCTGACATGAGAAGTGATGGATTAATTGTGTGGTTAAGTGGTTGAAACAGGCAGGAATGAATGGGAGTCTGGGGGAAATAAAATAGGATTAATGTAAATAGGTGCTTGACACAGAATCAGTGATCTTAAGGACATTTGGTTCTGTAACATTATTCCGGAGAAAATAAGATGGAGATGGACATTACACAGTATGAGGAGAGAATTAGAGTGGGATTAAAACAAGTTGAATATTGGAGGGAAAGGGGAGATGTACAGAACACAGAGAGGAGGGGGAGACTGGATTTAACTGGGTAGGATATCATCAAGGATCAAGAACCAATGTCATCTGGCATATATCTACATGCATTAGGAATTCCCTCTGGTGTGTTTGTCAGCGCACGACATACGAACAAGATAAAACAATATTCAATAATTATAAAGAATAAAGAATTATATAAACTAAAGGTTAAAGGTTGAAGTTCATATAGGGAATAAAATGTGCATAAATACATAAATACCAGCATGCATTTGCAATGTAAACAACATGATAGAACATGGTTTAAAGTGTTTACAGAGCACTGCAGGGACTGAGGTAATAGAGAGGAGGTGGAGGGAGGGGGCTAACTAGAATGGTTGATCGGATTAACTGCTTGGGAGATGAACCTTTTAAGATGGTGTGAAGTTTTTGTTTAATAGCCTTATAGCACTTATTAGACAGAAGCTGCTTTGGAAAAGGCAGTTTGCAGGGTGGGTAGTGCCCACAATGTTTTTACCTGCCCGCTTCTTGTCCTGGATGCATACAAACCCTGTAGTGATGGTAGACTATACAGCCAATCGCCTTTTTTCCTGCTCTGACAGCTTTCATATATTGTGAGAGGATGCTTCACCAAACCAGACAGTAATTGCTGATGTGGGGATGCTCTCTCATATCATACAGAGAACAGGAAGCTGTGGAGTCTGAAGGAAATGAAGAATCAACATGATGCAGAGGGAGTAGTCTAGGTTCAGGGGGCATACCCATTATCTACCCTTATTAGGGAAGTATTATGTGAAAATCTCGGAGAGGATTGCTCACCCCTTGTTTGATTCAGGTCCTTCCAAACCGCAAAGATCCATTTTGGGCCTTGTACTGAGTAACTGTAGAACAATGTTTCATTGAGGGGAGGGGTTGATGGTGCTGGAGCCAAAGATGAGGGAGGTGTCAGTGAGAAAGGTGACTAAAGGTGACTACTACCATCATCCACCAACCTCAACCTAAACTCACTGCCCTCAGAGAGAATGCCCAGGCTGCTCTGATCATGAAGTAGTCACAGTGTAGGTGATGTTGACAATTCCTGCAGCCTGAGCCACTGGGAGACTGATGGCTCACTAGCAACTTCAGGAAACAGTGTGGGCTACTAGGAGTACCCACTCCCATACAGTCATTGGAAGAACAAATGTATATTTACAGACATCAAATAGTCCTTACTTGAACGAGCAGACAGAAGCTCCTGTCAAGGACCTGAACACATTGATAGGGTTTCTTATGTTGTAATGCTATCACCTCACCTTCAAAATTAATTAGACCATGGCCATCTCTACTTTTTTTTCAAATGTTTCACTTGAAACGAGAATCATCTTAGCAGAAGCTCTCATCTGCATTGTTGCTGTTCCTAAACTTGGCCAGTCCTGTAGAGCCTTGGCTGCTTCCCCAACCCCCCAAACCCTCAATGCTACTCTCCAGACTTTTAAAACTCTGCTTCCCATGGGCTAACTCAACCTGTGTCAGGTCATCCAACAGTACCGTCCTCGGCCTGTTGTCCAACCAGCAGTCAAGCAGGTCAGTTTAAAACTTTCCATCCATTTTCAAATCACTCCATGGATTCCCTCACCTTATCCTCGTGCCAACCTCAGAGAGTCAAACAGTTGTACAACACAGAAACCTCTGCCTTCCTGTTTTTAATACCTCTTCTTACAACTTTGGAATGCTTGCTTCTCTCCAAATTGGTCCCAAAATCTTTTCTCCACTATCGGCTATGAAGGCACTGAGACAGAATCCCCTCATAGGCCTCTTCACATCTCTCTCTCTCTATTCTCCTCTAAGGGTTATGGTTAAACTTAAGCCTTTGACCAGACTTGCAGCTATTTGCATGATTATCTTCCAATGTGTCTTGGGATTAATTTATTAAAACACTGTTGTGGAGAGCTTGGGATGTTTTCCTGTGCAAGGAGAATGAGGAATATGCATGTCATCGTTGTTGAAATCATTTCTCATTTCAGTCCCTGATGCAGTGCATCTTTTACTCACCCTCAGTGCAGAGTAAATCCCCACATTTCATCTTCCCTTACTCTTACATCTTCTGACCTTCTGTATGCAGCATAACTCTGACATCACTGAGGCACTGTGTGCTAATCCTATTATTACCTGCACTGAAACAGCTTTTGTTTCCTAATTTTAAAAAAATCACCAGACTGAATCTGAAAGCTTCAGCTTGGTGGCACTAAAGAGCTGTGTGACCTGAGGCTTCCTCAAAATGGGTCATTAACTCATTGCACAGCTAGCAAGGTAAATTTCAAGTCTACTGAAGTCGTAAGGTCAAGACTCAAGTCATAGGGTGAATCTCCTTAGGCCAATTTCTCGATCTAGCCAAAAACCTGACTTCATTGCAGAGGAGTGAAAACAGGAGTAAATATTTAACCTCACCTAATATTCCCAATATGGCTGATTGCATACCTGACTTTATGTAATGTTCTCCAGTCTCCTTTACAGTTCAGGTGAAGGGTCTCCCAACTGAAATGTTGACTCTGTTTCTCTACCCACAGATGTGGTCTAACCTGATGTATTTTTTGTTTTATTCCATACACTCAAGTGTCCTATTCTTTAATCCCATTGATTAATAACCAGCTACCCTTTGCTGGGTTTACACCCAATGGCCACTTTATGTGGTACCTCCTGTACCTAACAAAGTGGTCACTGGGTGTATGTTTGTGGCCTTCTGCTGCTGCAGTGCATCCATTTCAAGATTCAATGTGTTGTGCATTCAGAGATGCTCTTCTGCACACCACTGTTGTAACGTGTGGTTATTTGAGTCACTGTGACTTTCCTGTCAGCTTGAACCAGTATGGCCATTCACCTCTGACCTCTCATTAACAATGCATTTTCACACATAGAACTGCTGCTCACTGGATGTTCTTTGTACCATTCTCTGTAAATTCTAGAGACTGTTGTGCATGAAAATTTCAATATATCAGCAGTTTCTGAGATACTCAAACCACTTGTCTGATGCCAACAATCATGCCACCATCAATGTCACTTAGATCACATTTCTTCCCCTTTCTGATGCTCAGACTGAACAACTGAGTCTCTTGACATTGTTTGCTTGCTTTTATGCATTGAGTTGCTGCCATATGATTAGCTGTTAGATATTTGTATTAACAAGTAGGTGTACAGGTGTACGTAATAAAGTGGCCACTGAGTGTATTCTGACCACTGATCATGCATCATTGAAGAAGACTTTCACATTTCTAGTATTCTTTGGGTGTACAAATCCACTACTGTAAAGCTTGCACAATACCATAAGTTCCCCATCAGCTGAAGATATTTAGTAAAAAGACAGAAAACTCTGTAAACAATCAGCAGATCAGAGAGTATCCATGGAAAGGGAAAGGGATATTTTCATGGTTGAAGAAGGGCTTTTGACTTGAAAGATCATTGCTGTCTGTTGAGTGTTTCCAACATTTACTGTTTTCTATTTCAAATTTCCAGCATCTACAGTCTGTTAGTTTTTCAACTGCAGAATTATTTTTCTCTCTAAATACCTCTAATATTCTCTTTAATATTTTGAAAGTATCATATTCTAAATTTTATGGGGATATAATCTTCGTTTGTGTAATCTCTGCTAATATAAGTGAGAGGGTCAGGTATCATTCTGCTAAATCAGCTCCGAATTCTCTGGTAGAATTTTTCCTTTCAGCTTTGTGGATTGGGGTGAATCTCATGGGCTTTCTCCCACTGCTCAGGGGATATAACCAGTATAACGTCCACCCCTTATACCTCAGTCTTATTGAAATAAAATATATTAAACTATTTTTATTATATTCCATGCTGCCATTACACGAATGATACATGTGCCCTCAAATCAAACTAGAACCTTAACTGCTTTTATTTTTCCATTCTTATCTATCTATCACTGCTAAGTCCCAAATGAATGATTCATGTTAGCCTGTAGTGTAATTCATTCACCCATTAACTTGAGCAACTAATATGTACTTGTTTGAATGCTGCTAATTACACTGCTTACAATGCCTCCTATCTTCCTGTCCTCAGCAAACTCAGCTTTGAGTTCAATCATCTGTGTAAAAGATCTGAGGACATTGATCTCATGGCCTGGTGAATTAGTGGATTGGATCTCAGCCAATGGGTTTGGAGATTGGTCCTTATGGTTCTGATGCTGAATGGGGGTAGGGGGAGGGGGGAACAAGGATTGGTTCAGATTTTACAAAGGCGTAAAATAATGGAAACACTCAGCAGGTCAGGCAGCACCTGTGGAGATAGAAATAGATTTTATGTTTGGCTTTCACATGACACAGTGAGGGAGAGTGTGCTCTTATTATCATACAGAAGACATGGCAGGTGTGGAAATTAGCTGGATTGATCTCTCCTAATCAAGACCCATATGTATGTGTGAAGACTGAGCTTGTTAACTTGTGGTTAAAAGCGCAGTCTACCAGGTCAAGTTAGTCGATTCCCTTGGACCCTTGCCCCTGTAACACTGAGCTTCATCAGAAGAAACTAGAAGCAGGGAACAATGATTTACACTTTGACTGTTCCTCATTTCCAGATTTTGGTGATCTCATTGACGGCCGTTTTGCTCCAACAAATCCACTTCATCAAGAAGAAAATCAATCAAAGGAGCACCATGCACTAGGTCCCACTCTCAAGAAAAACATTCAGCCTCATTTTGTGACCACCTCTGAGTGGAAAGCAGCACATTTCCTCCTTTTGCATTGACGCACCTTATAAATACAGGCTTCAATGCTGGAGATAACCCAACTGGACTGCAAGGGATCACTTGTGTGTCACCAGTACCGTGGCTTTTTCTTATTGAGTTTGATTTACCAAGGAGATATTTTTTGTTTATTAATTAATAACCATCAGCTTTTGAGTATTGTTGGCATATCATTCTAGGAATGGTCTTCAATTGCCTCTTCAGATAGCCATCTCTGGATGGATTGCTCTGAAAGGTCTGACCATGTGGATGGGATATCAGAGTCTCACACCCACCCACGATTACCTGGGAGAGAGACTATGAATAAGGTGCTAAGTTGTATTTCCCTAAGTACCATAGCCACCTGTATCACCTATCTTCCTGGCCAGGCATATCTTTCCCTCCTCCCCCCACACCCACTTTTTGTATCGCTCTCTATGTGTCTCCTTTCCCTTGTCCACTCATCCCTCCCCAGTGAACTTCCACCTGGCACCTACACCTACAAGTGTGACATGTGCCACACCTGTCCCTACAGCTCCTCCTTCATCAGCATTCAGGGCCCTAATCAATCCTTCCAGGTGAGGCAATACTTCATTTTCTGTCTGGGTTGCATCTAACCTGATGCCATCAACATTCTCTACACTCCTGGAAATTACTAAGCTCCCTCCCTTCTCTCTTTCATTATTCCCCATTTTGGTTAGTGTCTCCCCTCACTTCTTCCTATCTGCCTATCAACTCCCTCTGGTTCCCTTCCTCCTTTCCCTTCTTCCACGGTTTGCTGTCCTCTCCTATTAGATTCCTTTTCCTTCAGTCCCTTACCTCTTCCACCTATCCCTGTCACATCCATGGATTCAGCAGCGCAGTAGATACGGCAATTGCACTTGTGAAAATGCACATGTCAGCTATTATTTCATGTGATAGTATTTAACTCCTTACTTGTCGGCATAGTGCTTGTCAAGACTTGGACACAGCACAGCAATGCTTTGCTGCCAGTTTGCATTCGGTCTTGCCTGAGAAATTGGACTGTCAACTGACTCTGAAGACTCGTGGTATTCATTTTATATTTTAGTTGTTCTTTTTAGCCGCAGTGTAGCCTTCATTTTTCCATTTGAGAGTTTTAGTTAGCAGCACTGTTTGGCCTTATGTTTATTGTTTTCTTTCTTCTTTAACACTGCTCACATTAAAGTTTGTGAACTAGCGACCTGCTTCATTGTCTCTCACTCCGCACTTGGGCCATATACAAACTGAGTGAATATCACCTCCCAGCTTCTCACATCAACCCCCTACCTTACCTTCCTACTCACCTGATCTCACCTGTCATCTGCCAGCTTATACCCCTTCCCTTTCCCTCCCACAACCATCTTCTACCTTCAGTCCTCTTGAAGAATCTTGGCCCAAAATGTCAACGGTTTATTCCTTCCAGCAATCTTCTTGACTTGCTGAGTACCTCCACCATTTTGTGTGTGCTATTAAACCTGGAACTACTTATCTGCACAGTGCGGTCCTTTCTAGTTTCCTGGGCCTAGTGATTAGAGACTATCTCAACTCATTTTTCGATGTCGATAGCACCTCAATACAGTTTATAGCATGCCATTCCTGTCTTTCATTCTTTCTGCTCCTACATCTTATGGTCTTAAAGTTTCAAGATTAAACCTTTGCCATACCTAGACCTTGATACACCACACCATGACACACTCAGTCACACTGGAACTTCTTTGTCACACACTAATGGTGACCCAGAGACACTAATTGTAGTATTGCTGTCTCACAGCTCCAATGACCTGGGTTCAATCTTGACGTTGGATGCTGTCTACATGAAGTTTTCACATTCTCCTTTGCTGGATCTTGATGCTTTTAGACCATAAGACCAGAAGACATAATGGCAGAATTAGGCCATTTGGCCTATCAAATCTGCATACTATTTCATCATGGCAGATCCGTTTCCCTCTCATCCCCATTCTTCTGCCTTCTCTCTATAACCTTTCACGCCTTGATTAATCAAGAGCCTATCAAGCTCCACTCTAAGTGTACCTAGTGACTTGGCCTCCACAGCCACTTGTGGCAATGAATTCCACAGATTCACTATCCTCTGGCTAAAGAAATTCCTCCTCATCTTCCCCACCATAGGAAAAATCTTCTCCACATCTACTCTATCGAGGTCTTTCAATATTCAACAGGTTTCAATGAGATCCCCCCTCATCCTTCTAAAATTCCAGTGAATAAAGGCCCAGGTCCATCAATCACTCTTCATATGATAAGCTTTTTATTCCCAGAATCATTCTTCAAAGGTTCAAAGGTCCAATTTAATGTCAGAGAAATGTATAGTTGTAGAATACACCTTCTTGTGCTACTTGGACACGTCTTCAGTGATGAACCCGGGGTCATAGGATGCTTAAGGTCCTTAATCATCAGACACTCTCACCCGGGCGACCCAGCCAGGGGGTCCTGAAATGCTTTTTCTTCGCAAAAACAGGGAAGTGCCCCAAAAAATGAATGACAATTAAATGTGCGAACCCCAAAGTCCCCCTAACTCCACCTCCTGTGCGTAAGTGGCAGCAAGGTAACACCACCACCTCCCCACCCAGCAAATAAAAAGCGCACCCGCACAAGCATGAGCTAGGTGATAGCAAAGACACAGACCTTGCAGTTACCCCAAAGACTATCGCATTTCAACCAGCATTCAACAAACCACAGGTTTTCTCTTTCCCTAATAAGGGAGAGGGAGGTTCCCCCATTTTCACAGAGAGCGGGAGATGTAACAACAATCCACTGGTTTACCATGTTACAAAGTCCATTTCGTCGCTTTTTACGATCTCTGTGCCCGAAGTTCGCAAAGATCTCGGGTCTTCAGATCCATAGCCAAAGCTTTTCTGGCCTCCCTGATGACGCACGAGTTTCCTGCCGTGACACAGACCCTCAATCCGCCCGTCTCCAGAGCCCTGAGATCTTAGGCTTCCAAACATGAGGCTGACTCTCAGACCAAACCGTTGGTGTGCTGAACAATGGTCAGTCCTGAAACCTAGAGAACGGGTCCCATTCCTGCAAAGAACCGAAGTCTGCATATAAATCCAGGTCAGGGTCTTCAAAAGAACCCTGAAAGGGAAAAATAAAGATATTAAAGATGGAAGTAGAGCTGTATCCGAAGATAACCATATTACAATTACAGCACGGAAACAGGCCATCTCAGCCCTTCTAGTCCGTGCCGAACGCTTACTCTCACCTCGTCCCACTGACCCACACTCAGCCCATAACCCTTCATTCCTTTCCTGTCCATATACCTATTCAATTTTACTTGAAATGCCAATACCAAACCTGCCTCTACCACTTCTACTAGAAGCTCGTTCCACACAGCTACCACTCTGAGTAAAGAAATTCCCCCTCGTGTTACGCCTAAACTTTTGTCCCCTAACTCTCAACTCATGTCCTCTTGTTTGAATCTCCTCTACTCTCAATGGAAAAAACTATCCACGTCAACTCTACCTATCCCCCTCATAATTTGAAATACCTCTATCAAGTCCCCCCTCAACCTTCTACACTTCAAAGAATAAAGGCCTAACTTGTTCAACCTTTCCCTGTAACTTAGGTGCTGAAACCCAGGTAACATTCTAGTAAATCTTCTCTGTCTCTATTTTGTTGACATCTTTCCTATAATTCAGTGACCACAACTGTACACAATGCTCCAAATTCGGCCTTACCAATGCCTTGTACAATTTTAACATTACATCCCAACTCCTATACTCAATACTCTGATTTATAAAGGCCAGCATACCAAAAGCTTTCTTCACCACCCTATCCACATGAAATTCCACTTTCAGGGAACTATGCATCATTATTCCTAGATCACTCTGTTCTACTGCATTCTTCAATGCCCTACCATTTACCATGTATGTCCTATTTGGATTATTCCTACCAAAATGTAGCACCTCACACTTATCAGCATTAAACTCCATCTGCCATCGTTCATCCCCACTCTTCTAACTGGCCTAAATCTCTCTGCAAACTTTGAAAACCTACTTCATTATCCATAACGCCACCTACCTTAGTATCATCTGCATACTTATTAATCCAATTTACCACCCCATCATCCAGATCATTAATGTATATGACAAACAACATTGGACCCAGTACAGATTCCTGAGGCACACCACTAGTCACCGGCCTCCAACCTGACAAACAGTTATCCACCACTACTCTCTGGCATCTCCCATCCAGCCACTGTTGAATCCATTTTACTACTTCAATATTAATACCTAACGATTGAACCTTCCTAACTAACCTTCCGTGCAGAACCTTGTCAAAGGCCTTACTGAAGTCCATATAGACAACATCCACTGCTTTACCCTCGTCAACTTTCCTCGTAACCTCTTCAAAAAATTCAATAAGATTTGTCATACATCACCTTCCACACACAAATCCATGCTGACTGTTCCTAATCAGACCCTATTTATCCAGATAATTATATATACCATCTCTAAGAATACTTTCCATTAATTTACCCACCACTGATGTCAAACTGACAGGCCTATAATTGCTAGGTTTACTCTTAGAACCCTTTTTAAACAATGGAACCACATGAACAATACACCAATCCTCCGGCACCATCCCCGTTTCTAATAACATTTGGAATATTTCTGTCAGAGCCCCTGCTATTTCTACACTAACTTCCCTCAAGATCCTAGGGAATATCCTGTCAGGACCCAGAGATTTATCCACTTTTATATTCCTTAAAAGCACCAGTACTTCCTCCTCTTTAATCATCGTAGTTTCCATAACTTCCCTAATTGTTTCCCTTACCTTACACAATTCAATATCCTTCTCCTTAGTGAATACCAAAGAAAAGAAATTGTTCAAAATCTCCCCCATCTGTTTTGCCTCCACATATAGCTGTCCACTCTGATTCTCTAAGGGACCAATTTTATCCCTCACTATCCTTTTGCTATTAATATAACTGTAGAAACCCTTTGGATTTATTTTCACCTTACATGCCAAAGCAACCTTGTATCTTCTTTTAGCTTTTCTAATTTCTTTCTTAAGATTCTTCTTACATTCTTTATATTCCTTGAGCACCTCACTTACTCCATGCTGCCTATATTTATTATAGATCTCTCTCTTTTTCCTAACCAAGTTTCCAATATCCCTTGAAAACCATGGCTCTCTCAAACTTTTAACCTTTCCTTTCAACCTAACAGGAACATGAAGATTCTGTACCCTCAAAATTTCACTTTTAAATGACCTCCATTTCTCTATTACATCCTTCCCATAAAACCAATTGTCCCAATCCACTCCTTCTAAATCCTTTTGCATCTCCTCAAAGCTAGCCTTTGTCCAATCAAAAATCTCAACCCTGGGTCCAGTCCTATCCTTCTCCATAATTATATTGAAACTAATGGCATTGTGATCACTGGACCCGAGGTGCTCTCCAACACATACCTCCGTCACCTGACCTATTTCATTCCCTAACAGAAGATCCAACACTGCCCCTTCTCTAGTTGGTACCTCTATGTATTGCTGCAAAAAACTATCCTGCACACATTTTACAACTCCAAACCATCCATCCCTTTTACAGTATGGGATTCCCAGTCTATGTGTGGAAAATTAAAATCTCCCACAATCACAACCCTGTGCTTACTACAAATATCTGCTATCTCCTTGCAAATTTGCTCCTCCAATTCCCGCTCCCTATAACATACCCCTATATGTGATACTACATCTTTCCCATTCCTCAATACCACCCAAGTAGTCTCCCTAGACGAGCCCCCTAATCTATCCTGCCAGAGCACCGCTGTAATATTTTCTCTGACAAGCAACGCAACACCTCCCCCTCTTGTCCCTCTGATTCTATCACACCTGAAACAACGAAATCCAGGAATATTTAGTTGCCAATCACACCCTGCCTGCAACTATGTTTCACTAATAGCTACAACATCATATTTCCAGGTATCAATCCATGCTCTAAGCTCATCCACCTTTCTTACAATGCTCCTAGCATTAAAATAAATGCATTTAAGAAATTCTCCACCTCTTCTTCTCTGTTTATCTCTAACAGTACAAATAACTTTACTGTCTTCTTTTTCTTCCTTCTCCCATACATCTGTTCCTGCAGTCTGGTTCCCCTCCCTCCTCGTATCTAGTTTAAATCCACTGGAGCCTCTCTAGCAAACCTACCTGCAAGAATATTTGTCCCCCTCCAGTTCAGATGTAACCCGTCCCGCAAGAACAGGTCCCACCTTCCCTGGAAAACTGCCCAATTATCTATAAATCTGAAACCCTCTCTCCTGCACCATGTCTTCAGCCATGTGTTGATCTGCACTATCTTACTACCACAAAATAAATCTGTAAAAGAACAGATCCCTTTATTTCTCCATAGGAGAAAAATGGGATCGGTTATTGAAGATTTAAATAAAAAATTTCGATATAGAGAATTAGACAATTTAAGTTGTTTAAAATTTTAAAAATTGCGAAACTGAAACCAAATCCATAAGGTCCGTTTAATAACAGGACAAAGATTTAAATTTGAAATTTTAGAGAGCTGTAAAGGTAATGGAGCTCCTAATACTGTTAAATGAAATTGTTTGACAGCTTTTAATTCCAAGTCAACCCAAACTAGTTTTTGGCTCTTGTCAAGCCAATATAGTCAAAAACATAATTGTCGGATATTAACTTCCCAACAATACAGTCTTAAATTAGGAAGTGCAAGTCCACCATCCTTTTTAGATTTTTGTAAATGATACTTATTAATTCTTGGTCTCCTATTGTTCCAAATAAAGGACAAAATAAGAGTGTCAATTTGATCAAAATTTTTTTTAGTTAAAAAAATCTAGGTAAAAATCATCATTTTCACTGCATGAATACGACCTATTAAAGAAAGAGTAAATGGATTCCATCTAGAAAATAGTTTTTTCATGGAGTCCATTAAAGGAACTACAATAGCTTTATAGAGATCTTTATACTTCTTAGTAATTATTATACCTAAATATTTAAAGGAATTAACAATTCTAAATGGAATATCATTATATATAAAAACAGGGGCATTTAATGAAAACAATTCACTTTTAGTCAAGTTAAGTTTATATCCTGAAAATATACCAAAATCTTTTAGTGTTTCCAAAAGATTAGGAATTGATTCCTCAGGCTTCGAAATAAAAACCAAAAGATCATCTGTGTAAAGAGAAATCTTATGTATGGTTCCATTCATAGAAATACCATGAATATTTTTAGCTTCATGGAGCGTTATGGCCAAAGGCTTCAGTACATGATTAAATAATAAAGGGCTTAATGGACATCCCTGTCTAGTACCACATGAAAGTGAATAAAAAGAGGACCTGAAATTTTTAGTGATAACCATGGCAATAGGATTCTTATAAATCATTTGAATCCACCTATTGAAATTATTACCAAAACCAAATTTTTCTAATACTTTAAGCAAATATGACCACTCAACTCTATCAAATGCCTTTTCTGCGTCAAGAGAAATAACACATTGGGGTTCCTTAGATAGTGATGAATATATAATGTTCATCAATTTCCAAACATTGGAGAAAGAGTAACGGCCTTTCATAAAGCCCGTTTGATCTATAGAGATGATTTTAGTTAAAATATTTTCCAAGCGGTTAGCCATTATCTTAGAGAGAATTTTTGCATCCACATTTAATAACGAAATAGGTCTGTATGATGAACATTCAGGAGGATCTTTATCTTTCTTAAGGATTAAGGAAATAGAAGCTTCATAAAAAGAAGAAGGTAAACTACCCATCTCAAAGGATTCATGAAATATTTCCAAAAGGTATGGAGAAAGTAATTTTTCAAATTTTCTGTAAAATCCTACTGAATAACCATCAAGTCCAGGAGCTTTACCTGATTGTATTAGTAACACAGCTTTCTGAATTTCATGCTCAGTAATTGGAGCATCAATTAGGGAGTTGATCTTCAACAGAAATTAGAGGAAATTTAATCTTATGTAAAAAAGCCTTTATTTTGGAGGAATTTGCAGGAAATTGAGTTCTATAAAGATCAGAATAAAAATCTTGAAAAGTATTATTAATATCCTCATAATTACTTACTATATCTCCATTGTTTTTACAAATCTTTAAAATTTGTCTTATCTCTAGCTGCCCTTAATTGGGAGGCTAAGAGCTTATTACTTTTATCCCCAAAAATATAAAACTTACTTTTCAATTTAAGCAAATATCCTTCAATAGGATAAGTTAATAATAAATTATATTGTGATTGTAATTCCACTCTTCTTTTAAACAAAACAACATTTGGAGAGGTTGCATTGATGTTATCTAATTCTTTAATTTGTTTAGAGATTTTATCTAATTCCATTTTTGTCTGTTTCTTCAGTTTAGCTATATACAAAATAATCTGACCACGTAAATAGGCTTTTAATGTATCCCAGATTACTAACTTTGAGACATTTCCTGTATTTTTAAAGAGAAAAAACTATTTTATCTGAGTTTCAATAAACTCAACAAATTCTGAACTTTGTACCAAATGTTCTGGAAAACGCCAAAGTGGTCTGGTAGAAGCAACATCGTTCAGTTCAAATATTATGTTTAAAGAAGCATGATCAGAAATAACAATTGCATCATATTCACATTTCTGAACATTAAATAGGAGTCGAGGGTCGACTATAAAATAGTTGATTCTCGAATATTTATTATGAACAGGTGAAAAAAAAGAGTATTCTCTGTCAGCAGGATGCATATGCCTCCAAACTTCAATTAAGTCATAATCAATGAAAAAGGAATTAATAAGTGATGCAGAATGATTAGGGAGTTGATGTTTGGATGATGATCCATTAAAGGATTTAAACAGGTATTAAAATCATCACCCATTAATAACGTTTATTCATTTAAATCAGGTAATAGAGCAAAGACAGCTTTAAAAATGAGGGATCATCAACATTTGGTCCATAAATACTAACGTTTTCCTATTATAACTGATTCCTTTAACAATCAAAAATCTACCATTAATATTGGCTATAATATCCTCCTGATTAAAAGGAATATTGGAATCAATAAAAATAGATACACCTCTAATTTTACTTTGAGAATTTGCATGAAACTGAGGATCCTTCCAAAATTTAAAAAATTGATTTTTATCACATAACCTGATATGTGTCTCTTGTGCAAATCAGGCTGGAATTGGTTAATAGTTTTAAATGTTTTCTTGTGCTTAATAGGATGGTTCCAACCACGGACATTCCAACTTAAAATATTTAACTGTTTAGATATCATCATGAGACTTTGTATCTAAAAAGAATAATTAGACGCATGTCAGGAAAAGGTAGTCAAAAATGGCGGAGATAAACAACAATAATAATAATTTGCGTACACTCTGGAATTCCATAATGGGGATAAAAATTAGGAAAAGAAAAAAGAAAAAACCCACCCAAACTACAAAGCCTGGAAATAAGTCGATATCAATCGACACAAGCCCCAAAGGAAGCATAAAAAGTGAATATAAACTCCACCTACCTAAATAATAAGTAAAAATGAAAAAAATAATCTCTGTCTCCCTCTACCAGACATAAAACTTGTTACAGTTGACATATAACTCAATATAACTAAGTTGGAAGGAACAGTGTTTTTTTTTGTTAAAAATGTCAAAAATTTTTTGGTAGATTTTTGTTAAAAAAAAAACTACCTTCAATTTTGAGAGTAACCTTCATAATATTAGATAAGGGAAGAAAAACACATCCAAAACAATTCTTGAAATATTTGCACAAAACAAAAACAATCGCCATCTTTAAATTATCTAATCTATCTTTTAAAACATAAGGAAATCCACATAATTACTAAAAAGGTCCTTACAAAAGCATACGGAACAAAAAACAATTAGTTCATTTAAATTCTACAAACAGCAAAAAAATTCTAGATGGTTCAAAATTATCTACAGTCTTTCAACAGTTCTCCTGCTATGTCTTCTGAGGTTAAAACCATCCAAACCAGTCTTTTTCAGAGATAAAAATACATTTTAAGGTAAAGATTTTCTATAACCATCAAATCTTCTAATTTCATCACTCCTTATGTCGCAAGACAATCAAACAGTTGTAAATCATTCAAACTTCAGGCTTCAGACTCGTCAGGCAGAGAGTTAATAAAACGCAATGCTTTGGCTGGGTCATCAAAAATATGAACCCCAGAATTTTTGACAAAAAGCCTTAATTTAGCTGGGTATTGGAGCAATGGATAGAGCTTTTTTTGATAAGCTGAACACATGACCGGAGCAAATCCAGCATGCTTTTTAACAATTTCACGTGGAAAATCTTCAAAAAAGCGAATCTCAGAACTTTGAAATTGAAACAACCTTTGTTTTCTTGCAAGCTTAATAATGTGGTCTTTGTCTCTACAATGAAGAAAACGCACAACAATATGCCTGTTTTTACCTTGGTTCAAAAGTTGTAAAGCACCGAATTTGTGAGCTATTTCAATCTCCGGCGTTTGTGAGCAAGCCTCCTGAAATAAAGACTGAAACATTTTAGCAAAATAATCCAGTGCGTCAGCAGGTTCTGATTGCTCTTTTAATCCAACAATTTGGATATTATTCCAACACAACTGAGCTTCCAGATCAACGATTCGTTGTTCAGCCTTTTCCAAATGAGAAGCAAGGTCAGCCGCATTTCGACTAACTTCTTTAAGATTGAGGCTCAGAGAGTCATTTTTTTCCTCAAAAGGGAGAAACTTACCTTTTAGTTGAGTTATTTCAGTGCCGATGCAGCTGATTTGAGACTCTAATCTCTTTACCCAAGGGGGTTCCTCCAAGAACTCGTCAGCTTTTTTAGGCTTCCTTCTGGTGCTTCTTAGGGTAGACGTAATTATAACTGTTGCTCTACAGATCCGACTGAATGAAGTTGAAATTTCAAAGTTTAAGTCAGAAAAGGGATAGATTAAAGGCAGACAGAAAGAAACTATCTCTTACATGTCTGTAAGCGGAAGGCGGAGTCCGGATTTTCTGTTCAAGGGCATTGGTGTTTCCATACCAGGCTGTGATACAACCAGTCAATAAACACACCACCAAACATCTATAGAAGTTTGCAAAAGTTTTAGATATCATGCTGAATCTTCACAAACTTCTAAGGAAGCAGAGGCACTGCCATGCTTTCTTTGTAATTGCACTTACATGGTGGACCCAGGAGATACGCTCTGAAATGGTAAGACTGAGGAATCTAAAGCTGCTGACCCTCTCCATCTTCGATCCCCTGATGAGGACTGGCCTATGGACCTAGTTTCCTCCTCCAGTAGTCATTATCAGCTCTTGGTCTTGTTGACATTGTGGCAGCCTTCAGCCAGAGTTTCAATCTTCCTCCTATATGCTGATTTGTCACCACCTTTGCAATCATATTCAGTCAGCAGAACCGAGTGCAAGAACCATCTCGGCTTCATCCTGAGACCCCCACTATTACAGAAACTGATCTCCAGCTACCTCGGTGCACTTCGTAAGACCATAAGACATAATAAGCATTATTAGGCCATTTGGTCCATAAAGTTTGCTCCACAAAATAAGATAGATCATCTATAAATCATGGTTAATTTATCTTCCCTCTCAACCCCATTCTCCTACCTTCACCCTACAACCTTTGGCACCCTGAATAATCAAGAACTTATCAAACTCAGTTTTAAATATACCCAGTGACTTGGCCTGCATATCTATGACAATGACTTCTACAGTTTCACCATCCTCTGGCTAAAGAAATTCCTCCTCATCTCTGTTCTAAAGGGGTGTCTTTTTATTCTGAGACTGTGCTATTTGGTCCTAGACTCCCCCACAATAGGAAACATCCTCTTCACATCTGCTCTATCCAGGCCTTTAAACATTCAATATGTTTTAATGAGATCCCCCTTCGTTCTTATAGATACCAGTGAGTAGACCAGAGCGATCAAATGCTCCTCATATGTTAACCCTTTCATTCACAGTATTACACTTGTCTCTTGTTTCAAGTCACTGTCCATTGACTTTAAATATTGTTCTAAATACTATCAATAAATGGTAAAAACAATCTTGTTTGTTATATATTTCAATACCACCAATGCCTTTGAGCAGAAAATCCTACAAAAGATAGTGGATTCAGCCCAGTACATCACAGGTAAAGCCCTCACAACCACTGATATCATTGTACATGAAACATTGCCTTAGAAAAATATCATCCATCATCAGAGATCCTCACCACCCGGGCCATGCTCTTTTCTTGCTGCTGCCATCAGGTAGAAGGTACAGGTGCCTCAGGACTTGCACCACCAGGTTCAAGGACAGTTAATAGCCCACAACCATCAGGCTCTTGAACAGAAGAGGATAACTACACTCATTCTATTTCTGGTGTTTCCACAACAGATGGTTTCATTTTAAGGACTCGTTATCTTGTTATTTCATACTCGTTATTTATTGCTATTTATTTACAGTGGCATATGCATAGTTTGTTGTTCATTGATCCTGTTTACAGTTACTGTTCTATAGATTTGTAAAGTATGCCCACAGGAAAAAGAATCTCAGGCTTTTATGTGATGACATGTATGTACTCTGATAATGAATTTTACTTTGAACTTTGTACCAGAAATGTAATTCAGCCCCAACCTTGTCCCCATCTGACCTGTGGGTCCCATAACATAGGTAACAGTGTGTGCATAACAGCTTAGCCAGCAGAAGCCAGCCACAGCCCGGATTCATATGAAGAAGAGGGAATCCAGCCACAGCCTGGATTCATATGAAGAAGAGGGAATCTCCCCACTCATCCCCAGCCTGGTTAACACGGAGAAGGGGGAGCCTCCCCACTCTGGTTCACGTGGAGAGGAGGGAGCCTCCCCACCCTAGTTAACATGGAGAAGGGGGAGACTCCCCACCCATCCACAGCCGAGTTCACATGGAGAGAAGGGAGCCTTTCCACTCATCCCCAGCTGGATTCACACGGAGAGGAGGGAGCCTCTCCACTCATCCCCAGCTGGATTCACACGGAGAGGAGGGAGCCTCTCCACATCCCCAGCTGGATTCACACGGAGAGGAGGGAGCCTCTCCACATCCCCAGCTGGATTCACACGGAGAGGAGGGAGCCTCTCCACTCATCCCCAGCTGGATTCACACGGAGAGGAGGGAGCCTCTCCACTCATCCCCAGCTGGATTCATACGGAGAGGAGGGAGCCTCTCCACTCATCCCCAGCTGGATTCACACGGAGGAGGGAGCCTCTCCACATCCCCAGCTGGATTCACACGGAGAGGAGCCTCTCCACATCCCCAGCTGGATTCATACGGAGAGGAGGGAGCCTCTCCACATCCCCAGCTGGATTCATACGGAGAGGAGGGAGCCTCTCCACTCATCCCCAGCTGGATTCACACGGAGAGGAGGGAGCCTCTCCACACATCCCCAGCTGGATTCACACGGAGAGGAGGGAGCCTCTCCACACATCCCCAGCTGGATTCACACGGAGAGGAGGGGGCCTCTCCACTCATCCCCAGCTGGATTCACACGGAGAGGAGGGAGCCTCTCCACACATCCCCAGCTGGATTCACATGGAGAGGAGGGAGCCTCTCCACACATACCCACGGAGAGGAGGGAGCCTCTCCACACATACCCAGCCGAGTTCATGTGGAGAGAAGGGAGCCTCCCCACCCATCCCCACGGAGAGGAGGGAGCCTCTCCACACATCCCCAGCTGGATTCACATGGAGAGGAGGGAGCCTACCCACCCATACCCAGCCGAGTTCATGTGGAGAGAAGGGAGCCTCCCCACCCATCCCCACGGAGAGGAGGGAGCATGCTCATTCATCTCCCAGCCTGGATCTCACAGACAGCAGGGAGCCTGTCCACCCATCCCTAGCCTGGATCACATGGAGAGGAGAAAGCATGTCCACCCACCCACAGCAACACCACAAAATGCTGGAGGAACTTAGCAGGCCAGGCAGCATCTATGAAAAAGAGTACAGTCAACATTTCTGTGGTGAACTACATATACCTGTCTGGACACGCCCCCTGCTGACTGCTCCTGTGGCTCCTCCCACAGACCCCGGTATAAAGGCGATTGAGGCCTGAGCCCGGCCCTCAGTCTCCAGGATGTAGTATGGTGGTCAACCACTGCTTGTTCCTTCTTCCAGTCAATAAAAGCCGATATCTCGCCTTTACGTCTCAGAGAGTTATTGATGGTGCATCAATTTTATTGACTGGAAGTTTTAAAACATGGAAAGCGTTTTACATCCGGAAAGATTGGATTTGGACCCCCAAGACCCTGAAGCAGCTCTTGCCTTTGAACTCTGGCTTGCTTGCTTCCAATCGTACTTGGAGGAGGTTCGTGCAACTGAACCCGCTGTTATGCACAGAATTCTCCTCTCGAGGGTCACCTCGAAAGTTTACTCACTTATCAGAGGCCTGTCGACCTACGAAGGGGCACTGGACTCCCTCAAAAGACAGTACCTGCGGCCGGTGAACACCGTCTATGCAAGACATCACTTAGCTACGTGACGACAGCGGCCTGGAGAATCAAGCACCGAGTTTCTCTGAGCCCTACAGACACTCGTCAGGACTTGTGACTGCAAAACTCTCACGGCGGAACAGCATGCGGAACTCTTGGTACGAGACGCCTTTGTTACAGGAATCAGGTCAGTGTATGTGCGTCAGCGGCTGCTGGAAAATGCCGATCTTACCTTACGCTCAGCGATCGAGATGGCCGACACGCTGGAGACTGTGCTGCACAACGCTAATGCTGTCCAGCCGCGCGATCCCCCGCCAGTCCCGTGGATGCCTCAGACCCCACCGCCGCCGGTTCCCGCAAGCGAATTCGCCAACGCCGCTGCCAGTCACGATTCCATGAACTTCCCGAACCTGACCACAGCTGCGGCCAGTCAAAAGCCCGCGCAGTGTTACTTCTGTGGACTCAAAAAGCACCCCCGAAAATGCTGCCCGGCCCAAGAAGCGACCTGCTCCAGCTGCGGGAAGAAGGGAGATTTCGCCAAGGTCTGTAAGTCTGAACCACGAGCGGGGTCGGGCAGTGCTGCATGTGAGGCATGGGGGCCGCCATCTTGCATGCCCGGATGTGGGCGGCCATCTTTGTCGGCGTCAACATGCCCCACCCCCGACCCACCAGTGCTTACTGGGCACCAAGACGGCGGTTCAACTCTGGCCAACGTAACCCTCGACCAAAGCGCCCCACACCAGCTTGCAAGGTCAATGATGGACATCCTGGTGGAGGGGCACAGGACTAGCTGCCTGTTTGACACAGGCAGCACTGAGAGTTTTATTGACCCGGACACAGTGCAACGCTGTGGACTCGTGACACGGCCGGTAAGTCAGAGGGTCACCTTGGCTTCTGGGTCGCATTCCACAGACATCCGGGGGGTGTTGTGTAGCGACACTGGTGGTGCAGGGCACAGAATATCGGAACTTTGCGCTACTGGTCATGCCTCAACTGTGCGCACCTGTGCTATTGGGGCTGGACTTCCAGAGCCATCTCGAAAGTGTGACTATGGCGTATGACGGGCCCCTCCCACCACTCACTGTCAGGAATCCTCAGTTTGGTGGGACTTCGCCATATACCCCGCTACTGACCACACACACACACCGAACCACATGTCCCACCCAGCACCATGCCGACAGCTGCGCTACTGACACCACTTGCAGCCTCTCCACCCTCAAGATCCCTCCCCCACCGCTGTTCGCCAACCTGACCCCCGACTGTAAACCTGTGGCAACTAAAAGCAGGAAGTACAGCGTGGGGGACAGGGCTTCATTCAGTCAGAGGTGCAGCAGCTGCTCAGGGAGGGAATCTTTGAGCCAAGCACAAGTCCTTGGAGGGCCCAGGTGGTTGTTGTTCGGACCGGGCAGAAAAATAGGATGGTCGTGGACTATAGTCAAACCATCAATAGGTTCACGCAGCTTGACGTGTACCCCCTACCCCGCATCATGGATATGGTCAACCAGATAGCTCAGTACAAGGTGTACTCAACAATAGATCTGAAATCCGCTTATCACCAGCTCTCCATCCACCCAGAGGACCGCCCCTACACAGCCTTCGAGGCGGGCGGCAGGCTCTATCACTTCCTGCGCGTCCCATTTGGTGTCACAAATGGTGTCTCGGTCTTCCAGAGGGAAATGGACCGGATGGTGGACCAGTGCCAACTGAAGGCCACATTTCCCTATCTGGATAACATCACTATCTGTGGTCACGACTGGCTGGATCACAATGCCAACCTCTAACAATTTTTCCAAGTGGCCGAAGCCCTGAACCTTACTTATAATAGGGACAAGTGTGTGTTCGGAACCACCCGACTCGCTATCCTTGGGTATGTCGTGGAAAACGGGGTCACTGGCCCTGATCCCGACCGTATGCGCCCCCTGTTAGAACTCCCTCTTCCCACCACTCTCAAAGCCCTCAGACGGTGCCTGGGCTTCTTTTCCTATTACGCCCAATGGGTCCCCCATTACGCAGACAAGGTCCGCCCCCTGGTCAAGTCCACCACATTTCCCCTCTCTGCTGAGGCCCGCGTGGCCTTCAGCTGCATTAAAGGGGACATTGCCAAAGCAACGATGCATGCGGTGGACGAGACCATTCCCTTCCAAGTAGAGAGTGACGCCTCCGATTTCGCGCTTGCTGCTACCCTCAATCAGGCAGGCAGGCCAGTAGCATTCTTTTCTCGTACCCTTCAAGGCTCTGAAATTTGGCACTCCGTGATGGAGAAAGAAGCCCAGGCCATAGTGGAAGCTATTAGGCACTGGAGGCACTATCTCGCCGGCAAAAGGTTCACCTTGCTGACCAACCAGCGCTCAGTTGTGTTCATGTTCAGCAACCAACAGCAGGGCAAAATCAAAAATGATAAAATTTTGCGGTGGAGAATAGAACTCTCCACCTACAACTCTGATATCCTGTACCGGCCTGGAAGGCTCAATGAGCCCCTGATGCCCTATCCCGGGGAGCGTGTGCCAGCGCACAGCTCGACCAGCTATATGCCCACCATGCACATCTTTGCCATCCAGGGGTCACCCGATTTTACCATTTCGTGAAAGCCCGGAACCTGCCGTACTCCCTGGAGGACATCAGGATGTTGACCAGGGACTGCCAAGTCTGCGCTGAGTGCAAACTGCACTTCTACCGTCCTGAAATGGCGCAACTTATCAAGGCCACCCGCCCCTTTGAGTGACTGAGTGTTGACTTTAAGGGCCCCCTTCCCTCCACCGACCACAATGTCTACTTTCTCAATATTATCGACAAGTACTCACAGTTCCCCTTTGCCATCCCCTGCCCCGACACCACTACCACTTCCGTCATAAATGCCCTGCTCCAGCTCTTCACTCTGTTTGGATATCCCTGCTATATCCACAGTGATAGAGGGTCCTCCTTTATGAGTGACGAGCTGCACCGGTACCTGCTAGCTAGGGGCATTGCTACTAGTCGGCCCACGAGTTATAATCCCTGGGGAAATGGACAGGTGGAGAGGGAGAATGCCACAGTGTGGAAGGCCACACTTTTAGCCCTTAAGTCGAAAGGGTTGCCGGTCCCTCAATGGCAGGAGGTCCTCCGAGGCACTCCACTCCATCCGCTCCCTGTTATGTACATCCACTAATGCCACCCCTCACGAGCGCCTATTCTCTTTTCCCAGGAAGTCTGCCACTGGGACCACCCTACCGGTTTGGCTGACGTCCCCAGGGCCAGTGCTGCTCCGGAAACATGTGAGGAGAAATAAATACTCCCCGCTGGTCGAGAGGGTTCACCTTCTACATGCGAACCCCCAGTATGCTTACGTGGTCTTACCTGATGGGCGCGAGGACACGGTCTCCGTCCGCGTCCTGGCACCCGCAGGAGCAGCAGACCACTACCCTGAACACTCCACGGTAACTATGAACCCTGTACCCGAGGTGACACCGCGCACACCAGGCCCTACACAGACTCCTCATGACGCTCCTATACCGGGCATCTTGTACGCATATATACCAGGCACCTCGCACACGCGTGAGGGATCACTGACGCCTAGTGGGCTGACACCTCTAGTTAGGCCGGAACAAGCACAACCTCTGTCTCCGGTGCAATCACCACCGGCACCTGTGCAATCACAGCTGTTGCTACGTAGATCGCAGCGACAGATTCGACCACCTGATAGACTTAACCTGTAAATATACTTGTAAGAAACTTCGCCACATGGGGACTCTCTTTTAAAACAAAGGGGGGGGGGGGTGGTGAATGTGGTGAACTACATATACCTGTCTGGACATGCCCCCCTGCTGACTGCTCCTGTGGCTCCTCCCACAGACCCCTGTATAAAGGCGATTGAGGCCTGAGCCCGGCCTCTGTCTCCAGGATGTAGTATGGTGGTCAACCACTGCTTGTTCCTTCTTCCAGCCGATATCTCGCCTTTACGTCTCAGGGAGAGTTATTGATGGTGCATCAGTTTCAGGCCGAGACCCTTCATCCGGACCGGGAAAAAAGCTAAGAAGTTCGAACAAGAAGCTGGAGGGAGGGGAAGAAGTCCAAGGTGGTATGTGATAGGTGGGGGGAACAATTACTGGATGCTTGTGAGATCGATGTTTATGCCTTTAGGTTGGAGGCTACCCATACGGAATATAAGGTGTTGTTCCTGCAACCTGAGTATGGCCTCATCATGGCAGTAGACGAGGACATATATTGATATGGCGGAATTGGAATGGTAAGTAGAAATAAAATGGGTGGTCACCAGGAGATCCCGCTTTTTCTGGCAGATGTAGTGAAGGTGCTCAGCGAAGCAGTCTATGTCAGGTCTCACTGATATACAGAAGGCCACACCAGGGGTACCAGATACAAAAGATGACCCCAGAGACTCACAGATGAAATGCTGCTTCATCTGGAAGGACTGTTTGGAGCCCTGCATGGTAGTGAGGGAGGAGGTGTGGGGCTAGGTGTGGCACTTTTTCCACTTGCAAGGATAAATACCAGTTGGGAGATTGGAGGGGAGGGATGAATGGACAGTGAGTTGTGTATGGAGTGGTCCTTGTGGAAAGCGGACAGTGGGAGGAGGGAAAGATGTGCTTGATGGTGGGATCCTGTTGGAAATGGCGAAAGTTACGGAGAATTATGTGCTGGATGCGGAGGCTGGTGGCGGGGGGGGAGGAGGAATCAAAGGACAAGTTAAACTCTAGAAAGGGTTCCTCTTGTCTTCATCTAGCATAGGGATCCTTTTGTCCTCACCTTCACTGAGCACCTACACTCCATCCGCCAAAAAAAGAAGGATCTCCAGATGGCCACCCATTTCAACCCTCTCCTGGTTTCATCTATCACCTACCACTTTTTCCTTCTTCCTCTCCTCCCCGCATCATCTTGCTCTAACTTCTCATCCTTTTTCCCAGTGCTGATGAAAGGTCTCAGTCCGAAATGTCGACTGTTTACTCTTTTTCATAGATGCTCCCTGGCCTGCTGAGTTCCTTCAGCATTTTGTGTGTTACTTGGACTTCCAGCATCCGCAGATTTTCTCGTCTTTGTGCTATCGCCCATCTCCAGCCAGGAGGGAGCCTCCCCACCCATTCCCAAGCTTGCATATACACAGAGAGGAGGGGCCCTGTCTATTTATCCCTAGCCTGAATTACTCAGAGATGAGGGAGCCTTTCCACCCACCCATATGTGAAGCCTCAAGTTGATCAAATCAAATCAAATTCAAGTTTAATTATCATTCAACCATATATGAATACAGCTAAATGAAACAGAGTTCTTTTGGATTCAAGGTGCAAAACGTACACAGCATATTCAAGATAGTGAGTACACATAGTTCTTGGAGTCCAGCGTTGTATTGGGATTGTAAAAGACATTTAAGAAAAGAAAAAAAAAACCTTTGATTGGCCCCCGCATGGCTGTTGCATTTGAACATTGTGCCATCTTACCAGATTCATTTTCCAAGCCTAACTAGCTTAGACCACAGCTCTAAATGGAGAATTTGGTGATGGGTCTGTGCTCATGGGGAGGTGGGATTGCTCAGTAACCCTGTAAAGGCTGAGGCACAGGAGGGAAGGCTCAACCATATTCCTTCCTTCCTCCCAATGACTGTGGTAATGGTGCCCATCACTAACTCTCACAGTCCTGTAACCAGCCAGAGCCCCTGGTGATACAGGAGAGAAAGGCAGGGCACAGGTGGAGGAAAGGGAAAACAGACAGGAAAATGAAAGGGGATGGGGTAGCAGGAGGAGGAAGGGGGGATGAGAGGAAGGAAAATGAAGTGAGGGAGAGAAAAGGGAATGGGAAGGAAGTGAAAGAGGGGAGAGGGAAGGGAGGGGGAAAACAAGCCAGGTGACATCAAATGCTCCTCATATGTTAACCCTTTCGTTCCTGGAATGATTTTCATGAACCTCCAATGCCAGCAGATCCTTTCTTAGATAAAGTACTCACAGTGACCTGACCTATATCTTATAAAGCCCCAGCATTACATCCTTGCTTTTATATCTAGATATCACTTCACTTGATATCAAGAAACAGCTGAGAACACTGGCTGCAGGAAGGGTTTTGGGACCAAGCATTTTCTCAGTTGTAGTACTGAGGTTCTGTTCTCCACAACTCGCTGCGTATCTAGCCAAGCTGCTCCAGTCCAGATACAACACTGGGATCTACCTAATGTGGATAATTCCAAAACTCTGTCCTGTTCACAAAAAAAAATTAGAATAACTCCAATCCAACTAATTACTGCCAACAACACACACAAAATGCTGGTGGAACACAGCAGGCCAGGCAGCATCTATAGGGAGAAGCACTATCGACGTTTCGGGCCGAGACCCTTCGTCAGGACTAATGAAGGGTTAGTCCTGACAAAGGGTCTCGGGCCCAAAACGTCGACAGTGCTTCTCCTTATAGATGCTGCCTGACCTGCTGTGTTCCACCAGCATTTTGTGTGTGTTGTTTGAATTTCCAGCATCTGCAGATTTCCTCAAGTTTGCTAATTACTGCCCAACCTATTCTTAAGCATCAACAATATGTAGTCAACTGTATTATCAAGTAACACTTGCTCACCAGTAACCTGCTCAGCAATACTCAGTTTGGGGTTGTCAAGACCACTCAGCCCTAAACTTAATCACATATGTTAAGGTACTGAATTCCAAAGATGAAGTGACAGTGACTACCCCTTGACACTGAAGTGATGGATGCCTGACTATGGCATCACACCAGTGATCACCAAGGGGAAAACACTCCTCTTGCTAGAATCGTACTTTGCATAAAGGAAGGGATATAGAGGCTGGTGGAGTCAATCACCCCAGCTCCTGAATATCACCTCAGGTATTCCTCAGGTCAGTATTCTGAGTCCATCATAAGGTCAGAAGTGAGGACATTCACAGGTGATTGCCCAATGTTTAATTCCAATCACAGCTCCCCAGTAAACCTACCAGTCCTTATCTCTATGGAGCAAGATCCAAGTTTATTTGTCATGTGTACATTGAAACATACAGTGAAATGCATCATTTATGTTAACCACCAATACACACCAGAGATGTGCTGGGGGTAGACCACAAGTGTCACTACACATTCTGGTGCCAACACAGCATGTCCACAATGCTTGGCAGAACAACACAGAACACAACTAACAACAAAAGCAAAGCAAACCCTGTTCCTCCTGTCCACCCATGCACACACGGTCCTTTAACCCCAGAACAGGTCTCCAGCCTCCAGCTGGTTCAAGCTTGCAGACAGTGGGTTTCCCATCGGGTCTTCCTCAGCAGACTCAGGTCTGGCCAACAGGCCTCCACCTCTGGACTTACAATTTGACTTTCAGATCCTGATCCTTGGCATTGATCCCAGGTCGCACCAATCATCGTACACTAGGCCCTGAACATCAGACACGCCGAAGACAGGATCCTGAACAGTAGGCCCCAAACTCCAGTCTCACTGATTTGCAAACCTAGGGGGTTATTGGAACTCATTCCACTTGACTGGACCGAAATCCAACTGTGGAACCTGCCAACAACTCACAAACTTGGGTGGGGAGGGGGATACTCCTCTTCCACTAAACTAAAAAGCAATTAAATCTGAGCTGCAACTCAATGAAGGTTGTAGCAAAATATGGTTTCACACTGACAGCACTGAATTCATAAAGAATGATTGCGAAATGTCTTAAAAGTTCTGCTGTAAGTCAGACTGGAGAATAAGGTTGCATGCAATAAAATACCAAGCCTCGTTAGTGACGGGCACCATTACCACAGTCATTGGGAGGAAGGAAGGAATATGGTTGAGCCTTCCCTCCTGTGCCTCAGCCTTTACAGGGTTACTGAGCAATCCCACCTCCCCATGGGCACAGACCCATCACCTAATTCTCCATTTAGAGCTGTGGTCTAAGCTAGTTAGGCTTGGAAAATGAATCTGGTAAGATGGCAGCATGTTCAAATGCAACAGCCACGCGGGGGCCAATCCTGAGTAAATACAGAATTTACATGTGAATAGAAGATTTGGGGAGGACAGCCCTCCTTTTGTCTAATGACTAGACAATGTTTAGCAAATAAATCTGCAACATCATATTTTATGTCAACGAACAGAGAAGGCAAAAGGTTGTAGCTCTACGTTATCTTGGACTACGTCTTAACATCGCGAACAGGACCTAGACAACATGAAGCACAGCCTGATACGTAGACGAGTCATGTTTGTCCTACAAAAATACTGGGAGATGACTACCTTCAAGAAGAGAAAGTTGAATCTTCACTTTCATTACCAAGTTCCCACCACTAACAGTGCAGCAGCCAACACTGAGCAGGAACTTAAGTGAACCAGTCAGATAAAAGCAGGTCATGGGTGGGTAGCATCATTTATGGTCTACAACAGAGTTCAGTCACAAAGCACTGAAGAATGCAATGCCACACTATTCAATTTCTCACCCCCTATCTTTGCTCCGTTGTATTTTCAGGCACACACTGTGGGTGTTACGAAATGTCTCCAGCAAGGAGTGGGATCCTCCCCCTGTTAGAACAATTGTGGTGTGGAAAGGAGATTGCCTGGCTTTGTAGAAGGAAAACACAGCAACAATATTTTACAGGAGGCCTTTGGAGGAAAAGGACTATAATTATAGCAGATTAAACTCGCAAGTAAGAGTTTAAATAATGGAAACATAACATTGCAAAATCTGTGTATGCCTTTTCATACAGATCACTTCATTAATCAATACATTGAGGTAAAACAAGGGAAAGGCACCAACAGACTGTAGAATATAATGTTATAATTGTAGAGAAAGTGCAGGGCAGACAGACAATTTGCATGATGAGGCAGACTGTGAGGGAAGGAGTCCATTCTTATTGTACAAGGGGACTGTCAGGAATCTTTAACATCAGTGTAGAGGTGGTTCCTGAGCCTGTTTGGTGTGATTGGTGGTAATCGAATCTAACAGGATTGCTAGGTTGGAACACACTGGGCATCAGGGAGGGGTCCCTGACCTGAAATGCTAACTGCTTCTCTCTCCACAGTTGCTGTCTGACCTGTTGAGTTCCTCCAGCATTTTATGTTTATTGCTCTGAACTTCCAGTGTCTGCAGAATTTCATGTTTAAGCTAAGGGAAGGGCAGTGTTTGAGAGCTTTTGGTGTGGACACAGGTATCTGTTGTGCATGAAACACTCAGTATGGTTAATGGCGTAACAATGGGAATCTGCATGTCAATATTGGAGGCTCTCACCCTGTAATTAAACAAGGGATTACAGCACTCCCCAGGAACAGGAAGAATACTGCCCGTTGTTCAGGCCAGATTCCCGAGTGTCACCCAAGACTTTCTCAAACTTGAATGAGCATTGGTTGTCAAGGCAATAACTTCCTGTTTGACATTGTACACAAATTGCTCAGCCAGTAAAGTAACAGGGTGTAGTTGAACGAGAGTGAGGGAGAAGTGGAAAGGGTGGTGGAGGGAGAGGCAGTGTTGGAGAGGCCAGAGACGAGGCCTGAGGTTCTCCTGTCCCGGACCTTCTGCAAAGGGTGTCTTTAAAGTCACAGTCATAATTGTCGCTGGAACCAGGAGTTGAATGTGGTTTAAGGAGAGGCTGACACGTGCAGTCTGGGTGGCACCCTCCTGTTGGGATGTTGAGTGCCAATCATCGACAGGCTCTGCTCCGGGGGAAGAGTGTCAGCCTTCCAGTGGACAAGTCCAATGTGGTCCGGGTGTTCATCAGCTCCACTTTCACAGGTCAGGTATTTTGCACCGCTCGCACCTCCCGTTCTTGGTGGCTGAAGCTAACCAGGACCATCATCTGTTGAGCCATTGTGGGGGCAATCTTCCACTCTCTCCACTTCTACCTCCCTCTAACCTGGCCAATTAGGAAGGCCTGCATTCCTTCAATCTTTCTCCCTCCCCCCATTCCATTTTTCTTTTCTACCTTTCCCTACTTCCACCTCCTCTTTCATGAGACCATAAGACATAGAAGCAGAATTAAGCCATTCAGCCCATCAAGTCTGCTCCACCATTCAATTATGGATGATTTATAATCCCTCTCAACCTCATTCTCCTGACTTCTCCCCATAATCTTTGACGCCCTTACTAATCAAGAACCTATCAACTCCACTTTAAATATCCCAATCATTTGGCCTCAGCAACCATCTGTGGCAATAATTCCAGATTCACCATCCTCTGGCTAAGGAAATTCCTCCTCATCTCTGTTCTAAAGGAATGTCCTTTTATTCCAGAGTTGTGCTCTCTGGCCTTCAACTCCTCCTATATAGGAACCATCCTCTCCACATCCTCTCTATGCCTTTCAATATTCGATAGGTTTCAATGAGATCACTCCCCATTTTTCTAAACTCCGGTGAATATAGGCCCAGAGCTATTAAAAAGCTCCTTAAATGTTAACCCTTTCATTCCTGGGATAATTCTTGTGAACTTATTCTTGACCCCCTTCAATGCCTCTTCATCCATCCTATTTCCCAATCTCCTCCCTCCATTTCAGCCTTCCTTCTTCCTCCCTTTCCCTCCTATGCCCTCAGTTCTTGGGCCCTCAGCATTTATCTGTCCAGCCTGCTAAAAATCTTGATTTCTTACAGTTACCCCTCATTCTTGTAACCTATACCAACACACTTACCCCCTCTCCCCAACCCTTCCTTTATGCCTTTTCCCTATCCCATTCCTGCCTTCTTTCTCCTCCCGTTGTCTTCCCCTCCTTCAGCCCTTCCCTCTCTTTTCATCCCCTTAATCTTCAGATACATTCTTCTTGATCAGGTTACATCTCCCCATTCCCTCTCAATCTTTTCCTTTTCCATCTTCCCTTTCCCTCCTTTCCATCTTCCTTGTCTCACCTTCCTTTCTCTCATTCCCCTCTTCCTCCTTCCACTACTCCTTCCTCCCATCTTTTCCCCACCTCTAATCTACCTTGTGCCCTACCTTTCTCTCCCATCTCACCCGGGGCCCTTGCTGGCTACAGGTCTGTGAGATGAGGAGGAACTGCTTTTCCCAAGGAGTGGGAAGATTTTCCCAATCTGTGGAATTCTCTGCCCAATGAAGCAGTGGAGGCTACCTCAGTAAATATATTTAAGACAAGGTTGGATAGATTTTTGCACAGTAGGGGAATTAAGGGTTATGGGGAAAAGGCAAGCAGGTGAAGATGAGTCCATGGCCAGAGTAGCCATGAGCTTATTGAATCAGGCTCAATGACCCAGATGACCTACTCCTGCTCCTATTTCTTATGTTTGGTTGGACTTTTCCCAACCAAAGACTGGGTCAGGCCCAGAAACTGCAAGGTGGTAAACATGATAGGTTGTAAGCTGAAGTTCAGTTTACGTACTGCAGAGGAACCCTTTTCTTTCCTGCTCTGCTAACCCCGATGGGAATTCCCAGTGTGATCAGGTACTCCCATGTTTTCCAGATATGTGCATGGAACGCGACGCTCTCCTCGATAAAGCCTATCCAGAGGTTCAGGCTTTCTGCCAGAAACTGGGACTGATTTTTGAGGTGAGCTCAGGGACAAGGGATTGAGGGCAGCTCTGTTCCCATGGAAAAGGGTAATCTCCTTGGGAAGGAGTGATCTGAGGGAGGAATGGTAAGTGTGAGGGGACAAATCAAAGGGAGGATGTATAACAAGACCTGGGGAACATGGGATGGCATAAGCCTGACAGGAAATGTGTGGCGGTGTACAAGTGTGACCAGGAAGGGCATGTGACATGGGGTGGGGGGGGGGAAGAGTGTGATAAAGTAGGACAGGGTGCCGGTTGTAATGAGTAGCTAAGTGGCAGGAAGGGACAAGTGAAAGCTGGGGGCATTGGGTGTCAAAACTGGGAGATGAAGATAGGAGGTCAAACATTGGTGGGGTAGGAAGTCCAATATGGCTCACTTGACAGCTTAAAAATACAAATAAAGATTATCTTTATTTGTCACACTTACATTGAAACACACAATGAAATGTCTGTTTGTGTCAAATCAAATCAGCAAGGATTGTATGGAGCAGTCCACAAGCTTCCAGTGCCAACATATCATGTCTACAACTCACCAAGCCTAACCATGCATCTTTGGAATGTAGAGGAAATTGGAGCACTCAGAGGAAACCCACGCAGACATGGCAAGAACATAAAGTCCCTTTACAGACAGCAGCAGGAATCAAACCCCCAATTTTACAGCCAGTGTTGTAAAGTGTCACACTACCATGCAACTTCTTGGCAAGGCATCTTAGGAAGGAGGGCAGCCTTCTACTGCTGCTTTACTTGAATCCCAGGAAATTTCCTTTAAAGGTGGTGGGGGTCAGCAAATTCCAGGATGACCTCTTTAATTCCTCTAAGGATTTTAATATTCTGCCTGGTGGCACTAATTAAAGCCTGAACTCAGCCAATGCGAGGTTCCATAACAGGACCCCAATGCGCCTTGGTTCAACCAAGAATGGTGTGCATTAGAGTTGGGTTACTGTCACAATTCAAGATTTAATTATTTGACACAAACGCCTGTTCCTCGGGAAGAGGATTACAATTCCATCGCTCATCCACCACCCTCACCCCAAGGCACTGGATAAACACCGTAACCTGTTTGTCCATCTAACTTTCCCAGGTAGTTGACATGCGCTGGGGAGTCCCAGATACACTGACAGCTGACCACATGAGCACAGAGATGTGCCTGAGAGAGATTGAATCCTGCCAGAAAGTATCAGTGGGACCCACATTTATCGTAAGTTTTAAAAAATTTCCCATTATTTTCCTTCCTGCTTCTTGACAATGCCACTGGTGTTTTTATGAGGACATCCATCGTGGATACTACTGGAATAATTACTCTCTTATCTGGAACTGGTAGGCTCTTGTTGGCAGTCGCTATGGTTACCGGCCCATCCCTCGTGTTATAGAAGAAAAGGAATTTGAGGTGCTACTGATGAAGCACTCTTCAGATTCCAGTTCCTGCAAGCTCCTTCAGGATTGGTTCTGGAAAGATGAGAATGCCATCCCTCCCATTTACATCCTTCAGCCAATCACCACACACCTACCATACTACAGTGATACAAGCCCAGCCAACCGGGAGCAACATGAGAAGGAGGTGCTCGCCTGGTCCAAGGTGGAGGAACAAATCACAGCTCTCCTTCGGACAGCAGCCTCCCAGGCAGCAGAGGAGGGCCTCATCAAGAAGGAGGCGAAGCACAAGTACTTCAAGTCAGGTGAGCTGCTCCACCCCCAGCCCCTCTGTCTCCCCCCTCACCTTGGTTCCATCTGCCCCCAAACAGGCACAAGGTCAGATTGCGCTGAGCTCACTAACTCTGGACAGCAATAGTTCCCTTTAGGTTGACAATGGCACCATCTTTTGAAGATGTTCTTGATGGTGGGAAGGCTTGTGCCCATGATGGATCTGGCTGAGTCTACAACCCATTGTAACACACACAAAATATTGGAGGAACTTAGCAAGTCAGACAGCATCTATGGAAATTAATAAACAGTGAATGTTTCAGGCCAAGATCCTTCTTCAGGACTGGAAAGGAAGGGGAGTAAACAGGTGGGAGGAGGGGAAAGAGCATAACTAGAAGGTGATAGATGAAGCCAAATGGGTAGGAAAAGTAAGGGGCCGGAGAGGAGGAATCCGATAGGAGAGCAGGGTGAACCATAGGAGAAAGGGATGGAATAGGGGACCCAGGGGAAGTGAGCAGAGGTAAGAGGCCAGAGTGGGGAGTAGAACAAGAGGAAGAAGAGTGGGGAATGGAAAATTTGTTTTACCTGGAGAAATCAATATTCATGCCATTGGGTTGGAGGCTACCCAGACAGAATATAAGGTGTTGCTCCCCTGCATGGACGGTGCCCACACTGTGGTGCAAGAGTAGGCCATGGACTGACATATCACAGGAATGGGAATAGGGATTAAAATGTTTGATCACTGGGAAGGCCTCCTTTTGGCAGATAGAGCAGAGGTGCTTGACTAAGCTTACCTCCAGTTTACAGCGGGCCTCACCAATGTAGAGGATGCTGCCCCGGGAGCACCAGACCTGCATTTGCTTTCAATCCTGTGATTTGCTGCCTCCATACCAGCTGGTGATGCAGCCAGTCCTGACATCCATTGCAACTTGCCAGTGTTTTTGGTGGCATAACAAATCTCTTCAAACCCCTAATGAAGTATAGCCACTGAGAGGCCTGCTTCGTCACCCTTGTTCTGCAATGCTGGTCTGGGTTCCAGCTCCTGATTGCTGGGTTGATTCACAGTTAAAAGAGGAAGGGGAGAGGAGAGGGGGAGGGTGGGGAGAGCAGTGGAGCAGGTGAGGGGGGTGGGGGGGGGGAGAGACAGGGGGATACGGGAAGAGGGAGGGGAGGTTGCACAAAAACAAGCCCTTCAGTTCATCAAAGCAGTGCTGATCATCTACTACCCCTTTTTACACAAATCCTACAGATTATCACACTTTATTCTCTCCACATTCTTATCAAGTGCCCCCAGATTCTACCCTCCACACAGGGGCAATTTACAGTGGCTGGTTAAACTACCAACCAGCAGGCCTTTGGGATGTGGGAGGAAAGCGGAAAGCAGAAAATGTGCAAGCTCCACACAGATATGGTCCAAGATCAGGACGGACTCAAGTCCTGGGTACCGTGAGGCAGCAATTCTTTTAGCTGCACCATCCTATCATCTTTAATAATGTTGTTCTTCAGTATCAGCGTGCCCCGTAGCTTCATTGACCCAAGTTCGATCCTGACTTCGGGTGCTGTCTGTGTGGAGTTTGCACATACTCCCTGTGATGACGTATGTTTACTCTGGTGCTCTGCTCTCCTCCCATATCCCAAAAATGTGCAAAATGTGTGGTTAATTGGCCCCTAGTGTGTCAGTGAGGGGATGGAGTTGGAGGATTGTTTGGAATGCAGGGAGGATAAAATGAGATTGGTGTGGGTTTAGTATAAGTGGTAGATGGTCAGCATGGACTCAGTGGGCCAAAGGGCCTGTTTCTGCACTACATGACACCTTAACTTAATAGATGCAGACACACAGTTCACAGAATTAATGAATTTAAAGTGCAGCCCATTAAAGGAAAATTAGAATCTTCATGTAACTCAAGGGGTCCCAACCCAGGTCCACAGAACACTTAGTTAATGGTAAGGCTCCATTGCATAAAAAAGGTTGGGAATCCCTGATAAATGGATGATACCTTTCTCTGGCTGCCGTTCCTATGATAGTGAGTTTGCAAACCATGAGAAGATCAAGCCATGATTTCATGGGGGTCATGATATTAGCACCCTATGTGATGCCTGTCTCCCTTGGATGGACAACTGTTTACAATTCAGAAGTACAAAGTAAACTTATACCAACATATGTATATGTTACCATATACTACTCTGAGATTCATTATCTTACAGGCACTTACAGGAAAAAAGAATGCAATAGGATTTACAAACTTTACAGATACAAAGACTGACAAACAATTAATGCACAAAAGAAGACTAACTGTGCAAATAAAACTAATACTGAGAACATGAGTTGTCCTTGAAAGTGAGTCTGTAGATCACAGAATCATTTCAGAGGAGTGGGGAGTGAAGTTATCCACAGTGGTCCAGGAGTCTGATGGCTGTAGGGTAATAACTCTTCCTGAGCCTGGTGGAGTGCTGTACCTCCTGCCTGATGGAGGTAGCAAGAAGAGAGTATAGTCTGGATGGTGGAAGTCTTTAATAGTGGACGCTGCTTTCTAGTGGCAGTTCTCCTTGTAAAAATACTCAAGGGTGGGGGGGGGGGGGGCTCTGCATGTGATGGACTGTGTTGTTTCCACCACTTACTGTGGCCTTTTCCATTTCTGGGCATTGGCATTTCCATTCTAGGAAATTTTACAACCACTTGAATGCACTTATTGGCCAGTACAATGGACATCTGGTGGGAAAATGTCAGGTGTCTGTAGATCTACAAATATAACACAAACATAGAAACATAGAAAATAGGTGCAGGAGTAGGCCATTCAGCCCTTCGAGCCTGCACCGCCATTCAGTATGATCATGGCTCATCATCCAACTCAGAACCATGTACCTGCTTTCTCTCCATATCCTCTGATGTCTTTAGCCACAACGGCCATATCTAACTTCCTCTTAAATATAGCCAATGAACCGACCTTAACTGTTTCCTGTGGCAGAGAATTCCACAGATTCACCACTCTCTGTGTGAAGAAGTTTTTCTTCATCTCGGTCCTAAAAGGCTTCCCCTTTATCCTTAAACTGTGACCCCTCATTCTGGACTTCCCCAACATTGGAAGCAATCTTCCTGCATCTAGCCTGTCCAATCCCTTTAGAATTTTATATGTTTCAATAAGATCCCCCCTCAATCTTCAAAATTCCAATGAGTATAAGCCTAGTCGATCCAGTCTTTCTTCATTTGAAAGTCCTGCCATCCCAGGGATCAATCTGGTGAACCTTCTCTGTACTCCCTCTATAGCAAGAAAGTCTTTCCTCAGATTAGGGGACCAAAACTGCACAAAATATTCTAGGTGCGATCTCACCAAGGCCTTGTACAACTGCAGTAGAACCTCCCTGCTCCTGTACTCAAATCCTTTTGCTATGAATGCCAACATACCATTTGCCTTTTTCACCGCCTGCTGTACCTGCATGCCCACCTTCAATGACTGGTGTACAATGACACCCAGGTCTCGTTGCACCTCCCCTTTTCCTAATCGGCCACCATTCAGATAATAATCTGTTTTCCTTCCTGTTCTTGCAACCAAAGTGGATAACCTCACATTTATCCACATTAAATTGCATCTGCCATGAATTTGCCCACTCACCTAACCTATTCAAGTCACCCTGCATCCTCTTCACAGCTAACTCCGCCGCCCAGCTTCATGTCATGCGGTACCCCACTAGTCACTGCCTGCCATTCTGAAAAGGTCCTGTTTATTCCCACTCTTTGCTTCCTGTCTGTCAACCAATTCTCTATCCACATCAATGCTATGCCCCCAATACCATGTGCTTGAAGTTTGCACACTAATCTCCTGTGTGGGACCTTGTCAAAAACTTTTTGAAAATCTAAATATACCACATCAACTGGCTCTCCCCTATCCACTCTTCTAGTTACATCTTCAAAAAATTCTATAAGATTCGTCAGACATGATTTTCCTTTCACGAATCCATGCTGACTTTGTCCGATGATTTCACCTCTTTCCAAATGTGCTGTTATCACATCTTTGATAACCGACTCTAGCATTTTCTCCACCACCGATGTCAGACTAACCGGTCTATAATTCCCTGGTTTCTCTCTCCCTTTTTTAAAAAGTGGGGTTACATTAGCCACCCTCCAATCCTCAAGAACTAATCCAGAATCTGAGGAGTTTTGAAAAATTATCACTAATGCATCCACTATTTCTTGGGCTACTTCCTTAAGCACTCTGGGATGCAGACCATCTGGCCCTGGGGATTTATCTGCCTTTAATCCCTTCAATTTACCTAACACCACTTCCCTACTAACATGTATTTCCCTCAGTTCCTCCATCTCACTAGACCCTCGGTCACATACTATTTCCGGAACATTATTTATGTCCTCCTTAGTGAAGACAGAACCAAAGTAGTTATTCAATTGGTCTGCCTTGTCTTTGTTCCCTATGATCAATTCACCTGTTTCTGACTGTAAAGGACCTACATTTGTCTTGACCAATCTTTTTCTTTTCATGTATCTATAAAAGCTTTTACAGTCAGTTTTTATGTTCCCTGCCAGCTTTCTCTCATAATCTTTTTTCCCTTTCCTAATTAAGCCCTTTGTCCTCCTCTGCTGGTCTCTGAATTTCTCCCAGTCCTCAGGTGTGCCGCTTTTTTTCGCTAATTTATATGTTTCTTGTTTGGACTTGATGAACCCTTTGGTGAATGTGCCCTGTACACTATGCCCTGGGTTGACCGAACCAAATTGTGGCTACACTTGTAATAGTCAAGTTGTCCTCTGTGTTGCAGTCACCGAATGGGAGATTGACTATGGCCTCCGGGAAACAAAACAAGGAGATGTGTGCTCCTCGGTCTTCATCCGAAACATCCCCAACATGCTGGATCAATGTGACAGGCAGCAAGTGCACAAATTTGTTGATGTCACCAGCAATGGGAGCATCGACAGAGAGGCTCAGGAACTTCTCACCAGTCTAAAGACCGAGATTGTTAGCAAGCATTCAAAGACTCTCCGTGTGCACCAAGTGAAGTGGCCAAGTGGAGTGCTGGACGTATGGAGCCAAGACCATGCTGCTTACCTCCAGAATCTGTGTCAGACATTTGTTGAGGACATGAAACAGCAGATTGTCAGGAGGATTGCTGATCGGCAAAAAGCTCAGGATGAGATGGGTTGGCTGTTTGATGAGCTGTGTCACCACATGTCCCTTTGTCACAAGAAACGCAGCATCTTCTGTGGCCGTGTCGAGCTCATCACCAACATTTGTCAAAGTATCGAACTGAAGAACAACTGCACCCATACGCCGCTGATTATCTATGGCCCTTCAGGGACTGGGAAGACAGCCGTCATGTCTAAACTTGCCGAGGATGTTGGGAAATGTCTCAGCAGTGGGACGGTGGTAGTTACTAGACTTCTGGGCACGTCACCACTAAGCTCTGAAATTCATACTGTGCTGAAAAGTGTCTGTTTCCAAGTGTGCCTTGCCTTTGGGCTAAAACCTCCTTTGATGCACATTGTTAATTCTTACAATGAGCTGGTCCAATTCTTTCACAGACTTCTGAACATAGTGTCCAAGAAGAACAAGGCACCCTTGGTCCTCATCCTTGATTCTCTGGACCAATTATCTCCCAATGATGGTGCACATAGGCTACACTGGCTGCCAAAAGAATGTCCACCAAAGGTCCACCTTATCGTCTCTACCTTACCTGAGGAATACAATATCTTAAATGTTCTACAAGGAGCCATACCAAGCCAGGAGTGTTATTTTCAGGTGGAGCCGCTGTCCCATGAACACGGACAGCAAGCAATTGCCATGCTGATGTCAACGGTGAGGAGGAAGCTCACCAAACATCAGCAGGAGCTGATTCTCAACAGCTTCATGCATTGTGGGCAGCCTCTCATGCTCAAGCTGTGCTTTGATGAAGCCAAGCGATGGAGCTCCTGTGTCCTGGAATCCGAGCTGTGTGTGGCCAAAGGCACCAGGGAGGCCGTGCGTTTCCTGTATGCACGGCTGGAAAAGAAGCATGGCCGGACCTTCGTGTCACATGCTCTGGGGTACATCGCCTGCTCCAGGTTGGTCTGACTTCACCCCTTTTCAGGACAAGGGTCTCTGATAGAGTTACAGTATGTGCAAAATTCTAAGGCACATGTAAAAAAATTCTGTAAGTGAAGATGCTTTCAAACATAATGAAATATAAAGTTTCTAGATATCAAAACATCTACTGTAAAGAGCAGTAAAAAGTAAAAAAAAAACTAAATGAAATCAATATTTGGTGTGATCACCTTTTGCCTTTAAAACTGCATCAATTCTGTACACTGTTGCAGTTTTATGAGAAAATCGGCAGGTAGGTTGTTCCAAACATCTTGAGGAAGTTGCCACAGTTTTGCTGCAGACTTTGGCTGTCTCACTTGCTTGTGAATCTCCGGGTAATCCTAGACAGCCTTAGTAATATTGAAATCAGGGCTCTGTAGAGGTCATACCATCTGAAACCAATTAAAAAAAAAATTGAATGCCTAAGACATTTGCACAGTACTGTATGTAAAGTTATTAGAGGCATAGATGATGTAGAAATCTTTTTCCCATGAAAGGGATAATGAAAACAAGCTTAAAACAAAAGGAAGGAGTTTTTAAAGAGGGTGTGAGGAATTTGTTTCTTTGCACAGGGAATTTTTTTTTATTTGAAACATGTTGCCAGAGGAGATGGTGGAATTTAGAAACACCTAAATATACACAATGCATAGAAGAATACATGCCTGGTACAGGATTAGTGTAAATGGGCAAAAATCTTAGTATGGACATAGTGGGTCAAAGAACGTTTCCCCTGCTGGATAACTCTGATACTAAGAAGTTAGAGCTACTGTTAAATGACAGCTCCCAACCATAGAACACAGGACAGTACAGGATAGGAACAGGCCCTTCAGCCCACAGTATCTATGCTGCGCATGATGCCAATTTAAATAAGTCCCTTCTGTCTGTACATAATTCATATCACTCTATTCTCTGCTTCATCATGTACCTATCTAAAGGCCTCTTAAACATAACTGCTGTATCACCTTCCACTAAAAATATACTTGCTCTGAACATCTGCTTTCAACTTTTCCCCCTCACCTTAACTGCCTGTCCTCTATCACTTGACTATTCTACCCTGGGAGAAAGATTGTCACTCTCTACTTGTCACAATTCGATAAATGTACTAGATCTCCCCTCAGACTCTGTCGACAGAAGGGACAAAAGAGTGGAGAATCCTTGAGGAAGTTCCAGCTAGTCACACTGGTACAATAAACCAGGATACTTCTACAGCAGGCAACCATTCTCTGTGTGTGGCCCACATTGTATCTGGTATGAGTGCACTGATTGGAATAACTTTATTCATGTAAATGCACTGACTCACCTTGACATTAGTGCCCACTTTCAGTCAGACATAGAGTTATTGAGTACTACAGCATAAAAACAGGCTCTTTGGCCCATCTCGGCTGTGCAAAATGTTATTCTGCCTAGTTCCATCGATCTGTACCAAGACCGTAGTCCCTTCCATTCTCAAACTTATCCAAACTTGAATTTGAATCTGCATCCACCACTTCTTCTGGCAGTTCACTCTGCAGATGCATCACTCTCTGAGTGAAGTAGTTCCCTGTCAGGTACCCCTTAAATTTTTTTTTAAACTTTCACCCTTAACCTATGACCTCTAGTTCTAGTCACACCCAACCTCAGTGAAAGCCAGCTTGTATTAATCATATCTATACCCCTCATAATTTTGTATACTTCTATCAAATATCCACCCCCCCATTCTCCAACTATATTCTAGGAAATGTAGTCCAAACCTATTCAACATTTCCCTATAACTCAAATTCTCAACCCCAGCAACATCCTTGTAAATTTTTACTGTTCTCCTTCAGTCTTATTGATATCTTACCTGTAGTTAGGTGACCTGCACATAATACTCTGAATTTAACCTCACCAATGTCTTATACAACTTCAATGTCTTATACAACATTGCAACTCCTGTGCCCCACTTTTTGGCCAATGTGCCAAAAGCTCTTTTCACAAAGCTATCTATCTGTATTCCCACTTTCAAAGAATTATCATTCTGTATTCCCAGATCCCTCAGCACTACATCCTTCAGGTATTCCTCTGCCAGCACAGAATTGTTCCCTCTTTGAGTGTGTGATGACGGTTAAGTAATCCCACAACATTCTCCCACCATAACTAACAGGAGGTTCAGAGTGGTCCCTAAAACTCCACATGGTCTGCCCTTGGTAATGCTGTCACCTCCAAGACAGATTAGAATTTGAGCTCCAGCCCAGAGACCTGATTTCAGTTATCACAAATAGTGAGGCAGTGCTGAGCTTTGGGAGATGTTGTCTTTAGATTAGAGCATTACATTGCAATAAAAGACTCCACAAGTGCATCAGAACAGCTGGTACTTCTATCCAAAGTTTATTTTCTCAACAACATCACTCAGGATGGGCAATCTAGTTACACTGTTGCAATACAATAGTTATTTAACTACCAATGATAGTTTCATCATACAATGGGCAGCACAGAAATGTAGTGACTAATGTAACAGCTACTACTGAGCCAGCTGTAAGATTGAGGTTTAATTCCCACCGCTGTCTGTGAGGAGTTTGTACATTCTCCCTTGTGAATGCATGGATTTCCTCCGGATGCTCTGTTTCTTTCCCCCAACATTCCAAAGATGAACAGTTAGAGTTAGAAGGCCAAGCCGTGCTCTCTTCTTGCTTTTGCCATCGGGAAGGAGATACATATAGTAGCCTTAAGTCCCTAGTACAGTACATAGTAAAAATGAGACAACGTTTTTTGGGACCATGGTGTTACATGACACAGTACAAAAACTAGACTGATCTACGTAAAAAAACAACACAGAGAGAAAAAAAACTACACTAGACTACAGACCTACCCAGGACATCACCATAAGGTTCAGGAACAGTTATTACCCTTCAGCCATCAGTCTCCTGAACCTGTGTGGATAACTTTACTCATCTCAACAGTGAACTGTTTCTACATCTATGGATTCACTTTCAAGGACTCCACAACTCATGTCCTCAGTATTATTTATTTATTTATTATTTTTTATTTGCACAATTTGTCTTTTGCACATGGGTTGTTTGTCAGTGTGTGAAGTTTTTCATTGATTCTATAGTATTTCTTTATTTTACTGTGAGTGTAGGCAAAAGAATGAATCTCAAGGTAGTATATGGTGACATGTATGTATTTTGATAATACATTTACTTTGGTGCCTAAAGAGTGGTGACACTTGTAGTCTACCTAGTCAATACTGGTTGATTTGATTTGACACATATGATGCATTTCACTTTGTGTTTCAAATTAAGCTAATGTTTTAGGAAAGAGCATTTACGGCTTCATTAACATATCATTTCATTATAATTTTGCACATTCAATCAACCATTGCTTCATTCAAATGAAAACTATTATGGTCTCTCACTCTAACCTGTCCCCCTTTACAGCTGCCAACCTTGCTTCCATAAGTCCAAGGTGCCAGACCAGTATGATATTGCTACATTTCACTACCAGGTATTTCTGGACTCTGAAGCCCCAATAGACTAATACTGCTCACTGTTCCAGAGTTAGCCCGCAGTACGAGGGTAGCCCTCAGCAGCTCTTCTGCATGCTCCCTTCTTAAACCTGATTCTACCTCCCGCACCTTCAGATCTGACAAGAGAAGCAGATAAGAGACCAAAGTTGAACGTTTATGCTGTTTCCTCAGCCCGTCAAAGCCACATCCTTTTGGGGTTCCCCCACACAAGTCATATTTCTCCTTTATCTTTCTCACACTGCTGCCTTGTCTCCTCACTCCTATTCTTAGTGACCACCTGGCTACCCCCGTCTTGTTAACAACAATATGGGCGGCCTGCCCACAAATATAAACTCCCTCTCTAAACTACTCACAGCACCATTTTCCTCAAAGAAAGGCCCTTTTTTCCTGCCAGCTGCACACTTTTCCCTCTTCTTGGTTATTGACTGGGTAATTGCCTTCAAAATCCATGCAGAACTTTCCGTTAATTCTCAGTTTCAATTCTTCCAATCAGGATCTCATCTCTGTCCCAGTACCAAAACAATTTGCACAAATGTCATTGATAATGTTCTGACTGACTGTAGTTATCTCTTCTTTGTCATCCTCTCTAATTTCTCTGCAATCCTTAACTCAACAAACCTTCCATCATGTTCTCCACCATCATCCCACTGGATGAGATCACTCTAACCAGATTCCATTCTATTTAATCCAGTCATAACACCCAAAAAAATCACTGGCTCCCTTTCCCATACCAAAACTTCCAGTATCTTCTGTGGGTCCATTTTTGAGCCACTCTCATCTCTCATTTTCATCTCTCTTTCTCCCCATTTCTATCTATCTCTGTCTCTGTCAGTATCTCCCCTGCCCCCACTCTCTTTCTATATATATCTTTCTCACTTTATCTGCCTGTATCTCTCTGTCTCCCTCTATCTCTGTCTGAATCTCTATCTATCTCTGTTTCCCTCACCCTCTCATTTTCCCAAAGCCTTACCACCCTCTGCATGTCAAAGTTCAGAAAGCTGCTATATTCATCACTTCCTGGATGCAGCTCCATCAACGTTTAAATCACCACTTCCTTTGTGACTTATCCACCACCCTGATCACTCATTCCCACAGCAGCAGTGACTTCAGGGTCACCTATAAGTTACTCTGCAGTTACTTCCTAAGCGATTCCAGTAGCAGCTCCCTGACCCATGACCTCTTCCTTTGAGAAGGTGAATTGGAGCACTGCCAGCTCCTGGTTTCTCTCCAAGAAACATACCATCAACAGCATTCCATGTTTCATTTTACTAAATCCTGAACTCCTAATGCAACATTACTGAGACATGGGACAGGGGTATTCTCACAGAAAGATTCCTGGGCTTCACAGGGTCAACTTACTACTTTTGCAAGGGCTATTACCAATCCTGGCCAGCAATGCCCACATCCACTAAATTAACAAAGCACATAGCTTCAGTGAAAGCATGTGATCTTCATTCATTTTCGATTCAGCATTACAGCACATTATTATTTTTATAAAGGTTAGCCTTTCTGTCACATGCACATCAGAACATAGCGAAATATGTTGTTTATTGTAAATATTAGTGAGGATTATACTGGTCAGCCCGCAAGTGTTGGCACACATCTGACCCCAATGTAGCATGCCCACAATTCACTAATCCTAACGCATCTCTGGAATGTGAGAAGTAGCTGGAGGAAACCCACATGGTCATGGGGTAAAAGTACAAACCCATTACAGGCAGTGGCAGGAATTGGCAGGAACAGATCACAGTAGAGCGATGCAATAACCACTAAGTTACCGTGACACCCATTATTTTTCAATCTTGTACAGTGGAGTATGCTTTATTTCCGGTCTTGTGTGTTTTCTACAGAAAGGTGTGTTACAGTGCTGTGTGGTAATATTGCAGGAGTGGGCTCTCTGAGGCTGAACTGAAGGAGATCCTTTCACTGGACGATGAGGTTCTTGGCGACATCTATCAATACTGGTCACCTCCAAACAAAGATATCATCTGCCTCCCTCCTTTGCTGTGGACACGTCTTCGATATGACATTGGGGAATACCTGGTGGAGAGACAAGCTGATGGGTTCCCAGTTCTTCACTTTTATCATAGGTAAATCTTTGACTCTCATTCCCGTAGCTCCTGCTCTTAAACTTCCCACCTTTGGAGTTCTTGCTCTTGAAACCAGTTTGCTGTAAACTAAACACAAGAGCTTCTGTAAATTCTGGAAATCAGGAGCAACACATACACACACTGGAGGAACTCATCAAATTAGGAGAATAAACAGTTCAGGACAAGACCCTTCATCAGGACTGGAAAGGAAGGGGGTAGAATAAGAAGATGAGGGGAGGGGACAGAGTACAAACTGGCAGATGGTGAGACCATGTGAGGTGGGTAGGGCAGAGGAGGTGAAGTAAGAAGCTGGGAGATGATAGGTGGAAGCAGTAAAGGACTGAAGAAAATGAAATCTGATAGGAGAGGATAGTGGACCACAGAAGAAATGAGAGGAGGAGGTGTACCAGAGGGAGATGAGGAAAAGAGAAGGGATGAGAATGGAATCTGAATGGGGAATGAAAAAAACAGACTTGAATTTAAATTACTTGAATTTAGAGAAATCAATGTTCATGCCATTAGATTGGAGGCTACCTAGAAAGAATATGAGGTGCTGGCCATCTAAACTGCGTTTAGCCTCATTGTGGCAATAGAGAAGGCTATGGACAGACATATCAGAACAGGAAAGGGAAGTCAAATTGAAATGAATAGCCACCAGGAGATCCTGCCTTTGCCACAGACAGAGTGAAGGTGCTTGACAAAGCGGTCCCCCAATCTATACAGGTGCCCCCTACTTTTTACAAAGGTACAGCGTTCCTATGAAACCTTTTCTAAGCCAAAATGGCATAAAGCGAAGAACCATTAATTTACATGGGAAACATTTTCGTAAAAGTGAAAATCCTCTTTGTAATCCCAAAACAGGTTACTAATGTAGGTATTTTGTAAAAGCGAAGTGGCGTAAAGCGAACATTCGTAAAGCAAGGTACATCTGTATTGGGTCTGAATGATGTGGATGAAGATGCAAGCAATACAATAAATGATCCTGCCAAAGGGTCTTGGCCCAAAATGTCAACTGTACATTTTTTTCCACAAATGCCACCTGGCCTGCTGAGTTCCTCTATGTGGATTGCTTGGATTTCCAGCATCTGCAGATTTTCTCTTGTTTACAATAAATGGCCCTGACAGACACACAGGTAAAGTTTTATCTCACCAATTTTCAGCCTGTATGGTGGTGAGGAAGGAAGTGAAGAGACAGCTTGCTGGAAGTGCCTGGAGGGATATCTGCAGGGAATGATCCCAATGGATATTGGAGGAGAGTAGGGATGTTTCAGATACTTCATGTACAAGTCACATGGAGATGGCAGAGTTGCCAACCTGTGCACTCAGTACGTCCATGCTAGTACACAAGATATCTGGCCTACCAAACAGATTTGGGGGGCACTATCCTTGTGTGAATCTTGTCCAGAGAGGTCCCCACTGAATCTGGGTCATGTTTCTCATATCTCGAGTATCCTTACAACAAAAAAGGCCCATCAAGACAATGCCTGGTCTATACACACTCCTATTAATCCTACCTACCTCACTCATTTCCCTGTAGCCTACTGTCTCTCTCACATACCCATTCATTTGCCATCCTCCTACATGAGGGCCAATTTATAGTGGTCAATCAACAACCAGCTTGTACGTCTATGAGACAAGGGGGGGGGGAACTGGAGCATCTAGAGAAGTAGCATACAGTCCCAGGAAGTAGGTACAAACTCCGCAGAGACAGTACCTAAGGGTTAGGATTGAATCCAGGCTGCAGGAGCTACGAGGGCCTGTTTTCCATCCTGTTTAACTCCATGTACACTGTATATTCTTGTTCATTTGGAACTCTGACTGAAAACCAACAGTTGTTCCAGCAACTGTTGCTGAAAGGGCTGCCTGGTTAGTTTAAACATACAATGTGCCAGCTAGGGGTGTAGAGACCCAGGGCTCTAGAGGCTAAATCCAAGTTGCTGGAGACTTTAATTGGGCTACAGAATTATCACTTGGGCTGTTAGATCTTTGCTATGCAGCCACTGGGAAAAGTACAACTCCTATACTGCATAATTACCAGCACAGTCCGAGGATGTGCTGGGGCAGCCCACAAGAGTCGTTGGTATCCACATAGCATGCCCACAACTTATTAACCCCTACTAACCCATATACTGTGAGAGGAAGTCAGAGTACCCAGAAGAAACCCAGGTGGTCATGGGGAGAACTTATGTACCAACTCCCTACAGACAGTGATAGGAATTGAATCCATGTCACTGGTACTGTAAAGTGTTATACTAACTGCTATGCTACTGTGCTGCCCACTATCTCATGTTAATTTACGGTGTTGGAGGTACACAGCAGGTCAGGCAGCATTCATGGAAATGAACAAAGTTTTGGGCTGAGACCCTGCTTCAGAGCCCAAAACATCGACTGTTTGTTCATTTCCATGGGTGCTGCCTGATCTGCTGTGTGTCTCCAGCATTTTGTGTGCATTGCTTTGGATTTCCCGCAGCCGCAGAATTTCTCGTGTTTATAATTTATTATACCATGCACTATATTGCTCCCACAAAACAACAAATTTCATGACATACTGTATGTCAGCGATTCTGACTCTGAGATCTCCATCCACAAACTCTTGTTCTGGCTGGACAGGTACAGGACTCTGTCAGCCATGAACTTCACAATACTCCACATGAGAGAAACAGCTCCGTGCCATTTCCTTTCCTGTCGGCAGCTCACCATTACACCAGGTGAGTCAACAAAGTTGTGTGCGCAGAGAGCATAGTACTTAGACTGGAGAGCTTGAGTTGTAAGGAGAGGCTGGAGAGGCTAATCGGTTTCTCTTGAAGCAGTGAAGGCTGAGGGGTGAGTTTACAGGGGTTTATAGGATCATGATGGACACAGATAAGTTGAAAGGTTACTGTGTCATCACCAATTAACCAGACTCTGAAAACTCAAGATTGTACTGCTACAAAAAGCACAAATTTCATGACATATGTGAGTGATGATAAACCTGATTCTGATATGGGTTTCTATTGTGGACTGAGAGTTGGAAAGGGGCAGGGAGGGGAGGTAGCAGGAAACACTAGAGAGACATTCTGTAATGATCAATAAACCAATTGTTTGGAATCAAATGACCTTGTCTGGTGTCTCAGGGATGAGTGTGCCTGCACCCACACCACACCCCACTTCTGGCACTCCTCTGCTACCTGTTCACACTACCTCTGCGGCACTCCACCTCACCATTCCCAATATCTTTTGTTCCCTTCAGATTTACAAATTCACTCCCCACTCCACATTGACAAATACAGTACAATATGCAAAATTACTACATTTCTGTGCAAAAGTCTCAGGCACTTTTGCTATATATGTGCCTAAGACTTTTGCACAGTACTGTATGTTCAAATTCCTTACTTGCTAAATCAATCATCATTCACAATACAGGTGTTAAAAGTCAATAGAAACTTCAGTCAAACAGCTGATGATACCTTGAAGTTTGTAAATTAATTGGCCCTTAGTTGATATGTGGTCCTTGAATCCTTCTGTTACATTCTTATCTTGTCCCTGTATGACAAATGGCTCCAGACCTCTGCTGTGCAAAGGGAAACTTGCTCTTTAAAGAACTTTCTGAAGAAACTCTTCTTTAAAGAGCTTTCTTGCCCCTGGACATTATCTTACCCCTTTCTGTGCTGCAACTTCCACAACTGTCTTTTTCCCAGGTTTGGAGAGTCTAAAACTAGAAGGCACAGGTTTAACATGAGAGGGAAAATATTTAAAGGGGTTTGGTGAGGCAAGGTTTATTTTACTCAGAGGGATAAGGATTGAGCTACCAGATAAAATGGTAGAAGTGATTACAATTACTGCATTTAAAAGTCATATTTGGACAGGTACCTGGAAGGAAAAGGTTTAGAGGGATTTGAGCCAAATGCTGGCAAATGGACACGGTAGTGTTACATAGAACATAGAACAATACAGCACAGTACAGGCCATTCGGACCACGAAGTTGTGCCGATCCTTAAACCCTGCCTCCTGTATAAACCCCCACCTTAAATTCCTCCATATACCTGTCTAGTAGTCTCTTAAATTTCACTAGTGTATCTGCCTCCACCACTGACTCAGGCAGTGCATTCCATGCACCAACCACTCTCTGAGTAAAAAAGCTTCCTCTAATATCCCCCTTGAACCTCCCTCCCCCTACCTTAAAGCCATGTCCTCTTGTATTGAGCAGTGGTGCCTTGGGGAAGAGGCGCTGGCTGTCCACTATCTATTCCTCTTAATATCTTACGATTACGGTTAGCACCCCACTTTACAGAGCCAGCTGTATGGCCAGGGTTCAATTCTCACTGCTGTCTGTAAGGAGTTCCAGCTAGCACAACACTTTACAGAGTTGAATTCAGGGTTGAATTCCTGCCACTATCTGTACGGAAAATGTAGTTTCGTCCTACATTCAAACAGTGCACATTCAAACTGCCGCAGTGCACAGGGGGAAGGCTGCTGAGGGATAACCAAGGTCTCTGTCCATTCCACCATGATCCATTGAAATGCTAGAGCAGGAGACATAGCAGTGTCTTCAGCTGGGTGTTGTGGAACTCTCAGGATGCCCTGAAGTACTCTGAACACCTTGTCATCACCTGCTGCCTGCTCCCTAGACTGGACATAATAGTACTCCAACTGTTATCTGAAGGCTTCCAACTGCCAGAGAAAGAAACGGTGTAGAAGTCCAGAGAGGATTGTGTCAACAGATAGTATTGAAGAGAGAAGACCCCTAAACCTACCCAGATATTCCCATACACTGTCATTGGTTCACCTTGTTAGCTTCTAGCTTGTTACCTCCACCATCTGAGCCAATAATAGTCCATCCTCATACCCATGGTTTTGACTTTGACTGAGGAGCTCAGTCAGATGCATCTGCATCATGTGCTGGAGACATCAGATTTAGGTTCAGGTTTATTCATCACATTTATATTGAAGCGTACAATGAAGTGTGTCATTTGTGTCCACAGCCAACACACCCAAGTATGCGCTGGCCATAGCCCACAAGTGCAGTCATCTATTCTGGTGTCAACACAGCATGCCTACAATGCTCAGCAGAACACAAAACACAACAAAACAGAACATACCAAGCATCAGTAATGAAACAAGTCTTATTTCTCATTCCCTCTCCTCCTCACCCATCCACCCAGGCAAATGCACAGTCCTCTAACCCTAGGACAAGCTGTCTTATTAGAACTCTGGCCTCCAATGGACTCATGAATTCGCAGACTCTAGGCTCCCTGCTTTTCCAACAGACTCACAGACCCAGGTTCCAGCCTTCAGCACGACTTCCAGTACTGAAGTGAACCCTTTAAGGTATCTGTATTCAAGAGGTGGAGGAGAGCAAATCCATCAGACAAAGACTTCCCTCAGCTGCACACAGAATGGTGACTGCAGAGGCGATGACCTTGCTTTCATACATAGGTGAAACAGGCAGACTGCAGCAATGATTCTGAGTGCTTCTGGATACAGATTTCAATAAAGCACAAGAATCATGAAAGGTTCTTCCAATTCTAAGACATGAAAATATCTGGGCTCAGCAATTGGCAGACTCAGAGTCCAACATAGGGCTGCTGGAAATGTTAGGTTTACAGGGCCCTGTGCAAGATGCAAGTTTATTTATCACATGTAATGCGTTGTCTGCATTAACACCCAACATAACGTGGGGGGGGGGGGGGAGCCGCAAGTGTTGCCACACATTCTGACACCAAATAGCATGTGCCCATAATGCTTGGCAGAACAACGCAGAACACAACAAGCGACAAAAGAACTACAGCAAAATAAAACGAGCCCTCCTACTTCCCATCCACACCCACACAGTCAAAACTGCAGACTCGAGTCAAAGAGAGTTGTTCCTGGCACCAGTCAGTTTCCGTAAGGTTGCTGTTGGAGAAGTGGTGGAAGCAGATACATTGTGGTGTTTATGGCACATGAATATTGCAGGAAATATAGGTATATGCATATGTTGGCAGAAGGGATTTGTTTAATTTAACTTGATGTTCGCACAGATATCATGGGTTGAAGGGTCTGTTCCTGTGCTGAATTGTTCTACGTTCCATGCATCGCCTGATTTCCCAGCACACAGTAGCTTGGATTCCCTCCTACAATCCTACCTTCTGCAAAATTATTGGCTTGTCCTTGCCTATTCTGTACTGAATTGTTCTGAAGTTACAGCTCAGAACGGTCCAGTTTTATACAGTTATTGATCCTAATACAGCTATTGGTAAATTGATTTATTATTATTGTCTTGTACTGAGGGACAGTGAAAAACTGTATGGCATGCTATCTATACAGATCATTTCATGATCTATGCTATGTCTACATCTCTCTGCAGTTTCTCATGGTCTAGGACATAGCATTTGGCAACCCAAACCATGATGCATTTGGATATGATGCTTTCTATGGTGCATCAATAAGAATAGGTGAAGATCAAAGAGACATGAGAAATTTCTTTAGCCTCCTGAGGAGATAGGGGTGTTGCTGTGCTTTCTTAGTGATAGTGTCCATTTTACACCGAACAGGCAGTGGGCGCACAGCCATTCCATGTCAAAAGCAAGCAACGAAACAAATAACTGCAAGTGCTAGAAATGTGAAATAAAAACACAAGACCCTGTAAATATACAGTGGAGAGAGAAAAAGAGTGTTCAAATTTCAAGTCAGCGATTTTCTTCAAAACTTGCACTCTATAAGAACCATTCACAGGCCCTTGGTGTTTGTGAACCATGAGCCTGCTGAATGCATGTGGCCTTCCTGACAATGTGTTATCTTTCTTAGATCATCTGAAAAAGTGAGTTATGCAGCACAGAAACAGGCCCTTCAGCCCAACTATCCATGTCTACCCATGCTAATCCTATTTGCCCACATTAGGCCAGGATTTCTCAGCTCTATCTAAAAAATGAGTTTCCTTATTCTGAAACTCAACCAGACAACATACTAAATTTATGGAGTACCTCTTGGCCAGCACTGCATCTTCCCTTAAGACTCCCTCTTCAAGTCCTGCAGGTCCTTTCTCCAACCTGACCATCCAGCGCCATTGCCTCCCCCGTATCACAAAGATCTGTGGGAACAGGTAATGGGCAGCTTCCTGAGACCCAGCCTCAGAGAATGTCAACCACTTCCAGGCTGGTGATTATGTGGGCAATGCTTTATAACCTGTGCGCTGAAGGCATTCCTGCTTTTCATCTGAAAACCCTCATGTGGACACGTTGCTATGGTGAAATGAACTCCAGGTCAGTGGTGAGAGATCTCCATTATCTTCCCATACTTCCATACCCATGTCACTGTCAAGAGGAAAAAAGTGTGGACACTTTTGCACAAACCCAACTCTCACCAGACTAGACACCAATTTGATGGCAATTCCATCACCCAGTTGGTTAGAAAGGTGAACGAAACAGAACCCCATGAATGCACTTGATTTACCTTCTTCTGTCTTCACAACCAAAAATCTTTTGGCAGCCTGAGGTATCCAGGGTGGGATTGATCTGAGAGCTGGTGACAGAGAAACCCTATTGTCCCTCACTAAGCCACTCCAGATGAAGGGAACAACAGAAAATGCTGAACATACTCAACATAGAACATAGAATACTACAGCACAGTACATGCTCTTCAGCCCAAGGTGTTGTGCCGACCCTTTAACCTACACCAAGACCAATTTAATTCTTCCCTCCTACATAGCCTTCCACTTTACAATCATCAATGTATCTATCTGAGTATCCAAAGAGAACATTGACCACTGAAGCACAGTACAGGCCCTTCAGCCTACGATGTTGTGCTGGCCTTTAAACCTACTCTGAGTTCAATCTAACCCCTCCCTCCAAGATAGCTTTTCACTTTTCCATCATCCATTTTCTTATCTTAAATGTCCCTAATGTATCTACCTCTAAAACTATCGCTGACAGGGCATTCCATAAACTCACCACTCTCTGTGTAAAAATCTTACCTCTGACATCCTCCCCTCTATTTTCCTCCAAACACCTTAAAATTATCCCTTCTCGTATTAGCTGTTTCTGCCTTGGGAAAAGTCTCTTGGTGTGCACTCAATTTATTCCTGTTATCACTGTGAATACCTCTAGCAAATCAGCTCTTATCCTCCTTCACTCCAAAGAAAAGAAGCCCTAGCATACTCAGCCTTTTCTCATAAGACATGCACATCAGACAGCATTTGATAGAAGGTCATCAGCTCAACATATTAACCTTTTTTCTCTCCCCACATATGCCACCTGACCTGCTGGGTCATTAGAACTCCAATTGGAGTCATGCCACCAGCAGTGGCTGGAAGGGGTGGAGTCCTAGCACTCCCCCATCATCCATGTGTAGCTCTTCTGGGCAAAAGGGCTGAAGGGTGGAGCAGCCCAGGGCAACCAACTGGAAGAAGTGCAAAGATTACAGAGGTGTTAATGTTTCAGCATGTGTCTGTGGCCACAGGAGGGGACACTACCTCCACTCCAAACTGAATTTGTCCTTGATGCACATTTGTAGTTACACATCAGCCACCGACCTTGCAAAGAAACAGAATGGCTCCACTTACAGGGATTGACCAGCATCGCTGATAGTGTGGAGGGCAAACAGTCTGGGTGGCTGCCTTGCAGGGCAGCTCCATTCAGTCAGCGAACATAAACCTTGGCTTGCGGCCACTTCTTAGTCCCATTCCCCAGCTGTCCCACACTTGAACAGAGGCCAGTCCGAGGTCTTGACAGTAAATTTGTAGTTTTTTTTAAGCATTCGCTCAGCCTTTCTAAGGGAAGCATGGTATCATAGCAGTCAGCGTAAGGTCACACATTCTGGTGACAACACAGCCTATGTCCGCAATGGTCAAGAGAACACAGAGCACAACAAGCAACAAAACGACAACAGCAAAACAAGCCTTGTTCCTTCCTTCCTCCCACCCACCCACCCACAGACACTTTCTTCTCACCACAAGACAGGCCACGTTCTTTGGCCTCCAGCAGACTCCAATTTGGCCTTGGACACGCAAGCACTGGGCCTTCAACTACCATACTCCAGTGGATTCGCAGCAGAGCAGATCCGGGGCTGGACCAACAAACTGCACCTTCTGAACTTTTGATTCGATCCTCAGCATTGGGAACAAAGCTTGTTCCTAATCTCTTTTCTCTCTCTGTCATTGATCTGAAACTCGCTTCTCTCTTCAGCTGCTGCCTGACCCGTGGTGTGTTTCCAGTTCAGATTTCTGACATGTCGTGGCTTTGCCTCACTATAATGATTCTTCTACTTCCTTCAGGCAATTCATAGAGGTGGTACACGAGATGTACCTCCCGACAGAGGAGAAAATCAAACGCCACTCCGTGCTGGCAGATTTCTTCAACGGGACGTGGAGCCAGGGGAAAAGAAAGACCATCACACTCCCACAGCTGAATGAGACATTGCATGCAGACAGAAAGGTACATAAAACGCAAGAACGACAACGGGGAAGTATAATTAAATACTCTTATCGATCCTAAGGTTACGGTACACGCTGGACGGACAATTTAGGGAGGGAGGGACGAACAGGGCCCGCGCCATTCGGCCGCATGCGCACTCGCCACTGCCCGTTTACTTACCACCCTTACCGTTCATCGCAGACTATTCGGCTTCATTCCAGCACCGAAGCCGGTCTCCTGCCAGTTTAATTCCTTGCATCAGGAAACAGCCGAGAGCACACGGCCGTGCAATGTCTCAGCTGCGGCGTGAGAACGAAAGCGACTGTAGATGCTGGAATCTCCCAGCGCTCAGTCGCTCTGTCCCAGCAGTGGTACCGAACACTTGCGCTCCTGAACGAGTTGCACCTCCAGCTAAGCCGGTCCCATACAGTTACAACACTGGCATCTCCTTCACAATGTGGAAATTTGCCCCAATATGCCCTACACAAAAAAAAGCAGTAGGAATCCAATCTGACTAATATCGGACCACTCTGATTTGAGCGCAATGTGATGGAAGTGTCGTTATGGTACTTACCAATAACCTGCTCACCAACACACATTTTGGGCTCAGCTAATAGTACTCTTCTCCAGAGCTCGTCACAGACTCGGTCCAGGCATGGGCCAAAGGGCAGAGTTGTCTGCATGAGTTAAGAGTGACGGCTTAAAGTCGAGATTATTGCCATGGGCACGTACATCTGTACACAGGTACAGTGAAAAGCTTAGCTGCGGCAGCATCACAGGCATGGAGCATCAGATTTGATCAAAATCAGAACCAGAACCAGATTTAATATCACCAGCATATGTTATGAAATGTGTTAACGTTATGGCAGCAGTACAATGAAATACTCAATAAATAAATATAGATAACCAAAAACGGAATTACATTATGTGTATATATATTAAATAGTTAGGTTAAAAATAAGTAATGCAAAAAACAGAAATAGAAATGTAGTGAGGTCGTGTTCATTTCAATGTCCATTTAGAAATCAGATGGCGGAGGACCATAAGACCATAAAACATAGGATTATGATTGAACTACAATTTGTTGCTGCATTTCAAAGAAGCAGTCTTCTCTTTACAGAAGCAGTCATCCAAAACTGGTCGGGAATGACAGCCGGAATGGACATCACTTGTAGGATGGTATAAAGGAATGAATTGGTTATGCTTGTTTCCTAGGTCTCCGCACAGCCTCTGATATTTGGGGATGCTGTTGTGAACTTACGAAAACTGAGTGAACTGCCGAACCATTTGGTTAATGCTGGTCGAATTGATGAGCTGAAACAGGAGATTCTGGGTAAGGATGGGTATACACGGGGAATATGTGAAAAGACTGTGGTTCTCATTGCCTTGCAGAATCACAGTGTTGACTGTTACAAAACTCAAAGTGAAGTGCCTGCAGTATACCTGAATGGCTTTGAGCAGAGTTATCACCAAGTTTCATGCATCACATCAGAGACACATCTTCAAAAGTTCTTCATTGGGCCTCATAGAGATCTATATTTAGTATCTATGTATATAGGAGATTATAAAATATTTACATGTAAAGATGAACCTAGAGAGATAAATATAAAAACATCTCAGACAGGCACACGGATTAAGAAAGGATGGCAAATTTGGGATTGGGATTGGATACAGTTTCATTGAAGTAGCAACTCAATAGACATAATGTACAAAATCTTTGGAGTCCAACTATCCTCCTTTAGCTCAACCAGTCATAGAGCACTAGAGCTCAGACCTGCACCTGGACAATCGATCAACCATTAAACATCATTCCAAACCAACTAAATTTTGTTCTCCTCAGACTGCCATTTATTTCCCTCCTGATTCTAGCACTGGACAACACCTTACATCCTTGAGATGTGGCTGGAAACTGGAAATCCTGGACCAAACACACACAATCACAGGCAGAGCATGCAAACTCCACAACATACCATCCGAGGCCAGGATTGTACTAGAAGGCAGCAGCTTGACTAGCTGTGCCCTGTGTCACCTACTGTGCCTCGCCTTGTCCACTTGTGCCCCTCACCTTTATTTTCCTGCTTTAGAGTGCCTGTAACATCAGTAAGCCTTATGTTTCTTTCTTTGATCTGTCGTTGCCACATCATTGTGCACTAAATTTCCCAAATCACAGCTCCCAGTACCAATATCCAACTTTAATTGTCACATATACATCAAAACATTGAATCATGCAGTGAAATACAACAATGGCCAACACAGCTCGAGGGTGTGCTGTGGGCAACCCACAATCGTTGTTATGTTTCTGGTGCCAACATAGCATGCCCATAATTTACTTACCCTAACCCATATGTCTTAAAGGAAACTGAAGAAAATCCACGTTATTACAGGGAGAACATATAAACTCCTTAGAGACAAACATGGGAATCGAACCTCAAACGCGAGTGCTGATGCTATAAAGTGTTACACTAATCGCTACACTACCATGCCAAGTTTCTCCAGAACTCCTCTCTCCACCGGTGATACTCTCCCCATCCACTATTTATCTACCCCACTCACTCCTCTAAAGGCTGCGCCAAGGTCCAGTAGTGCTACCCAACTTCAGCACTTTACTCACGTCATTGGTTATTTTGATTTCTCAGGGAATATGGAATGGATAGTTTGCAAAATGCAAGCCATGGGAATGAAGTGTGTGCTGGAAGATTTCTACGCTTGCACCCGTCAAGTTGGTTGTCCTGACGTGCAGCTCGTTCAGGATGCACTGTTACTCATCTGGCCTACGATAAACTTCATGGAGAATGACATAGGTGAGAAGATTTGCAGATACACTGGATAATCACAGCCATTGAGAAAGCAAGTGTTCTTTTGAGATTGGAGAATGCTTTCCATTCCTTAGGGGCTTAGTAGATTTAGAGTGCCATAGAAATGGAATGGATTACTGCTCTCATTAGGGGTGGAGTGGATGAACCACTCTACTATAGCGAATGGAAGACACAATGATTCTGAAGGCAAATAGAATTGGTTGGGAATGATGTGACTTGATATTAATTACTGTGACCTGCTGAACCAGAAACCAAACTGTGATAAGGTGATGCCTGAAGGCATCATCGGCACATGTTATCCTGTAAATACGGTACATATGCAGACTGGAAGTCTGAAATTGCCTCAGTTAACTTGAGCCAAGCCTGCTGTTTTGTATTTATTCTGCAGATGAGCGTGTTCTGTACATGGAGGTCTTGGCTCGTCTTGACTTCTTCAGGAGCTCGTACCCAATGGTTGATGAGCTGTGCCAGCAGTGTAGGAGATGGTGCGCCTCGTGCCCAAACCCAGTCTTTACTCCACTGTGTGGCTTCTTCCAGCCTCCTGGTGGGCCACTCCGGACAACACTTACTGGCTTCAGAAAAGGTAGCAACACTTTCTGCTAGTAAGTGTGGGGTGGGGGGGCACGATCAGGATTTGTCACTGTGCCCACAGAACCGCGACTCCCTTCTGCAAATGGAAGTGAAATGGTCTGAGTGATCTGCAACTCCAACCCTCTCCTAGCCCTGACTCAACCCCCTCAAACCCTTTCCCTCTCCCTCCTCAATGCCCCCTCACTTCCTCCCACTCTCTTCCTCAACCTCTTTCCCTCCCCATTTTCAACCTCTACCTCTTCCCACTCCTCTCTCCCTCTTTATCCCCTCCCAAATGTCCTCCCATCCTCCTACTCAGCATCTTCCAACTTTTTCCCTTTTCACTCTCCCCAACCCATAATTTTCCTTTTCAATCCCTTCTCTGTCCCCTCCCTTCCCCCAACAGCTACTTCCTGTCTGCCATCAGTTTTCTAATGATCCACAAACCCATGAGCACCACTTTGCTACTCGTAAACACAAAGTGCACTGCAGATGCTGTGGTCAAATCAAGACGTACAAACAAGCTGGATGAACTCTGCAGGTCGGGCAGCATCCGTTGACTGCTCATTTCAACGGATGCTGCCTGACCTGCTGAGTTCATCCAGCTTGTTTGTACGTGTTGACTTTACTACTCCTGTTTTGTACTTTTTTATATTGTAATTTATAGCAATTGTTTTAGATCTTGCACTGTACTGCTTCCACAGAACAACAAGTTTCACAACCCTATTCTTTTCTATTTGGATTTGAATGATGCAACTAATGGCTTTGTGGCCAAGTTGGCAGACGATACGAAAACTGCCTCTAGTGTTGGGTAGGTCCTAGAATTGGGAGGGACAGGTTGTGTTGCTGAAGCAGGGAGGTTGCAGAACAACTTTGAGGGATTAGGAGAATGGGCAAAGAAATGGTGGTTAGAATATGATGTATGAAAATGTATTGTCATGCACTTTGTCAGAAGGAGTAAAGGTGTAGATTATTTTCTAAACAGAGAGCAAATTCAGAAATTCGAGGTGCAAAGGAACTTGGGAGTCCTCATCCAGGATCCCAAAAGGTTAACTGCAGGTTGAGTCGGTGGTAAGGAAGGCAAATGCAATGTTAGCGTTCATTTCAAGAGGACGAGGGTATAAGAGCAAGGATGTAATGCTGAGGTTATATATGGCATTGGTCAGATCGCACTTTTGTGAGCAGCTTTGGGCCCATTCTTTAAGAAATGATGTGCTGACATTAAAAAGGGTCCAGAGGAGATTCATGGGATTAAGCCTGGGAATGAAAGGGTTGATGTATCAGAAACACTGGAGTTTAGAAGAATGAGGGAGGAATCTCACTGAAACCTATCAAATATTGAAAAGCCACGATAGAGTGCATTTGGAGAGATGTTTCCTATAGTGGGAGAGTCTAGGATCAAGAGGGCACTGCCTCAGAGTACAAGGATGACCATTCAGAACAGAGATGAGGAGAAATTTCTTTAGTCAGAGTGGTGAATCTGTGGAATCCATTGCCACAGTTGGCTGTGGAAGCCAAGTCATTGGGTATATTTAAAGCAGAGGTTGATAGGACTCTTTATCTCATGTTCTCAATATTTATTGTTTATTTATTTATTATTATTCTTTCTTTCTTTTTGTATTTGGACAATTCATTGTCTTTTACACATTGGTTGCTTGTCTGTCCTGGTGGATGTGGTCTGTCAATGGTGCTTCTTGTATTTTCTATGAATATCTGCAAGAAAATGAATCTCAGGGTTGTATATGATGACATATATGTACTCTGATAATAAGTTTATTTTCAACTTTGAACTTTGAAGTCCTTCTACAGACTCCCATCCTTTTCAACACTATCTGCACCTCCACCTATCATTTGAGTCATCAGTGAACTTGGTCACAAAGCCATCAATTCCATCATCCAGATCATTAATATATGTCAAAATAAACAAACCCAACACCACCCTCTGTGGAATACCACCAGTCACCGAAGAACCCTTCTATTGCCACTAGTCCCTGTGTGGTATTAACTCCCTTGTGTTCTACAGGTATCAGTGTGATGGAGCTAAGTACTGATCTCACAGTGTTGATGGCAGGCTCACTGGATGGACTGATGATCGTATGGTATCTGCAGGATATTGAAGTAATCCACACCATGACGGGTCATTCTGGTGAGACAAAGCTCTCTATAATGCTCTTATTGTGACCTTAAATTATTGAAGAATTAGTAATTTATACTGGTTAGTACTGCCAGTTCACAAAATTGAGCAGCACACACCAAGTGCTGGAGGAACTCAGCAGGTCAGGCAGCAGCAGTGGAGGGAAATAAACAGTCGGCACTTCAAAGTGAGACCCTTCATTAGGACTGGAAAGGACTTTGGGAAGATGCCTGTTCCTGTGGGGGGATGTCTTATTCTGATTGGTGAAAGTCACTTCCATTGTGATTGGTTAGTTTAGATGCTGCAGTTGCTTTTCCCATTGGATAACTGTCTGGTGTCCAGTTTCAAATATCCTAAGTATATAAAATACACTCAGAAGGGACTTGCTCTCTTCTTTCTTTGTGTAAAGCAAGACCATCTGGGAGGTTTGCTCTGTGCACACTTTTAAGTAAGTATACTTATTGAATATATATATTCAGCTTTGTAACTTGGGGAACATGAATGCTTGGGTCAAATTTTTACTGTTTGTAAATAAATTATTAATATGCCTATTTGGTCGGTGTATTTCCTGTCTCACCTGGCCGACCTGGAAACCTGATTGAATATTACAGTAACAGAATGAGAAGGTGGGGGAAGGAGAAGGAGGACAAGCTGGTGGGGGAGGGGTTTGAAGCAAGAAGCTAGGAGGGGATAGGTGGAAGGGCTGAAGAAGAAGAAGGAGCTTGATAGTAGAGGGCAGTGGACCAATCAGGTTCCCGCTTCTCTCCTTCTCTTCTCCTCACCTGCTTACTTCCTCCCTCTGATACCCCTCCTCACTCCCTTTCTTCCATGATCCCTCTGCTCTTGGTTCCCTCCCACCTTCCAAAGTTATACAGGCTAGTAGATGAATTGGTCACACATTTTTTTGAATTTATTCATTTATGAGTTGTGGCCTTTGCCAGCTAAGCCAGCATTTATTGCCCATCCCTAGTTGCCCTTGAGAAGGTGGTGACGAGCTGCCTTCTTGAAAGGTGTACTTGGAATTCGGTTAAAGTAGCTGGGCAGCGCAGACTTGTTGGACCAGAATGGCCTGTTATCATGCTGTATCTCTAAAATTTGAATAGAGGAGATAAAAACAAAAGGCTATTTAACAGAGTTAGGCAGAGCACAGAGTTTAGGTTTAAATGTATCACAACTGTTGGTTGGCTTATGGGGGTCAGAGCAATAAAAAACAGAAAGGTTTATGATGAAGCCTGTATTCAAAGGCTGAATATAGTAATATATTGAAATATAGCCTCTGGGAACTCAGTATGACACCTTCAGCTCACCTTGCCCAGGTGAAACAATGCCTATCTACACTAATCCCATTTGTGTATGGTCCATCTCTCTCCCCATTTCCGTCTTCTCACTGATCATGTGATCTGTTATCTCTGATAGCTGAGGTACGGTGCATCAAAGTGATTCATAACAAGGCCCAAGCTGTGTCAGGTTCATTTGACCACACACTACGTCTGTGGAACCTAGTGACTGGAAAAGAGATCTACTCGATCCCAGAAGACCACTCAGGCTATGAACACTTTGCACTGCTCCAGGTGGATGAAGCAACCAGTGTGATCTACTCAGTCTCGGGCTGCCAGGTAAAAGACTCCTCGGAATGGTTTCTACAAACAAGATTGCCATACGTTGCTTTGTAATCACCCAGTTCGTCAGAGATGTGGAGTGGTTAGAGAGCGATTCCCTCATTCCAACAAAAAGCAAGGACGCCAAAGGCGCAACACTAAAATCTAAGATGTTCTGGAGGACAGTGTTGGAGGAACACAGGTACCTTGAAAAGGTCAAGGGCTGGAGGACACATCAGAGAAAAGGACAGAGTCAGAGAGGGAATGGAAGACAAGAATGATTCTTTTAAAACAACCGCTGTGTACCTAAGAACTAGAGGCTAGTAGGTCGCTGAGTATAGTGGGGTGGGGGGGGGGGGCGTAAGAGTGAGTCCAGAATTTTGGATGACTTCAAGAGGATATAGATAGGCTGAGGAGCAACAGCATGGCAGATAGATCACAGTGGGGAAAAATGCCAGTTTATTCAGTTTGTTAGAGAAAAGAACAAAAAGAAAGTTGAAGTTAGAAACATCAGTGTTCAAATTGACAACACTGGAATATGCTGTTTGTCCCTCAGTGTCTGTGCCAGATTCAATTAATCTCTTCTGTCACTTCATTGCCTGCATGTTATTGTGCCAGTCCAAATGCCCTCTGTTGAATCTGCTTCCACCACCATCCCTTGCAGCACGTTTCAAGCACCTATTACTCTCTGGGAAAAAACAATCTTGCCCCATAAATCTTCTTAAACTTTCTCCTCTTATGCCCACTATTTGATATTTCTGCCCTGGGAAATAGTTTCTGATGAACCACCCTACCTAATACTTAAATTCCTTTATACTTCACCGCCTCCCATCACCTTAAAGCTACGGCATAGTATTTGATGTTTACATCCTGTGGAATAAAAGACTCTACCTATGACACTCCTGATTTTATAATTTCTATCAATTCTCTTCTCAGCCTCTGACACTCCAGAAAAAACAATTCAAGCTTGTCTAATCTCTCCTTGTGGTTATTTCTCTTTATCAAGGCAGATGACATCTGCTCCCTCTCCAAGGCCTCCATATCCTTCTTATAATGGAGCAACCAGAACTGCACACAAAATTCCAAGAGCAGCCCATTCAAATACCCTGCAGCATCCTGTAAATAAGTTACTAAAACGCTGCATCACAAAGAGAATGGTCCTAGATTCCTCCACTATTGGAAACATCCTCTCCATGTCCACTCTATCTAGCCCTTTCAATATTCAATAGATTTCAATAAAATCTTCCGTCATTCAAAGGATTGTGACTCTTTGGAATTCTCTACCCCATGGAGCAATGGAGGGGAGTTGATTTTCATATTCAAAGTAGAAAGTGACAGATATTTGAACATAGTTTCACAGGAACAGACCCTTCAGCCCACAGTGCTGTGCCAAACTAATCAAATTAGTAATCAAATGCTCACTGAACTAATTCCTTCTGTCTACGCAATGTCCACTTCCTTCTATTTCCTGCATATTCATGTGCCTATCTCAGAGCCTCTTGAACACCCTGATCTTGTTTGCCTCCACCACTCCCCAGGCAGTGCATTCCAGGCACCTACCATTCTCTGTGCAAAGTAAATTTGCCTCACACATCTCAGTTGAACTTGCCCCCTCACCTTAAATGTATACCTTCTGGTATTAAACATTTCAATCCTAGGGTAAAAGCTGTTTGCCTACTTTATCTATGCATTTTATAATCTTATAAACCTCTATCAGGTCTCCTTCAGCATCTGCAGTTCCAGAGAAAACAATTCAAATTTGTTCAACCTCTCCTTATAGGGCATGCCCTCAAATCTGGGCAACATCCTGGTAAACCTCTTTTGTATCTTCTCCAAAGACTCTACGCATAATGGAACAACCAAAGCAGAATGCAGTACTCCAGGTACAGCCTAACCAGAGTTTTATAAAGCTACCAAATAACTTCATGACTCTTGAGTTTGATTCCTCAACTAAAAAAGGCAATCTTGTCATATCCATCCTTAAGTGCCACATCAATCCATGCAGCCACTTTGAGGGAGCATTTATCTTAGACTTCAAAGTCCCTCTGTACATCAACACTGTTAAGGGCCTTGCCATTAACTATTTCTTCACATTTAATCTCCCAAAATGAAAAAGGCCAGGTTAAACTCCATCTGCCATATCTGCAATTTATCTATATCCAACTGCATCTTTTGGCAGTCTTCTTCTCTATCCACAACACCACCAGCAGAGGTCGCTGTATAGATCACTGCTCACAGACCTCCAGCCAGATTAAATCCCACTGATCACCACTGTCTGTCTTCTATGGGTGAGCCAATTCTGAATCCAAACTGACAACTCACTGTGGGTCCCATGCATCTTAATCTTTTGGATAAGCCTCCTAGAGGAACCTTGTCAAACGCCTTTCTAAAATCCATCTAGACAACTTCTACAGCTCTACCTTCATCGCTTAAGCTCCTAGAAAAACTCAGGTTAATAAGGCACAACTGCTCCACACAAAGCCATGCTGGCTCTTTCTAATTAGCTCATGGTTTTCCAATCACTCATAAATCCTATCCCTAAGAACCCCCTCCAGTAACTTCCTTACTACTGGCATGAGACTCACCAGTCTATAGTTTTTAGGATTATCCCTATTTGCCTTCTTACATAATGGAACAATATTAATGACTCTCCAGTCCTCTGGGACCTCTTCTGTAGCTAGACCAGACATGAAGATATTGGATGAAGCCCCCACAATGTAATCTCTGAAGAATTTTGGGGAAATTTGGGAAAATGGTGTTGAGGCTGTTATGAACCCCATAACTGGGTCACTTACCAGCAAAGATAGAGAGGTCTGTTGAAGTCTGATGGTACTATTTTTAACAGTATTTATTAGTAAAAATACACAAAAATAATATCAATGCAAACATACAGATAATATACGTCGTCAATACTAAATCTAAAAGTGTGGGTATAATAATAATCAATAAGAAATAAGCTCTATCGTTGTCTGGGGGATAATGTATTGTCCGATGAAAATATAAAAGTCACTCAGTTCATTCAGGCTGCAGCCTTTGGTTGGAGTCAAGAGAGAGATTCTTAGAAACTTGCCATCTTTTCCTTTTTATGATTTCGATCCTTTGAGAGTTCCGTTGGTGTGGCCGGTCACTTGTGGCCTCTCCTTTAGCTAAAGCCGTTCTTCCGTGGTAAGCCCACTATCCTGGCAAGGGAGGATGCACACGGGCCCCACCGGCTTTGGCTATCGAACGCTGTCAATGGATTTCCAGTGTTTCTCCTGGTGCATCTAAAGGGGTTGTTCCCCAGACCCTCTTTTATCCTTACTCACGGGGTCTCAGATGTCAATCAGGTTGGGATGATGCAATCCTTCAACCAGCCCACTCTGGTCGTCCCCTGAGGGCGTCAATGAATAATACAGTACTCAATACACAATTCTGTCTCCAAGAGACAATGGCCGTTATCCGTGGCTTTGTTTTGCTGAGGCCAGGACACATTCCAAACCTTGGGGATTCTCTCTCATTTCCTGGGTCCCAGACCTGAATTAACAGCGATCTTGCGATTCTCAACAAGGAGGGAGCGACTTTGTACCCTTCAGCCCCTCAGAGTTGTGGCACATTCATAACAAGGCCAAGATTGGATTAGTTATGTTCTTACTGAACGGTAAAGCAGGCTAGAGGGACAGAAAATGGTTAGGAAGGTGAATGTTATGTTAGTACTGGGTTTGAGTGCAAGAGTAAAGTTGTCTATTACAATTTTATAAAACCTGATGAGATCACACCCAGAGATTTGTTTATAATTTTGGTCTCTTAACCTGAAAAGAGATAGGCTCCCTGTTGAGGGACTGCAGAAAAGATTCACTAGGCTGCTTTCCAGGTCTGTCACATGAACAGATGTTGAAAAAGGCTAGACCTATTTTCTCCAGAGTTTAAAGGAATGAGGAGTGATCTTCTTTATGGGCTTAATGGGATGGAAGTGGGAAGGATGTCTCCCCCAGCTGGGCTCTGGAACTAAGAGCTGGTTTCAAAGTACTGTAACGGCTAGCCAGTAAAGACTGAAACAAAGAGAAATTTCTTCACTCAGAGGAAGGTGAACACTCTGATTTATTTTCCCTGTAGGCCCTGGAGGCTCATTCATCGATTCCATTAATAAAAAAATCATAGATTTCTAGATGTGAAAGAAGTCAGGAGTATGTGCAGTGAGCGGGAAAGTAAGATTAGGGTAAAGGATCAGCCATGAATGTAGGGTAGACTTAAGGGGCTGAATGGCCTCCTTCTGCTCCTACTTGTTCTGTTCATGTATTATGTATGTTAAGAATCAAAAAAGACCCGAGTGAGGGTTTCAGCAGTGGATGAGCAGAGCTGTAGCTGATGTTACAGGGATCAGAAATTTGTTGTTTTTGTGGCAGCTGTACAGACTATGATATAAAAAATTACAATAAGAAATTAAATAAATAAATAGTGCGAAAGAGGAATTCCATGCTGGTGTTCATGTGTTCGGAGATCTGATGGAAGAGAGTGTGTGTGGCCTTTCAGGCTCTTGTACCTCCTCTCTGAGGGTAGTATTGGGAAGAGGGCAGGTCCTAAGTAGTGAGGGTCCTTCAGGATGGGTGCCTCCTTCTTGAGGTACCGCCTGTTCCTGGATGGAACTGAGCTGATTTTGTGCTGGTGTGGATGTAGTGTTCAAATGGTCTGGTTCACTTTCAGTGCAAGGAATAAAATTGCTGGCTGCAGAATGAATCCTGTGGGCTGGGACCAAAGGGTATAGACTTCTGTCATCCCAATATCCGGTTGGAGGAGATTCCACCCCCAGATGCTGAATAAAGAGCTGGACAGACTAAACAGATGTGCCAGGAAGATAACAGGGAGACTAGCCTTGTGTACATTGAGGCAGTGTTTTTTTTTTGCAAGACACAGTTGAGGAGACATGCCTGAGGATTGATCCTGGGGGAAAACATCAGATAGTAGTTCAGAATCAAGAGGAAAAGACTTTGCTTGTTATTCCCTACTTCTGTCATTAGAGACATATAGGAGTGGCAACTGTGATACCCCTGAGCTGGAACAGAAGTATGGGGTTGGATGTTTTACAGGCTGGAGGAAGATCAAGGACAGTGAAGAGAGGTTGCTTACAGTAATGCCTGTGACAAACATCATTAAGGACCTCCATCATCGAGGACATGCCCTCTTCTCATTGCTACCAACAGGGAAGAGATACAGAAGTCTGAAGGCACAGTCTCAATGATTCAGGAACAGCTTCTTCCCTACTGCCATCAAATTTCTGAATGGACATTGAACCCATGAACACTACTTTTTTTCTCTCTCGTTTTGCACTACTTGATTAATTGAACTTTTTAAATGCATATACTTACTGTAATTTACAGTTTTAAAATGATTTTTTTGTATTGTACTGATGCTGCATAACCACAAATTTCATGACATATGCGCACAATTCTGAAACACAATCAGAATCAGGTTTAAGATCACTGGTATATGTCGTGAAATTTGTTAACTTAGCAGCAGCAGTTCAATGCGATACGTGATAATGTAGGCAAAAATAAATATATCAATTACTCTAATTATATATATGTATATTCAATTAAAATAGTGCAAAAACAGAAATAATAAAAAATGAGGTAAAATGGGTTCAATGTCCATTTAGGAATCAGATGGCAGAGGGGGAGAAGCTTTTCCTGAATCAATAAGCCTGTAACTTCAGGCTTCTGTACCTCCTTCCTGAAGGTAACAATGAGAAGAGGGCATGTCCTGGGTGATGGGGGTCCTTAGTAATGGATGCCGCCTTTCGGAGACACTATTCCTTGAAGATGTCTTGGATACTATGGATGCTAGTGCCCAAGGTGGAGCGGACTAATTTTACAACTTTTTGTAGCTTCTTTCAATCCTGTGCAGTAGCCTGAAACATTATTTCAGTTATCTGAATGATTGGAAAGTTGGAAAGACTGAAAAATATTCAACTGGAAAATCTTGGGAGATATACATGGATTTTGGAGCCATTAGTACATTGGTGGAATTTTAAGAGGATGGGGAGATGGAGGAGAGCAGCAGTTTGCAAGAATGGGAAGTGGGCTGGATAGTTAAAGTTGGAAGGAGGAAGCATCAATTAACATGGGACTAGGAATAGTAGTTGAATGGTCATTGGTTAAGTAATGGGGACAAGGCAACAGCAGTGGGACACATGAACTTGAGGCTGGAAAAATGGATAGATGTTTGAGGGCAAACAAAAGGAAATATTAAAGGGAGTTTGGTCTGGTTGATTAAGAGGTTCAGGTTCAGATTTATTTATCACATGTACATGGAAACATGCAGTGAAAAGTGTTATTTTCATTAACAACCAACACACCTAGGAATGTGTTTGGGCAGCCCACAAATGTCGCTACACATTAGAGAGAAGAGAGAGAAGCAGCAGAGAAAAGAGATAATTTTGTCATAATGACATTTGCCCCTACTCATTATAGGAGCAAAGGGTGAAGAATGAGGGCGATTTACAGAAGAGGAGAAACCAAGGCTTACCTCTTCATCTGGGGCAATATTCAATTAGTATATCTAATCGATGTGTAAAGCAAATATCAGTCCCTGCTCTTACAAGTAAGATCAGGGGCCAATAGTGAGACCGTAAGACGTAGGAGCGTAGTAAGGTCATTTGGCCCATTCAGTCTGCTCCAACATTCCATCATTGCTGATTTATTACCCCTCTTAGCCCCATTTTTGCTGAGCTGCCCATAAGGAAGCAGTACCAAGCTGGTGCTTTGGAGAATGCCAGGGCAAGAATTCTCACACTGACTGCTCATCTTTCCTCTGAAAAAAACACAATTTCAACTGATGTTTTGGTGGTATGTCTGATTCTTTTGTGATGACTTTCAGATTTCATCTAGTAAAGTGTTCTGTTAGAAGCTGCTTTCCAAGTGGCTGTTCTTGCTGGAGAGGCCCAAAGATTGTTAAATCTGTCCCTGGTGGTGTCCTCTTCTACAAGTTTGAATGCTATTCATTAACTTTCTTACAATGCTGATTGTTTCCAGGTTAAGGGTTGGCGCCTGGAAAATGGAGAGCCTCTGTTCCAACTATCAGGTGGTAACTTGGACGAGACAACACTCACAGCAGTGGTGGGCTCCAACAGCATTCTCCTGACCATGTCCACTGGGGCCACACTCTGTGTGTGGGATCGGGTCAAGGGCATCTTACAGAGCACTCACCACCTCACTGGTCCAAGTACCTCAACACCAGTGTGCATCCTTCCATTGAAAAGTCAGCCGAAAGTAGCAGTGGCATTCAGCGATGGAATCATTGCAATGGTATGGAATTTAGTATCTGGAAAATATCCTGTCGATCTACACTCAGCACCGAGCAAAGCACAAACTCTATTCTGTATATTATCCCTTCAGAGAAATCTTCAGTGTTCATTCAAACCAAAGATGCCAGGGTAAAGCTATCAGTCAGCAACGCACTTTATGTTAAGGAGCATTGTGCTGCATAGAGCGACAGGCAGCAGAAGCTCTGCTAATAGGGCAAGGCTACTGCGCAGGCAAGCTATCCGTTCATGGTCAAGCTTTAGTTAATTCCACCCGTTCTGGGGTGGACGTTCCAGTTAACCAGAACGGGGAGTTGAGACCGCGAGTCAGAAAGTTTATGTCAGAGGTAAGTTTTTTACAGAGAGTGGAGGGTGTATGGAACAATCTGTAAGGGGTAGTGGTACAGGCAGATACATTAGTGACTCTTAGATAGGCACATAGATAATAGAAAAGTGGAGAGCAATATAGAGGGAAGCGGCAGATTGATATTAGAGTAGTTTAAATTGTTGGCACAGCATTATGGAACAAAGCAATGGATTTGTGCCCAAGGCAAAGTCCATTTGTGGCAAACTCCTCAGTATCTCCTGCAATTGACATGAACATAGAACACCATAACATAGTATAGGCCTTTCAGCCCCCGATGTTGTGCCGCAATTTAACCTTCTCGAAGATTAATCCAACCTTCCTGTCCTATATAACCCTCCATTTTTCTATCATCCATATGCTGATCTAAGAGTCTTATATATCCCTAATGTATTTGCCCCTTGTTCCATGCACCCACTATTCTCGGTAAAAAAAAAATTACCTCTGACATCCCCCCCTATGCTTTCCTCCAATCACTTTAAAATTATGCCTTTTTGTATTAGCCATTCCCGCCCTGAGAAAAAGTCTCTGGCTGTTCACTTGACCTATGCCTCTTATCATCTTGTCCTTCTTCGCTCCAGAGCCAAGACCATACAACATAGGAGCAGAATTATGACATTTAGCCCATTAATCATGGTTGATGTATTATCCTTCTCAATCCTATTCTCCTGCCTCTTCCCATAACCTTTGACTCCCTTAGTAATCAAGAACTTATCAACCTGCACTTTAAATATAACCAATGACTTGGCCACCACAGCTGTCTGTGGCAATGAATTCCACAGATTCACCACCCTCTGGCTAAAGAGGTTCCTCCTCATCTCTGTTCTAAAGGGACATCTCTCTGTTCTGAAGTCATGCCCTTTGGTCCTAGACAACCCCACTATAGGAAACATTTGCTCCATGTCTACTCTATCTGGGCTTTTAATATTTGATAGGTTTCAAGGAGGTCCCTCCTCATTCTTCTAAATTTCAGCAAGTACAGACCCAAAGCCATCAAACACTCCTCATACATTAATCCTTTCATTCCTGGGGTCTGTCCTGTGAAGCTCCTCTGGACTCTCTCCAATGCCCAAACATCCTTTTTTAATTAAGGAGCCCAAAATATCCTCATAATGCTCCGTGTGGTCTGACCAATGCCTTATTATGTCTCAGCATCACATCTTTGCTCATATATTCTAGTCCTCTCAACATGAATGCTGACATTGCATTTGCCTTCCTTATCTCTGACTCAACCTGCAAGCTTACCTGCAGGGAGTCCTGCACAAGGGCCCCCAATTCCCTTTGCTTCCCTGATTTCTGAATTTCTCCCCATTTAGAAAATAGTCTGCACTTTCAGTCCTTCTACCGAATGCATATACTTCTCTACACTATCTTCTACTTTGCCAATTCTCCTCATCTGTATAAGTCCTTTTGCTCCCTGCTTCCTCAACACTGCCTGCTCCTCCACTTATCTTTATATCATCCACAAACTTGGACACAAAGCCATCAATTTCATTATTCAAATCATTGGTATATAGCATGAAAAGAAGTGGTCCCAACGCGGACTCCTACAGAACATCACTAGTCAATGGCAGCCTACCAGTAAAGCCCCGCTTTATTCCCACTCTTTGCCTCCTGCCAGTCAGCCAATCTTCTATCCATGGTACTATCTTGCCTGTAATTCCATGGGTCCTAATCTTGATTAGCAGCCTCATGTGCGACACCTTGTCAAAGGCCTTCTGAACATTTAATTAAACAATATCCACCAACTCTTCTTTGTCTATCCTGTTTGTATTTCCCTCAAAGAATTCCAACAGATTTGTCAGGCAAGGATTCTCCTTAAGGATACCAAGTTGACTTTGACCTATTTTATCATGTGCCAACCATCCAACCCCCAATGAGTATCTTAGCATTACCCTTTTTATATGCCTTTTTCAAATATTGAAAGGCTCTAGCTCATTCAACCTAACCTCATAAAATATTCTCTCTAACCCAGACAGTATCCTTGTAAATCTCCACTGCACTTTCTTTAAAGTTTCTTCATCCCTCCTATAATGAGGCAACCAAAACTAAACACAGTACTGAAATCAATAGATTTTTGATTTGATATAAGTCAGGGGATATGGAGTTACTACAACACACCCAAATGCTGGAAGGACACTACTGTCCTCTCCTAATAAATTATTTCTCTTCAGCCCTTTACCTTTTCCACATATCACCTCCCAGCTTCTTGCCCACTCACTCCACCTACCTACTTTCCCCCTCACCTAGTCTTGTCTTTCCCCTGCCAGCTTGTACTCACCCCGCCCCCACTTACTTATTCTGGTCTCTGCTGCCTTGTTTTCCAATTCTGGTTAAGGGCCTAGGCCTGAAACATTGACTGTTTATATCTCTCCATATATGCTGCTTGACCTGCTGAGTTTCTCCAACATTTTGTGTGTGTTACTCTAGATTTCCAGCATTTGCAGAATCTCTTGTGTTTATGATTTGGAGTTAAGTACAGAAGAATAGAACTGATAATAAAACAATTAACCATCATCTAATTGGATGCTGGCTTAAAGAAAGTGGAATGAAATGCCTGACTCTTGCTTCTAGTTATCACATTCTTCTGTTTTTGACCTTGTTAAGTACAGTCCAGACTGAGTCTTGCAGCCAAAGGCCTGATAGTTAGGTTGGAAGAGGAGTTTCTCCATTTTAATATTGGCCCTTCCTAAGCCAGGTGCCTGAGGAAGGTGGACATACAGGCTCATTTTAAACTGTCCATGGAGCTTGAGAGGATCCAGACTTTCAGCAAACTGAGAGACGAGTTGCTGCCAGCACTACCTGGCCATTCTGCTTCTGTTAGACTCCTGGGAAATGCCCTCACTTGGAGGGATCCTGGAAAAGGTTGAGGACTGAGCTGGGAAAAGCCTGTCAGCTGCTGGGACTGGGAGAGTTAGGAGCAGAATGACTTTCCTTATCCTGTTCAGTTTGTGATTCAATAATTTGCCCATCCACTCTGGCTCAGCTCCAATCCTGAGAAGTTCTCTTTTTCCCTAAACAGGTGTCTCTGGATGGGACTTGTGTCACAGAGAAAATCAGCTTAGCAGTCACCTTCCTGGTTACATCAGAAAGTGAGAGGTGGATGGTAGCAGGTAAGGACATTCAACCGTAGCTTTCAAACCTTGGTTTTCTCTTTCATCTTCACTCTGTGCAGGACTGTGAGCTCATAGCAAATTCTCCATTACAAGTTTCCAGTACTTTATGTTATTGTCGTGCTCCACAAATCCTTCCTCTCTTGTTTCTGTTTCTGTCAGTTCCACATATTGTACGCTCACAGTCAACCACTGAGGGAGTGAGTGAGTGTGAGTGTGTGTGTGTGTGTGTGTGTGTGTGTGTGTGTGTGTGTGTGTGTGTGTGTGTGTGTGTGTGTGTGTGTTATGAACCCCGTAACTGGGTATCTTACCAGCAAAGATAGGAGTATCTGTTGAAGTCTGATGATACTATTTTTAACAGTATTTATTAGTAAAAATACACGAAAATAATATCAATGCAAATATACAGATAATATACATCATCAATACTAAACCTAAAAGTGTGGGTATAATAATAATCGATAAGAAATAAGCTCTATTGTTGTCTAGGGGATAATGAATTGTCCGATGGAAATATAAAGTTCAGTTCAGTTCATACAGGCTGCAGTAGTTGTTGTTCACTGTGTTGCAATTGTTGGGGGGGGGGAGAGAGAGAGAGAGAGAGAGAGAGAGAGAATAACTTGCCAACTTCCCTTTTACGATCTTGATCTGTCTCTGTCCTTTAGCTAGACCGTTCAGTGGAGGACTCGTCACCCAGGCAAGGATGGACACACACACAAGCCCCCACCAGTCTCGTAGCGTCTCTCCTGGTGCGTCTGAGGGGTGTTCCCCAGACCCTACTTTTATCTCCACTCACGGGGTCTCAGATGTCAATCAGGTTGGGATGATGCAATTCCTCAACCGGACCACCCTGGTTGCCCCCTGTGGGGTTTCAATGAATAGTACAGTACTCAATACACAATTCCTCCTTCAAGAGACAATAGCAGTAATCTCTCTCTTTGTCAATAGGAGACATTCCACCATTGTGTATCCCGGCGTTGTCTCTCTCTCATTACTGACATGCTGTGTATCTCTCTCATTTCCTGGGTATCAGACCCGAAATAATAGCGAGTTTGCAATTCTCAAAAAAGGTGGGGGCGGGCATTGGTGATTCTGTACCCTTCTGCCCATCAGAGTTGCTCCTCATTCATAACACCCCCATCCTTCTAAGGATTTTTACCACAGGGAAAAATTAACTACTACAGAGTCTTACAGAATTTCAGAATCTAACACAATACAAAAGAGTTTTTTTTCACTACAGAGTAATACAGTTATACATTCAATTCAGCATCTAAACAGTTAGCGATTACATTGTCACTTCCTTTAATATTTTAATATCTTGTACCCAATAAAATTCCTGTAGCATCAGACTCCAATTTAATAACCACTTTTTTTTTATTCCTTTTCCTCAGCAAAAACAAAGCTAAAAAGTTGTGATCTTAGCTTATATTACAAAAGTGTATATTACAAAAGTTTATGCAAATACTAATCTTTATTTTACTTTTAAACTTAACAGTCAATCTTCCATGGTGTTATCTTTATTATTTACATGCTTTGTCGAAATCCCTTAAAACCAGATTCTGTTATTTAAAGTGGCATTTTTTCAACCTTTGCCCCTTTTCCATTTAACTCTCACATGGTCAGCTTGCTCACCAGTGTGGAATAGGCTTTTGCATGCTCCTTTCATAGGAGTTATTTTATCAACAATGTTTTCCAAACTTAGCCCATCTTCTGAACTTCCACACAATTCTTTATTTTTAAGCAAGTCGTTAGTTTTATCTTCAGGACCCTTCATTCTATTAGTTTTCAGGTTAACATCTGCAAGTGGTCCCTCTTTGTCCAAACAACATTTCAAATTCTGCCTCTACACAGTACACCCTTGAATAACATTAGCGGGTGGGGCACCTTTACATTCCAAATCAAACTGTAATTGATTCGCAGGCACCTTGTTAACAAGCCATTGTTCCTTCAGCCTGGTTACTGCTTCTGACACCAATCCATACTTTAAATTTTCTTCATTCAATTTAGGAACTACACTTTTCCCTTCTCCAATAATAATATTCACCTCACCACCTTTTATCTCCTCACTAACTTTTAACACACCTTTGAACACAAACAACTGGGAATTCTCACTTCCCACTAGTACCAAGGTTAACCCTTTCTTCACTGAACCAAGTCCATCTGACCCACAAGGACTGCATTCCTTTTTAACTGAATCAGATACCTCAGACTTTTCCGGAGTTTCATTACTAAGTTCAGTACCACGTGCATCCACATCTTGAACACACTCAAACGGGACATCTGCCTCTTCCAGGCTTTCAACACCCGTCCCCTTTTCAAATTCTAAGTTCCCCTGATCCTCCCAGTTACTCTCTGGGCAACTCCCTTCTGGAGTAAACTCAACCCCACGGGCTGAAACAACCTCATCTGCTAACCCAGCAGACTCCATCAAGGTAATGGCATCCTTTTAATCTTGGACTGCCCTCATTTCATTATCGGGAACACATTTAAATTTTTCAACTTCTTCAAATAGTTCTGTCAAGCCAGACAGATCATTCATGTCCAACCCTGGACCTTCTAACAGCCTTATCTGTTTCTCATCTTTACTCCGTGCCTCTATAAATTTCCTCCTGGCTAAGGGTAGGTCTACCTCCTCTCCTTTACTCTCTTTCACCTCCCTATTCTCCGTTTTACCACCCTCTAACCCCTCTTGGTACAGGGTCGGTAAAAACATCTCTGCCAAATCAACACTGGACTGATTTAAAGTGGTCTCGTTCTCAGCTGCCTTTCTCGACATGCTGCGAGTGATCACGCATGCGGGATAGATCTTGGAATCTAGGGGCAGGTCCTCAACACTTACAGGCTGGCTCGTCAGCTCCATTGCTGACCAAACGTCACCACCAGCTAAATCGTTACCAAGAAGGACGTCTATGCCTTCTCTCGGTAATTCTGATCGCACCCCTATTTCAACTGGTCCAGATACCAGCTCACAATTTATAATGATCCTATGCAAAGGCACAGCTTCTGTCCCTTTTCCTATGCCTCTCAAAGCTGCCTCTCCAGTCTCAGGACCAAAATGTAGTACCTTCCTGAGAATCAATGACTGCTCCAGTATCTCTCCAGATCCGCACTGGAACTGGTGTTTCTCCCTCTTTCACAGACACGATCCCTTCTGAAATAAATTTCTCACGCTCCGCTCGTATTCTATCTACCTGGGGCTTTCTCTTCAATTTGCTGATTGACACAATACATCCTGTAGGGACTGCTGCTTTCCCTTTTCCTGTCTCCTTCCTTGGAGCAAAGCACTTAGATGCAATAAGACCCACCTTTCCACAATTAAAACAGGTGAAGCCAGGAACCCTCCCGCCATCTTGCCTTTCTTCCTCCTTACTTTTACCACTAGCTCCCAGCTGAATTTCTGCCTCAGCCGGCGGGCTTTCTCTACCATTCCCACGGTCTTTCTGGTAACTTTTATTCGAGGAAAACTTTGTCTTGTGGGTTAGGGCATATTCATCTGTGAACCTAGCAAATTCGGAGATGGACTTATTTGGCTTCTCATTCAAATACATCTGGATATCATCTGAGACACAACTTTTAAATTCCTCAATCAGAATTAACTCCCTGAAACACCGAAAATCCTCTTCCACCCTTACTGCTGCACACCAACGATCCTAGAGCACACCCTTCTCATAGGCAAACTCTGCATACGTCTGATTCCTCACTTTCTTTAAATCTCTGAACTTTTGTCTATAGGCCTCAGGTACCAATTCATAGGCCTGAAGAATGGCCTGTTTTACTTCCCCATAATTCTCATACTCCTCCTCCTCCACAGACAACGCCGCATATGCTCGTTGTGCCTTCTCCTTTAACACACTTTGTAACAATGCCACCCACTGATCTCTGGGCCACTTCTGATTCACTGCTACCTTTTCAAAATGCAAGAAATAACTATCAATATCTGTCTCCTCGAATGGAGGTACTAACCTAAACTCCCTACTAACATTAAACCTCTCCTCTCGGTCTGCCTCTTGGAACCTTCTCTCTTGCTTTAACTTCTCCATGTCCAGCTCATGCTGCCTCTGTTTCTCCTTCTCCTCATACTCCCTCTGTTTTCCAGCTCTTTCTTTCTCCTTTTCAGCTGCTTCCAGCTCTTTTAAACTAATTTCATGCTCCCTCTGCTTTTCAGCTGCTTCCTTCTCCCTTTTCACCTCTAACTCCTTTAGCTGGAGCTCATACTCCCATTTCCTCTGTTCTGCATCCAGCCTCAATTTTTCCAACTCTAACTGAGCCGTCCCAATAGCTGGTACCTTTTTAGGGATATTGTCTAATACCTCAGCTGAAAACACATTCGTCTCAATATAATACTGAGTTATGGCCCTCCGCATCTCCCACTTTTTCATTGACGACCTCACCCCTGCGAGATTTAGTCCTTTCGCAATATTTACCAAGTCCGTCTTTGAGGCCCCCTCTAGCGCCTTCAAAGTCGGGTTTTGTGTAAATTCATCTACATCCATCTTTGCTGGTTTCCCGTCTGGTTACCCGCGCAACCAGATCCAAGTCTGGACTTAAGCCTGATTCACTGGCCCTCCAATTTGGTATCAAATCTCGAGACGAGGACCCAAGTTGTCATGAACCCCGTAACTGGGTATCTTACCAGCAAAGATAGGAGTATCCGTTGAAGTCTGATGATACTATTTTTAACAGTATTTATTAGTAAAAATACACAAAAATAATTTCAATGCAAATATACAGATAATATACGTCATCAATACTAAACCTAAAAGTGTGGGTATAATAATAATCGATAAGAAATAAGCTCTATTGTTGTCTAGGGGATAATGTATTGTCCGATGGAAATATAAAGTTCAGTTCAGTTCATACAGGCTGCGGTAGTTGTTGTTCACTGTGTTGCAATTGTTGGAGAGAGAGAGAGAGAGAGAGAGAGAGAGTATCTTGCCGACTTTCCTTTTACGATCTTGATTCATCTCCGTCCTTTAGCTAGACCGTTCAGTGGAGGACTTGTCACCCAGGCAAGGGTGGACACACACACAAGCCCCCATCGGTCCCGTAACGTCTCTCCTGGTGCATCTGAGGGGTGTTCCCCAGACCCTACTTTTGTCCCCATTCACAGGGTCTCAGATGTCAATCAGGTTGGGATGATGCAATCCCTCAACCAGACCACTCTGGTTGCCCCCTGTGGGGTTTCAATGAATAGTACAGTACTCAATACACAATTCCTCCTTCAAGAGACAATAGCAGTAATCTCTCTCTTTGTCAATAGGAGACATTCCACCTTTGTGTATCCTGGAATTGTCTGTCTCTCATTACTGACATGCTGTGTATCTCTCTCATTTCCTGGGTATCAGACCCGAAATAATAGCGAGTTTGCGATTCTCAAAAAAAGTGGGGGCGGGCATTGGCAATTCTGTACCCTTCTGCCCATCAGAGTTGCTCCTCATTCGTAACAGTGTGTGTGTGTGTGTGTGTGTGTGTGTGTGTGTGTGTGTGTGTGTGTGTGTGTGTGTGTGTGTGTGTTCGTTCCTTCAAGGGAAAGTCTAGGGGAGCACACATTGAGGGACCAGAAGTGGAAAGGATGAGCAGTTTCAAGTTCCTGGGCATCAACATCTCTGAAGATCCATCCTGGACCAAGCATATGGATGCAATTACAAAGAAAGCACACTAGTGGCTATATCTCAACAAGGATATGAGGAGATTTGGTATGTCTCCAAAGACTCAGTACAGTACGGAGCATTCTGACTGGTTGCATCACCGTCTGGAATGAAGGAATCACTGTACATGGTCTGGGAGAGCTGCAGAAGGTTGCAAATTCAGCCAGACCCATCATGTGCACTAGCCATCCCACCATTGAGGACACCTTCAAAAGGCAGTGCTTCAAAATGATTGCATCCATCACTAAGGACACCCACAACCAGGACAAGCCCTCATCTTATTACTACCATCAGAGAAGAGGTACAGGAGCCTGAAAACACACACTCAACATTTTAGGAACAGCTTTTTCCACACTGTCGTAAGATTTCTAAATAGACAATGAACTTATGAACACTATCTCATTACTTTTGCTCTCTTTTTCCACTATATATTTTAATTTTTAATATATATATTTCATATTGTAATGTAATGTATAGTTTTCTTGTATAGCACTGTACTGCTGTCTCAGAACAATACATTTCATGACATACATCAGTGATAATAAACCTGATTTTGATTCTGGCACCATGAGTTCCTGTTGATACTAATCTGGGTGCAGGGGTGTTCAAAGTACAAAGCAAATTTATTACCAAAGTACATATATGGCACCATACACTACCCTGCGATTCACTTTCTTGTGGTCATCCACAGAAAATAGAAAGAAACACAATAGAATCGATGAAAACCGCATATCACAGATTTGGACAAACAATCAACATGCAAAAAACAAACTGCAAATACAAAAAAAAAGAGAAAAAATAATACCAAGAATAAATAAATATTGAGAATATGAATTGTAGAGTCCTTAAAAGTGAATCCATAGGTTGTGGAATCAGTTCATTTTTCATTTCATTTCATTTTTCAATCTTTTTTATTGATTTTCAAATAAATATACAAATCAAAAGAGGAGTTTAACAAGTAGATGATATAAAAGACAGCAATAAATAAACAGCAATAGTAAAAACAGAAAGTACATAATATCAAAATCAAATAGGTAATATATTATGCTGTTATATATACAATGGTCAAAAAGAAACTACAACTCCTCATAGCAATCATAAAAAAAGATTGGAAATTTTATTGATAGAGAAAGAAAAACCCCACTAACTAAACTAAAACAAAAAAAGAGAAAGAAAAAAAAAGAAGAAAGATTGGGCAGTCCAATTGAGGATAAACTTTAAAAAAAGAGAGGAAAAAACACAAATTCCAGTCATCTCCGAAAAATAAATAAATAAAGGTAAATTAAATCATGTGAAAGTATTGAATAAAGGGTCGCCAGACTTGTTCAAAATCAAAGGATGTGTCACATGTCCGGCTTCTAATTTTCTCCAAGCTTCGACATGACATGATGGAGGAGACCCAATAGAAAACAGTAGGTGGGTTAGATTCTTTCCAGTGTAACAAAATAGCTCTCCTCGCCAGCAAAGTTGAAAAAGCTATCACATGTTGGGCAGAAGCAGACACTTTGCTTGCTTCCTCTGGAAAAAATCCCAAAAATTGCTGTAAGTGGATTAGGTTAAACATCCATATCTATAGATAATATTCCGAACACATCCCTCCAAAAACTATTTAAACTTACACATGATCAAAACATATGGGTTAGAGTAGCAACTTCGGCGTTACATCTGTCAGAAATAGGGCATATATTAGGAAAAATATGCGCCAATTTATCTTTGGACATATGGGCCCTGTGTACTATCTTAAATTGATTTAAAATATGGTGAGTGTAGTGTGGAATCAGTTCAGTATTGGGGTGATTGAAGTTATCCCCTTTGGCTCTGATAGTTGAGGGGTAATAACTATTCCTGAACCTGGCAGTGCTAGACTTGAGGCTCCTGTACCTGCTTTTTGATGGCAGCAGTGAGAAGGGAGCATGGCCTGGATGGTAGGGGTCCTTGATGCTGTTTTTCTGCAACAGTGCTCCTTGTAAGTGTGCAAAACTGTTGGGAGGGCTTTACCTGTGATGGGCTAGGTTGCTTCCACTATTTTTTGTTGTTGTTTTTTTCCATTCGAGGGCATTGATGTTACTATACCAGGCTGTATTCTCTCCACCATGCATCTATAGAAGTCTGTCAAAGTTTTAGATGACAGGCCAAATCTGTGCAAACTTCTAATAAAGTAGAGGTGTGTCCATGTCTTTTTTGTAATGGCAATTATGTGCTGGATTCTCTGAAATTCCTGGTTGGTCAGGGCATCAAGGGATATGGTGAGAGGACAGGTGTATGGAGTTGAATGGGATCTGGGATCAGCCATGATGGAATGGTGGAGCAGACTCAATGGGCTGAATGGTCTAATTCTGCTCCTATGTCTTATGGTCTAAATGATAATGACGAGGAATTTAAAGTTGCTGACTCTCCACTTCTGAAATCCTGATGAAGACTCTCTCATAGGCCTTCAGTTTCCTCCACCTGTAGTCAATACTAATTTCTTTGGTTTTGTTGGTGTTGAGTGGGAGGTTGTTGATTTGGTACCATTCAGCTAGATTCTCAATCTCCCTCCTATATGCTGACCCATCACAACCTTTAATTCGGCCCACAACGGTGAAGTCATCAGAAAACTTGAATATGGCATTGGAGCTGTGCTTACCCTCACAATCACAAGCATAAAGTGAATAGAGCAGGGAGCTAAGCACACAGCTTTGTGGTGCACCTGTGCTGATGGAGATCGTGGAGGAGATGTTGTTGCCAATCTGAACTGACAGGGGTCTGTAAGTAAAGAAATTGAAGATCCTGTTGTGCAAAGTGGTATTGAGGTCTAAGTCTTGAAGTTTATTGATTAGCTTTGAGGGGATAATGGTATTGAATGCCAAGCTGTAGTAAATGATGTATTATCTTCACTGTACACATGTTCCAGGGTTTGGTGAAGAGCCAATGAAATGACATCTGCTGTTGACCTATTGTGCTGGTAGGCAAATTGGAGCAGATCTAAGTCTCTCTTCAGGCAGAAATTTCGTGACCAAGCTCTCACAGCACTTCATCTCAGGCCCTTCACCTACTCCTGAAGGCATGGCCAATTACTTCTGGAAATGTTGCAATGCACGGCTTCCAATTCAAGGATGTTTGTTTTCACAAAGAAAGTGAGAGTCACTGTTCAGACTGATAAATTAAACTAATATTTAGACATTGTTAATGTTGATGTGCTTCAGAATGAGCTAAACAAAATTATCTTCAACGGGAAATCTGGCCTGATTGGTTTTGAATATATTCTTTGATATGCCAAGAGATGGTGGAGAATATTCAGTTCAAATACAAATGCTATTTATGATTTAGTAGTTACGATACGAGTAAATAAATAAATAATAATGCGGATGAGGAATGGTGAGATCTTGCTCATAGTTTTATGGACCCATTCAGAAACCTGGTGACAAAGGACAAGAAGCTGTTCCTAAATTATTGAGCATGGGTGTTCAGGCTCCTGTACCTTCTCCCTAATAGTAGTAATGAGAAGTGTCCCAGATGGTGAGGGTCCCTAATGATGTATGTCACCTTTGGAAGATGCCCTTGATGGGTGATGTTTATGTTGTTGATGGAGCTAGTTCAGTCTATAAACCTCTGAAGCTTCTCACGATCCTGTGCATTGACACCTTCATAGCAGACAGTGATGCAACCAGTCAAAATCGGATCCATATGTCATGACCCTTATCAACTTTGCATTGTATTTGTTAAATATCTTCTTATCCAGAGACATTAAGCCCTTGTGCTTTCTGTTTAATCTTGTCAAGTTTATTTTGACTGGCACGGGGTTGACTGTGATTATTTAGAGCAGACTGTCAATTAGCACTTATCCGGGGGGGGGGGGGGGGGCGGGTGTGTGTGTGTGTTTCAAGAATGAGTCGTCTTGCAGTGTTGCTTGGTCAAGCCACTGAAGTCAGTTGGAGTTTCAATGAATAAGCTCATGCTTTTTTTCTCTACATTGGAGTTCGTCATTTCTCCCTACCTGGGTTCAATTGTCCATCAGCATGCACTGCGGCACCATTGTAGAGTATATCTGTAGAAATTTGGAGGAGTCTTTTGTGACATACCAGATTTCCTCAAGCTCCTAAAATTCCTTAACAGTCAGTGTGTTTTCTCCATAATTTGCCTTCCAGTTCACAATCAAGTCCTTGATCTTGCTGACATTAAGTGCGAGGTTGTCATTTTGCCACAACTTGATCTATATCATTCCTGTATGCTTCCTCGTCACTATCTGAGATTCTGCCAACAATAATCCTAAGTCTCATCCTCCCATTTAAAGTTTCTGTGGCTAATCATCACGGTATCTGATGCACCATCAATAACTCTCTGAGATGTGAAGGCGAGATATCGGCTTTTATTGACTGGAAGAAGGAACAAGCAGTGGTTGACCACCATACTACATCCTGGAGACTGAGGGCCGGGCTCGGGCCTCAATTGCCTTTATAACGTGGTCTGTGGGAGGGGCCACAGGAGCAGCCAGCAGGGGGCGTGTCCAGACAGGTACATGTAGTTCACCACAGAATCACTGTAACCTCCTTCAGCCCAGTGCTCCGTGATCCCTGCATTTTCTAATGAATAACAATGCCACGTGCCCCATTGTATCTAAGGCCCAGTCAGCAGCAAAAATCATCTCACAATAACTAGGATCAAGATCGCCTAAAGTTCCAGGCATTTTGGAATATTTCAGGATTCATCTAAGAGGTACCAAAAAATGGGGGGGGGGAATTATTGTTTATTGGGCATGAAGGAAAGTGATTGTAGTTAGACCCTCTAAGTGCCATACGGGCTTTGCCCAGGTACAATATAAAAAATAAATGGTAAAGAAGAAAGTTGATAGTTCTGAAGAAATGTGGATCTGAAATGTTAATTGTCTGAAATAAGCTCAGAAGGATGGCATTTGACCCTCAAGCCTGCTGAGATACAACCTTAGCACAGGTGGCAGCCTCTCCTCAACCAGAGGCCATTCAGCTTAGTGAGTCTGCTATCATTCCATGATAGCTGATTTATTATCCCTCTCAACTATTCTTCTGCCTTTTCCCTTTAACCACTGACACCCTTATTAATCAAGAACTTATCAACGTCTGCTTTAAATGGACCCAATGACTTAGCTAACACTGCCATCTGTGGCTATGAAATCCACGGTTTCAACACCCTCCAGCTAAATAAATTCCTCTTTATCTCTATTGTAAAGGGACGTTGTTGTATTTGAGGCTGTACCCTCTGGTCTTGACTCCTCTGCTATAGGAAATACCCTCTCAGCATTCCCTCTATCCAATACACAACAGGTTTCAGTGAGATACCCCTTATTCTTCTAAACTCCGATGAGTACAGGCCCTGAGCCAACAAATGCTCCTCATATGTTAATCCTTTCATTCCCAGGATCATTTTTGTGAACTTGCTCTGGACTCTTTCAAACACCAGCACACCCTTTCTTAGACAAGGGACTCAAAATTGCTCACAATACTCCAAACATGGTCTGGCCAATGCTTTATAAAGCCTCAGCATTACACCCTTGCTTTTATATTCCATGAGTTCATGATTCCATTAATCTATTGTTTTGAATCAATGATTGAGTCTCCCCAGCCTCAGAGGTGACGAGTTCCACAACTGCACCACCCTCTGTGAGAAGATGAGTCCTCTTGTGAGATAATTGTGTCACCTTTTTTTTTTGACTGCGCAGACAGAAGAGACATCTGGTACATTGTCCCAGATAGAAGATTCCAAACTATTACAAGGAAAGAGGAAGGGGGGGGGGGGAGCGAGGGAGATGTAGGGAAAGAAAATATACATCTTTAATATTCTAATTGGATTATATTTTAATTACAGGCTTTGGAAAGTATGCTCGGGTGTTTAAGCTAGACAGTGACATGATTGTGAAAGCCTCACCGATGGACTTGGAACATGGTGACAAAGTTCACGCTGCTGTAATCAGCAGGGATGAGAGCTCGCTGATCACTGGGTCTGCTGACGAGACTATACGGGTAAGCCAGCATCTTTGGAATTGTCACCAGACTTTCTGGGTTCAGTGCATAAATTTCCTTTGTCCTTCCCAACCTTTCCTCTGAACCCAGAGGTGCTCTACCTCAGTCAAATCAAATCAAGTCTGATTTTCATTCAAACCATACATGGATACAACGAAATGAGACAGCGTTCTTCTGGGGCCAAAAACATACATGTGCATTCAAAATAATGAGAAAGTAAAAAAAAAGGGAACAGTCATGTAAGGAAACACTTTTTTAGTCCAAAGACCCTGCGCAATAAGTTCTGCAAATTGACGGTTCCTGGCAGTGCAGCTTGTAATTCCACTGATCCAACACTGGAGGGCAGCACCAAAGGGAGCGGCCTGGCCACCTCTGACTGCGCCCAGATGCCATACTACAATGCAGTCCTGAGGATTGAGGCCTAGTCCTCTCTGTTGCTTCATTGCCTGTCTCTCACCACCAAACAAGGGAAGCAATCAATGTCCAACAGAGTCTTCCGATCGCAGATGCATACAAGACAGTCACTCATGGTTTCACTCCACACTGCCTTCATGCCAACTCGAAGGCACCAGCTCCAATGCCTCCAAGTAGCATGCAGAGGCATGGTCTGCATCCAGGTCAGCTCTTCTGAGCCCAATCTGTCTTCTCCTGTGGCCTGATGGCCTGACACAAATCTCCCAGCACGGCAGCACTACTCAAATCCCAGGCTCGAGGCCCAGCTCGGATCCCCAGGCTCAGTGGCCTAATGGTTGGACTCAAACCCCCAAGCCCGATGGCCTGACTTGACCTCCCTAGCCTGACGACCTGACATGACTCTCTTGGCCCAATGGGCCAACTTAACTTCTCTGAACTGCCAGCTGGCTCTCCAAACAATGAGCGGCTCACTAATGCTGTGGACCTGCTGTACAGGTAGTTATTAGAGTCAATAATAACTATGTATAAAAATACGTTTAACAAAGGAAAAAAAGCACATTTGGTTGGTCTCTGAGAGGCCACTGCGTGTATACACATCGCCATCAGTATCTTCCTACCCACCACAAGCACTAAAGGTAATCTCTTCCTGCTAAAAAGAAGACTATGGAATGAGAAATAAATTCTCACCTTACAATACTATGAATTAACATTACAAAATGGTAAACTCTATTAGGCCCTCAGAGCTGTTCTTAATCTCAAACATATGTAACTATGGTGAATAACTAAATTCCACGGTTTAAGTTACCTTTCTGTTCTTTGGCGGGAAAAGTACCTGGTGATATTCCCTCATTAGAGAGGCTTCTGCTAGAGTATCCTTCTTTAACCAGGCACACAGCCTCCTACCAAGAAGGACCAATTCTACAATCAAGAGCATTTCCAAAGGCCACTCACATAAGGCACCTGTTCCTACTAGTAACGTACCTTTTCAAGTGAAATATTCATGTTGCATGGACAATGGGTCAAGAGTTGTTTAAGGACCTATATCTAGACTAGGTCCCAGATCAGATGGAGGCTTGTTTGGTCCCTGGGCATCTGATTTTTGGTCCCGTTCCCTGTCTTTGGATGGTGGAAGTTAAGAATGCTCCATTCCTACGCCTAGGTGTAATGATTGAAAATAATTGACTGGTTTGTTAGCCAGTTCAGATGGAATTTCTGACTCTCCAACCACTCTGCCATTGGACTGGAGTCACATGTACTTTAGACCTGAAGGAAACTGCTACATAAAATGGGTTTTTACAACTCTACTGCAGTTTAATGGGCACTATTATTGATCTTATTCCATATTAAAGGATACAAACTCAGATCTCTGGATTATTCATCTGTGCAGATTAATGGCAGATTATAGAGAGTACAATGAATCCTTGATTATTCCTTTTTTTCAGGTGTGGAGCTTGTCAGCCGATGTCAAGCTGATGGACTCGATTGAAGGAATGGGAGTTCCCATCACCTCGGTGTTGCTTTCTGGGAACACCTTGATTTCCGCCTCACGTAGTGCCTACTACCTTAAAATCTGGAACCTTAGCTATGACCGACGGCACACCACAGTTACGCCGTTCCATAACCGCAGTACGATCACTGGCTTGGCACAAGATGGCAGCTTGGTGTGCTTTCCGGAAATGGGGGACTCAAAGAAAGTCGTCATTTGGAACTCTGAAGAAGGTGAATGTAGACCGACTCTAAATTATTAAACATAGATAAGATTGAATACAAAGGTGTTATCTTTACATTGGCCTCTCTGCATCCCAAGATGGATGTGAATCAGTGAAGTTTCTAATTAGGTATTGTCTAAGCCATTCAATAAGGTTAGAGCTCATCTTTTACCTCAGAGTTAATTTCTTGCAGTGCATCTTGTCACCTCAATTCCTTTAATATCCAAAAATCTGTTGATCTTTTTCTTAAATATATGGCGAGAGGAGACTTAATAAGATGAAAAGAGGAATAGATACAGTGGACAGCAACCACTTTTTTCCCCAGGTGGCAATGGCTAATTGAGAGGAAAGGAGAAAAAATAGGGGTGATGTCAGACGTAGTTGTTTTAACACAGAGAATGGTGAGAGGCAGTTTCACAGAGAGAACCACAGAGAGGCAGTTTCATTAGAGATATTTAAAGACACTGTTAGATAGGCACATGGATAAAAAACAAATAGAGGGCTATGTTGGAGGGAAGGGTTAGATTGATCTTGGAGTAGCTTAAAAGGTCGACACAACGTTGTGGGCTGAAGGACATTTACTGTGCTGTAATGCTCTATGGTCTATATTCATTGATTGAGCCTCCATGGTCTTTTGGGCACAGGAATCAATAGATTGACTTTCTTGGGTGAAGCCATTTCTTCTCATTTTGTTTCTGAATGGTTGAATGATCATTTTGAAACTACCGCCCACGGTTCTTAGATTCGTAGCCAAGTTCTGTCCTATTGGGTCAAGCTCGAAGATGTTTTCAGTTTCAGTGCACTCATCTCACACCTAGGGAGAACAGGTTCAGTCTATTTAGTCTCTCCTCAGCCGACAAACACACTCACCCCAGGGTTCAATCTGCAAAGGTGTCTCCCAATCCTGAACAGGTCTCATCCTCCCACCCTTCTGCCACTCCCTCGGAAACGTAGCTCCCACAACTGAGTGCGTTGCTCCCATTTCCCTTCTGGCGGCAACGGGGATTTTTTTGTCTGTCCGATGCCTGCGTTAACCCTCAGTGTGGCCTCCTGCCTGGAGCCGGTCACTGGGTACATTTAAAGTGGAGATTGATAGGCTCTTGATTAGTAGGTGCATCGAAGCATTTGGAGAGAAGGCAGGAGAATGGGGTTCAGAGGGAAAATAAATCAGCCATGATTGAATGGTGGAGGGGATGAATGCCCCAATTCTGCTCCTGTGTCTGCAAAGGGCAGAGGAACCAGCAGTGCGGTTACCCGTGACTAATTCTGGGCCTTCTTACCATAGGTGTGGAGCTTCGGACCCTCAGTGCCAACTCTGAGCTCTGCTGCCTGGTCGTTGCCGAGCAGAGAGAATCGGTGATCTGCGGACTGAGGTCGGGCTCGTTGGTGGTCTTCTGCATCGGGGGTCGGCAGGAGCCGGCGTACCACACCCCACCTGGGCACAATGGTGCCATCCAGTGCCTCGCCCTCAGCAGCCGCGAGGAGAGGCTGGCGCTGGCTGACTGCAGCTCAGCGCTGGTGTATGCGCTGGGCGTGGCAGAGTCTGACCCGGTGCTGGGCCAGGTCCTCTTCACGGTCACTATCCCGCCCAGGTCCACCCCGTCCAGTGTCGCCGTCCTCTCAGACTGCAGACTGCTGCTGGGCACGGACACAGGGACGCTGCACCTTTACCGCGCTGAGAGCTCATCCCCGGTGGCGCTGGAGCCTCACGACAGCAGAGTTACCTGTCTAGAAACCAGTCACAATGAATGGTATGCCTTCAGCGGATGCCAGGGACACGTCCAGAGAGTGTGGAACCTGTCTACCGGGCGATGGGAGCTGGAGATGTTCTACAAGGTGAGAAGCAGCAGTCTTGAGTCCAGCCACAGAATATAGAAGCCTTTCAGCCCATCATGTACATTCTACCTAGTCCATACTTCCTCCCAGAGTTAGCCCTATCCATACTTACCCAGTTCCCGTTTTATAGTTCCTACTGAATCGCTTGGCTCATTCTCTTAGACAGTGTGTTTCAGTTCAGCCTCACAGTGAAATGAATGAAATTGCTTGGCATTGGAGCAACTTCGCTGGGGAAATCAGAGGAGTGCATTTTGAAAGCATGGTTGCTTCTGTAATCCTGGAGAGGCGGTAGCTTACTTGCACGTTGTGTCCCACAAAATGCAATTTAATTTTCAATTTTAATTAAATTTATACCCCAAAGAAATGTTGCTGTTCCATAATTTAAAGTAAATTATTATCGAAGTAAGTATATGTCACCACCCCGAGATTCAGTTTCTTGTGGGTACTCACAGTAGAACAAAGAAATACAATAGAATCTTTGAATCATTACACACGAAGATTGACAAACGACCAATGTGCAAAAGAAGGCAAAGTGCGCAAATCCTACAAATAATAAGAATAATAACAAATAAATAAATATTACTGAGAACGTGAGTTGTAGAGTCCTTGAAAGTGAGTCCATAGGTTGTCGAATCAGTTCAGTGTTGAAGTGAGTGAAGGTATCCATGCTGTTTGAGGAGTTTGATGGCCGAAGGGTAATAATTGTTCCTGAATCTGATGGCGAGGGAACCTAAGGGTTCTGTACCTCCTTCACAAGCAGTGTGAAGAGAGCTTGGCCTGGATGGTGGGAGTGCTTGAAGTTTGATGGTGTTTCCTTGTGGCAGTGCTTTAGATGTGCTTAGTGGCAGGAAGGACTTTGCCTGTGATGAACTGGGCTGTATCCACCATTTTTTTGGAGGCTCTTTGTGTAGTTTCCTGTAATCATTGACACCTATCTGAGAGAGTAGAGGGGCCTGCAGTGTAATGCTTCATCAGAAAGATGGGACCTTCCACTTCCTTGTCTAATTCCAGGGCGGCGGACCTTTCTGAGAGCATGTGTCAACCTTCTAAAAAAACGTTCCTTCATGTCATGGTAATTTTGAGCAGAGATAATCATTGATTAATGAATTAGTGACAATAATTATGGACCTTTAAAAATGAAAATGATGTGTCTTGTTTCTTATTTATGTTTCTTCATTGCTTTATAATTATTGGAAGCATAACAGAGACAAATTGAAATAAATGAAACATTTAAGAAACCCATTGAAGAAATATTAATATTTTTAGAAGACAATTGAAAAGTAACATTATTTCTAAGCAATGTTGCTATTGTAACTGCTCACTATCCAAATACTGATGTACACATCAAGTTTGTGAGCATTTCAAAACGTACCACCCAACATGTCTTGCACATACTTGTCTATTGCATATTTAAAAGTATGGTTATGTCAGTTTTGAGGTCCCTGCGCTATTTTTCTGTTGACCCCAGCCAATTAGCTCAGGCGTGATTACCCTCTCATTTTCTCAACCTGCACACACAATGGCATCACCAACATGTGTGTGGCACTTCCACAAAAGTTGGATGCAAAGGTCACAATTTAATAACTCACAAGCAAGGAACATAATACTGTGCAAGAGTCTTAGGCACATATATAAAGCTAGGTGCCTGAGACATTTGTACAGTACTGTACAAGGAAAATTATCTCAAAGTGAGAAGTACAAACGGCATGGTGAAGTTAGCATTTGACACCCTTGTCTTTAGAGGTTAGCACAGTAACTACACAAGTTGAGACATTATGTTACAACTGTACAAGTCCTTGTTGAGACCAGAGTTAGACTCTTGTGTGTAATTTTCATCAACCAGCTCTAGGAAAGATGCCATTAAGCTGGAGATGCTGTAGATAAGATTGACAAGGATGTTACCAGAGCTGGAGGGATAGGGAAGTTATAAAGAGAGGCTGGGACATTTTTCACTAGAGCAAAAGAGTTTCAGAGATGACTTTATAAAGCTTTATTAAAATTGTGAGAATGATCGGATAAGGAGAAATGTCAGCCTTTTTTTCAGGGCAGGGAACTCCAGAACTAGAGGGCATAGGTTTAGGGTGAGGGGGAGGATTTTAAGGGCAAGATTTTCAAATGGGGTGGTGGTGGGTGTGTGGAACAAGCTCTCGAGGACTGGTTGAGGTGGATCCAATTAGAACATATAAAAGGCATTTGGATAGAAACTGTTGAGAAAATTGTCAGCCAAACACAGGTAAGCGAGACTCGAACAGGTGGGCAAGTTGGTCAGCGTCGACAAGTTGGGCTGAAATCCCTCCTTCCACGTTGTGTAGCTCCATGACTCAAAGAGCAGATTTAACTGGATAGACTGATTAAACAGTTAACACAGACTGGGCAAAGTGATTATTTTTAAAAAGTGAGATCAAAGATTAGCTTTATTTGTCACATGTGTATTGAAATGTCAAAACATACAGTGAAATGCAAAGTTTGTATCAATGACCATCACAACCTGATGGGGCAGCCCATAAATATCCAGCACCAACATAGCATGCCCACAACCCACTAATTCTTATTCTGGTAGGAAACTGGAGGAAACCCAGGTGGTCACAGGGAGAACAAGCAAACTCCTTACAGACAACAGTGGGAATTGAATGCTGAGACATGGCACTGTAAAGTGTTACACTAACTGCTACACAATTCTGCTGTCCATCTGAGGTTGATTGGTTTCAATGTGCAGCCTGAAACATCGATTCTTTATTCCTGTCCATAGATGCTGCCTGACCTGCTGAGTTTCTCCTGTATTCTGTATGTGTTAATGTGGAATAACTTGTCTGGATGGCATGCAGATGAACGCTTTTTATTGTGCCCTGGTACATGTTACAATAGTGCTCCAATTACCAATTTACACGGGGAGTGTTAACACTGACTCTCTGCTCATCTTACCCAATTAGGGCGCATTCTTCAAAGGCGTAGTCTGTGCTGCGTTCTCCCAGGACGATCGCCACCTCTATACCGGCTCCCAGGATCGCAGCATCAAAGTCTGGGATGTTCAGAATGGTCAGTGACCCCACTACTTGCTTTGGTATCCAGACTGACAGGCAAGGAAGAGTGTATTTGTAGGAGGCTTCATTGGGCTGAATCATGGGAGGAAGCGGTTCACATGTGAGCTGGGATGAAAGATGAGAGAGAATCTTCCTGAAACATGTAAAACTACAGAGGGTCAAATCATAGACACAAGTGATTCTGCAGATGTTTGAAAGCACACACAAAATGCTGAAGGAACTTAGCAGCTTAGGTAGCATCCATAGAAGAAAACAAACTGTTGACACTACATGCTAAGACCCTTAATCAGAGTCCTTCATCATGGTCTCAGCCCAAAACAGTGACACTTTATTTCCCTTCGTAGATGCTGCCTGACCTGCAGAGTTCCTCCAGCATTTAGTGTGCTTTGCTCAAGCTATGGAGGGTGTTTACAGGGTGGATTTTGAGAAGGTATCTGGAGAGTGTCTGGATGATTGCGGAGGAGTTGACGAGGAGTTTCCTCTCTCAGAGGGTTGAGAACCTCTGAAATTCTTGACCCCACAGAGCCTGTGGAGCTGTCATTGAATATATTAACAACAGTGACAGAGAGACATGTATTAAATGTGAGGCAGGGGTACAGGAAGATAATGACAATTTGGATCATTGGATGGTGGGGCAGGCTCAGGGCACTGACTGGCATACCCCCATTGCTCTTCTTTGTGCTCTTAAAAGCTCTTGGTAGCTTGTTTCATGATATTTATGAATGTTAGATGTCACTGATTAATTGAATTCTGAAAACACACTTGTCATTCCACATTCACACTTCATTTACTTGTACACACAGGGAGAACAGCCTTGCCCCTGTCACCACACTGGTCTGGCCCGAAATGCCATTTTTACACAAAAATTGATTAGCGGATACAGATACTGACCTTGTGCATATTCAAATTCCTTATTTGCTTAATCAATCAACAATCACACTATGATAATGCAGGTGTTAATAGTCAATAAATCTTCATGTAAAAATCTAATAACATTTCAGAATTAGTAAAGTAACTGACCAATAAGAAGTGTCACCCTTTGTTTGCATCCTTATCTAGTCTCAGCATGCCAAATGGTTCTGGCCCCCTGCTGTACAAAGGGAGAATGTGTTCTGTATGTTCTCCCCGTGGAATGTGTGGGTTTTCACTGGGTGTTCCTACAGAGCCAAGACATACCGGTAGGTGGGTTAATTGGTCATTGTAAGTTGCCCCGTGATTAGATTAGGGCGAATCGGGTTTGTGGGGTTGCTGGGGCAGCGTGACTTGAAGGGTATGAAGGACCTACTTCTCACTGCATCGCTCAACCTACCTTCATAAGATGTAATGCATTGACTAGAACTCAATGAACCACCAATGGTTCTGTGCACCTGCACTCAAAGGTCTCCTTTTCTTCATTGTCTGGACCTTTCCCCACTACTTCTGCACATGCTCTACATCACCCTTCTCCAGATTTAATTCCATTTGCCACTTTTCTTCCTGATATCTGATTTTTGATGTATTCCCGAAAAATTGCTCTGCACAGAAAGCCAAAGGAATAACTTTTACAGTATATCTTCTGCAAACTTTCTAATGATGCGGCCTGATTTAAGTCTGAACCACACCCTAATGATTAGCAACGGTACTGATCCCTGGTTGATCCCAACCACCAACACCTCCCGGTCATTGGAACTCCAGCTGCTCCTGCCACTGGGAAGGGTTTGAAGCAAGCCCACCACTTTCCCTTGGATCATACTTAACTGATCATTCTACTGCTTCAGATTTTGTCAGGCACCTTGTCGGGAATATAGACAACCTTCGATATGCCTCCCCAATCAACCTTTGTGATCTCCCCAAGAAAGTCGTTCCAATTAGTCAGGCACAAGTTTCCCACAATTCCACATCCTTGACTTGGCATGGAGGGTATCTCTTCCCCTTGAATTTTTCTTTCTCTTTGAAAGATTAAAGATTAGCTTGATTTCTGACATGTACATCAAAACATACAGTGAAATGTGTTCTCTTAGTCAACAACCAACACAGTCCAGTGATGTGTTGCAACACAGCCTGCAAATGTCACTATGCTTCTGACGCCAACATAGCATGCCCACAACTCACTAATCCTAACCGATACACATCTGGAATGCACAGGGTAACTAGGGCACCTGGGGAAACACACATAGTCCTAGTGAGGATGTTCAAACTCCTTACAGACATTGGCAGGAATTGAATCCTGATCACTGGCACTATAATGTGTATTGCTAAGCGCTACATCACTATGACACCCCGTTGGTGGATATCTATTCTGACATTGCCTGCCGCTGCATCTTGATTTGCCAACCCGTATCATAGCCCATGTTGAGCTGACCTGGCCCCAACATATTGATGCAGCTATATGAGGAGTGATTGATAAGTTCGTGACCTAAGGTAGAAGGAGTCAATTTTAGAAAACCTAGCACATTTATATTTCAACATAGTAATGGTGCGTGGCCAAGTGATTAAGGCGTTGGTCTAGTTATCTGAAGGTCGCTAGTTTGAGCCTCAGCTAAGGCAGTGTGTTGTGTCCTTGAGCAAGGCACTTAACCACATATTGTTCTGCGATGACTCCGGTGCTAAGCTGTATTGGCCCTTGCCCTTCCCTTGGACAACATTGGTGGCATGGAGAGGGGAGACTTGCAGCTTGGGCAACTGCTGGTCTCCCATACAACCCTGCAGAGGCCTGTGCCCTGGAAACTTTCCAAAGGTGCAAATCCATGGTCTCTTGAGACTAATGGATGCCTATATACAGGTAAAGAGAGTCCCCTCATACATTTACACACTTATTCCAGCAGTCGTGGAGCATACGGATCCCTTCTTTGTAGAAGTTGGCATGTTGAACCTCCACAGAGTGGTCGACCGCAGGGTTGATTGATAAGTTCCTGGCCTAAGGTTGAAGGAGATGAGTTATAGACAATAGACAATAGGTGCAGAAGTAGACCATTCGGCCCCTCGAGTCTGCACCGCCATTCTAAGATCATGGCTGATCATTCACTATCAATACCCAGTCCCTGCCTTGTCCCCATATCCCTTGACTCCCCTATCCATCAGAAATCTATCCAGCTCCTTCTTGAAAGCATCCAGAGAATTGGCCTCCACCGTCTTCCGAGGCAGTGCATTCCACACCTCCACAACTCTCTGGGAGAAGAAGCTCTTCCTCAGCTCTGTTTTAAATAACTGACCTCTTATTCTCAATCCATGCCCTCTGGTACTGGACTCTCCCAACATCTGGAACATATTTCCTGCCTCAATCCTATCAAATCCTTTAATTATCTTAAACGTTTCAATCAGATCCCCTCTCAATCTCCTCAATTCCAGCGTGTACAAGCCCAATCTCTCCAATCTCTCTGCGTAAGACAGCCCTGCCATCCCAGGAATCAACCTAGTGAATCTACGCTGCACTTCCTCAATTGCCAGAATGTCCTTCCTTAAACCTGGAGACCAAAACTGTACACAATATTCCAGGTGTGGTCTCACCAGTGCCCTGTACAAATGCAAAAGAACATCTTTGCTCTTGTATTCAATTCCCCTTGTAACAAAGGCCAACATTCCATTTGCCCTCTTCACTGCCTGTTGCACTTGCTCATTCACCTTCATTGACTGGTGAACTAGGACTCCTAGGTCTCTTTGCATTTCTCCCTTACCTAACTCGACACCGTTCAGACAATACTCTGCCCTCTTGTTCCAGCTTCCAAAGTGGATAACTTCACATTTATTCACATTGAATGACATCTGCCAAGTATCTGCCCACTCACTCAGCCTATCCAAGTCTCCCTGTATTTTCCTAACGTCCTCTTCGCATGTCACACTGCCACCCAGTTTAGTATCGTCAGCAAACTTGCTGATATAGTTTTCAATGCCCTCATCTAAATCATTGACATAAATCGTAAAGAGCTGTGGTCCCAATACAGAGCCCTGTGGTACCCCACTAGTCACCTCCAGCCAGTCTGAGAAACACCCATTCACTGCTACCCTTTGCTTTCTATCTGCCAACCAGTTTTCTATCCATGTTGAAACTCTGCCCCCAATGCCATGAGCTCTAATTTTACTCACCAATCTCCTATCTCCTTATCGAATGCCTTCTGAAAATCTAGGTACACAACATCTACTGGCTTACCCTCGTCTAACATCCTTTTTACACCCTCAAAAAACAACAGATTAGTCAAGCATGATTTGCCCTTGGTAAATCCATGCTGGCTCGGCCTAATCCTATTTCTGCCATCTAGATGTGCCACTATTTCATCCTTAATAATGGACTCAAGCATCTTCCCCACGACTGACGTTAGGCTAACAGGGCGATAGTTCTCCGTTTTCTCCTTCCCTCCCTTCTTGAAAAGTGGGACAACATTAGCCACTCTCCAATCTTCAGGAACTGATCCTGAATCTAAGGAACATTGGAAAATGATTACCAATGCATCCGCAATTTCCTGAGCCACCTCTTTTAGAACCCTCGGATGCAGACCATCTGGACCCGGGGATTTATTAGCCTTCAGTCCTACCAGTCTACTCATCACAGTTTCTTTCCTAATGTCAATCTGTCTCAATTCCTCTGATATCTTATGACCCTGGCCCATCCATACATCTGGGAGATTGCTTGTGTCCTCCCTGGTGAAGACAGATCTAAAGTATGCATTAAATTCTGTTGCCATTTCCCTGTTTCCCATAACAATTTCTCCCAATTCATTCTTCAAGGGGCCAACATTGTTCTTAACTATCTTCTTTCTCTTCACATAGCTAAAAAAGCTTTTGCTATCCCCTTTTATATTCCTGGCTAGACTGAGCTCATACCTGATTTTTTCTCTCCGTATTGCTTTTTTAGTTAAGATCTGCTGTTCCTTAAAACTTTCATCTGTATTCCCACTCATCTTAGCCCTGTCATACTTCTTTTTCTTTAATGCTATACAATCTCTGACTTCCTTTGTCAACCACTGTGGCCCCTTCCCCCTCTTTGAATCCTTCCTTCTCATTGGAATGAACTGCATTTGCATCTTTTGTATTATGCCCAAGAATATCTGCCACTGCTGATCCACTCTTTCCTGCCAGGGCATCCGCCCATTTAACTTTGGCCAGCTCTTCCCTCATGGCTCGGTAGTCTCCTTTATTTAATTGCAACACTGACACCTCTGATCTGCCCTTACCCCTCTCAAATTGTAGATAAAAACTTATCATGTTATGATCACTACTTCCTAATGGCTCCTTTACTTCAAGATCACTTATCAATTCCTGTGCATTACACATCACCAAGTCCAAAATAGCCTCGTTCCTGGTTGGCTCAAGCACAAGCTGTTCCAAAAATACATCCCTTAGACACTCCACAAACTCCCTATCCTGGGGTCCAGCACCTACCTGATTCTCCCAGTCCACCTGCATGTTGAAATCTCCCATAACGACTGCATTACCTTTAGCACATGCCAATGTTAACTCCCTAATCAACGTACCCAATATCCACGCTACTGTTTGGGGGCCTGTACACAACACCCATTAGGGTCTTTTTACCCTTACTGTTCCTCAGCTCAATCCACACAGACTCTACTTCCCCTGTTCCCAAGTCACCTCTTGCTAAGGACTGAATCTCATTCCTCACCAACAGGGCCACCCCACCCCCTCTTCCCATATTTCTGTCTCTACGATAGCACGTATACCCTGGTACACTCAATTCCCAGGCCTGATCCCCTTGCAGCCATGTCTCCGTTATCCCAACAACATCGTAGTTCCCCATTTTCATCTGAGCTTCAAGCTCATCTGTCTTATTTCTGACACTACGCGCATTCAAGTATAGAATTCTTAGCCCATTCCTCCTCTCTTTGCTTAAAACACTGTCTACTGTACCTAACCCAGCTCCTTGAACTTCCATCGGGCAAATTGCACCCTGAATTTTGATGACCTTCTCAAGATCACCCAAACCTTGTACACATTTAACCCCATGCACCTTCTGACCAACCCTCTGGATCTGGAGAGTTATACAGCTCTCGTTACATGCACATGCAGTTCAACTCTTTGAGTGATTACGTAGAAAGTTTGAAGTTAGTAACTCATCTTCTTCTACATAGGCCACAAACTTATCAATCACCCCTGCTGTGGACCACTTCTGGAGGTCCAAGATGCCGACTTCTACAAAGAAGGGATCCGTATGCTCCACGACTGCTGGACTAAGTGTGTAAATGTAGGCAGGGACTATGTTGAAAAATAAATGTGCTAGGTTTCCTAAAGTTGGCTCCTTCTACCCTGAACTTATCAATCAGTCGTAAAGAAGGCAAAACAGTGGCTATATTTCATTAGGAATTTGAGAAGATTTGATTTGTCACCTGTACACTCGAAAACTTCTACAGATGTACAGAGCTTTCTCACAGGCTGCATCATTGACTGGTTTGAAGGGGAGGGGCGGGGGGGTGCTACTGCACATAAACAAAAGAAGCTACAAAAAGTTGTAAAATTAGTAAGTTCCATCATGGGTACTAGCCTCCATAGTATCCAAAACATCTTCAAGGAGTGGTGCCTCAGAAAGGCAGCGTCCATTATTAAGAACCCCCATCACCCTCAACATGCCCTGTTCTCATTGTTACCATCAGATAGGAGGTACAGAAGCCTGAAGGTACACACTCAGTGAGTCAGGAACAGCTTCTTCCCCTCTGCCATCCGATTCCTAAATGGACATTGAACCCATGAACAATACTTCATTATTTTTTTAAGTGTTGTTTTTTGTTTTTGCACTATTTTTAATTTAACGATTTAATATGCATATATATAGCTAATATAATTGATTGATTTATTTACTTTTATATTGTCATGTTTTGCATTGTACTGCTACCACTAAGTACAAAGGTTTCAAAGGTACATTTAATGTCAGAGAAATGTGTACACTATACATCATGAAATACTTTTCCTTCGCAACCATCCAGAAAACAGAGGAATGCCCCCAAATAATGAATGACAGTTAAATGTTAGAACCCCAAAGTCCCCCCCCCCCTGCAGCTGCCCCCTCCCACGAGTAAGTGGCAGAAAGCAATGATCCCCCCTCCCCCCCACTGGCAAGAAACAGCATCGGCACCCGCCACCGAGCGCTCAAGCGTGAGCAAAAGCAACAGCAAAGACACAGACTGGCTGTGCTCCAGAGACTACGCATTCACCCAGTGTTTGACATACCACAGGCTCTCTCTCTCCCTAATAAGGGAGAAAGAGGAGTCTCCATTTCACAGCAAGGGGGGGGGGGAGACATAATAAACAGCTCGCAGGTTTACAATGATAAAAGTCCATTGCGTCACTTTTTCCAAGCTCTGTGCCCAAAGATCTTGGGTTGCTGGGCACACAGCCTTAGATCTTCTACCTTCCACGACACACCAGTCTTCTGCTAGGAAACCGACCTCTGATCCCCTTGTCTCCACGGCCATGAAAAGTCAGTCCTGAGAAGGCGAGCGGAACTCTTAGGCTGAGCCCTTGGCGCGCTGAACAACGGCCATCCATGAAACCCTGAGAGCGGGTCCCATTCCCGCAAAGGACCATAGTCAGCGTGTAACTCCAGGTCAGGGTCTTCCAAAGAATCCTGAAAGGGAACATTAGAAATATTAAAGATGGAAATAGAGCTGTTTCCGAAGATGCAAGCAAAGGAGTCGCCGTTTGGCGCCATTAACCCTGCTAAGCTCGGCCTTCAAAGTTAACAAATTTCGTGACATATGCTGGTGATATTAAACCTGATTCTGATTCTCAGTTCATGCCCTTATAGCCGACCTTATTTACACTTCAGCTTCTAGTCTTGAAACTATCACTTCTCCCTCCCAATCTGAAGGTATTCAGTTATAAATATCTATGGCACCTTCATCGACAAGTCATTAATGTTGTTGAACAATACTAGGTTGATCTCCTGGCTCTGTAATTGTCTCCTGAATATATCCCTTCGAAGTAACTATCCCAAAAACACTGTCCCCATGCAGTGTGGAGTCTACTCTCTACAGCTTACTCAGAGATCTGGAATGGACAATGTACCTGTAGGCTCATCGCTAAAGTTTGCAACATTCTTCAGGAAACCTTTGGACATGATGTGTACCCTGGACTGTCTCCTCCTGAAGGTCAAGGGAATATTGACTCTTAATATCCATATCAGAGGATCATTGCAAGACCCTCACCCTGAGTGAATATTTGCTCCTTGCTGCTGCCACAGAAAGGCCACCTGGCACTGCCAGTGCTGGTCTAATTTGTCCCCTTGGAATTTTTCAGCGAGGAAGAGGTGATGTCCTATGCTTGGGGACTTGTCAGCAATGCTGTCTGCTTACAAGTACAGGAAGCCATTGACCTCACTGAGAACAACCATGTGGAACACAGACACTATCAACAGTTGGCAATATTTCTGCTCCCTCAGTGTGAAGCTTGTTGAGGCTGAATTATCTCCTAGCTGGTAAAAGCTGAGTGTCCACAAGCACAGATGGTACCTTCATCTGCAGAGAGGCTGGACTGTTGGACATTTTCAGCAGCCAGCAGTAGACGGGTTTAGAGGGGAGGGGAATGGATCCTGGTGGACAAGGACCGTACCTTAGTTGAAACCATAAGACATAGGAGTAGAATTTGGCCTATCAAACCTGCTCTGCCATTTATTCCTGGCTGATTTATTTTCCCATTCAACCCAATTCTCCTGCCTTCTCCACAGAACCTTTGAACACGTTCACCAGTCCAGCCTATCTACAGATGGAGGCAACATCTTACTAATCAAGAATCTATCAACCTCCGCTTTAAATGTAGACAATGACTTGGCCTCCAAAGCTACCTGTGGCAATGAATTCCAAATATTCGTCAAACTTTGTTTAAAGAAATTCCTCCACATCTCTGTTTTTTTTAAATTTAGTTTTTTTTTGCTCAGCATAACAAAACTTTTATTTCCAGATACATTTACATTTCTTCCCCTCACAGATATCAGCTATCAGAACACTTCCATCAAAATATAGACATCACCACAACACCCTACACAAAAGCCCTTATTAGCATAGCAGACAGGTTTACGTCTACATACTGCAGAAAAGGTTGCCATGTTTTATGAAAACTATTTGTTTTTGAGTGTACCATACATGTTAAGAAGTCCAAAGGAATGTATTCCACGATTAATTTACGCCAACCAAAAAGTCCAGGGGCCTTATTGGATATCCAACAAAGTAAAATGTTCTTCATCGCACAAAAAGTCAGGATGTTAAAAAGTATTTTTTCTGATGTGCGTTAATAATACAACTGCTGGGTAAGCCTAAGAGAAAACACAGTGGGTCCAGTTCAAGTTCCGTCTTCAGAATCTTTTCCATTTCACCCAAAATATCACTCCAGTTTAGTGAAGTTTAGGACAAGTTCAAAAACAGTGGGTGAAAGTTCCAGTATTTACTTTACATTTAGAACACATTGGAGAAACCCCCGTCTCAAATTTCGAGAGGCGATCTGGAGTCAGATGGACTCTATGCAGAATTTTGAGTTGCAATGCTTTAGTTCTATTACAAACTGAAATCTTCTTTGCATTATCAGATGTCTTCCCATGTTTCAGCTTTAATTTCTACTCTCAGATCCTTCCCAGCTTCTCAGCCTCTCCACAAGAACATTCCCTCAGGATGCTGTAAAATGTACTAATGGAGACTTCTCCCTTAGAACAAAACACCCTCTTTTCTACATCAGAACTATAGAAATCCGTTAACAATGTATTTTTTTCTGTATATAATCTCTTATCTGAAAGAAACGAAAAAGATCCTTGTCGGGTATGTTAAATTTCTGTACTATTTGACTAAGGGACATTATCGTTCCTTCATCAAACAAATCTCCTAGATGGAAAATGCCCTTAGAAATCCAAAGTTTAAATCCAGAATCCATTACGCCAGGCTGAAAATCTGGACTGCCGGTTATTGGCATGAAGAGTGATATTTTCGCTGTGTTACCCTCAACTTGTCACACTGCCCTCCAAGCCCTGACTGTATTAATTGTTATTGGATTGCGACAATATTCCTTAACTAGTTTCATCTTATTGAGGAAAAGCAAATTAATAAGAGGGCATTTTGCTTGTGAAGCTTCAATGTCTAGCCAAATTGAGGAGGGGTCCCTGCAAACCCCGTCAACCACATAAGATAAAAAGGATCTTAATTGATATTCTTTGATTCTGGAAAATCCAGCCCCACATCTCTGCTTAAAAGAGATGTATTTCTATTATGAGACTGTTTTCTCTGCTACTAAACTCTCCTAACTATTGGAAACATCCTCTCCATGTCTACTCTATTTAGATCTTTCAATGAGGCCCTTAGAATCTTTCAATTCTAGCAAGATTGTTTTGGATGAAATACCTCCTAGTTGTTGAAAACTGCATTTCCACAAAACCCCGTTGGACAGTGATAATATGAGATGCCACTGGCCTGTCTCCCTTATTTGGTGGCAAGTCAGGCAACAAGGCAGCAGTGTGGCTTCGGTTGTAGTGAGGTCTAAGCCTCAAGCCACGGGCTTGTCTGCTGCTTAGCCCAGGTGAGACGATGTTGGAGGCGGTGTAGTGCGCAGTCTGTGCTGAGTTGGGGGCTGGCCTCTCCTGTCAGTGCTGCTTTTCAGTCTTTGACCGGCAGAAGGACAGGCTGGATTGCCAGGAGCTTTACCATCAATTTGCATGTCGCTCAGCAACTTGGACTGTAAGTCTGTTTTCTTGCGTAACAATGTGTGTGAGTGTTTTTTTCTCTCCCTATTTTGAATGTATGTTATGTACCTGGGCTCTAGAGGAATGCTGGCTTATTCAACTGTATCCATGTATGGTCTGAATGATAATTAAACTTGATTTGATTTGAAGTGTGGACCCAGAGCTGTCAAACACTCTTCTCTGGCTCCTCACATCAATGCACTCTGCAACAATGGCAGCTGAGCACTAACACAATGAGAGCCATTGACATCCCAGAACCAGTGAGGAGTACCTTAATAGTCTTAAAAAATGAGATTCCATTGCCTTAATTAGCCCAGTCCCCCACTTTTTTCATACATATCAATGATTTTTGAATAGAACATACAGATAGGCAGCATGATTGATAATCTGTAGATGACACCAAAACTGGTGTTTTAGTGTGTAGTGAAGAAGGTTGCCTGAGGTTACAACAGGATTAGATAGGTGCCTAAACACATTTTGGAAAGTTAAAGCAGTGCAGTGAATGGTAGAGCCCTGGGGAGGGTTGTAGAACAGAGAGACCTTGGAGTACAGGGACATAATGTCGTGACTGAACTAAGTCACTGGAAGCTGGTGATAAAAAGGTCTTTACTTATCATGACAAGCAGGAATTCTTCTGGAGCCACTCTCACAGTGTCATGTAGAGCCTCCCAAACTCACATTTATATACCCTTAAGATCAAAGGTAACAGTAGGTGTCTCAACACAATTTCAATAGTTAGAATGACATTGTTTATTTCAATATTTTGGGTTGATAATGCTTCTGGCTTACCTGGAGTAAGGCATAGCTTTGATGGATACTGGGTTGCTCTGAGCTGCCTCTGCCACTTTGTTGTGCACCTTCCCTCTGCCTGTCGCAAAAGGGGTCCATGATTGAACTTGATTCCCCATTCCCATTCCATCCTGTCAGCCCATGGCCTCTTCTACTGGCAAAAGGGGACCAAACTCAGTTTGGAGAAGCAACACCTTATATTCAGTTTAGGTAGTTTCCAACTTGACAGCATAAACATTGATTTCTCTTGTTCCCAGTAATTCTCCTCCCTCCCTCATTCCATTCCCCATTCTGGCTCCCTCTTGCTCCTCTTTTCCTTACTTGCCAATCATTTCCCTCAGGTACCCCTCCTCCTTCCCTTTTGTCCATGGTCCACTCTCCCCTCTGATTAGAGTCTATCTTCAGCTCTTCCCCTTTCTCACCTATCACCTCCTATCTTCATCCTCCCTCCAGACCCCACCTACTTTCTCCCCTCATCTGGTTTCAGCTGCCAGCTTGTATTCCTTTCCAACAACCCCCCCCCCCCCACCACCACACACACACACACACACCAATCTAGCTTCTGCCTGCTTCCTTTCCAGTCCCGGAGAACGGTCTCGGCCTGAAATATAAACTGCCTAGCACGTCCTGCATTTTGTGTGTAATGCTTTAAGTGGACTGACTGGTTAAAAATCACAACTTGGATGCCCCCTTGTGGCAGACAGAGGGTAGAGGTGAATTTTTCCAGCCAGGGAATTTGAAGAGGATGTCCACAGTCCCTTTCACCTGTTGTAGAACCATAGGGTGCCAAGTAGAGAAGCAGTTAGCTCAATCGCTTTACAGTGCCAGTGGTAACTGATTGGGGTTCGATTTTGTAAGGAGTTTGTACGTTCCCCCTGTGACCATGTGAGTTTCCTCCAGGTGCTCTGGTTTCCTCTCATAATCCAAAGATGTACGGGTTAGGATGAGTGAGTTGTGGGCATGCTACGTTGGCGTCAGAAGCGCAGTGACACTTGCCAGCTGCCTCAGTACGTTGCAGACGATGACGCAAATGTCACATTTCACTGTGTGTTTTGATGTCCACGTGACAAGTGCAGCTAATCTTTAAAGATCTCTTTCATCTTTAATACAGCACAGAAACAGACCCTTCAGCCCAGTCAGTCCATGCTGACCAAGGTGCCCATCTGAGTTGGTCCCAAGTTTGTGTTTCACCCATATCCCTCTAAGTCTTTCTGATCCATGAACTCAGTCAAATGTCTTTTTGATTGTGGTAAAAACACAAAATGCTGGCAGAACTCAGCAGGCCAGACAGCATCTATGGGAGGAGGTAGTGACGACGTTTCAGGTTGAAACCCTTCATCAGGAGTGAAGTAACATGGGATGATCGAGGGGGGTAAGAAGTGGGGGGAGGGATAAAGTAGAGAGCTGGGAAGTGATAGGCTGAAGGGAAATGGGCTGGGGGAAGGTGGAGAATATGGAAAATAAAAGAGAAAGAAAGGTAGGGCTGGGGGAGATTGTAGAGAGGGGGGAAAAAGAGAGAGAAAGAGAACCAGACTAAAATTATAGATAGGGATGGGGTAAGGGTGGGGGGGGGCAGGGGTATCAACGGAGGTCTGTGAGTTGAATGTTCATGCCGGCAGGTAGGAGGCTACCTAGGCGGGAGATAAGGTATTGCTCCATCGACCTGCGTGTGGCCTCATCTTGACGGTAGAGGAGGCCATGGACAGACATATCGGAGTGGGAGCGGTCTGTGGAATTGAAGTGTGTGGCCACAGGGAGATCCCGCCACTGCTAGAGGACTGAGTGCCGGTGTTCGGGGAAACAGTCTCCCAGTCTGCGGTGGATCTCCCCAATGTATAAATGGCCACATCGGGATCACTGGATACAGTATATCACCCCAGTTGACTCGCAGGTGAAGTGGTGCCTCACCTGAAAGGACTGTCTGGGGCCTGGGATGGTGGTGAGGGAAGAAGTGTGGGGGCAGGTGTAGCACTTCTTCCGTTTGCAGGGATGAGTGCCCGGAGGGAGGTCCATGGGGAGGGATGGGGGGGGAATGAATGGACAAGGGAGTCACATAGGGAGCGACCCCTGCAGAAAGCCGAGAGTGGGGGGGGGGGGGGAGGGGAAGATGTGGTTGGTGGTGGGATCCCGTAGGAGGTGGCGGAAGTTACGGAGGATTATACGTTGGATCTGTAGGCTGGTAGGGTGATAGGTGAGGACCAGGGGGACTCTATCCCTGGTGGGCTGGTGGGGGGATGGGGTGAGGGCAGAGGTGCGTGAAATACGGGAGACACGATGGAGGGCATCTCCTTTGTCCTAGAATGAAAGGCCTCATCCTGAGAGCAGATGCGGTGGAGGCGGAGGAATTGAGAGAAAGGGATAGCATTTGATTGTGGTATTGGTTTATCATTGTCACCAAGGTCTCCTCCCCCCCTTCTCTTTTTTATCCACCTTTCTGGCTCCATTCCTACACCTGCCCTTCTCCTCACCTGCCCATCACCTCCCTCTGGTATCCCTTTTCTCATGGTCCACTCTCCTCTCCTATCAGATTCTTTCTTCTTAATCCCATTATTCACCTTGTCTATGCTCTTCACTTTTATACTCATGGACTGGAGTCAGTGCGTTCAGTGAAGTGTGATTTACAGTGGCTGGTGCTGCTCCCTGCTTGGGGATGTCACGTAGTGAAGACCATGTCTACTGTGCCTCTGGATATTTGTGATCCACACTGTGATTTGGGGAGAAGCTCTTCTGCCACTGGGAAGAGCTATTGAGGGAGACCCTGTCAATGACTGCCCAGTTCCATCTCCCAGCATTGGTGAAGTGTCCATTTAAACAGGGAGACAAACATCAAGTTGACTGACTTTTCTTGTGGTGGTCCTTCCCTTACCCTAGGCATGGGCAACTTCCTTCCAGGCCTGTGATTCTATGCATCAGAACTTCCTCTGGAGCCTTTCCCCGCAGCCTGTCATAGCGTCCTTGAGCACTACCATACAGAAATAGACCCTTCAGCCCATCTAATCTGTGTTATCCTGGTTTTCCACCTGGTCCCATCTACTGGTACCCGGACAATATCCCTGCATACCCCTCTCATCCGTGTAACCAATCCAAACTTTTCATAAACACTACAGTTAAGCCTGGCAGCTCATTCCACACTCACAACACCGTCTGAGTGATGGAGTTCCTTCTCATTTCACCTTTCACCTTAGACTTGTGAGACTAGACATTCTAGTTCTAGACCCTCCCAACCTAAGGGGAAAGAGCCTGTATGCATTCACCCTATCTGTACCCCTCATTTACTCCTCCTACCCCAGCCTCAACAACAGCTATGACTGTGTGGTGACAGGTTCCACTCCAGTTGCTGTGTAATCTATCATAGAGTCATACAGCAATAATGCAGGCTCTTCAATCCAACTTATCTATGCTGACAACTCTGCCTACCTGAGACCCATTTGCCTGTATTTACCCCCTATCCCTCTGCACCTTTCTTGTCTGCGTACCTGTCCAGGTGCTTTTTAAACATTGTAATAGTAGCCACCTCTATCACTTCCTCTGATAGCTCGCCCCATGTATTTGCCACCCTCTGAGTGAAAGAGCTGCCCCTCTGAACTCCTTAAGTATTTCTCCTTTCACCTTCAACTCTTGCCCTTCAATTTTAGACTCTCCTACCCTTGGAAAAAAGACTGTGGCCATTCACTTTAACTGTGCCCCTCATGGTATGATAGGGTTGTACCTCAGCCTTCTACCCTCCAAGGAAAACAGCCCTAATCTATCCAGAGCAACACACACACACAATGATGGAAGACACAGCAGGTCAGCCAGCATCTGTGGAGAAGAATTAGCAGTTGCTGTTTCAGACAGAGTCCCTTCATCAGGATTGAAAAGGAAGGGGAAAGAAGCCAGGATAAGGAGGAGGAGGGAAGGGAACAAGTACAGGCTGACAGGTGACGGGTGAGACCAGGAACAAGGGAGGGTGAATGGGTGGCTTCATGACAACCTTCCTACAGCTGGATGACTAACACTACACAAGTGCTGCAAATATTGAAGTGTTGTCCTTGGAGCATAATTAAACCTGGTGTCACTCTTTGGTGGCACATTCTGCCTGTAAATGTCCCTCTTGGTGTCTCAATCTGCCTTTAAGTGTTCCCTTTGGTGCTCACTCTGTCTGTAAGTGTCCTCTCCCTAAGACTGATACAATCTCATTAATTTCACAGCTTTTGGAGATGGGAAGGCCTTATTTGGGATTAGCATTAAGTACGTAAATATTTTGGCATAAGTCTATTTTCTAGTTCCTCTTGTCAATGTCAAGGACTTGATGTTTGCTCTTTAATTAACAGGTACACATAACATCAAATCATCACCTGCTCCACCAGCATCTCACCCTGTAGGCCCTGCTAACTAGATCCTGCATTTATTTCTTGGCAGTAGTTGTTATTTGCCGCCCATAAACAGACCAGGTCTGTCTCAAAACAGACCAGGATTCATCACCCTTTCTTAGACTGCACCATTGGCAGGTGCCACTGGAGAGGTAGTAACAGGGACAAAATAGAAGTGGTGGACAAATTAATCAGTGTTTTATATCAGTCTTCACTATAAAAGACACTAGCACTGTGCCAGAAAGTCAAGAGTGTCAGAGGGCAGAAAAGTCTGAGAAAAGTAAGTGTAATCGCTATTACTAAGGAGAAGGTGCTTGGGAAGTTGAATGGTCTTAAGGTGGATAAGTCACCTGGACCAGATGGACCACACCCCTGGGCTCTGAAAAAGGTGGCTGAAGAAATTATAAAGGTATTATTAATGATCTTTCAAAAATCACTAGATTCTGGAATGGTTCTGGAGGACTGGAAAATTGCAAATGTCACTGCACTCTTTATGAAAGGAGGGAGGTAGAAAAAAGTAAATTATGGCCCAGTTAGTCTGACTTCAGTGGTTGGGAAATTGTTGGAGTTGATTATTAAGGATGAAGTTTTGGGGTATATGGAGGTGGATGATAAAGTAGGCCAAAGTCAGCATTGCTTCCTTAAGAGGAATTCTTGCCTGACAAATCCGTTGGAATTATTAGAGGAAGTAACAGCCAGGACAGACAAAGAAGAGTCAGATGATGTTGTTTACTTGGATTTTCAGAAGGGCTTTGACAAAGTGCCGCACATGAGGCTGATTAACAAGTTAAAGAACCCATGATGCTACAGAAAGATATCATGGATGGAGGATTGGCTGACTGGCAGGAGACAAAGAATCTGAATAAAGGAAGCCAATTCTGCTTGGCTGTGAGTGACTGGTGGTGTTCCACAGGGGCTGGTATTGGGACCACTTCTTGTTATGTTATACGTCAATGATTTGGAAGATGGAATTGATAGCTTTGTAATCAAGTTTTCAGGTGATACAAAGATAGGTGGAGGGGCAGGCAGCATTGAGGAAACAGGGAGTCTGTAAAAGAATTTGGACGGATTAACAGGATGGGCAAGAGTGGATGTGGAGAGGATGTTTCCTACAGTTGGTGAGTCTAGGACCAAAAGGCACAGCCACAGAATAGAGGGATATCAATTTAGAAGGAATTTCCTTAGCCAGGCAGTGGTGGATCTGTGGAATTTATTGCCACAGACAACTGTGGAGGCCAAACCATTGAATATATTTAAAGCAGAAGTTGATAGGTTCTTGGTTATTCAAGGCAGGAAGAAGGTGGGAGAATGGAATTGAGAAGGATGATACAGCAGCCGTGATGGAACGGCAGCACAGACGTGATGGGCTGAGCAGCCGAATTCTGCTGCTATGTCTTATTGTCTTATGCTTCGACATCTGGCAACCCACGATCTCTGCCCTATTACAAACACTTGTGATCTGGTTGAGATGGTTGAGAGATTGGAGTTGGCTGAGATCATTAACTTCCTTGGTGTGAATGTTACTACTTCTTCTGCACCAGCCACATTGACACTATGGTCAAATCATCACTCCAGCACCTCCACTTCCTCAATAGGCTGAGAAAGTTTGTCACATCACTAATTTTTATAGATGGACCACGGAAAGCATCCTATCCTGATGCATTATGGTTTGTTTTGGCAACTGCTCTGCCCGAGTTACAGGAAATTGCAGAGAGTTGTGAAACCAGCCCAGTCCATCAACTAAACAACCGCTCCTCCATTAACTCTTGACCAGACCTTGCACACAGTCTAAGAGGTGAACTCTTGATTTTCCCTTCTTCTCATTGTGGGCCTTACACTTCAAATGTCTGCCTGCACTGCAATTTCTATGTAACTGCCACACTGTATTCTACATTTAACATAGAACAGGACAACATAGTCCATCAATTATCATGTCATTTAGTCTTCCTTTTTACCACCTCAATGTACTTATAAATGGAATGATCACAAAACAAAAGCTATTCACAATATTCTGGTTCTTGTGAAAGATGAGAGCAATGTTTCAGAAGCATTTTAGACCAACACGTGAACAGGCAGGAAATAGAGGTGCATTGACCATCTATGATATGGGGGTTGGAAGGCCCTCTGCTCCACTCTACTGTTATATATCCTGGATATCTCCAGCATATCTTTGTTTTTATTTATGGAGTTCTTTAAATCCTTGACTCCTTCAGTACTGCCCTTCTGACAAGGCAACACACCCTTAATACTAACCCTTCTCTAACAGTGTCTCCTTCCTGTTTATTGCCACTTAAACAATGAAGTCATAACTCCCTCTAAATTGCCATTCCATCAATATAGTACTCCCTTCCTAAAGATAAAGATAAAAATTAGCTTTATGCGTCACACAAAAAAAAGGTGAAATGTGTCATTTGCATCAAATGACACATTTCAATGGAAGAAGGTCCAGGAGCCTTAGGACTCACACCACCACCAGGTTCAGGAACAATTCTTACCCCTCAACCATCAGATACTTCAACCAGTGAGGATAACTTCACTCGCTCCATTATTGAAATATTCCCATAACTGTGGAGTACCTTTCAAAGACCCTTCATCTCATGTTCTCGATATTTATTGTTTATTTATTTATTATTATTTCTTCCTTTGTGTATTTGCAGTTTGATGTCTTTTGTACACTGGTTGGTGTAGTCCTTCATTGATTCCATTATGGATTTATTGAGTATGCCCACAGGAAAGTGAATCTGAGGGTGGAAATATGTGTACTTTGGTAATAAATTTACTTTGAACTTTGAAATCAAGTCAGCGAGGACTGTGTTGGGGGCAGCCTGCAAGTGTTGCCATGCTCCCAGCACCAACTTAGCATGCCCCCAGCTCAATAGATCTAACCTGTACGTCTTTAAAATAGGGGGGACACCATAGAACTCAGAAGGAAACCCGCACAGTCACGGGGAGAAAGTACAAACTCCTTACAGGCAGCTGCAGGAATTGAACCCTGATCAGTAATCCTGGCATTGTAAGGTGATGTGCTAACTACTGTACTATCATGCCGCCCCATACTCTGCTAGTTTCCAAGCTGGTTCTCTGAGGGGTACTGCTCTTCCGTGATGCAGGACTTCCTCAGTACAACTCCTCTAACAATGCAATACTCCTCAGTATTGGTCCTGTGATAATGTGATAACTCCACCATCAAAATGTCGAAGCCTGCCTTCAGCACAGCCTCTCTCAATGCAATGTACTCAGCACTATTCCCTCTGACGTGTACACTTCCTCTATATTCCCCCTCTGAGAGTGCTGTACTTTCTCAGTGGTGACCTTTCTGTAGAACAATCTGCTGGAGAAGCTCAACGATTCGAGCGGTATCTGTAGGGGCGGGTGGGAGGAAAGTATTGATATTTCAGATTACAAGCCTGCACCAGAAATTGTTAACTGAAAGTTCTGGCAATCCCTTCTCCCTCACAGATGCTGCTCAACCTGTAGATTATCTGTTACTCCAGTTCTAGCATTTGCAGTCTGTTGTGTCTCCTTTCAATCGAGGCTCACTCCATCAGTTGTCAAGCTTTAAGACCACCATTATCCCAGTACCTAAGAAAGGCAACGTAACATGCCCTGACGACTGCCACCCAATGGTTCTGCCATCCACTATCATGAAGTGCTTTGCAAGGCTGGTCTTGGCACATATTAACTCTTGTCCCCTGGGCAACCTCAACCCACTGTAATTCACCTACCACCAAAACAGGTCTACAGAGGGTGTCATCTGCCTGCCCCTACACTCTGGAGAATCTGGATGTGAAAGACACCTTTGTTAAGCTATTGTTTATTGTCTACACCCCTGCCTTCATTACTACAATTCCAAGCTAACGTCACCAAACTCCAGACCCTGGGAATCAACATCTCTGCAATTGGAACCTTGTCTTTCTGACCAAAAGGCCGTAGTTGGTAAGGAAAGGCAGTGACAGCTCTGCTATGATTATTCTCAACACTGATGCTCCACAAGGTTGCATCCCTGGTCCCCTATTCTACTCCCTGCGCACTCAAGACTGAGTGGCCGAATTCTGTTCCAACCCCATTCACGTTTACAGATGACACCACTGTAGTGGGTCGCGTCTCAAATAATGTTGAGCTGGAGTACATAAGCAGGTGAAGAGCTTAGTGACATGGTGTCATGACAACAACCTTTCCGTCAATGTCAGCAAAAGAGCTGGTTATTGACTTCAGGAAGAGAGACAGTGCACATGCTCCTGCTTACGTCAATGGTGTTGAGAGCTCCAAGTTCCTAGGAGTGAACATCACCAATAATCTGTTCTGGTCTGACCATGTAGATGCCACAGCCACAAAAGTTCACTCCCACATCTACCTTCTCAGAAGGCGTGACTCTCTTGACCCTTACCAATTCTTATCATTGCACCATAGAAAGCATCCTTTCTGGATGCATAATTGCTTAGTGTGGCAACTGCTCTGCCCGTGACTGCAACTGTTGTGGACACAGCTCAGTACATCATGGGAACCAGCTTCCTCTCTGTACTTCCTTCTGCCTTAGTAAAGCAGCCAACATCATCAAACATCCCACCCAGCCCTGACATTCTCTCTTCTACCTTCTTCCATTGGGCAGAAGATATAAAAGCCTCAAAGCAATTACTACCAGGCTGAAGTTCATCTTCTACCCCACCATTATGCTCAAGGACATCTGTTGAAAAACTGTTGAAGCACCGGTGAGGCCTCACTTGGAGTATTGTGAGCAGTTTTGGGACCCTTATCTTGGAAAGGATGTGCTAAAACTGGAGAGAGTTCAAAGGAGGTTCACGAAAATGGTTCAAGGTTAGAACGGCTTGTCATATGAAGAGCGTTTGATAACTCTGGGCCTGTATTCACTAGAATTCAGAAGAATAAGAGGTGACCTTATTGAAACCTATCAAATGGTGAAAGACCTTGAAAGAGGGAAAGTGGAGAGGATGTTTCTTATGGTGGGAGAGTCTAAGATCAGAGGACACAACCTCAGAATAAAGGGGCGTCCTTTTACAATGGAGATGAGGAGGAATTTCTTTAGCCAGAGAGTGGTGAATCTATGGAATTTTTTGCCACTGGCAGCTGTGGAGGCCCAGTCTGTATGTATATTTAAGAAAGAGGTTGATAGGTTCTTAATAGGTCAAGGCATGAAGGAAAACAGAGGGAATGCAGGAGATTGGGGTTGAGAGGGATAAGAAGTCAGCCTTGATGAAATGATGGAGCAGACATGATGGGCAAAATGGTCTAATTCTGCTCCTATGTCATGGTCTTATTGAAAGGTTCTCTAATATGACAAGACTTTTGACCTCATAATCTGCCTCATTATAATCTTGCACCTTATTGTCTATAAGCACTGTTACTCTTTACTCTCAATCAGATTATCACTGATGTATTTACAGTATGTCAAAAACTTTTTTTTACAGCAGCAGAAACGTGCAAAAAGAGAACAAAAGTAACAAAAGTAGTCAAGTAATGTTCATGGGCTAATCAAAAATCTGATGGCTGAGAGGAAGAAACTGTTCCTAAGATATTGGTTGTGTGTCTTCAGGTTCCTGTAGTGATGGTAATGAGAAGAGGGTGTGTTTTGGATGGTGAGCATCCTTAATGATGAATCCATTCTGTTATTGTTTTACCTTGTACTATCTCAATGTATGGTGTAATGGTTTGATCTGCATGAACAGTAAGCAAGAGAAGCTTTTCGCTGTATTCCAGTACATGTAACAATAATAAAGATAATTCCAATTCCTGCCCTGTATGTGGGTGTATTGTTGTTCCTCAGCTCTGCCTCTCCCAGTCTGGCATGATCTGTGATTGAACCCATGACCATTAGTAATACCACCTGACCAGAATGTTACTTCCATTGGCCCTGACATAACCTGCACAATTACTCCTAAGTCCCTGGGGTAGCGTTGGATCAAGTACCCTTGGGGATCAGAGAGAAGAGAGTTAGCCGCTTGAGCTGAAGCTGACACCTGTGTATAAGGGAAACCAATTTCCTTTCCACGTGTACGTGTGCGTAAAACAATTTGGTTAATCTGTTTATGTTCAGTTCCTGTCTCATTAACCAACATACTTCAAACGGCAGATATCTGTGTCAGAGTTGTTTGGTTGGGAATTTATCAGTAAAAAAAGTTGAGCTTTTTTAACCACTCAGAAAATAAATATGAGAGGCCCAACATATCAATGCAATCATGAAGGCATGCCACTGGCTACACTTCATTGGGAAATTAAGGAGATTTGGTATGTCACCAAAGATTCTAGCAAATTTCCACAGTTGTACCTTGGAGAGCATTTTAACTGGTATAGAGGGTTAGAAAAAGCTGCAGAGTGCTGGAAGCTCAGCCAGCTCCTTCATGTGCACTCGCCTCCCCTGCATCTGGGACATCTTCAAAAGGTGATACTTAAAAAAGGCAGCATCCACCATTAAGGACCCCCACCACCCAGGAAATGCCCTCTACTAATTACTACCAGAGTACAAGAGACTGAAAACTCAATGTTTTGTCCTTCCACCATCAGATTTCTGAATGGTCCATGAACTCACTATTTTTACACTACTTATTATTTTTAATATATCTTTCATGTTGTAATATTTAGTATTTTTAATATATTGTGGTGTTGGAGCGATGGAGAATGAGAGCTGACCTGATAGAGGTGTACAAGATAATGAGAGGCATTGATCGTGTGGATAGTCAGAGGCTTTTTCCCCCAGGGCTGAAATGGCTAGCATGAGAGGACATAATTTTAAGGTGCTTGGATATAGGTACAAAGGAGATGTCAGGGGTACGTTTTTTTTTAAAACGCAGAGAGTGCATGGAATGAGCTGCCGGTGGTGGTGGTGGAGGTGGATACAATAGGGTCTTTTAAGAGACTCCTGGATGGCTACATGGAGTCCAGAAAAAAGGGCTACGGGTAACCCTAATTAGTTCTAAGGTAAAGACATATTCAGCATAGATTTGTGGGCCAAAGGGCCTGTATTGTGCTTTAGGTTTTCTATGTATGCTGCTGCAAAACAACAAATTTCACAATGTACACTAAGTAGCCATTTTATTAGGTATCCCCTTTACCTTATAAAGTGGGCGTGGAGTGTATGTTTGCTGTCTTCAGCTCCTGTAGCCCATCCACTTCAAGGTTCGATGTGTTGTGCATGCGGGGATGTGCTTCTGCACACCACTGTGATGTGTGGTTATTTGAGTTACCGTCTCCTTCCTGTCAGTTTGAACCAGTGTGACTATTCTCCTCTGACCTCTCTCATGAACAAGGCGCTTTCACCGCAGAACTGCAGCTCGCTAGAATTTTTGTTTTTCTTTTATCCCCCATTCTCTGTAAACTCTAGAGACAGTTGTGTGTGAAAATCTCAAGAGATCAGTGGTTTTTGAGATACTCAAACCACCCCATCTGGCACCAACAATCATTTCACAGCAAAAATCATATTGATCATAGTTTTCCCCATTCTGATGCTTGGTCTGAATAAGAACTGAATCACTTAACAATGTCTGCATGTCTTTATGCTTTGATTAGCTGTTTAGATAGTTACATTAATGTGCAGGGGTATAAGTGTACCTAATAAAGTGGCCAAGTGAGTGTACATTTCTTATTGTAATTTATAATATATTTTATGCCTTGAGTTGTACGCTGCTGCAAAACAACAAACTTCATATCATATGTCAGTAATGATAAATCTGATTCTGAGGTTTCGGTTTAGTGTGAATGTGGAGGTGTACAGCACCCCATTGATCATGTCCCTTTGCCTTCTGCAGGCTCACTGCTGGCAGTGCAGTACGTGTATGCTGAGGTTACCAAGATCCATTCAATGGCAGACGGAATGGTGGCCAGCACGAGACTGGGTTACGTCATCAGAGAGAGGTTCACGTGCCCGCCAGTCATCCATCCCAGTTATAATGTGCTCAGGGGCATCAGGGCCACTTGCTCGGTGAGATCCAGGGTGGGTGGAGGCGCCAGCACCAAGAAAGGTGGCAGCAGGAAGACCCCAGAGAGCCTGCTACAGAACGCGGCACCCTCACGGGTCTGCTCCGTGCTGTGAACACTTGGGTGCATTTCCCGCACCTCGTGAGTGACTCACCCACTCTAAAACACCAGTTATCAGCATGTCTCACAGGGTGAGCCTCAGCACACAAGCAAATAAACTCCAGCTAATAGATTGCTCGATTCTATTCTTAGTAACCACAGGTCAGATTAAACTGATAAGGCAAAAGAAGAGCAATATTTTTCAGCTCTCTGCTTGCTGACTCCTGCACCCGCTCTCTGAAAGCACAATTCAGGGAACTCTCCTCCTTCAGCTCTCCTGTATGAGCCATCAATCCCCCTCCCCAAAGCTGCTGGCCGAGTTTCCCCATTCGATCATTCGGGAGGTGTGGGTGACCTTACTTGCCCCATTCCAACTCAGCGTTTCATTGAGCCGGGTGCCAGGCCACATAGTTAGATAACAAAGGTGTAGATTATCTTCCTTGGTGATCCAAGTGCTTCTAAAGGCAATTTTGTCCTTTCATTATCACCATTATTGTTATTTTCACTTCAGGAACATGGTTGACTCATCTTTAAAAATACAGATGTTTTAATTATTTGAATTTTGATTCCTCATTCAAACTCCTGTTTCCAGAGAGACCAACTTTGGAGTGCTATCATAGGAACCTAATCACCAATTTCACCACCACCACCCCTCCAAGCCATGTTCCCCCCCACCCCCGCTCCATGAAGAGCCTGCTGACATTTCTGAAGATGCACATTTGGAAAATAGGGTTGTGGTAAAGATAGGGACAGACAGTAAGAGGAAAGTATTTAATTGGGGCAGGAAAAACAATGATCCTATTAGGAAAGAACTTGGGAGTGTAATTGGGAACAGTTGTACTCAGGGAAATGAACAACAGAAATGTGGAGGCTGTTTCAGGAACACCTGCACGGGTTTCTGGATAGGTTTGTCCCATTGAGGCAGGGTGAGGATGGTTGGGTGAAGGAACCATGGCTAACAAAAAAGGTGAAACACTTAGTCAAGAGGAAGAAGGAAGCATACTTCAGGTTTAGGAAGCAAAGATCAGACAGGGCTCTTGAGAGTTACAACGTATCCAGGGCAGAGCTTAAGAATGGACTTCGGAGAGGGGGACGTGAGAAAGCCCTGGTAAGTAGGGTCACGGAAAACGCCAAGACATGAGGTAACTGTGCAGCTCTAAAAAAAAACCCTGGGTAGACCACATGGGGGTATGTGTTCAGTGCTGGTTGATTCATTATAGGAAGGACGTGGAAGCTTTTGAGAAGGTGCCGAGCAGATTTACTACAATGCTGCCTGGATGTTGTTTATTTAGAGGTGCAATGTGGAACAGGCCTTTCCAGCCACACTGCTCAACAACCCACCTGCAGTATTTAACAGTAACCTAATCATAGGACAATTTACAATGACCAATTAACTTGCTAACTAGCATGTCTGTGGAATGTGGAGAGAAATCTGACTGAAACCCACACGTTCATGGGGAGAACTCCTTACCGACCTCCGAACACTGACGCCCTGAGCTGTTGAGCAAGGCACTAACCAATGTGCTACTGCGGTGCCCCTTTCTTGTGAGGAAAGCTTGAGCAAGCAAGGGTTTTTCTCTTTGGAGTTAAGGAGGATAAGTAGGCACAGATGGAGTGGACAGTCAGCCTCTTTATTCCAGTGTAGCAATGGCGAGTACCAGAGGCCATGTTTTTAAGGTGATTGGATGAGAGTATAGTGGAAGGATTTTTACAGTGATAAATGCGTCAGGGATGGTGGTGGGAGGTTGCTATATTAGGGATATTTAACAGACTCTTAGAGAAGCACATGAATGAAAAATAACACAGGGTTATACAAGGACAGAAGGGTTAGATTGATCTTGAAGTAGGTTAAAAGGTCATCATAACATTGTGGGCCGAAGGGTCTTTACTGAGCTGTACTATGTCAATCTGAGTGGATAATAAATGGATTTATTAACTTTTCTTTCCTCTATAACTTCACATGGGAGTGAATTTTATTCTGCATGTCAAGCATTGATTTGTGAATTCCGTAACTGCCCAAGGAAGGGGTGGCCTGTACATCGCCTTCAAGGTGAAACTAGGGTTTTAAACCTATGCGGGGAAGATTCTGGGGTTAACAAAGTCAGCTGAGGTTCATTGGGAGAATACAGTTAAAGTCACAACAGTGGATAATGGTTAGCATGAAAAACAAAACAGTGCACTAGATTTAAAAAAACTCTTACATGGCTCATAAACTCAAAATGAAAAATGATCGAGTGGAACAGCTAGAAACTCTTTCTCAGGGTGGAAATGGGTTATATAAGGGGATCATAATTTAACGGTGATTGGAGGAAAGTGTGAGAGGTAGGTTTACTTTTACAAAGAGTGGTGGTGGTAGAGGCAGATACATTAGGGACATTTGAGAGACTTTTAGATGGGTGAAAGGAAAATGGAGGCATATGGAGAGGAAAGGGTTAGGTCGATCTTGAAATAGGTTAAAAGGCTGACACCATGTTGTGGGACCAAGGACCATACTGTGCTATAATGTTCAATGTTCTGTGATTCATTCATGGCTGACCAGAGAAATTAAAAGATATTTAGATCAAAACAACAATAAAAGTGCCAGAAATTACATAGGTGTGAGGAAAGGACACATTTTAGAACTGAGCAGAGGAGGACCAGGCTATGATGAATATACGTGTGGACTGGTGAGAGGTAGGAAGTACAGGCATGAATGAGGAAAACACAAGGACCGATGTAAGTCCCTTACGGATGGACAGAATTCACAAGGAGAAAATGGCAGAGGAATTAAAGAGATACTCTGCTATCTGTCTTCACAGCTCAAGATGCATAAAACCAGAGGACCACAAGGGTCTAGAGAGTACATGTTATTGAGGACAATATCTAATTCTCAAAATAGTAATAAATAAGTTAAGACCATAAGACAATAGGAAGAGAATTAGGCCATTTGGTACCTTGAGTCTACAACGCCATTCCATCACGGCTGATTTACTATCCCTCTCAAATCCATTGTCCTGCCTTCGCTCCATGACCTTTGACACCTTTACTAATCAAGAGCCTTTCAACCTCCACTTTAAATATGCCAAATGGCTTGGTATCCACTGCTGTCTGCAGCAATAAATTCCACAGATGCACCACCCTCTGTTAAAGAAATTTCTCCTCGTCTCTGTTCTAGAGTTAGTGAGTATGAAAATTGCTAAATCCCAAAGACTGGATTATCTACATTTCAGAGTTTTTAAGGAGATACTGGATGCTCATGTTGTTATCTTCCAAGGTTCTGCAGATTCCATTATTGTTCCTGTGGATTGGAAGGGAGCCAGTGTGATGCCACTGTTTCAGGAAGGAAGGAGAGTGAAATTTTGTGAGCCTAACATCAGTAGTTGGGAAATTGCAGGAGTTCATATGATGGATGTAATACCAGGCTACCTTGGACAACACCTCCAGGACCTTGTGTATGTGTTCCTCTGGATTTTCAAGCACCTGCAGAAGCTCTTATGTTCGGAATACCTTGGAAAGAGTAAGAAGATTGAGCTGAGTCAATAACTGATGTGTTGAGCTTCTTTCAGTTTGCAACTGGTGGAACAGACAAGTGAGAACCAGTGAATGTGTGGTGGTCAGATTTCCAGGAGTCTTTTGATAAGATCCTGCACAAGAGGTCAGATGCCAACTGCGTTACCCTTATTGGTGCAAAAAGATTGAAATAGACTGAGATTTGGTTACCAGACAGAAAGCAGAATGCGGGAGTAAACAGATCATTTAGTATCGCTGGGCTGTGATATCACAGATATCTGTTCAGACTAGCTCAAGGGAGGGTGGTCCCCTGACTCAGGATTCCTTGACCCGGGGCACAGTTTCAGACTCAGGGATCGGCCATTTAGGACAGAGATAAGGAGAAATATCTTCATTCTTAGGGTAGTGATTGTTTGGAACTCTCCCAGAAGGCTGGGGAATGGAGAGATGTGGGGATAATGTAGGAAATGGCATCACGGTTGATCAGAATGATGAATGGTGGGGCCGGCTCTGGGTTCTGATGGCCTATTCTCACTTCTGTACATGATCAACACCTTCAAATGTGGAATTCTCTACTGCCCACTCCCAAGCAATGTTTTATCCATAGACTTCTTACCCTGTCTCTATGACAACTCTATCCATTAACTCCTCCTCCATCGATCTCCCCCCCCCCTTCCTCCAATCTCAGGAATATTTTCATCAATGAATCTCCCTTCCCCTCTCCCAGCTGATACAAGAGTCTCCAACATCGTCACTCTGTCATAGACAAATCATTCTGACTGCACAACAACTTTGAGGACATTATTTTCCACATCAGTCACTGCAAATAAAACAGTGGCTTACAGAAAAACAAGGCACAGAAGAGATTTGTGATTGGGAATGGTTTATCATTGGCTACAGATTGTGGTGCCATTTGTGCTGATGGACCTCGCTCTGCTTTTCCTTCTCCATTTGGCTTCAACAAATGGAGTTCCCATATCTGTGTGTTCAGATATTGGAGATTCCCAAGTGCACTGGGGAGATCTGCAGAGTCTATTACCGGTGCCCAGTGTGGATTGAGAAACCTCCGCAGGACCACTAACACTCTTCTCGTGCTCTCCCGTCTAGTCCGCCATGACAACTAACTGCTGCTTTCCTAGGGTGACATCGATCCCGTCAGCGACACATTCCTCAAATACTCCTCCATGTTTTCATAGTCGTCGGAGTCAGATTCAGATTCTGACATCTCCTCGGAGGTCTGGGTTGAGACCTTGGGCCTGTCGCGCTTATCTTGCGTCTTTCCCTTCAGCTGGGGCTGCTTATTGTTGAGATTAATGGATGGGAAGGCTCCACCCCCTCTGTGGCTCAGGACAGCACTCCTCTGTTTATTCTGGGTGGCTGCAACATGAAGATCAAAGATTACAGAACAGCAGTAACCGGCACTCTGTCGTAAAGCAGAGTGGTAACACCAGCTATCAGAACAGGGGGCGAGCTCCATTCGCTCAAAGGGGATAGTGGCAGATAGAGAGAGGCATGAAGAGTGTTCAGTATTCTGTGAGGTTTAGTCGCCTCATTGTTGAAAAGATTCTGCAGCTGTGGCTTGCAGCGTTGAACTGACTGTGGCCGCTTGGCTCCTGGACTAGTTGCAACGCTGACCAGACCCTTTGGCTGTAGACTCACTTTTGGGGACTCCGCAACTTGTGTTCTGTGTGTTATTTCTTTGGATAATTTGTTCTTTTATCGCACGTTGTGTGTCTGATATTTCTTTTGCGTGGGTAATTCTAATGGGTTCTGTCCTGTTTCTTTGTCTCGTGGCTACCTGCAGGCTTGGAGAATCCCAACACATACTTCGTTAGCAAATGTACTTTGAACATGGATTTCCCAAGTTCAGTACTGGAAGAATGAAAACCAGGAATTTTAAGATGCCTGGATTAGGGAATTGTGGAAATGTGTGCAAGTTTACAGAACCAGAAAAGGTGAAGACCACACAAGGACAGGAGTGGTTGAAAATGAAGTGGCATATAAATGAGGACTAGTAATGGATACAGGAACTGAGGCAGGGAGGATGGGGTGGGTCAAGGAGAGGAAAGGGAGGGAGAGAGACTTGAGGGAGAGATTTGGGAAGCAAAGAAGCAAAGGAGTGAGGCAAAGAATATAGAATCATAGAGCTCTCTAAGTACTGAAGCAAGCCCTTTGGCCCATCTAGTCCTTGCCAAACATTTTTCTGCCTAGACACATTGACCATAGCCCTCTACACCCTTCCCTTCCATATACTTATTTTAAATTTTGCGATTGAACACACATCTACCACGTTTGCTGGCAGATCATTCCTTGCTTTAACCATCCAAGTGAAAATGTCCCCATCAATATTTCACCCTTCACTATTAACCCATGACTTCAGTTCTAGTCTCACCCAGCCTCAGTGGAAAAAGCCTGTTTGCATTTGTACCCTTCATAATTTTGTATTCCTCCATTCAATCTCCCCTCAATCTCCCGCACTTCTGAGAATAAAGTCCTAACCTATTCAACCTTTCCCCATAAATCAGGTCTTCAAATCCTGGCAACAGATGGCCTGTTGAGATGGCAGGGCTAACAAGTGAGAGGGGAGGTGGGTGGTATGAAGGAAAAACATGCACTGCCTGACAGGCACAACCCAGCTAAACACCACATGTACCGCATGTGTCCGCCTTGTTAATGTGCTCCATACTCCAAACCATCTTGACCCACAAAAAAAAAGACCTTAGGAAACCTCCTGCTGATTTACATGCCTCAATGGTGCCCATGACACACAAAGAAAAAACACGGCAGAAACTGTTCATCCAGTACAGGACTTTAGGGTCCGATGAAGATCGGTTCCAACCCAGCCCAGGAGGAGGAACGAACAGCCCCTATCTGTGAGGTCCCAGATAGGATGACTTTCTATGTTCTAGCCATGACAGTTCTTTTCCACTGAGTCTGCCCACAGACATTGCTCATTTATACCAACCGCAGTCTTCAGAAACCACAATCTGATCAGAGTGATTCTCAATGATGGCAGCAGGAAATTCAACATTGAGTCAGCAGAGAGGGGCCACTCTCTGTATCATTCCTCCCCCATCGTCAGATGTAAATCTATCCCAACTCCCACTTCTCAAACAAGCCCTCCAACCTCACACCTGGCCTTTTCATCAAACTCCTCAATCACATCTAAACCCTACATATCCTAATGACACACCCTCTCCACCTACTGGCTTCACACACCCCAACCCCAGCCCCTAATCCTCACTCCCAAACCACCTCCTGACCTCCCCTAACTAAACCCCATAAACCAACTCCAGCTCCTGGTCTCTACTCCCAAACCACCTCCTGACCTCCCATAACTAAACCCCATAAACCAACTCCAGCTCCTGGTCCCTACTCCCACCTCCACCTCTCAAATACTCCATTCTCCCAATGAAACCTCATTTTCCCCTCCACATCCCTGACCTCCAGTCACTGTAACCCCTGACCCAAAACCTACCCCCAACCTGTGTACAAAGGGGAACCTGTGTACAAAGGGGAACCTGCAACCTCCCAACCCCCAAGACAAAAGCATTGCTGACACTAAGCTCTGTAGAGTTTCAAAATTCAGGTGGACTTTGTGGCTAAACATTGGGAGGCATCTCGGGCAACAATGGGCAATGGTGTGGGGTTAGGAATGGTCCAATAACTCCCACCTTCTGACACATGCTGTGCTATGCTATGCTCAGAAACCCCAGAGGACCATTGATATTCTTACCCAAACACACCAGCCAAAGCACCCCCCCTACAAATCCCAATCTCAGCACAGCTCCATTCCCAATCTCCCCAGATAACGAGTATCTTCTTCAGTTCTGGTTGCCTCATTGTAGGAAAGATATTAGAGAGGGTGCAGAGGACATTTACCAGGACGTTGCCTGGATTAGAGAGCATGAATTAAGAGAACAGGGTAAGCGAGTTAGGACTTTGCTCTTTGGAGCAAAGGAGGATGACTGGTGTGAAGTAGACAAGATGGTAAGGTGCATAGATCGAGCCAGCACCTTCTTCCCAAGGGTGGAATTGGTCTATATCAGAAGTCATAATTTTAATGTGATTGGAGGAAAGTATGGGGGGGGGGGGGATGTTGTCAGAGTTAGGTGTTCACAGAGATAGTGCTGAGATGGAATGCACTGCCGGGGTGGTGTTAGAGGCTAATACATTAGGAACCTTTTAGAAAAATTTCAGGAAACACATGAATAAAAGAAAGATGGAGGACAATGAAGGATGGATGAGATTGATCTTGGAGCAAGTTAAAAGGTTGACATAGCCTCGTGAGTCGAAGGGCCTGTACTGTTCTATGTAATGTGGTGGTCAGCCCCAATCTCCCACTTCCCCAAGGAAATATCCTCAGTGCCAGTCCCAGCACTGCCCCATTCCTTGGGGAATGTCCTCAGTCCCAATCATAACACTGCCCCATGCTCCGTTCCCCCAGGGAACATCACACATTCCACACATCCTTTCTGAGAACACAGCCCAGTCCAGCCCTTACCTCCAGGGACGATGGGTTGCATCAGTCGGTTTAGCTGCACGTTCCACTGTTTGACGCAACGACTCGCCTGCCTCCGCCTTGTCTTTGCCGCCTGGTGAGAGGAAGGCCAGTTGAACATAGCTACACCAGCCCAGCATCACAGTGGGAGAGCATGGAGGGTCACAGTACCCTGCCACAACCTGGAGCAGTGCACACCACCACCACCACCCCAGGGTGCCACTGTAGGCAAGATAGAGCTCTGGCTGGAGAGCTGCCCTCAGTGCTAGCACTTCACCCTCTGGCTAGCTGACGTTTCTCTCTTTGAGGTACTGGAAAATGCTCAGCAATTTATATTCACAAGTGTACTACATGAATTGGAAGCATACCTTACAGTATCAGCATCCTACCTGGAGAGATACATCATGGCACGTGCTCTGTCCGAAACCACAACAATATGCAAAGCGTCAAACACAAAATACTGGAAGAACTCTGCAGATCAGGCAGCATCTATACTAACCACAAGACATAGGAGCCAAATTAGGCCATTTGGTTCATTGAGTCTGCTCTGCCATTCAATCATGGTTGATCCTTTATTTCCCCCTCCTCAGCCCCACTCCCCAGCCTTCTCCCTGTAACCTTTGATTCTGTGCCCGATCAAGAACCTATTGATCTCCATCTTACACACACTCAACGACCTGGCCTCCACAGCTGTCTGTGGTTATAAATTCCACAAATGCACCATCCTCTGGCTTAAGAAATTTCTTCACATCTGTTTTAAATGGATGCCCCTCTATCCTAAGGCTGTGCCCTTCTTGTCCTAGACCCCCCACCCCCCCAACACCAAAATGACCTTTTCACATCTACATTGTCTAGGCTTTCAGCATTTGAAAGGTTTCAATGAGATCCCCTTTATCCTTCTAAATTCCAGTGAGTACAGGCCCAGAGCCATCAAACATTCCTCATGATAACCCCTTCATTCCCAGAATCATCCTTATGAACCTCCTCTGAACTCTCTCCAACGCCAGCACATTTTTTCTTAGATAAGGAGCCCAAAACTGTTCACAATACTCAAGATGAGGCTTCGTCAGTGCCTTTAAGGCATTGCATCCCAGCTCTTATACTCTAAACCTCTTGAAATGGATGCTAACATTGCATTTGCCTTCCTTACCACCAACTCAACCTGCAAGTTAAACTTTAGGGTGTTCTACACACGGACCCCCAAGTCCCTTTGCATCTCAGATTTTTGGATTTTCCACCTTTGTATTTCATTTGCCACTTTCTTGCCCATTTTCCAAATCTGTCCAAGTCCTTCTGCAGCCTCCTGTTTCCTCAACACTACCTGCCCCTCCACCAATCTTCATATCACCAGCAAACTCAGCAACAAAGCCATCTATTCCATCATCTAAATCATTGATATACAGCATAAAAAGCTGTCCCAACACCGACTCCTGCGGAGCACCAGTAGTTACTGACAGCCAACCAGTAAAGGATTCTTTTATTCCCACTCACTGCCTCATCAGCCAATGCTCTGACCATGCTAGTAACTTTCCTGTAATACCATGGGCTCTTAACTTGGTAGGCAGCCTCATGTTTGGCACTTTGGATTTTCAGAAGGTTTTTGACAATGTACTACATGATGCACTGTATCCCCTTTATCTATCCTACCTGTAATCTCCTCAAAGAATTCCAACAGGTTTGTCAGGCAAGGTTTTCCTTTCTGCTGCCTCCCTCCTTGCTTAAAGAGTGGAGTCCAATGATTCTTGAAAGATCATTACTAATGCCTCCGCAACTTCTACCGCTGCCTCTTCCAGAGCCCTAGTGTGCAGTTCATCTAGTCCAAGTGACTTATTCACCTTTAGGTCTTTCAGCTTTTTGAACCCCTTCTCCCTTGTAATAGTAACTGCACTCACTTCTCTTCCCTCACACCCTTCAACTCCTGCACACTGCTAATGTCTTCCACAGTGAAGACAGATGCAAAACACCCATTTAGCTCATCTGCCATCTCCTTGTTCCCCATTATTTTATTTCTCCGGTCTCATTTTCCAGTGGTCCTACATCCACTCTCATTTCCCTTTTACTTTTTATATACTTGAAAAAGCTTTTTTCTTTCCACCTTGATATAGTTTGCTTTCATATTTCATCTTTTCCCAACTAATGATTCTTTTACTTGCTCTCTGTAGTTTTATAAAAGCTTCCCAATCCTCTATCTTGTTGCTAATTTTTGCTTTGTTGTATGCCTTCTCTTTTGCTTTTACATTAGCGTTGTCTTCCCTTGTCAGCCATGGTTGTACTATTTTACCATTTGAGTATTTGTTTTTGGAATACATCTATCCTGCACTTTCCTCATTTTTTCTCAGAAACTCAAGCCTTTGCTGCTCTGCTGTCATCCCTAACTTATTCTCCTTCCAATTTACTTTGGCTACCTCCTCTCTCATACATTGTAATTTCCTTTGCTTCACTGAAATACTGCCTTGTCAGACTTTACTTTGTCCCTATCAAATTTCAAGTCGAACTCAATCACATTGCTTCCTAAGGGTTCCTTTACCTTAAATTCCCTAATCATGTCTGGTTCATTACATAACACACAATCCAGATTAGTTGATCCCCTAGCAGGCTCAATGACAAACTTCTCTAAAAATCCATTTTTTACTAGCAGAGCCTCTGCCTACTTCCTATCTCTCCGATACAATGTGTAACCTTGGACATTCAGCTCCCAACTACAAACATCTTTCAGCCCCGATTCAGTGATGGCCACATCATACCCGACAATCTGTAAAAGTGCAACAAGGTCATCCAGCTTATTTCTTATACTCCGTGCACTGAGATATAACACTTTGAGTACTGTATTTGCTACCCTTTTGATTCTGCATTCTTAATGCACTGAAATAGAGGTGAATAAACAGCTGGTGGTTTGGGTTGAGATCCTTCATTAGGAATGCTTATTCCCTTCTGTAGATGCTGCCTGACCTGCTGAGTTCTCCAGCATTTTGTATGTGTTCCAACAGCTTCAGAATCTTGTATCAGAAACTGCAGGGATTTGTGGTCAGTCTTTCCTCCACAGACTCTGTATGCACTTCTTGCTGCATCCGTAAGGCAGCCAGCATAATCAAAGACCTCCACCCACACCAGATGTTCTCCCTTCTCCCCTTTCCCATCAGGCAGATGAGATAAAAGCCTGAAAGCATGTGCCACAATACTCAAAGGCAGCTTCTACATACACTGTTATGACTATTGAATGGACCACTAGAATGATAAAGATGAACTGCTGACATTACAATCTACTCAGCATGGCCCTGGCACTGTAGTGTTTCCCTGGATGGCATTCTCTCAGTAACTGTAACATAACATTTTGTGTTCTGTTATTGCTTTTCCCTTTGTACTATCTCAATGTACTGGTATATGGGATGATCTATATGGATGGCAAGCAAGACAAAGCTTTTCCACCAACTCTTGGTACATCTGACAATAAGGGTCTTGGCCTGAAACGTTAACACTTTACTCTTTTCCATCGATGCTGCCTGGCCTGCCGAGTTCCTCCAGCATCTTGAGCGTATTATCAATTAGGAGGTCAAATCTTAGTGACTTTTCACAGAAGCGGACAGACTTTAGCTTTTCTGCACTAAACAATATTGCAGCAACGCCGAATGCATTTGGTCACAAAAAATAAGGCACAAGGTCTTAAAACAGCAACGATCAAATGTTACACTGCCCAGCAGGAATTTGTAGATCACTGCTTGGAAAAAGTAAATTTAGCAGAGAGTGTGCCTAGAACTTATCCTTTTTTATGCTCAGTTAGAATAATACACCACAGAAACTGGCCTTTCAGCATAACTCATCCATGCCAGTCAAGAAGTCCATCTTAAGCCAGTCCAATTTGCCTGTGTTTGGCCCATATCCTTCTAAACCTTTCCTATATTTGTACCTGTCTAAGTGTCTTTTAAATGTTGCTGTTGTACCTGCCTCAACCACTTTCTGTGGCAGCTCATTCCATATACTCATCACCCTCTGCATAAAAGAATTGCCCCTCACATCCTTTTTAAATCATTCACCTCTCACTTTAAACCAGTGCACTCTAGCATTTGATTCCCTTTCGCTGGAGGGGAAAAAAAACTGTGTCCATTCACACTATGCTCCTTCAAGCTCAGAGAAAAGGCAAAAAGACTGGTAACCACAACCTGGAGGTGTTTGATAGGAGTGTCGAAATGGAACTTAGTTTCCAGCTCCCGTTTCTGTCTATCCCTGAAATCTGTCCCTATACAAAGAGTTTCCCTTCACTCTCTCAATACACATTTGTCTACATTCTCTTAAAGTTCACTGGAAGTTAATATCCAACAGCATCCATGAATTTCCAGACCATCTCTTATGCTCGTAGTAAACCCGATCACACATTCTTGTCATTGGCCAGTGTAAACAGCATCTCGCTGATTAAATGTCCTGCCAAGCCCTAGAGACTGATCTCACAGAATGGTGAATCACAAAGAATTAGAGTGGCTGAGTTGAAGGGTTCAGGGGCTGATCTCAGAACATCATGGAGCTCAGAGAGTTCACCCTTTGTGCCGTGAGAATGCTCAGTCCCCATTTTAATACTAATATGCTCTCGCATTCTGGAGGCCCTCACGCCTTCACACAAAATGCACCAGCTTCTTGCCCACTTGCTAAACCTACTTCTACCTTTAAAAAGTGTTTGTTTTCACCTCATAACTTCCTAACTGAAACATCTTCTGCATGATCAGCAAACCTGATCCCTTCATCCAATTCACTAACACAGATTGCATATAGTTACAGCCCCAGCACTGATCTCTATGGTGCGCTACAAATTAATGATTCCATTTATCTCCTCCCTGTTTCCTGTTAGACCGCTAATCCCCTATGCAATGATCACCAACCTCATGCACTGATACATAGTAACCTTTTCCTGTGGCACATTATCAAATGTATTCTGGAAATCCAAACAGTACATCTAATGGTTCCCCTTTATACAATCTTAGAGACCTATAGCATGGAATAAGCCATTCAGTCCATGCTGGCCCTTTTTGCCCAGCTATTTTATCCCATTTGCCTGTACAACACTGTTATCTTCTTATGCCTTGCCTATTCATGTGTCTATCTAAACATCAATTCAACATTGTGACAGACCCTGGCAATGTACTTCAGATGTTAACCACCCTCTGTGCACTAATCTAAGATCCCCTATTTATCTCCCATTTCAATACCCTCTTGTTTTTGATAACTCTACAATAAGAAAATATTTTGACTATCAACCCTATTTATAATATTTTACCCTTTCTCACCCTTCAGCCTCCTCTGCTATAGGGAAAACAAGCCCGGCCTACTCAGTCTCCCCATGACCAAAGTCCTATGAACCCAGCAACATCACTGGGAATCTCCTCCACACTCTTCCTAGTGCAACCACATCCTTCCTGTAGTATAGTGAGCAGAACTGAGCACAATATTCCAAATGTGGCCTATCCAGTACAGTTTGTGAAGCTGCAACCTTTATATTCTATATCCTCTGAAGGAAAGCATGCCACAAGCCTTCCTCATCACCTTGTCTATCCATGTTGCCTTTTTCAGGGAACTGTGCACTAGGCCCCTCTGTTCATCACTCTAATTCTGAAACACCGAATTTCACAACTTGAGGACCTGAGTTAGTAGTGGAAGGTTGAATAGGTTAGGACTTTATTCCCTGGATCGTTGGAGAATGACAGGAGATTTTTGTAGAGATATACAAGACTACGAGGGTACAGATAAAGTAAATACATGCAAGCGTTACCCCTGAGGTTGTGTGAGACTAGAACTAGAGGACATTGGTTTAGGGCGAAATCATCATCGATACGTGCCATGTTGTATGACGAGGGTGATCGTGGTCTTCCATTTGTCATGACCATGATTGTTCTTGGCAAGTTTTTCTAGAGAAGTGGTGTGCCATTGCCTTCTTCTGCGCAGTGTCTTTACAAGACTGGTGACCCCAGCCATTATCAGAGACTGTCTGTCTGGCGTCTGTGATCCCAGAACCAGGACTTGCGACGTGGACCAGCTGCTCATATGGCTTCTCATGCCCCTGATCATGGGGGGGGGGGGGGGCGCTGAGCAGGTGCTAAACCTTGCCCAAGGGTAACAGGTGCAGTGAGAAGGAGTGACTTGCACCTCCTTTGAGGAAGACTTATCTCCACCTTGCCACCCAATTAGGGTGAAAGGTGGAATGTTTAAGGGAAACCTGAAGGGAATTTCTTCTCGCAGAGGGTGGTGTGAGTAGAGAATGAGCTGCCAGAGAGGTGGTGGATGTGGGTTCAACTGCAACATTTAAGAGAAGCTTGGACGAGACGGGTTTGGAAGACTATAGTATGGATAGATGGGTCTAGGCAGAAGAACAGGTTGGCAGGTTCAGGATAGGCTGCAGGGTCTGTTACTGTGCTGTAGTGCTCCATGACCTAATTCTGGTTCTGATCAACATTCCTTAGTAGCTCACCATTTACTCTCGGAGTCCTACCTCTACCCGACTTCCCAAAAGCAATCACCTCACACTTACAGTGGGGATGGAATTCCATCTGCCGATGCTTTGCCCAGCTTTCTATCTGATCTAGATCCTGCTGATGACTCAGATGTCCCTTCTTGCGAATACACAACGTCACTGACTTTACCCACCCTCTCTGTATGAAATGTTGCATAGGTATGGGGCACGTGTTCCCTGAAATACAACTGTGAAAATTCTGTGAGCGGTACAGGCGGGTCGTGGAGAACAAGTCATGGGAGTTGACTTACTGCCAGATCCTCCTTGTGATGCCGCCTGCTCTCTCTTAGCTCCGCCACTGCCCGCTGCAGCGCCTGCGTTCTATCAGCCATTTGCTGCTTCTGCTCCCGCCGGGTCAGAGTCTTCTCCTCCTTAAGCCTCATCAGCTCCCTCAGCTTCTCCTCTTCCTGCTCTAAAAGCCTGGGGACAAGAGCGGATGGTGGGGAAAGAGGACGTCAACCGAGAGCTTTGTGACACAGAACCAGTGGAAAGTGGGGTAGCTTTACAAGGTTACAAGGAAGTGTGAAGAGGAAGGAGGCAAGGAAAGCTTTGTGTGCTCCAGGAGCACAGTGATACAGGAACCCTGCAGGCAATAGGGTCAATGTCTACCAACAGCAAACAACCACATCACTGGCTTTCAAGTCGCAGTTGAGATCAATTATTGGCTGGGACAATCTTTCCCTCAGCACTGCCCCCTCTGAGAAAGTGACTGTCATGGTCATTAGGCATGGCAAAAGGTCCTTTAACCCACTGAGTTGGCACCAGCCATTTCGCTAATCCCAATATGTTCTCCCTGATTGCCCACTAACCACTGACTCATGCGCCCTTGGGAAATAGGAGGAAACGGAACATTCAGAAGGAAACCTGCTCATTCACAGAGAACAAACAAGAACATGCAAACTCAACGCAGACAGCGTCTAGGATCCCAGAATCGAAACCAGGCCATGGGAGCCATTGGCAGAGGCCTCATAGGCTATGCCAGGTGGCGGCTGAGATGGGCGTGGCAGGAATCTCGTGCCAGGTGGGGTAGGGGTTGTTGCGCAGTGCAGCATAGCTGAGCAGAGGTTTTAAACACGCCTTCCCAACACGTTGGCTTTGTCACAGCCTCGTGGTGAGGCAGAGACCCAGGTGAGGAACGGGTTAACGTAACATTGTCCTGCCAATCAGACGACAGGGTGTCCTGCTCTGGTTCATCTGAAGAGGGGGTGCTCTCCTCCCCAGCTCATTGTGGTACCCCAAAGCCCGTCACTGTACCTTGCCTGGACTGAGTGTGCGGCATGCTCGCTACTGCGTGCCTGGATCTCAGCCTGTAGCGCCTGCTCCAGCCCTTGCCGGATCCTCTCCAGCTCCTGAATCTGGCGTCGCTGCATTCCCGCCTCCAGCTCCTTCTGCTCCATCTCCAACTGTAGGCAGAGATTGTCCTGCAAGGAGAAGAGGGCATAGGCCGATCACCTCAGCAAAGGCCTGATGTGGGAGGAGCCAGCATGGAGTGGGTGGGCCAAAGGGCCTGCATCCATGCTGTGCTCCTAGCATTGCATGACCTTCACCCACCCACGTGTGGGGACAGTTAATAACCTCCTCCCTAGAGAAACAAGAGATTCTGCAAAGAGAGTCAACATGAGAGCTGGATATCTTGAGCAACATAAACAAAATGCTGGAAGAACTCAGCATCTGTGGAGGGGAATAAAAGGTCAACATTTTGGGCTGATACCCTTCTTTAGGACTGGAAAAGAAGAAGCCAGTTTAAGCAGGTGGTAGAGGGAGAGGAGTACAAGCTGTCAGGTGACAGGTGAAACCAGGAGAGGGGGAAGGTGTGTGGGTGGGGGAAGGGATAGGCAGAGGGGGTAAAGGGTTAAGGAAGAAAGAATTTAATAGGAGAGGGCAGTGGACCATGAAAGAAAGGGAAGTATGAGGGAACCAGAGGGAGGTGATGGGCAGGTCATGAAGGTGATGAGCAACCACCTCCATCACAGGCAGATCGAGGGTATCTTCAAGAAGGTGGCATCCATCGCATCTGGGACAAGCCCTCTTCTCAATAGTACCATCAGGGAGGGAGGAGGTACAGGAACCTGGAGACCCAGCTTCTTTCCCCTCTGCCACCAGATTTCTGAACAGTCCATGAACCCGTGAACACGGCCTCAGTATTCATCCTAGTCCAGATGAAGAATCTTGGTCTGAAACATCAGCTGTTCATTGCCATCCATAGATGCAGCCTGATGTGTTGAGTTCCTCCAGCAATTTGTGTGTCACCCAATATTTCCAGCACCCGCAAAATTTCTGGTGTCTCACTTTTCATCTTTTGCACCCTTTATTTTGTGACTTAAGGTAATTTTTTTTTTATATATGTCTTGTGCTGTACTGCTGACACAAAGCAACATATTTTACGACAAATAATGCCATAAAATGTGGGGACAGGATTAAGCCATTCAGCCCACTGAATCTGCACCACCATGGCTGATTAATTACCCCTCTCAATCCCATTCTCTTGCCTTCTCCCCATAACCTCTGAAACCCTTACTAATCAAGAACCCATCAATCTCCGTTTTAAATATACCCAGTGGCTTGGCCTCCGCAGCAGTCTATGGCAATGGATTCCACAGGTTCATCACCCTCTGGGTAAAGAAATTCCTTCTCATCTCTGTTCTAAAGGGATGTCCTTGTAGTCTGAGTCTGTGCCCTCTGGTCCTAAACTCTCCCACTGTTGGAAACATCCTCTCCATCAGGGCCTTTTAATATTTGGTTGGTTTCAATGAGATCCCCCCTTCATTCTTAAAACTCCAGCAACTACAGGCCCAGATGTTTAACATTTGTTAAACCTTTTATTCCCAGAATATGACAATTAAAATAAGCCTATTCAGATACTGTACCCTGAGAGATCTCACTCTCCTGCCCTCCAATAAGTACACTCCCAAGGCGGGTAGAGCATAAGCCAAGTGTACTCCAGTCAGTAAGACTGTTAGTAGACAAGCTATGGCAAACACACCTCAAGTGAGGGCTGTTTCAGCACAGCTTTTTTCCAGTGGCCACTGTACTGAGAGTGCACGAGGGCCTGTTCTGGGCCTCATTGGGCAAGTCCCAGGCTTGACCGCAGCCCAGGGCCCAACTCTAGTCCTGGTCTCTGACCCCCCAACCCAGGTCTGGGCCCAGCTCAATCTCAAAGCCAGTCCTGGGCTTGCAGGCCAGGCCTAGATCTTCTGGTGGTCCTTACCTTCCGAGCCTGGTGCAACTGCTTCTGCATAACCTGCTGCATCTCCTCCTGTTGATCCATCCATTGGAACTCCTTGTTTCGCCAAATGGCCTGTGCTTCCTCCTGGGCCTAGAAGACCAAAGAGAAAGGGTTTTGGATGTGGAGCAGCCAAGAGTGTGGAAAGATGGGGACTGAAGGGAGAGTGCCAGTGCCCACTTTTTACAAGTTTAAAGAGACTTGGAACATCACCAAACACTCACACAAACTTCCACAGATGCACTGTTGCAGACGTCCCACCTCTCCGGGAAGTTTCAGGAGTCTATATACGGGAGTCTCCCTGACGCCCGCAAATTATATACAATATCCCGGAAATCGATTTTTGGGAGAGGGAGAGCAAGAGGGAGCACCCTGATTGGTCTCTCTTCGTGCTAAGTAGACCTATCAGTTTTCTCTGTGGGCGGGCTTTACAGCCGACCTCAAAAATAATGACAATGTTGCTCGCTGCACTGTTTGCAACAGTGACTTCTCTATTGCCCATGGTGGGTTAAAATGTAAAAGACATGTTGAGGTGTTTAACTGGTGTCATTTGTTCATTAGCATAGCTAACGTTATTTAAACTAGCTGGCTAGCTGTTAAGGAGCTACTGTATTGATGTCCTAAGTGATGATGCCAAACTCCCTGTAGACTTGCTTATAATTGTAATAGAATAAAAAAAAACTCCATGATAATATTACATTAAGTGCATACTTTACTTTCACAGTTTCTGCATATACACAACTTGGTTTATAGATTAGATAAAATCACTAAACAAAGTATTACATACACCCTTGGAGGCTGACCCGGGGGGTGGGGGTGGGGGGTGGCGGTGCTACCTCCCTGAAATGAGTTTTTGCAGGGTGGGATGCCTGCTGTTGAAACTATCCAGACTGATGAAGCAATTCCAATGCACAGGAAGGTAAGTGGACACAGCCCACTGCATCAAAGGCACAGCCCTCCCCACCATCGACAGCATATCCTGCCCAGTGGAGATGGCATCTATCCTCAAAGACCCATACCACCCAGGTTCAACACTCCTCTCACTGACACCATCGGGCAGTGGGGACAGAAACCTGAAGGCCCACCCAACCAGGCTCAGAAAAAACAACTATCGGGTTCAAAGTTCAAAGTAAATTTAGTATTGAAGTATATTTACGTCACCATATACAACCCAGAGATGCATGTTATTGCAGGCAAACACAGTAAATCCAATAAATGCAATAGAATAAATGAAAGACTGCACCCACAGACGGAAATGCAACTAGCATGCGAAAGACAACAAACTGTGCAAATAAAAAAAAAGTAATAATAAATATCTAAAATATGAGATGAAGAATCCTTGAAAATGGGTCCATATGATCGAGACCTATCCACACAGACTCAAGGCTTTAAATGCTGCTAAAGGTATCTACCAAAACAAGTTTTAAAAAGTGTCTACTAAGGACTGACTTGAAGGAGGTATGTAATTATGCAATCAACTATTTTTGTGTTTTGTATTTGTGATTAGTTTGGATTGCTTTGTGGAGATCTGTTTTTGCTTTGGCATGGGAGTATTTTTCTGTTGACTATATTGGAACAGCCAAATTGGATCCAGTGTTATTTGGTGTTGTGGAGCAGTAAAACGTGAGAACTTCCAGGGGTGGAGGCAGGGGAAGGAATACTTCTTATGGGCACTACACATGTCACCACATACAACTCTGAGATTCTTTTTCTGCGGGCATACTTAGTTAATCTATAGAACAATAACTAAACAACAGGAACTGTTAACTGTAAACAAACTGTATAAATACAGATGTAAATAAACAGCAATAAATAACAAGCATGAAATTAAAAAAAAAGAAAATTGAGTCCATAGGTTGTGGGAACAGCTCAATGATGGGGGTGACTGAAGTCATCCTCACTGGTTCAAGAGTCTGACAGTTGTGGGTAATAACTGTTCCAGAACCTGGTAGTGTGGGTCCTGAGGCTTCTGTACCTTCTTCTTAATGACACCAGTGAGAAGAGAGCACGGCCTGGGAAGTGGGGATCCTTTATGATGGATGTAGCTTTCCTGCAACAGTGCTCCAAATAGATGGGCTCAATGGTGGGAGAAGCTTTACCTGTGATGGACTGGGCTATATCCACTACTTTCTGCAAGATTTTCCATTCAAGAGAATTGGTGTTTCCATACTAGGCTATGATGCAACCAGTCAATATACATCTATGAAAGTTTGTCAAAGTTTTAGATGTCATGATGGATTTTTGCAACCTTCTAAGGAAGGTAGAGGCACTGCCATGCTCTCTCCATAATTGCACTTACATACTGTGCCCAGGGCAGACCCTCTGAAATGATAACACTGAGGAATTTAAAGTTGCTCAATAAATCTATAGAATAATAATCACAACAGAATCAATGAAATACTGCCCAACTTGGGTGTTCAACCAGAGTGCAGAAAACAACAACTGTGCAAGTACAAAAAGAAATAATAAATATAAATAAATAAGCAATAACTATCAAAAACATTAGATGAAGAGTCCTTAAAACTGAGTCCATTTGTTGTGGGAATATTTCAATGATGGAGCAAGTGAAGTTATTGGCTTTGGTTCAAGAGCCTGATGGTTGAAGGGTAATAACTGTTCCTGAAACTGACATGTGGGTCCTGAGACTCCTGTACTTTCTTCCTGATGACAGCAGTGAGAAGAGAGCATGGCCTGATGATGGATGCTGTATATTCTTGAACAGGCCTGCACAATCCTAACTCTACCTCAGCAATGGAACCCTACATTCCACCTCCCACACAGCCATAAACCTGTGTTTCGTGTTGCACTAATGTCTTACTTTGCGTACATTTTTCCCTCTTCATTTTCTTGTGCAATTTCTGCTCTTGTGTTGTTGAATCCATGTGTCTGTGATGCTGCAGCAAGAGTTTCTTTGTACCTGCACTTGTGCATGACAACATACTCGACTTGACTGACAGTGGGCCCAAAAATCATGGCAATAGGATTAAACCCACTCCAGGTGCCTCGCCGTGAAGCGGTGGATGGATGCATGAGGCATGGTCTGGGGACATGCCACCATGAGGCTGGCACAGAGGTGGAAAGGGGCACTTACAGGGGTGATGGAGATTGGGGAAAAGTGAGAGGCCAGGGAATGGGAGAAGAGGATGGGTTTAAATCTAGGTTTTTTTTTGGTCTCACATCTGCACACACAGGCACCCACGCCTGTAAGCAAAAGGGCGGCGTGGTAGGGTGGTGGTTAGCACAATGCTTTACAGTACCAGCAACCCAGGTTCAATTTCTGCCGCTGCCTGTAAGGAGTTTGTACGTTCCCCCTGTGACTGAGTGGGTTTCCTCCGGGTGCTCTGGTTTCCTCTGACAGTTCACAGATGTACCGGTTGGTCAGCTGATTGGTCATTGTACATTTTCCCACAATTAGACTAGAATTAAATCAAGGGATTACTGGCTGGCATGGCTCGAGGGGCTGGAAGGGCCTATTCTGTGCTGTACGTCAGTAAATACACAGCAACACACAGGTATGTATGCACATACCCAAACTCCTCAGCTGGGTTGAATATTGTTGGATTAAGGTTTGGAGTTGTTATTTCTCTTGTAGTGTAACTTCCCTATGCTTGCTTATAGTTTTTATATAATCACCGGTATACATGTAATTTTTCACTAAATTGTGCAATAATTGTAGTACAGCTGATCTGGTGCTTCCTAGAAGCTTCTCAGTTTTCCAAAGCAGGTTCCATCTTATCATTGGAATGTGCATTAGCTCAAGTCTGAGTAATAAGACGACTACAACTTCCTCTTCGTCTTTTTTTTTTGTAGCTTTAACTCTATAACCACCAAGTTTTATGCCTCACTCTTAACTTCTGAAGAACATCTGGATCACTAACACCAGATCCAACAAGACTATGCATGGTCCAAAAACACAGTCCAAGAAACAGTTGACATTTCAGGCTGAGTCCTGATGAAGGGTCCCAGCCCAAAACGTTGACAGTTTATTTCCCTCCGTGGATGCTGCCTGACCTGCTGAGTTCCTCCAGCATCTTGTGTACATCACTCAACATTACCAGCAGCAGCAGAATCTCTTGTGTGCACCATCCAGACATGGTGTGGTATCTGCAGCTCACAGCCCTGGATATCATCAGCAACAAACCCACTGTCACAAGCGGGAGACAGGGAGCCTCTGAGTGTCCGTGCACCGGTTCCTGCTCACAGGGACTGTTGTAGACCCCGCCTGGCTTTCTCCAGTTTGACGTACCCCCTCGCCTCTCTACCTCAGGATCTGACTGATCCACCAGTACGTGGGGACAGGGATAAGGACCACCGGCTCTGAGGGAGACCCGAGAAACTCACTGACCTGCCTCAGCTTCTCCAGCTCCCTCAGCTGACACTCCCTCTCCTGTTTCAGCTTGGTCAGCTGCTCCTCCTCCTCCTTCCTCCTCTGAATCGCCTGCTGCCTTAGCTCCCGCCGCCGCTCCCGCTGCTCCTTGTGCAAGGGAGGCTTGTTGGCCGTCTGAAGCGAAATGGCGGTAGTGATACCTATGCAGAGAGAACAAACCCACCACAGTCAAGGAACCTCAAAAATGCCTCTACTATCTGAGGAGGCTGAAGGGAGATGTTCCGTGCACATCAATACACACGACTTTGTACAAATAGAGTCATAGAAAAGTACAGCACATAAACAGGCCCTTCAGCCCATCTAGACCATGCCAAACCATTTAAACCGCCAACTCCCATCAACCTGCACCAGCACCACAGCCTTCCACATCTTTACCATCCATTCAAACTTCTCTTAAACATTGAAATCGAGCTCACATGCACCACTTGCACTGGCAGCTCATCCCACACTCTCACAACCCTCTAAATGAAGAAGTTTCCCCTTATGACTTTTTTTTTGGCATAGTAGGGGAATTAAGGGTTATGAGGAAAAGACAGGTGGGTGGAGACGAGTCCATGGCCAAATCAGCCGTGATCTTATTGAATGGCAGAGCAGGCTCGATGGGTCAGATGGCCGACTCCTGCTCCTGTTTGTTATGTTCTCATGTTCCCCTTAAACCTGGCATCTTTCATCCTTAACCCATGATCTCCAGTTATAGTCCCACACAACCTCAGTGGAAAAAGCCTGCTTGCATTTAGCCTATCTATTACCCTTATAATTTTGTATACGTTTATCAAATCTGCCCTGATGTGCAGTGGAGAGCATAATAACATGCTGCACCATTGTGTGGTATGAAAACCGCCCTCCATCAGACAGAAGGGCTCTACAATGGGCAGTCCAACACATTAAAGGTGCCAGCCTACCCACCATCAAGACCATATATACAGACAGGTGCTGGAAAAGGGCCAGCAACGTCATGAGGGGTCCTAGTCACCCTGCTCATGGACTGTTTGTCCCACTCCCACCAGGGATGAGGCTACACAGCATCCATACCAGGACCACTAGACTGAAAAACAGTTACTTCTAATTGCCAGGCTAATCAACAGCATCCATACCAGGACCACTAGACTGAAAAACAGTTACTTCTAATTGCCAGGCTAATCAACACCTCCATTAACCCATTACAGCACCCCCACCGCCACTACATACACAACCACTAGTGTCAGTCTATGTATATAACAGTTAATTCTACATGGTGTTTTATAGGATTGCTTTTATATTTTGTGTTTTTGTTGTTTTTATTGTGTTCTTTATGCTTTTTTGTGTTTTTATACTGCATTGGATCTGGGGCAACAATCATTTAATTTGCCTTTATACTCATGTCCCGATGAGCACCAATAAAGGTGTACCTTTGAAACCTTTAAAGAATCTTGAAACTGGAACCAACCTCTCCCACTGCCACTCGGAATGTCCAGCACCCTGAATGACGGGTCAGAGAGCAGCTCCTTCCCTGACCACGAGTTTCTGGAGGAAGCAGACTCCATGAGGGTTCCTTGCATGCGGTACAACACGCAGCCTCAGCTTTCCCTAGTTCCCCCCGTGGCACCTCCCAGGCCCCTGATTCCTTCCACCCAGATGGGACGGGGCAGCAGCAGAGTAACACCAGCAGCCGTAGGCTCCCTGCAAACCGCACGCCGTTCCAGACTTGTAAACGTCAATCTTTCATTGCCACTGGGCCTAAATCCTGGAACTTCCCCAGACCCCATCAGCACCTTCACCAGAAGGACTGCAGCAGTTCAAGAAGGCAGCTCACCCGCCTTCTCAAGGGGTAATTATGGACGACAATAAAACCTGGCCTTGCAACGTCCTGTGTGTGAGTAAAAACCTTAACAACTCGTGGAAACATCTCCTGACCCTTGGGCACAAATTCACACACATGCTCACTCATACCTACAGCATACACACACACATGTTCACTTGCACACAGATAGTTACGTGCATTTATATCTAGTTTTCCATATATATATATATACATACATAAACACAACACACACACACACACACACACACACACACACACACACACAAACTCAGACAACACCTGGTCAGAAATAACAGCTCTCCTTCCACCTCTGTCGCTCCCACTGCAGGCTGCAATTGAGGTGAGGAGGGGGTAGAGTCTAAGTAGCCCACCTCAAGAGACCCCATAGAGGAGGGCTAGATGGAGGGGTGCAGAGACCTTCAGGAAAAAGCCCTCTGGGTTTATAAATGGGATGGGCACTTACACTTATGTCAGAATTATCATTTACTGGGGGGGGGAATGGAGGAGAGGGAAGACAGGGAAAAAGGAAAAGGGGAGGAAAAACTGGGGGGGTGTAAGAGGGAAAATGGGGAGGGGGAGATTGAAGCTGGGGTGAGGGAGGGGTAAATAGGAGAGAGAAAACTGAGGGGGAGTGGGGAACAAACATCCACATCCGTTTTAGAAGTTTCTGAAAATTGCATAAACGAGTCCTGCCCCCAGCTCTTTGGAAGGTTGCCCAAGTCCATCAGGGACAGGAGGCGGCCCATCACTTACTCTCCATCCACTCCTGACGACGCTTGGTGTCAGATGCACTCAGCTCATACGTTCGATTGGTCGTCTTAATGCAGAATACACACCGTCTCCCGTCCTTGTCCATGAGCGCCTGGGGGCCAGGAAGAAGCAGAGTAAGGGCATGACTCAGGAGTACATCACAGCAGATACAGAGCCAAGGAGGGAGCAGAGAGCAGGTGGTGGGGACGAGACCACCGAGAACAGACAAGTGGAAGGGAGCTGGGAGAGGGCAGGGAACGGTGAGAGATGGGAAAGGAGACGGGAGGAGCAGACAACAAGAGATGGAAAGCAGGGGACAGGAGAGCACCAAGAGCTGATAGGAAGGAGGATGCAGCAGTAGGGACAATGGACAGGAGAGATAGAGAGGGGCCTGAACTGGTTTCAGCGCAGGGAAAAACCGAGGGAACAGACCTAGACCAACCCATCTGTACCCTGGTGACAATCAATAGCAAATCTACACCAGTGTTGTACTTAGTATATAGAGTGAAATCTCCCCCCCCCACCCCAACCCATTTCTGTAGCCAATGTAATTCAGGGAGAATCCCTGCTCACCAGTACTGTACCCAGTGTAAAAGAATTCTGCCCATATTATTGGGACCCAATGAGTCCTCCTACCAACCAGTTCTGTACCTAGCATTAACACAGTGAACCCTGCCCACACAATACCAGTCCCACCCATAGTACTGTTTAACAGAACTTTGTCCACATTATTGTACCCAGTGAGTGGAATCAGCAGTTTCTGAGATACTCAAGTTACTCCAACCATTCCACAATCAAGGTCACTTACAGCATATTTCTTTTTCTATTCTGATGTTTGATCTGAACAACAACTGAGCTCTTGACCATGCCTGCATGCTTTAAATGCATCGAGTTGCTGATAGGCTGATTAGATATTTGCATTAGCGAGCAGGTGTACCTAATAGTGGCCACTGAGTGCACAAGGCAACCTTTCTCAATCTTTTTGCCCTGGAGAAACTCTTGAATATTTTCAGGTCTCAGGGAACCTCTGCGTAAGATTAATATCTACAGCTCCTGGTACCATAACATGATCAGCAAGCAAGTTGTAGATATAATAATCTAAAAATTATTGTCAATGCTGTTTTGAGTAGAGAATGAAATTTTAGCAACCTTTCTTGAAAAATAAACAGGTAGTTAAGCTTAGCTTGCCTTTCTTGAAATTAATATTCTTCATTCCCTTTCATAAATTTTAAAAACTCATAAGGCAAACATAATTTCTGTTAAATAACTGGCTTAAGCCAAAATGGGATTTAATTTTTCTAAAGGTAGGCTTGGTAGATATAATTTAAATAAAGGTTGTAAATTGATTTAATTAATGCCATTTACAACATGAAAATTTATTGGCAATGTTAATTAACAAAGCTAATAAAAACCATAGGCCAAACAATATGAATAAAAATATAGCCTAAGACATAATTTTAACAAGACTCTGAAAAAACATTTTCTTACTAAGTGACATGGTCAGGCTCAAACATAGACCTAGTATGTGAAACTACTATGTATGTATACCTAGTATGTGTAGCCTCCAACCTGATGGCACGAACATTGGCTTCTCTAACTTCTATCCACACTCAGAATGGAGGAACATCACCTTATATACCAGCTGGGTAGCCTCCAACCTGATGGCATGAACACTGACTTCTCTAACTTCCGTTAATGCCCCTCCTCCCCTTCTTACCCCATCCCTGACATATTTAGTTGCTTGTTTTTTTTCTCTCTCTCTGTTCATCATTCTGATCATTCTCCATCTCCCTCTGGTGCTCCCCCTCCCCCTTTCTTTCACCTGAGGCCTCCTGTCCCATGATCCTTTCCCTTCTCCAGCTCTGTATCACTTTCGCCAATCACCTTTCCAGCTCTTAGCTTCATCCCACCCCCTCTGGTCTTCTCCCATCATTTCGCATTTCCCCCTCCCCCCACTACTTTCAAATCTTTTAGTATCTTTCCTTTCGGTTAGTCCTGACGAAAGGTCTCGGCCTGAAACGTCGACAGTGCTTCTCCTTATAGACGCTGACTGGCCTGCTTTGTTCCACCAGCTTTTTGTGTGTGTTGTTTGAATTTCCAACATCTGCAGATTTCCTCGTGTTTGCATGTGAAGCCGGTGCTTGTTTCTTTCTGAACAAATATTCAATTTTGGGTCGAACTTGAGATAAGTACAGATTTTACCTTCAACTGAAATTAGGCAATTTCTATCCTTGATCTTAATGCTTGTTAAACAAGAAAAAGCTTGCTCACATATGTAAGAAGTTGAAAACTGCAGCAAAATATTCATTCCTTTCCTACGATTGGCAGGATACTCCTCTTTCACAGAAATCCAGAACTTGTCCAGGGGCAGGTCAGTAAATCTCATCGTGAGTGCAAGATCAGACGGCAGCTCACAAAGTCCTTCCTCTTCTCTCAAAGTCAAGTTCTCAGGCTGAGCAGAAGATTCAGAAAAAGGGTCTCTCATCCAGTCATACATTTGTGTTGAAGGGGAGGGAAAATACTGTTCAGTTTTGTTCTGCAGTTCTTCCAGGTGGTTTTCAATAAGACTCGAGTCTTTCTGATATCTCTCCTCACTCTCGAGCCCAAGCAGCAGTGGAAATATTTCAAGATTTCCTTTTGCAACATGGATTTTCCGAAAATTCCATTTCCTTTTAAATCCAAGAACCTTGTCACTTGAAATCAAAACATTTTCTCCAGAGCCTTGCAAAAACTTGTTCAACTAATTCATATGATGAAAAATGTCTACTGAGTAGGTTAACTTCTGCAGTTATTCTTCATCTTTAAAGCATTCAGCAAAATCTGGCCTCCTATTTTCTTCAAAGTACTCTTGCAATTCACCTTTCAGCTCAGACACCCTGTTGAGAACTCCTCCTCAGCTAAGCCACCGGATTTCTGTGTATAGCAGGAGATTGGTGTGCTCCTTGTCCAGGTTTTCACACAGATTTTTAAAACATTCGGGAGTGAACTGCTCCTTGCTTAATAAAGCTAAAATTCCTTCTTTAGAATGATAATTTCCCTACACTGATTTAGTTTGTTCCCATAAATCAGTCAGCAGCATGTTAGGGGAAGTTGGGGGAGATAATTCGGGTGGGAGAGGCTGACATCACAGCCCAGGTTGGATGAGTCCATTCAATGCTCGGAAAATGTACTTCACACTCCTCGTCAGCCTACCTCCTCCTCTCCATGCAACACAGCGCTCACCAAATATCAACAGTTTCCCCCTATCTCACGTCAAGAACTGAGAATGGACTCAACCAAATAAACATGATCCATTCTGGGCTGAGAGACCTCAAGTGAGATTGCAAAAGGTGCTGTTGGTCACTATCCAACACTGTGAGCACTAGCATAGCACATTGCATGAAGTCCAAAAAACAATATTTACTTTTTTTAAATCATAATCTCTCATGGAAGCCCAGTTGAGAAACTCTGGAATAAGGTACAAGGCCTGTGTAGGTTATTGTAAATTGGGAAACTACATTCAAAGGGAAGGCTGGTAGAAGAACAACATCTGTTTTTAAGAATGGATATAACATTTTGAAGTAACCTAGCTCCTAAAGGACACAAAATCAGTGTTCAACAACAGATATTAAAGATAGCATTAGATTAGAGGAAAAAATAGTAATAGTGTCAAAATAGCAGCGTTGGAGGATTCGGAATTCGACACAGGAAAATAAAGAAATTGAAAAGGGTTAAAAAAAGGTACGAGAAAAGTCTAGCAAGGAAAATGAAAGAAACTGTAAAACCTCTGTAGATGGGGTAAAAAGGAAATACAAGTTTCTCAGAGATGAAGTAGAAGATAGCTTGTGTCTTTCTTCACAGAGACAGTAGATCTGCAGGTGCTGAAAAGTATCAGAAATGAGGGAATTAAAGATATCAGCAGTATTAGTGGGGATGGCCAAAAGGAGACAGTTGACATAAAGTCCCGCACTCCCAATTCTCCTCCTTGTGTCACTGCAGCCTGGAAACTTACGGTCCTTCACACAGCTCCACCAGACACCTGATCCCTCCCAAACCCTGACGCCCTCAATTTCCTACACAAGGGGTAATTTATTGATCCTCCTGTTTTAGGATTCTGGAGGAAACTGGAGAGCCCGGGGAGACCCACTTGATCACAGGGAGAACACAAACTGCACATGGGCAGCACTGGGAGTCAAGATCAAATCCAGATCACTGCCCCTGATACAGATGTCAATCAGCCATTCCCCCAATGCTACACAGACACTGGTGCAGACTAGAATAAGCCATTCTCCTAACAAACACAGTCATCGGTGCAGACTCCAATTCCCTAGTCTGTGAACTCTACACAACCACTGATAAATTCCCTGATAGCCTTTACCAACTTGTTTTGAAGAAGATGGTGATGATGGATACTGGCTGCATATTCCAAAATTCCGGAGATTCTAGGACCATCCCCATAACTGGTGGAAAGGAAAATGAAAGCAAAATGAAAGCAGGAAACTGCAGGCCTGACATGAGCTACAGGGAAATCTACCAGGGAAGCAGTTACTGGGCACACTGAAAACAATAAGACAACTGCGGTAAGTCAATAAGGATTTCCAGAAGCAAAAGTACTTTTGACAAGTCTGAAGCTGGAACTGGTGGAACCAGTAAAGGGGGTTTCTTCTTTTCTCTTTGTTACTGTCTATGTAATCAAAAATGGCTTCTTTGTTTTGTTAAAAGTAGGAATGCTTCTTTGTTGCGAGAGAGTGCTGGAAGCTTGTTTGGGTTAAAATTTACTGATAATGAGAATTGTATTCCTTTGTTAATCAGTTGGAATTAATGTTCTTTCTTCTGAGTCTGAAAGCTATTGTTGGCGGGCATTTTGGAGAGATCAGCGCGAGGGGTTGAGAGAGAGAGGATGTGATGCTGTAAACTGGGCGAGGAACGGACCCCAAGCGGGGGTCCGAGGCCAGGAGGTACTCCGAGGAGAGGAGACGATGATAGATGTGCTTAGTTGACCACTTCGGATGGTCCTAAGCTGCGAGTCGAGGAGTTCGGAGAGGATCGAATGGTGGCCAGAAGACTTCAGTAATTGAGCTCCAACGGTTGTGCACGAAGTGGTTTGGACTTTGATAAGTTTGGCACCTTTTCTTTATTTTTTTCCTTCATATATACTGTATCGTTATTAATCACTTAGTTGTGGTAACCTTTATAAATTGTACTCATTTAATCGCATATGGTGTACCGTCTGTTTTTGGGCGAGACGGGGACATCACACAGCATCCACACCAGCTGATTACCCAGTTTGGCGGGGCCGAAGGCTGCTCCCCCTAGACGAGTATGAGCTGAGCGAGCCTGAGGCAACCAAGGGGGTTACACAGGTAAGGGGGGTGGGGAGAAACCAGTGGATGTAGTGCATCTGTACTCTGATGCCGAACCACACAGGAGAGGAGACTAGATTGGGAGCAAAGCACTGGATTGAACTGAGAGTATGAACAAATGGGTTGTTTTTTTGCACTTGAGTGCTTCTTAATTGCTAACTTCTGTATCAGTTTTTACAGTGCAGCAGAAATGGTTGTGATTCGGATGAGGGGACTAAGTGTATATATAAAGTGTGCCCATATTATACAAAGTTGGATGGCAGTGAGGTTTGTGAGGAGAATCACTCAAGAAGATCAGAATGAGTGGGGTGCTAATGGAATAACATCAGATGTTTTTCTTATATTATTTCATCAGCACCCCACACATTCTGATCTTCTTGAGTCATTCTCCTCACGAACCTCACTGTCAACACAAGGACAACCGGGTCCTCTGGACCACTATATAGAGTCACCAATTTATACAGCCTTAAAAGGACCCAATCCTTTCATGATGACCAAGCTGCCTAACTGAATTAGTCCCACTTATCTGCCAGAACACTAAAGCACAGAAACAGGCCCTTCAGCCCATTTAGTCTTTTCTCAGCTGTTATTCTGACTAGTACCAATGCTCCACACCTAGACCATAGCCATCCATACCGCTTTCCATCCATGTACTTATCTAAACATCTTGAATGCTGCAATCAACATACATCTACCATTTCTGCAGGCAGCTCGTACCACACTCTCATTCACCCTTTGAGTGAAAAAGAGTATCTTTTTATTGAGATACAGCTTGGAATAGGCCCTTCTGGCCCACTAAGCTGTGCTATGCGGCAATCCCCCAATTTTAATCCTAGCCTAATCACTGGAATATTTACAATGCCCAATTAACCTACCAGCCGGTAGGTCTTTGGATTGTGGGAGGAAACCAGAGCACCTGGAGGAAACCCACGTGGTATGGGGAGAATGTGCAAATTCCTTACAGGTACTGCTGGGAATTGAACCCAGCTTGCCTGTACTGTAAAACGTTGTGCTAACCATGTCATGCTAAGGTCCCCCTCAAGTTCCCCTTAAAGATTTCATTATTATCCTATGACTTCTAGTTTCTAGTTTTATCTAACCTCAATGGAAAAAGCCTGCTTGCATCGTGGCCCTTCACTGGTTGCATCCTAGATGTCTACATTGTTGGTGCATCACAGTCTGTGGCAAGAGTGGCAGTCTTTATTGCAAAGATCATATCGATAAGTGACCTCAGCTCTGGTGGAGCTGCATTGTTCTTTTCTATGAGCCTGTTTGTCTTCTGCCACGTATGAATTGTCCCTCGCCTGACTTAAGATGCTGTTTTAGGGTGCTTCTCCATCTGGGGTGGTTGGCTGCAAGTTCTTCCCAGGACTCAATTTAATGTCCTGCTTGCAGACGTCGTTGTAGGACAGTTGCGGGTTGCCATCAGTTCTCTTGCCGGAAGTCGGCTCACCATAGAGGGAGGCTTTTGGGATGTAGCCCAGTCATCCTGCACCACAGCCTGGTATTGAAACATCAAAGCCCTTGAATGGAAAATCCCACAAAAAGCAATGGATATGGCCCAGTCAATCACAGGTAAAGCCCTCCCAAACACTGAGCACATCTACAAGAAACACGGTTGGAGGAAAGTGGCAAGCCCCACCACCCAGGACATGCTTTCTTCCTGCTGCTGCTATCAGGGAGAAGGTACAGGAGCCTCAGGACTCACACCACCAGGTTCAAGAACAGTTACTACTCCTCAATCACAGGCTCTTGAACCAAACATATGGCTACACTTGCCCCATCATTGAAATATACCCAAACCAATTGACTCACTTTCAACGACTCTTCACCTTACGTGCTCGACATTTGTTGCTTGCTTATTTTATTATTATTATTTCTTCTTTCTGTAAGTTTGTTGTCTTCTGCACTCTGGTTGAATGCCCTAGTTGAGCAGTAATTCATTGATTTTGTTATGGTTGTCATTCTATAGAATTATCGAGTATGCCTGCAGAAGGTGAACCTGAGGGTTGTATATGGTGACATATACAGTGCATACTTTGATAATAAAATTTACTTTGAACATAGGGCTCTGGCACTGGCCTTGGGCAGCACTGCAATAATTTTACAGCCTTGGAACACACACACACAAACACATAACGGGGAATAACAGTTACATTATAACACATATATGTTTTGCATTTGTTATTTATCAAGCTCTCCATTGGTCTGTTTGCTGTTCGTTTGTTAGTGGTCTGGCGGCTCCAGGTACATCTTGGCAAAACTGAGACGCTGTTTCTGGGCTGGTATTACTTGTGATAAACTGCACATGTGCAGTGTGCAGAAGGGACATACCATGAACAACAGGGGAATGGGGATTGGGGGGGGGGGGAGCTAAAGGTACAAAATGGACCTCAGTGTATCAGAGGTGGGATGTAACATGGAGATGTGGCAACACCAGACACCCTTGAATTTGGAGCAACCTGAAGGAAGGTCAAATTGTTGAGCTGCAAGGGGTGTTCTAGGAGTATCCAGCCCTATTCCAGCAGAGGCCTGGAAATTTTCAGGTATCACAGTATGTCATCCATTTGAAAGACCCCACTCCAATCTGTCAGAGTACCCAAATGAGGTACCCAAAAGACTCAGAACTACAAAAGGGGCAGATTATAAGCATGAGAGAACTGGGGGGAACAGAACCTTCTAAAAAGTGAGTGGTGCAGCCCAATAGTTCTCATTCCTAAGCAGGATAGTTCCCTGTGAACCTGGCTGGACTTCAGGAAGCTCAGTGATGCTGGAGATGGTCATTCCATGCATCTCATATTGGTGACTTGTTGGATTGAATTGGAAGAGCCAGGCACATTACAACATCAGATCTCTGCAAGCAATACTGACAAGATTCCCTTGAAGAGAAGGAACATGAAGAAGGTTCCCAGGGAGTGCACAGCACTTAGAAGACCAGTCGGCCTGTACCAGCTCACTGTCATGCCTTTTGGGTTGTATGGAACAGCTGCAACATTTCAGCAACTGATGGACCAGACGCTGCAGGGCAGTGAAGGCTGCTGTGCGGTCTATATAGATGACGTGGTCATCCACAGCGACACCTGGAACGACCATCTCCAGCATCTGTGCCAGGACCGGAGACACATGCATGAGACAGGCTTAACTCTAGACCTGCAAAAATGTGGCTGGGCAAAGCAACAGACGTGTGACCTAGGCTACCAGCTCGGTAAGGGGGAGGTGTGGTCACAAGTCAACAAGGTAAAGGCCATACAAAACAGTCCGAGATCACACACGAGAAAAACAGGCATGATCGTTGGTTGGTATAGGCCGTTCATTCCCCGGTTTGCCACCATTGCTGTACCCCTAACAAATCTGACCACCAAGTCCGCAAAAAATCCAGACTACAGACTGTGAAAGGGGTTTTTCAACCCTCGAGGCCCACCTCTGCTCATCTCCTGTCCTGCAAAGCCACAAACTTAAAAAGTGTTTGCTGGTGCAGGCGACGTATCCCAGTGTGATAGTGTGACCCATCCCTTCAGTCATATACCCCAGTATGACATCCACCTGCTCCACAGTCCCACAGCCTGGTGTAATGGCTGAGTTTTTGTGAGGACGTGACCAAGAGTATTGATGAGGGCAGGGTGATCATCTACAGGGGGTCCATGAACCCCTTGGTTAATGGCGGAGGTCCATGACATTAAAAAAAAGGGTTGGGAACCCCTGGTCGACATGGACTTTAACAAGGTAGCATGTGGTAGACTGGCCCAGAAAGTTAGAGTACATGGTGCCCAGGGCTGAGGTGGCAAGCTGGATAGTACACTGGGTGATAGGAGGCCTGGTAGAGGGGATTTGGGCTGTGGAGGGTCTATTTTCAGGTTGGAGGCCTGTGGCCAGTGGTGTGTTGTGTCCACTGTTGCTTGCCATGTATATTGGTGATCTGGAAGTAATTGAAGGTGGCTGGACCAGCAAATTTTTACATCAGAATTGAGGATGTGGTCAGAGAAGGTTAAGCTATCGCTGGACAGCTAGGTAAGTGAGCAGGGGAATGGCAAATGCAATTTAATGCAGTCAAGTGCTATGTGAATCAGGGCAGGCAGGCCATACACGGTGAATGACAGGGCCTTGGGGAAGGCTGCTGAACAGCAAGACCTCAGTCGTGTGCACTAAGCTCTCTGAAATCTTGTATTTATATTTATTTATTGACACAACATGTGGAATAGGCCCTTCTGGCCTCACTGCCCAGCATCCCCCAATTTAACCCCAGCCTAATCACGGGACAATCTAAAATGATCAATCTATCTACCAACTGGTACGTCTTTAGACTATGGGAGGAAACCAGAGCACCCAGAGGAAACCTACGCGGTCACAGGGAGAACAGACAAACTCCTTACAGGCAGAAGTTGGAATTGAATCTTGGTCGCTGGTACTGTAAAGTGTTGTGCTAACCACTATACTACCATAATGCCCTTTGTGACACAGGAAAACAGCCAGTGAATGCAAGTACACCAAGTGCTTTCTTCACCACTCGAAGGAACTGAGCAGAGTGGGCGGGACGTCACATTACAGCGATTCAACATGGCATCCTGGTCAACACACAATTGGAAGGATGTGAAGACAGAGAGGTGTAGAAAGATTCACAGGAAAGTGGTCTGGACTGGAGGGCTTGTATTATAAAGTGGTTAGAGAGGATGGGAATGTTTCCTTCGAGCTATGGAGAAGTGACCTTAGGAAAGATTACTGAGTGATGAAGGACATTGATAGGGTAGAAAGTCAGCCTCTATCCCAAGGGAGGGATTCTAAAACTAGAGGATAGAGACTCAAATTGAGAGGGGAAAGATTATAAGGGACAGATTTTTCCTCACACAAGGTGGAATCAGCTGCCAGAGAAGGTGGCATAGAGGTAGGTACAATTATAACAGAGAAAAGATATTTGGATGGTTCCAAGGATAGGGAAGGTTTAGAGCAAAGGTTCCATCTTTTTTGTTTAATTGCATGAATCAAGGGGTCTGTGGGCCCCAAGTTGGAACCCCTGGTTTAGAGAGATATGGGCCAAATGCAGGAAGATGGGACTAAAATAGATAGATAGCTCAGTTAGCACAGATGAGTTGAGCCAAAAGGCTCAACTCCAAGTTGTACTATAGTATGAAACTCTACAGTTACATAGATTTAGATACTCGGCAGTAATATATCTCACGTGTAATATCGAAACTGATCTGTGTATCTTGGGACTGTACCCCAGCGATGTATAGTGGCAGCTAGTACCACTATGTTCTGTACATTAGTGTTATACACTGACACGCCTGTGTCTGTCAATACTACACCCCAGTGTTAAACAGTGACAGAACCAGTCCCCATTAGAACCGTTTCCCCAGTGTTAAACAGTGACAGAACCAGTCCCCATTAGAACCGTTTCCCCAGTGTTATACAGTGACAGACCCAGACCCCATTAGAACCGTTTCCCCAGTGTTATACAGTGACAGACCCAGTCCCCATTAGAACTGTTTCCCCAGTGTTATACAGTGACAGACCCAGTTCCCATTAGAACCGTTTCCCCAGTGTTATACAGTGACAGACCCAGACCCCATTAGAACCGTTTCCCCAGTGTTATACAGTGACAGACCCAGTCCCCATTAGAACCGTTTCCCCAGTGTTATACAGTGACAGACCCAGTCCCCATTAGAACCGTTTCCCCAGTGTTATACAATGACAGACCCAGACCCCATTAGAACCGTTTCCCCAGTGTTATACAGTGACAGACCCAGTCCCCATTAGAACCGTTTCCCGTGTTATACAGTGACAGACCCAGTCCCCATTAGAACCGTTTCCCCAGTGTTATACAATGACAGACCGAGACCCCATTAGAACCGTTTCCCCAGTGTTATACAGTGACAGACCCAGTCCCCATTAGAACTGTTTCCCCAGTGTTATACAGTGACAGACCCAGTCCCCATTAAAACCGTTTCCCCAGTGTTATACAGTGACAGACCCAGTCCCCATTAGAACCGTTTCCCCAGTGATATACAGTGACAGACCCAGTCCCCATTAGAACCGTTTCCCCAGTGTTATACAGTGACAGACCCAGTCCCCATTAGAACCGTTTCCCCAGTGTTATACAGTGACAGACCCAGTCCCCATTAGAACCGTTTCCCCAGTGTTATACAGTGACAGACCCAGTCCCCATTAGAACTGTTTCCCCAGTGTTATACAGTGACAGACCCAGTCCCCATTAGAATCGTTTCCCCAGTGTTATACAGTGACAGACCCAGTCCCCATTAGAACCGTTTCCCCAGTGTTATACAGTGACAGACCCCAGTCCCCATTAGAACCGTTTCCCCAGTGTTATACAGTGACAGACCCAGTCCCCATTAGAACCGTTTCCCCAGTGTTATACAGTGACAGACCCAGTCCCCATTAGAACCGTTTCCCCAATGTTATACAGTGACAGACCCAGTCTCCATTAGAACCGTTTCCCCAGTGTTATACAGTGACAGACCCAGACCCCATTAGAACCGTTTCCCCAGTGTTATACAGTGACAGACCCAGACCCCATTAGAACCGTTTCCCCAGTGTTATACAGTGACAGACCCAGTCCCTATTAGAACCGTTTCCCCAGTGTTATACAGTGACAGACCCAGTCCCCATTAGAACCGTTTCCCCAGTGTTATACAGTGACAGACCCAGTCCCCATTAGAACCGTTTCCCCAGTGTTATACAGTGATAGACCGTCCCCATTAGAAACGTTTCCCCAGTGTTATACAGTGACAGACCCAGACCCCATTAGAACCGTTTCCCCAGTGTTATACAGTGACAGACCCAGACCCCATTAGAACCGTTTCCCCAGTGTTATACAGTGACAGACCCAGTCCCCATTAGAACCGTTTCCCCAGTGTTATACAGTGACAGACCCAGTCCCCATTAGAACCGTTTCCCCAGTGTTATACAGTGACAGACCCAGTCCCCATTAGAACCGTTTCCCCAATGTTATACAGTGACAGACCCAGACCCCATTAGAACCGTTTCCCCAGTGTTATACAGTGACAGATCCTGACCCCATTAGAACCGTTTCCCCAGTGTTATACAATGACAGATCCTGACCCCATTAAAACCGTTTCCCCAGTGTTATACAATGACAGACCCTGACCCCATTAGAACCGTTTCCCCAGTGTTATACAGTGACAGACCCAGTCTCCATTAGAACCGTTTCCCCAGTGTTATACAGTGACAGACCCAGACCCCATTAGAACCGTTTCCCCAGTGTTATACAGTGACAGACCCAGACCCCATTAGAACCGTTTCCCCAGTGTTATACAGTGACAGACCCAGATCTCATTAGAACCGTTTCCACAGTGTTATACAATGACAGACCCAGACCCCATTAGAACCGTTTCCCCAGTGTTATACAGTGACAGAACCAGTCCCCATTAGAACCGTTTCCCCAGTGTTATACAGTGACAGACCCAGTCCCCATTAGAACCGTTTCCCCAGTGTTATACAGTGACAGACCCAGATCTCATTAGAACCGTTTCCACAGTGTTATACAATGACAGACCCAGACCCCATTAGAACCGTTTCCCCAGTGTTATACAGTGACAGAACCAGTCCCCATTAGAACCGTTTCCCCAGTGTTATACAGTGACAGACCCAGTCCCCATTAGAACCGTTTCCCCAGTGTTATACAGTGACAGAACCAGTCCCCATTAGAACCGTTTCCCCAGTGTTATACAGTGACAGACCCAGACCCCATTAGAACCGTTTCCCCAGTGTTATACAGTGACAGACCCAGACCCCATTAGAACCGTTTCCCCAGTGTTATACAGTGACAGATCCTGACCCCATTAAAACCGTTTCCCCAGTGTTATACAATGACAGACCCTGACCCCATTAGAACCGTTTCCCCAGTGTTATACAGTGACAGACCCAGTCTCCATTAGAACCGTTTCCCCAGTGTTATACAGTGACAGACCCAGACCCCATTAGAACCGTTTCCCCAGTGTTATACAGTGACAGACCCAGATCTCATTAGAACCGTTTCCCCAGTGTTATACAGTGACAGACCCAGACCCCATTAGAACCGTTTCCCCAGTGTTATACAGTGACAGACCCAGACCCCATTAGAACCGTTTCCCCAGTGTATATAGAGTGACAGACCCAGACCCCATTAGAAACGTTTCCCCAGTGTTATACAGTGACAGACCCAGTCCCCATTAGGACCGTTTCCCCAGTGTTATACAGTGACAGACCCAGTCCCCATTAGAACCGTTTCCCCAGTGTTATACAATGACAGACCCAGACCCCATTAGAACCGTTTCCCCAGTGTTATACAGTGACAGACCCAGTCCCCATTAGAACTGTTTCCCCAGTGTTATACAGTGACAGACCCCAGTCCCCATTAGAACCGTTTCCCCAGTGTTATACAGTGACAGACCCAGTCCCCATTAGAACCGTTTCCCCAGTGTTATACAGTGACAGATCCTGACCCCATTAGAACCGTTTCCCCAGTGTTATACAGTGACAGACACAGACCCCATTAGAACCGTTTCCCCAGTGTTATACAGTGACAGACCCAGTCCCCATTAGAACCGTTTCCCCAGTGTTATACAATGACAGACCCAGACCCCATTAGAACCGTTTCCCCAGTGTTATACAGTGACAGACCCAGTCCCCATTAGAACCGTTTCCCCAGTGTTATACAGTGACAGACCCAGACCCCATTAGAACCGTTTCCCCAGTGTTATACAGTGACAGACCCAGTCCCCATTAGAACCGTTTCCCCAGTGTTATACAGTGACAGATCCTGACCCCATTAGAACCGTTTCCCCAGTGTTATACAGTGACAGACACAGACCCCATTAGAACCGTTTCCCCAGTGTTATACAGTGACAGACCCAGTCCCCATTAGAACCGTTTCCCCAGTGTTATACAATGACAGACCCAGACCCCATTAGAACCGTTTCCCCAGTGTTATACAGTGACAGACCCAGTCCCCATTAGAACCGTTTCCCCAGTGTTATACAGTGACAGACCCAGACCCCATTAGAACCGTTTCCCCAGTGTTATGCAGTGACAGACCCAGTCCCCATTAGAACCGTTTCCCCAGTGTTATACAGTGACAGACCCAGACCCCATTAGAACCGTTTCCCCAGTGTTATACAGTGACAGACCCAGTCCCCATTAGAACCGTTTCCCCAGTGTTATACAGTGACAGACCCAGACCCCATTAGAACCGTTTCCCCAGTGTTATACAGTGACAGACCCAGTCCCCATTAGGACCGTTTCCCCAGTGTTATACAGTGACAGACCCAGTCCCCATTAGGACCGTTTCCCCAGTGTTATACAGTGACAGACCCAGTCCCCATTAGAACCGTTTCCCCAGTGTTATACAGTGACAGACCCAGACCCCATTAGAACCGTTTCCCCAGTGTTATACAGTGACAGACCCAGACCCCATTAGAACCGTTTCCCCAGTGTTATACAGTGACAGACCCAGTCCCCATTAGAACCGTTTCCCCAGTGTTATACAGTGACAGACCCAGTCCCCATTAGAACCGTTTCCCCAGTGTTATACAGTGACAGACCCAGTCCCCATTAGAACCGTTTCCCCAGTGTTATACAGTGACAGACCCAGTCCCCATTAGAACCGTTTCCCCAGTGTTATACAGTGACAGACCCAGTCCCCATTAGAACCGTTTCCCCAGTGTTATACAGTGACAGACCCAGACCCCATTAGAACCGTTTCCCCAGTGTTATACAGTGACAGACCCAGACCCCATTAGAACCGTTTCCCCAGTGTTATACAGTGACAGACCCAGTCCCCATTAGGACCGTTTCCCCAGTGTTATACAGTGACAGACCCAGTCCCCATTAGAACCGTTTCCCCAGTGTTATACAGTGACAGACCCAGTCCCCATTAGAACCGTTTCCCCAGTGTTATACAGTGACAGACCCAGACCCCATTAGAACCGTTTCCCCAGTGTTATACAGTGACAGACCCAGTCCCCATTAGAACCGTTTCCCCAGTGTTATACAGTGACAGACCCAGTCCCCATTAGAACCGTTTCCCCAGTGTTATACAGTGACAGACCCAGACCCCATTAGAACCGTTTCCCCAGTGTTATACAGTGACAGACCCAGTCCCCATTAGAACCGTTTCCCCAGTGTTATACAGTGACAGACCCAGTCCACATTAGAACCGTTTCCCCAGTGTTATACAGTGACAGACCCAGTCCCCATTAGAACCGTTTCCCCAGTGTTATACAGTGACAGACCCAGTCCCCATTAGAACCGTTTCCCCAGTGTTATACAGTGACAGACCCAGACCCCATTAGAACCGTTTCCCCAGTGTTATACAGTGACAGACCCAGACCCCATTAGAACCGTTTCCCCAGTGTTATACAGTGACAGACCCAGACCCCATTAGAACTGTTTCCCCAGTGTTATACAGTGACAGACCCAGACCCCATTAGAACCGTTTCCCCAGTGTTATACAGTGACAGACCCAGACCCCATTAGAACCGTTTCCCCAATGTTATACAGTGACAGACCCAGTCCCCATTAGAACCGTTTCCCCAGTGTTATACAGTGACAGACCCAGTCCCCATTAGAACCGTTTCCCCAGTGTTATACAGTGACAGACCCAGTCCCCATTAGAACCGTTCCCCCAGTGTTATACAGTGACAGACCCAGTCCCCATTAGAACCGTTTCCCCAGTGTTATACAGTGACAGACCCAGTCCCCATTAGAACCGTTTCCCCAGTGTTATACAGTGACAGACCCAGATCTCATTAGAACCGTTTCCCCAGTGTTATACAATGACAGACCCAGACCCCATTAGAACCGTTTCCCCAGTGTTATACAGCGACAGACCCAGATCTCATTAGAACCGTTTCCCCAGTGTTATACAGTGACAGACCCAGACCCCATTAGAACCGTTTCCCCAGTGTTATACAGTGACAGACCCAGACCCCATTAGAACCGTTTCCCCAGTGTATATAGAGTGACAGACCCAGACCCCATTAGAAACGTTTCCCCAGTGTTATACAGTGACAGACCCAGTCCCCATTAGGACCGTTTCCCCAGTGTTATACAGTGACAGACCCAGTCCCCATTAGAACCGTTTCCCCAGTGTTATACAATGACAGACCCAGACCCCATTAGAACCGTTTCCCCAGTGTTATACAGTGACAGACCCAGTCCCCATTAGAACTGTTTCCCCAGTGTTATACAGTGACAGACCCCAGTCCCCATTAGAACCGTTTCCCCAGTGTTATACAGTGACAGACCCAGTCCCCATTAGAACCGTTTCCCCAGTGTTATACAGTGACAGATCCTGACCCCATTAGAACCGTTTCCCCAGTGTTATACAGTGACAGACACAGACCCCATTAGAACCGTTTCCCCAGTGTTATACAGTGACAGACCCAGTCCCCATTAGAACCGTTTCCCCAGTGTTATACAATGACAGACCCAGACCCCATTAGAACCGTTTCCCCAGTGTTATACAGTGACAGACCCAGTCCCCATTAGAACCGTTTCCCCAGTGTTATACAGTGACAGACCCAGACCCCATTAGAACCGTTTCCCCAGTGTTATACAGTGACAGACCCAGTCCCCATTAGAACCGTTTCCCCAGTGTTATACAGTGACAGATCCTGACCCCATTAGAACCGTTTCCCCAGTGTTATACAGTGACAGACACAGACCCCATTAGAACCGTTTCCCCAGTGTTATACAGTGACAGACCCAGTCCCCATTAGAACCGTTTCCCCAGTGTTATACAATGACAGACCCAGACCCCATTAGAACCGTTTCCCCAGTGTTATACAGTGACAGACCCAGACCCCATTAGAACCGTTTCCCCAGTGTTATACAGTGACAGACCCAGACCCCATGAGAACCGTTTCCCCAGTGTTATACAGTGACAGACCCAGTCCCCATTAGAACCGTTTCCCCAGTGTTATACAGTGACAGACCCAGTCCCCATTAGAACCGTTTCCCCAGTGTTATACAGTGACAGACCCAGACCCCATTAGAACCGTTTCCCCAGTGTTATACAGTGACAGACCCAGTCCCCATTAGAACCGTTTCCCCAGTGTTATACAGTGACAGACCCAGTCCCCATTAGAACCGTTTCCCCAGTGTTATACAGTGACAGACCCAGTCCCCATTAGAACCGTTTCCCCAGTGTTATACAGTGACAGACCCAGTCCCCATTAGAACCGTTTCCCCAGTGTTATACAGTGACAGACCCAGACCCCATTAGAACCGTTTCCCCAGTGTTATACAGTGACAGACCCAGACCCCATTAGAACCGTTTCCCCAGTGTTATACAGTGACAGACCCAGACCCCATTAGAACTGTTTCCCCAGTGTTATACAGTGACAGACCCAGACCCCATTAGAACCGTTTCCCCAGTGTTATACAGTGACAGACCCAGACCCCATTAGAACCGTTTCCCCAATGTTATACAGTGACAGACCCAGTCCCCATTAGAACCGTTTCCCCAGTGTTATACAGTGACAGACCCAGTCCCCATTAGAACCGTTTCCCCAGTGTTATACAGTGACAGACCCAGTCCCCATTAGAACCGTTTCCCCAGTGTTATACAGTGACAGACCCAGTCCCCATTAGAACCGTTTCCCCAGTGTTATACAGTGACAGACCCAGTCCCCATTAGAACCGTTTCCCCAGTGTTATACAGTGACAGACCCAGATCTCATTAGAACCGTTTCCCCAGTGTTATACAATGACAGACCCAGACCCCATTAGAACCGTTTCCCCAGTGTTATACAGCGACAGACCCAGATCTCATTAGAACCGTTTCCCCAGTGTTATACAGTGACAGACCCAGTCCCTATTAGAACCGTTTCCCCAGTGTTATACAGCGACAGACCCAGATCTCATTAGAACCGTTTCCCCAGTGTTATACAGTGACAGACCCAGTCCCTATTAGAACCGTTTCCCCAGTGTTATACAGCGACAGACCCAGATCTCATTAGAACCGTTTCCCCAGTGTTATACAGTGACAGACCCAGTCCCCATTAGAACCGTTTCCCCAGTGTTATACAGTGACAGACCCAGACCCCATTAGAACCGTTTCCCCAGTGTTATACAGTGACAGACCCAGTCCCCATTAGAACCGTTTCCCCAGTGTTATACAGTGACAGACCCAGTCCCCATTAGAACCGTTTCCCCAGTGTTATACAGTGACAGACCCAGTCCCCATTAGAACCGTTTCCCCAGTGTTATACAGTGACAGACCCAGTCCCCATTAGAACCGTTTCCCCAGTGTTATACAGTGACAGACACAGACCCCATTAGAACCGTTTCCCCAGTGTTATACAGTGACAGACCCAGTCCCCATTAGAACCGTTTCCCCAGTGTTATACAATGACAGACCCAGACCCCATTAGAACCGTTTCCCCAGTGTTATACAGTGACAGACCCAGTCCCCATTAGAACCGTTTCCCCAGTGTTATACAGTGACAGACCCAGTCCCCATTAGAACCGTTTCCCCAGTGTTATACAGTGACAGACCCAGTCCCCATTAGAACCGTTTCCCCAGTGTTATACAGTGACAGACCCAGTCCCCATTAGAACCGTTTCCCCAATGTTATACAGTGACAGACCCAGACCCCATTAGAACCGTTTCCCCAATGTTATACAGTGACAGACTCAGACCCCATTAGAACCGTTTCCCCAGTGTTATACAGTGACAGACCCAGATCTCATTAGAACCGTTTCCCCAGTGTTATACAGTGACAGACCCAGTCCCCATTAGAACCGTTTCCCCAGTGTTATACAATGACAGACCCAGTCCCCATTAGAACCGTTTCCCCAGTGTTATACAGTGACAGACCCAGTCCCCATTAGAACCGTTTCCCCAGTGTTATACAGTGACAGACCCAGTCCCCATTAGAACCGTTTCCCCAGTGTTATACAGTGACAGACCCAGACCCCATTAGAACCGTTTCCCCAGTGTTATACAGTGACAGACCCAGATCTCATTAGAACCGTTTCCCCAATGTTATACAGTGACAGACCCAGACCCCATTAGAACCGTTTCCCCAATGTTATACAGTGACAGACCCAGACCCCATTAGAACCGTTTCCCCAGTGTTATACAGTGACAGACCCAGATCTCATTAGAACCGTTTCCCCAGTGTTATACAGTGACAGACCCAGTCCCCATTAGAACCGTTTCCCCAGTGTTATACAGTGACAGACCCAGTCCCCATTAGAACCGTTTCCCCAGTGTTATACAGTGACAGACCCAGATCTCATTAGAACCGTTTCCCCAGTGTTATACAGTGACAGACCCAGTCCCCATTAGAACCGTTTCCCCAGTGTTATACAGTGACAGACCCAGTCCCCATTAGAACCGTTTCCCCAGTGTTATACAGTGACAGACCCAGTCCCCATTAGAACCGTTTCCCCAGTGTTATACAGTGATAGACCGTCCCCATTAGAAACGTTTCCCCAGTGTTATACAGTGACAGACCCAGTCCCCATTAGAACCGTTTCCCCAGTGTTATACAGTGATAGACCGTCCCCATTAGAAACGTTTCCCCAGTGTTATACAGTGACAGACCCAGACCCCATTAGAACCGTTTCCCCAGTGTTATACAATGACAGACCCAGACCCCATTAAAACCGTTTCCCCAGTGTTATACAGTGACAGACCCAGTCCCCATTAGAACCGTTTCCCCAGTGTTATACAATGACAGACCCAGACCCCATTAGAACCGTTTCCCCAGTGTTATACAGTGACAGACCCAGTCCCCATTAGAACCGTTTCCCCAGTGTTATACAGTGACAGACCCAGTCCCCATTAGAACCGTTTCCCCAGTGTTATACAGTGACAGACCCAGTCCCCATTAGAACCGTTTCTGTGGTGTGGTACAAAAACAAACTGTTCCTCCCACTTTACACCCTCACCCACGCACTTCACCTCAACTGTGCTGTCTTTATCGAGATGAATTTCCCCCTTCTTCTCTTTGAGGTCCTCGTTGACATAGTACAAGATGTTGCATGCCTTCAGGACAAACCAGCGCTCATTCCAGTTCCGCCGAACATACCCCTTTTTCCACATGTATCCCTGCAGAAAGAGGCCGACAGAAATCAAAAAGGATGGTCAAGCAATTGGGGGTGGGGGAGGGCAAAAACTTCACAAGGCAATCACATTGGCACAGGCATCTCTTAAACCTCCATTTTATTTATTATATCATGCGAGGAGGCCACTCAGTCCTTAGCATCAATGTTGGTTATTCCTATTGGTCCAATTCCTCCTCTTCATTCCTCTATGCCCTGCAATTTTTAAAATCTAATTTATTGATACAGTGCAGGGTAGGTCTTTCAAGCACACCACCGCAACAACTGCCGACAAACCCAATCAACTCTAAGCTAATCACGGAGCAATTTACAGTGATCAATTACCCTACTCAGTATGCTTTCGAACAGTGGGAGGAACCAGAGGACCTGGAGAGAGCCAACACATTCCATGGGGAGAACGTACACACGCCCCACAGAATGGCTGCCCTAAACTGTAATAGTGTTGGCAAACTGCGACGCCACTGCGGCACCCTATTTATGCGAGTTCTTGCACCCGTCCACACCGCCGTCCCCTTTAACTTGTTGTCTAGATGCCTAAATCAAGGCACAACTTACAGCAGGCAATTGACTTGCCAGCACAGCTTAGGTATGTGGGAGAGAAGTGGAACCCACATCAACACTGAGAGAACGTGCAAACCCCACAAAGACAGCACCCAAAGTCCGGGTTAAACCTGGATCACAATCGTTGGGATGGAAACTGTTGCATGGATTCTGATCCCAGGAATTCAAATAGGATTGCTATGTGACAGAATTGATGCAGAGATGCCAGTGGAGATTCACCAGGATGAATTCTGAAATCCATGGTTATAAGGAGAGAATGGACAGCCTGTCTTTATTCGCCTAGGAATGCAAGAGGCTGAGGGGTGACCTTACAGAGCATTATAAAATTATGAAGGGAGGGAGGCAGGCAGAATAGTCAGAGACTGCCTTCTACAAGAGCAAGAACGTACGATCTGGATGATGGAAGGGATGGCTTTGAGGTCACGTTCATGGACGATATGAAGGTGGAAGGGTCAGGTAGTTTTGACCCCACTACCTGTTATCAAGCAACAAACAAGAGAAAATTTGCAGATGCTGGAAATCCGAGCAACACACAAAACATTCCTGAAATGTCGACTGTACATTCCCCATAGATGCTGCCTGGTGCGCTGACTTCCTCCAGCATTTTGAGTGTGTTGATCCTGTTATCATGCAAGTGGATTCACTTCTCATGGTAAAACACTGGAAAACGGGAGGGGTAGGCCACGGTGCCTCAAGCCTATCAATATGATTACTACTCAATATAATTACGGCTAATCTGTCTCAGAACTCAGATCCTCCTGTGTGCCACAGACATTAATCCCTAATCATTCAAATGTTTATCTGCCATCACATCAGCATTCACCTGATGACCCAGCTTGCACAGAATTCCAGAGACTCACTGCCCTCGGAAAGAAGAAATTTGTTCACACCCGCCATTTTAAATAACCAAATCTATTCCCTCATTAAAGACTCATTCACTTATGAGAACATCTCAAAATCTACCCCATCAAGCCCCCCCTTAAGACTGTGTGTGCATCAGCAATTACTCTCATTCATCACACCTCAATGAAGCCTATTGAATATTGAAAGGCTGAGATAGAATGGACGTGGAGCCATAGTATACAAGGACATCCCTTTGGAACAGAGATGAGGAGGAACTTATTCAGCCTGAGGGAGGTGACTCTGTGGAATTCATTGCTACAGATGGCTGTGGAGGCCAAGTCACTGGGTTTATTTAAAGTGGAGTGGGATAGGTTCTTGATTAGTAATGGTGTCACAAGTTTACAGGGAGAAGGCAGGAGAAGGGGGTTGAGAGGGACAATAGATCAGCCATGATGGAATGGCAGAGCAGACTTGATGGGCCAAATGGCCTAATTCTGCTCTATGTCTCATGGCCTTCTTCTACGTGAGATACACAAAATGCTCAGCATCTCTTGACAGGACAAACCTCTCACTCTGTGTATTAGTCTTGTGACTCTCCTTTGAACTAAATCCAATTCTAGAGGCTTTCTTAAATAAAAAGATCAGAACTGATCACAGTATCCCCAGGTGTGGCTTCACCAACACCCTGTACAATAGCAACAAAACTTCTCTATTTCTAAATTCCAACCTCTTTGTCATTTAGACAATGGAAAAAAAAGCTACTTGCTGCATCTGACTGCTAAAATTCGGTGATTCGTGCACAGGAACTTCTAGTTCCCGCTTTACTTCACACACTTGTAGCTTATTTTCATTTAGATAATCTGCCTGTTGATTCCTCTTACCAGAGTACGTGACCTCCTACACCATCGGTGCGTGAATTTTATTCAGCAGCATTCAAAAATGCCCACCTCCAAGCAGAGAACTCTGCTGATTCCCCTTAGCCCTTAAAGACCTAGTGCTGTGGTGAGATGCTTGTGAGAACCAGCAGGGGAGGGAAGGTCTTCCTTCAGCCTTGTGATTTTACTCAGCCGCTACAATCCAGAACACAAGGAAAAAGTGGAGACAGAGACAGTAGATGCTGAAACCTGGATCATCGTTCAACCGCTTGGAGGAACTCAGCAGGTTGAGCAGCATCTATGGAGAGGAGAGACAGGGGAGGCGTTCTCAACGTGGTCCTGATTCAGGATCAACACAAATTCCTCTCATCCCAGCACCAGATGCTACTCGACCCGTTAAGTTCCTCCAGCCGATTGATAGTTGTTAAGGAAAGAGGTCAACGGTAAAAAACTTAAGAATGGCCTTTGATTCAGAACAAGAAACACTGCAGATGCTGGAAATCTTTTTTTTTTTTTTTTTTTTTTTTTAAATAATTTTTTATTGCATTTTTAAATGATTACAAAGTATGAAAAAAAACAATGTATATAACCCATACCCCCTCCCCTTAACCCCTCCCCCCTAACTGCCCCTTAGAAAAAAAAGAAAGAAAGAAAGAAAGAAAGAAAGAAAGAAAGAATGCCTGGTGGTTGGAAGATCTCCACATGCTCCATGGAGTTCGTAATAATTTTAATATGTATATTTATTTCTTTCCCCTAATAACCAGTTGTTTCATCTTAAAAGCATCTATATATTTAATCCTATCTTTTGTAAATAAGGGCTCCAAATTTTCAAAAATGTTTCATATTTATCTCTTAAATTATAAGTAATTTTTTCTAATGGAATACAACCATAGATTTCTTTCTTCCAAGAATCTATACTTAAATGTGAATCCGATTTCCAAGTAACTGCAATAGCTTTTTTGGCTACTGCCAGTGCAATTTTTATAAATTCTTTCTGATACTTATTTAGTTTGAGTTTCGGTTTTATCCCTTCAATATCACCTAGTAAAAATAATATTGGATTATGAGGAAATTGTGTTCCTGTAATTTGTTCCAGTAAAAGTCTTAAATTTGTCCAAAAAGGTTGAATTTTAGAGCAAGACCATGTCGAATGTAAAAAAGTACCAGTTTCCTTGAGCTACACTCACAAAATGCTGATGGAATCCAGCAAGCCAAGCTGTGTCTATGGAGGTGAACAAACAGTCGATATTTCCATAAGATATAGGAGCAGAATTTGGCCATTCAGCCCATCGACCGTTCCGCTATTTCATCTTAGCTGATTTATTATCCCATTCTTCAGCCTTTCAAGCCCATTGTCCAAGGCCCTTCATCAGCCCTGGAAAGGCAGGGGACAGAAGCTGGAATAATGGCTGCTCCCCACCTTTGGAACATTATTCTGAACTCTGCCCCTTCCTTTACAGTCCTGATGAAGGATCTCAACCTGATCTGTCAACTGTTTATTCTTTTTCATAGATGCTGCCCGACCTGTTGAGCTCCTCTAACATTTTGCCCATGACGTCTTTGATTCAGAACTGCTTTGAGCTGACTAAATTAAGCTTATCTTCTTGTATCAGATTTCATCACTTTCATTACTTTGGGGATTGTTTGCAACTTGCTTTGTTTCCTGACCTCTCCCAAGATCCAGAAGTGTATTTAAATATTACAATAAAGGTACATTGGTGATCATCTGAATTTAAGTAGCACCACAAACACTTTACTTCTTCCCATCCCATGCTATACCTACTGCTGAGTCCGGTTTCTCTGGGGTTGAATAAAGTAACAATTCCAGTTCTCCTCAACACTTGTGGCAGCTTTTAAAAGTTACCACTTTCAGTTGCAAATCTAGAATCATTAAAATTCGAAGTTCAAAGTAAATTTATTATCAAAGTAGAGACATGTTACCATAAACAACCCTGAGATTCATTTTCTTGTGGGCATTCTCAATGAATCTATATAATGATAACCATAACAGAATCAATGAAAGACTTGGGTCTTCAACCAGTGCATAGAAAACAACAAACTGTGCAAACACAAAATGAAAGAAATAATAACAAATAAATAAGCAATAGATAGCAAGAACATGAGAGGAAGAGTCCTTGCAAGTGAGTCCATTGGCTATGGAAATATTTCAATGATGGGGCAAGTTATCCCTTTTGCTTCAAGAGCCTGCACTTTCCCTGAAGCTGAAACACCTTATTCTGCATTATATTATCGTGTTTCCCTTGAACTAACTCAAACCACTGATATGATGAAATTATCCCTATGGATGGCATACAAATCAGTTTTTTCACTGAACCTCAGTAAACCTGACAATAATAAACCAGTCTGCCATATCTGAACATGCTAACCTTCCAAAGGTGAATAATGGAGAAGAAGAGAGAGGAGGAGAGGACTTGGGGTAGGAGAGGGGAACAGCAGAAGACTGCTCAGTAAGCCATTTGTTGTGGTCTGCTTTTACCCCACTGAATGTATCTCTTCATACCTCTCCTTGTCCAGTCCTTTCCCACCGATATCTGGGACATTTCTTGTGCCCTCCACCATTTCGACACCACCTCATCTTCATGAGGTCCAGTCTCTATCCACCTCCATCCCTCATCAGGGAAGTCTTGATGCCTGCCTCCATTTCTTTCTGGAAGAAAGACTCAAACATTTCCCATCCACCAACACTGAACTACCTGGCAGGAAATACCCTCAACAATTTTTCCCACAGTCTACAAATCTCTCCTCTTCTTTCGCCGCAGCTGTCTCTGCATCCAACACATCATCCTTCACCACCTCCACAAAATCCAAAGTGATCCCCTCCACCAGCCACATTGTCCCTTCTCCTACCCCAAGCCTCAATTCCCCTTACCACCTGTGAACCTCCCTCTCAACTTGGTTAACTTGCACCTTTTAAACCCATCACCTACCAGCTAACAGGCCAAGGGCAGAAAAGCACAGGAACGCTGGAAGTTGTCCTCTAAGCCACTTACCATTCTGAATTGGAAATAAATCAAGGTTTCTTCACCAATGCTGGGTCAAAACCCTGGAATTCCCTCCCAAACAGCCAAATGGGGTTAGCTACCCTTCAAGTACCACAGCAGTTCAAGAGGGCAGCTCACCACCACCTTCTCAAGGGCAACCAGGACTAGGCAATGAAAACGCTGGCTCAGCCACAACTACATCTCTTCAACAAAGAAAACAAAATAGAAAATAGAAACTTTCAGTCTTAATGCAGAGTCCTGTCACAAAAGGTCACTCCTCTGTTTCCTTCCATTGACGCTGCCTGACCTGCTTTAGATTCCAGCACCGGCAGGTCTTCTCGTCTCCAAGAGCAAGAGGGGGCCAGATGCCGAGTATTATGCGGTCACTGACTCACCCACCACACAGCGAGACTTTCCATAACCTAGGGGCACAAAGGAATGTTCTCTATTTCACTGGTCAGGTACAGCTTCACAAAACTCAACCACATCCTGGCCAAAGTAGACTGCTTGATTGGCATTGCACCCTCCCCCTCTCCCCACCTACCAGCAAGAGCACTGTGTCTACCGTGTGAACCATCCACAAAACCACATGACAGTTACACTGCAGAAAGGAAGAACCTTCCTTTCCAATCCTGAGGAAGGGTCTCAGCCCAAAACATCAAATGCTTATTCCTCTCCCCAGATGCTGCCTGACCCTGCAGAGTCCCTGCAGCATTTTGTACGCATGTGTTGCATTGCTGTTACTCACCTAGACCCTTGACAGCCCCTCTCAAACTGATTGCTCTCCTACCAAGATGGCCAAAGGCAGCAAACAGGGAGGGAACACCACCAACGCTTGCCTCCCTTATAGCTGCACACCATCTTGACTTGAAAAACATTCCTGTGCTTTCATTGCCATTGGAACTAGATTCCAGAATGCCCTACCCAAGAGTGCTGTGGGAGCACCTTCAGAGGTCAGGAGGTGCTCAAGAAGACAACTCACCAGCACCTTCTCAAGGGCAATAAAAGCTAACTGGCTTTCACACCTACATCCTAAAGGTTAGTAAGCTAAAAGAGTACATTGGTTCATATAAATTAGGAAATCGGTTAAAATATTTGCCAGTAGAGAAAAAATAGTGGGAGGTGTTTCAGGAAGCAATTCAAGATTCTTGAGAGTGAGTAACATTACTAGCTGGAGATAATATTTATTAACAGCAGCACATACAGTAATGTGGTCAGTGACAGTTGTATTCTGGAGGATTCGTAGAGATACAGGAAACATCTAAAAAATGATCAAAAACATTGATAATGGCAGAACATAGCACATTTGAGTAAATGTTCAAGTATAAAAATATAAGAGCTTCTACAACGAGAAAAATTGGGGGTGGGTGTAGCAAAAATAAAATTGATGTCTTCGCCCTTCCTTTCCAGTCCTGATGAAGGATCTCTGCCTGAAATATTGATTGCTTATTCCTCTCCATAGATGGTGCCTGGCCTGCATTTTGTGCACGTCCCTCTGGATTTCTAGCATCTGCAGAATCTCTTGGGTTTGTGAAAAATAAAACCTCGGTTGCATTTAGAGGCAATAACGGGAGATACTACATCGGGGGAATAACAAAATGGCTGGCGCTTTGAATAAATATACTCAATGGCTACTTTATTAAGTACCTACTCTATCTAATAAAGTGGCCACAGAGTGCATATTCGTGGTCTTCTGCTGCTGTAGCCCATCTACCTCAAGGTTCAACATTATTCAGAGATGCTCTTTTGCACACCACTGTTACAAAATGTGGTCAGTTGAGTTACTGTCGCCTTCCTGTCAGCTTGAACCAGTCTGGTCAGTCCCCTCAGACCTCTTCATTAGCGAGGCGTTTTCCTCTATCGAACTGCCACCCACTGGATGTTATTTTTTTTTGCTTCTCACACCATTCTCCATAAACTCTAGAGACTCTTGTCTGTGAAAAAAAACAGGAAATCAGCAGTTTCTGGGATACTCCTTGCCTGGCGCCAACAATCATTCCATGGTCAAAGTCACTTCGATCACATTTCTTCCCCATTCTGATGTTTGGTCTAAGTAACAACTGAACTGCTTGACCATGTCTGCATGCTTTTATGCATTGAGTTACTGCCACGTAATTGGCTGATTAGATACTTATATTGGAGATGGACAAGGTACCTAATAAAGTGGCCTCTGAGAGGATAATGTAACAATGAATTTGACAAAATGGAAGGAAGATAATCAAAGATGCACTGGCACCCAGGAAATTCTTTCTCATTGGAGAATTCATGAAGAAATTAAAGGAATCCAAAACAGAGTTTCCCTGGACCTCCTGGCGCCATCCTAAGCTTCCCTCCCAGAGGAGCTTATAGATGTACACTGAATACATTTCCTGACCACCTTCCAAACTCTCTGGATTCTGCACTAGTTCCAGTAGGTTGGAAGGGATTGAATCTAACGCCACTATCTAACGAACTGAGGATCTTTTGGGGCTGGTATCTGCTGTCAGCAAAACACTGGCCTTCATTCTTAAGGTCTGGTTACAAGGAGTTTAAAAAGACAAAAACACAAGAGATTCTGCAGATGTTGTAAATCCAGAGAAATGCAGACAAAATGCTGAAGGAACTCAACAGGTCTGGTAGCATCAGCGGAGAGGAATAATGTTTCCAGCCAAGACCCTAATATGTGTGTGAGTGTGTGTGTGTGTGTGTAGACAAAACACGATTAGACAAAGTCAGCATGTTTGTTTTCTCATGTTCTATTTTCATACACATTGAAGGCCATTCAGCCCATCGAGTCTGTGTCAGCTCCCAGCATATTCCTATCGGTCCCACTCACTCTCTCATCCGGTTTCCTCTCACATTCCAAAGATATTGTGGGCATGCTACACTGACGTCAGAAACGAGATGACACCTCTGAGCCGCCTCCAGCACATCCTCCGACTGCGTTGATTGTTGACATAAAGCTATCTTTAAATTTCATCATCTATGTCTAAAACCTGAAATTCGGAGAACAGCCCTGTCATCCAATCTCTTGCCAATCTCATTTAAAGTTCATATTTGATAACACCTATTCCCTCTTTATCTTGTTCCTGGGCTCACATGACCCTGACTTCTATCAAACAGATTGCTTCTGAAAAAAAGATGCCTAAAATTAAAAAAACTAAATTTCTACTAATTTAAGCTGTTCCTAATCAACTATCATAAACTGTAAGCATTGTTTAATACAGGTACCACCTCATTGAGACCCATCAATGCTGACAAGCCAACGAAGACCCCAATGGATACCATGACTATGCAGTGATTCCCCGTAAATAGCAACACACATGGACAAACACCATGCAGTAAATTCCAAATTCTGCAGACACTGAACTCATTTAAGGATAAATTCCTCCTCACGTTACCCTCCAAGTTTTCATTCTTGTTACAAAGGTTGTAAACATACACGGTTTTTGAATTCTCAGTGCCCCATACGTTTAGATCCTGCAGTTTGTAATGTCACCTGTTGCCAAAACAAAGACCCTACTCCTGTCTTCTGTATACAAATCATTCTAATTATGTTATTACTTCTCAAAAATTCTATATAAATTTGAACAAAACATAAACTTGAGGTTTTCCCAAATCCGTAGTGACTTGGAGTAAATCAACAATGAGGGAGCACTGCTGGATTGTCTCTGTAGTATCAGTAACTTTAAATTCTTCTGTGTTACCATATCAGAGGATCACGCGAGTGTCACCACAAAGACGGCACACAGGCCCTCTACTTTCTGAGAAGTCGCTGAAATTCTTCTATAGATGTGCAGTGGAGTTGATCCTATCTGGTTGCATCGCAGCTAGTATGGAAATACCATCACCCAGGAACAGACAAGGCTACAGGAAGTGACAGATATAAACCAGTCAGTCACAGGCAAAGCCCTCCCCACCACTGAGCACCATGCCACAAGAAAGTAGCATTCATCATCAGGGACCCCCACCATCCAGGGCGTGCTCTCTTCTTGCTACTACCATTGGGCAGGAGGTATGCAAGCCTTACCCACACCACCAGGTTCAAGAATAGTTATCACCCTTCAACCATCAGGCTTCACTCACTCAGACTCGGAACTGATTCCACAACCCATGGATTCACTTTGAAGAACTCTTACAACTCATGGTCTTGGTATAATTTAATTAATTTTCTTTAATTATTTGCACAATTTGCCTTCTTTTACACATTGATCATCAGTCTTCATGAATGATTCTATTGTATTTATCATCCTGTAATTGCCTGCAAGAAGAATCTCAAGGTAGTATATGGAGACATATATACTACATACTGTGATAATAAATTTCCTTTGACTTTTAAGATCTGCTCCCACTCCTGGGCCAATCACAGAGGAACACAGAGATATAGCAGAGTATCTGGAATGCCATAATACAGATGAGAAACTGGGTAGGCACCGGCAAGGGAGACCACAGTGTCTGATCCAAAAAGAAACTTCCCCTTCATTCCTTTTGAGATGCCCAATAACATAAGTGTCACTGTTTGGGAATCTCTGCTTTATTTTTACAGTTTTAAATAATTTAATGAACAGATCCAAGAGGAGACATAAGGATCTGGCTGTTGTTTGTAAGTCAATTGATCTGAAGCCTTGGCCTCCACCCGCCACAGGCTTACTGTTAAAGCCTTGGGTTGGATGGGGGTTGGTGTCCATTTTGTGACTTCATATCATACATGCATACAGATAATCATCCATAGATGCTGCCTGACTTGCTGAGTTCCTTCAGAATTTTGCGTGCGTGTTGTTGGAACACAATACCAAAAGACATAGGAGCAGAAGTAGGCCTTTCAGCTCATCTAATCTTCTCTGCCAATGCATCATGACTGATTTATTATCCCTCTCAACCCCATTCTCCTGCTTATTGAGCTTGGCATGGTCAAGACTGGGCCCATTCCTATCTTACGAGGGAGTGGGGGGGTGTAATTAATATTGTAATGGACATTTTACTAGATAGGGATGGTTTATCTTGGTTCAGACGATCCAAATTATAAAATACAGGCAGTTCCTGGGTTACGAACGAGTTCCGTTCCTGAGTCTGCCTTTAAGTTGGATTTGTACGCAAGTCAGAACAATTACATCCGGTATTATTTGGCGTCAGTTAGTCAAACGTTTGTCTTAGTATATAGCATATATTTGTGGTAAACTATGTATACCTGTCTGGACACGCCCCTCTGCTGACTGCTCCTGTGGCTCCTCCCACAGACCCCTGTATAAAGGTGATTGGAAGCACTGCTCCCCCCTCAGTCTCCGAGATGCCGTGCTCCGTTTTGCTGCTAATAAAAGCCTATCGTTCGCCTCCCGTCTCCAAGAGTTATTGATGGTGCATCAGTATTTTACCTTTCTATGCATATAAAACACTTAAGAAACGTATCTATTCCAATAATTAAACTACCGCATTGCTTAGTAATAATTGTAGCTTTCATCAGTGCAGGGCCTTTCACATGTTCCATTATTCTCACTTTATCCTTTAAAATTGTTCAGATCATTGACTGACTGTAGCCTAACGCTTTTCCAATGACCGATGGTGTTTCACCTCTTTCCAAACGTTTTATTATTTCCACTTTATTTTCAATCACGATCGCTTTCCATCAACTCTACAGAAACACAGTAGGCAGTGGGTCCCGACCTCTGCCAGCACCCGAGGTCTGCTGGGTCCTAAGGACCACTGCACCGAATTCCCCTGGCTGTAAGTCCACCACACTGTGACAGGTTAAATGGGACAAGTGGGGGCTGTGCTGGGTTTGGGTATTTGATCCTCCACAACATTCCGTGTGGGAATTTAAACTGGAGGCAGCAGTGTTTTTTTTTTAAACGAGGTCGAGTTGCGAGCTCGACATCAACGCAGCATGGATGGTATGGGAGTCACTGGATCGACATCAACCCAGCATGGGAGCAGTCTGTCACTGGATTGAACTCGGGAAACCCCATTCTCAAGCCTGGTGCTGATCTCACTGCACCATTAACTGACCGGAATGGGGGTCAGAGTGAATCTTGCTAAGAAAAATTTAAGCCAAATACAAAGTTACACACCCAACACAGTGTCAATGGCAATGACTTAAAATGGCAGACAGCGTCGCATTCTGATTTAAAATGGCGGACGGCGTTCTCTTTCCTTGGTTCGTAAGTACAAGTTGTCTGTAAGTCGGACGTTCGTAACTCGGGGACTACCTGTATGAAGACTACAAGAGCATAAGACATAGGAACATAGCCATTTGGTCCCTGGAGTCTGCTCCACCATTCAATCATGGGTAATTTTTTTTTACCCCCTTAAACCCCCATTCTCTTCTCCCTGTAAACTTCAACATCCTTAACTAATTAAGAATCTGATTAGCATTATTTGTCACATGCGGTCAAATACATTATTTGATTTGATGCAAATCAGCAAGGATGGTTCTGGGCAGCCCACAAGTGCTGCCACACTTCTGGTGCCAAAAGAGCATGTGCACAACTCACTAACCCTAACCATACATTTTTGGAATATGAGAGGAAACCCACGCAGTCACAGGGAGAATGTACTAACTCTTTACAGACAGTGACAGGAATTGAACCCTAATAATTGATCACTGACTGGTATTGTAAAGCAGGAAGTCTAACCACTACACTACCGGGCCATCCCATTATGTCGGCCTTTGTCAACATAGCACTTGTGTGATTCTCACAAGGGCATGTCCAGAAACCTCAAGATCTTAGAACATGTTTGCAAAAAAAAAACTGATCTTGAGGTACATCTCGATAAAAGTGCAGGTTTTTAAAATGACAACTGACCTTCTGTGTCACGTCCAACACCAGCTCCTCGTAAACTGACCGGATCCCCAGAGCCAGCGACTCCTTGCTGGCTGGTTTGGTGAACCTGCCTGACTCTATCAGGTCCAGGAACTGCCAGACAGTCACAGCTCCATCCAGGGTGGGGTTCTGCATAAAATGGTCACTCAGCTCCCCTTCGTGAAGCCACTCCTGACCCATGGCCGTGAACAATTTCCTCAGTAGGTACGCAACCTAAATGGACCAAGGTATGGAAAGAAAACAGACCTAGCTAAGTAGAAGAAGAGAACAAGACTCTAACAATCATAAACAGAAACGTCAACTGTCCATTTCCCTGCATGGATGCTGCCTGAACTGCCGAGTTCCTCCAGCAGATTGCAACATACGCAGTGTTTTATGCCTTCCTTATCCCCTCTTTTGTTGTTGTTTGCCGAGCTTCCGTAAGCATCACGAGCCCACTGTTGACTCACTGTAAACTCTCTGACCGACAGGCTGTGGGACTGTGCAGCAACAGAGGCCACACTCACTCCTCACCTCACACCAAGAGCGTGCTCAATGGGTCGTCGCTGACAACGGGAAGGCCATGGATGAAGAAAGAACAAGTAAGGAGTGAAATGAAGGATGCTATGAGGATTCTTTAGCATTATAATTTCAAAGGATCTGTCCTGAATCCAGCATGTAAGTGCCAGTACAATGAAGGCACAGCAGCGCCTCTACTTTCTTAGAAGTTTGCGAAGATTCAGCACATCATCTAAAACTTTGACCAACTTCTCTGGATGTGCAGTATACTGACTTGGTTGCATCATGGCCTGGTATAAAAATACCAATGCCCAGGAGTAGAAAACCCTGCAAAAAGTAGTGGATACAGCCCAGTCCATCAAAGGTAAAGCCCTCCCCACCACCAAGCACACCTACAAGGAGCACTGCCGCAGGAAAGCAGCATCCACCATCGAGGACACCCCTGCTCCCCCCCCCCCCCCCACACCATCCAGGCCATGCTCTCTTCATCGAGGACCCCCTCGTCCCCCCCCACCATCCAGGCCGTGCTCTCTTCATCGAGGACCCCTGCTCCCCCCCCACCATCCAGGCCGTGCTCTCTTCATCGAGGACTCCCTCGTCCCCCCCCATCCAGGCCATGCTCTCTTCATCGAGGACCCCCTCGTCCCCCCCCATCCAGGCCATGCTCTCTTCATCGAGGACCCCCTCGTCCCCCCCCCATCCAGGCCATGCTCTCTTCATCGAGGACCCCCTCATCCCCCCCATCCAGGCCATGCTCTCTTTATCGAGGACCCCCTGTCCCCCCCCCATCCAGGCCATGCTCTCTTCATCGAGGACCCTCTCGTCCCCCCCCCCCATCCAGGCCATGCTCTCTTCATCAAGGACCCCCTGTCCCCCACCATCCAGGCCATGCTCTCTTCATCGAGGACCCCCTGTCCCCCCACCATCCAGGCCATGCTCTCTTCATCGAGGACCCCCTCGTTCCCCCCATCATCCAGGCCATGCTCTCTTCGAGGACTCTCTCGTCCCCCCCACCATCCAGGCCATGCTCTCTTCATCGAGGACCCTCTCATCCGTCCCCCCCATCCAGGCCATGCTCTCTTCATCAAGGACCCCCTGTCCCCCACCATCCAGGCCATGCTCTCTTCATCGAGGACCCCCTCGTCTCCCCCCCATCCAGGCCATGCTCTCTTCATCGAGGACCCCCTCGTTTCCCCCCCCCCCATCCAGGCCATGCTCTCTTCATCGAGGACCCCCTCATTTCCCCCCCCCCCCCCCATCCAGGTCATGCTCTCTTCATCGAGGACCCTCTCGTCACCCCCACCATCCAGGCCATGCTCTCTTCATCGAGGACCCCCTCGTCCCCCCCACCATCCAGGCCATGCTCTCTTCATCGAGGACCCTCTCGTCCCCACCACCATCCAGGCCATGCTCTCTTCATCGAGGACCCCCTCGTCCCCCCCCATCCAGGCCATGCTCTCTTCATCGAGGACCCTCTCATCTTCCCCCCCCCCCATCATCCAGGCCATGCTCTCCTCATCGAGGACCCCCTCGTCCCCCCCCCCATCCAGGCCATGCTCTCTTCATCGAGGACCCCCTCGTCCCCCCCACCATCCAGGCCATGCTCTCTTCATCGAGGACCCCCTCGTCCCCCCCACCATCCAGGCCATGCTCTCTTCATCGAGGACCCCCTCGTCCCCCCCACCATCCAGGCCATGCTCTCTTCATCGAGGACCCCCTCATCCCCCCCCCCCATCCAGGCCATGCTCTCTTCATCGAGGACCCCCTCGTCCCCCCCACCATCCAGGCCATGCTCTCTTCATCGAGGACCCCCTCGTTCCGCCCCCATCCAGGCCATGCTCTCTTCTCACTGCTGCCATCAGGAAGCAGCTACATATCACCCATCTCAGGAGGAGTTCTTACCCCTCAACCATCAAGCTCTTGAATCAGAGGAGATAACTTCACTTAGCCCAGCACTGATTCTACAACCTATGGACTCATTTTCAACAACTCTACAACTCAAATTTTCAATATTTATTGCTTATTTATTTTTTAATTTTTGTATTTGCACAATTTGTTGTCTTTTGCACATTGGTTGTCTGCCTGTCTTTGTTGTATGCAGTTTTTACTGCTTCTATTGAGTTTGTTTGTATCTATAGATACCAAGTATCTGCAAACAGATGAACCTCAGGGTTGTATATGGTGACGTGCATGTACTTTGATAATAAAGTTACTTTGAACTTTGAAAAAGAGTGCAAAAGGCAAAAGAGAATGAGAAGGTAAAAAAAAATAATAAAATTGTAAGGGAAAAGAATAGAGGAAGATCTCCCCTTCTCATGTACTCCCAATGTACCTAATCCCAGCACACATTCCCTTCCCATTGATTCCCAATAGATACAATATCTCAGTATGCTTACTCTAAACACAAGAGATTCTGCAGGTGTTTGAAACCTTAAGCAGCACACACAAAATATGAGAGGAACTCAGCAAGTCAGGCAGCGTCTATGGAGGGAATAAACAGTCACCTTATCGGGTTGGGACCATTCATCAGGACTTCATGAGTCAGTCTCACATTAACAGATACGGCATGTTCTAAAATCAAATAAAAAGCTGCACCAAGAATTTCTGATGACAACAGTGGCGATGTCGCCGCGGGTTACTGTTATAGGCCATCTTGTCTTCTGAAGAGGCACAGCAGGAAGTTAGAGCTTGGCAAGTATCTAGCTCTGTGCCAAGACACATGAGAATTTGGGTCAAACTGCAAAGAAGGAGGTTAACCACTGCCCACAAATCATGAGGTGGGAGGGGGAAGTTCACTAGTAGATTTCGCTATTCTGTGACTTAAAAACAGAATGTACCGTGGCAGCAGATAATCATCAGATCTATTTATATAACCCCCCCCCCACCACCGAATGGAATTAACTAGTGGCAGACCAATTCTGGCATCAGCCTCACGTTTGTGATCACGCTTCTCATAATCAGATTTATTATCACTGACATATGTCATGAAATGTGCTATTTTGCAGCAGCAGTACACTGCAGTACATAAAGAATACTATAAATTACAGTAACACTTTGACAAACTTCTATAGATGTGTGGTGGAGAGTGTGCTGGCTGGCTGCATTATGGCCTGGTATGGGAACCAAGGACTTTGAACAGAAAATCCTACAAATGGTAGTGGATTTGTCCCAGTACATCACGGGTAAAAACCCTTCCAACCACAGAGCACATTTACATGAAACGTTGCCATAGAAAAGCAGCATCCAAAGTTCATCATCACCCAGGCCATGCACTTTTCTCTCTGCTGCCATCAGGCAGAAGGTACAGGAGCCTCAGGACTCACAGCACCAGGTTCAAGAATAGTTACCACCCTTTAACCAACAGGCTCTTGAACAAAAGGGGATAGCTACACTCACTTATTGAGGTGCTCCCACAAATGAACTCACTTTAAGGACTCTACCTTGTTATTTCATTCTCTCGTTATTTATTGCTATTTATTTATATTTGCATTTGTACAGTTTGTTGTCCTCTATGCTCTATTTGATCTTTAATTGATCCTGTTTAGTTACTAATCTACAGATTAGCTGAGCATACCTACAGAAAAAAGGATCTCAGGGTTGTATGTGGGACATATATGTACTCCGATAATAAAGTTTACTTCTAACTTTGAAAACTGTGTATAAGAATAAGTAGCTCAAAAAAGAGTGAGGCAGTGTTTTTAGTTTCAATGTCCATTCATAAATGTGATGGTGGAGGCGAAGTAGTTGTTCCTAAAATGTTGAGGGCGTCTCTTTGGGCTCCTGTACCTCCTCCCTGGTGATAGTAATGAGAAGAGGGCAACGCCCAGAGAGTGAGGGCCGTTAATGATGGATACCAAATATTTTACAATTAACCTTTGAAGATGTCTTTGAGAGTGGGGAAGCCAGTGCCCATGAAACATTTGGGGAGATTAAATGTGAGCTATTATTCACTCATAACTTGGTCACTGGTAGTTGTAAGTTGCCTAGGCCAAAGAGGGTTAGCCACATGGCGACAAAACATAAAATAATTTACAGTAACACTCTGTCTGCACCCAGTCCCAGCTCTGAACTCATCACAACAGAGTGCAGTAGACCCACCTCCTCCTGCACCATGACCAGAGGATACTTGTTCTCAGACAGGAAGTTGAAAAGACACCAGAGCATGAAGGCCTCTCGCTCGGAGATCAGGCACTGGGGCTTTGAGGGCCTGTAGTTCTTGCGGGCGGTCAACGTCCAGCAGAGCTCATTGAAAGTTTCCTTGACAAAATTACCATCCTGTGCCTGGTAGGAGAAGGAGGCAGTTAGATGGTGCAAGCATTTTACATCACCGAGGGAATGGCAATAGATCCGGCCATCTGCTACACAAGATAAATACCTACTGAAGGAAAGTGGAGCAATACTGCGCTGCTCCAGAGCCAGTACTGATTCTTTTACTTATCAAAATGCAGCACTGTACTGAAGTCTTAGGCACATATATTTAGCTAGGGTGCCTGACTTTTGCACAAACACTCTACCTTTACACAAAATACAACAAACAAAGAGACAATTACTGTGTCTGGCACAATTACTAATACAAACTAAATTAAAATTTCCCATCTATGTCAAGGTGCCCAGCAGTAACAGAACACCACCCTGCTACCTGAGAACACTGTGTTCCCTCTCCATGGTTACCTGGGCACAGATATACCCCTGGGACATCGCCAGGCAGTCAGTCCAGATGGAAACCTCTGCTGCCCATTTCCAGGACCAATGAAGGGGCTACCTTTGCCATGAACAAGTTTACTAGGACACTTAGCTCCCTCATTACTGGATGACCCCATATAAATAGAGTGCGGTTAAGATGCACGGGGGCCAGCTGGTGTTGTAGTGGCATCAGCACTGGACTTCAAGGCAGATGGTCCGGAGTTCAAAACTGGCAAGATCCTAACCTGGGGCAGCAGCAGTATCTGTGTGGAAGAAAGGCCTGGCAATCTACTTCTGTGTCTTGCCATGAAAACCCTATGGACCCTATGGACTCTAATTAGAGGTTAAACTGAGTGGATCTAGCACCAACACTATCTCTGGTGTGGAGTATCAACACCTACGACAGACTGCACTGCCAGTGAGCTAATTCCTCATTGCTGGGCTGACGTCATTGTGTCAGGACTGAGCGAGTTTTTGCTCGTCAAAAGGGTGTGAATGAGGGCACGCTGCACCCTCACTGGGCTGTGCATAAGGAAGAGGGGCTAGTTGGAGCAAAACTCACCAGATTAACCTCAGAGACCGACATAGCAGCGGTACTTGTGGACCAGGTGGGAAGACTCCTTCCACCTCAAGGTGCCACCTCTGTTGAGGTCACAGCTTAGTTGAGTTATTGCTTTTCATGGGTTTGTGGGGACAGATGGATGAGTTAGAGGTTTCAGACAGGGCCGGAAATCCAGGACCATTGGCCGGAGCACTTTGTCTGCGAATGTCTGCTGAGGTAGTGAAAGCCCCATTGTCTGTGTGTCCGAGTACAAATCAGAGTTTGCTGGAGTCTGCAATCTACAGATACCCCGTCTTGGGAATTAGAGGGCTCTGCATGTGTGTGAGTGGGTGGAAGGAACAGGGTTTGTTGGGCTGTTGATGTTGTTTGGGTATTCTATATTTGCACTGGAATGTATGGTGACAATTGCAGGTTGCCCCCAGCACACCATCCGGTGTGTTGGTTAGTAATGCAAATGACACCTTTCACTGGATGTTTTGATGTACATATTATGAATAAATGTGAATCCACTTATCTCTGTGCTAGTAAACAGCACTATGGATGGCTGAGAAATTGGCCCTCCTCAAGTGGAGCTCACACCCACCCTGACGTTCATTGCCCCATCACTGGGACTCACCTTTGAGCAACCAGGTCTCCAAGACTCTGGCGTCCCCCCTGGAAACTCCCCAAGGCTGTACTTCACTACAGATTCATTGGCAACTCCTTCTCTGCCTTGGTATCAAGTTTTGTTCCAAGATCAATGCGATGTTTTAGGGAATTTAGCCATATTGAATGCAAATTATTGCTACCAGTGATCCCAAGTTCCCCGTCACTGCATGAATCTCCTCCTTTATTTGAGTCATAGAGCACTATAACACAGAAACAGGCCCTTTGGCCCATCTGTTGGGCACTGAACTGTTATTCTACTTTGTCACATCTGCCCACACCTGGACGACAGCCCTCACGTCCAAGTACTTGTCAAAACTTCTCTTAACTGCCAAAGTTTAACCCATATTCACCGCTTGTTCCACACACCATCTGAGGGAAGAAGTTCCCCATCACGTTCCCCTCAAACATTTCACCTTTCACTGTTAATCTATGACCTCTAACTTCATCCAACCTCAGTGGAAAAAGCTTGCTTGCATTTATCATATCTACACCCCTCTTGATTCTGTACTCCTCTATTTAATCTCCCCTCAATCTTCTATGCTCTAGAGAATAAAGTCCGAGCCTACTCAACCTTTCCCTAAAACTCAGGCCCTCACAACTCAGCAATAACATTGTAAACTTGCTCTATACTCTTCAAGTTTATTGGTAGGTTTCCTGCAGGTAGGTGATCAGGGTGGCATACAATACGCCAAATTTGGTCTTACCAACACCTTACATAACTTCAACATTGTACTCCAACTCCTGTACTCAAAACTTATGAAGGCCAATGTGCAAGAAGCTCACTTTACGACCCTATCTACTTGTGACGCCACTTTAGAGTTATTATGGATCTGTACTTCTGTGTCTGTCATTTCCTCCCGCATTCTGAGCACGTGCAGGTTGGTAGATTGATTGGCTATCATCAGTTGAGTGGTGAAACGAGGGGCATGATGGGAATGCGGGGAGAATGTTGGTGTAATTGACTAGTTAGTATGGACTCGATTGGCCAATTGAAAGCCAGACTTACCTTGTCCAGGATGTACTTGTTGAGGTAAGGCATATAGCCTTGGCTGGACACAGGCCCATCGTTGTCATCACGGAAGTGGTCTTCCAGAGCCAAGGGATCATGTGGGATGTTCAGCGCTGTGTACAGGTTGTGTGACAGTACCTGCAGGAGACAGCCCAAGAGTCAACAGAACTTTAACACGGTCAATCAACTCTCACACTTATCACTCCACCCAGTCAGCCCACAGTCAGTTACCCTGGCAACCACACACTTAGGCTCTGGCTGAGGGGGTGGAGATGGTGTAAATGCATTCACCTGAAGCTGTAGGATGATAGGACAAGGGAGCAGAATTAGGCCATTCAGCCCATCAGATCTTCTCCATGTTTTAATCATAGCTGATTTATTATCCATCTCAACACCTTTCTCCTGCCTTTTTGTAACCTTTGACGCCCTTACTAATCAAGAACCTGTCAATCTCTGTTTTAAATACGACTTGGCCTCCACAGTCATCTACAGCAATGAATTCCACAGATTCAAATCCCTACGGTTAAAGAAATTCCTCCTCATCTCTGTTCCAAAGGGACATCTTTCTATTCTCAGGCTGTGCCCACTGGTCCTAGACTCTCCCACTATTGGAAACATCTCTGCATCCACTCTATCTAGGTCTTTCGATATTCTTGAAGTTTCAATGAGATTCCCCATTATTCTTCTAAACTACAGTGAGTACAGACCCAGAGCCATCAAATACCGCTAATGCATTAACCCTTTCATTCCTGGGATCATTCTTGTGAACCTCGAGACCCTCTCCAATGCCAGCACACCCGTTCTTAGGTATGGGACACAAGACAGCCATTGCCTTATAAATTCTCAGCATTATATCTTTGCTCTTATATTCTAGTCCTCTTGAAATCAATGCTAACATTGCATTTGTCTTTCTTACCACCCACTCAATCTGCATGTTAGCCTGCATGAGGACTCCCAAGTTCCTTTGTACCTCTGATTTCTGGATTTGCCCCATTTAGAAAATTGTCTACACCTTTACTCCTTCACAATATGCACAATGGTCACTGTGGATAATAACTATGATAGTTATGATCTGTAAACACAGAAGTCACTTCCTCAATGAATCTCAGGGTAGCATATAGCAGCATATATGTACTTTGATAATAACTTTACTTTGAACTTTGAAAGTGGTGTGTTAGACTAGAAAAATGTGTAGTGAGGACAGGGGAAGTGACTTCTGTGTTTACAGATCATAACTATCATAGTTGAAATTCATTTTCTTTCACAGGAGAGCACAAATACAATAAAAACAATGTAAAACTACACAAAGTGACAATCAATCTACATGTAAAAGAAGACAAGCTGTGCAAATGCACACATACATAAATGTTAAATTTATTTAGTTACAGCAGGCGGTAAGAGTGGGCTCCCTCACCTCTGCCTGTCTTACTCTCAACACTGGTGCCCCTCAGGGATGTGTACTAAGCTCCCTCCTTTACTCTCTTTATATCCATGACTGTGTTGCCAACAGCTCCAATCTGCTAATTAAGTTTGCTGACAACACTACACTGATTGGCCTAATCTCAAATAATAATGAGGCAGTCTACAGAGAAGAAGCCATCACCCTGACATGGTGGTGTCATGAAAACAACCTCTCCCTCAGTTGCAAAAACAAAGGAGCTGCTTGTGGACTACAGGAGGAATGGAGACAGGCGAACTCCCATTGACATCAATGGATCTGGGGATGAGAGGGTGAACAGCTTTAAATTCCTCGGCATAAACATCACCGAGGATCTCACGTGGTCTGTACATACCGGCTGTGTGGTGAAAAAAAGTACAACAATGGCTCTTTCACCTCAGATGGCTGAAGAAGTTTGGTGTGGGTCCCCAAATCCTAAGAACGTTCTACAGGGGCACAACTGAGAGCATCCTGACTGGCTGCATCACTGCCTGGTATGGGAACTGCAATTCTCTCAATCGCAGGACTCTGCAAAGAGTGATGCAGACAGCCCAGCGCATCTGTAGATGCAAACTTCCCAATATTCAGGACATTTACAAAGACAGGTGTGTTAAAAAGGATCGAAGGATTACTGGGGACCCGAGTCACCCCAACCACAAACTGTTCTAGCTGCTACCATCTGGAAAACGGTACCGCAGCATAAAAGCCAACAGGCTCCGGGACGGCTTCTTCCACCAGGCCATCAGACTGCTCATGCTGACACAATCGTATTTCTATGTTATATTGACAATCCTGTTGTTAGTACTATTAATTATAAATTACTATAAATTGGACATTGTACATTTAAACAGAGATGTAACAAAAAGATGTTTTACTCCTCATGTACAAGAAGGATGTAAGTAATAAAGTAAATTCAATTCAAACAAAATGCTGGAGGAACCCAGCATGCCAGGCAGCATCTATGGAAAAAAATTACAGACGATGTTTCAGCTGAAACCCTTCTCTGCAGGACGGAGCATCTGCAGACTTTCTCTTGTTTAATTTATTTAGTTCGTACTAAGAACACGAGTTGAAGCGTTCTTGTATACAAGTCCATAGATTGTGGAATCTGTTCAATGTTGAGGTGAAGTGCCTCAGGAGTCTGATGGTTGAAGGGTAATAACTGTCCCTGACCTGGTGGTGTGGGACCCAAAGCTCCGGTACCTCCTTCCTGACGGCAGGAGTGAGAAGAGAGGGTTCCCTGGATGGCAGGAGTCTTCCAGCTCCATCAGCCACACCCCACATAACTCCTCCATCACAATAACCATTTGTTGCCAATACTGCCAGCTTATCCTCCCTGATAATTATTCCCCGCTTCCTCCAGTTCATTTCTTTCCTTAGCCACACATTCTACACCCTGCACTCTACCATCATTTAAACCCATTTTATAGGATGTTATGCCCCGCTTGTTACTCAGAATTCCCTTTCATTGCTTCCATTTTCTCCCACTAGTCCCCACAACCTCCAGCTTCTTGCTCCTCACTCTACCTCATCACTCAAACCCTCTCACCATCATTACTATTGTCCTCTACACCTGTCCTTTGCTCCACCTCAAGAACACACACTATACTGCTTTCTGCCTGCCCCCCCCCACCCTCTCCCCCTCGTAAACTGCCTACTGGCACCCCTTACCATCTAAAACTTTGACATCCAGGTTTGTCATCGAAAAGTTTGACACACTTCTTCAGATGGACATTCTGCTGGATATCCTGACTGATTGCCTCACAGCCTGGTATTGAATCACCAACCAGGAAGAGAGAAACCTACAAAAAGTGGTGTATACAACCCAGTCCATCACAAATAAAATCTTCCCCATCAATGAGCATATTTACAAGGTGCGCTGCCACAAGAAAGCACCATCCAGACCATGCTCTCTTCTCAGGGAAAACATCCAGGAGCCTTAGGTCCCACACCACCAAGATCAGGAACAGTTATCACCCTACAACCATCAAGCTCACTCACCCCAACATTGAACTGATTTTACCAACTATGGACTCACTTTCAAGAACTCTATAACTCATGCTCTCAGTAATTTTTTATAATTTGCATGATTTTTTTTTGTACATTGATTGTTTGCCAGTCTTCATGTATAATTTTTTCATAAACTATTGCATTATTTTATTTTTCTGTAAACGCCTGCATGAAAATTCCCAGTCAGATCTGTTGGGGTCACCTATTGTTACCTTACCTCCATTCAAGGCCCCAAACAATCCTTCCACATGAGGCAACACCTCCCCTGAGAATCCATTGTGGACGCCTATTGTAATCGGTGCTCCCTGTGTGGCCTCCTCTGCACTGGTGAGGCCTGACCTAAACTGGGACACTGGGTTGTCGAGTGCCTCTGCTCTATTTGCCAGAATCAGAAAATTCCCAGTGGCCAACCATTTTAATTCCTATCACCATTCCCGTTGTGACATGTTAGTCTGTGGACTCCTTTTCTGCCACAACGATGCCACTCTCAGGATGGAGGCTGCAGCAACTTTTATTCCATCTAGGTTGTCTCCAAAATGATGGCATGAACATTGGTTTCTCCTGGTAATTTTCCTCTTCCCCCTTCCTCAATTCCTCACTCTGACCTCTTAACCTCATCTGCCAATCGCCTCCCCCAGTGCCTCTCCTTCATCCCTTTCTCCTATGGTCTACTCTTCTCTCCCATCAGATTCCTTCTTCTCCAGCCCTTTACCTTTCCCAACCACCTGGCCTTGCTTATCCCTTTATAGCTAGTCCTCCATTCCCATCCACCCACCTTTTTATTCTGACGTCTTCCCCCTTCCTTCCCAGTCCTGAAGGAGGAGCTTGGCTTGAAACATCGACCATTTATTGATTTCCATATATGCTGCCTGACCTGCTCTGTTCCTCCAATGTTTTGCGTGTATTGCTTTGGGTTTCCAGCATCTGCTGAATCTCGTGTTTATGAAATGAAGCTCAAGGTAGTTTATAGTGACGTACATGTACTTTGTTAAATAAATTTACTTTGGCTTTGAGGTGATAACCCTCGTTAAAACCAAGTTTTGCAGAGAGAGGAAGGAAAAAGGGAAATAAAACAGGGAATGTGTGGATATGATAATGGATGTTAAAAGTAACAGCAGTTTTCTGTATGAAAACAGTAAGCGGGCAGTAAGCAGGTAGAATTGACTTAGGCATAAAACAAAAAGATGCAAGTACAACTAGTTTACTAAATGCAAACTAGTTTCTGATGTTTGCCAAGGAAGATAATAAAACACCCAGGGGGAAGCGGTGGAGAGAATAGGAAAGGTGAAAACTGAAACGGGGGGGGGGTCTGGGATGTGGGAGCTACAGCAGTTTATACAGAACTACTCATTGGAAAAAATATTGATTAGTAACCCTACTGTGATGAACCAGTTCTTTTGTGGGATCTCCAAAGCAGCAAAGCTAAGGATTAGGACCACCTGTGATTCCAACAGTGGACAAAGGTATTCCTTCAGAGAGCATAAATTTGCAAGGAACATAACGACAGACTTCCAACTTCTCCTCCTGACATTCAGCCCCTGAAATCAGCACGAGAACAACAGGAGAGCAATCCAATTCTCCGCTAACTCCCACACTGTGACCTTTCCTGCCCACGCTCCTCTAAACTGCTACAGCAGGACACTCTGAAAATATCAACAGGATTAGACTAAGTCAACCACTGGAATCCTTTTTGAAGATGTAACTAGCACAATTGATGAACGTGAACTCTAGTATGCTGAGAATTGACCAAGTATTTTATAAACCCCATGTTATTATGTAAATTAGAGCACATGATATTGGAGTAATTAACTGGTTGACAGAAGGGATTTTTCTTACTGTGGCAGCAGTAACTGCTGGGGTATCACAATGATCAGGTTTTCGGCCTATTTGTATGCATAAGTGATTCAGATGAGGAAGTAAAATACAATACTTCAGAAAGTTTGCTGACTTTGAGATCCACATCCAAGGCTCCCTGAAAGTGGCCACAAGAAAATGCTAGAATGTTAGAGAAGGCAAGTGGCATGCTCGCCTTCAGTAGTCGAGGCTTTAAGTTCAACAGTCAGGAAGCTACATTGCAGCTTAGTAAGATTCTGGTTAGGTCGCGCCTGGAGATTTGCATTCAATTCTGGTTGCCCTGTTTCGGCAAGGATGTGGAGGCTTTGGAGATGGTGCTAAAGAGGTTTACCAGGGTGACGTTTGCATTAGAGGACATGCGTCACAAAGATGGGTAGGACTGTGTTTGGTGGAGTGGTAAAGGCTAAGGGGAGACTTGATAGCGGTTTATAGTGAAAGGTCAACAGTTCACATTTTCCCACCACTACCCCCCCCAACCTGGTCCAAATTTATCGCACCAGTAGGCACGCATTTAAGATGCGAGGGAAAACACTCAAAATGATGTGCGGAGCAGGATTACAAAAAACAGAGAGTAGTAGGTGGCTGGAAGCGTAGGCAGATACAATAGAGAGGCTATGCAGAGAATGGAGGGAATGTGGAGCAAGTGCAGCCAGGAGCAATTAGGTCTCATTAGATTAATTAGTTTAGGACATCATGGACTGAAGGGCCCGTTCCTGCCCTCTTTATGGTCTAAAACTAATGTGGATTGTGGACAGTGAATTGTGAAGGGTATGCCAAGAAACCTTCAAGGCAACTCAGACAGATTGGAGCAAGTGGGAAAATACATGGCAGAGGCAATGTAACGGAGAGATGTGAGAAAAAGTGGCGTATTGTTTAAATTGCATTACGTTGTGAATGTTGATATCCAGAGATGAAATCATTAATATCAGTATGCCAGTCACTGGAAACAAACGAAGGTGCGCCATTAGTTCAGACAGCAACTGGGACGTTGGCTTGGCGAGCAAGAGGAAGTTCTCTCCTTCTCCAACTTAATACTTCACTTTCTCTTCTCTCTCCAGCTCATTCACTCTCCCCCCCAAGAAAACTCATTCTTTCTCTCTCCAGCCCATCACATCCAAATATCTCTGCAGCTCCTCACTCTGAACTCTCTCCAACTCACTACTATTCCATCCCATTTCACCTTATTTTCTCTCTCTCTTTTGGCAACTAAGTACTTCACCTCCCCAAGTTTAAGTCTGCATACTTCCCTTCTCTTTAATCATTTATTAACCCCACTTATCAACTGCTTACTTGCCAACCCATCACTCTCCACTGTCACATACTACGCTGTCCAACCACAGAGAAACTCAACACTAGAGACTTCCTCAACCAGCCACTTGCTCAGCTGTAATACCTGTCCAACAGAGGTACAATGGACATGTTCTTCACCTCTCAACAAATCCAATAAAAATATAGACAGCTGCCAAACACTAACATTTTCAAACTCACATAAACTGTAGTCTTTGTAAAATGTGAGAGAATTTCACATAAATATAGTTTTCATATTTTCTACATTTTTCCACACAGTTGCCTCTGACATGTCCAGGTCTTGGCCCAAAATGTCAACAGTTTATTCCCTTCCTTAGATGTTGCCTCATCTGCTGAGCTCCTGCAGTATTTTGTGTGTGTAGCTGATATGTCTTCCTTTTTTCTTTTATTTACATAGAGATACAGCACAATTAGAGGCTCTTCCGGCCCAATTCACAGGCACAGCCCAATTACACCACGTGAGCAATTAACCTACTAACCCATCTGTGTGCCTGGTATGTGGGAGGAAACCTACACAGTGACAGAGCTGACATACAAAGTCCTTACAGAAAATGGTGGGAATTGAACCCGGGTTAATGATTTCATAATTATACTTTGTTTCCTTTTAACCATAGCAAATGTAGAGCCTTTGATACCACTGCATCATTTCCCACACCTCTGCTCTCATGTCACGTCCCCTGGACAGAGTGAGTATACAGAAGCCTTGTCTACCCTACCGGAGATATTCCCTGTACTTCATCGATCCCCTCCCCACCCTCTCTCTACTTAAAGCCAGCTTGTTTCCTCTTCTTCACAATTCTCACAAAGGGTCTTTCAACAAATACATTAATTCTGTTTTCTTACCCCAGATGCTGACCTGCTAAGGTTTTTCAGGTATTTCTTTTTGTTTCAGATGTTGAGCATCTACAGTTTTATGGCTTTCATTAACTGCTGACACAATAATGTGCAAGATGCAATCCAGACTACTAGAGATCTGCCACGCTCCCAATCCCAACGTAGACTAGATTCGACACTTTCTCAAAATCCTCGCTGCAACACTGCTTGAAATGTGTCCACTGGTCCACAAGATGAAGGGGAAATTGCTGCTCCTCCACCAATCCCCAAACCCAGTTTGGGTCATTGGATTATGGGACACTGCTGAAATCCACGTGTCCTCTAAGCATCAGAGTCCTTCGCTATTTACAGGAAAGGCTGACTTATGCGCTACTTCAGAATACAGAATCAAATTAAATTTAATATATGACTGAGATTCATTTTTGCAGATATTTACAGGAAAATAAAGAAATGCAATAGAAATTATGAAAAACTAAATAAGTGACTGACAAACAACCAAGGCGCAAAAGACAAACTGTGCAAATAATTTTTAAGTAGTAAATAAATAATATTGAGTTGTCGAGTTCTTGGAGGTGAATCAAGAGGCCGTGGAGTAAGTCCAGTGTTGAGGTGAGTGAAGTTATCCCTGCAGGTTCAGGAGCCTGACGGTTGTAGGGCAATAACTGTTCCTGAACCCAGTGACGTGGGATCTTCCTGGAGCAAAAGTAAGTGTAACCTCCTGACCAAGGGTAGTAGCAAGGAGAGAGCTTGGCCTGGATGGCAGGGGCACTTGATGGCGTACGCTGCTTTCTTTCAGCCACGCTTCTTGTAAATGTACTCATTGATTTGGGGGATTGGGGGGGGGGGGAAATTTCCCTGTGATGGACTGGGCTCCATCCACTACTTTAGCAGACAGTAGTCTCTACCAGTCTACCTCCATTGCACAACACCATCTCTGTCCGACAACATGGCAAGACCCTGGAAAACTTTGGTTACTTTCAGAAGCTCGGGAGTACCTCTAAGTGATGGCAGATGACGAAATTCACCACTTTCAATGCACCCCTGCACCCTTTGGGGCAACTGAGGAATAGAATGTTCCAGAACTGAGACCTCAAGTCCAGCCCCAGTAACCACTCCATTCTCCTGTAGACAGCAGAGATATGGGCTACCTAATGCAGACAGCTAAACAAGCTGCAGAGGTTATACCAGTGTTATAGAGTCTTAGAGGAACAAGATATTCAACACAGCAACCATGTTCCTGAATCTTACATTAATAGTTTTTTTTCCAAGTCTCCCCACATTCCCATCAATGGCTCCCAGATCAACCACTAATCTTTACATTAGGGGCAATTGGTATTGTCGAATCCACCTATCAAACCCAACCCTTCTCCCCCTTCCCTCATCTTTGACAAGGGAGGAAACTGGAGCACCCGGAGGAAATCCACACAGTGAGCGGTCCACAAACATTCAACGTTCAGTCGGGATCGAACCCTCTCCCAGTGCAGGACTGGGGTCTGGAAGGCATATACCCGATACCAGATTCCCAAATCAGGCACACCCCACCCAGGGCTCCGTCACGGTGGGAAACACTTGAAGGGCTTTCTCAAAATTCCCGCTTCCTCGCCAACTCACGGGAACAGTTGGTCAAGGACTGGCGGATGTGGAAGGCAGGGAGCTCCCACAAGAAGAGTGGGGCTGGTGGGGCTAGTACACGGGGGAACGAGTTACACTTGGGGAGGGGCGTTTAAAGTCCAGTAGAAGGCAAAACATCTCTGGGGGAAGCGGGAGGTGCACTCGCCAGTGAGTTTCTCCTGGTACCGGAGGGTGCTTACCTTCAGCTGGGACTTGGAGACCTTGCCGCTCTTTTCCCGATCCAGGGCGGTGAAGGCGTACCAGATGGACTTGAGTAGTTCGCTCTTTAAATCCATACTTCGCGGGTCGGGCCGAGTCTGCACTAGGGGGTGAGGAGAGAGTTGAGGACGTACTAGCCTCACAGCCCAAAACAAGCAGCAGCCGCCGCCTCTGTGCGCTCTACTTGGTTCAGTTCTATTCTACATCCACCCACCACCAGTTTCCGCCCTCACCGGCGAGCCGATACTCTGTTCAAGGCGCCGCCCCCCTGGGCCTGTCCTCGCCTAGGGCGGGGTTGGGTGGGGCCGGACTCGAGCCCTCACACTCCTCGGCCAGCAAACCAGAACCAAGGGTCACCCACCCACTCAGCTTGTATGATGCCTCCCCACACCGGGTCCGTTCGCGCACCAGGTACACACCATTTTGTGGATGGTAATTGAGGCAACTGCCTGGCGATGCGGAACCTAAGGTTCCTGTACCTCTTGCCCGATGGTGGTAACGAGAAGCGAGCATGGCCTGGATGTGGAGGTCCTTGATGATGGCTGCTGCCCCTGGGGCAGCGTTCTTTGCAGATGTGCTGAATGATGGGGAATGTTTTACCCATGATGTACTGGGCTTCCTTTTGTAGGATTTTCCGCTCAGAGGTGTTCTCCTACCAGGCCGTAAGGCAGCCTTTCCACCACATACCTGCAGAAATTTGCCAAGGTTTGGGATCTCGTGCCGAAGCTCCGCAGACTCCCAAGGAAGCAGATGTGCTGCCGTGCTTTCTTCGCGATTACATCTATATGGGGGGTCCGAGCCAGGTCCGCTGAGATGGTGACACCCGGGAATTTAAACTTACTGACCCTCTCCACCTCTGATCCTCCGTCAGGGGTCGACCATCAGGAACCACCATGACTAACATTTTACCCCCGTGACTTCACTTCCCTAGACACTGCCCCGCTCCCGTAATATCAGAAAGTCTACTGATCACCCCCTTGAACGTGCTGAATTTTCATAGCCTCAGGTATAGAGGCAACATCTAAGGAAGGGAATAAACTGTTGACATTTTGGGCCAAGACCCTTCATCTGGACATGTCAGAGGCAACTGTGTGGAGGGAAGCACCAGAGAGAAGTAAAGTAATGATCAATAAATCGATTGTTTGGAATCAAATTATCTTGCCTGGAGTCTCAGGACTAGGTGTGTCTGCACCCATGCCACACCCCACCCCTAGCACCCGTCTGCCACCCTCACCATTCCTAACATCCTTTGCTCCCGCCAGATTTACAACTTTGCATGGACAAATACAGCACTTATCCATCTGTAGCAATGAATTCCAGAGTCATCACCCTTAGAATAAAGGGACGCCCTTGTGTTCTAAAGCTGTGCCGCTCTGCCCACCAGTTAGCATCTCCGTCTCTAGAGATACCAACTTTTAAGTTCCAATTCTTTATTTGGCATTTCAGGATTTTTCCTTTAATAGCCGGCCAGATGTAATGATGGGTTTTTAAAGTACGCTCCCAAGTGACACCAGCTGGCCTCAAACGGTATTGCAAGAGAAAATACTTTTCCAGAGCGGGAAGACCTGTTGTGAACTTTCTCCTGTCATTGGTTGACTGAGTACTGTAAAGGACCATGTGTTTGTAAGCCACCTGCTCTCGTACTTACTCAGTGAAGGGTGGTGAATTTGAGCAGCGTGCGTCACTGTGCTCTGCGACAGGGGAAGGTATTACACAGGTTGAGTCTCACCAAAACCTGAAAAGTGAACTGGAATTCGAGCCCTGCCTACTACTGGTGACAATGCTCAATAGCCATTGGACCATCTGAAGCAGTTCAAGCCTGAGAACAGTGTCAAACTGTTCCAGAGTCAAACAGCAGCCATCTCCCCCACATTCATATCAATGCCCAGGTTCTACAGACTTGGAACATCCTACCATGGTCTACAAACCTACCAGCTCCCACATTCTGAGATCAAGTGGCTACTGTAGCACCTGGTGAAAAGCCAAGAGGTCATGGAGGACAGGCAGACTCTGCAAAGACAGCACCAGAGGACAAGATTGAAGTTGGTTCATTGAAGCTCTCACCCCAGCAGTGGTCACGAATCCAACTTGTTCACTCCATGAAAAATCACATACAGTACAGACCCCTTTACCCTCAACACTCCCATCACACACACTGCAGAATCTCTGCAATGCATGTGAAAGAGCTGTTGTTTAAACTACAAATTTATCATAAAGATAGGACCCACAAGAGCAAATTGTGCCTAACAAATCTAGTACATTGTTTTTAGAATGAAAATGAATGGAAAGGAATTTTTGACTTTTGTTAGTCAAAGAGGTTCATTAGGTCCATTCCTGGCCTGAGATGGCTGTCCTGTCACAAGCAGCTAATGAGTTAGATATACAGTACTGTGTAAAAGTCTTAGGCACATATTTACAGCTGGGGTGCCTAAGACTTTTTGCACAGAGGAGCAGAGAGTGAGTTTGTGTACCTGCAAGAGCAAAGGAACAGTGAGGATGCAACATCATGGGAGGGTTGTGGGACAGATGGCAGAGAAGGAGTGCCAGGGGCGGGAGGTGACGAGGTTGCAGCCACACTCAGCCCTGAGACACCAGGCAAGGTCAGTTGATTTCAAACAACAATTGGTTTATTGATCATTACAGTATGTCCCTCTGGTGCTTTCTGCTCCCTTCCCTCTTCCTTCCTCTTTTCCCAACCATGATTCCCTTCTCCCTGCCCTCTTCCCACTCTCAGTCCACAATAGAGAGCCATATCAGAATCAGGTTTATCATCACTTGCATTTGTCAGGAAATTGTTTTTTTTTGCAGCAGCATACATGAAGTTACTACAGTATTTTGCGAAAGATGTAGGCACCCTATCTTTATATATGCTGTGGCTAAGACACTTGCACAGTGCAGTACAGTCTGTTGTTTGGAGTTACAAGGATAGGTGTGGGGGAGGGAAATCTCACGGAAGATCCAGGCCAGGCTCTCTTCTCGCTGCTGTCATTGATCAGGAGGTACAGGAGACCTCCAGGTTCATGAACAGTTACTACAGTTACTACCCTACAACCCCCCCCCCCCCCCAGGGTTGACATGGTGAAGACACTCGTGAGTTCCCGAGATTTCAACAGTGAAGTCGGGAGGTTAGCTCCTGGTAGGATCAGCGATGGCAATAAGATCAAGGGGGAGGTTCAAGACAAAACGCAATCCAGCCAAGACCTCAGTGGTGGAGCTGGTGGGAGACGTTGACAGTGAAGAGTCCTCGGAAGGTTTGCATTCCAACCCACTGGACCCTGAGGCTAATCTGTCATTGACCATGTAGTGTCTGCCTGTGCATCAGTCTCCCACCGTTAAACAAAGCTCCCCATTAAGGGAATAACCCCTAGGGAGAACATTATACTCGATTTGAGTGATCACTCCGTTGTTACCCTTGCAACCATCAGGCTCTTGAACTGGTGTGGATTACTACACTCACCTTAAAGCTAAACTGATTCTACAGACCCACTTTCAAGTACTCTAGAACGCATGTTCGAAGTACTATTCATTTATTTATTTTCTTATTTGCACATTGGTTGTTTGTCAGTCTTTGTAGTATTTCATTAATTCTATTAAGTCTCTTTGTTTTACTGTGAATGCCTACAAGAAAATGAATCTCAAGGCACTACAGGGTGACTTATACAAACTTTAATAATAAATTTGCTTTGAATTTTGAACACGATATCCTGAGGGACAGGGCAAGTTAGGTGTAAAGATGCTTCCATTAGTGGGAGAGTCTCAAACAAGGGGATCTAGCTACAAAATTGGGGGGCTGACATTTAAAACTGAGGTGTGTAGGAATTACAGGGTTGAAACTCTGGAACCCAGATGGGTGGTGGAGGCTGGATCATTGCAAATATTGAAAGGAAGATGTAAGGTTTTTAAAGATCAGTAAAGCGAGGGCTGTATGGAACTGGCAGAGAAGAGGAGATGAAGCCTGGGGCAGATTAACAATAATCATTTACCTGGATTAGAGAGCAGGTCTTATGAAGAAAGACTGAGTAAATTAAGATTTTTCCTTTTGGAGCTAAGGAGAATGAAAAATGTCTCGATCGAAGTGAACAGCCAGCACCTTTTTCCCAGGTCAGAAATGGCTAATACATGAGGGCATAATTTTAAGGTGACTGGAGAAAAGTACAGGGGATAATGTCAAAGATGTAAGTACATGAAACACACTGGTGATAGAGGCAGATACATTAGGGGCATTTAAGAAACTTCGATTGGCAAATGAATGGTAGATAAATGGAGGCCTATGTGAGAGGAAAGGGTTAGATTGATCTTTAGAGCAGATTAAAAGGTTGTCACAACATTGTGGGCTGTATCTAAAAAAAACAATCTGTTTTTTCATAAAATCACAAAAATCTTGGTGTTTTAATAATATTGAATTAAATCTCCATCTGTAAATCGATTCCTCCTTATCCATCATTATCATTGTCATTATCAAGGGGGAATGATCTGACAATATTCTTGCTTTATATTCCATATTTTTCACTCTGTCTTGAATATTCGCTGATAGTAAGAAAAAATCTATCCTTGAATAAGTTTTATGTCTATTTGAATAAAACAAATAATCTTTTTCTCTTGGGTTAATTCTTCTCCATATATCAATCAAATTTAAATCTTTCATCAATGATAGAGTTAATTTTGCTACTTTTGGATTTGTAACAACCTTTGTTGACCTGTCTAAAACTGGGTCTAGACAAAAGTTAAAGTCTCCACCTATTAATATTTTATCATGTGCATCAGCCAAATTCAAAAAAGCTTCTTCTATAAATTTTATATCGTTTTCATTTGGTGCATAAACATTCATAAGAGTCCATAGTTCTGAAAAGATTTGGCAATGTATAATTACATATCTTTCTGCAGAATCAATTACTACATTTTGTCTTTTAATTGGTAAAGTTTTGTTGACCAAAATTGTAACTCCCCTCGCTTTTGAATTAAATGAAGCTGCTATAACACTTCCAACCCAATCTCTCTTTAATTTCTGATGTTCTATCTCTGTTAAATGTGTTTCTTGTATAAAAGGTATATCTATTTTCATTTTCTTAATGTATGTTAAAATTCCTTTTCTTTTCACTGGTCCATTAAGCCCAGTAACATTAAAACTTAAAAAATTCAGGTAATTAGTCATTATTTTTAACGGGGTTACTCCAGTCTATAATAATACATAATATTTCAACTCTCATAGTACCTTGGGGAATTATTTAAAAATTCTCCATGTTGCAATGTGTCTCCCCTCTGATCATCCAGGCAAAGAAAGAAAGATAAAAGAAAAATAGATTATAAAGGAAAAAAACAAAAAAAACCCTGCTGATGGTGTGAAGGAGAAAAAACACAACGTTACCCCCCTCCGTTGTGCGGGTCATGGCAAACGCCATGATTACACACATGAATCCCATAGTGATCAATCCGAAGTTCCTCCAGCTCCCCCGTAACATGAAAAAAGTATATATAAGAGAAGAAAAACTAATATCACTACTCTCGATTAATATTTCTCAAATTTTTACATTTCTTCCCCTGTATCATATAATTAAAATATATTTAAATACTCTTCTGTCCTTAATGTCCATCAACTCACTTCTGTGTCCCTGTCTTCATCTTTAATCTGTTTCACTTTTAAATCTTTACTGTGTCTAGCGAATATTTGGGAGTTATTGTGCAAACTCCTCTGCATCCCGATGGAGTAGAGAGCAAATTTGTAAATCTGGCAGGAGTAAAGGCTGTTGGGAATGGTGAGGGTGGAGTGCTGTGAGAGGGGTGTGGGACAGGTGGCAGAGAAGGAGTGCCATTGGGGGTGGGTGGCACAGGTACAGTCACACCCAGCCCTGAGAGTCCAGGGAAAGTCATTTGATTCCAAACAGTTGGGGTACTGATCATTACATCATGTCTGTCTAGTGCTTCCTGCTCCCTTCCCTCTTCCTTCCCCTTTCCCTGCTTCCTTCCCACCCTCAGTCCACAATACACCCATATCAAAACCAGGTTTATTATCACTCATATAGGAAATGAAATTTGTTTTTTTTTTGCGGCAACAAAACACAGCAATACATAAATGACTATAGTACTGTGCAAATATCTTAGAGCACTACGGCGCAGAAGCAGGACCCTTTGGGTCCTGTATATAGGAGACTAAGTCATTTGCACAGAATTGTATATTGAGTGATAGGATAGGTTTGAGGGGCAGTGTGGCCTCCCCACTCCTATTTCTTCGGCTCTTTTGAAGGGCACTTGGAGCTGGAGGCATAGTTGGGGCAAAGGTACCAACCGGCTTTGAGTTATAGGGAGACATTAAATAGATAAGGAATTTATTCCCCAGAATGCAGGAGAATGGGGATAGGTTTTATAAAGCTTTACAAAATTATGAGGGGTATAGACAGAATGAATGTATACAGGCATTTCCCCCTGAGGTTAGGTGACATTAGAACTGCAGGTCATAAGTTTAGGGTGAAAGGTGAACTATTTAAAGGGATTTCGAGTAGGAACACTTTCATCCTGTGGGTGGTGAGTGTATGGAACAAGCTGCCAGTGGATGTGAGCTTGATTGCGACACTGAAGAGAAATTTGGAAGAGGTTTGGAGATTATGGTCTGGGTGCAGGTCCAGGGGACTAGGCAGAAAAACAGGTTGATACGGACTGGGATGACCAAAGGGTCCTGCTTCTGTGCCGTAGTGTTCTATTACTCTCAGAGATGACTGGGAAACAGGAAACGAAAATGCTCAGTGGTCATGTAATGACGATAGAGTTGCCTGTAGTGGAAAAAGTGAGCAAGAAAAAAAAGTGAGGTAGTGTTCATGGGTCTCCATCTATTCAGAAATTTGATTGGAGAGAGGAAGAAGCTGTTTCTTAACCATTGAATGTGAGTCTTCAGGCTCCTGTACATCCTTTTGGATGGTGGTAATGAGTGGAGGGCATTTCCTGGGTGGTGAATATTTTGTTTCAGTATTCACTACAGAAAAGGATCTTGGCAATTGTAGGGGTAACTTGCAGTGGACTGATAAGTTTGAGCATATAAATATTAAGGAAGGGGATGTGCTGGAGCTTTTGGAAAGCATTACATTGGATAAGTCATCGGGACTGGACGGGATGTACCCTAGGCTCCTGTGGGAAGTGAGGGAGGAGATTGCTGAGCATCTGGTGATAATCTTTGCTTCATCAATGGGGACAGGAGAGATTCCGGAGGATTGGAGGGTTGTGGATGTTGTTCCCTTATTCACGAAAGGGAGTAGAGATAGCCCAGGAAATTATAGACCAGTGTGTCTTACTTCAGTGGTTGGTAAGTTGATGGAGAAGATCTTGAGAGGCAGGATTTATGAACATTTGGAGAGGCATAATATGATTAGGAATAGTCAGCATGGCTTTGTCAAGGCAGGTCATGCCTTATGAGCCTGACTGAATTTTTTGAGGATCTGATTAAACACATTGATGAAGGTTGAGCAGTGGATTTAACGTATATGGATTTCAGCAAGGCATTTGATGAGGTACTCCATGCAAGGCTTACTGAGAAAGTAAGGAGGCATGGGATCCACAGGGACAGTGATTTGTGGATCCAGAACTGGCTTGCTCACAGAAGGTAAAGAGTGGTTGTAGTCGGGTCATATTCTGCATGGAAGTCGGTGACCAGTGGTGTGCCTCAGGGATCTGTTCTGGGACCCTTACTCTTTGTGATTTTTATAAATGACCTGGATGAGGAAGTGGAGGGATGAGTTAGTAAATTTGCTGATGACACAAAGGTTGGGGGTGTTGTGGATCGTGTGGAGGGCTGTCAGAGGTTACAGCGGGACATTGATAGGATGCAAAACTGGGCTAAGAAGTGGAAGATGGAGTTCAACCCAGGTAAGTGTGAGATAGGTCAAATATGATGGCAGAATTTAGTATTAATAGCAAGACCCTTGACAGTGTGGAGGATCAGAGGGATCTTGGGGTCCAGATCCATAGGACACTCAAAGCTGCTGCGCAAGTTGACTCTGTGGTTAAGAAGGCATCTAATACATTGGCCTTCATCAATCATGGGATTAAGTTTAAGAGCTAAGAGGTAACATTGCAGCTTTATAGGACCCTGGTCAGACCCCACTTGGAGTACTGTGCTCAGATCTGGTCACCTCACTACAGGAAGGACATGGAAACCATAGAAAGGGTGCAGGGGAGATTTACAAGGATGTTGCCTGGATTGGGAAGCATACCTAATGAGAATAGGTTGAGTGAACTCGGTCTTTTCTCCTTGGAGCAACAGAGGATGAGAGGTGACCTGATGGAGGTGTACAAGATAATGAAAGGCATTGATCGTGTAGATAATCAGAGTCTTTTTGCCAGGGCTGAAATGGCTAGCACGAGAGGGCACAGTTTTAAGGTTCTTGGAAGTAGGTACAGAGGAGATGTCAGGGGTAAGTTGTTTTTTTTTACGCAGAGAATGGTGAGTGCGTGGAATGGGCTGCCGGCAGCAGTGGAGGTGGAAACGATAGGGTCTTTTAAGAGACTCCTGGATGGCTTCATGGAGCTTAGAAGAATAGAGGGCTATGGGTAAAGTAGTTCTAAGGTAAGGATATGTTCGGCACAGCTTTGTGGGCTGAAGGGCCTGTATTGTGCTGTAGGTTTTCTATGTTAATTATGGATGCCACCTTTTTGAAGCACTGCCTTTGAAGATGTCCTCAGTGGTGGGAAGCCTAGTGCCCAAGAGCTTTTGTGGCTCAGTCAGGGTGGATCATGGTGCAAAATATCCACAGAGCCGTCTGCCCAGCCAATGTTGTCACAAGGTTTGGTAACACAGTAAACCGTGCAGACTGAAGGGGGCACATGGTATTCATTAGGGGAATATGTGAGTCCAGCTGGACCTTGGAAAGATCAATCAGAGCTTTTCTAAATGGCCAACCTCCGGAAGAGCAGATGACCCTACATCCAGACCGATGATACACAAAATAATTTGAAAGCAAAGGTTGATACTATGTCCATTTTGCATTCCTGGGTGTTACTATTACAGGAGATCTGGCCTGGACCCAGCATGTAAGTGAACTCATTTCAAAGAAAGCATGGCAGCATCTTTAATTCCTTAAGGCTCTGGGGAGATTCAGCATGATGTCTAAAACTTTGATAAACTTCCGTAGATGTCTAGTAGATAGTGCATTGACTGGCTGCATCACAGCCTGGTATATAAACACTAATGCCTTTGAAAGGAAAATTCTACGAAAGGTAGTGGATTTGGCCTAGTACATCATGGGTAAAACCTGCCAACCATTGAGCACATCTACATGAAACACTGTCGTAGGAAAACAGCATCCATCATCAGAGATCCCTACCACCCAGGCCATGCTCTTTTCACGCTGCTGCCATCAGGTAGAAGGTACAAGAACCTCAGGACTTGCACCACCAGGTTCAAGAACAGTTAATAGCCCACAACCATCAGGCTCTTGAACAAAAGGGGATAATTTGTGAAGAACAAGAATTTCAGGTTGTATATTGTATACATTCTCTAATATTAAATGGAACTATTGAACTACACTCACTTGCCCATCCATTGAGATATTACCACAATCAAAGATTTCACTTTAAGGACTCTTTATCTTGTTATTTCATGTTCTTGCTATTTATTTTTATATGTATTTGTGCAGTTTGTTGTCTTTGCACTCCGGGTGATCTTTCGTTATCCTGTTATAGTTGCTATTCTATAGATTTGCTGAGACTGCCCACAGAAAAATAAATCTCAGAATTGTATATGGTGACATATATGTACCTCAATAATAAAATTTATGTTGTACTTTTTTGGATCCAGGACTGGCTTCTTCAGCCATATGGGGACCCACCAATCGACAACACCTTAGGAGAACATCCTACACAACTCGAGTGACCGCAGTATACCTCTATCTGGTCTCCTTGCATCCTTCTTAGCTCCAAAGAGAAAAAAGCTGTTTACCAGCTCAGCTAACCTTCCTTTGAGAGTAAAAGAGGAGGAGTGATTCAGATGAGGTGGGCAACAATTTGAACTGTTGTCATCACCACTGCTCCAAAGGTCCAACACATATAAAACAAAATGATCTAAATGCTCAGCAGGTGAGGCAGCATCTGTGGAGACAGAAATATAGTTAATGTTTCAGGTCAATGACCTTTCATCAGAACTAGGGGACGTTAGATATTGAACATATTGTAAGCTGTAGAGAAGGCAAAAGGATGGAGAAGATGTCTGCAATTACGTGAATGGGTTGCGAGTTGAGAAAAGGTGAAGTAATCCCGAGGAGATGGATGAAAATAGAAAGGTTAAAAAAATTCAGTAAAGGGTTGTGAAATACAAAACACTGCAGATGCTGAAAGTCTGACATAAAATAGAATACTGGAAAGACTCAGGTCAAGCAGCATCTGTGGAGAGAGAAAAAACAGAGCTAACATTAGAGTTTGATGACCTTCTATCAGAACTGGCCAGTTCTGGTTGTCCATAACTGTTGAATTTCCAGAAAGTCAAGTCTGTTGCAGCACTTACCTAGGCAGAAGGTGAGGAGCAGTTCCCTAATCTTACGCTGGAGTGTGTTGGAACAGTACAAAGATGCCAGTGGGAGTAGGGTGGGGAATTGACGTGAGAGGCAAATGAAAGTTCAGGGTCATCCTTGAGAACTAACCCTACACACAGGTTCAGGAGAATGGCATTTGGCCTGTTCTTCAGCCCACATTTGGGGTACTTGCTTGCACAAGAGTCTCATTCAGGAATAAATCATGTACTGAGGATCTCCAAGTGGGGAGAAAAATATGAATAAAGACCAAAATTGTTGGATATATCTGGAAAGAGAAATGGACTTAATGTCTCAAGCCACAAGATCGTCTGTCAGAACTGATGGGGTGGAGGGATGAGTATAATGAGGGAGTGAGCTCAAACAAAGGTAATTTCAAATTGCAGAGAGGGTGAGGACCAGTGGTGTATGAGGTCCAGCCAGGCAGTAGGCTGGGATTAAATTGGGGGTTGCTGGGCAGGGTGTGTCCAAGGGCCGGATGGGCCTATTCTGTGCTGTGTCTCAACAAATAACTAAACGATGTAAAGCACAAACTAAAAAAGGGCAAAAATAAAGTGAGATTAAAAGCTGCAGAAAAATCCATCTAGTGATGAAAGAGAAGTTACGAGTGGTGCTTCACAAGGAGGGGTAAATAATATTCACACTTCAAAGAAAGGGCGTTTTTTTGTACAATAGAAGACTGTAAGTTTGTTGGCTAATGGTCAGGTGATTTTAATGCCCGCAGTACTTCGAGGCGAAACATATTCGTGCGTCAACGACTCCACTCTACCCCTCACCCTACCCTCGTGCACTTAACTAGGAACAGGCGGTAAAATCAGCACGGCCCAACCTTTTGTCAGGCGTGACCCAATCAGGGCTTGGGTAGAAAGGCGTGATTTGGCGACAGCGAGGCCAACTCTCAAGAGTGAGTGAGTGGAGGGATCAGGCCAAGGGCTAGCGGCTTGGTTTGCGTGCCGCTGAGGGATATCAGGAAGGGTCGGTGTCGCCCGCTTGCAACCAGCCTTCCTCCGGCCGAGTGGTCACCCCGTGCCTAAGATGAGCCGCCTGCCCCTCAGTGCCATCGCCCAGAAGCTCCAGTTCTCCAGCGATGAGGAAGAGGAGGTCGGAGCCAAGTTCTGCGACAACCTCCGTGTCCAACCAAGAGACGCCGCGTCGCCGGCGCCCAGCGGGGAATGCGACTCGCCCTTCAGCCGCTTCCCGGTCTGCGCTCGGCTAGCTGTCCCGTCCGGGAGGAAGAGGTCGCCGCGGAGCCCCGGGGTCGGTCTGGCCGCGACAAGCGAGCGTCCCGAGTCACCCGTTCATTGCATGAACTGGAGGAAACTGCGACTCTGTGATACTCCCTACACTCCCAAAGTAGGTGGAATATCTGTCCATTCCTGCTCCTTCCAATGCTTCATCATTCTGGAAACTACTTGCGAGTTAAGTCAGGTACATACTGTCAGGTGTGGAAGGGAGGCACGGTATGTCACAGGCGTCAAACAGAACCTTGGTGATTGTGGCAACATACAAGACCCTGTTGAAGGGTCTCAGCCCGAAGCGTCGACCATAGACCTTTCGCTTGGCCTGCTGAGTTCCTCCAGCATTTTGTGTGTCTTTCTTGATTTCCAGCACCTGATTTTCTCTTGTTTGTGCTTGTGATTGTGGAATTCGTTGCTAAAGATGGACATGGAGGCTGAGTCCTTGGGTGTATTTAAAGCAGAGGTTTATCTTTCTTAATCTTTGGCAGCCTTTCTAATTATGGGGAGATGGCAGGAAAATAAGGTTGAGAGGGACAATAAATCCACCAGGATCTAGACTTGATGGGCTGAGTGCTGCTCCAGTGGCTTATTGTCACAATTACTCCATACTGTGAACAGAAAAATGCAATCCAAGTCTATGGTAGTGACATTTTGGGATCCATAGTGTTCCATTGCTAAGGTAGATTTGAGGTTGTATAGATTGATTTAAGAACATGATGCTTATGGAGGAAAAAGTCTGTTCCTGAACCTTTCAGTGTCGGACTTTAGGCTTTTGAACCTCCTTCTGAATGGTAGTTGAGAAGATGGTATGGTCTGGATGGTGGAGGTCCTAGGTATTGATTCTGCCTTCTTGAATGTGCTTTAGTGAGAGGGCATTGTATATAATCTGTGCCTTTCTTTGAAATGAGTTGTACCATGATACAGTGAACAGCACACTGTTCATACAGATCAAAATTAGTATATGGAGGTAGAACAAAGTACAACAGGTCCAAAGAAAATGCAGCTAAATAGTAAAGTGGAGGTAAGTGTCCATCTTATCATTCAAGAGTCTGTTAACAGTTGGATAGAAGCTGTTCTTAAGCCTGCTGGTGTGGCTAGTGCTTTCTGGCTGGTAATTCTTCTTCTCTCCCCCCCCCCCCCCCCCAAATCATTTACTGTTGTAAATCTGGACTAAAGTGAATGAAAACTGGCAACTGCAGATGCTGGAATCTGGAGCAAAATGTTGGAGGAACAGGGTGAGATGTGGAGTGTTCACTTCCCTCCATAGATGCTGCCTGACCTGAATTCTTCTAGCATGTTGCTGAAATGAACTGCTGTTTCTCCGGTCTGTTCCTCATTTTAAAAACTCCTCCACTCTGACTCAAGTTGTTCACTTGAACTAAAGTGTAATGACTCCCAAGTTTCTTTCTTCAAGAGTGATTCCTGTCTTTGCTTGTGTATGGTGCCCTTTTTAATAAAGCAGAAAGACAGACCCTTGTCAGTCAGAAATATCTGAGCCTGAAAAGTGAGCAGATTTGGAGTTCTAGAACACTACAGGCCCTTCAGCCCATGATGTGCTAACTTTAAACCTACTCTAAGATTGATCTAACCCTTCGCTTCTACATAACCCTGAATTTTTCTATCATTCATGTACCTAAAGGTTTCATAAATGCCTTCTTCTGCCATCACCCCTGGTGACATGTTCTATCTACTTACCACTCTGCCTTCTGCCATTTCTCCCCTTTGGGACTCTTTAGCTGTTCACTTGACACGCTTCTAGTCACCTTGTCACCTTTCTAGTCACCTTTTAATGCGTACTTTAGATCTGTCTTCACCAGGGAGGACACAAGCAACCTCCCAGATGTATGGATGGGCCAGGGTCATAAGATATCAGAGGAATTGAGACAGATTGACATTAGGAAAGAAACTGTGATGAGTAGACTGGTAGGACTGAAGGCTAATAAATCCCCGGGTCCAGATGGTCTGCATCCGAGGGTTCTAAAAGAGGTGGCTCAGGAAATTGCGGATGCATTGGTAATCATTTTCCAATGTTCCTTAGATTCAGGATCAGTTCCTGAAGATTGGAGAGTGGCTAATGTTGTCCCACTTTTCAAGAAGGGAGGGAAGGAGAAAACGGAGAACTATCGCCCTGTTAGCCTAACGTCAGTCGTGGGGAAGATGCTTGAGTCCATTATTAAGGACGAAATAGTGGCACATCTTGATGGCAGAAATAGGATTAGGCCGAGCCAGCATGGATTTACCAAGGGCAAATCATGCTTGACTAATCTGTTGGAGTTTTTTGAGGGTGTAACAAGGATGTTAGACGAGGGTAAGCCAGTAGATGTTGTGTACCTAGATTTTCAGAAGGCATTCGATAAGGTGCCACATAGGAGATTGGTGAGTAAAATCAGAGCTCATGGCATTGGGGGCAGGGTTTCAACATGGATAGAAAACAGGTTGGCAGATAGAAAGCAAAGGTAGCAGTGAATGGGTGTTTCTCGGACTGGCTGGAGGTGACTAGTGGGGTACCACAGGGCTCAGTATTGGGACCACAGCTCTTTACGATTTATGTCAACGATTTAGATGAGGGCATTGAAAACTATATCAGCAAGTTTGCTGACGATACTAAACTGGGTGGCAGTGTGACATGCGAAGAGGACGTTAGGAGAATACAGGGAGACTTGGATAGGCTGGGTGAGTGGGCAGATACTTGGCAGATGTCATTCAATGTGAATAAATGTGAAGTTAACCACTTTGGAAGCAGGAACAAGAGGGCAGAGTATTGTCTGAATGGTGTAGAGTTAGGTAAGGGAGAACTGCAAAGAGACCTAGGAGTCCTAGTTCACCAGTCAATGAAGGTGAATGAGCAAGTGCAACAGGCAGTGAAGAGGGCAAATGGAATGTTGGCCTTTGTTACAAGGGGAATTGAATACAAGAGCAAGGATGTTCTTTTGCATTTGTACAGGGCCCTGGTGAGACCACACCTGGAATATTGTGTACAGTTTTGGTCTCCAGGTTTAAGGAAGGACATTCTGGCAATTGAGGAAGTGCAGCGTAGATTCACTAGGTTGATTCCTGGGATGGCAGGGCTGTCTTACGCAGAGAGATTGGAGAGATTGGGCTTGTACACGCTGGAATTGAGGAGATTGAGAGGGGATCTGATTGAAATGTTTAAGATAATTAAAGGATTTGATAGGATTGAGGCAGGAAATATGTTCCAGATGTTGGGAGAGTCCAGTACCAGAGGGCATGGATTGAGAATAAGAGGTCAGTTATTTAAAACAGAGTTGGGGAAGAGCTTCTTCTCCCAGAGAGTTGTGGAGGTGTGGAATGCACTGCCTCAGAAGACGGTGGAGGCCAATTCTCTGGATGCTTTCAAGAAGGAGCTGGATAGATATCTGATGGATAGGGGAATCCAGGGACTGGGTATTGATAGTGAATGATCAGCCATGATCTCAGAATGGTGGTGCAGACTCGAGGGGCTGAATGGTCTACTTCTGCACCTATTGTCTATTGTACACTTCTATCAAGTCATTTGTCTTCCTCCTTTCAGAAGTGAAAAGTCCTAGCTTGCTCAAACTGTCCTCTCTAATCCAGGCCGCATCCTGTTAAATCTCTGCAATCTCTCTAAAGTTTCTACGTTTGTACATCTCCCTTGTGCTGGGAATGCTCAGACAGCACTTATGGAGGGAGACTGAAGATTTTCTGTCTGGTAGCAGCTTGCCTAGTGTTAATAATGAAACTGCTTGTTCATTGAGGGACGTTGTCTTTGGGTCTGAGCCAGCATCTCATTGTCTATCCGTGGTTGTCTTGGAGATGGGGCTGAGCTGCCTTCTCTCACTGCTGCCACCCTTCTAGTATGATCACCCCCACAAAGCTGATAGAGGGTGGTCCAGGATTTTAACAGTGGTGGAGGGACGGTGAGTATGTACATACAATCGTTAGTCTACTGTAACATTTGTATTGCTCTCTACAGAGCTTCTTTTCCAGCAGGAAGCCCAACCTAAAAGATAGGTGATTTATAAATTATGTTGAATGATGCAAGCAGCCTATTTCTAATCAAGGAGTGGATAAGTTTAAGCATCTCCTGGTCTCTTGTTGCCCAATCAAATGGTATTTAACCCTCTCCCAGGGATCACATGTGCCTTGCTCATTCCCCATCTAACTCCATCACTGATCCCGCCATGTTGTGCCTAGGATAAATAAATCTACAGAGTGGTGGATAAGGTGTGGGCTATCACAAAGAGCTCCCCAACATTGAGTGTATTTACAAGGTGTGCTGTCACAAGAAAGCAGCATCTGTCGAGGGCCCTCACCAACTAGGCCATGCTCTCCTCTCACTACCACCATCAGGTAGGATGTGCAGAAGCTTTGGATCCTACACAGCAGGTGCAAGATGTCATTGCCCTACAATAGGGCTCCTGAACCAGCTTGGATAACTTCATTCACCACAACTCTCAACTGACTCCTCAATCTATTGGCTCGCTTTCAAGGACTCTACAACTAGTATCTCATTTTTTAAATTTGCACATTGATTGTCAATATTTATAGTGTTAATGTTCTGTTGTATTTATTTTACTGAAATGCCTGCTGAGAATGAATCTTAGAGCTGTATACAGTAAGTAATTTAATAAATTTGCTTTGACTTTGTGCAGCTTTCTCTATGATTATATCTTTTTCCAGGTCTGCTGCCTCCTGATGTCAGATACAGATGACAGGTTGGCTTTCAGTAGTGGTCTAAACTAGCTTCTGCCCTCCCCAAGCAAATCAGAGTGCCATTCCCTTCATCTCATTAGTGTCTTAGTTCCTGGATCTGAATTCGTCATTACCTAATCTGTGATCTCTACTTTTGCTAACTATGCTCTTTGTGCTCACCTCTTTGTAATGCCAAAGGTCTGCTTGTTATCTGTCTTGTTCATTGTCTCAGGAATACCTTGTTTGCAATTTGATATCGAAGTGCTTCATGAGCACCTTTTCCTTTCACATTACTTGTGAAGAAATAGTTTTTGGTCCTGCCTTTTTTCCTACCTTCCATCTTTGAAATGTTTAAATTGCAGAATGATTTAAAATAACATTAACTATTACCCTGGGTATCTTATTTTAAGTCTCTCGGTGAGACTTTTCATTGTTCTTCCTTTGAATCTAATAGTCACGATTTTTTTTTTGTTCCAGAGCCTGTTTTCCAAAGCTGGGCAGATCTCAACTGCCAATAAAGGTCCTATCTCACGGATTTGCCAACCCTTGGGCTTTGCTGCCAGCTCTGAGCCCCACTGGGTTCCAACAGTGAATGTGAACCCCTTCACGCCAACCCTGTACCACGAGCTGGGCCTTGCACACAGCACGAAGAATGAGAGAACAGGAAAGAGGCGGAAGAGAGTTGAAGAAAGAGGCAGGTAAAAATCAATGTGCTGTAGTGAGAGGGCATTGCATAAAATTGGTGCCTTTCTCTGAAGCAAGCTGTACCATGATTCAGTGAACAGCTTGTCTTGCACACTGATCATACAGATCAGAATTATTACAGTGTATAGAGGTCAAACAAAGTAGAGTACAACAGGTCCAACGAAAATGCAGCTAAATAGTAAAGTGCTGTTAATCAGTTGGATTGTGAGGGTAAATGTCCATCTTATTATTCAGGAGTCTGAAAACAGTGGGATAGAAGCTGTTATCCCAAGTGGGATAACAGTGGGATAGAAGCTGTTCTTGAGCCTGCTGGTGTGTGCTTTTGTAACTTGTGCCCAATGGGGAAAGCGAGAATGACTGAGCTATTCCACTGGCTTTTAATGAACTAAATGGGAAGGATGAGTAAATGTTGTCCTTTATGTGTGGAATGTCTTCACGTGAGTTGGTGTTGAGCTGTGGATGTTGCAGTGGAAGTGGATGGGTTGTATTGCAGTGTTCTGGATATTGGACTTTCTAAAAATGGAGGCAGAAACTATGCTGTAAAACCCTAAAGCAGAACTGAAGCCACACAAGTGTTTGTAATAACTTTTTAATGTTTTTGAATAATTTTTGAAACTAATTTTCTGTCTGTTCTGGACAGATTTTAAAATGCTCTGCAGTGAGCATGGTCGATGTTACAGGAGTTCTCAAGTAGTGTCTAAGCCCTCTTCAGGAAGAATGTTGAAGGGTGCAGAAGAGATGAATGAGGGTCAGACTTTCAGTTACAAAGATGAGATAGACTGGAGCACTTTTTCCTTGAAGCATAAGAACTTGAGTGTTTCTTAGAGGTGTGCAAAATCAGGAGGGGCATGAATAAGTTGGATGGTCAGTTTTTCCAGGGTCAGGGAGTCTAAAATTAGAGCATGTAGATGTGAAGGGGAAAGATTCAAGAGACCTGTGGGGCTCTCATTTTTAAGAGGGTAGTAGGCAGGGGGGAGTTATCATAGTGGATACAATTATAATATAAATTGCTTTTGGACAGAAACATAAATAGAAAAAGTTTGCAGGGAAATGAGACTAGCTTAGATAAACACCTTGGTTGATGTGGGCAAGTTAGCTGTAGGAACTGTTTCTATGAAGTATGACCATATCTAAAATTGACTTGCAAGATATTGGTAGGACGACAAAGTGGAGAAAAATCTGCAAAATTCTCCTGTCCATGTAGTCACAGAACTACCACACAGAAATGAGCCTTTCAGCCATTATTATTCTGCCTAATCTCATCAACCTGGACCATAGCCATCCATGCCTCTATTACATAGTTATCAAAACTTCCCTTAATGTTAAAATCAAATCTGCATTCACCATTCTGAGCGAAGAACTACCTCAGTCTCCTTAAACATTTCGCTCCTTGCTTTGGCAATATCTGATCTGTGCTCCTCCATTCCTGGCCTATTTTTAGCTGATTTGCTCCACTTTTCTTTTGGCTGGGGCTTCTTCCTAAATTTCTGCCCTTTTATCTCGTGGCTTTTTATCGTCTTGCTTTGCCTATTTGCTCCAATAACTTGAATGGTTGTATCAATAGCACAAATGCGGAGCTTCTACAGTTGCTGGAATCTGTCCCCCTTCTTCCAGTCCTAATGAACTGTCTTGGACTGAAATACTGACTGTTTATTCCCCTTCATAGATGCCTTCTGAGTTGCTGTGTTCCTTCAGCATTTTGTGTACGTTGCTTGGTAGTTTCTTCAAATTTGTGTACTTTTAGTTTTGCTAAGACCTGATTAGTTTTCAATTTGGATGTTGAGCACTACATCTTGGAAGTAACACTCCTGTATTAGGGATGCAATGCAGACTTTTACTATGACTCAAGGTTAAGTAGCAAAATGAATCCATGGGATGGTCCAGAATTCTACATTCCCTGGAAGGTTCACTTGCCTGACGTTTTTGTATTTTGAAAGATTAAGTTTATTTTGGCTGAAATATCTGGAGTATCAGACAAGGAACATTTGGAAATTACTTGCATCATACAGAGATGTGCCTGGACTAAAGAGCCCGTCTTTATGAGGAAAGATTAAGTGAGCTAGAGCCTTTCTCCAAGGAGTCGAGGAGGATGGGATCTCTCTTGATAAGTGACTAAGATGAGGAGGGGCATAGATCAAGTGAACAACCGTACACTACTCCCTTCTCTTCCCCCCCCCCCCCCCGGGGGGGGGGGGCAGAAATGGCTAATATGAGGAGGCATAATTTTAAGGTGTTTGGAGAAAAGTGCAGAGGGATGTCAGAAGTAGGTTTTTTAGGGGTGAGTGCATGGAACATGCTGTCGGGTAGTAGTAGAGGTAGATACATGGGGGACATTTAAGACTTTCCTAGATCAGCCTGTGGATGATGGAAAAATGGAGGGCTATGTGAGAGGGAAGGGTTATATTCATCGCAAAGTAGGTTACAATGCTGGCACAGTGTTGGGGGGGGGGGGCAAAAGATGTGTATTATGCGGTAATGTTCTACATTCTAATTGTAGTCACAAACTCCAGCAAAAGGCAGTGATTGGTAGCTTGTTTAAATGGAAGATGTGCTAGTAAGGGGAATTGGGGTTTGAGTTATGGTGCAGATCTGTTGTGATGGCATTGAAGAATGAATAAGATTTGAATGTAGCTGGGTGCTGATGGTGAGTTGTGAAAACATGGGTAAAAATCTCCAGAGATGGAATTAGAATAAATCAACTGCAACACACACAATTCTGGAGGAATTCAGCAGGTCAGGCAGCATTCATGGAGGGGAATAAACAATTGCCATTAAAGGCCAAGACCCTTCATCAGGACTGGGAAGGAAGAGAAAGGAGCTAGAATAAGGAGGTTGGGGGAGGGAGCATACAAGCTTGCAGATGATGAGTGAAACCAGATGGGGCGGGGAAGGTGGGTGGGAGGAGGTGATGAGTGGAAGAGTATAAAGGGCTGAAGAAGGAATCTGATGGAGGACAGTGGACCATGGAAAAGAGGAGGAGGGGACCAGGACAGTGATGGGAAGTAAGAAAGTAGGAGGATAATCAGAATGTGAAATGGAAAAGGGGAAGGGTGGGAACACAATGGAATGATTCAGAAGTCCATGTTCATGCCATTAGGTTGGAGGCTACCCAGATTGGATATGAAGTGCTGCTCTTCCAACCTGAGTTTGGCCTCAAGGCAGTAGAGGCCATGGACAGTCATGTCAGGATGGGATTGGGAAGTTCAATTGAAATGAGTGGCCACTAGGACATCCTGGTTGTGGCAACAGGCAGAGCAAAGGTGTGAAAGTAATGTTGAGGTAACATTCACAATGCTGGAGGAAGTTTGGTAGGTCTTGCAGCACCTGTGACAAGGAATAAAGTGCATCAGACTGAGACTTCAACAGCTTATGCCTCTCCATAGATGCTTCCTGACCTGAGTTCCTCCAGTGCTTTTGTGTGTACATTTCCAGCATCTGCAGTCTCTTGTGTTTATAACCTAATAGTGATTCTGTTTCTTGTTTAAAATCTGGTGCTGCTCTCTCCTCATTCACTCCCACCCCTGCCGCCATACATCCGGAACAATCAAACTGCAGACTGAGCGTTCAGTACAACACTGAAAGACGTGGTCAGTCAGATGGGGATGGAGCTAATCTATAACATAGTCTGTATGTGCACAATGAGGCCTCCTGCTGTAACTGGGATTAATGCCTCTGGATTTGGCTCCAGCTTAGGTGCAGCTTAAGACAAATGCTGTTTGGTCCAAAATTTCTTTCATTTTTGGATCAACCTAATCTTCAGTCTTGTAGCTTTGATTGTCTTCACCCAAAAATGAGTTGTTACTCATCCTTATGAGTATTGCACTATGATTAGTGAAAATTGAAATCTTGATCCTGATTTTAATTCTCAAAAGTGCCATGTCCCTGAGAGTTAATGCTTGGTGTACTTTGAAGATATTTTTTGTGTGTGTGTGTGCTCTCTCGCTCTCAAGCCAAGGAGGTTGAGAGGTGCCTTGACAGGTGTATATGACAATAAAGGGCAGGGGTTGAGTGGATAGCCAGAGTAGAAATGGCTAATACAATGGGCATAATTTTGAGGTGATTGGAGAGAAATATAGGGAGGATGTCAGTGTTTTTAGTGACTGGTGGGTGTGTGGAAAGCTTGCTAGTGGTGGTGGTAGAGGCAGATATATTAAGGACGTTTTGGAAACCCTTGAGTAGGCATATGGATGAAGTGAATGGTTAAATCAATCTTGGAGTAGGTTAAAAGGTTGGCACAATATGGCCTGTACTGTGCTGTTCTTAAGGCTTGGATACATCAGATTTTGGGAAGGCACCTGAGTGTTCCTAGCAAGACCATTGTTTCATGCCTTTCAGGGTGCTGGTAAGCCCCAAATTTTGTTAGTCTTTCTGGCAAAGGTACTATTGTGGATGCAGTTCCAAGGTTTGGATCTGGTGATGTACTTCCAAGTCGGGAGGGTGTGTAACTTGGACAACCTATAAGCAGTGGTGTACCCATGTGCCTGACACTCCTCTTGGTAGAGGAGAATGAGTTGAGATTTGCTTTTGGAACCAAGGAGACTAAAGCTGCTGTGGACTCTGTTTGTAGGCTCTGGAGCTCCAGTGTGTTCCTGGTGGAGGGAATGGATGTTTTTGGTGTTGGCCAAAATACCAATGGGCTGCTTTGTCCTGGATGTCAAGTTTGGGTGTTGGAGCTGCATACATTCTCTTGACATGTTCCTTGTAGATGTTGGACAGGTTTCTGGGGATGAATGGTCTCTGACCTCCCATAGCTGCTGTACTTGTCATCCGATCAGGCATAGAAGACGGGCAGAGTGGAGTAACATTCTGATGCACCTGTGGGCTAGTATCACTTTGGCTTGATGGCAGACTGGGCCCTACTCTAGTTTAAAATTCTCGCATCTACTCCACCTAAAAGCCGGGTATTGCTGGCACTCTCTCCTCGTGTCTCGGTTGCAGTGAAGGGATTGGCACAGTGTGCTCTTTAGAGACGGGTCACCTTTGGACTGAGAAGACAGCAGGTTCCTTGCTCAATCTGTTTTTTTCCCTTTAGTTTCAGAAAATATAATTCTGTCACCTAATGTAGTTAGCACATGTCTAATTTTCCTACCTTTTTCATGGTAGGAAACGTGCTGAGATGATGGATGAAGACAATGAAGAGTTTTTGTGGCCATCAGAGGTGAGAAAGATCGAGCTTGGGACACTAGATCACTGAGTCGAGCCAAATGCTGCATTAGACTGCCTGTCTGCTCTACAATAGACCAGTTCATCTGGGATTGTTGCAATTGACTTGGTATCTAGTAGCTGGTAAAGGTAGGGGAAAGAGTGGTGGCAAGATATGGAGGGGTAAATCAGTTGTTTTTGCATGCAATTTCTATTGAGTATCTTGGAATTGAATTAATCCACACCTGCCTGAGATGGCCTATAACAAGGTTTGACTACCCAAGGAGGTCAATTGCCATGTTCTAAAACAGACCCAAGTTTGTATCATGTCTACTTGGCTGAGATCTGATTCCATCATCCTTTTCATTGTGCCTTTCTGGTTTATGAAGGTACTTTTGCTGCTTTGATGCCTGCTCAAAATAGAAACCACTAGATGAACAATCAGTCGAACAGATGGTGTCTGCAGGAGTTACCCTTGTCTTGTACGTACCACTTTAATTTTTGATTCCCACCTCCATTCAGGCCTTTGTCTGCAGCCTCCTTTATCTCAGTAAGGCCTAACATAAACTGAACAACTGGTTTTCCAACCCAAAGTGGACATTGAATTCTCCAGCTTTGGGTAAATTACTGTCTCTGCATTTCCATTTTTCACACTTCTCCATTTCTCTATAAAATGTTTCATTTACAGTCTGTGTACACGCTCTTTTTCACTAGACTGCTTCACCAATTTCTTGTCTAATGTATCCCTTCATCTCCAGGTTCTGGTTTGTCAACTTAACTTCCCCCACCCCCTGTTCTCAGGAAGGGTCTTTGACCTGAAATGTTGAATTGGTTTCTCCTCCCAGTAGCTGCTTGACTGACTGGGACTTCTGTAACTTTAGTTTTTGATTCTAGTATCTGTAGTTTCCTTTTCTGTTTGGTTGTGAATGCAGCTAAGTTGAGAGTGGAGTTTTCTACAGCTGGATTTGATATTGCTGCTATATCATAAACTCAACTCTTGAAAGATTGGGAGTACCTTGCCTTTGTCTGCCACAACAAGTGGGATTTCTGAGTAGCCACCCATTTTAATTCTATATCCCAGTCCCACTTGTCCATCCATAGCTCTGTTGTCATGATGAGGCTGCTGTCAGGTGGAAGGAGCAATTCTATACATTATGTCTGGGCAGTTTCTAACCCAGTGGCATAAACATTGATTTCTCTAACTTCTGTTAATTTTGTTCGCCTTCTCCATTCCCAATTCTGGCTCCCCTCTTAGTCCTTGTCTTAGCTGCCCATCACCTCCCTCTGGTTTCCCTCCTCCCTTTCTGTCATTGTCCACTTTACTCCTATCAGATTCCTCCTTCAACCTCCATTAGTTTCTAACAGTGGAATGCAAATTCACGGTAATCTCCAATACTAGACAATTAAAATGTTTAAGATTAAAATTGAAGACAGCAGGTCTTCAGCACCATTCCCCTGTTTTACATATCTCCCCCCTCACTGGTGTAATGTTCAGTGTCCTCACTGAGTTTGCTTTGCAGACTTGCCTTTAGTGGACTCTTCACGTTCCATGTGTTTTTGGTCACAACTTTTCTGCCACTTGCATGCTTTGATCATGTTGCTTTGGCATGGAGCTGGCTGTGTGGCTGAGGCCTGCAGTCATTGACAGTGTTAAACTCAACAGACAGGGTGGCTGTCACTCCTGGACTGTTTTCAGGGACTTGGTGCTATTTGCTCACTTTTTGCTGCTTGTGCAACTTGTTTTGCCCTACATTGGTGCTTGATGTTTCTTTTAATGGGTTCCATGATGTTTCTTTGTTCCTTGCCTGCCTGCAGGAGGACATGTCTTAGGGTTGTATACTGTAAACGTGCTTTGATAAATATACTTTAACCTGTTCTGGTCTAAATACCCTAGCTGCCACCACCAACAGTAGTTGCAACTCAGTTAAGTATGAGCTTGGAAAGAGGAAGCAGCTGGGGAGAAACTCCTCTTAGAGGAACAGACACACTCCACACAGACTACATCAGAGGTCAGGAGTGAGGCAGGGGTTTGCCTGTGCTGTTTAGTGGCAACTCTACCTGCTGTGCTGCAGTTGTGCGTTGGCGTTTGTGGCTCGGAGTACATCTGTTTCTGTTTGGTTGATCTTTGAGTTTACTTCTAACTGCAGATCCCCAAGTTAAACAATTGCAGGCTTTGGTTAAGTCCCAGCTCAAAATTGGTTGAAGCAGTGGGTCATTTGATGTATCGGACCTTGGGCAACTGGGTTTGGAGTTGACTGCAGTTTAAAACTGAGGTTCTATTGGTCTATCTGTCGAACATGTAACTGAGGGAAATGCAGATGGATGTATATACTATGTGAAAGTTTGGGTGCATACAGTATACTATATATAGCACCTTGTATATAGACTTTTGCACAGTATTGAAGTAATTTTGTATATTGCACAATTCTGCAAAAAACAAATTTCATGACATGGTGATCAACCTGAATCTGATCACTCTATTGGGGACAGGGAGAAAGGAACCATTGTTGGGGGAAGGGAGTAGGAAGCACCAGAGATGTTCTGTGTAATGACCAATAAACCAATTGCTTGGAATCAAATGATCTTGTCCAGTGTGTTGGGGTTAGAGGTGTCACCACCTGCCTTCTCTGCCACCTGTCCACACCCCTCCCACGGAGCTCTACCCTCACCATTCCCAACCTCCTCTGCTCCTGCTAGACTTGCAAAATTGCTCTCTGCTCCACATTAGCAAATGCAGTAAGTGCAAAGCAAAGCTGTAGGCACCCTAGCTATACACTTGTTTTGCCACTCCACCATAAATCATTTGATTCAAACTTCACATGTTATTCCAATACAGTCCAACACTGAGCAGAATCGCAAACAACCAGTTGAATTTTGCCTGATAATCATGACTATGCCAATGTTTAGGTATTCTTCTGCTATCCTTTAATTGTTGTAGCTTTTGTATTAAGATTGTAACAAGCTTTAAATGGGTTTCTTTTCCTTCCTGGACCCTAAACACATTCAATTTCTCCATATTCCTGGTTGTTGCCCTTCAATTGTCTGTTCTGCTGGACTGTCAATCGGAGGAGCCTTCTTTAAAGGAACACGTTCTGGGAATAGGCATGGGTAGATATATGGTTCCGAATACTGCAAGGATATTGTGAAACACGACCTGATAAAGGAACTGAGGACTGATGTGTTAATGCTGAATGCCAGGTGAAGTGAGTAACAAAACTTGGACATCAGCTGGGTTTGCGAATACTTTCTAGGGCTTTTCTGGAATACTTAAAGTATTCCAGAAATGGTGGACTATGTCACCCCACCATTGTGTGTGTGTCAAATATCCAATTAGCCAATTGTGGCAGAAACTGTCTTTAAAAGCATGCAGACATGGACAAAAGGTTCAGTTGCTCAGATTGAACATCAGAGTAGGGAAAGAGATGTGACTTACGTGACCTTGACCGTGCAATGATTGCTGGTGCCAAATGGAATTCGAGTATTTCAGAAACTGTTGACCTCCTGGAATTTTCACACACACAAGTTTCTAGAGTTTATGGAGAATAGTGCGATTAACAAAATATCTTGTGAGCTGTTCTGTGGGCGAAAACACCTTCTTAATAAAGAGGATGATGGCAAAAGTGGTTGAAGCTGACAGGAAGGCAACAGTAACTGAAATAACCACAGGTTCTAACAGTGTGCTAAAAAGCATCTCTGAATGCACAACATGTTGAACCTTGAAGTAGATGGTTTCGGCAGCGGAAAACAAGAACATGCATTCAGTGGCCACAATGTACATAAAGTGGCCACTGATTGTATACTATATAACAAATCTACTTTAACATTTGAAGATCTGATATTCATACCATTTTAAATTAAACATTGTTGTTTTCATAATCCTCAATTCCTTGCTAAACTCTAAAAGCAATTGTTTTTTCCCTACACTGTAGCTACAAAGAGGAATTGGAAGTTATTTTCCAGGGATAATCCTTGTGTTTCTCCCCTTAGAAGCTCAACATCCTTGAGAACATGGGTTCCCGCTACGCAACAGAATTTTATGAGTTGGAGAAGATTGGAAGTGGAGAATTTGGGGCGGTGTTTAAATGTGTGAAGAGACTAGATGGCTGCCTATATGCCATTAAACGGCTGAAGAGACCATTGTCTGGCTCAGTGGATGAGTGAGTGTCAACTCTCATAAATGATGAATAACCAGGCCAGTTGTCGTTGTTGCCTGAACTGACAGCAGCACGTACTCGCACATCCGCATCATGATGGTTAGCTGTCATTGGCTTTGAGATCTGATTCTTTAGGCCCCATTTTTTTTTAAAGTGTGCTGGCATTGTGGGGGTGGGGGGGAGAAGATTTGAGAATTATCCCAGGAACAAAAGGGTTGATGTATGAGAAGTATTTATTGGCCCTCTGCCTTGTGGACTTTACAGGTTGGGGGGGGGGGGGGTTCTCATTGAAACCTATTGAAAAGTCTAGATAGTGGAGGTGGAGCGGATGTTTCTGTAGAACACTAGAGCAGAGTGCAGACCTTTCAGTCAGTGATATGTCAACCTTTTAACCTATTTAATTAAAATTAACTCTTCCTTTTTGTATCAACCATCTTCATATCTAAGAGCTTCTTAAATATCCCTAATGAATTTGCCTCTGCCACCAGTGTGGCAGCGTGTTCCATGCATCCAACAAATTTAAAAAAAAACACTATTTCTTTTCCTTCCTTCCCCTCCTCCCCCCCCCCCCCCATGCTTCAATTTCCTTAAAATTATGCTCATGAATTGGCCACTGCCTCCTTAGGGAAAGGGTTTGGCAGTCTACTTGAGCAGCACATTTTGTCATTGTATACCTCTCTATCAAATTTATTACCACTTTCTCAAACTAGAAGTCCTAGTTTGTTCAACCTCTTCTCATAAGATATGCCCTCCAATCCAGGCTGCATCCTGGTAAATCTCCTCTTGGAACAGAGTTGGGGAGGAATTACTTTAGCCAGGGGGTGGTGAATTTGTGGAATTCACTGCCCCAGATAACTGGATGCCAAGTCATTGGGTATATTTAAAATGGAGGTTGATGGGTTATTGATAAGGGCATCAAAGATTAAGAGGAGAAGGTAGGAGAATGGGTTGAGAAGGATAATAGAGGGATTATTGAATGGCAGAATGGATTCTGGACTGAATGGCTTAGTTCTACTATAATTTTATGGTCTTGTGATTGGAGGAATGTCACAAGTGGATTTTGACATGGAATGCTGCCAAGAATGGTGGTAGAGGTAGATGCACTGGGGACATAAGAAACCTTTTTGCCCATAGTTGAATCTTGAGTGAGTTAAAAGGTTGGCACAACATTGTGGCTGAAGAGCTTGTACTGTTCAATGTTTTATATTCTATGTACCTTGGGAAGCTCTGTCAGTTTAGTTCTTTGTAATAGTGCAGAATACTAAACCTGCTGAACTGTAGTTAATATCACTAACTTGGATAACTGGAGAAATAAAATTAAGTGTAGTGCTTGAGACATAATGCTAGTTGGACAACTTTGGAAAGAGAAAAACCATTCCAAGTTAAAGATGTGTTTAGTCTATGTATGCTTATGGTACGTAGTGTAGTGGTTAGCACAGTGCTTTAAAGTACCAGTGACCAGGGTTCAATTCCTGCTAATATGTGAGTTTGTTCTCTCTGTTACCACGTGGGTTTCCTCCAGGTACTTGGGTTTCCTTCCATATTCCAAAGACCTATTGGTTGGTACATTAATTGGTCATTGTGAAGTCCCATGGTTAGGCTAAGATTAAATGGGTCATGCATCTTGAAGGGCCTATTCCATGCTGTGTCTCAAACTATTTGACCATGGATATAGAAGCAGAATTGTGCCATTCAGCCCATCAAGACTATCTATTATCCCTCTATCAGATCTATTATTCCTGTCAACCCAATTCTCCTGCCCTCCCCCTGTAACCTTCTGACTCCCTGATTAATCAAAAATCTCAACTGCCTTAAATATACCATGACCTTTTCTACACAGCCGTCTGGCAGGGAATTCCATGGATTCACTGCTCTTTGGTTAAAGAAGTGTTTCAGAAATTCTGTTTTAATTTCCTGTAAATGCCTGCAAGAAATTGAGTTTCAAGGTAATGTGACATTTACTTTGATTTTCAGCACTAGCAAGTTTGTGCATTAGTGGTAGTCAAGGTGGGGAGGAGGAGAGCTAAAGCTAGTTTTCTTTGAGAGATCCTGGGCTGAGCTGTCACTTTTTCTTCACAGATGCTGCCTGACCTGAGTGTTCCCAACAGTTTATTTCAGACTATAGCATCAGCAGTTCTTTGATTTTGTAGGAGTGTATACACAAGCTTGATCAGTACAAGATTATTAGTGTTGATTTTGGTACCTGTCTTCCCTCTAGCCAGCACTTAATGTAACACATTCTATCACTCATGCTGTGTGCTGATGGCATTGTGGAGTTGTGCACTACAGCCCAGAAATGGGCCCTTTGACCCATCCAGTCCATGCTGGCCTGATCCGGCTAGTCCCATCTAATTGAACCCGCACTTGTGCTGGCAACTCATTCCACACTCTTACCATCCTCTCAGTGATGAAGATCCCTCTGAGGTGCCCTTAAATATACACCTTTCACCCTAAACCTGTGATCTGTAGTTAGAAACGTAGAAACATAGAAAATGGGTGCAGGAGTAAGCCATTTGGCCCTTCGAGCCTGCACCGCCATTCAGTATGATCATGGCTGATCATCCAACTCGGAACCCTGTACCTGCTTTCTCTCCATACCCCCTGATCCCTTTAGCCACAAGGGCCATTATCTAACTCCCTCTTAAATATAGCCAATGAACGGGCCTCAACTGTTTCCTGTGGCAGAGAATTCCACAGATTCACCACTCTCTGTGTGAAGTTTTTCTTCATCTCGGTCCTAAAAGGCTTCCCCTTTATCCTTAAACTGTGACCCCTCGTTCTGGACTTCCCCAACATTGGAAATAATCTTCCTGCATTTATCCTGTCCAATCCCTTTAGAATTTTATACGTTTCAATAAGATCCCCCCTCAATCTTCTAAATTCCAGTGAGTGTAAGCCTAGTTGATCCAGTCTTTCTTCATATGAAAGTCCTGCCATCCCAGGAATCAATCTGGTGGACCTTCTCTATACTCCTTGTATGAGAAGGTTCACCAGATTGATAGTTCTAGGCTCACCCTACATGGGGGATGAGGGGAGCCTGCAAGCCTACACCTATCTATACTCAAAATTCTTATCCTTCCATAAGATCATCCCTTGCCTTCCAGGGCTCGAGATCTAAGCCTAACCTATCCAGCAGTTCCCTGTAACTCGAGTCCTGGGTACATCTGTAACTTTTCACTGCAGTAAGCTGATTACCCGTGTGAGTGGCAACACACTCCGTTGCTGCTAGTCTCTTTACTCCAGGTGAACTGAGCCAACCCCATCCGTTATCATGGCTGTTCGTTCCACAGGCAGTCTGCGCTCCGCGAGGTGTATGCACATGCTGTACTAGGACATCATCCCCATGTGGTGCGCTACTATTCAGCCTGGGCGGAGGACGACCACATGCTGATTCAGAACGAGTATTGTAACGGTAAGGACTGCCTGTCAGCAAGGTAACACTGGACTCGGGAGCGCTAACAGAGCCTGAGCAACAGGAGCTTATGGATTATGAACAGGCTACATAACAGCACAGTTAAGGGTGCAGAGGGGTTGCTGCCTGGATTAGAGAGCATGCCTTGTGAAAATAGGTTGAGAAAGCTAGGGCTTTCACTTTGCAGTGAAGGAGGATGAGAAGTGACTTGATAGTATACAAGATAAGAGATGTAGATCAAGTTGATAGCCAGACATTATTTTTTTCCCCCCCAGGGCTGAAACGGCTAATGCCAAGGGCATAATTTTAAGGAGATTGGAGGAAAGCTTAGGTGGGATGTTGGAGGTTTTTTCTGTGATGGGTGTCTGGAATTCTCTGCCAGGTATGATGGGGAGAGGCAGATACCTTAGAGGCATTTAAGAGATTTGTAGATAAGCACGTGCATGATATAAAACTGGAGGACTGTGTGGGAGGGAAGAGTTAGATTGATCTGAGAGTCAGTTAAATGTTTGGCATAATAGCGTGGGCTGAAGGACCTGTGCTGCGGTGTTCTATTCTCCAATATATTAATTTCTATGCTTCTACCACTTCCCTGGTAGCATGTTCCAAGAACTGTATGTGTGCATTGCCTCCAAGTCTCCTCTACACTTTCTCTCTCCCTAGAGTAATGACCTCCAGTATTTGACAGTCTCTCTCTGCAAGATGAATGTCTATCCCATGTACCTGCCTCAATCTGTACATACCCTTGTCAGGTTGCCCCTCAGACACCAACACTCCAGAGAAAGAAACTCAAGTTTGACCAGCCTTTTGATCCTACTACTCCCTAATCCAGGCAACATCGTAGTGAACCTTTTCTGCATTATCTCCAAAGGCTCCCTTTCTTGTAAAGGGGTGGCCAGAACTGCACACATACTGCAAAGGCAGCCTAAACAATTTAGTGTAGCTGGAATGATTTCCCTGCATTATACTCAACACCCGGACTGAAGGTAAGCATAGATATGAGATTCTGAAGATGCTGGCAATCTTGAGCAACATATAAAATGCTGAAGGAACGGCAAGTCAGGCAGCATCTGAGGAGAATATGCAGTTGATATTTTGGGTCCAAGTGAAGGCAGTCAGTGGGATATTGAACTGTTAGACATTTGGGCAGAGAAATAGCAGATTGAGTTTAATCCAGATTGTAGGTGTTGCACTTGGGGAGTGCAAATACAGAGAACGCATACATGGCGGGACCTGGCAAGTCAGGCAGCATCTGAGGAGAATATGCAGTTGATATTTTGGGTCCAAGTGAAGGGTCTCAACCTGAAACATTGACTGTTTCCTTCCACAGATGCTGCCTGGCTTGCTGAGCTCCTCCAGCATTTTGTATCTGAAGCATATTAAATGCTGCCTTTAACACTCTGTTCATTTGCATTGTCACTGAGGGAGCTGTGAGCTAGCACACTGAGACCTTTCTGTACATCAGTGCCCCTAAAGGTCCTGCCATGTACGCGTTCTCTGTATTTGCGCTCCCCAAGTGCAAAACCTACAATCTGGATTAAACTCAATCTGCTATTTCTCTGCCCAAATGTCTAACAGTTCAATATCCCACTGTCCCCATGACACCCTCATCTACAACTCCGCCAGTATTTATTTTGTCATTTACAGACTTAATCAGACCATCTACATTTCCATCCAAACGTATGTCAGACACTGATCCCTGCAGAACACTACCCACGCCAACAATCCGTCACTACCTTCACCTTCTCTAGGCAAGCCAGGTTTGAATCTGGCTGACTGAATCATGGTGGATCTGATGTGCCTTAAACTTCCCAGAACTCTGATATTTCACGTTTTTCAGGATCTCCGTTGCCTTGTGATTGGTTAGGAAATAAGTGAGTGGATTTTGAAGTGTTTACACTTACTGCAATTTGTCAGACAACTTTCCTGTAATATCTGCAAACTAGGCACTACTTCAGTGCTACCTTTGTTTGGGTGGTGGGGGGGGGGTGTCCTTTATTCTAGTGGTTCCCAACATGGGGTCCACAAACCCCTTTCTTAATGGTCCATGGCATAAGGGTTGGGAACCCCTGCTCTAATCAGAAGGGACAGTGTGGTTAGTTTGTCCCTCTACTTGGCACTGACCTGCTTGAAACTTGCACATTAGGTTGTACCACAGGTTTACTTCCTTGTGGGGACTTTATCCTGTGGCTGATGTTGCTGCTTGATGGAGGCATGTCCATCAGGAAGAATGAAATGTCTGGGACGGAGCTGAAGCATCACACCGGGTGTGGTTTGTTTTCGGGGGTTAGGGTTGTTCCCACTCCGAATCGGCACTCACATGTTGTTTGGTTTCAGGGGGCAGTCTGGCAGACACACTGATGGGGAACTTGCTGGAGGGGATACTGCTGACTGAGGGAGAGCTGAAGGAGATCCTATTGCAAGTGTCAATGGGGCTGAAGTACATTCACAACTCCAGTCTGGTTCACATGGATGTCAAGCCAAGTGAGTACCATGTTTGATTACCTGACATCCATTCACACGATGTTGGAACAATACAGGCCCTTCAGCCTGTGATCTTTTGCTGACCTTTTAACCTACTCTAACATCAGTCTCAACTCTTCCCTCCTACATAGTGCTCCATTTTCTAATAGTACATGGACCTTTACAGACCTTTTGGACCATAATGTTGTGCCAACCTCATGGTAACTCTAATGCAGTTCTCTTTAGTCCGTGAGAAAAGATGACATAATGATACTGGACTAGTAATCAAGTGGCCACAATCGAACATGGCGAACTAGACACGGGTCGGCCATCTGGCCCGTTGAGCCTGCTCTGCTATTCAATATCATGTCTGATCTGGCTATGAGCCCAAATTCACCCACCTGCCTTTTTCCCCCATACCCCTTGATTCCCTGCTATGTAAAATACATCTGGCTTTAATGGGGTAGCTTCTACCTCTTCCCTGGGCAGAGAATACCACTCATGCCATGAAATGTTATGGTGACAGCACATGGGAAGATAATCTTTAAGTTACAATAAAGTAAAATAGTGAGGTAGTGTTCTTTGACTGTTCAGGAATCTGAAGGTAGAGGGAACAAAGTGGTTCGTGAAACAACTTCAAGCTCCTGTACCTTCTCCCTGATGGTAGTAATGAGAAGAGGGTATATCCTGGATGATGCCCTTTAATAGTGGATGGCACCACCATTTGAAGATGCACATTGGGAACCATGTTCCTCTACATTTATTTGAGTGTGTCAGTACTGCTGTCACAAAACAACACACTTCCATTAGACAGGAAACGAGATTCTGAAATGAGTTGGACTTGGTGGCTGACGGGTGTTTCTGCACTCTGGGACGGACTCTGATCACTCCCGTGACTGATTATTATTTCTGTTAATGACCTCTCAGTTGAGGGAGGCTATCAACCAGAAACATTGGCTGCTTCCCTTTCCGGAGATGCTGCCTGACCTGAGTAATTCTGATAATTTCTTTGACATTTTAGTGTGGTCCTTCAAACTGGCAACTTTGTCCGTGGGGGGAAAGGTTCACATCACTGCAATTCGAGCCAGGCTGTTGAGAGCCTATATCAGGGCTAATCAGTAATGTCCTATTCCTGCCATAAATTTAGGCAACATCTTTATTTGCCGAAGAGTGACACCTGAAGTGATCGCTGGTACGGAAGAAGAGAGTGACACAGATGAGGAAGGGAGTTTGGTGACCAATGTACTGTACAAACTTGGTAAGTTGCTTCTCCAATCTGAGCTTTTTGAATTTCTAGACCATAAGATGTGAGCAGAATTTCCTATTTCTATGTAATTAAGCCATCAAGTCCACTCTGCCATTCCACTATGCCAAATTAATTGTCCCCTCAACATTCTTCTGCTTTCTCCCAATAACCTCCAGTCTTACTATCAAGAACATTTCCACCTCTTTAAATATACCAGTGACTGGCCTCATCAGTTATCAGTGGCAATTAATTCTACAGATTTGCCACTCTTCATCAGTTCCAAATGGATGTCTTTCTATTCTGAGGCTGTGCCCTTTGGTCCTAGACTGTAGGTAACAAAATGTCATTAGCCACTTTATTTAGGCCCTTCAATGTCTACCAGGATTCAATGAGATTTCCTTCCCCTCTTTCTCCCCTTCCCCTATTCTTGTAAACTCCAGGGAGTATAGGTCCAGACCAATCAAATGCTCCTAGGACATTAACCCTTAACCCTTTCATTCCTGGGATCATTCCTTTGAACCTCTTCTGCACCCCCTCATACTTGGAAATGGGGCATAAAACCACTCTCAATACTCAAGTGTAGCCTGGCTAATGGCTTATAAAACCTTTGTGTTACACCCTTGCTTTTATAATATCAGCCCTCTTGAAATGAATGCTAACATTGCGTTAACTCAACCTACAAATTAACCTTTGGGGAATCCTGCACAGGGACTCCTGAGTCCTTTTGCATCTGATTTCTGAATTGGGAAATATTTTACACCTTTAATCCTTCTACCAATGAGCATGACCCAATACTATATCTGCTACTCTGCCCATTCTCCTGATCTAGGTACTTGTGCAGACTCCCTGCTCCCTCACTATCTGCCCCTCTATCTTTGAGCTAGTTTTGTATTGGATTGTGCTTTCTTGTTCTCTTTCCTCCACCTCATCTCCCCACCCCCCACCACCATGTGCTTTATCTCCACCTATCCATCAGCAATGCAGAATCCTAAATACTGTGCTGCTCCAACCTGACTATGCCCATTGTGAAGATAAATACCTGGAGTTCTCGTCCTTTGTTCTGTGAATCTTTGCTGTTTTTAGGGGACCTTGGCCATGTAACATCAATCTCTAATCCACAAGTCGAGGAAGGAGACAGCCGCTTCTTGGCAAATGAAATTTTGCAAGAGGTGAGTGTGCTACTGATGATTATGGAACAGTGGGGTTGCATACCAGTTAGTGCAACATTTTGGGTTTTATTCCTGCCACTGCCTGTAAGTAGTCTCACCATGACCACATGGGTTTACTCCCCGTGCTCTGGATTTCCTCCCACACTCCAAAGACATGCATGGTAAGGGTTAGTAAGTTATGGGCATGCTGTGGAAGCCTGGTGCCACTTGTGGGCTGCTTCCAGCACATCCTTGAACTGTGGTCATTAACAAAAAGAACACATTTCACTGTTTTAATGTACATGTGACATGAGGCTAATTTTTTTTCTTTTATAACCTTGTTTTTGTCTTTTGTTCCTGTTGAAGTTAACGGATCTTGTTCATGTGTTGGATGTGGATGGCTCTTGTTGTCAGTGGGAAGTGGCAGGAAGCTGCTTTCCTGAACTGGTTTTTAAAAATTTCAATTTGTACTGTGTATACACCCCCTTGAGGCACAAGCCAAGAGCACCAAATATTTTGTATATAAAAATGTTAGTCCACTGGTCTGCCAGCTTTGGGGCTACTAACCCTGACTGGTTTTTAATAAATAATAAATTTAATTAGTTACAGAAACAGCAATGCAGAGTCCTCCTATATCTGTGTTTTTATGGGCAGACAGATGGAGGACCTTGGTTGCCCTAAACACCAGCTGATTAATGGGCAGGAAGAATTTGGTTGTGGTGAGGTAGTGTTCATTCTGTTCAGAAATCTGATGGCTGAGGGGAAGAAGCGGTTCCTAAAATGTGGACCTTCAGGCTCCTGTACCCCTCGGATAGTAATGAGGAGGCTGTGTCAAGGTGTGAAGGTTTTAATGATGTTGCATCTTTGTCAAAATCCATGTCCTTGATGCTGGGGAGGATTGTGCCCATGATGGAACTGGCTGAATTTGCAACCCTCTGCAGCTTTTTCCTATCCTGTGCAGTCACCCTTCTATGCTGGGATGATAGCAACATCAGTAATCACTGAATTTATTCTCTTGTATGAAATGAAATACCTAACTTTTGTATTCAGAGACGGTATACTTGGTTTCAGAACCTTTGACAGAATAGAGCCTTGTTCCTGCTGCCTTGTGATGCTGTCCCAGTCCGTGTTTGGACTCTGCAATGAATTGTAATGTTTCTCTGTAGAACAGAGCTCCTTCCCTCTGCCTTCTCCAATCTATGTTGAAAGATTGGAGCGACTGGGCTTGTATACACTGGAACTTAGAAGGATGAGAGGGGATCTGATTGAAACATATCAGATTATTAAGGGATTGGACACGCTGGAGGCAGGAAGCATGTTCCTGCTGATGGGTGAGTCCAGAACTAGAGGCCACAGTTTAAGAATAAGGGGTAGGCCATTTAGAACAGAGATGCAGAAAAACTTTTTCACCCAGAGTGGTGGATATGTGGAATGCTCTGCCCCAGAAGGCAGTGGAAGCAAAGTCTCTGGCTGCATTCAAGAGAGTTAGATAGAGCTTTTATAGATAGTGGGGTCAAGGGATATGGGGAGTGGGCAGGAACAGGGTACTGATTGTGTATGATCAGCCATGATCATAGTGAACAGTGATGCTGGCTAGAAAGGCCGACTAGCCTACTCCTGCACCTACTGTCTATTGTCCATTCAAGATTAATCGGGAGAGATTAACAAGGTTGATCAAGTTAGGCCTTTATTCTTTGGAGCGTAGAAGGTTGTGGGGGGACGATAGAGGTATTTAAAATTATGAGGGGGATAGATAGAGTTGACATGGATAGGCTTTTTCCATTGAGAGTAGGGGAGATTCAAACAAGAGGACCTGAGTTGAGAGTTAGGGGCAAAAGTTTAGGGGTAACACGAGGGGGAACTTCTTTACTCAGGCAGGTTTGATTTTTGTCATTTTTTTTATATTTATTAAAAAAAAATTGGAAGGGTATATGGACAGGAAAGGAATGGAGGGTTATGGGCTGAATGCAGGTTGGTGGGACTAGGTGAGAGTAAGCGTTCAGCATGGACTAGAAGGGCCGAGATGGCCTGCTTCTGTGCTGTTATGGTTATATATTGTGGAAGTTGTAGCAAGGAGAGATTGTAGAAGTTGCAGCAAGGCAAAGGTTAAGCCAATGTCCAGGCAAGGATCGTTTAGATGGTGTGCTGTCAGCCTAGGCAAGTGAGAACTTTGAAGGGCATAGCTTCTCCTTGTACAGCATGGCCAGAGCAGTCCGGTAAACAGAGACAAGATAAAGATGCAAATTAGATTCTAGGGTGACACTTGATTAGTTTGGAATTAAAGCAAGTATTGCTGTTCTTTAATGTGGAAATTCTATTGGTATTATTGTGTGATCATGTTCAAATTCCTTGTATGTACAAAGGTACCAATTGATCAGTATCTGTATATGAATACTATTTGCTTGTTCAAATTTCAGAACAGTTTCGTGTTGGCCAGACTGTTCTTGTGCACAAATAGTGGTTGAGGGAAGAGCTCCAGTCAATCAGCAATGACAAGATCTCATGGTGATAGTTGAGGAGAAAGGAGTGTTCCCTGCTGTTTGTACTGGTGGTGATGGTCACACTCAAATCATAATTGGCTGACACCTTCTCCATTCAAATACTGCAATACAAATGTACCTCATGGTAAATGTTTCAAGGTGATGGCTATCAGGACCATGATTAATTGATGTTGTCTTTTTTTCCTTTTTCCCCCTCCCCTCAGGACTATTCAAACCTGCCCAAGGCTGACATCTTTGCGCTGGGCCTGACCATGGCCCTGGCAGCGGGAGCAGATGAGCTCCCTCGGAATGACATGGCCTGGCACAACATCAGGGAGGGCAACCTGCCTGCCATCCCTCAACAGCTCTCGCACGGGTTTCTCGGCCTCCTCACGGCAAGCAACTTGTCCTCCGTGTTTCAGGGAGGGAGGGGTGAATTTTCTCTAATTGCCTGGGGCTCTGAGAGCAATGAATATAAACTGGCAGTGCTACCCAAACATTTATAGATTAATATTTAATAGGTTTATTATAATCATCACTTGTACAGTGAAGGAAACTGTTTTAAACACGTGGCATGGTACAAGCTCTTCAGTGCACAATGTGGTACTGACCTTTAACTTCAAGATCTAACCCTTCCTTCCTACATTTGTTTGCCTATTACACCTCTGGTGTTCAGGGCATCAATGAAGGTCCTCCACCTCTGGTGTTGCAAGTTTCCTTCATTGTCAGTAGCCCAGTTTTCACTATTGTCAGTCATGCATGTCTCGGGAATACTGTCACACTCAGATGTAGAAAGATTCTTCCTTGCCGTTTCCATAACAATTTTGTTTTGCCAGTCAGGGTTTTCGGCCTTAAGCCGAAAACCTCTTAATCTGGAGGACTGATGAACTAATCTTGGTCTGACTTCTACCCTTTGATCTATTTGGCATGGGCGACCCTACCAAGAGCCAAAGCATAAAGCCCTGACCCATAGCTCTGGGTTATTCAGGCACACAAGCCTCCAAATAAGTTTGTGGTCCTCTCGGAGGTCCCACTGACATGGCCCTTTTTTATTTGCATAATTTGTTCTCTACCTGGTTTTGAATGTCTTTTTATCCCATGTAGACTTCAGCTACATGAGGGTGAGATGGCCTTCTGCCCCTTCCACTTCTTGCTTGCTGTTGGAGGCTTCTGAGAATGACAGTCACTCACAGAATGACAAATTGTAGTGCTGTTAAGTGGCCACACCACTCTTCGCCGCCTGGCCATGGGGCTGCAGTGCCAACATTACCCATTGTCCCAGTGTTCTCCCCACTATAGGGTGGTGGTTGGCACCACCATTCTACTCTCCTCAAACCTTTTCACTCCTGTAGTTCAAATATTTTTATTTGTCTTCAGAGTATGTGATCACCCTTCCAGTCGGTCTCCACATTCGTATAGCCTTGTGTACCTTTCTCTGCAATTGGGCATCAAAACTTCCACCTTTAGCAAGAAGGTTAACTGTCCATGGTGTTCATTTGCTAAATTACTTGCTGTACCTGCATGATAGCACTTTGTTTCAAACACTGAGGTGCCCAGAACCCTCAACATGTATAGTTTCATTGAAGCAAAATCTACCAGTGTGGATGAGCTGGAGTCTCCTCACCTTGCATAGCATTTAACAGCTTGACCATCTATCTTCAGTTTTGTCCTCAACTTGCTAACACAACTGCCTCTATGACCAAGTTTAAATACAATGCTCTGTTTCATCAGGTTTCGTAGACTGCGATTAGCTGAGCTGCAACTTTACTGTTATACTTTGGGGAGTGTTGGCACGTAGTCAAGTGGTTAAGGCGTTGGTCTAGTGATCTGAAGGTCGCTAGTTCTAGCCTTGGCTGAGGCTGCATCTGTGTCCTTGACAAGACACTTAACCACACATTGCTCTGTGATGACACAAGTGCCAAGCTGTATGGGTCCTAATGCCCTTCTCTTGGACAACATCAGTGCTGTGGAGTGGGGAGACTTGCAGCATAGGCAACTGCCAGTCTTCATACAACCTTGCCCAGGCTTGCACCCTGGAAACTTTCCAAGGTGCAAAAATCCATGGTCTATCGAGACTAACGGAGGCCTACTACTACTATATTTTGGGGGTGGGGGGAGATGGTCTTGGTGATTGAAGAGAAGTATAGTGGTGGGAGGAATGTCAGGCAAGTTTCTTTAGTGGTAGGTTCATGGAATGCACTTCCAGGTTAGTGGTTGTGGTAGATATAGAAGGGATATTATAGGCTCTTAGAGGCACATGGATTTTTTTTTAAATGGCTCTTTGAGGGGAAGGTTGGATTGATCATGGAGTAGTTTAAAAGGTTAGCACAACGTTGTGGGCTGAAGGGCCTATACTGTGCCACCTATAGATAACATCTGTAAATAAGCGAGTTTTTTGGTCTAGGCCACCATGCTGACATTACTTGCCTTATATACACCTGTACAGTAACCTTCCATGTGCCATCCCTTTGAATGGGAATTAAATAGACCACATCTACCAGTCTTCCTTTATCCACCCTTGTATCCTCAAACAAATTCCAATATTTGCCTAACATTGTTCTTTTTCCCTGAAACTGAGGACGGTTGTAAGGGGCTGTTTTGTTACTGAGATATAGGTGGGTATTTTAATGGTGAGTGTATTTAGTGTAGACCCGTGAATAGAATGGGAAGTGAGTGTTCCCTTCTGTCTGTGGCTTATCAATTGGCTTTGTTCTCAAAATATTAGTTTAGTCTCTTTGACTAGAAATGTTGGGTGTGTTCATGGACAGATCAAAAATCTGATAATGTAGGGAAAGTTTTCCCTAAAATGTTGAGTGCATCTTTAGGTTCCTATGCCTCTGGTAGTAATGAGAAAAGGGCATGCCCCTGACCGTGAGGGTCCTTGGGATGGATATTGTAGGGAAAGGTTGAGTAGATTAGGACTCTATCAAATGTCCCCTCAACCTCTGCTCCAGGGAATAGAGGTATACAAAATTGAGTAGCCTAGATGGGGTAAATGTGAGTAGGCCTTTCCACTGAGGGTGGGTGAGACTAGATCAAGAGATGGATTAAGGATGTATCTAAGGGGATCTTCACTTAGACTGGTGAAGTTGCCAGTGGAAGTGGTGGATGCAGGTTTGATTTCAACACTTGAGAAATGTAGATCAGTGGTATGGAGGTTTATAATGCATGTCAGTGGGACTAGGTAGAATATTTTGGCATGGACTACATGGGCTGAAGGGCCAGTTTCTGTGCTGTAGTGCTGACTGTATGTTGCCTGCTAGAGGCAGTCTTTGGGAGGTTTGTGCCCATGATGGAGCTGGCTGAGTTTACAACCTGTAACCGGATGGACAGAAGACAGTACACTAAATTAAAGTTGCAATTTTAGTTATTAATCTAAGATTGTTTTAACTTTCAACAGCTGTATGGACATTAATCTCCTTCCACCTGTGTCCTAATGAGTGTTCTTTCCCAAAGCAGCAACTAATCAACCCAGATCCCGTGGAACGACCCTCTTCCGCTGCCCTCACCCGGCACCCTGTTCTCCGGAGGAATTCCAGCAAGGTGGCTTCACAGCTCCGAAAAGAGCTCAATGTGGAACGTTTCCGGACAGCAATGTTGGAGAGGTATTGGACTTAAGTTTCAGTAACTTCAGATGAGCAAGTGTCAGTGTAGGTGAAAGTCTAGAATTGACTCTCCTCTTGCATCTCTGAACACAATACCATTCAGGCCATCAGGCTTCTGCTGTACATAAACATTCACCATATAACATGCTCCTTCCTCTTTCTCCTTGAACTCATCTAAGTTGCCCATCTGATTTTTAGAAAAGAACACCTGGGGAACAGGAAATGGGTCCTTAATGAATACTTTGCCTCATTTAGCAGTAAGTACCTTGATGCTTGTGAGGATGGTGTAAAGTGGGGTGGTATGGAAGGACCTGTGAATATTAAGAGGATGTGCTGGAACTCTGGGGAAAAACATTAGGATAGTTAAGTCTCTTGGGCCAGACATTGTATTCCAGGTTGCAATGGCAAGTGGGGATGGGATTAGTGTGCCTTTTTGTGATTACCTTTGCATTCTCTGGCCACAGTAGTACCAGAAGATTGGGGGATGGTAATTGTTCTAGAAATTGAGTGAAATTATCCTGGGAATTGTAGACCAGTGAGTTAAAGCTCAATGGTGGGCACATTATTAGAGAAGATTCTTAGACAAGATTTAGTATTTGGAGAAGCATAGTCTTAATTAGGGATAGCATGGCTTTGAGGGGCAGGTCATGCTTCACTAGCATGATTGAATTGAGGATAAAGCACATTGCAGGTGGAGCAGTGGATGTGGTGTATGTGGATATATGGGCATTTGACAGGGTTCCCTATGGTAGGCTCAGTCAAAGTCAAGAGGCATGGGCTCTAGGGAACTTGGCTGTGTGGATTCAGCATTGGCTTGCCTACAGAAGGCAGGATGGTGGTTAATGAAGAATATTCTACCTGGAGGCCAGGGACCAGTGATGTTCTACAGGGGATCTGTTCTGGGATCCATATTCTTTGTCATTTTTAATGACTTGGATGAGGAAGTGCAGGGGTGGGTTAGTAAAGTCTGCCGATGATAAAGGTTGGTGATGTTGGGAATAGTGTATTGCTAAGTTTGCAGATGATACTAAGATTGGTGGAGGGGCAGGTAGGATGCAGAAGGACTTGGACTAGGAGAATGGGCAAGAAATTGGCAAATAAAATAGGGAAATTGGAACATACATGGTCATGCACTTTAGAAATGTGCAGACTAATTTCTAAATGGGGGATAAAATCAAAAAATCTGAGATGCAAAGGGACTTGGGAGTTTAACTTGCAGATTGAGCCGATGAAGGCAAATGTAATAGCATACATTTAAAGAGGTATAGAATACAAAAGCAAGGATGTGATGCTGAGACTTTATATGAAGCTGGTGAGGCTTCAAGAGTTTTGTGAACAGTCATGAGGCCCCTCTTCTTGGAAGAGATGTGCTGGCATTGGAGAGGGCCCAGAGGAGGTTCACAAGGATGATTCCAGGAATAAAACGGTTATCATATGAAGAACATTTGATGGTTCTGGGTCTGTACTTGGTGGATCTCATTAAATATTGAAAGGCCTAGACAGATGTGGAAAAGATGTTTCTCCCATTGTGTGAGAGTCTAGGACATGAGGGCACCTGGGGGGGGGGGGGAGATTCCCCTTCAAAACGTGTTTATTTAAAAAAAAATGAATAAAAAAAATTCTTTAGCTAAAGGGTGGTGAATTTGTTGCCATATGCAGCTGTGGAGGCCAGGTCATTGGGTGTACTTAAGGCAGAGAATGATAGGTTCTTGATTGGACAGTGTCAAAGGTTATGGGAAGAAGGCTGGAACTGGGGTTGAGGAGAATATGGAGGGAGAAAGATCAGCCGTGATTGAATAGCAGAGCAGACTCAGTAGGCCAGATGGCCTAATTCTGCTCCTGTCTTGTGGTCTTGAGTTGCACTTGCAGTTGGTTGACCCACTCTTGGGCAGTGAACCTTGTAGAGGAAGTGCACTGGTGTACAGTGCTCCAATGTTTGTCAGTCTCTGCTTTTTAGAACTGCCAATGTTGAACTCTGACCTGCTTGGGCAGCTGGAGCAGTTAGGCTGTATCTGGGGTTAAGCAGAGTTAACCCTAATAGATTGTGGGGGGAAAAGGACAATGGGATTTGTCTCTGGTCAGGTTTGGAAAATGCTTTCCTGGATTTGTCCTCCAGCTTGATTCTAACACTTGCACTAGAAGTCTGAGATAGCTGGAGTCAGTGTTGCCTCCCAGTGTTCACTCAGCAGAAGGCAGTCTACATTGTAGACTGCTGCAACAGGTCTCGGGTTTTGTACTTTATTTCTGTATGACTATTTTACTGCATCTTGTATGATATACTGTTAATGCTGTGTGCAACAGTTTTGCACCTTGGCTCTGGAGGATCACTGTTTCATTTGGGTGTACTTGTGTATGATTGAAGGACAATTTAACTCGAATAGTATAGCAGTTAAGGCCCTTCAGCCTGCTGTGCTGACTCAATTTAATTTTTCCCTCCCAACATAGTTCATTTTTTTTTCTATCATCCATGTGCCTTTCCAAGAGCTGTTGAACCCCTGATGTATCTGCTTCTACCACCACCCCTAGTAATGTATTCCACAAACTGGCCACTCTGTCATTATTTTTTTAAAAAACTTGCTTCTGATAATCTCCTGTACTGCCTTCCAATCACCTTAAAATTATCTCCCCCGGGATAGTCTCTGACTATCCACTATCTGTGTCTCTATCTTGTACAGCTCTATGAAGTCACCTCTCATTCTCTTTGCTCAAAGGAGATGAGCCCTAGTTTACTCAACTTATCGTCATAAGACATGCTCTCTGATCCTGGTAAATCTACTCTGCACCCTCTAAAGCTTCCTGTGAGTCGACCAGAACTGAACACAACTTGCACAACTTTTCTGACTACTTGAAGGGTTGGGTGTGATTCCTTAGAAGTTTTTGTACAGACACATACTTTATTGATCCCGAGGGAAATTGGATTTCATTACAGCAGCACCAACCAAGAGTAGTGTAGAAATATAGCAATATAAAACCATAAATTAAATAATAAGTTAACCATGCCAAGTGGAAATAAGTCCAGGACCAAACTATTGGCTCAGGGTGTCTGACTCTCTGAGGGAGGAGTTGTAAAGTTTGATGGCCACAGGCAGGAATGACTTCCTACATATCTTGCTCTCATAATGGATTTATATGTCGTCAGTATTTTTACCAAATACACAAGGTGATCTGCGTTTTCCTCGCCCTGTTTCTCAGGCTTAGTTCTGCTTTTCTCCCCTACTGCATTTAGGGAATTGATGAAGGCAAGACTCTCGCAGGGCTTTCTGCAGTCTGAGGTTAAACCGCTGCATGCAGGGAAGAGGCCAGTCCTCCCAGAGAACAGTCGAAGGATGGTAGGGTGCAGAACCAGCCGCTCAATAAGCTTCAACTGTGGTGGATACTGATGGCCATTTCTGTCTGGCCAAGATGCACAGCTGTTGTGCAGTGATACTCTTTTAAATTCAACACTGTTTCTCTGTAAATGTTGCTTTTAAATCCTTGTTTCTAATCTGAAATGTTTCTAATCTGCCAGAGGTGGCTATGTCAAGGTGCACAGTATTGGGCAGATGGAGCTACTTAACCCTGTAGAAGTGACCTGCAGCAAGTCACTTCTTGGGCCTTGCTCTGGAGGGTAGAGGAGGCATTAGACCTGTTAGCAATGAACTGCTCCACTATGAATGTCCATTGCTTGGGTGCAGGCTTGATCTGAGTTTGCTTGTAAGTGTTTTGTCACCTTGTGGGACTTTCCAGTATCTGAGAGTACACAGCAGGTCTGAGCTGTTTTAAAAGGACACTCAACCTCTGTCCAGTGAGTATAATAAACTGGGGAGAATTTTCTCTGAGCTGACTGCTGTTTGAAAATGTTTTTATCTATTTAATTTTAATGGACTGAATTAGCAGAGAATTCAATGTCAATTAAAGTTTTAATTTTCATATGGCTACTAGTGCTTTTTTAGTTCCATCTTTGCCTCCAGGAAATTCCTAGAGCAGTTCACCTATTTGACTGCAGTGGGACCTGCTGGGATTCTGTCACTGTTCCCATCAGGAAGAGAGTGCAGAGGCCTCAGGGCATAACACATCACCAGGTTCAGGAATATTTGTGACCCCCCCCCCCCCCCCCATCATCAGGCTCCTGAATTGGAGGAGATAACTCATCCCAAAACACACATAATTTCACCATCTACAGAGTACTCAAATAGTTTTTTTTCTTTCAAAAGGATCTAGTGCTTTCCCAGCATATATGATGAATAAACTCTTCTTGGGCTTCCAGCAGGTACAGGTATCGATTATAATTGAAATTTTGATGACAAACTCCATCTTTCCTAATGAAGATGGAGTAGTTTGTCATCAATGTTGATTATAATCAATGCCTGTACTTGGCTGGAAGCCCAAGAGTTTGATTCATTCATGTTCTTTGTTCATTAGAACAGAACAGCAGGGGAACAGGCCCCTCAGCCCACAATATTGTTGAACCAGTGGAAAAAGTAGATCAAAAACTAATCCCACCTGCCTGCACTACATCCCTATCCCTCCATCTTCCTCATTTGTCAGCCTATCTAAATGTCTCTAAGGCCTCTGTGTTTGCCTCTACCACCATATTAGGCAGCACATTCCAGCCATCCACAACTGAGTTTGTCTAATTAAATTACCCCTCGCATTCCCCTTGAACCTACCCTCTCCCCCACCCTGCCCCCATTCATCCCTTCTGGTATTAAACATTTCAACCCTGGTAAACAGATGCACTCTCCACTCTGCTTCTCAATCTTGTAAACTATCTGATCACCCCTCAGCTTCTGCTGCTCCAGAGGAAACACCCCAAGTTTATCCAGACTCATGATGGCAGCATTCTGGTAAACCCCTTCTGCACCCTCTCTAAAGCCTCAACATCCTTCCTATAGTGGGGCAACCAGAACTCTATGATAAAGTTGCAACATAGCCTTTTGCACTCAATGCCTTGACTAATAAAAGCAAGCATTACATTAGACTCCTTAACCAACCTATCGACCTGTGCAGCTACTTTCAAAGAGTTATGAACTTGGACCACAAGATCTCTCTGCTTAACAATACTCGAGGGTCTTGCCAGTTTAACTCCATCTGCCATTTCTCTGCCCATATCTGCAACTGATCTATAATATGCTGTATATGCTACACCATCCACAAACTTGTTAACACACCTATCAATATTTTCATACAGGTCATTTATATACATCACAAACAGTAGAGGTCCCTGCGGAACACCATTAATTACCAACCTTGAGCTCACAAGTCCCTTTGACCACTAATGTCTTCTATGCGCAAAGCCAGTTCTGAATCCAAACAGTTGGTTTTTGCTGTGGACCCATGCATCTTAATCTTGTGGATTACCCTCCCATGAGGGACTTTGTCAAATGCCTTAGTAAAATCCATGTAGGCAACATGCACTACTCTACCTTCATCAATCTCCCTTGCTATCTTGTCAAAAAACACAATCAGGCTGGTAAAACACAACATGCCCCACACAAAGCTATGGTGGCTCTCTCTAATTAGGCCATGGGTTACCAAAGGTTCATGTATTGTATCCTATCCTGAACTTTCTCCAGCAAGTCCCCTACAATAGCATGAGGCTCACTATCTATAGTTTCCTGCTCCCCTTAAAAATAGGTACATTAGCCACTCGCCAGTCCTCTGGGACCTCACCTTTGCCTAGAGAGGACATGGAGATACTGGTCAAGGCCCCAGTAGTCTTGTCTCTTGCCTCCTTCAATAACTTGGGTTAAATTCCATTGGGCCCTGTGTACTTATCCAACTTAATATTCATTAGGAAACCCAACACTTCCTCCTCCATAACCTCTAAATGCCTCATGACCTCATGCACTGACCCTTCAGGTCCTTTTCCTTGATAAATACTAAAGTAAAAATCCTGCCTCCAAGCAAATGTTTGTTTTTTTTTCCTCAAGTGGGCCTACCCTCTCCCTAGTTGTCTTGCTCTTTTATTTTTTTTTATATACATGCACACCTTGGGATTCACCTTTAATCCTCCTGGCTTTAATTCCTTGAGTTATTTTCTGGCTTTGTTATAATTCTCACAAGCTCCATTTGATCCCAACTTCCAAAGCTTTACATTCCTTTATCATCTTGACTAAATTCATCACCTCTCTGGACATCCAAGTTTGGTTGATCTTCTGTCCCTATCCTATACTTTGTGCAATTGATTCTTGAACACCCTTCATATACATGTCTGACGTGGACTTGCCAGAAAAAGTTCCTAATTAACTCTCCATAGTTCCTGCCAAATATCGTTGTAATTTAACACACACCTGTGAGGACCATACCTTTTGTGTCTAAAACTATCCTGAAAGTTGAATTTTGATCACTGTTCGCTAAACTACTCGTCCACGAGTCAATCACCTGGCCAGGCTCATTACCCAACACAAAGTCCAGTATTGCCCCCTCTCGTCAGACAGCTTACATTGATTCAAGAAATCAATGTAGTGGGTAAAGCAGTGGATGGTGTCTATATGGACTTCAGAAAGGCCTTTGACAAGGTTCCGCACGGAAGGTTAGTTAGGAAGGTTCAATTGTCAGGTATTAATATTGAAGTAGTAAAATGGATTCAACAGTGGCTGGATGGGAGATGCCAGAGAGTAGTGGTGGATAACTGTTTGACAGGTTGGAGGCCAGTGACTAGTGGTGTGGCTCAGGGATCTGTATTGAGTTCTAGTTATTTGTCATATACATTAATGATCTGGATGATGGGGTGGTAAATTGGATTAGTAAGTATGCGGATGATACTAAGATAGGTGGAGTTGTGGATAATGAAGTAGGTTTTCAAAGCTTCCAGAGAGATTTAGGCCAGTTAGTAGAGTGGGCTGAATGATGGCAGATGGAGTTTAATGCTGATAAGTGTGAGGTGCTACACTTTAGTAGGAATAATCCAAGTAGGACATGCATGGTAAATGGTAGGGCATTGAAGAATGCAGTAGAACAGAGTGATCTAGGAATAATGGTGCATAGTTCCCTGAAGGTGGAATCTCATGTGGATAGGGTGGTGAAGAAAGCTCTTGGTACGCTGGCCTTTATAAATCAGAGCATTGAGTAAAGGAGTTGGGATGTAATGTTAAAATTGTACAAGGCATTGGTAAGGCTGAATTTGGAGTATTGTGTACAGTTCTGGTCACTGAATTATAGGAAAGATGTGAACAAAATAGAGAGAGTACAGAGAAGATTTACTAGAATGTTACCTGGGTTTCAGCACCTAAGTTACAGAGAAAGGTTGAACAAGTTAGGTCTTTATTCTTTGGAGTGTAGAAGGTTGAGGGGGGACTTGATAGAGGTATTTAAAATTGAGAGGGATAGATAGAGTTGACGTGGATTGGCTTTTTCCATTGAGTAGGGGAGATTCAAACAAGAGGACGTGAATTGAGACTTGGGGGGCAAAAGTTTAAGGGTAACATGAGGGGGAATTTCTTTACTCAGAGTGGTAGCTGTGTGGAATGAGCTTCCAGTAGAAATGGTAGAGGCAGGTTTGGTATTGTCATTTCAAGTAAAATTGAAATAGGTATATGGACAGGAAAGGAATGGAGGGTTATGGGCTGAGTGCAGGTCAGTGGGATTAGGTGAGAGTAAGTGTTCGGCACGGATTAGAAGGGCCAAGATGGCCTGTTTCCGTGCTGTAATTGTTATATGGTTATAAACACTCCTGGATACACTCAACAAATCCTGGCCCAAGTTATTTGTTTTTGTTTGTAAGATGTCTCTTCCACATTACTTGGTCTGTGTGCATTTTTTTAGTTTCTTTATATTTACCGTAAATGTCAAGATCTCGGGGTAGTAGAGGGTGACATGTATAATAAATTTACTTTTAACTTTAAGCTGCAGGACCATTAGAGATGGCCATCTCAAGGATGGTATCAACCAGTAATGCTAAAGTATTGATTCATTGTATTGGCTTCTTTGACATATCTGCCTAATCCCTTACCAGAAATGTCTCCTTAATCACCATTGCATTAAAGGGTACTCAGATTCCTTAATTTCACTGCTGGGATTAAGAACTCACAAAATTTAATGGTTGAGTATGCTAGGGCTTTTCTCTTTGGGGGGGGGGAAGGAGGATGAGGGGTGACTTGGTAGATATGAGATGATGAGGCATAGATCAAGTGGCTAGGAAGAGACTTTTCCCAGTTTGGAGGGCATAATTAATGATTGGAATAAAATATGGAGGGGGGGAAGAGAATGTTAGAAGTAAGAATTTTAGAGTGGTGGGTATGTGGAAAGCCTTGCTAGGGTGGTGGTAGAAGCAGATACATTAGGGGCATTTAAGAAACTCTTAGGCACATAGATGATTTTTAAGGAGGGGAAGGTTTAGATTGGTCTTGGAGTAGGTGTCAAAGTTGGCACAACATTGTAGGCCAATGGAATGCAATGTGGTGTCAAAGTTGGCACAACATTGTAGGCCAATGGAATGCAATGTGTTGTAGGCTTTATGGAGAAAATATCAAAATACAGAAATGTGGCTGGGAATCCCTCATTCCGAGGCAGTTGATGTGAAGATGGAACGTTCAAATGCATTTGGGGAACTTGTAGTAGTGTTAACCATGTGCATGAGAACAGTGAGTTTTGGGCAATAAAGCTGGGTAGACTAGACACGTTCATGGAAAACTACAAAGGCCTATAGTGAATATTCTCAATTGGGACAAAACTAACTTTTGCTCTTTATATCTGAAAAAGAGGTGAATGGATATTGGACTGCTGGAAAATAGCCCTGGAGAGATAGTGATAGGGAAACAAGATCTAATGGACAAAATGAACAAGTATTTTTCATTAGTCTTTGTGGAAGACACCAGCATGTGTTGGGGTAGAAGAGTGTGTAGTTGTTATAACTGAGGAGGTGCTTGGGAAGATGCAAGGTCTGAAGGTAGGTAAGTCAGCTAGACCAGGTGGACTACCTTGTGGTTCAGAAAGGGGCAGAAGAGATTATGGAAGTAAAAGTACAGATATTTCAAGAATGATTCTGGAGGACATTCAAGCATAGTGTGACATTTTTGATTTTTTTTTAAAGAAATGTGGGAGGCAAGACAGGAAATTTTAGGCCTGTCAGTGATTAGTAAGAAGATGGGGTGCATTATTAAGGATGAGGTTTTGGGGTACTTGGAGGCTCATGATAAAATAATCTAAAGTCAGCATGCTTTCCTCGGAAATTTTGCCTGACAAATCCATCGGAATTCTTTGAGGAAATAACAGGCAGGGTAGATGAAGGAGGTAGTGGGTGTTGTTTGCTTGGTTTTTCAGACTTTTGACAAGGTGCTGCACATGATGTTGCAAACAAAATTAGAGCCTATGATATTACAGTAAAGATGCTAACATGGATAGAAGATTGGATTACTGTATTCAGAGATTCATCTTCAAGTCTGAATGAGTGCACCACAGCTGTCAGTGACTTCATTAAAACCTGCATGGATGAGTGTGTGCATATAGAAATCAAGAGCTGTGGATGAACCAGGGGGTTGGTAGTCTGCTGAGGTCTAGATCTGTGGCATTCAGGTCTGGAAACCTAGGTCTGTACAAGACGACCAGGTACAACTTATGGAGGGCTATCTCGAGAATAAAGGAGCACATTTGAATGTGATTGGAGGCGCATCAACTCTGTTAGGGTTTGCAGGCCATTGCTTCCTACAAAGAGAAACCTAACATCATGAATGACTGTGTCACTTCACTCCCAGATGAGCGCAACACATTTTATGCTTGCTTTGAAAGGGGGAAAAAAACTGCAGCTATGCAGATCCCTGCAGCATCCAGTGACTGATCTCTGTCACAGAAGCTAATGTCAGACTGTCTTTCAAGTAGATGAACCCTTGCAGGATGACAGGGCCTGACACAGTACCTGGTAGGGCTCTGAAAACCTGTGCCAACCAACTGGAGAGGGTGTTGAAAGACATTTTCAACCTCACTTCTACGGTTGCTTCAAAAGGACAACAATTATACCAATGTCCAAGAAGAGCAGGGTGAGCTACCTTAATGATTATTGTCCAGTAGCACTTACATCTATGGTGATGTAGTGCTTTGAGAGGCTGGTTATAACTAGAATTCACTCCTGTCTCAGCAAAAATCTGGACCCACTGCAATTTACCTTATGCCACAATAGCTCCACAGTGGATGCTATCTACTGGCTCTTCATGTAGCCTTGGGTGTTACCTTTGTCCAGGAAATACATGTCAGTCCTGTGAGCAGAAGATGACAATCTGTGTGGATCTAGAAGATCATCTCCACCTCACTGACTATCAACACTGGTGCACCTCAGTGATGTGTGCTTGCACACTGCTCTGCTCTACATGCACGACTCTGGGCAAGCACAATTCAACTGTAATCTATAAATTTGCTGTTGCATCAACTACTGTTGGTGGAATTTATGATGAGAAGGTGTACAGGAGCAAAATATAGCAGCTAGTTGAGTGGTGTTGCAGCAACACACTTCCACTCAAATGTCAGTTAGACCGAAGAACTGATTTTAGACATCAGACAGGGTAAGATGAGGTAACACAACCAGTCCTCAGGGGTCAGAAGTGGAAAGAGTGAGCAATTTCAAATGCCTGTATGTCAGTATCTCTGAGGATCTAACCTGGACCCAACATATTGCTGCAGCTCCAAAGAAGGTATGACAGCAGCCATTTTTCATTAGGAGTTTGAGGAGATCTGGTATGAACTTCCCAAAGACACTTGTAAATTTCTACAGATGTACTGTGGAGAGCATTCTAACTGGCTGAATCACCATCTGGGGTGGGGAAGGCTATTGCACAGGATCAAAATAAACTGTAGAATTGTAAACTTAGTCAGCTCTATCATAGGTAGTATCTTGGACCTCTTCAAGAAGCCCTAAAAAGGTGGCATCCATCATTAAGGACACCCATCACCCAGATCATACCTTGTTCTCATTGCAGGAAGGAGGTACAGAAGCATGAAGGCACACATTCAGTGGTTCAGGACAGCTTCTAACCCTTTGCTTTCTGATTTATGAATGGACATTGAACCCATAAACACTACTTCACTGATTTTTATTTCTATTTTTGCACTGATTAAATTTAATATATATTTCTATTCATGTTTTTTCTATTGTATGTTGCATTGTACTGCTGCCACAAAGACAGCAAATCTCATGACATATGCTGGTGCTACTAAATCTGATTCTGAACAAAGGGGACTTTTTCTGGTCGGTGGCCGGTGACTAGCGATGTTCTGCTTGGGTCAGTGTAGGATCTGCTACTTTTTGTGTTATGCAAGTAGAATTGATGGCTTTGTGGCCAAGCTTGTGGACGATACAAAGATAGGTGGAGGGCAGGTAGTGTTGGGACAGCTGGGCATTTGTAGGACTTGACAAATTGGGAGAATGGGCAAAGCAGCAGATGGAATATAGTCTAGGGACGTGAATGACCATGCATTTTTGGCAGAAGGAATAAAGGAGTAAATTAAGAAATTGGAAGTGCAAAAATTAAGCTTCAGCTACAGGTTCAGTCAGTGGTGAGGAAGGCAAATGCAATGTTAGCATTTATTTTGAGAGGACTAAACTATAAAAGCAAAGATGTAATGCTGAGGCTTTAATGGCATTGGTCAGATTGTACTTGGAGTATTGTGAACAGTTTTGAACCCCATATCTAAAAGGATATTTTGGTTTTGGAGAGGGTCCAGAAGAGATTTATGAAAATGATCCCAGGAACAAAAGAGTTAACATATCAAAAGCATCTGATATCTTAAAGCTTACACTTGTTGGGGTTTTGAAGAATGAAGTTTGTGGGGTGGTGGGGGAGGAATCTCATTGAATATTGAAAGGCCTAGATAGAGTGGACACGGAGGATGTTTCTAATAGTGAGTCTTGGACTGGGGGCACAGCCTCAGTATACAAGGACTTCCCTGTGGAACAGATGAGAAATTACTTTAGCCAGTGGGTGGTGAATCTGGAATTCATTGCCACAGATGGCTGTGGAGGTCAAGACACTGATATATTCAAAGCAGTGGTTGTTAGGTTCTTGATTAATAATGGTGTCAAAGGTACAGGGAGAAGGCAGGAGAATGGGGTTCAGAGGAATCTAGCTTTGCTACAGCATGTGAACTGTCTAATGGCTGGAAACAATTTTGTCATCTAAATGGTATTGCCAGTGGGAGGTCAAGCTAGCTTAAGCCAGGGGCAATGATGTCACTTAAACAAGGCAGGAGAAAACTTATGATCTCAGGTTCTTGGATGTTTTGCAGTAAAGGACTTACCTGGAGACGAACTGGAAACAAATGTATTAAAGATTTACTCTTAGAGCATCAGTCAAGGCTATTTGGTAGGGTATGATTTTGCCTTTCTCAATGAGGAAGGGCATGAAGGAATGGAAATATTAAACACTGGCAAAATCATGGCAGGCTGAAATACTTCCCAAGTTGTGCAGCAACAGGGAACTACAGCAACTTACAATTCTTTCTAATCCCTTTGGACAGAGCTATGATGGGTTGCTGGACTCCTTAATGGCAGCGATGAACCACTATGTAGGGTCAGTGACTTTCTGGTCTGTCTGCATTTGCAGACTTCTGAGGGTGGAGGAGAAAACATCCACCATTGTACCCATGTGATGCCTCTGCCACTTCGTACCCTACTTGCAATTGTTTTACTCTTTAATCAACACCCCCCCCCCCATCCATTAAATTTCTCTGCCTTGAAATACTCAGTGGCTGCTTTATTAAGCACAGGAGTGAAACCCAATGTAGTCCTCTGCTGCTGTAGCCCATCCACGTCAAGATTCTTTCAGAGATGCTCTTCTGTGCACCAGTGTTGTAACACGCGGTTGTGAGTTATTGTCACCTTTCTGTTAGCTTGAAAGAGTCTGGCCATTCTCTTCAGGCTTGCCATTAACTGAGGGGTCTGTGGGAACCCTTGCCTATAGACTTTTTTTAATCCAAGAGACTGGTAGTTTCTGAGATACTCAAACTACCCTGTCTGGCACCAACAATCATTCCACAGTCAAAGTCAATTGCAGTTTGGTCTGAACAACTGAACCTCCTAACCATGTCTGTTTTATGCATTGAGTTGCTGCCACATGATTGACCGATAGATATTGGCATTAACTAGGTGTGCCTAATAAAGTGACCACTGGCTTCCATTTCCCTTAAGGTAGAAAATGGCAGTGTTCTGCAACCCACTGTATAAATTGTCTTCCTCGTGGTCAATAGGCTTGTATCAATGGATTGATTAAAAAGCATTACTCTCCTGTTATACCACCAGCCCCTTCTTCCCATTACCTGACTGTCTGAGGCTGGTTTATTCAGATATTTAAATTTAGTCTGGCAGTGTTCTGAGTGGAGAATATGAAGCCGTAGCTCAAGAGGCTAAGGTAAGTTTCTTTATTATTGCATGGAGCAGTGGGAATGACAGGATAGGGGAATGCTTCTCTTGTGGGAAGACAGACCTCCAGAGACCTTGATGACTATATCTGCAAGAGATGTATCCAACTACAGCTTCTTACAGACTGCATTAAGGAAATGGATGAACTCCAGATCATTCAGAAGACTGTGGGATCGTTTGAAAGGGGATGTAGGGAAGTAGTTATACCTTAGGTGCAGGACACAGTTAACTGGGTGACCGTCAGTAGAGGGAAAGAGGATAGGCAGCCAGTGTAGGGTACCCCTCTGGCTAATTCAGGAGCCAAATAGTTATCAGGTGTTAAGTTATTAAGGACAAGACTTCCAGGGTGGTGATCTTGGGATTGCTACATGCATCACATGGTAGTGAGGCAAGAAAAAGGAAGATAATAGTTTAATGTGTGGCTGAGGAGAGCATCAGAATGTTTTTGAATCATTGTGCTCTCTACCAGGGAAGGTGGAATCTGTACAAATGGGTGGTTTGCACCTGAACTGCAGGAAAGTTGGCTATGCTGCTCTTGGAAGGGGGAAAGGGGAGTGTTACTAGAGTTGCAGTGTGATAATGGAGTAGTTATGGGGAAAGGTTTTAAGCTTACATAGAAACATAAGAGCTGAAAGGTTGAGCATAGTGGGAATAATGTTCTGAGGACTATGTATTTCAATGCAAGGAGTATTGTAGGAGAGGTGGATGAGGTTAGGGCATGGATCAACATGTGAAATTATGACATTGTAGCCATTCGTGAGACAGTGGACTGGTAGGTCAATGTTGTGGGGTTCCTGCTGATTTAGACATGATAAAGGGAGAAGTCAAGGAAAATGTCAAAGCAGGCCAGACTCACCTACTGAGGCTATATAGGTGGAACTGAGGAATAAGAAAGGGATGATTATGTTAATGAAATAGTACACCACCCAATAGTCAGTGGGAGTTAAAGCAAATTTGTACAGAGATTGAACAGTTGCAAGAAAAATAAGGTTGTGAGAGTAGGCAATTCTACATATTGACTGGGACTTCCTACAGTAAAAGGACTGGATAGGATAGTTCATCAAATGTGTTCAGGAAAGTTTTCTTAATATAGAGGTCTCAAATAGAAACAGCATGACAAGAAAGGGTTGGCAATGGAAGTGTATGTAATGGAACACACTAGATGTAATGATCATAATTCCACTAGTTTCAAGGTAATTAGATAGGCCTGGTACTTGGATTGAGATTCTTAAGTTGGAGAGAGGCCAATTTTGATGGCACCCAAAAGGATCTGGGTCAGATTGTTTTTGGGCAAAGAGATGCTTGGTAAGTGGGAGGTCTTCAAAATTGAAGGCCTCCCACTTAGGGGGAGCGTTTGCTACTGCTGTTCAGGATGATTTTAAACTAATGTGGCAGGGGGGTGGGAACAAGTGCAGGGAGACAAAGTTGTAAAATGAGGGTAGAAGCAAAAAGCAGTATGGTGAAAAGTAAAAATGGCAGGCAGGCAGGCAAATCCAGGGCAAAAATCAAAAAGGGCCACTTTTCAACATAATTGTATAAGGGCTAAGAGTGTTGTAAAAACAAGCCTGAAGGCTTTGTGTGTCAATGCGAGGAGCATTTGTAACAAGGTGGATGAATTGAATGTGCAGATATTTATTAATGAATATGATATAGTTGGGATCACAGAGACATGGCTCCAGGGTGACCAAGGATGGGAGCTCAACATCCAGGGATATTCAATATTCAGGAGGGATAGACAGGAAAGAAAAGGAGGTGGGGTAGCATTACTGGTTAGAGAGGAGATTAACACAATAGAAAGGAAGGACATTAGCCTGGAGGATGTGGAATCGATAATGGGTAGAGCTACATAACACTAAGGGGCAGAAAACACTGGTGGGAGTTGTGTACAGGCCACCTAACAGTAGTAGTGAGGTTGGGGATGGCATTAAACAGGAAATTAGAAATGTGTGCAATAAAGGAACAGTAGTTATAATGGGTGACTTCAATCTACATATAGATTGGGTGAACCAAATTGGTAAGGGTGCTGAGGAAGAGGATTTCTTGGAATGTATGCGGGATGGTTTTCTGAACCAACATGTCGAGGAACCAACTAGAGAGCAGGCCATTCTAGATTGGGTATTGAACAATGAGGAAGGGTTAGTTAGCAATCTTGTTGTGCGAGGCCCCTTGGGTAAGAGTGACCATAATATGGCGGAATTCTTCTTTAAGATGGAGAGTGACATAGTTAATTCAGAAACAAAGGTTCTGAACTTAAAGAAGGGTAACTTTGAAGGTATGAGACTTGAATTAGCTAAGATAGACTGGCAAATGATACTTAAAGGGTTGACGATGGATATGCAATGGCAAGCATTTAAAGATCACATGGATGAACTACAACAATTGTTCATCCCAGTTTGGCAAAAGAATAAACCAGGGAAGGTAGTGCACCCATGGCTGACAAGGGAAATTAGGGATAGTATTAAGTCAAAAGAAGAAACATATAAATTAGCAAAAAAAAAGCAGCACACCTGAGGACTGGGAGAAATTCAGAGTCCAGCATAGGAGGACAAAGGGCTTAATTAGGAAAGGGAAAAAAGATTGAGAGAAAGCTGGCAGGGAACATAAAAACTGACTGTAGAAGCTTTTATAGATATGTGAAAAGAAAAAGATTGGTCAAGACAAATGTAGGTCCCTTACAGTCAGAAACAGATGAATTGATCATGGGGAACAAGGACATGGCAGACCAATTGAATAACTACTTTGGTTCTGTCTTTACTAAGGACATAAATAATCTTCCGGAAATAGTAGTGGACCGAGGGCCTAGTGAGATGGAGGAACTGAGGGAAATGCACGTTAGTTTAGGGAAGTGGTGTTAGGTAAGTTGAAGGAATTAAAGGCAGATAAATCCCCAGGGCCAGATAGTCTGCATCCCAGAGTGCTTAAGGAAGTAGCCCAAGAAATAGTGGATGCATTAGTGATAATTTTTCAAAACTCCTTAGATTCTGGATTAGTTCCTGAGGATTGGAGGGGGGCTAATGTAACCCCACTTTTTAAAAAAGGGAGAGAGAAACCAGGGAATTATAGACCGGTTAGCGGCGTTAGCCTGACATCAGTGGTGGGGAAAATGCTAGAGTCGGTTATCAGAGATGTGATAACAGCACATTTGGAAAGAGGTGAAATCATCGGACAAAGTCAGCATGGATTTGTGAAAGGAAAATCATGTCTGATGAATCTTATAGAATTTTTTGAAGATGTAACTAGTAGAGTGGATAGGGGAGAACCAGTGGATGTGGTAATATTTGGATTTTCAAAAGGTTTTTGACAAGGTCCCACACAGGAGATTAGTGTGCAAACTTAAAGCGCATGGTATTGGGGGTATGGTATTGATGTGGATAGAGAATTGGTTGGCAGATAGGAAGCAAAGAGTGGGAATAAACAGGACCTTTTCAGAATGGCAGGCAGTGACCAGTGGGGTACCGCAAGGCTCAGTGCTGGGACCCCATTTGTTTACAATATAAATGATTTAGATGAGGGAATTAAATGCAGCATCTCCAAGTTTGCGGATGACACGAAGCTGGGCGGCGGTGTTAGCTGTGAGGAGGATGCTAAGTGACTTGATAGGTTAGGTGAGTGGGCAAATTCATGGCAGATGCAATTTAATGTGGATAAATGTGAGGTTATCCACTTTGGTTGCAAGAACAGGAAAACAGATTATTATCTGAATGGTGGCCGATTAGGAAAAGGGGAGGTGTGACGAGACCTGGGTGTCATTGTACACCAGTCATTGAAAGTGGGCATGCAGGTACAGCAGGCGGTGAAAAAGGCAAATGGTATGTTGGCATTCATAGCAAAAGGATTTGAGTACAGGAGCAGGGAGGTTCTATTGCAGTTGTACAAGGCCTTGGTGAGACCACACCTGGAGTATTGTGTGCAGTTTTGGTCCCCTAATCTGAGGAAAGACATTCTTGCCATAGAGGGAGTACAAAGAAGGTTCACCAGATTGATTCCTGGGATGGCAGGACTTGCATATGAAGAAAGACTGGATCGACTAGGCTAATACTCGCTGGAATTTAGAAGATTGAGGGGGGATCTTATTGAAACGTATAAAATTCTAAAGGGATTGGACAGGCTAGATGCAGGAAGATTGTTTCTGATGTTGGTGAAGTCCAGAACGAGGGGTCACAGTTTAAGGATAAAGGGGAAGCCTTTTAGGACCAAGATGTGGAAAAACTTCTTTACACAGAGAGTGGTGAATCTGTGGAATTCTCTGCCACAGGAAACAGTTGAGGCCAGTTCATTGGCTATATTTAAGAAGGAGTTAGATATGGCCCTTGTGGCTAAAGGGATCAGGGGTATGGAGAGAAAGCAGGTACAGGGTTCTGAGTTGGATGATCAGCCATGATCATACTGACTGGTGGTGCAGGCTTGAAGGGCAGAATGACCTACTCCTGTACCTATTTTCTGTTTCTGTGAAATATTGAGAGTATAGAGTTTGTATGTTTATGATAGAATGAAAGATAACAGATATAGGGAATCTTACTTTTATAGGGATATTGAGGCCCTGGTTAAGGAGGTGCATAACAGGTGTAGGCAGCAAGGAACAAATAAGGCACTTGAGGAGCCCAAGTTCAAGAGAACACTTGAGGAGGAAATCAGGAAGGCTAAAACAAGGCATGAGGTTGCTATAGCAGACAAGGCGAAGGAGAATCCCAAGGACTTCAACAGAATATTAAGAGCAAAAGGATGTAAAAAAAGACATAAAAGATATATGAAAAAAGATAAAAGAAATCTGAGTATTGAGTACAGGAGTTGGGATGTTATACTGAAGTTGTATAAGACAGAGGCCAAATTTGGAATATTGTGTGCAAGTCTGGTCATCCACCTACAGGAAAGATAGCAATAAGATTGAACTGTACAGGGAAAATTTACAAGGATGTTGTTAGGACTTGAATTCCTGAGTTTTTATCTTATTTATTTAGTGATACAGCATGGAGAAGGCTCTTATTGCAAAAAGGGTTGAATGGGTTAGGACTTTATTCCTTGGATCAGAGGAGACTGAGGGAATTACAAGAGTATAGATATATGCAAGTAGGCTTTTTCCACTGAGGGTGGGTGGGACTAGAACTAGAGGTCATGGGTTAAGGATGAAATGTTTGAGAGAAACTAGGGGAACTTCACTCAGAGGGTGGTGACAATGTGGAAAGAGCTGCCAGTAGATGTGGATGGAACCAAGTTCAATTTCGGCATTTAAGAGAAAATTGGATAGGAACATGGATGGGAGGGGAGCAGATGGCTATGGTCTAGGTGCAGTCCGATGAATTGAAGCAGAAATCCAGTGATAGTTTGGCATGGACTAAATGTATCCTAAGACCTGTTTCTGTGCTGTGGTGCTCTGACTAAGCAGCCAAGATCTTCATGCAGGTCCTTTATTATAGCATGTTTTCCATATTCACATACATATAACTTTTATAATACAATCTTTTAAATAACTTTACACAAGGTTTTTGAAATCTATCAAAACTTTGTATCCATGCTCTATAGCAAACTGACAATATATTCCACTGTACAAATTTACAAGAAGAAACCAAGGGGAAAGGTTTGAAGTGGGGAGGGAATGCAGTGTGACTGTCTTCGCCACACTTCCAGAGGGAAAATACAGATTGACCACTTGAAGCTATGCTTTTTTTCTAATTTATAAACAAAACAATGAATGGGACAATGATATTTACTATTTAGGACCCTGCTAAACAAATGGGCATTGGCATCAGATCCTTAATAGGATGAGCCAATAACTCCAGTCCAAGGAAGGAACTAAAAGGTCAGGTACAATGACAGGAGACAGTGAGGACTGTGCCAGAGAAAGCCTGCTGGATTGGGGAGGAGTTGTTGGGGGGGAGGTGTTAGCAGACCCAGCTAACACAAGTTTTTCAGTTAGCATAAGCATGCTGGACCTACAACTATCCAAAGGGGAAACTGTGGATAGAATAAATTTTAAAAACTTAAAAACAAATAGTATTTTCACAGTACAAACATTCGCCTTTCAATTGATCCCTCACCATCCTTATTGATCCCTTTTTAAAAAAAGATCTGTACCTGTATATAGACCTTTAAAACTCATTACTTGTATACACACACCATACATTACACAAAGTTAAAAGTAGTCACCGAGCAGCTGGGCACATCAAAACTTGGATCAGGTGAGCCTGCTACTAGGAGTGAATGTATTGCTGACTGTGCTTGCAAACCCATACTCATCTGTACACAAACTCGCACTGAGTGTGCTGTTTGTACTTCCAGATACATCACTCAACATTGGTAATGAGCTAATGGTCCCTGCAAATCCTTCCAAAAGGCTGCCAGAAACCCCACACCCCATCCTGTCAAAAGTCACGTCCTTGATATTTCACCTACATGGATTTACTGCTGGGGGAGGGAGATGGAGTCTAAATCCTCACCATCTGCGACCAGCAGACCACGGAATATTTGCCAACACACCAGGTGTAAGCGGGTAGGTAATTTATAATAGCTGCAAGTCAACAAATGGCCCTTTAAACCGGCTCATGATATACTGGGGTTAGATTTCAAATAACAAACCAGTTGCAAGACAGCCCCAGGAAGAAATTACTACTTGGGAGAATTCTGGACACTTAGGGTTTCAACTTACTAACATAGTGCAAAGCCCAGTCTTTCAGCCTAGCCCATCCTTCAATTAGAACCATTCAAGTCACCAGCCCAGAGACCCCATGCTAATTGTAACAGAGCTCGCAAAGTTGCATTGCATCTTATTAACACTAGCCTTGTAACAAGGGGAATGTTTCTTTACAGTTAATTAGAAATAAAACACAGTTTTTGTTAAGTAACAGCTTGAATCAGCTATTTTAAGTGTTGTCGGAATGGTTGCAACCCAGGATTGGGGTAGTAAGGTCCATCTCCAATGACACCCCTCTGAACACCCATCCTTGGAACAAAACAAATAAATTTAATGAGCAATTCAACTGCCTCTCTTTGAGCCTGGTGAATGGCTCTGAGATCAGCACCATGGACAGAGTTGGTAGGATTCCAGTGGAAGTAGTGATACTCTGTCTCCAAAGGCCAAATAATCAGCACAGCTAACAGGCTGACAAAAAAAGGAGTCAAATACAGATCTCAGAATAAAACTGCTTATATTTAAAACACATTTAAAGGTGAAGGCTGGCGATATAGAGTTGAATGCAAAGCTCCAGGGAAAACAAATAGTTATTAGGTGAATGACCTTTGCCCATTACCTGATTTGCAGTGTTTTTGAATAATAAAAGATGCAAGGATATAAAAAAAAGCTTTAAGACAGCTGGTCCCTGGTCTGAGATACTAAAATTGTCTGAACTCCCAAGAATCTCACAGGAACTAGTTTTGAGGTGGTATTCTCGGGGCCCAGTTCAGAGCTCTTCAAATTAACCTGCAGAAGACATCTTGTAAAAACACAAACATTGCATGTGACCTAAATATTCCCACATACTGGTAGTGCCCTTGCCCCACCTGGTAACATTACCTGCACCGTGGTGATGGGTAGGGTCCTCTATTAAATCAGTGGCTCATCAAAGCAATGATTTCAAATGGCGGTCAACAATCCAAAGAAGCAGCTTTCTCCCTTCTCCTCAGGATGTCACTCCATGGATGGCTGCCACCCATCCTGCCCCAGCAACTCTCCAGACTACCCCACTGTGTAGCAATCCCAGCGCCCCACAGGAGTTGCCTCCCAGGGTTGCTTATTTTGATGCACTGATGTTGCTGTTTTACGTATGTAAAGAACAAATATACCTAGGGTTTGATGTTAACACGTAACACCTCAGCACCCTTGGTGTGCATTTAAAACCAGTTTCACAGTTCAGTCCTGCTCAAGTATTAAACACCCAGAGGAATGGGTAGTAAGACAAGCCACTCTCCCTCACAATGCAATCTAAGCACAGAGAACATTAGAGGGAAGCAAATGCCTTTCTTGAGTAAACAGTGACTTTACGCTGAATTCGCTCACTGATTGGTGCAACCAACCAGCCATCTGAATCACTGGACAACTGCAAAGAACCTACGCAGGGGACAGGTACAAAGACATCCTGAACAGAAGCATCGGTGGGAGAACTCGAGGTGCCACCAATGGAAAGACAGCCGGTCAAACGAACAAATAAATTAAAAAAAAATGTATATAAATAAACGCTGGCTCAGTATTAATGTGCATCCCTGCGCCCTGTCCCCCAGTGACAGAGGGACATGGGCCAATTGAATAACCCGGATACAAACCCATTCAATTGTAACAGCCCTCTCTCACTCATAAATAAGGTTATTGCACAACCACGCCTGGGAGCAGAGAGGCAATGAGAGGACGCAGGTGTACAATTGCCCAGAAAAATCATGCTCCACCATTAACATCCTCTGGCCTTCGAGCTCCAGTAATTCTTCCTCACCACTGATGCCTGCTCTCTCACCACAACAGCTGCACCAGCAGTGTCTGAAGAAGCTGTTTTGTTAATCCCCAAGGGAGACAATCAACGCTTTCAGCTCCTATCACTGGTTAAAAGGGAGCTCACTTTCTGAGTGAAGCAATTTCAAAACTACAACTTGGCAGAAACCGACGGCGGGATGCATCTTCAAAATGGTACAATGTGGCTCAGGCAGCTCCCTCAGCAGCTGTAGTTTCAGTTTTGCAGATTAAACCCCAGAACAACCGGAAGGACACACAACGTGATGGCAGACACCTGCTTCGATGGTGGTGGTGATGATCCATCTATTTGAATGCAGTGAACTCTCCTGTAAAAGGCAAAGCAACTGGATTTAAGGCTTAACTGCTTGCAAAGTAACACCGACTGATCAAACTCAATATTATCAGTGGATGTGATGAGCTGCACAGTGTGTGTTCTCTCTAACCCATACTGTGTCTGGCCTGAGACTTTTTTTGCACTATTTAGTTTTTAATTGTAGTAATTCATTATGCCTGTATTGCTGCCAGAAAATGACAAATTTCAGGACTGATATCAGTAATAAACTTGATTGAGACTTCAAGAGCCTTTATTGGGCTAGTACAGTCTAAGCTTTAGATTTTTATTTCAAAAATAATCTTTTTTATAAAGATATACTAAAAATTGAAAAAGAAAGTGCATGGCTTTCTTTATATTCAATGTGTTTTGAGGACTGCAGCAAGTATCCAGTGCAAAGGCCTTATAAGGCATTTGCCAGACTGCATTTGGAGTATTGTGAGCTGTTTCGGGCCCTTTATCTAAGGAAGGATATGCTGGCGTTGGAGAGGGTCCAGAGGAGGTTCACTACAATGATTCTGTGAATAAAAGGGTTAACTTATGAGGAGTGTTTGATGGCTCTGGGCTTGTAGTTACTGGAGAACTGGGGGTAGCGGGGGTGGGGGGGTGGGAGATTCTCAATGAAACATAAAGAATATTGAAAGGCCTAGATAGAAAGGATTTGGAGAGGAATTTTCCTATAGTGAGGAAATCTAGGTCCAGTGGGCACAGCCTCAGAATAGAGGAATGTCCATTTAGAACAGAGATGAGGAGGACTTTTTTAAAAACCAGATGGTAGTGAATCTGTGGAATTCATTGTCACTTACAGCTGTGGAGGCCAAGTTATTGCGCATATTTAAAGTGGAAGTTGATAAGTTCTTGATTAGTCAGGGTGTCAAAGGTTATAGGGAGAAGGCAAGTGAACAGGGTTGAGGGGAAAAATATATCAGCCATGACAGAATGGTAGAGCAGACTCAATAGCTGAATGGCCTAATTCTGCTCTTATGTCTTATGACCTGTACATTTGTAGTGTTAACACATTGCCATTCTTGAGGCCTCTGGGGACGATACAAACTTCAAGGGCTTGAGAGGCCTCTACACAGAAATAAGCCCCTCTATGTCAAGAGACAGAAGGGTCCTAGGCTGTGGTCCTTTTCCCAAAGCCTTTGTGTTAGCTGCACTGAGCTTCATTGCATCCCTCAGCATATATCTGTGCAGTCTGGAATGTGCCAGTCAACAGCATTCCCTCACTGACCTTTCTTTCTAACTGTGGCACTAGGTTCTACATTGTTTTTTCCCTCCACTCCCACTATGTCCTGTTATGATGAAATGATCTGTGTGGCATGCAAAACAAGGCCTTTCAGTTACCTTGGAATTTTTCACTATCTCTGCACATATGACAATAAACCATTGTATAAATAGGGCTCACAAGAATGTGCAAATTGCCTCGAGGTTGAAGAATCAAAATGATCTGCAAAGATGACAGAGAATTCCCAGGACACTGAACCCCAGCAAGAGGAAAATGACAGAGGAGGGTAGGGAGCGATATATTCACAACCTATTCATAGATTGACATATGACTAGATTCTTGAGGGCTGACTCTGGAGGAGGAGGAAATACTCCCTAACCCCTCACAGACACTTACCATATCCTCCGGCCTGGATGGGTGTCTTTGGGGAAGCGCAGGTGTACAGGCTGAAGTCCTCTGTCTGGAAGCCAGCACGGTTGAGCGAAGGCTCTGATGCACTGCGATGAATCTTTGGCAAAGACCTGGCCAGCAGCTCAATAGAAGCAAGAATCTGCAATGCAAAGCAAGTTCTCATTAAGCTGGTTAGCTTCTCATCAGAACTTCCACTCAGTGATTTTCCCCAGTATGGAGCTCCCTCCACCTCCTCATTTGGTAGAGGTTTCCAGAGAGAGCCAGAATCAATGGTTGGCCATATTCAGGCTTGGGGCCAGAAGAATGAAACTATTTATACTGACTATGACACAGGTGATACATAGTCCAAACCTGCAGTATCTACCTTGCTAGCCATCAGTTTTCTTTTGATAGCCCTCAAAGAGCATGATCATATCAAATCAAATGGGAGATGTAATTGTTCTCATCATCTAAAAGTTATATCCATTGTATACACAAACAGGTCTTCAACACGATGGCAGCATTTGTAGAATTTGGTTCCTCACCCCAAGCATACTGCTGCTTGTCCACACTGGTACTGGATCTTGGACGACTTCAGAAGCTCATCTCCAGAGTGTTAAAGGGAGATTTTACAAGTAAGACCATAGAGCACAGAAACAGGCCTTTGGTCCATCTAGTCTGTGCTGAACTATTATGCTGCCTAGTCTATTCAACCTGCACTTGAACCATAGCCCTCCATACCCCTCCAAACTTCTCTAAAATGTTGAAATCAAACCCTCATCTACCAATTCCGCTGGCAGCTCGTTCCACATTCTCACCACCTTCTGAATGAAGTCGTTCCCTCTCATGTTCCCTATTAACATTTTACCTTTCACCCTTAACCCATAAATTCTACTTCTGAACTCACCTAATTTCAGTGGAAAAAGCCTGGTTGCATCGACTGCATCAATATACCCCTCATCATTTTGGATACTGCTATCAAATCACCCTCATCCTCCTACACCCCAGAAAATAAAGATCTAATCTATTCAACCTTTCCCCATAACTAAGGTCCTCAAGTCCAGACAACATCTTTATAGATTTTCTCTGCACACCTTCAACCTTATTGATACCTTTCCTGTAGGTAGGAGAACAGAACTGCATGGTAAAACTTCAAATTCAACATGACATCCCAACTCCTGTACTTAATACTTTGAACTATGAAGGTCAGTATGCTAAAAGCTTTTTTTTAATGAGACGCCACTTTCAAGGAATTGTGGATCTCTATCCCCAGATCTTTCGGTTCTACTGTACTCCTCACCATGTTAGGTGTACCGTGGTTTGTTCTCCCAAAGTGCAAAACCTCACACTTGTATGTATGAAACTCCATTTGCCATATTTTGGACTATTTTTCCAGCTAGTCTAGATCTTACTACAAACTTAAATAGTCTTCCTCACTGTTCATTACAACCCCAATCTTGACGTGATCCTCAAATCTGCTGTCCAGTTTACCACATTATCATCCATTTCTTTAATATAGATGACAAACAACAACAGATCCAGTAGTGATTCAAGTGGAACATTACTAGTCACAGGCCTTCAGTCAGAGAGCCAACTATCTACTACTGCTCTCTAGTTTCTTCCACGAAGCGCATTTCTAATCCAATTTACAACCTCATCCTGAATGCCAAGCAACTTAACCTTCTTAACCAACCTCCCATACGGGATCTTGTCAGAAAGGCCTTGCTAAACTCATTTAGACAACATCCACTCCTTTTCTTCCATTAGCTTTTCTGGCAACTTTCTCAAAAATCACTGTTAGATTGGTTAGACATGACCATAGAGCCATGCTGACTATCCCTAATCAGTCCCAGTCTATCCAATACTTAGATACCTGTCCCTTCGGATGTCTTCCAATAACTTGCTCACAACTATTGTCAGGGTCACTGAGCTATAATTTCATGGCTTATTCGTAGAGCCTTTCTTAAACAACAGAATAACATCAGCTGTCCTCCAATCCTCCATCACTATACCCATGGCTAATGATGGTTAATTTCTGCTCTACCCCCACAAGATCTGAGAAAAAATATTATCAGATCCTAGGGATTAATCCACCCCAATTCTTCCTCAAGACAGCAAACACCTCCTCTATAAGGTGTATACAGTCCATGACCTCAGTGCTACATTGACTCACTTCTATAGTCTGTGCCCATCTCCCAAGCAAATACAGATGCAAAGTATTCATTTAAGATCTGCCTTATTTCTTCCGGCTCTGGGTATAGATGATCACTCTGATCTTAAAGAGGATTAATTTGGAGCCTTGCTATCCTTTTGCTCTTAATATATTTGTAGAAGCCCTTGGGAATTTTCTTCACCTAGTCTGCGAGAACAACCTCAAGTCTTCTTTTAACCCTCCTGATTTCCTTAAGTTTTCTCTTGCATTTTTTATACTCATTCGCTCCTTGCTGCCTGTACCCCTGCTATGTGCTTCCTTACCAAGGCCTCCATATCCTTGCAAAAACAAGGTTTCCTATACCTGTTAACCTTGTCTTTTATTCAGACAGGAACATACAAGCTTTGTACTCGCAGTATTTCACATTTGAAGGCCTCCCACTTACCAAGCATAGAAATAACCTGTCCTAATTTATATTTGCCAGATCCTTTCTGATACCATCAAAATTAGTCTTTCTCCAATTTAGATCCTAACCCGACAACCAGACCTACCCTTTTCCATAATTATCTTGAAACTAATAAAATTATGATCACTAGATACAAAGTATTCCTTGCACAAACTTCCGTCAACTACCCTGCCTCATTCCCTAATGGGAGTTCTAGTATTGCACTCCCTCTAGTTGGGACCTCTATATATTGATTAAGAAAACCTTCCTGAGAATATTTGACAACTCAATCCCATCCAGCCCTAATAGAGTATGGGAATCCCAGTCAATATGTGGAAATTAAAATCACTTAATATTACAACCTTATGTTTCTTGCCTCTGTCTGCGATCTCTTTACAAGTTTGTTCCTCTAAATCCCGCTAACTAGTGGGTCTATAATATGATCCCATTGACATGATCATTCCTTTTTAATTTCTCTTACATCCAGATGGCCTCAGTGGATGAGCTCTCCAGTCTGTACTGTCTCAGCACTGCCGTGACATTTTTCCTGACTAGCAATGCCACCCCTCCCTCTTTAATACCTTCCCTTCCACCATGTCTTAAACCACGGAATTCCCAAACATTGAACATTCTGCCCCTCCTGCAACCAAATCTCACTAATGGCTACAATATCATAATTCCACGTGCCAATCCATGCTCCAAAGTCTAAGCTCATCAGCCTTTCCTGCAATACTCCTTACATTGAAATAGATGCAACTTAGAACAATATTCCCACCACGTTCAACCTTTCGATTCTTGACTTTTCATGCAGGCTTAACATCTTTTCCCACAACAATGCCGCTATCTGTTTTGGCACTCTGGTTCCCATCTTCCTGCAACTTCATACCAGTCCTAGTATGAAGCCCCACAGTGGAGATAGCTCACCACATTTGCTACATAGAAACCAATGCTCAAAAGGCATTGTGCGTGACTTGTAGTCTTTCTGCAGTATGAAATTAAACACAACGGTGGGATTATCTGGTGTGCAATCCTGGCAATGTGGGGTAGAGCAGGTCAATGTCAGGGTCAGTCAGTTTGCTAAAGCTGCCTAGCATTTACCCGTCACTGAGACAAGCATATCAGGAACACAGTGCAGCAGCAGATAACGCTATATTTATGACAACATTACTCACACTTTGTTAACCAAGGCAAACTAACGCACAGATGAATGGCCTTTGACTGTTTCATGGAGTCTGTACCTTCTCTTACATTGTTCTTCATGAAGTTAAAACACTTCCTGTATTTCACCACCCTGCTTGCTAGCTTCATAAACGCAATGGTGATAAAATCCCTTGCATCACTCCAATATCCACTTGGCCAATTTACATCCTTTGTCTTTAAACACCAGTACCTTATAAGAGCAAAACCAAGCTGGGGCACCAGGCATCAGACTTGCCAAAGTACGTGCTGCCCAGTCAATTTGTTAAAGTACTGCTCATTAAACATTGGGAGAACTGTGTGACAGACCAGACAGGCAACCATCTGGCACAGATATCCTTACAGAATGCAAATAAACCCTTCTACCACAATCACTTGCTTCAACCCTCTCCCACTGGCTGGGCCCATCCACCTGGAGATATCATGGGGCACCAGCTGAGAGAGATCGTCTCAGGCATCCCCAATATTGTCTTCAAAGTTTCTGAAGTTATGTCGGACCAGGTCAAACACAGGGAAGTATCCTGCTGTCACAGCCTGCTACTACCACAGCTAATGAATCAGAACAGCGTACTGATTCTTTAAGAGACACTATAGGTAACACAGACACAGTATGGACTGGGAGATTTCATTGTGAACTCCCAACACTGACATCACCTCATTCATTCAGTTTTATATAACACCAGCAGTACTGGACACAACAAAAACTCAAATTCCCCAAAACATTCTGGCTGTAGTGCTGAAGACTTGTGTTCCAGATTAGCCACACTACCTGCCTGTCTGTCACTAGCTAATCTGGCACCTGCTCGACTGAAATGAAAAACTGCCAGGTCTTTTCCTGACTGCAGAAAGCACACCAAATTAGTCCCCCCATAAGTTGACTCCCAAACTTGGGAGTATTTAGGGATGACGGCACTGAGAACGCTAACAGGCAACACTCCAATAAATTGTAATCTGATGATTGGGCTTGGGTTTTGGCATAAAACACAGAACATTACAGTACAGTACAGGCCCTGTACTCATCAGGAGTTCAGGAGAGTGAAAGGTTTGAGAGGTTAAAATATAAAACATTTATTAATCCCAAAGTGCTTGAGGATTGACCAGGTTTCTGCACCACAGGGTCATACCATGAGATGAGACCATAACAACACAGTACAGGTAGGCCCTTTAGCCAAAAATGTTGAACCGACCTTTTAAATTACCCCAAGATCATACTACCCTTCCCTCTTACATATCCTGCCATTTTTCTATCCATGCCCATCTAAGGGTTCTTTAATGTCTCAATATATCTGCATCATTCATGCCTATCTTAGAGGTTTTAAATAGCCCTACCCTAGGCAGTGTGTAAAGAACTAACCTCTGACTTCCCCTCTATGCTTTTCTCCAATTATGCCCCTTTCTATTAGCCATTTCTACCCTGAGAAAAAGTCGCTGGCTGTCCACTCAATCTAAGCTCCTTATCACCTTGCACAGCTCTATCAAGTCACCTCTCATCCTTCTTCGCTCCAAAAGAAAAGCCCTGGCTCGCTCAACATATCCTGTAGTCCAGTCAGCAGCCTGGTAAATCTACTCTGCACCCTCTCTGAAGCTTCCACGTACTTCCTATAATGAGGCAACTAGAACTGAACACAGTATTCCAAGTGTGGTCCAACCAGGGTTTTATAGGGCTGCAACATTACCTCGGCTCCCCACGTGGGTACAGTGACAGAATCCAGAAGTGGAATGAATGCAATAGAACACTGGCCCAGACAACTAAAGCTTTAACAATGTGTAAACAGCTAAGTTCTATCCAGGATGAAGCAGCCCACTCGATCAGTCTCCCATCAGTAAATCTTCAGGGCCTCCCACCATTAGTACAACATGGTGCACTACCTCCAGGAATCATTGCAGCAACATACCAATGCTGTCAGCAGGTCCAAGACCTGCTTAGAGAAAGCAGTTAAGCTAGTATACACTAGCAAGTTTCTACAGAGGTATGGTGGAGAGCATTCTGAGTGAAAGATGAAACATGACGGCAAACCAGCCAATAATATCAAGCAGGATGCTACAAGATTTTTCATTTAGATAAAGAGTAAAGGGTAGGTGAGAGTTGATACACCAGCCGGACTGGAATATCACCATTCCTTCACTGTCACTGAGCCAAACTCTTGGAACAGTCTCTCTCTCTCTCTCTCTCACACACACAGCATTGTGGGTGTACCCACACCTCAAGGACTGCAGTAGTTCAAGGTGGGAGCTCACTGCCACCTTCTCAAGGACAACTAGGTGATGAGCAATTAAATGCTGGCTCAGTCTGTAAAGCCCACATCCCATGAATGAATAAAAAAAACATACATTTAGATCTAAAATCATTCATTCATATTACAAAAAGCAACAGATCATACTGAGGTAACAGCTTTCCAGACACAAGGCACCCATCTACCATCATCCTCAACTTCCTGCCACTGAGGTAACTGGATCTCATCTGTCCTCTACTTAGGAGCACGAGTTTTTAAATTTATCTGATTAACCTCGTAAGTATAAATTTACCAGAAATCCACAACACCCTATCCTAATTAACCAATCCTGCTTTAATCTCAAAGAATTTGATCCTTGGTCACACACTGTTGTTCCTGTCGATGCCTGAATAGCCCTAACTTTTCAGGCTTTGTTTATTTACAGTAACTAAATTTGTTAATACCTTTTCAGGATTCATCTAACCTTTCTATAAAAGAGGCACGCCAAGCTGCTTGCAAGATTTTGAATGTGGCAAGCTAATGCTTTACACACATAAAACATGCCCTTGTGTTGTACTATCTTGGAGATCAGTGCTCATTTCTTCAGCCGTTCTTGTGAGCAAACTGTCGCTGAATTGGGTTTTGACTACCCGAATATGACACTCACCTGAGGGAAGAGGGGCCTCTCATCCCTCTTCTTTTTCAGACAATCTGCCATTAACCGCTTCATTGCCTTTGGGCAGTTATTGCGCACCTTGCTGAGGTCAGGGGTGAGGTAACCTCTGCCAACCATGAAGATTATCTAAAAGACAAATCAGAAAGGTCAAGCATTACAAGCCACCAACTAGAAAATCTGAAAGATGAAGGGTTAAATCTGACGCAGTAGCAGGACCACACAGCCCTCCGAACTCTGGCTCAGCACAGAAACTTGCCACAAAGCATACTCCAGCTCCCTGATGTTTTACCTTGGACCAAATAGCAGAGGTAGGCCACGTCACTCATGAATGGAGAGGTAGTATGAAATGTTCAAAAAATTAAACTCTGACATGCTGTGGATCCACACATTTTTGATTTGGGACTAACTACCTAACATTTAAATGTAACTCATCAATCCATCCTTTACCACTCCTATGACATTGACTGAAGATTTGAAGCATCACTTCTCTGAGGTTAAGAAGAATGGTGCAGAACGACACTGAAGAAACACTGAGCCTGCGAGCAGGATGCCAGTCTTGTCTCCTTTCTGGTTTATCTCAGTGGCAGCGAGGAGTCCCCAAGGGAAACAAAATGCTGCAGTGTTCCAGTGATAATTAAGTAAATTCTGCACTAAAAAGTTTGGAATCAACTCAGCAACATGTGATTTTTATATCAATGATTACGTTATTGGATGGCTAGACACAGAATAAATCTGCCTGACTCTTGACTATCCACTGTTCACTGCTAGTGCTATTTGTATTAGATTCTCTCTTATCACAATAGTATGCACACACAATATGGATGCGTTCAGAAAGGTGCAGTACTGGATAGCCATGGAGAAAAGGTTGCAAAGCTGAACTACAGATTATGCTAAGAAAAACTGATTATTACAGATGCTCAGTGGAGAGCTTTTTGACAAGTTGCGTTACCACCTGGTATGGAGGTGTCAATGCACAGGTTCGAAAGAGGGTTGTGGGCTCAGGCAGCTCTGTCATGGGCACAGCCCTTCCCATCATCATCTAGGACAAATTCAAAAGGCACAGTCCCAAGAAGATGGCATCCATCTTCAAGAATCCAACTTCCTCTTTCCCCAACCACCCACCTTGCCCCTCACCTATCATTTGCCAGCCTATACTACTTAACCCCTTCCCCATCTCCTCATTCTGGCTTCTTCCCCGTCCCTTTCCAGTCCTGAAGGGTTTCGGCCCAAAACATCAACTATTTATTGCTCTACATGGATGCTGCCTGACTTGCTAAGTTTCTCCAGCATTTCGTGGATTTCCAACATCTGAAGGATTTCTTGTGTTTATGTTTCTGATCATAAGCCTGATTCTGAATAGATGCAAGACATAACACACTGATGCAGTGAGGAACACTCTGGAGTCTGAGCAGGAAGCACAGCACTGCAACAGAGCTGATTCCATTCTGTTCCAAAACAGGACCACCCAGGACATTATTACCACCAAAGAGGAGGTACAGGAACCCAAAGACACACACCTAATGTTTTAGAACCAGCCTCTACCCCTCCAATGTCAGATTTCCAAATGGACACTATCTCACTATATTTTCTCACTTTTTGCACTACTTGGTTAATTTTCTAATCTATTACTAATTACAGTTTATAGTATATCTTTATGCATTTTAAAGAATAACCACAAAGTAAAACTGGAACATAAGTCTTGGAGACGGTCTAAAATTACAGGCTGACCTTTCCAGGAGAGTTAAGAAACATGTTTATTTTCATAGATACAAGTTGGGAACACTTCAGCAGCCAGCAATGTTGGATCAGTCAGCAGTCTCAGGACAGAAATTAGGAAACTTAAATGTTCAGGATTATGGATGGTTACAAGCAGCCATGAATTTACTGTAAAGTGAACAGACTTGAGGGTATAAATGACCTACAGATGTAGCAGTTGGATCTTTGCTTGATGTCTCCTGTCACTCTGCCAACTTTAAATCCATCTGCATATTTCGCTTTCTATTCTGAGAGGTTCAGCTTTAGCTACTATTTCTCTACAAGGGTTTTTGTCAGATCTATTGCAGAATTCCATGTAAATTATTTCCTTAGACATTCCCCGATCAATAATTTAGTCAACTTTTCAAAATTTTCAAATGATTTACACAGTCCCACTGAACTATTCCCACCATGTCATATTAATGCTTCCACTATGCTGTACTAGCTAGCATTTACAAGGAAAGCACAGCATGGTTAAAATGCAATTTATAGGATAGCTTTGTTGAATCCATGCCTTGGGAGTGTCTGAGGCCTTCACTGGGTAATGGCCTCTCATATTTTCACAATGATGAGCACTTAAGTAAAACCAACCAAAATAATACTTTTGTAGCAGTTTACTCACCTGATCACGGTTATTAATGTTTGAATATGGTAACTGTCCACTCATTAACTCATATAGAACCACCCCAAAGGCATAGACATCAGACTGGAAACTGTAGGGGTTCTTATCTTGCATTCGGATCACCTCAGGGGCCTAAGAGAAAGCAAAGGTTTGGTCAGTGACATAATACTTCAGATTTACTGGTGAAAACTGGAGGACCGTAGGATGAGGGTGGTCAGTGTGAGATACTAAGCCCATAAAAAGCTTGTCTCCTGGAACATAAAGACATCTGTCCGAAGTGAAAATGATGAGCTGCGTGTTGTAGCATCAAGATGTACTCCACTAGGTGTTAGTACTTGCTGGAACAGGTAGATATCAAAATAACATTAGACAGAACAAGACCATGAAACCAAACTGTAAAAGGTGCAGAAAGTTGGGCTGCAATGTCTAAACTCACTGTGAATACTGCAGCAAGGGAAATGGATTCATCTTGCACAAACTGTCAGATTTATCCCTTTCTATGAAGGGGCATTGGAAATATTCATTCCATCTGTGCTTTATTATACATTGTTAAAATTGGTAACATCCACATGAAATTCAGCATGTCAAAGTAAACCTTCAATTGAAACATTAATTTAAACTGAGACAACTAATATCCATGTGGCACTGCTGTGGATTGTCAGTTCTGCAGCCTCACAACCCGAGAATAGGTTTGATTTTGACCTTGTTGGGAATGCAAAAGGAAAAGCGCAATTGGTTTCCTGTTATAGGTACTCTGTGACGAGTAATATACTGAAGAAAAGTTACTGACCTTAAACAGTAGAGATCAGTGAGAGGAAACTTAAGCAGTTGTTTCTCCTTCAATATATGCTGTCTGATCTGCTGAGTACTTCTGCCATTTACTATATTAGAACGTAGAACATTACAGCACAGTACAGTACAGGCTGTTACGTACCACATAACTGGGTCACTTACCAGCAAAGATAGAGAGGTCCGTTGAAGTCTGATGGTACTATTTTTAACGGTATTTATTGATAAAAATACACAAAAATAATATCAATGCAAGCATACATATAATATACATTGTCAATACTAAATCTAAAAGCGCGGGTATAATAATAATCAGTAAGAAATAGCTATCGTTGTCTAGGGGTTAATGTATTGTCCGATGGAAATATAAAAGTCACTTTAGTTCATTCAAGCTGCAGCTTTTGGTTGGAGAGAGAGACGGATTAAAACTTGCCCATTCCTTTTATGATGTCGATCCTTCGAGAGTTGTTGGGGCTGATTTCTCCTTTAGCTAAGCCGCCTTCCGTGATAGGGCCTCAATCCCGGGGCAACGGGAAAGGACACACGTGGGCCCTCCACCGGCTATCGCTATTAAACGCCGTCACAGAACTATTAGCGTTTCTCCTGGTGTGTGTCAAGGGCTGTTCCCCAGACCCTCTTTTATCCTGACTCACAGGGTCTCAGATGTCAATCAGGGTGGAATGATGCCATCCCCCAACCAGCCCACGTTGCCTGAGGGCTTCCATGAAGTACAGTATTCAATACACAATTCCATCTCCAAGAGACAATGACCTGTTCCGTGGCTTTGTATCGCTGGGGCCAGGACATTCCAAACGTCTCTCTCTCATTTCCTGGGTCTCCTGCCCTGACTTAATAGCGATCTTGCGATTCTCAAAAAAGAGGGGGGGGGCACAGGCGTAACACCCCCTTTCTTCAACGCGTTTTTTACCATCGGAAAAAAACGAAGTAATATAGTCTTACAGGATTTTAGAATCTAACACCATACAAAAGTTATTTTTCTACAGGGTAATACAGTTATACATTCAATTCAGTATCTAGATGACTACCGATTACATTGTCACTTCCTTTAATATCTTAACACCTTGTACCTTACTAAAGTCTTGTAGCATCAGACTCCAATTTAATAACCACCTATTTTTAGGTCTTATTTTTCTTTAGCCAACAAAAACTAAAGAGTTGTGATCTTAGCTTACGGGTATACTACAGAAGTTCATGCAAATACTAATCTTTATGTTGCTTTCAAACTTAACAGGCAGGCTTCCATGGGGGTTGTCTTTTATTATTCACATGCTTTGTCGAAATCCCTTAAAACCGGCTTCTGCCATTTTAAAATGGCGTCCCATTAACCCTAGCCTCTTTTCCGGCTAATTCCCACGTGGGGAGCTTGTACACCCTGGCGAAATAGGCTTTCACCCGCTCCATCCATAGGAGTTATTTTATCAACAATGTGTTCCAAACTTAGACCATTTCCCGAATTTCCACCCAATTCTTTAATTTTATGCAAGTTGCTAGTTGTCTTTTCAGGACCCTTGAGGCTGTTAGTTTTCAGTTTAAACTCTTTGTTCAAACAGCATTTCAAATTTTGCCTTTTCACACCACACTCTGGAATAACAATAGCGTGTGGGGCCCCGTTACCTTCCAACTCAACCTGTAATTGATTCACAGGCTATGTGGTACCACACCATTGTCTCTGTAGCCTGATTGCTGCGTTTGATATCAGTCCAGCCTTTAAATTTTCTTCATTCAATTTGGGAACTAAATATTTCCCTTCTCCTTCAATAATAATATTCATCTCCCCACTTTTGATCTCCTCACTAACTTTTAACACACATTCGAGCACAAACACCTGGGAACTTTCACTTCCCACTATTACCAAGGTTAACCCTTTCTTCACTGAACCAAGTCTATCTGACCCACAAGGACTGCATTCCTTTTCAACTGAATCAAATACCTCAGACTTTTTCTGAGCTCCATTACTAGGTTCAGTACCACGTGCATCCACATCTTGGACACACTCAAATGGGACATTTGCCTCTTTCAGGCTTTCAATATCCGTACCCAGTCCAAATTCTAAATTCCCCTGATTCTCCCAGCTACTCTCTGGGCAACTCCCTTCTGGAGTAAACTCAACCCCGCGGGCTGAAACAACCTCATCTGCCAACCCAGCAGACTTCTTCAAGGTAAGGGCACCCTTTTCATCTAGGACTGCCCTCATTTCATTATTGGGAACACCTTTAGAATTTTCAACTTCTCCAAACAGTTCTGCCAAACCAGACAGATCATCCATTTCCAACTCTGGACCTTTTAACAGCTCTATCTGTCTCTCATCTTTATTTCGTGACTCTAGAACTTTTCTCCTCACTAAGGGCAGGTCTACCCCCTCTCACTCTCTTTCACTTTCCTATTCTCCATCCCCCCCCCCCCCCCCGGTACAGGGTCACAGGGTCGGTAAAAATGTCGCGGCCAAACTGATACTGGCCTGATTTAAACTGCTCGCTGTCTCAGCTGCCTTTCTCGACATGCTGCGAGTGTCCACGCATGCGGGATAGATCTTGGAATCTAGGGGCAGGACTGCAACGCTCACCGGCCGGCTCGTCAGCGTCATTGCTGACCAAACCTTACCACCAGCTAAATCGTTACCAAGAAGGACGTCCGCGTCAGTTCTCGGGAATTCTGATCGCACCCCTATTTCAACTGGTCCAGATACCAGCTCACAATCCATAATGATCCTATGTAAGGGCACCATTTCCGTCCCTTTTCCTATTCCTTTCACAGCTACCATTCCTGTCTTGCGACCAAAATCCAGTACCTTACTGCTAATCAATGATAGTTCAGCCCCCGTGTCTCTCCAGATCCGTACTGGAACTGGTGTGTCTCCCTCCCTCACAGACACGGTTCCGTTTGACATACAAGTCTCAGATCCTTCTCTGTCTACCCGGGGCTCTCTTGTCAATTTACTGATTACCACGGCACATCCAATCGGGACTGCTGCTTTCCCTTTTCCTGTCTCTTTCCTCGAAGCAAAGCACCTAGATGCAATATGCCCCCCCTTTCCACAATTAAAACAGGTCAAGCCCGGAAATCTCTGGCCGTCTTGCCTTTCCCCCTCAATCTTACCACTAGCTCCCGGTGGGACCTCTGCCTCAGCCGGCGGGCTTTCTCTATCGTTCCCACGGTCTCTCTGGTAACTTTTATTCGAGGAAAACTTTGTCTTGTGGGTTAGGGCATATTCATCTGCGAACCTAGCAAATTCTGAGATGGACTTATTCGGCTTCTCATTCAAATACATCCGGATATCCTCCGAAACACAAGCTTTAAATTCCTCAATCAGAATTAACTCCCTGAGACGCCAAAAATCCTCTGCCACTATTTCTGCTGTACACCAAAGGTCGAAGAGCACACCCTTCTCATAGGCAAACTCGGTATACGTCTGATTCCTCCCTTTCTTTAACACACTTTGTAACAGCGCCACCCACTGATCTCTGGGCCACTTCTGATTCACTGCCACCTTCTCAAAAAGCAAGAAGTAAATATCAGCATCCGTCTCCTCGAACGGAGGTACTAACCTCAACTCCCGACTAACATTAAACCGCTCCTCTTGGTCTGACCCTTGATCTCTTCGCTCTTGCCTTAACTTCTACATCTCCAAGTCATGTTTCCTCTGTTTCTCTGCCTCCCTCTCCTTCTCGGCTCTTTCCTTTTCTTTCTCAGCTCTCTCCCTCTCTTTCTTGGCTCTCTCTCTCTCCTTCTTGGCCCTCTCTCTCTCCTTTTCAGCTGCTTCCAGCTGTTTTAACTGAATTTCATGCTCCCTTTGTTTCTCAGCCCTGTCCTGCTCCCTTTTCACCTCTAACGCCTTTAGCTGGAGCTCATGCTCCCGTTTCACCTCTAACTCCTTTAGCTGGAGCGCATGCTCCCTTTGTCTGTCGGCCCTTTCTTTCTCTCTCTCTCTCTCGGCTCTTTCTTTCTCTTTCTCCTTCTCAGCTGCTTCCAGCTGCTTTAACTTAATTGCATGTTCCAACCTTAATTTCTCCAACTCTAACTGAGCCGTCCCACCAGCTGGTACCTTTTCAGGGATATTTTCCAATACCTCAGCTGCAAACACATTCTTCCCAATATAATACAGAGTTATTGCCCTTCGCACCTCCCGCTTTTTCATGGACAACCTCACCTCTGCGAGGTTTAGCCCTATCGCCAGATTTATCAAGTCCGATTTGGTGGCCGCCTCTAGAGTCGGGTTTTCTATAAATTCATCCATGTCCATCCATCTTTGCTGGTTTCCCGTCTGGCTACCCGCGTAACCAGATCCAAGTTTGGACTTACAAGCCCGATTCACTGGCCTCCCAATTTGGTGTCAAATCCCGGACGAGCCCCCAATTGTTACGCACCCCGTAACTGGGTCACTTACCAGCAAAGATAAAGAGGTCTGTTGAAGTCTGATGGTACTATTTTTAAAGGTATTTATTGATAAAAATACACAAAAATAATATCAATGCAAACATACATATAACATACGTCGTCAATACTAAGTCTAAAAGCGCGGGTATAATAATAATCAATAAGAAATAGCTCTATCGTTGTCTAGGAGTTAATGTATTGTCCGATGGAAATATAAAGGTCACTTTAGTTCATTCAAGCTGCAGCTTTTGGTTGGAGAGAGAGACGGATTAAAACTTGCCCATTCCTTTTATGATGTCGATCCTTTGAGAGTCGTTGGGGCTGATTTCTCCTTTAGCTAAGCCGCCTTCTGTGGTAGGGCCTCAATCCCGGGGCAACGGGAAAGGACACACGTTGGCCCTCCACCGGCTATCGCTATTAAACGCTGTCACAGAACTTCTAGTGTTTCTCCTGGTGCGTGTCAAGGGCTGTTCCCCAGACCCTCTTTTATCCTGACTCACAGGGTCTCAGATGTCAATCAGGGTGGAATGATGCCATCCCCCAACCAGCCCACGTTGCCTGAGGGCTTCTGTGAAGTACAGTATTCAATACACAATTCCGTCTCCAAGAGACAATGACCTGTTCAGTGGCTTTATATCGCTGGGGCCAGGACATTCCAAGCGTCTCTCTCTCATTTCCTGGGTCTCCTGACCTGACTTAATAGCGATCTTGCGATTCTCAAAAAGGAGGGGGGGAGGGCACAGGCGTAACAAGGCCCTTTGGCACATGAAGTTGTGGCGACCTTTTAACCTGTTCCAAGATCAATCTGACCCTTTCCCCCTATATAGCCTTGCATTTTTCTAACATCCATGTACCTATATAAGTGTGGTGATCCTACTACCACCCCTGGTAGCGCATTTCACAATGAGTAAAAAAAACTACTTCTGGCGTTTCGATTTTTTTTTGTGTGCCATACTCTGCCAGAGCCTTAGCAACCACTTTTTTTTCCCAAGTGGTTATCTTGGAGAAAAAATTCTGTCAGTGGTCCTCCACATCCTTCTCACAGCGCAGTGTTATTTTTTTACGAGGCTGAGTTGCGAGCTTGACACTCAACCTGGCATGGATGGGAGCGGAGCGACTGGATTCGAACTTCGGAACCTTCGCTCCAGAGTCTGGTGCTGATGTCATGTTTCCATATATTTTCATCCAAATGCCTTGAAGTTATGTCCTGTTGTATTTGCCTTTTTTGCCTTAGAAAAGATGTTGGCTGCCAACCCAATCTATGCCTCTTATCTTGTACGCCCCTATCAAGTCACCTCTCATCCTCCTTTGCTCCAAAGAGAAAAGTCCTAGCTCAGCTAACCTTTCCGCATAAGGCACACTCTCTAATCAAGGCAGCATCCTGGTAAATCTCCTCTGCACCTTCTCTAAAGCTTCCACATCTTTCCTACAATGAGTGGACCAGAACCAAACACACAAGTACGATCTAACCAGAGTTTTAGAGAGATGCAACATTATCTCACGACTCTTGAACTTAATTCCCCAAGTAATGAAAGCCAACACACCATATGTTTTTTTTTAAAAATACAACCCTATCAACTTGCACTACAACTTGATACTCTTCCTGTCTCTGGTGTCTACCACCCACCCCCACCCCAAGATATTTACTCCAACCTTGTAGACAATTTAGTCTGAAGAATGAGATGACGAAGATCATTACAGGACAGGCTCTGCCTTACCAGGGAATGAAAAAATGTATGGGGTTCCCGATCATTATCACAATGGTAATGCTTCTCAATTCTGTGCTCTGGATTTAACTGCTTGCCCTGGAAAATTTGAGTCTTAGCATAGGAGAACCATGCACATGGAAATCACCTTAAATCTAGTCCAATCCTTTCATTCTTTGAAGGTCAGTAGCTTAAGAGGCACCAGCTTTCTGATACCTCATTGAAGATTAATTGTGGAGGCATCAGGTACTGTTCATTAAACTGAACTTTATAGATGGGATCGTTACATCATAATTGCCTAATTATTTATGCCTTTCCTCAGCTAGGATGGAATGAAGAACAAGCCTGGCCAATCTGATCAGCACTGGCCAATGTTACAAGAGTACTTAAATTATCATTTAAAATTTTGTAATCAATGTTCTCAAATCTGATTACCTGTTAAAATGTCTACACTGCTCAAACACTGGTATAAACCTCAGCTTAATTAGAAAATTCTTTCAGGATGCTGAAGAAAATTTAAACACAAAAAGACTCCTGACATGAATCAGCTGTTCACTTCCAAACTTTAAAAAAACAGAAAAGCAATGGGGCAAACATATCCTGATTACTGCTTTGGTGAGATAAAGCAAAATGATTTTCTCTACTACTTCTCATGAAACCATCCTGAAAATGTGGATTTACTTCAGAACAGCAACCAGAGAACTTCTCATGCTCTGCATAAAATGCAGAAGGTCTAGACTCATGATTATATGCACTCTACTCCTGCTCATCCTACATTCCAAGGTAGACAGACCATTGCTAAGACAGTCCCAAGGGCAAACAAGTTCCAGCCATGGCCTTGTGTCCCAATCAGATCACATGCTAGGCCACAATGGGTCAACAACAACCCAATTCTACTTGAAATGCTCTGGGTGTAGACCGAGGAGATTTCAGAACTGTTTGCCAATCTCAGGCATTTTCACTGTCCTTGGTTTGAACTGCAAAGGGACAGCCTTTCTCACTTTTCCAAGCACCCACGTTGAACCTTGAATTGTAAAGAGTTTCAAACAACCAGTAGAGATTCATTTTCATGTAGGTTTGGAAGTGGAAGATTTTAATTTGCCAACGATTCTGTAAAAGAAATTCTGACAATACTAAGAGCTTGACGGATAAAACACAAGCACAAAAGAAATAGGAGTAGGAGTTGGCTACAGGTCATCTTGAGCCTGTCCCCTGGTCTACATTTTTCTGATCGTATCTTGACTCTATTTCTCTTTCCTATTCCTACCACCTTTGATATCCCTCCCAATAAGCCAGAAAACCTGCCCAGTTCAACCTTGAGTACGGTCAATGTATATCTTATTATACATATTTGCTGTTTGTGTTCGCGTATCAGTAACCACTCGGTTCAGAGCTGAATGCTGTCAATCTTTTGTTGTCTTGCCTTATTTTCTTAGATATGGCCAGTTCTCTGTTATTTTTAGGGATTGTGTATCGTTTTGGAACTGATTTTACACTAGAGACCAAACATTATTTAAAGTGCATGCCTTTACACAAAAGATATTATCTGGAACCTTAGGTTACAACATTTGGATTTGAATAAACTGACCTTTCCAGAGCATAATAGGTTTCAAGCTAAAGTTGCTTATGTTTCAAGCAGTTTAAGTTACAATGAATAGTGGCAATCATTTTTCTCCCATTCTTTATCAATTCCCTAAAGTAACAAAGGATCCTGAAAAAAGGAAATGATCATGTAATTTACTGACTTTTGTTAATCAATGCATGCACTCTTTGTTCTTCCTCATTTTAGTAAATTAATATACTCATCTGAATTAAAGCAAGAAGAAATCAGGAGCAGAATTCCACAAAGGTCATCTGCAATGCTGAACAATACCATAAATGATACAGTGATCTCTAATGCCAGTTTCAAAACTCTTTGTAAAAAAAAGTTTTGAAATTATTAAACACCCATTTCAAAGTTCAAAATTTAAAGTAAATTTATTATCAAAGATATATACAACACCATATACAACCCTGAGGTTCACTTTCTTGCGTGAGTATTCAATAAATCCAATTACAATAATAGAATCAATGAAAGACTGCACCAACTGGCATACAATGAGTGTGCAAATGACAACAAACTGATCAAATACAAAAAGAAATCATAATAAATAAGCAATAATTATGAAGAACATGAGATAAGAGTTCTTGAAAGTGAATCCACAGATAGTGGGAACATTTCAATAATCAGAGCCTTGGTCTTGCTGACATTGACTAAGAGATTGTTGTGGCACCACTCACCCAGATTTTCAATCTCCCTCCTACATGCTGATTTGTCACCATCTTTGATTCGGCCTGTGACAGTGGTGTCATCAGCAAACTTGAATATGGCATTGGAGCTGTGCTTAGCTGCACAGTTATAAGTGTAAAGCAAGTAGAGCAGGTGCTAAGCACATAGCCTTGCAGTGCATGTGTGCTGATGAAGGTTGTGGAGGAAATGTTGCTGCCAATCCGAACTGTCTGGGGTCTGCAAGAGAGGAAATCGAGGATCAAATTGCACAATGAGGAATTGAAGCCAAGGTCTTGAACATTATTGATTAGTTTTGAGGGGGTGATAGTATTGAATTCCAAGCCGTAGTTGATAAAGAGTATCCTGATGTATGCATCTTTGCTGTCCAGATGTTCCAGGGTTGAGCGAAGAGCCAATGTAATGGCACCTACTGTGGACCTGTTGTGCCAGTTGACAAATTGGAAAGGATCCAAGTCACTTCTCAAGCAGGTGTTGATACAATGGTGCTAGAAAGTTTGTGAACCCTGTTGAATTTTCTCTATTTCTGCATAAATATGTCCTAAAATGTGATCAGATCTTCATGCAAGACCTAAAACTAGATCAAGAGCTGAATTAAATAAGTAACACAAAAAACATTATACTTGTTCATTTATTTATTGAGAAAAATTATTCAATATTACATGTACTTGATGGAAAGAGTATGTGAACCTCTGGGGTAACATCTTCTACAAAGACTACTTGGAGTCGGGTGCTCCAATCAATGAGTTGAGACTGGAGTTGTGGGTTGCCCTGCCCTAGAGAAAAGACACACCAGATCAGTTTACTGACAGAGCCTGCTCTTCTCAGGAAAGATCTGTTAATGTGTGCCATACCTCAATCAAAACACCTTTCAGAGGACCTTAGAAGAATTGTAGAGATGCATCCAGCTGCAAAAGGTGACAAAAGCATTTATAAAGACCTGAGTGTTCATCAGTCCACAGTATGAGGAATTGTCTACAAATGGAGGAATTTCAGTTCTGCTGCTACTCTCCCTAGGAGTGGGTGTCCTGCAAGAACACAATGTACAATGCTGAAGGAGGTGAAAGGGAACCCAAGGGTAACAGCAAAAGATCTGCAGAAATCTCTAGGACTTGAAGTTTCTGTTCATGTGTCTACTATAAGAAAAACACTGAATGAGAATGGTGTTCATGGAAGGACATCAGGAAGAAACCACAGCTCTCCATAAAAAACATTGATGCACATCTCAAGTTTGCAAAAGATCACTTGGATGTTCTGCAATGCTTCTGTGGACAGATGAGACAAAAGTTGAACTTATTGGCAGAAATGCTCATTGCTATGTTTGCTATGTTTGTAGGAAAAGGGCACTGCTCACCAACAGCAAAACCTCATCTCAACTGTGAAGCACAGTGGAAGGAACATCATAGTTTGTGGCTGCTTTGCTGCCTCAGGGACTGGACAGCTTGCAATTGCTGAAGGAACAACGAATTCAAAATTGTATCAAGACATTTTACAGAAGAATGTAGGGTAGCAGTCTGTCACCTGAAGCTTAATAGAAGTTGGATAATGCAACAAGACAATGATCTGAAAGACAAGAGTAATCAACAACAGAATTGTTTTTAAAAAAATTATGCTTTGTAAAGGCCAAGTCAAAGTTCTGACCTTAATCCTATTGAAATGCTGTAGAAGGACATGAAGCAAGCAGTTCATGCAAGGAAGTCACCGAACATCTCAAAGTTGAAGCAGTTTTCTAAGGAGGAATAGCCTAACATTCCTCCAAGCCAATGTGCATGACTAGTTAACAGTCACCGGAAATATTTGGTTGAAGTTATTGCTCTACCCGGGAGGGTGGTCACACCAGTTACTGAAAGTAACGGTTCTCGTCCTTTTTCCAACAAATACATGTAATATTGGATCATTTTTCACAGTAAATAAATGTACAAGTATAATGTTTTTGTGTTATTTATTTAATTGGGTTCTCTTTACATCAGTTTAGGACTTGAGTGAAGATCTGATCCTACAGGGCTCACGAACTTTCTAACGCCACTGTATGTTTCATCACCAACTTTTCAAAACACTTCATCACTATGGATGTAAGTGCGACTGGACAACAGTCATTGAGACTGGTTACCACATCCTTCATAGGCATCATGTACATTTGAAGCCTGCTTTAAATCAGGTGGGTACCTCAGACTGCCACAGTGAGAGGTTAGAGATCTCAGTGAACGCTCTAGTCAATTGATCAGCACAAGCCTTTTGTACTTGACCAATATCCCATCTGGGCTAGGTGCTTTCCGTGGAATCACCCTCCAGAAGGATGTTCTCACGTAGAGCTCGAAGACTGAAGTCACGGGGTCATCGGGGGCTGTGGAAGTTAGTGAAACTTCCTCCATGTTTTGACGGTCAAAGTAAGCATTGAAGGTATTGAGCTCATCTGGAAGTATAGCATTGTTGTCGCCTATGTTGCTCAATTTTACTTTTATAAGAGATGACATCATTCAAGCCCTGCCACAAATGACGATCATCCTTCATTGATTCAAGTTTAGTCGGGAATTGCCACTTCACCCATGAAATGGCTTTATGGATATCATACCTGGATCTCCTAACTTTGTTGGTCACCAGACTTGAATGCCTCTGATCTGGCCCTCAGCCAATTGCGAATCTCATGGTTCTCATGGGCTTCTGGTTGGGGAAGACATCCAATGAAACTCGCATCTCCACCTTCAGCCTTCTCCAAATCAGCAGTTTGGTCCATCCTGTGCATCAAGTAGTCTTCAGGTCTGATTGTCGAATCTGGCATGCTGAGAGTAAGCCATGTCTCAGTAAGACACAGAAAGTAAAAATTTATCATTTCTCTCCAATGTCTTGTTCTTCAGCAATTATATATTTGCGAATGATGCTGGGTACAGAGAAATGCATTCCTCTGCATTTCGGCCTGGATTGGAGTCGCTCCACCTCCAGCCATGGCAATGAACTTTTGTCCGCTTAAATCCATATCTGCTTGCTTAAGAGTTATGACTATGCCCTTCTGAAGATCGTGAAATCCATAGTTCATTAAGTCAATTTAAAAGTACATTACTTAAAGGGAAATTACATGCTGCAGATTGTTGTGAGAGTAATTCGAAAGAGGTATATTTATAAGTATCGTATGGAGAATATAAACTGCTATTCTGTTCTTGTTCTATATGTTCACCTGTAATACCCTTGGCTTAGAAGTAAATACCTCTTTACAAACTTTCATGTTTGTATCATTTATAAATTTGGCCATTATGCATCTGTCTCTTGAACCAAGTCGTAAACAAAATCTAATTAAAACTAGATTTGACTGAACTGGAAACTTAAATATATATTGTGATTCTCTTTTTCCACACTCGCAGTAAGCTTCAGATGCAAGTTAATCACTCACCATCCAAAGGACAGAACCAGACAGCTGTTCAAATTGATGTGAACCACTCCAACGGGATTTCACTGTTGCTAGTCCAAAGTCCCCAATCTTGACTGTTAGATCTTCATGTAGAAAAATATCTATGAACTGAAGTTAAGGAACTCAGATACGTCTACTAGAAATGATACAAGTCTCCATCCCTGAAAATCCACAGATCAACTACATACAAAAAGGACAGAAGATGTGTTTCTATCTATTCTAGAAGAGGATTAAGCAATCCACTCTTCTCTCGATACAGGCAGTCCCCGGGTTATGAACGAGTTCCGTTCCTGAGTCCGTCTTTAAGTCAGATTTGTACGTAAGTCAGAACAGGTACATCCGGTATTATTTAGCGTCAGTTAGTCAAACATTTGTTTTTGTATATAGTATATATTTTACCTTTCTATGCATATAAAACACTTAAGAAATGTATGAATTTCAATAATTAAATCAGTGTGTTGCTTAGTAATAACTGTAGCTTTCATTGGTGCAGGGCCTTTCACATGCTCCATTATTCTCACTTTATTCTTTAAAATTGTTCCAATCGTTAACCAACTGTAGCTTAATGCTTTTCCAATGACCAATGGCGTTTCACCTCTTTCCGATCGCTTTATTATTTCCACTTTATTTTCAATCGTGATAGTTTTCCATCAACGGAACAGAAACACTGCAGATTCAGCAACAGCCGCAGGTGGTAGGTCCTGAGCTCCCCCAGGACCTAAAGTCCACCCGCACTGAGACAGGTTAAATGGGACAAGTGGGAGCAGTACTGACTGGAAAAGGGGGGGGGGGTGGTGAGAGTGACACTTGCTAAGAAAAATCTAAGCCAAATATAAAGTTACACACTCAACACAGTGTTAACGGCAACGACTTAAAATGGCGGATGGTGTTCTCCTTCCCCTGTTCTTAAGTACGAGTCGTTCGTAAGTTGGACATTCGTAACTCGGGAACTGCCTGTAATTAAAAGACTAAATAAATGCAGGGAGTTTAAGATAGCATTTTGAAACAGTTTCAAAGCAAATATGATACATTTGTAAGAATTGCAGCAGTCAGCTACACCCCACATAAAGGAGTGGGTCAATGAACAAATATTCTATGCTCATGTGGGGAAAAAATTCCAATAATCTAACAGAAAACTGAAAAAATTCTTAAACAGTAAGAGATTGAAAGGTGCTGTGGTCAGAAGCAACCAGATGTCCTTGTAAACAAATCACAGAAAGTTAATTGCACTTACTGCAAGCATTTAGGGGGGGAAATGATAGGTGGCCCTTTATTTCAAAAGAATTTGAATAGCTCTTCCTGCAACAGCATTGCCCCTTGATGATGTAATAAAAACTGAGCATTGATCTGCTCTCCCTACTCAAGGCAGGATATAATAAAGTAGAGGGCATACAAGTTAAGATTGATTTCAGGGATGAAGGGATTTGTCTACTGGGTGAACTCTATACTCTCCAGAGATTAGAAGTATGTACAGTATATGTTACCATATACTACCTTGAGATTCATTTACAGGAAAATAGAAATATAATAGAATTTATGAAAAACTATAAGTAAACAAAGACTAAGAACAACCAACATGCAAACATGGAATGAAAATGAAACATGAATATGTGGAAAAATGCAAAATTCTTTCACGGCTTGAGAGAGTAAATGCAGGGTTAATGATCCCCCAGGCTTGACTGACCAGAAGCAGGAGCCAGTCTCACTATGGAAAGAGAACTTTAGTCCAACTGATCCATACTCAATCATATGCCTTCCTGAGCTTGTCTCATTTGCCTGCTTCTGAACATTTCTTATCCATCTCAAAATTAGGATTGGCCTTTCAGGACTGAAGTTTTTTTTAAAACCCAAATGTAATTATTTTGGCTGGTATGTACGTGCAGTTTCAAATGGCCTTCTTTAATGGCACAAACTTCTAGGCTTTCTAAGAAGGTTATACACCAAACGGAGGTTGATAGGTTCTTGATTAGTGAGGGCATCAAAGGTTATAGGAGAAGGTAAGAGAATGGGGTTGAGAGGGATAATAACTCAGCTACAATGGAATGGAGGAGCAGATGTAATGGCTGAGTGGCCTAATTCTGCTCTAAAATTTTATGGTCAATGTAAAGGAGCAACATGACACCTTGGGCCTATTTCAGATCCTTTTCTCTACTTATCCTTGTTCAGGTATGGAGTTCCGGAGTTCTTTTCTTGACACCTTTATATATTTATAAAGTGTTATTATTGCCCATGTTAGTTTAGTTGAGTATTTTTTTTTCAATATATATTTTTTCTCATATATAATTTCAATTTTTTTTTCTTTTTTCGATGATTATTTTTGTTTTTTTTTCATATATATTTATATAGACTTGATTGATTTATGTACCTTTTGTCGATTGATGTTTAATAGGATATTATTATCCTATTACTAATGTAATTTCAAGTTTATTGAATTTGTAATCTGTTCATTATTATGTGTTGTTTTTTTTTATATATGAAATTTAATAAAAAGATTGAAAAAGAAAGAAAAGACACCTTGGTCTCAGTGAACCTGTGTTCAGCCAAGGTAGGACTGGCCATTTTTGGTAACAAAGTGAGATTTGGTGTAATCTCACAGAACCAAACTTATAACATTTAAAAATATTTATCAGTGCTAGCGTTCATATACTAATGGAGTTGGAATAAATGATTTTCTTTTGTAGTAATACTTGGAGTATCAGCTTCACCAGCATGGCTAACATTTAATGCTTTTCCGTTCTTACACTGTTTCAGTTGCCATGGTAAAAGGACACTCCCACTGCTGAGTATAAGGATCCAGAATCTGATCCCAGTAACAAAGAAGGAACAGTATTCATGTTTTTAAACAGTTGAGGGTGGTGTGCACCTTGGAAGAGGTGATGGCGATGACACTCCCAAACTGAGAAGTACAGTTAGGAGGTGCGACCACCTTTTAGGTAATGGTAGGAGAAGCCAGTGAAAAGTTGCAAATGGATTTTGCTGACAAAAGAGCCACAATTTGCAATTAGTGAGGGAATGAATGTTTAAGTAGTAGGCAGAAGAGTGGAAGAATGAACATTTAGGGTGTATAGGGAGAAAATCATTTAAAGTACTTAGTTTTGCAAGGCCTAGAACTTTGTTAATGTGAATGGCTCTTCTCTTATTCAGGCAAACAAAGGTATTTCTTCTGCCGTGCAAGTTGGATAGAAGTTGTAAGTCACTCACTATTGAATAGCTGACCTGTGACCTGTTCTTATTATTTGCATTATTACTGCCCCTGACCCTGTTAAATTTCTGGTTAAAAACAGCACTTTCCCACTATCCCTTATGGATGATGGCTTTGTTAATAGAGGTGGTAATGTCCATTCACTTCCATTCATGGCCTCTTTATAGGAAAGATAAAGAAGCTTTACGGAGGCTGCAGAAGATATTTACAGGGGTGCTGTCTGGATTGGACAGCATGTCTTATGAAGACGGATTGAGCGAGCTAGGGCTTTTCTCTTTGGATCAAAGGAGAATGAGAGGTGACTTGATAGAGGTGTACAAGACGATAAGAGACACAGATAGAGTGGACAGCTAGAGATTTTTTCCAGAGCAGAAATGGCTAATATGAGGGGGGGATACAGTGCTTATAAAAAGTATTCACCTCCTTTTTGAAAGTTTTCATGCTTCATTATTTTACAACATTGAATCACAGTGAATTTAATTTGTTTTTGTTTGACACTGGTCGACAGAAAAAGACACTTTCGTATCACAGTGAAAACAGATCACAGAGTAATCTAGATTAATCAGAAAAATAAAACACAAAATAATTGCGTAAATATTCACCCTCCCCTTAATATGACTCACCAAATCATCACTGGTGTCACCAATTGGTTTTAAAACTCATATAATTAGTTAAATGGAGATCATCTGTGTGCAGCCAAGGTGTTTCAATTGACTGCAGTAAAAATACACCTGTGTCTGGAAGGTCCAACTGCTGGTGAGTCAGTATCCTGCCAAAAACTACACCATGAAGACAAAAGAACACTCCAAGCAACTCTGAAAAGGTTATTGAAAAGAACGAGTCAGGAGATGGATACAAAAAAAATTTCCAAGTCACTGAATATCCCTGAAGTACAGTTCAATCAAGAAATGGAAAGAATATAGCATGCTGTAAATCTGACTAGAACAGGCTGTCCTCAAAAACTGAGTGACCATCCAAGAAGGGAACTAGTGAGAGAGGCCACCAAGCAACCTATGATATCTCTGGAGGAGTTACAAACTTCAGTGGTTGAGTTGGGAGAGACTGCACATACAACTGTTGCCCGGGTGATTCATCATTCGTAGCTTTATGGGGGTGTTGCAAAGAGAAAGCCACTATTGATAAAAACTCATATGAAATCTCAGCTAGAGTTTGCCAGGAGATGATGAAAGCAAAATTGAGGTTTTTGGCCGTCAGTCTAAACGCTAAGTTTGGCGTAAGCCCAACACTGCACATCATCAAAAACACAGCAGCCCTACCGTGAAGCATGGTGGTGGCTGCTTCATGCTGCAGGGATCATCACTCCTGCAGGCCCTGGAAGGCTTGTGAAGGTTTAGTCTGCAAGAGAACTGCAACTTGGGAGAAGATTTGTTTTCCAGCAAGACAATGACGTAAAGCATAAAGCCAAAGCTACACAGGAATGGCTTAAAAACAACAAAATTAATGTCCTCGAATGGCCAAGTCAGAATCCAGACCTCAATCGCATTGAGAATTTGTAGCTGGACTTGAAAAGGGCTGTTTATTCATGATCCTCATGCAATCTGACAGAGCTTGACCAGTTTTGTAACGAAGAATGGGGAAAAATGGCAGTGTATAGATGTGCAAAGCTGATCGAGACCTATCCACACAGATTCAAGGCTGTAATTGCTGTCAAAGGTGCATCTACTAAATACTGACTTGAAGTGGGGGAGGGGGGGTGGAGTAATTATGCAATCAATTTTTTGTGTTTAATAATTTCACTAAACTTAGACCAATTTGTAGAAATTTATTTTCACTTTGACAAGAAGAAGTCTTTCCTGTTGATCAGTGTCTAAAAGACCAAATTAAATCCACTGTGTATCAATGTTGTAAAACAATAAAATATGAAATCTCCCAAGGGGAGGGGGTGAATATTTCTTATAGGCACTGTATTTTTAAGAGGATTGGAGGAAAGTAGAACTGGAATGTCAATGGTGATATATATATATATGAACACACACACACACACACACGTGGTGAGTACGTGGAACACCCTGTCAGGGATGGTGGAGGAGCAGGCAGATACATAAGGGGTATTTAAGAAAGAAATTCTTAGCGCATGGATGATAGCCCTCCAATGCTTAAGGATTAGATTGATCTTAAAGTAGGTTGAAAGGTTGGCTTAACTGGACAGTTTGGGAGCCTGGTGGTGCAGCAATTAGTGTGGCTGCCTCACAGCTTCAAGGAGCAGAATTCAATCCTAACTTTGGTGTTGTTTGAGTAACATTTGTTTTCCCTTCCAAAGATGTGTGGGTAAGCTAAATATCATTGTAAATCATTGTATGTCATTTTCAAAAGAATCAGAGGGAGTTGATGGACATGTGAGAGAGAAATGGGCCTAATTCTGCTCCTATATCTTATGGTCTTAATGTTGAGTTGATGCATAAAAGCAAACTGCTTCTGTTCTAGTGAAATCACATCAAAACCAGCCATGGCTGGCCTGTTTGGCCAATGTACTCATCACCTTCACAAAGAAGCCATTGGAGAAGTACTGTATATTGGTGGTGTAATGCCAGACACATCATACTCTTACTCCAAGTATGAAAGGATACTATTACTCTTCAGATCTCTGTGAATAATGGATTTTGCATGCAGGTAGCTGTAAGGAAGAATAATAATTAGCACTCCATTTATCGAACATTAGTAAACTACTTCAACAAGAGACCAGACTGCTGGAGGCAGGATATATGGCTTTCAACCTAACTTGTTGCTCAGGAGATACAGTCCAGTCAATTCACAGTCGTGTTTAAAAATTCTGGGGCATACAATTAATCCATTTCTTTATCAAAGAAATCCACCTTTTGTAACAACATTGATACTCACTGAGGCACTACCTGTGGTGAGTGACAGCACCCAAGGAAGTAGTGTATCATTTATAGGCTTGAGCAGCAAGCCAAAAATGGTGCAAATCCTTCAGGTGAGGAATGGCTGGTATGGTAGAAGCTGGCATCTACCAAGCTAGAGGAGACAGGAGGCTCACTATTCTACCCATCCAGCAGGCAAACCAACAATATTCCCAGCAGTAACCTGTTTTTCTCTTTTGTGTCTCAGATGTCAAACAGGTTGCCACAGGTTGTTCTGGTTACTGGTGAAACCTTGGACTTACTCCATGCCCTGTGCAGTCTGCCGGGCAATATCGATTAGCTTAATCATCTCAAACTTGGTCTCGATGATGTGAAGGTGGTGGTACAGACTGGAACCCTCACACCACTGCGTCACGATGGCAAGCTGTGGACTCGTCGTGTAACCCATGAATAAAAGGATGTTCACATGTCGAGTTTTTCTAGACAAGAAGAAAAAAAAATCGATTAATTTACCATCTTGTAAAGCCTGGAAGTTAAATACTGGGAGTTGAGCCAAACTCAGAAAAGGTTTTGAAAGATTTTGTTTCAGTGGGATATTGAATTAAACTGTGGTGAAAGGAAGAACGATACTTGTTCAAAAGTATCTAGCTGATCTCGGCAACTTACACCTTAGAAGCAATTACTATGTGTTTATTCCCATCCAGATAACCAATTTCCACAGCAGTCTCTGAAACAATGTTAGGATGGGTTTTGGCCCATTCTTTCTTAGACAAACTAATTCAATCATTGATTGTTGAGAGCATTTTTTACTATTTCAGAATTGCAGAATTGGGGAACAATAGGGAGGGAAGAGAACTTTGGATATGGAATGGACCAATTGTGTTGAAGAAAGTTGGGGAGAAGGAGCAAGTGGAGGACAGGAAGTACCAACAAATCACAAAAATCACAGAATGATTACAGGGCATAAGGAAGCCATTTGACACATCAAGTCTGCTAGCTACTAACAAGAGGAATATAGTTATTCCCACTCCTGCCTTTCAGATATCCATCCAGCTACAGTTATTTCTTAAACGTTATACAGTAATTGAATCACTCTTACTTCTGTACAAAGAAAAGCATTCCAGACCACTGTGCAAAGAGGAAAATTAATCCTTGACACCTTTGAATTTTGGCTTTTGGCCCCTCATCTAAAGGGATGTCTCTGTATTAGTAGCATCAGAATGGGGCTAGATATACAAGGAAACAGTGGTGGGAAGGAGGTAATCATTATACTAGAAGATGTTCTTGCATTCAGTTTCTCATTAGGATTGTACCCACATCTAATCTAATTTTGATAGAAAGTTTAAAAAAACAAATAGACAACTAATACAACTGCATTTTGCACAGACATCTTGTCAAAGAACATCTGGATCAAGATTACATTAGCTTGCATTCCATAATGATTGATATCTTTTTTGGCTACCTCAGCCTCAATCCTTTTGATTGGCATGCTGTTTCCTCCAATTGGATTGGAGAAACCAAGACTCGAACCTACCCCACAGGAAACAGCGCTATTCGTATCTCCAAATAAAATAAAAAATATTGCTTCTACAACACACACAGTAAATGGAGAGTACATGCAGCATCTGTCCCATTTCACTCCTATTATGGTCTCATCAATACTCATATATCAGAGCCAGAATGGTTAGAAAACAACTTTTATGATTTGCTTTGAATGGTGGTCAATCTATATATGACAAATATGAATGATCTAATCTCAACAGTCTTTAGTGCATGCGTTTGGCCTTATGAAACAAGGTCTTCAATCAGGCATATCCAAGTCTTTTTTGCTGCCAAACATATTTTTGTATGCAAATTAATACTACAGGAAAGGTAGACTGAGTTTGATTATAGTGACTACCACAGTCAAACAGACTGCTGAAACTTACTTCCTGTGTGAGGACCCAACCCGGCCTGAGTTCCCTATCATTTTGCTTTGACCACTGATGCTACCTGATGAACCATATGGTAGGAGTGGAGAAAGAGTGAAAGAGATGCTATTCATATTCTGCTCATAATGATGCACCATCTACACATCTCCAATGATTCCAGAGGCTTGAATGGCTGCTAATGGTTTACAGTTTAGAGTCAAACTGAATAACTTCAGGCTGATTTGACTTCAGTGATGGACAAATCACAGGAATCAATTTCCAAGGACCGAATATACTTTCATTTAGAAAAGTATAAATAAGACTAGACTCCATGAACTTAAGGAGTCAATGTAAACTGTGTAGGTGATATTGCCTTAGTGGTATTTTAATGTGGCTTTTGACAAGGTAGCAAATGGTTGGCAGGTCAAAAAGTAAAAGTCTGTCATATACAGAGAATCAGTCATACAGGTTAGAAAAGAGGCTCTTTCAGCCCACTTTGTCTATGCCAGTTGTGATGTCCATTACACTAATCTCATTTACCTGCATTAGTCCTTCAATAATTTCCTATCCAAGTACCTGCCCAACTGCCTTTCAAATGTTGTAATTGCATTTGCCAACATGACATCTTCTAGAGGCTCGTTTAAAATATTCACCACGCTGCGTGGAAAAATATACCACTCTAATCTCCTCTAACTTCCCACTCACCTTAAACCTGTGTCCTCTACTTCGAGACTCCCCTGCCATGGGAATGGAGATATCCATTCTATCTCTGCCCCAAAGAAGAGTACAAATTCAAATGGCAAACAGAAATCAAAATCGATTTGGGGACAAGGAGAAAAAGGATAAAAGGATAATTGCTGGTGGTTGTTCCTTCATTCAGATAATTCTTACCAGTAGGATTTCACTGGGCTCAGTATTCTGCCCTTTGCTTTCTGTAATGTAATGATTTAGACTGATGTCATGATAAAAGAAATAATACAAAAATTGGGCATGTGATTGAGAGTGAGAAAAAATTGTTTGGTCTGCATTTCTGCAGGTATAACAAATCAGGGAAATAGACAGTGAGAAAAATTATAGAGAAATGCAGAAGAACAGAGGGACATTGCAACATACATGCCATGAACTTTATAAGCAGAAGCAGGGAACATCCCTTAAAAGGCACATGAATGAAAGGTGTGATTGTGCTGAAGACACTGGAGAAACACAAAGACTAAAACATTTTAGCTATAATAAATGATTCAGATGTTTTTCTTGGAAAAGTGGGGGCAATTAGGATACATTAAATTATGATGAGACCAAACAGAGGAAGATTGTAAATTAGGATCTAGGTTGTAAATTACTTGAATACCACCAATGTCAACACATAATCTGTACACCTCCAAGGATGATATATCATTCACACACTTACAGGAATGACATACTACTGGTTACTGTTAGAACATCATTCATATATCTTCAATGACAACTGAAAAGGTTTCCAACCTTTTTTATGCCATGAATCCCTAACATTATCCGAAGGGTCCATGGACCTGTCTAAGATGATACATTATAGCAACCAAGAGTAGTTGTGTGCTGATCTACTCCAAGATTTTTCCTCCCAGAATCGCTCTGTTAACCTCTTACCTGAGAACTCCTACTTCATTTTTAAAAGCTTGTAGCTGTTGAGGTGTTGGAGCAGTAACATTCAGCATCTTCACTGCAACATCACCTGCAAACAAACAGCATTTATAGTGCATCACAGACCACAGAATAAGGCCTAAAGGCCAGTAAATAGCTATCACAACCAAGGTAGGGGTAGACTGGAAAAAACAGTCGAGCTGTTTTTTTTTCAGTTTACCGTCTGGTTGTCACAGCAGCTGAGTCTTTATATAGTGAGCAAATGAACGTAATGGTCATCACAGAGAGGATGGAGACTGAAAGGATTAATGTCATTAATTTTGCATTCCATCATTGTCAATTTACTCTGGTTGGAAGATTTATCAGGCAGAGACACTATTCCATTATCCTAACTGATTCACATTATGCTGATCTCTCTGAATTTTAAAACAAGATACCAAGGTGTATAATTTAGGTACTGAGGTATATTCTGCAGTTTTACCACTGCTTCAAATTTTTGGCGTCACTGAAAGCTTACCTTTTCACATGCTATTCATTCCAAATGTGCTTTCAGAGGAACTTATCACCAGTTAATGATACAAACAGGGACCTTGCCAGATCTCCACCACCTTATATTGGTTTTATAGTCAGATTTCTGGTCAGTTTGATGTGATTAAATCTTATTTGTTATTTTCCTTTAACTATCCTGATCCATGGAAGTGAGCCCATGCTTCAGTTCAATTTAGAATATTCTTTTTACTCAATTTCCTTCATATTTCTTGCAACATTATTATAAGTGTTGAAAGTTACAATTGTGCCACCATTACCAAGACTGTGAGATAAAGTTCTGCTTTTATTTTGCAGAATTCTAGGTTTTGTTACTGTAGTCTTGGTGTGATGGATGGGGATTTTTATATTTATTTACAGTCAGATTGTTGTACCTCATAAAACTAACAGTATGGAACAGTGGAATGGTTAGTTGCAAGAGCTTAGGGGGCATGGTAGCATAGCAGCTGGTGCATGTCTTTACAGCATCAGCTGTAAGATCTGGGTTCAACCCGTTACGGTCTTTGTACATTCTCCATGTGACCCCATGGGTTTCCTCCGGGCGTGCCGGTTCCCTTCCACATTCCAAAGACGTACAGGTTAGGATTAGTCGGTTGTGGGCATGCTATGTTGGCATCATAAGTGTAGTGACACTTGTGGGCTGCCCAGGATAAACTTTGCAGACTTGATTTAACACAAACGACACATTTCACTCTACATTTTGATGTACATCTGACAAATAAAGCTAATCTTTACACTAGCTTTTCTGAAGAGGGACAAGGTTTTTCTAAGCTCCATGTACCTATCCAGGAGTCTCTTAAAAGACCCTATCATATCTGCTTCCACCACAGTCACTGGCAGCCCATTTCACGCACACACAACTCTCTGCATTAAAAAAAAACCTGACATCTCCTCTGTACCTACTTCCAAGCACCTTAAAACCGTGTCCTCTCGTGCTAGCCATTTCAGCCCTGGGAAAAAGCCTCTAACTATCCACAGAATCAATGCCTCTCATCATCTTGTATACCTCTATCATGTCATATTTCATCCACTCCAAGGAGAAAAGGCCGAGTTCACTCAACCTATTCTCAAAAGGCATGCTCCCCAATCCAGGCAACAACCTTGTAAGTCTCCTCTGCACCCTTTCTATGGTTTCCACAGCCTTCTTGGAGTGAGGCGACCAGAACTGAGCACAGTACTCCAAGTGGGGTCTGACCAGGGTGTTATATAGCTGCAAAATTACCTCTCAGCTCCTAATTTCAATTCCACAATTGATGAAGACCAATACACCGTACACCTTCTTAACCACAGAGTCAACCTGCACAGCTGCTTTGAGTGTCCTATGGACTCGGACCCTAAGATCCCTCTGATCTTCCACGCTGCCAAGAGACTTAACATTAATACTATATTCTGCCATCCTATTTGACCTACCAAAATGAACCACCTCATACTTACCTGGGTTGAAGTCCATCTGCCACTTCTCAGCCCAGTTCTGCATCTTATCAATATCCCACTGAAACCTCTGACAGCCCTCAACACCATCCACAATACCCCCAACCTTTGTGTCATCAGCAAATTTACTAACCCACCCCTCCACTTCCTCATCCAAGTCATTTATAAAAATCACAAAGAGTAGGGGTCCCAGATCAAATCCCCGAGACACACCACTGGTCAACAACCTCCATGCAGAATATGACCCGTCTACAACCACTCTTTGCCTTCTGTGGGCAAGCCAGTTCTGGATTCACAAAGCAATGTCCCCTTGGATCCCATGCCTCCTTACTTTCTCAATAAGCCTTGCATGGGGTACCTTATCAAATGCCTTGCTGAAATCCATACACACTACACCTACTGCTCTACTTCCATCAATGTGTTCAGTCACATCCTCAAAAAATTCAATCAGGCTCATAAGGCACAACCTGCCTTTGACAAAGCCATGCTGACTATTCCTAATCATATTATGCCTCTCCAAATGTTCATAAATCCTGCCCCAGTCAGTGCTGCATCATATTCACGAAGAAAAAATTTCTCAGTTGAACATCTATCACACTCACCAATCCCCTTCCCTCCCAATGAAATGACTTAAGTCACTTGAGTGTTGCAGAACAACACTTGCACATTATAAAATGTTCTGCAATACGCGGTTTCCAAACAACTGGCACACTCACATTGTCAACACAACTACACACAGTCTCAGATAGCAAGATTCAAAGATAAGTATTGTCAATATACAAAGCATACTTTTTATAGAATTATCCATGTCTTTGGCTCTAAGACTTTCTCCATAAACTCTAAATTCTAAACCTGCTGATATATTGTTCAGCATCAGCCATATGAATATGGCAAAAAAACATTATATTGAAATATTCCTTCTGCCTTCACATTTGCACAGGATAACATATCTCTCAAAATAAGCTCCCTCATTTTAACATCACAAGTCAACTAATTAGTAATGGACACAGAACACCCATCTGAACAACCTATGTATGTTATGCATGATAAGATGGATCTTCAAGAGGTGACAGGAGAAACTCAAAGGACCAGTAATTCCTAAAACACTTCAGTATTGGAACATTAAGTGCTTTGGATCACTGAGATGTTCTGATCTATTAACTTGAGGCATTGATTTTCTTCAAAAAGGCAATAACAACATCTTAATTATTCCATACTCCATACCATGCCATTTTCCTTTATATACTGTTCCAAACGAGCCTGATCCTATCCTTTGGCCCTGCGTGATCTGTCCATTTGATATCTCCCAGTCGTCACTGGAGTCCCTTCGGCCTATAGTTTTCTACAAAGAACAGGACATTATAAATACAAGTGCTCAAAGCGAGTATTGACTATAATCATTCTCTAAGTACCACTCACACCAACTTCCTTCTCACAACCATGCCACACACATGAAGCTTTCCATCTACCAACGTGCACTGATGCCACTCTCAGAATACACAGGAGAAGCAGTCTGTTCCTGTAATTTTTCAGCTATAGGGCTTGTGCCCACATCTGTATAACGAATGACATCCCCCTCACCATCCAACCCTATTCATCCTAGGCATCTTCTTGTTGACAAACAGTGAGGAACCTTGATTTTCCATGTATCAAGAGGTAGCAGGACAGGTGTCTAGACAAAATCTGGATAATGGATTACTGAACACCCAGATGTTACGCTGAAAAGGTGGTTGGGTTACAATTTTGTTACTTTGAGATCAGGAACTACAACAATGAAGGAGCTCTGGAAGCTGAAGCATTGAATATATTCATGAGCCCTCTCCCTGCCGATCCAGTGTTCATATACCCATTTAAGAAAGGGTCCACTAGTACTGTTGGGAGCTTAGAAGGATTCACTAGGCTCCTTCCTGGATGAAAGGGTTGCTCTAACACGAATAGCTTAAAAAGGCTAAATCTGTCTCCTTTGTAGAGTTTAGAAGATTAAGGGGTGATATTATTGAAACATACAAAATTCTGAGTGGTAGACATTGAGATTTTTCCACTAATGGAAATGTTTCAAATGAAGGGACATGGTTGAAAGCTAAGAGGGTGGTCACTTAAAAGTAAAGTGCATAGGATGGCTACAAGTCAGAATTCTGGCAGAGATCACCATTTCCAGATCACAAAAGCTTACATGCCTTCAGCACTGATTTGACCCCAGCTCCATGTCATTCACCAAATACGGATCTCAGTCTCTCACCACTCTCGTACCACACAGTATGATCTTACCATTTTATTCCGGTCTTCAGACGATGACGACTTCCTCTCACGAGGCTGTGTACCAGGAGACTTCTGCAATGTTTTGACACTGGTCAGGGATCCAGGTAGCGAAGCAGGAGGGGTGGCAGAAAGCCCTGATGTGGATCCTGTTTGCAATATTTGTTTTAAAATAGAAGTTGTGAAGGGAACAGATGCAGAGGAATCAACAAGTAAGAAAGAAGGCAATTAATACCACAGCAATTGGTGACCCTTACAAGGAAATGAGCTAAGCTACAAGTTTGACAGCCCATGCAGGGTACGACACTAGTGAATGACCTTGCAAGCCAAGGTGGCTCCCAAAAAAAGGGGTGACCATGCACATAACTAATGCCAAATCTGTGAATTAAGGTGGAGAAGAGAAAGAGAAAGAGTGAAGCGTGAAGTTATAGCTATCAACCAGATTTTTTTTTTTGTTTCCATTGCGAGAGCTAGCTATGCAGCAACAAAATTAGCACCAAATCTGACTGGTACTGAGCAGTGGGCAATTTGTACCGGAGTTCAAATTCAACCAGCCTGGAAGTCTGTTGGCTTCAGAATTGAACAAGGCACCTTTAAAGAAAAGATAAACCAGTCACAACAGATTTTGAGATTAATTCTTAAGAGCACTTGGGAATAGGGTATCTTCACACAACTGGCAAACAGGACTGCAATATGGAGGCTCCACATAAGCTGTGATGTGTTATATTTCTCCAAGTATCTAGATAAAACAGCACACTCAGCTGTGGAGGTACTAGCATGGGTGCCACACCATTCCTACAGTTTGGTTGATAGGGTCTCAGCTTCCCACTCCAAAATAAAAATCACAAGCCAACAGACTACACATTTTCATCTTTCTAATATCAGCAACCCTTTCACTACAGCACACTGTCGGCCAGCACCCGGGGGAACTGTGGTCCAACTGATAGCCAGCACCCAAAGGAACTGTGGCCCACCTGATGGCCAGCACCGGGGGAACTTTGGCCCAACCAATGGCCAGCACCCGGGGAACTGTGGCCCAAACAATGGCCAGCACCTGGGGAACTGTGGCCCAACTGATGGCCAGCTTCGGGGGAACTTTGGCCCAACCAATGGCCAGCACCCCGAGGAACTGTGGCCCAACTGACCGTCAACACCCGGAGGAACTGTGGCCCAACTGACGGCCAGCACCCAGGGAACTGTAGCCCAACCAACAGCCAATTCTGGGAAACCATAGCCCACTGACAGCCGGCACTGGTGAACTGTTCAGTAGTCGACCAAAATCCAGCATTGGGGAAAAACTACTGGCATTCGTAGACCTATCAAAAGGTCCTGTGGAACCATTACTAAACAACAGGCACTTGTTCCTTGGAACAGTATCCCAACGGCAATGAACACAATGGAACTGTATTCCTACAAGGTACAAACACTGGAAATGTACCACAAAAACAAGAATCACAACTCAGAACTGCAATCACATCAGAGTAACCACCTTGGGTGCCGTGTCCCAGGAAGTATACGTGCATGTGGCTCTGTACCAAATGTTCACCTGTCTAGAGAACTACACAATAGTGTATTCATTAATCTTCCAGACATACATTCATTATCTTCACCTACATTCATTAAAATAAGCAAATTGGTGAAGAGTTAAAAGCACATATAACGCTGTCTGTTTCTTTTTAAAAACACCACATTCTCAGAGATCCTACCAACAACTTGCTCTTTAATGAATACATTAAAGAGGGAAAGGATGGAGGCAAAAAGTAATTTTGGGAAGGGATGGAGAAGGAAGGAAGTTTTATGGAAAGAATATTTCTTCCCAACCCCCAAAAGCATAAAGTACAGAATGTAAGAATAGCACTTGACAGAAACTATAGACCTTTTATTTCTGGGTTGGATTGTACATCAAGATATCAATGCAAGTCTTTTCTGAATTCTGCTTACTAAAGATAGTTCTTCAAAATAATTTCTAATTAATAAATTAAAGAATTTGCTTTGCCAAAAAAGGTATTATAGGGTATATAATGAGAAGGTAGATAACCCAGAGTGAAGGTATACAGTCTCTTTCTTTAAACTTAAGGAGTGACTCTAAATTATAAAACAGTGCAGGAATGTGTTTGACAGAGAAACCAGGTGCTGACCAGAAGCAGTATTTTGTTCATGGGCCTCAAGAAAGCCAGATGTGATCTTTTTCACCAACCCTCACCCACACCACCCTGAATACCAGCCCAAAACAACAACCTTGCCTCCTTGCTCATACAGGGTGCTGTCCTTCTCTGGTCCCTCTTCTGCTTTCTTCTGTATACAGTAAGCTGGGCTTAACTTGCAACTGAAGGAAAATGTCCCCAAGGGTCACAAGGGACTTCACTTCAAAGTACAAATCTGGGTTGGAAGGAATCTTGGTGGGGCACAAAGTACTCTGAAAGTGTAGCTCCATTCTGTTTTTGACTTGAAGTTGGAACCTCAAACCAGTCAACATCCTTATAGATATGCCACTTTTAAAATGGCCATTTGGCCCAGCCAGTCTCTTCTCCAATCAAATCTCCTTGGCTATATCCAAAATTAAAACACTTGACATATGCATCTAATAGGAATAAAATATTCCAGGAGATACTGTACATCTCCAGCATGAAGGGTCTCTGGTAACTACATTTACTTCAGGATGCCACTGTAGCATAGAAGTACTCTAGTACAGCTCGGAACATTGGAGTTCTGAATTCAATAATGCCGCAGTTTGTAAGGAGTTTGTACATTCTCCCCATGATAACCTGGGTTTCCTCTGGGTGCTCATTTCCTCCCACAGTCCAAATATGCGCTGGTTAGTTGGTTAATTTGTCATTGGAAACAGTGCCAGTGCAAACAGAAAAAAAGTGTTAATGGGTTCAAAGTCCATTTTGAAATTGGATGGCAGAGTGGAAGAAGCTATTCCTGAATCACTGAGTGTGTGCCGTCAGGCTTCTGTACCTCCTTCCTGACAGTAACAATGAGAATGGGAATTGCTCCCTTGGGAACCAGCATAGGCTAGAGTGACAGAATGGTCTCCTATGCTGTTAAAAGTATCTAAGAAAAGGTGCCGATGCAACAAGGTGAGCACTTGGGGAAAGTGTATGGGTTCAAGTGAAGATTGAACTGTTGTGAGTGGAGGGATTATTGAAGATTTAGTGAGGAAAAGGTGGATTCAAATTAGTGTTGAATTCACCTTTTGGGATGCAGAGATTAGTTGGAGCTTAGTGAAACTCTGACTAATGTGCTAAGTCAATATACCATTTTCTGTCGAGTTGGGATGTTGTTTGTGAATCTTCTCTAATCACCAAAGAGAGCTCGATCCTTGAGTTGTTATACCAATAGACCTACTTCATATCAATTTCTCCTGATACACTCACCCATGGCCCCATCACCCCCAGATACACATATTCCATTGCCCACCTGGAAGCACCTCATATTCCTCCAGTCATAAAGAGAAGATCATCCAAAACTGCCACTCGCACCTAATGCTGGATGGCCACATTCACTCCTTGCCCCTGTACTCACTCACCTCATTGGCTCCTAGATCCCAATTTGCAATCGAAATTCCTCAACTCTTGCTCAAGTGCTTCCATTACTCACTATTTCCCAGCACTGCAACCTCCTTCAGTGTTACAAACCTCAAGAGCTCCATTTTTCTCTATCTTGTGTTAGTATCCTATTCCTTGAGCCTGTAACAGGTGGCTATTCCTTCAACTTTCAGAATCATAATTCTGGGAAGTTCTCCCTTGTCCCTCTCTAGCTCGTTTTTCACCTTTAAGACATTCTTTAAAACTTCATGTTGTAACAAATCATTTGGTTAACTGGTTTGGGTCACATTTTTTTCTAGTTACATCTTGGGAAGCAGCTTGGGCATTAGAGGCACTACAATGTACTTGGGCTAGCCATTTCCCAATGTAGAGATGTCCAAGACTACAGGTTAAGGGCAATGAGATTCATATTGATGGGTTCTTGAGGGTCATCATACACCTGGTAGGCCAAAGAGCCTGCTTCTGTGTTGTACGTCTTCACAAATTGTTATTATATTTTTTTTATAATATGGTTAGTTTTTGGAATTTTCCAGAACTGATTGGGCAATGAGAGAGAATGTAATTGAGGTATAGCTCGGTATACCTGGTGGAATGAGAGATTTTAAAATCAAGTGATCCGCTGTTGTCTTGGTAATCTGATTCTGACTCAGAATTCAGCTTTCACCAGCCTGTCTCATTGTCAGAACTAGAGGGATGAATAAGAGCATTAAACCTTGCCTTTCAATTCTGGATGGTACTGAGCAGGCAAAGAGGAAGAAACTTAACCAGCTAATTAAACTTTAACTGTGTTCAAGAGACCAGGCTCTTTCAAACCTGGTCTTACATCCTCTGTGCTTAAGTTAAAACGATAAGCATATTCTGTACCAGGCTGACAATGATGACATTATCCAAATGCAGTTTACTTTGAAAAGAAATGAAAACAGAAAATACTGGAAACATTCAGTTGGTCAAGTCCAGATGTTTGGAAAGTGAAATGGAGTTATTGGTGCAGGCAAATGTTGGTCAGAGGTGGCAAGCAGATAAAACAATGTAGCTTCAGGCTGCAGGGAGTTGGGTGAGGGTGTGTAAATAGGACAAAGAGAATAAGTGATTGGTGAGAGCAGGGTTGCCCTGAAGATAAGCTACATACCAGATCACCTGGTCGGTGGGTTAGGGAAGACAGTTGGTGGGGATGGGGAGGACACGGTCTTTTGTTGGTTTAATGATGGACATGGTCTACATTATGAGGGCAGTTTGACAGTAAGAGTACAGACAAGAGGAATGGAAGCGCCGTAAAATGCAAGGATGCAGGACAGACCAGTAAGGCCATCTGCAGAACTTCTTGTATTTATGATTTTCCCCGTCCATAAATGCTGCTTGACTTGCTGAGTTCCTTCAGCAATTTGTGCATGTTGCTCAAGATTCCTGCATATCTGCAGAATCTCTTGTGTCTCATCTGAACCACTGTGCCTCTCCCGTGGTGTACCTAAACCAAGGTTTGTCCAGCATTTTCTATTTTTATTTCAGATTTCCAGCATCCACTGTATTTGGCTTCAGAAGATCCACAGATCACTTGCATGGCAAAACACAACTGTTCTAGGTTCAATGATGAGGAAAATATTACTCCCTTTCTACCTACAGTTTTGAGGGGATTTGTTTGTTGATCCACATGTTGAATTCAATACATTGAACAACCTGTCTACATCAGGTCTAACAAATACAACTGAGCAATAATGGAATTCATAGATCAGGCACAAAGGAATACATTTCTTAACATGAATTGTTCAAATTTTTCTAATTGAATTAACCACATCTGAAATACCTATCATCTCCTATTACACCGACATTTTACTGCACTCAATAACACATTGCTACAATCATGTTAAAAACGGTTTCATACATTTCCCTTCCTCCACCATGTAATTATATCATGACTTTGTTAGTGCTGAGTTATCACTGTTTGATATTTACAGCAGCAATCTTAAATCTTTATTGGCATCTTAACACTAATTAAGGTTAAGAACTTAAAGTAGTAAGTTGTAGGCCATTTTAAGCATATATGCCATAGGCCACATGAATTATAAAGGCACATATGAGTGCTAAGCAACTACACAAGGCACAGTAACTGTTTTCCACCATCACGTCCCATCTACATCCCCTGGCTTTGTGCCTGTTTTCTGTAGTCACTCCCTTAATCTAATGCAAGGACAAATAATGGTAAAATAACTTCTGGTAGGTCCAGGTAAGAATGGAACTCTTAGACCACTAATGACATTTCTTGTTTAATTTTGCCATATGTTTGTGGCCCTTGAATCCAAGCGACATGGACATCAAACTGCAGTCTTCTAGCTGCTGGAACAATCCCTCATATACTTACATAACCATGCAATTCCTGTAGTTCTAGCCACCAATGCAAATGTTTGCCTACTGAGTGGGGTGTCCATCTGCCGTTCCCAAAGAATGACCCTTGCAGCTGATTTCACTGCGAAGAAGCCTTTACTTGCAGGCTTCAGCCTGATACTGCTTCTGATCAAACGACCTGCTCCAAAGTTCCTGGATCCGTGGAGTGGTTGTGAATCTCAGGTGAAGAAGCAGTGGTGAGAGAACCGGTGTGGTGTGATGTAAATATGTCTGGGGGGGAACGTGCAGAGGTGGGTATGTGAGGAGAGGTGCCCAAGTACCTCTGAATACGGGACCAGGCTCAAAATCAAAGACAATGTCATTGGGGTAAGATTGCAACAAAGGGCTGGGAGTCCGGGACCGGTACTTCCTGAGGCACCTGACCGGCTGCGTCAAGGGGGCTGTGGGAAGAGAAAAGAAAAGGAGTAAAGGAACAGGAAAACAAACCCTACAAACAGGGTTCCTTCCTACTGGAAAAAAAAACTGTAGGATTTCCTCTGGGAGATCTTCCCTTGTTTTGTACAGTGCATGTCCATCAATATTGCTTTCTGGTGAAAGATCAGAGACTAGAGCCCTTACATATACACACTATTCACTTTTAATCACCGCTCGCCAAACCCTTACTCATAAATCTTCAGGGGAACATACAACACAGCTTTGCAGCTGAATTACACCTCGTACCTGTCAGTTTAGTGCACAATGTACTTCATTATAAAAGAGCAACAGTGTTTAAAATGGGATTAGTACACAGCTCTTAATGCTTTGCTTCATTTCCCCTAAAAATAACAGTAGAATTACAGTGGCTTTCAGTCAACTGGGGTGAACATTTATTTAGGACAACTCAAAGGGGGAAAAAAGCTAAATTGAGACAACAGCTGGGATTCCCTTTGTTACTCAGTTAAATTGTAGTTTGCCTTTTTTTCTTTTAACTATTTCCATGAAACTTTAGCTAATTGGGGCAGTTGCTTATTTGGACGAAAATGTACTGGTCCCGATGTGTCTTAATTAACTAGAATCTACTGTATTTTTAATTTATTTTCAATTCTTGTGAATTTCAAAGGTGCTAAATAACATAAAAATGGAAAATTGAGGTTGATCACATTACAACACAATTCATAAAAAATCGCCTTGACGCCCACTCCAGCACTGAAAGCAACATGGAGAATGTCACCTCGCACTGTGGTTGCTAATTTTCAAAGGACCCTCCCAAACTATATCAGCTAACAAATGTAGCCCAACTGAGCTAATATAGAACACAGAATCCAATCTACCATAGGTGGGCTCAGATAGATGAACTCACTGGAGAAAAAAGCATAGTGGTGAGAATATCCAGCTATTCTGAAAAGGTAATTATCTCCCATTCAGTAGCAGGTATTTGAAAACAGCCCTTTAAGATGTTACGGTGTCTGAGGATAAGACCATCAAGCTGTCTTCCCCTACAATGTAAAGAAGCAATAACATACTGTAGTTATAAATAGCAACTTTCCAAAATGGGGTGTTTGAATGATACTGGCAGTCAGCTGTGCCACTAACAGCAGTGAAATATCAAAAGTAGTATGTGTTAGATCCCCTCACACCCTGTTGCAGCCCAGCAGCCCCAGTGACTTCTCAGCTGCTCACTACAGCAATGGCTGCATGTACACCTGCACGCTCCTCAGATTGTGCTGGAGCAGAGCACCAGGAAACTGGTGGGAACTAAGATGCACAACTTTAACAGATCAAAGCCATTAGCTGTAACCCTGAGGTCCACAACACACAACAGAATCTGACAGTCTTATAAGGGAAACACACTTGAAATTATTCCAAACAGCCTGAAAGCTTAATGAACCACAACTACAGACAAGCTTATTGATTCAATCACTCATCCATGCTAACCTCACTGATCATAACACAGAGGCTCTGTGATTGTCTTAGGAAGGTTTACTTTTGAAGTCAGATCAGGGTCCTATTCTTCAATATCTACAATGTGGACGTGGAAGCGATCAACAAGACAGGTCCAGGTCCAGATGTGATGCCGTCTCTGATCAAATTGTTCAGAATCACTACCACTGACAGATGTTGTTTTGCAGCAGAGGTACAGTTTACTGACCTACCCAGATTCTCGCTTAGGAAAAAGCACAAGGGTAAGTCACTTGCCAGCAATGAATCAGCTTCTGGGAATGAGCTTGGGAAGTAGGGAGATTAAAAAAGAAAAAAAAAAATTGGAAGAATCCCAGAAGTTCTAGAATTGCATTTTTTTTATTACGGGAAAGCTAACAGCTATTCAGTAACTCAGAACTAAGCACTCTATTGACATGGGTCTACAAAAGGCACAGTAAAGAATCAGGGCTGTGCAAGGGAAGATACTTCTTAAATACAAGAACTGCCTGTGAGCCAGAACACTGCATGCATGGACGGTCAGCTGCAACTTCAAGAAGGGAACTGATTGAGCACTTCAGGAGAAGCTTTTTGTAGGGCTACAGGGAAAGCAGATAGATAGCCTCCATCTGTTTCATACTGAATCTACCATTCTAGGAAGGACAGGGAATCCAGTCTAAAGCTTAAAAACACAAGCAGAGATCAGACAGTGGGTCATCTATAACTATTTATTCTAAATCATTCTGACTTATGCCCTAATATAGCATTGTACAGCATAAACTGTCAACTCTGCCAGAGTATTTCCTTACTTTCCATTGTCTAGAAGTTGGGCATTTTGAGAAACACAAAATACATGCAAAAAACAGATAAGGCAACTTACTGGGAGAGAGAGAGAAAGAAACTGGGAAAGAAAGAAAAATTATACAACAGAACCAGAAATATTAACCTCACTTTAAAAACTCCATTCAAGGAACTTGTAAACCTTTTGCAAATCAAATCATCACACAACATGCTCTTACCTCCATCACTGCGCTGTAGATCTTGGTCTCGGATCAGACCCTAGAAGGCAAGGATCAAATATTAGTCATCCAATCACACTAACTTACACTACAAAGAACTGGCTGCAGTTGGAATCAATAAAAAAGATGTTTTTCTGTCACAAGTGGGGATTCATCAGAGGGCCAGGATGAAGAGAGCAGGAGGGAAAGCATGGTTAACGATTATCAGCACTTCCATCCCAAAAGAGTTTTTACATACAGCATGTACAACTCTGTTCGAAAGACAGATAAGCTGCAAGATTTAGAATAAATGAGCTATGGAAATCAGAAATGTTCTAGACTCCAACATCTGTACCAATTGAGATGACCTCTGCCAAACACATCAGGCATTTTAGCAGATTTGAGGGACTTGGCTATCATCCTGAAAAAACATTTAAGGTTCAAGGACCAACATCAGCTTACTATTATGCTTCCCAGCAGGTGAAATGTCTGGTAATTTTCACTGCCTTGGCTTCCTGCTGTAAAATTATTTGATTAAGATAATAACTGCTAAGACCACCAGAAGACAAAGGCTCCAGGAATGGTGGGTGAAAGAGTTCTGGCTCAACAGGTTTTCAACTGGAGTAAGACCTTCCAAATGAAGAGAGCAAGAAACATGCATGACACAATGTCATTAGGTAGTGCATGGATAATCAGTGTTTCTCCATCTACTAATCAGATATCGTAAGAAGATGCCTTGTAAGTCTTCACACTCAGTGACACATTTTTGAACAGCAGCATATCTGGCTGCCAACTTACAACAGCAGCAGAAAATAAGCTATCTAGTCAATTATTTTGGAGCATTGCCTAAGGAATAAGTATTAGCCTGAACAAAGAGAGGAAGCTCTTTTGTCTTTAAAAGTAGCCTTGAGACCTTCAGAGGCTACCTCAAAGTGAAAATGCATCTTTTTGAGCAACACACACAAAATGCAGGAGGAACTCAAACAAATCAGGCAGCACCTATAGTAAAAAACAGTCTCTGCCAAAGGGTTTTGGCCCGAAACATCAACTGTACATCTTTTTCCATAGCTGCTGCCTGGTCTGCTGAGTTCCTCCAGCATTTTGTGTGTGTTGCTCGGATTTATAGCATCTGCAGATATTCTCTTGTTTGTGATTTGATTACTTCCAACAATACTGTGCTGGCCTGGCAGGTCTCATTTATGGGTTCTGGCATTTCTTGTGGCCTAATGAAGAATGAAACCACTGAGTATGGTCAACACTGTATAATGTTTACCTCAATGAAGATTTAATAGCGACCATCAAGCTGATGAGAGAGATACTTACATCAATATTGACCTGTTCGATTGTGTTGAGATGTACATTTGGAGCAGAGGATGAGCGGTCCCTTTGACCAAACTGATTCCGTTGATCTTCCTCCCCGGATCTGAAGGGCTGTGGGATTGGAATTGATTTCGTTGGGGAAGTGGCGGGATGAGAAAGAGACCTGTAAATACAAAAACATCCATTCCATTCATACCCTCAACAGCATGTCAGATTTCCAACTGTCTTCTTGCTTTTTGTCAAGAATTAGCTTTATTCACCACATACAGTAACATTCATTAGGAATTTGCTAGGGTGTGTTGGCACAACACGCAACAAAAGATAATATTCAACAATTATAAAGACTAAAGAATTATATAAAAATAATGTTATAGGACTTCCTAAACCAAGCTGGAGTACACTACCACAAGCAACAGCTCCTTTTAACATTTCAACAAAGCTGTTATTCTGGAGACAAATAGAATTAGGCCATGCAAAGTGGCCATTACAATGTACCTAACAAGGTGAGAGCAGAAATTAATCCTGAGACTAGCACAGTAACACATGGCAAATGACTTAATACTCAAAGTGCTACGTGCATTACTTCCAAGGTAGTTCTTTGTCTGGCATTGCTGGTAGTAAATGTTTCCAAACACACTTTGTCCCCTGCCCCACTTCAACCTCTGCTTCACCCCTTCAGTCTCATCCCTCATGATCACTTCAGCCTTTCTTCCTCCTCTCCATATCTTTGCCACTCATGATAATAAAGCTTACAAAACATACAAAAAGGAAGTAGGTCATAGATTTCAAACAGCTAAGTCCCTAGCATCAATTCGTATGGCACACAACACAGCCTGTTAATATGAAATGACCCATTTATCAATAACCTTTCTGTATCTGAGCCAATCTTTGATCCAACACAGTATATTACTCTCAACTCTGTAAGCTATTAATGATACCTTATCACATGCACTTTGAAAATCCAAATATGCTTTTATCAGCTCTAGTTGATTTTCCCTGGTGTCATAGTTACCCAGCACAGAATCAGGCCCTTCAGCCCAACTCATTCATGTCAACCAAGCTGCCTCCCAAAGCTATTTGTTCCAAAACCCTTTAAACATTTCCTTCCCATATACCTGTCCAAACCTCTTTTAAGCACGATAATTGTACCCGTATCTAACACTTCCTCTGGCAGCTTGTTTGTGAGGAGTGCCAAACACTTTCTTTATTGCCATCTACCCATGTCACTACTTTCTGGAAACAATGTTTCTCTGTTCTGCATCAACCTTCAGGGCCTTGCCATTTATTGAGAACTCCAGCTCTGGTTTAATTCCCCAAAATTTAACGCCTTGTATTTGAGAAAGTTAAATTGCACCTGCCATTTCTTGGCTTACTTTCTCCACTGATCATTAGATAACCTCTTTGTTGTCCACTATATCACCAGTTTTAGTGTCCTACTTACAAACAATGCCAATTACATTTTTATCCAAAATGTTAATATAACTGACAAACAACAGTGAACCAAGCACTGATCCCAGCGGCATATCGCTGGTCACAGTAACCCAAAAACAACCCTCCATTATCACCTTCTGACTCTTCAAACCAAGTCGATTTTGTATCCAATTGGTCAGATCACCCTGGATCCTATGTGATCTAACCTTCTGAGCCAGCCTACAATATACAAATTCACAGATAACAACACCATCATTAGTAAAATTTCAAATTGCAACAAGGAGGCACAATGAAGCAAAATAGGTCTGCTGGTTGAGTGGTGTTGCAACAACAAACTCATACTCAACTTCAGCAAGCCCAAAGAACTGATTGTTAACTTCAGGAAAGGGGAGTCAGGAGAACACACACCAGTCCCCATTAGGGGGTGGTAGTGGTGGGGTATGGGGGAGGGAGGAAATCAGTGGTGGAAATACTAAATGGCTTCAAATTCTGAGGCATCAACATCTTGGAATATCTGTGCAGTGTCCAACACATTGATATAATCACAAAGAAGGCAAGGAGTTTGAGGAGATTCTCTATGTCATCAAAGACTTTTGTTATGGTAGAGAGCGTCCTGACTGCTAGCATCACAGCCTTGTACAGAGGCTCCAATGCCCAGGATCACAAGAATCTGCAAGCGTTGAAGATTCAGCCAGCTCCATCACAGGGACAAGCCACCATACCATCAAGGATATCTTGAAGAGGTGGTACCTCAAGAAGGCAGTATACATCATTAAGGATGCTCACCATCCCAGATGTGCCCTCTTCTTGTTACTATCATCAGGGAGGAGGTACAGATGCCTGAAGAAACACTTAATGTTTTAAGAATGGCTTCTTCCACTTTGCCATTAGGTTTCTGAGTGGTCCATGAACAATATTTAATTATCCCTTTACTTTTGTACAATTTGTTTTGTAATTTATATTCATTTTATGTTTTTACACTGTACTGCAGCTGCAAATCAACAAGTTTCACATTACATAAGACCGATTATAACTAGATTTGGATTCTTATGCGGGACCTTGTCAAATGTCTTAAAGAGTCCATGTTATCGTTAAATGCTCTGCCCTCATCAAGCTATCTAGTCATCCCTTCTAAAACCTGAAATTCATGAGAGACAATTACCACACACAAAACCATGCTTTTGATGCCTAATCAATCTTTGCTTTTCCAAATGAAGATAGATTCTGCCTCAGAATTGACTCCAGTAATTTTCCCACCACTGATGTGAGGCAAACCAGTTGGCTTGCTTGTTATATTCTAGGTTACATTGTGCTTTGAAAAAGACAATTTCCACTTCAAAGATCCACAGTGGCTCAAAAAAAGCAGAGCACAAAAGAGAAAAAGTATTTTCTAAATACTTCCTCAATAACGATTCCCAGTGTTTACTTGGTCACAAACAGCATGCTAGCTGGCTGTGTTCTTCTTCTAACCGACCTTTGTAAATTGAGCAGTGATATAACATTTAGTATCTAATTAATTGGGATTGATCTAGCAACTAGAGAATTTATAGATTTGTATCGCATTAACCATCCCTGCAGCCACCTCTTTCAGGCCCCCCAGCAGTTCCTCACTAATCTCTCTCTCCCTCTACACTTAATTCTACATGTCCTCTCACTCTATTTTGTCTCAACTCTCACTTCAGTTCTTCACTATCCCCTCACTCATCCTCTAACCTCCCCTTTATGGGGCCTCACTCTCTTCCCTCCTACTCCCCTGCCCCCCCACCACCCACCCCTATTTGGGGCCTTCACCACAAAACCTCCCTTGGGAGGCCCTCGTTCCATGTCCCTCATTAGGAAAAGGAATAAATCTCAGTGACGTCAATGCTGATGCATCGACAGGTTGAAAATTGTACTGAATCCAGTGAATAGTTAAGGGAGAATCCATGCTCATTTCCTTTTGTCAGATCTTCAATATCACAGATCTTATCGAACAATTGGAATACAAAGGCCTTCATACCGAAGGAGAAAAAGCTCCCCAAACTAATCCTCCACCATTCCCTACTTGGCCTGCAAACCTTACAAATCTTTACATGATGAAATGATAGTGCTATCCAGTGTCCCATTATGTAATACTCTGAGTATTGTTAAAATTGTTAAGAGTTCATGTCAGCACCATCCTTTCCAGCAGAGTCTCAGACAATCTGTGTATAAGTATTTTCTTTATTTCCTCTCTAATTCTTTTATGATTTCTTTAATTGGCCTTGGATTTTAAGCCCTTTATGACATTAATCCTTCCCATTTGTCAGCCCTCATAACTGCGTGACAATTCAATTATGTCTCCACTCAGCCACCACAGTCTGAAGAAAACACTTCCAGCCTATCAGACTTCTTGATCATCGCTAGAGTTTTCAAGTATTGAAAATGTCCTCATAAATCACCTCTCTATTCTGCCCAGCACAATATCTTTCCTCAGTGATGGGAAATGTGTGCATAAGACCATAAAACTACAAGAAAAAGGAGCAGAATTATGTCATTCGGCCTCTTTGATCATGTCTGATTTATTTTCTCTCTCAACCCTATTCTCCTGTCTTCTCCCAGTAACCTTTAACAATAACCTTACTAATCAAGAACTTATTAACCTCCACTTCAAATATACCCAATGACTTGGCCTACACAGTTGTCTCTAGCAATAAGTTCCACCATACTATCACTAAATAAATTCCTCCTCATCTCGGTTCTAAACAGACGTTCCTCTATTCTGAGACTGGAACCTCTAGTCGTAAACTATTCCACTTTTAGCAACATCCTCTCCATGACCACTCTATCTAGGCCTTTCAATATTCGGTAGATTTCAATGAGATCACCCCTCATTCTTCTGAACTCCACCAAGTACAGACCAAGAGCCATCTCCTCATTCATTAACCTTCTGATTTCCAGGATCATCCTCGTAAACTTTCTGTGGACCCAATGTCAGTGCCAATGGGGCCCCTAATGCAGTGCTCAAGCTGTGGTCTAACTGGTGCTGTACACAGTTCTAGAAATACCTATTTTTGTATTCTAGGTCTCTCTAAGCATGCATTCCACTTGCCTTTTTTAACCTCATCTATCTGTCCTGTAACCATTAATGATCTGTGGACAGACACTCCAACTCTCTTTGTCCTCTCACATCACTTGGTACCATTTGACTGAATTTTATTTGTTACTTTCCCGTCCAACTGACAAGACAATATCTTCCTGCAGTTTAAAGCTTTTGTCTTCAGTCCACCACATGACTTCTGTGAGAGGCAGTAGGCAGGCAGCAGTGGTAACATCTTCAGGACGATACACTGAATCACTTATTTCAAACAGCAATGGCAATCACAGATTTTATACAGTTATTACAACAGAGGAAGAGGCTATTTGGGACATCATCTATGCTAGCCTTTAGAGCAATCCTATTCATCTCATTCCCTTTTGTGTCCATACAGCTGAATCTCTCTGCTACAATTTCAATGTATCTGTCAACTACCTATACTTAGCAGTAATTTACACCAGCCAATTGATGACTTTGGGATGTGGGAAGAAACTGGATGAACCCATGCTGTCCCAGGCAGAACATGGAGACTCCCTACTGGTGGCACCAGAGGTCAAGATTGACCTCAGGTTATTAGAATTCTGAGGCAGCAGTACACACAAAGTGCTGGAAGAACTCAGCAGGTCTATGGAGGGGAATGAACGGTCAACGTTTTGAGCTGAGACCCTTCATCGGGACTCAGAGAGCAGAAACCACAATAAGGTGGGGGGGCGGAGGAGTACTATCTGGCAGGTGATAGGCAAGACCAGATGAGGTGTGCATTTGGGCTCCATATCTAAGAAAGGGTTGTGCTGGGATTGGATCCTGTGCAGATTTACAAGAATAATCCCGGGAATGAAAATATTAATGAATAAGGAATATTTGACAGCTCTAGGTCTGAATCTGCTGGAGTTTAGAAATACAAGGGCAGATCTCCTAGAAGCCTATTAAATATTGAAAGGTCTAGATAGAGAAGAAGTGGAGATGATGTTTCCAATTGTGGAGGAGTCTAGGACCAGAGGGCACAGTTTCAGAATAGAAGTGCGTCCTTTTTGAAGAGAGGTGAGTAAGAATTTCTTTATTCAGAGTGGTGGAACTTTATGGCCTCCATAGTCGTCTGTGGTAAAGTCATTTCAGATATTTAAAGTGGACATTGATAGGTTCTTCATTAATCATGGCGCCAAAGGTTATGGGGAGAAGGCAGGAGAATGAGGCTGAGAGGGATAATAAATCAGCCATAACTAAATGATGGAGCAAATGTGATGCGCCAAATACCGAATTCTGCTCTGATATCTTATGGTGACAGATGGAAAAGTAAAAGAGTGAAGATTTAATAAGAGCAGTGGGCCGTGGAATGAAGGGAAGGAGGGGAACCAGAAGGAGGTGATGGGCAGGTCATGGCTGTGGGGGAGGAAAAGAGAAAGGCTGAGAGGGTAACCAGAATGGGGAACAGAAAAAGAGAGACGGGTGGGGGGAAAAGATGGAGAGAAAGAATTACCAGTAGTTAGGGGAATCAATGTATGTGCCATTGGGTTGAAGGCAACCAGATTGAATGAGGTATTGCTACTCCAACTAGAGTGCAGAGTGCAAGTAGACGAGGGCATGGACAGACATGTTGGTATAGGAATGTGAAGTCGAATTAAAATGGATGGCCAGCGGGAAATCCTACCTTTTGCAGCAGAGTGAAGATGCTCAATGAAACAGTTGCCCAATCTGCGTCAGGTCTCACTGACATAGACGAGGCCGTATAGCAGATACCAGAGCAGTACTACCTGCTTTGCCACTCATGGCGTGATGCACAGGGGAGAGCAACTCTACAAGTCCTGACTGATACACAACTGAAGGGCTGCAAGACCCAGAAAGGAAAAGGATGAGGCACAGTCTGGGGGGGGGGGGGTACACCAGAGAGCAACTGGAGGTGAGCAAGTGCCCTGAGAAAAACTTACCCTGTGGATTCAGAGGGTGGAACTGACGGATACATCCCTGAGCCAGTTGGTGTTCCTATGGATGATACATCTTCTTGGGGAATCGGATGGTTCTCATAGATTCGTGAAAGAATTAGCAAACTGGAGAGAAATTGGAAAAAGACAGAATAAATGAAGGAATGCAAAAAAATCCATAGATCTCAGCAATATTGCTTCAATTATTTTTGGTTAACAAGCCCAAAGGACTCTGCTGAAAAACTAGGAAATCTTCACCTTATATTGTACCTTGTGCCAATTTAGTACTTTTGATGTGCAACAGCTAACAAAAGCAAGACTTTTTCAATGTCATTTCCTGTACAAAAGTGTAAGGAGAACAAAGTGATTGTTATTCTGGATTCGAAGCAGCACAAAAAACACAAAAGGGAAAGGACATAATAATGACAATAAGCACAATAAATACAAATTAAGTGAGTCTTACTTCAATGGTTAGTAAGTTGATGGAGAAGATCCTGAAAGGCAGGATTTGTTAAAGGCAGGTTGTGACTTACGAGCCTGATTTATTTTTTTTCCTGAGGATATAACTAAACACGTTGATGAAGGCAGAGCAGTAAATGTAGTGTATATGGATTTCAGCAAGGCATTTGATAAGGTACCCCATGCAAGGCTTATTGAGAAAGTAAGGAGCCATGGGATCTAAGGGGACATTGCTTTGTGGATCCAGAACTGGCTTGCCCACAGAAGGCAAAGAGTGGTTGTAGATGGGTCATTTTCTGAATGAAGGTTGCTGACCAGTGGTGTGCCTCAGGGATCTGTTCTGGGGCCCCTACTCTTCCATGATTTTTATAAATGACCTGGATGAGGAAGTGGAGGGATGGGTTAGTAAATTTACTGATGACACAAAGGTCGGAGGTGTTGTGGATGGTGTGGAGGGTTGTCAGAGGTTACAGTGATCAAAACTAGGCTGAGAAGAGGCAGATGGAGTTCAACCCAGTTAAGTGTGAAGTGGTTCATTTTGGTAGGTCAAGTATGATGGCAGAATATAGCATTAATGGTAAGACTCTTGGAAGTGTGGAGGATCAGAAAGGGCACAGAGAAGATTTACAAGAATTTTGCCTGGATTGGGGAGTGTGCCTAATGAGAATAGGTTGAGTGAACTCGGCCTTTTCTCCTTGGGGAGACAAAGAATAAGAGGTGACCTGATAGAGATGTACAAGATAATGAGAGGCATTGATCCTGTGGATAGCACAGACTTTTTCCTGGGGCTGAAATGGCTAACACGAGAGGGCACAGTTTTAAGGTGATTGGAAGTAGGTACAAAGGAGATGTCAGGGGTAAGTTTTTTTTTACACAAAGAATGGTGAGTGCATGGAATGGGCTGCCGGCGATGGTGGTGGAGGCAGATACGATAGGGTATCTTAAGAGACTCCTGGATAGGTACATGGAACAGAAAAATAGAGGGCTATGGGTAACCTGTTTGGCACAGCTTTTTGGGTCAAAGGGCCTGTATTGTGCTGTAGGTTTTCTATGTTTCTATGTAAATATATGATAACTAATTGTAATAGAGGAAATGCAACATCCATGAACAAGATTCCACCAGTAAGAATATGGTAACGACCAAACAATGACCGACACAGTGGTGTCAAGAAAACAACCTCTCCCTCAATGTCGCAAAAACAAAGGAATTAGCTGTGGACTACAGGAGGAATGGAGACAGGTTAACCTCTATTAACATCAATAGGTCTGGGTTGAGAAGGTGAACAGCTTTATGTTCCTCAGCACACACACCAGTGAGGATCTCATGTAACCATATAACAATTACAGCACGGAAACAGGCCATCTCGGCCCTTCTAGTCCGAGCCGAACGTGAGATCTATACATACCAGCTGTGTGGTGAAAAAGGCACAACAGTAACTCTTTCACCTCAAATGGTTGAATTAGTTTGGTATGGGTTCCCAAATCCTAAGAACTTTCTATAGGGGCACAATTGACAGCATCCTGACTGGCTGCATCACTGTCTGGTATGGGAACTGTACCTCCCTCAATCGCAGGGCTCTGCAGAGAGTGATGCGGACAGCCCAACGCATCCATAGATGTGAACTCCTCACTATCCAGGACACTTGCAAAGACAGGTGTGTAAAAAGGGCCTGAAGGATCATTGGTGACCCAAGTCACCCAACCGCAAACTGTTCCAGCTGCTACCATCTGGGAAACGGTACCGCAGCATAAAAGCCAGGACCAACAGGCTCCGGGACAGCTTCTTCCACCAGGCCATCACACTGATTAATTCATACTGACACAATTGTACTTCTATATTTACTGTCCTGTTGTACATACTATTTATTATAAATTATTTAAATTGCGCAATGCACATTTAGACGGAGACATCATCTAAAGATTTTTACTCCTTGGGTATATGAAGGATGTAAGTAATAATGTCAATTCAATTCAATTCAATTCACAATGTTGAATGGGGAATAAGTTTTGGTCAAGAAACCAGCTATAGTTTTCCTTTTATTTTCATAATAGTGCCATGAGCTCTTTTACATAACCTGAGAGAACAGGTAAGGGACTGGATTAAGGTTTCAATTGAAAGACAGCACTTAGTAACGATTTTTATTGACAGTCTAGGAATTTTTGCTTAATTCCCTGGAGTTGAACTTCTGAACCTTTAAACTATCAAATAATAACGCTCCCCAATAAAGTAATATGCTTAGTGAAACAGTATATCATGATTAGAAGGGGGGGCATATTACCTTCAAAGACTAAATATAAATACCAGGATTTGAAGTCTCAGGGGCGTAGTTCCCAGATCAGCTTGAGCAAAGTACAGTGACATCCATCTGAGGCAGGTCTGACCTTTTCTCCTGTTTTATATGCATTTGTTCTAAGTTTGTACTGGCAAGCTACACTTGCCAAGTTAGATCAATGTCTAACAGTTTGGGGTTGGCACAGACCTCCAGTGAATACTAATAATGAACTGAAGGATAACAGATGTAAACCTAGACTGGGCTTGGGCAGGAGGCTCCCTTAACTGAAGGAAACTGAGTTTCTACAACAAACCTTGCCTTCCACAAATGACTACAATAATTAAACTTGAGCTGGGCTTGAACATCACCTCTGTGTCTCTTTCCAAGGACCAAAACTACCAAACTTTTCACTATCTTTTAAGTTTATCATGCAAAAGTATTGGAAAGTTGTTGATTTCTCCTGCTGACCTGTGCTGGAACGTATTCAATTACAAGGAATATAATTTTAATTACAAGAATTATTATCCTGTAATCATGGAAAACTCCAAGGTGTTCAACATGCATATAAAAAAAAGGGTGGAGGATTAGAGTGAGGGTAGGTCCAATCAGGGATAAAAGAGGAGACATGCGCTGGAAGCCAGAGAAGGTAAGGGAGGTTCTTAATAAATACGTTGCTTCAGTACTAGTGAGAGGAACCTTGTTGAATATAAAGTCAGTGTAAAACAGGCTGAAAAACTGGAACATGTCAAGATCATAAGATATAGCAGCAGAATTAGGCCATTTGGCCGATAGAGTCTGCTCTGCCATTTTATCATGGCTGATCCAATCTCAGCCACAATCTCCTGCCTTCCCCCATTATCTCTTCATGCCCTGACCAATCAAGAACTTATCAACCTCTGCCTTAAATATTCATAAAGACTTGGCTTCCACAGCTGCCTTTGGCAAAGAATTCTACAGATTCACCGCTCTCTGGCTAAAGGAATTCCTCCTCATCTCCATTCTAAAAGGACCCACCTCTATTTTGAGACCGTGTCCTCTGGTCATAGACTCTCCCGTCGCTGGAAACATCCTCTCCACATCCACTCTATCAAGGCCTCTCACCATCGATAGATTTCAATGAGGCCATTCCTCATTCTTCTGAATTCTATTAAATTCAGGCCCAGAGGCATCAAACGTTCTTCCCGTGACAAGCCATTCAATCTTGGCATCATTATCGTGAATTTCCTTTGAATCCTCTCCAGATTCAGCACATCCTTTCTAAGATAAGGAGCCCAAAACTGCTCACTTAAGAAAGATGATGTCCTGGAACTTTGAAAAGCATTAGGACAGATGTCCTTGGAGTCAGATAGGACATACCAAGTTACTGTAGGAAGTGATGGAAGCGATTGCTATGCCCTCGCAATGATCTTCGCACCCTCACCAGCTACAGGAGCATTACTGGAAGATTGGATGATAGGAAATGGTATTTCTTTATTTAAGTAATAGAGATAATCCTTCTAATTATACAGTAGTGAGACTTACATCAGTGAGATCACGTCTCATGAGCCGGACTGACTTCTTTGAGGAAGTGACTGAACAAATTGATGAAGGTAAAGTGGAGGATGTGGAAGGCTTATTCAGAAGATCCAGCACAGGATTCAGGGAGACTTGGCTATGTGAAATCTACTACCACCCTTGGTTAACAGATGGCAGACCCCCTCCAGCTTCAACACATCCTTTCTAAGATAAGGAGCCTAAAACTGCTCACAATACTCCAACTGAGGTCTCACAAGGGCTTTATAAAGTCTCAGCATTACATCATTGCTTTCGTATTCGAGCCCTCTTGAAATGAATGCTAACATTATATTTGGCTTCCTCACCACAGACTCAACCTACAAATTGACCTTTAGGTAATCCTGCAAAAGGACTCCTAAGTCCCTTTGCACTTCAGTTTATTTGCATTTTCTCTCCTTTTAGGAAATAGTCAACCCTTTAATTTCTTCTACCAAAGTGCATGACCATACATTTCCTGACACTGTATTCCATTCTGCCATTTCTTTGCCCATTCTCCTAATCTGTCTAAGTCCTTCTGTGGCCTCTCTACTTGCTCAAAACTACCTGCCCCTCCACCTACCTCCATATTGTCTGCAAATTTTGCCACAAAGCCATCAATTCTATCATCCAAATTATTGACGTGGCCCACCACTAGTCACCAGCAGCCAACCAGAAAACACTCCTTTTATTCCCACTCTTTGCCTCCTGCCAATCAGTCATTCTTTTATCCATGCTACAATCTTTCCTTTAATACCATGGGCTCCTAGTTTGTTAAGCAGCCTCATGTGTGGCACCTTGTCAAAGGCCTTCTGAAAATATAAATACCTAACATCAACCAAATCTCCTTTGTGTATCCTGCTTATTATTGCTTCAAAGAATTCCACAGATTTGTCAGGCAAGATTTTCCCTTGAGGAAACCATGCTGACCACTGTCTATTTTATCATGTGCCTCCAAGTACCCTAAGATCTCATCCTTAATGATCAACACCAACAACTTCCCAACTGAGGTCAGACTAAGTGGCCTATTGTTTCCTTTCTTCTATCTCTCTCCCTTCTTGAAATGACATTTGCAATTTTCCAGTCTTCTGCCACCTTCTTCAGCACTCCGGCATGTACACCATCTGGTCCAGGTGACTTATCCACCTTCAGATCTTTCAGTTTTCCAAATATCCTCTCTCCAATTATGGTAACTTCACACACTTCATGACCCCTGACACCTGAAACTTCACCATATTGCTATTGCCTGCCATTTCATTGCCTCTCCAGCATCATTTTCTAGTGGTCCAATATCCACTCTTACCTCTCTTTTACACTTTATGTATCTGGAGAAACTTTCGGTACCCTCTTTCATTTTATTGGCTAGCTTACTTTCATATTCCATCTTTATCTTCTTTATGACTTTTTTTAGTTGTCTTCTATTGGTTTTTAAAAGCTTCCTAGTCCTCTAACTCCCCACTAATATTTGCTCTCTTATATGCTCTCGCTTTGGCTTTATGTTGGCTTTGACTTCTCTTGTTAGCCACGCTTGTGTCATCTTCCCTTTAAAATATTTCTTCCTCTTTGGGATGTATATATTCTGTGCCTTCCAAATTGCTTCCAGAAATTCCAGCCATTGTTGCACTGCCGTCATTCCTGCCACTGTTCTTTTCCAATCAATTTTTGCCAATTCCTCTCTCATACGTTTGTAAATCTTTTTACTCCACTGTAATACTGATAACTCAGACTTCAGCTTCTCCTCAAATTTCAGGGTGAATTCGATCATATGATGATCACTTGCCCCCAAGGGGAAGCCACAAGGTAATGTTGCAACTGTATAAAACTCTGGTTAGACCATGCTTGAATTAGTGTGCTAAATTCTGGTCGCCTCATTATAGGAAGGATATGGAAACTTTAGAGATGGTTCAGAGGAGACATGCTAGGATGGTGTCTGGATTAGAGAGCATGTCTTAAGAAGGAAGTTTAATTGAATTAGGGCTTTTCTCTTTGTAGTGATCAACAATGAGAGTTGACTGAGGCATAGACAGAGTCAACAGACAACATCTTTTATTCCCCCAATGTGGCAATGGCTAATACCATATGGCATAATTTTAAGGTGATTGGAGGAAAGCATCAGAGGAATGTCAGAGGTAGATTATGTTTTTCTTTATACACAGAGTGCATGGAATGATTATCTGTAGGTTGTGGTATAAGCAGATGAACTAGGGACTTTTAAGAATCTCAGACAGGCACATGGATGAAAGAAAAATGGAGGGCTACTTGAGAGGGAAGATTGATCTTGGAAAAGATTAAAAGGGCGACAATATCACGAGTCAGAGTACTGATCTTTGCTGTACAAGAGTTCAACTAACTCCAGCTTCCATTTAACTTTATACCAACTCAATGGCTTTTATGAATAATCTTTCCCCAAGCAATAGACCTCACCGGCTCCCTAGCAATGCTAAGGTACTTACTCTAGTTGGTCAATGTTCACACACATGAGGGGGACCTCAGTGCTACAGCGTTGGTGGAACTTGTACCCACATGTCTGACAACGAAAACCCTGAAACAGCAGTTTACGACAAAAGTCACAGAACGCCAGTGTGAAAAAGGTCTTTCGAACCTGGAAGGGAAAGAAAGAGAGTGTGAAAGGAGAAATTTAACGCTGTAGTCACAGCAGCAATAGATCGTTGGTATTAACACTGTTCTAAAAAGAGTAGACACGGGTTCAATGCAGTTACAATTATCACCCTTTTAGAGAAGTATGATCAGACATTATTTTTGTGTCACCACAGTGATTTCAGCAAAGATTAACACAGGTCTGATTTCTACTGTAAAGTATGTTTTTATGGGTAGACTTGGAACTAAAATTTAGAGAAGGAAAGTCTGCTTTTCTCTCCACAGATGCTGACTTTAATTTTGGATAACTTTCACCTAGATGTTGGCACTGCTCTCCCAGCCTTTGCCCCTAGATAAGCAGAAGTATATCACAATATGGCTGATATCACCCTGAAACAAAATTTGCACAAAATTATGACATTACCTGTACCATAATCTGTAGAAGAGATTGACTTTTGCACAATCTCTCCATTAGGCCATGGAGAAGGGGTTCCCAACCTGAGGTCCACTATGGTATTGGTACATGGCATAAGAAAGATTGAGAATCCTTGCCATAGAGGATGTAACTTCGTTAGACATTAGCAAGGCCCAAGAATACTGTGCCTTAGATATACAATGCATGCACCAAGTAAAATACTTAATTAAAAGCTTACCCAGAAAATTTCTATTGTAAGTAAACTGCTGAGAGTTCCAGATACTTACAAAGTTGTGTGTGGTTAGTGGTACGTGCTCCAGTACTTCCACCTGCAGCTCCTCCCCTGTTAACCAGGACATATCTGTGTCCCATCCAATTGGCTTTTTCTCCCTGAAAGCAACACAAAACTCAGTTGGCACTGATGAAAACTGGACAGAGGCTTCTGGCATCATGCATTAAACATAAACCAGACTAGGCCAAATGGTGATTTCCTTAAACCCAAAGTACTGCAAGGAAAAGCAATTTCCTAATACCTAGTCAGATAAATATTATCAGGATAAGCATTCCAATAACAGGAAAGACCAAATGCAATCAGTACTTAACTCTAAATTCAGCTGATTTCATTCATTTGGCAACCGCAGCTTGCTTTCCGCCAGTACTGTTGCTGTCCTTTAATCCAATACCCATACATTCTACAGACCTGGTAGTTATATCCACATAATCCAAAAACCCTGGCTCTCTATGGATACAAAATGACCCAGCACCATTGTGTCAAGGCAAGAAATCAATATGAGAGCACAAACTATGATTGCAGCTTTAGTGCCAATCTTCAACATCAGATTATGTCTCCAGGTTTACAGACATTATGGAACTAGGCTGCACTGTCTTACATTTGCTGCTTCCAGTCAGGTTTTGTTCTGTAATCAATTTGCACGAGTGCAGATCCAGTGCGTCTGATGTGCAAGAGGATTTATGGTAGAAAATAAGCAACAGGCAAAACAGTTTTAAAATTGAATAGAATAAATCGATCTCATCACTTGGTGTATATGCCCATGATATGGAATACTTAAAATTTATAACTATATCGAGTAGATGGAGCTTGTCAGCCTGTGAAGGCAGTCCATCTAAGAGAAGGAAAACTCTGATTTCAAACCTCCACTGCCTTGTGGCCATACCCACTTATGGGAAAAGCTTCAGGAGTAAACCCTGAGGACAAATCTGGAGCTGGAGTCCCTAAGGCAGTCCAACGTTGCCTTCAACCTCGCTCTGGCAACTCCTGTGACGTCACTGGTGCCCAGCTGTATCAGCCCTTGCCCTTCCCTTGGACAACATCGGTGGCATGGAGAGGGGAGACACTGCTTGGGCAACTGCCAATCTCCCATACAACCTTGCCCAGGCCTGCGCCCTGGAGAGACTGAAGCAAGATTTTCCAGGTGCAGATCCCCAGTCTCAAGAGACTAATGGATGCCATCCGTAACTAAACAATGCATCGGCAAGGGTCACCAAATAGATCTGTATTTAGATACATCTGGGAAAACAAAATTGAGGACCTTATAGCACTAACTTCAACTGTATGAGAATGAATACATGCTATGGTCTTTATTGCCCTCTGAAAGAGAATACCTGGAATAATGAGCTTGCCATTCACAATCCCGAGCCTCCCACCTACCCTGGCCCTTCACTAATTTTAAGATGTTAAGAGGCAGATAGAGTGGACAGCCTGCACCTTTTTCCAAGGAGACAATGGCAAATACAAGAGGACATACTTTTTAAGGAGATTGGAGAAAAGTATAACAGGGATGGTAGAGATAGGCTTTTTTTTATACTCAGCAGTAGGTAGATGAAACACACCACCAGGAATGGTGGTAGAGGCAGGTACATTAGGGAATTTTAAGAGACTCCTAGACAGGCACATGGATGAAAGAAAAATAGAGCGCTATGTGGGAGGGAAGGGTTAGATTGATCTTGGAGTAGGTTTAAAAAGTTGGCATAACATTGTGGGTTGAAGGCCTGCTGCTCTAATTTTGAATTTAAAAACTTGATGCGCTGATAATGTATTTGCACCGCAGGCAAGCATAAACTGAAAGGACCAGAGAGATTAATGCTTTACACAAATATCTGAGATTTGATAACCTACCTAATACCCCTTTACTTTCTATGACTTTAGTAGCTTAAGAATTACATGTCTCCATACTGTTAATACTACTTGCTATACAACAAAAGTCAAGATTAAATAAAGCACTGTTCATACGAATGGCAAAATATGTGACCTCTAATCATTCCACTCTTTGTACTTTAAAAGGAATCAGAAGAAAACTATGAATAAAGCATTTCAGTAGAAAAGCTTAACAGTCTGACCGGAATAAATAACAGAGGTAGGTATTTTCAATTTAAATGTTCCCAAGTTAGTGGTTACCCCTGAACAGGGAAATAATCTGAATACAATTTCCACACAATTTGCAATAAATCAATGCCAGCAACCAGTTAAAAGGATAACAGCGCAACTTCTGAAGCACAAAAATATATTCAGCTGCAAACAATGAGATGCAAAGAATGATCCAAATATGAATAAAAAAGGAAACATTTAAGGTGTGATACAAAGCTAGCTAGAAATACAAAAATAGAAAGGAAGAGTTAAGTTACTAAACTAGCACTCAAAGATCTAGGCTGGAGACAAGATCAAATTCCATCCTTGAAGCTATAAGATGTTAATTCAAGTAATCAAACACTTGTAGAATTAAAACAAAGTGCTAGTGTTAGTAATGGTAATTGTATAAAACAACAGATTTATCAGAACAACCCTGAAATCACTAATTCAGGGAAAGAAAACTGTTAACATTACTCTGGCACTCTAAAGACCCCATCAGCTGATGCTACAGATGTGACACCTACATTACTAGGCTGAATGGAGGCATTTCAATAATTACTTCATGAGTCTGGTTTGGAGACCACAATGAACCTTAATTACCTGCTCATTTCTGGAGTTGTGAATAGACTGTAACATGCTGGTATTGACTAGTTTCCATATCCCATGAATTAATAAAAATAACATGACAAACACGACATCACTCATAAAGCCAGTACAGTATTTAGAATGAGGTGTAAATTGTGTAGTTACAGCCATTTTAATGGATGTTCGCAAAAAAAGAAATAAGTCACCAACTCACTTTCTACTGCAAATAAGAAAGTGAAGAAAGAGAATTAAAAGAAAGAACAAAGTCATGGTCATCTTATACTAAAAACTAGCTCTAACTGAACAGATGACAAATTCAATTAATAAGGGACAACCTATGAGACAGTCAGGTTCAATGGTGTGTCACAGGCAGAAGCAAAATATAAAACCAGTTATACTACAGTAAGTGAAAATTCATTGTACAATCACTGGAAAACAGGTGACTGTATAAACATACGAGTAAGCATACAGAAAGTTAAACTACAAGAAAAACAACAATTACTCTAGTCCAACACCATCCATCACTGCCATTGAGCTGGCCGATAAGCTGGCTTCTTGAACAATTTCTGGCGCTATTGGGAAGAGTTCTAGGATTGAGGACCAATGCTCCCAGAAAGGTGCGCGTGCACACACGCACACCTACCTACCTTTTGTTCCTGACGCACAAAGGAATTTAAACTATACACAAAAGATTGCCACCCTCTACCTCGTTGGCGTGTTAGGTATACTTCAGGATCTTACACAATCACATTTCCTTTACCGGTTTCTGATGTGGACAATGTTGACAACGTGAAGTTTGTAATGATTTGTTTATAGATTTTAGAACTGGCTTATTTATAATGATTTTATTGAAGAAATTATTGATTCACAAAAGTTGAATTCCAAAGAAGCAAAGGGCGTGAAGCACAAAAGAACTGCTAGTTTATTTAAAGTGGAATGGCTTATTCTCCTTAGAATAGCTTCAGGTTTACTTCGACTGCACGTAAGGTTCATAAGATTCATTTATTTATTATCAAAGTATACAACTCTGAAATTCTTCTTATCCGGATAGCCATGAAACCAAGAAAGAAAAGAAAGGCATTACTATTATCAAAACTTCTGCATCTGCCTCAATATTTCAATCTCCTTCATCACTTTAATTGGTAAACAATGGAAGCTTTAATTGGCGAAATAGAGTCGAACACTGGCTCACCCACCATAAGGTTCGCTCATGCTGCCTCTGCCTCCTGGAATCCTCTCTGAGACTGTAGAGCACCAGGACACCCAAATGATGTCCAAACAGCAAGTCAGAAGCTCCAACAGTGCCAAAATCACAAACATAAATGACGTAAAAGAAATTAAATACATGGTTTCATGATCTATCCAGAAGTTGTAGGCCAAAGGAGTGTTGTGCACAGGCTCCATCTTGACTAGAAGTCTGGCGATATATAATATTGTCACTGGCCAAAAAACAGCACAGCACAAGATTTTTGTGCACACTGGTCATTACAAATTAGAGGGAACATTGCTTAGGACCAGCAATTTACTTCCAAAATCAGTATGTCATGTGAATTGGAGGGAGCCCTGTAGATAATACTGCCTGACCTGCTGAGTTCCTCCAGCACTTTTGTGAGCTGATTCAGATTTCTAGCAACTGCAGTACCTCTTGAAGTCCATCTAGGTGGTGCTGTTCCATTTTGCCTGCTGCCCCAAGCTACCTTGGTCGCAGAGATCATGGGTTGAGAAGGAGCCATCAGAGACACCAGAGCGAATAAATGAAGTGCATTTTTAAATGATAGAATGTAGTCACTGGGCAAGGAATAGACATTTAAAGGAATGGATGGTAGTCACACAAGCTGTTTTGGTGTGGCACTCTTGGAGCCTTACTGTTTGGAGCATTTATCCAGTAACATGGCGTACCCATGTTGGGCCTTGTAGATAATGGAATGGCCTTGGCATATCGGGACACTAATCACCTGTTGCAAGGTTCCACCCTGTGACCAGTTCCTATTGCTACAATATTTCTGTGGCTGGATGAATGGAGTTTCAATGATGACCCCATGATGTTGATAATGAGAGATTTGGTGATATTAAGCTCAAAGTTCAAAGTAAATTTATTATCAGAGTGCATTGTCACCATATGCTACCCTGGGACTCATTACCTTGCAGATATTTGCAGTAGAATAGAAATACAACAGAATAAATGAAAAACTACACACAAAGACAAACAACCAATAATAATACTTTACTAATAATAATAATAATAATAATGAAATAAGTAAGTATTGAGATGATGAGTTGTAGAACCCTTGAAAGTGAATCCATAGGTTGTGGAATCAGTTCAGTGTTGAGGTGAGTGAAGTTATTCACCATGGTTCAGAAACCTGATGGCTGAAGAGAGATAACTTTTCTTGAACCTGGTAGTGTGGGACCCAAGGCTCTTGTACTTCCTTCCCGATGGCAGCAGCAAGAAGAAAGCAGAGAGCAGGCCTCTGCTCTAATGACAGAGTGTCAAGGGTAGGTGATTAGAAGATCTCTGAATGAAAATGAGCATTTCCTAGCACCTTTGTGGCAAGAATATTACCTGCCACTCATCAGCTGATGTCTGAATGTTGACCGCTGCTGGTGACAACAAACCAAGTGGTCATATACATTGTGGTAGGGTATCCATCTCCAAATGGAAATAACCTCTCCCCTGCATAACCAAGTTATTCAGGGACCACAGTTGCTCAATCCTATCATGGAAATTACCTCCTGAAGCCTCCCCTCCACGTAGCATAGTGTTTTAAACTCACTGCACCACTCACCCATCCTGTGTTCTGTAGACTGCACAGCAGTCTGCCGTCAATCCCCTCATCATCAGAGCTTTCTTCAGGCTGTCTCTCACCGTCACCCCACATCGTGCTGGAACCTAGAAAAGACAACAGACACTTAATATGCAGCATTTTCCACAGCAGCAATTTCTTTTCCTGCTCACACTGTTGAACCAGCCAAAGCTGCATACAACAGCAACAAAAGTCCCAAGGCAGAATGGAGATGTTGCAATAATTTCTCCATCAATTATTTCAGGTGCCCAAGCTGCTATGGAGTTTCTAAATGTCTAAGTGACTCCACCGACACCACACTGCCAGCCAAGGAGATAAATGTTGGACAAGTGGAATCTATATTACCAAACAAAATTTACAGAGCCTGTTTACAAGTGTCTGTAGAAAACTGAATAATAAAACTACAGCAGTCTTCTTGGGATCTTGGGGTCCGAGTCCATAGGACGCTCAAAGCAGCTGCGCAGGTTGACTCTGTGGTTAAGAATGCATACGATGTATTCCATCGTGGAATTAAATTTAGGAGCCAAGAGGTAACTTTGCAGCTATATAGGACCCTAGTCAGACCCCATGGAGTACTGTGTTCAGCAATCTATATTAAATTGGTGCAATTTCTCAAGCAAATAGTTATTGGAGAATAATTCCATAATACAAACTGTGCACAAAGTAAGTCCCAGTGGTTTTCAGCATTGTGATCTCTGGGCATGACCAACAGGGAATCTTCTCTATTCTGATGGCGAATAGCAGCACCACTACAGGCAGCCACAAAATTATTAATGACCCTTGATCGCTGACACACAAAACAATTACTACAGCTCATAATATCCCTTTGGATCAGAAAAAAAGCAGTAATTTAATCCAGCCCCTTTGCCGCACTTCTACTGAGGGAATCAACCTTGGTGGAGAGGATATTACCAGGACTCAAGGGACCGAGTATGGGAAAGCTGTTGAAAAGTTTGGGAACAGAGGAGAATGAAAAGTGATCTGATGTGACTAAACACACTGATGAAGGAAGAACAGTAGATGTAGTGCATATGGATTTCAGCAAGGCATTTGATAAGGTACCCCATGCAAGGCTTATTGAGAAAGTAAGGAGGCAATGGGATCCAAGGGGACATAGCTTTGTGGATCCAGAACTGGCTTGCCCACAGAAGGCAAAGAGTGGCTGTGGACAGGTCATATTCTGCATGGAGTCGGTCACCAGTGGTGTGCCTTTGAGACCCTTACTCTTCGTGATTATTTATGAATGACCTGGGTGAGGAAGTGGAGGGATGGGTTATTAAGTTTGCTGATGACACAAAGGTTAGGGGTGTTGTGGATAGTGTGAAGGGTTGTCAGAGGTTACAGCGGGACATTGATAGGATGCAAAACTGGGTTGAGAAGTGGCAGATGGAGTTCAACCCAGGTAAGTGTGAAGTGATTCATTTTGGTAGGTCAAATATAATGCCAGAATCTAGAATTAATGGTAAGACTCTTGGCAATGTGGAGGATCAGAGGGATCTTGGGGTCCGAGTCCATAGGATGCTCAAAGCAGCTGCGCAGGTTGACTCTGTGGTTAAGAATGCATACGATGTATTCCATCGTGGAATTAAATTTAGGAGCCGAGAGGTAACTTTGCAGCTATATAGGACCCTGGTCAGACCCCACGGAGTACTGTGCTCAGTTCTGGTCACCTCACTACAGGAAGGATGTGGAACCCTTATAAATGGTGCAGAGGAGATTTACAAGCCTGGATTGGGGAACATACCTAATGAAAACAGGTTGAGTGAACTATGACTTTTGTCTTTGGAGCGATGGAGGATGAGAGGTGATTGGATAGAGGTGTATAAGATGATGAGAGGCATTGATCGTATGGATAGTCAGAAGCTTTTTCCCCAGGGCTGAAATGGTTGCCACAAGAGCTTAGAAAAATAGAGGGCTATGGGTAAGCCTAGTAATTTCTAAGCTAGGGACATGTTCGGCACAACTTTGTTGATGCTACATATCTTGTAGGGAAATATAAAATCCAGAAGGAGTACAGATACAGTCAATGCATGCATTTTCTCCAGGGTTGGGGAATCGAGAACTAGAGTTTTAGGGTGAGAGGGAAGAGATTTAACAGGAACCTGAGGGGCAACTTTTTCACCCAGGTCATGGTCGGTATACGGAATAAGTTGCCAGAGACAAAGGACACTTGACCAGTACATGGACATGAAAGGTTTCAAGGGGACAAGCCTTATTGGATATCTTGGTCAGCTCAAGCCATTGAGCTGAAGCAGCTGTTTCTGTGCTGTGTCGCTCTATAGAATTATCCCCTAATGAGAACCACTCATTTGTATGATGCCATCCTTTCGCAATCTGGTCTAAATACATAACAATTGGTTGACTTCTAATAGCCCCATGCAACAGCATAGTAATCCACATTAAAACAAGGAGGAAAACAAGGGAGAAAACCTGATGTCATTCATCTTAACACCGCAAACACTTTCAATCTCCACCTCTAAACTGCGGAGAACTGGCACCTAATTATGGGAAATAGACCACAAATTAGTCAAGAGCCTGACATAATTGTACTCAGAGTCAGGCAGCTCAGGACTAGGCATCCACAAGACACCAAGCAGCAGAAATACAGACAGTCATCACCTTATGGCCTGCATGTCTGTATCTCTACCCTGGTTACATACTAACAAGGCATCCCACCAAAGGGGCAAACTTTACGATACACATGTGGAAATCTGATACAGTAAGTCCTCACTTCAGAACCCATGAGGGCCGTTACCATAACATCTCATAGCATTATGTGCACCAAAAATCACACCCATTGAGAGGTGAGCTAGTGCCACCCCATGTTATACTTGGAAAAAGCAATGAAAGCAAAAATGCCACAGAAAGTACTTTAAGTGGGTATTTTGATATCAGTCAACAAGAGTGGCTTGGTAACAGCACTACTGCCCAAAGTGATCATGAGCTGTGGATTATCAATGCCAAACTGTGTCCAAAGTAGTGAGTAAGCCAGCATGAGGGATAATCTTGGTTGACATTGTCCTTGCCTTTCTACTAGTCACAGATAGCACTCGCAAAAGTGACCACTGCATAATTCTTCGAGAGAGAAAATGTCATTTTCGCACGAAAGACACTCTCCATCATACTGTGTGGACCTACAACTATGCTAAATAGGCTAAACTCAGAATTGGCCTGGCAGCTCAGAATAAGACATTCATGAGACAAAAAGCTCTTCAGAAGCATAAACCACCAGTTCTGACCTCGTAGCCCAGCACATCCCTTTCTCCACTATAATTATGCCGGAGAATAAACTTATTTCAATGAGGATTGCAGAAGTGTACATAGATATCCTGTTAAGGTTTATCAATGATGCAATTAGTGCAAGGTACAAAGGATCATAGCAGTGAAAAGCAGTATTTAAATACAGGTGAATAAAGCAGAACTGTGAGAATAAAATGTGAAATAGGCCAACAATCATGCAAGCATTCTTCTTCAATTCTAGGCACCAAATGGTCTAAAGCAACAACTTGCATTCAGTTTTAATGTAAGACATTATCACTAAATAACATCACTGACATGTGCTTATTTAGCATTTTTAATGTCTCAAAGTGCTTCAAAGGAACATTCTAAAAGAATTCAACCACCAAGATACATGAGGACTTCTGAGGCCAAATGATGCAAAGCTAGCATTGAGGGAGAAAAGAGTTTCTCAGAGAAAAGTACTTTTGGAGAGAACCCGAGGAGACAGGAAAGTTATGAAAGAAATATGCAATGTCAAAGCTAGGGCAGAACCATTTTGAGCTAGAGGGAGGGAATGAAAGAATCAGCTGATAAATGAACACACATTCTCCGTCAGCATTTATCTCAAGTCAGGCTGATGCGAGAATAATGCATCATTTTTGACAGAAAACTGTACTTGGGTATGTTCCTGTCAGATTGTTCTGTGGACAAAATATCTTCCAAGCCTGCTTCTCTTAAACACAGGAATGAGTTGATTTCTGTACTTGGGGACAGCCAGGGTGATTGGGACTAATGGTTTCATTGAATCGTTGTTATAAAGCACAGAAATGGACCCTTTCAGCCCACAATCATGCCGTGAGGACTATGAATGCTAATCCTATTTGCATACATTTGGCCTCCATCCCTCTACGGCTTTCTCACCCAAGTGTGTTCAAACAACTGTTAAATATTGTAATTGTATCTACAGCCACTATCTCCTCTAATAGCTCATTCCAGACATCCATGACCCTCTGTATGGAAAACCTGCTACTCAAATCTTCAAATTTCTCCCCTTTTGCCTTATTCCTGTGACCTCCAGTTTCGCCACTGTAAGAACAAGATTCTGACCATTTGCCCTCAATTTTAGAAACCTTAATGGGCCACCCTTCCACCTCCTATGTTCACTGAGAATAAACCAGGCTTCTCCTTATAAGCCCTCAAATTCCAGACAACATTCTAATGAATGTCTACTACATTGCTACCATATTCTTCCTAGAGGGTGGCAATCAGAACTGTACACAACCAAGTGTGGTCTCACCAATATATTGTACTACTGGTACAATGGACCAGAGCAAAGGCAGAGAGAAAGACTTGGCTGAGAAGGCCAATAGCTACAGTGATGCAGTACTAATCATAAAACTCAAGGCTAGACTCCATAGATTTTCAAAATGCATATAAACTGGATCTTCTCATCCATAATATCTATACAACTGAATACAGGAGGTAGCATGATTGGAAGGTTTCATAAAATTGTACTCAAAATTTGTCACTGAGCTGCCTAAGAATAAAGATGGTGGTCTTGAAGGTAGTGGGAGATTGAGAGCTAGAGTAGATTTCATGAATTATAAAATGCTCAATGTTCAGGTTCAAGTAGGCAAAGGTGATTTGAATAATTAATCAGTGAAGCAATTGATCTTTTAGATCAGTTGGGGATCCAAGGAAAAATGTAGGTTTTCTTATGAAAATCAACAGCCTTGATACAACAATTAGATTTTGGAGGCTTAGCACCAAGTCTGCTGTCAACCTATTTTATTAGGCTGGATTCTGTAAAATTAAATCACCAGTGATAATAATACCCATAACTGGGATAGGATCCACAAGCGTGCCTTCTCTCTGTCCTTCAGTTTAGCAACCAGTTGTTTTCAGTCCTCCTCAGCTTACCTCGACAGCTTCAGTACAGTGATGTACTAGCCCCCCCCCCCCCGGACACACACACATTCCAGAACTGTGTCCCAGTAGCAAGAGCCAGGAACAGTGTAAATGCTACAATGCTGTGTGCCTCGGAACAGCTGGCATGAGGAAGAAAAAGTTGCTGATTCAGCAGAAAATGCCAGAGAGAAGGTAACCTGTGTAAAATACAAGTCTACTTGTCAGCAACACACACAAAATGCTGGTGGAACGCAGCAGGTCAGGCAGCATTTATAGGAAGAAGCGCTGTCGACGTTTTGGGCCGAGACCCTTTGTCAGGACTGTACTTCTTCCTATAGATGCTGCCTGACCTGCTGTGTTCCACCAGCATTTTGTGTGTGTTGCTTGAATTTCCAGCATCTGCAGATTTCCTCATGTCTACTTGTCAGATTTGTTTAAGCTTTAATTTGCAATATACAGTGTATTCAAAGTATGTGTAAATTATCGTACAGCAAAAATGAATAAAAATGCATCTCAGGGAGCAAACCATCAGGCCACAGTTTCCTCTCATTTTCCATTTGAACTTTAATAGCAACAGAAACTTGAAATGCAGTTTATGTGGAATAGATTGTGCAGTCAATTGAACGGCATATTTTAATAGGGTTCATGAGAAAGGTGGTGGCGTGGAGACATATGTAAAAGAGAACACGAAAAGGGAATGCATTTAATGGAGGAACATTAGGCACGAACACAGGAGACCAGACAGGTGAAGGAGGTACAACAAGCATGTAATATTGGGGATACTTTGAATGGATTTGGGTTGCACGGGAACTCAGGCACACTGATGGGTGGACCATGATGCAAGGTATGTTTAAGGAACACATATCAGAAACACAAACTTAAATCATTATTAACAAGATGAATACAGGAAACAATCCCACTCCCAAACAAAAAAAAAGCTCTCTGTGGTTAGGGGTTAAATGTGCACATAGGCTATGTTAAGGAAATACATTTGTATTATGTCCACAATGGTCCACAATACAAATTACCTTATTGTTTTCCGTCTTCGTGAACTTAGGACCACTTGTTGGCCTGTAGTTGTTCCTCAGAATCTCATGTCACTCCCTTCACCGTATTTACTCACCACTGTCCTCTGCTTGTTGGGCAGGAAGACTCGAACAATGGGTTTCTGAGGTGATTTGGGGTTGGCCCTCGAACTGTCATTTGGGTTCTGTAACAGGCTTGCAGAGTTCCGAGTGACAGAAAGGTGAGTGCAGGGCTCCATCAAGTCAGTGTTGGTGGCATTAGTGTTTGTGAACTCCGTGCCATTGCCTATGGACTCCAACAACTGCTGTTCGCGCTGCTGCAGTGCATCCAGCTTGCTTGTATACTCTTCATAAGCCTGGAACAAAATTCAGAGTGTGAACTAATTAGCAACTGAAGAATAGTAATCATCAATCAAAACAGCCTTTTGGCCTATCAAGCACCCTTTAAACTAACACTATGCTAACCCTAATCTACTCTCCACATCCTCATAGTGACTCTGCCGAGATACTACCATTCACCCTCACTTTACAGGAGCCAATTAATCTACAAAGGCAGCATATCTTTGGGATGTGAAAAGAAACCTTAAATCACAGATGACACAAGTACTGCTGAGGAGCAAAGCTTCAAGCTACAGTAATTTATTTTCCAACTTGAGTTGCACAGAGGAGTTACAGATGGAATTTAATCCACAGAGGTGTAAACTGATGCATGTTATGCAGTTAAAAAATGGATAGTACATAGACAATGAATGGCTGGATCGCTAGGGAGTACTGAGGAACACTAGAACCTTGGTATACAAGTCCAAAGCTCCTTTAAGGTGGTCATCATCATCAAGTTGTGTCATAAGAATTAGGCGATCATGGTCTCATAACTATGATTGTTCTTAGCAAATTTTTCTACAAAAGTGGTTACCATTGCCTTCTTTACAAGATGGGTGACCCCAGACATTATCAATACTCTTCAGAGATCGTCTGCCTGGCATCAGTGGTTGCATAACCAGGAGATGTGATAGGCACCAGCTACTCATATGGCCATCCATTACCTGCTCCCATCGCTTCATGTGACCCTGATTGGGGGGGGGGCTAAGCAGGTGGTACACTTACCCAAGGATGACTTGCAGAGGGAAGGAACGTCTTACACCTCCTTTATTAGAGACACATCTCTGCCGTGCCACCCATAAAGGTGACAGCACAGGTAAAAGAAGTGCACAAACTAGCCTTCATTAGTTGGGCATGGAATAAGAAAGCAGGGACGTTATAACACAGCTTTATAACACAGAGTAAAACAAATGAAGGGTTAATATTCATTTCATAAGGACCAAAATATAAGAGCAAAGATGTAAACTACACTAGTGAAGTTTAAAAGACAGGTATATGCAGGAATTTAGGTGCGGGGTTGTATGGGAGGCAGGGTTTGAGGGTCGGCACAACATTGTGGGCCAAAGGGCCTGTAATGTGCTGTAGTATTCTATGTCTATGTTTATGTCCTATAATGCTGAGGCTTTATAAGGCATTGGTCAGATAGCACTTGGAATACTGTGAGCAGTTTTAGGCTCCTCCTTGAAGAAAGGATGAGCTAAGCATTGGAAACAATCTGGAAGTTCACCAGAATGATCCCAGGATGAAAGGGTTAAGGTCTGTGAAATGTTTGATGCCTCTGACCTGTACTCACTGGAGTTTAGAAGAATGAGGGGGGAATCTCATTGAAACGTATCAAATATTGAAATGCCCAGACGGAGTGGACATTGAGAGGATGTTTTCAATAGTGGGGGACTCTAAACCAGAGGGCACAGACTCAGAATACAAAGACATTCCTTTCGAACAGAGATGAGGCAGAATTTCTTCAGCCAGAAGGTGATGAATCTGTGGAATACATTGTCACAGACAGCTGTGGAGGCCAAGTCATTGGATATATTTTAAGTGAAGGTTGATAGACTCTTGATTAGTAAGGGTGTCAAAGGTTACAAGAAGGCAGGAGAATGGGGCAGAGAGGGATAATAAAGGAGGAGTGGACTCAATGGACTCAATGGACTAAATGGACTAAATGGCCTAATTCTGTTTCCATATCTTATAGTCACATGCTCACATTGCTCAGGCTGTATCTGAAATATTACATATCAGAGATACTGTGCGGAATAGGCCCTTTTGGCCCTTTGAACCATGCCGTCAGCAACCACCAATTTAATCCTTAGCCTAATCACACAACATTTTACCACAACCAATTAATCTACTAACCAGTACATCATTGGAGTACGGGAGGCAATCGGAGCACCCAGAAGGAACCCACACGTTCCATGGAGAGGACACACAAACTCTTTACAGAGGATGCCAGGATTGAACTTTGAACTCTAACACACTGAGCTGTAATAACTTCTCACAAACCATGGCGTCCTCTAGAAAGGGCAGGATTGCACTTGATTGAGTAGGATAGTGCCTGTGATGAAGTGTCTTTGTTATAAAACCAAAAAGGTTGGGTTTGTTTTCCATAGTGCAGAGAAGGCCAACAGGGACTTAATAGTGGCATACATACAGCATAATGAGGGACATATTTTAGATCAGTATTTAAAAAGTTTCTAACCAAGTACTGTATCACTAAGAATTGAAGAGTATGGAGCAAGGATAAGTGGAAAGGAATATAGATGGTTAGCAGAATGACCCATCTCTGAGTAGTATGACTGTATAAAATCAAAAAATAGTGCTCCTAATTTTTTCCAAACTCAGATAAGAAATAGTTTGAAAAAGCCACTGAGACGTGGTAGGAGGGTTTACTTCTTTCCAATTTTGTAATATAGACCTTCTGGTCATTAATGTTACAAAAGCAATCATTCGTCTGATTGAAGGAGAAAACTGATTACCATCCTCATTTGGTATACCAAAGATTGCAGTAATAAAGTTAGGTTGTAAATCGATGTTCCAAATTGAGGAAATGGTAACGAATATGTCCTTCCAATAGTTATGTAAAGTAGGACATGACCAAAACATATGGGTCAGTGAAGCCACTTCTGAATGACATCTATCACATTGAGGGTTAATGACTCATTTGAGGGTTAATGACTCATTGAGGGTTTTGACTCGTCAATTAAATTTGAAGAAACTTGGGGACCGTTCATCCGACATTTTCATATGAATTAATTTGGCCTTTCCCAGACCTTCTCTTTGTTTATTCTTGTTCAGGTATGGAGTTCCGGAGTTCTTTGACATTATCATATACTTATAAACTGTTATTATTGCCCATGTTAGTTTTAGTTTAGTGTTTGTTTCATATATATATTTTCTTTCACACATTTCTAATTTTTTTTTCTTTTTCTTTTGATGATTAGTTTTGTTTTTTTTATATATAATTATATAGACTTGATTGATTAATGTACTTTTTTGTTGTTGTTTAATAGGATATCATTATCCTATTATTAATGTAATCTTAAGTCTATTGTATTCATAACCTATTCATTATTATGTTATGTTTTTTTTATATTTATATGAAACTCAATAAAAAGATTGAAAAAGAAAGAAGAAAGAAGACTGTATAAAATCAGAGTATCAGGGAAAACCGTAGCAGTAACAAGATGAATGTGCAAACTGCACATAGACTGCACCCAAGGTCAGAACTAAACCAAGATCAATCTGTAAGGTAGCAGCTCTACTAACTATGCCATGGTGCTGCCCAATTTACATTATTATTAATTGTCACTTGCTGCAAGAGTCAGGTTATCATTGTACTCAGGTTAGACATGCATTAAGTTATCTGTACACACTTTCTACTGCGAGCACGACTTCTTCACACAGTTTACCACTGTCTCATTCAGACCATCCTTTTGGTACCTGTGCAAAATTAAGTGCAATGTGTTTCACTGGCAACGGACTGAATGAATAAACCAAACTAGGTGCCAATCAAATTTGAAGATAAAAGTTTACCTGAATCATGATTTCCCAATTTATACAATTTCTCAGTTCAGTGTAGAATCTACAGGGAAAGCCATCAGTTTAGAGGAGATATAGGTTTGAATTCTAAGTTGGACATCTAATCATAACCAATTTAAAATTCAGCATATTTAAGATATGGGATGGCACAGTAGTGACCTGTTACTATGCTATTATTTAAGTACAATAAATAAAATTCCTCCTCCCTCATCACCATTTAAGGGCCCAAACTGTCCTTCCAGGTGAGGCATCACTTCATGTGCAAGTCTATCGAAGTCGTCTACTATATTGAGTTCTCCCAGAGCAGTCTCCTCTAAATCAGGGAGAACCAATGTTGGTTGAGGGACCACTTTGCCAACCAACTTCGTTCCAACCAACAGAGCAATGGGATTTCCAAGTGGCTATGCATTTTGATTCTACTTCCCTGTCAGTTTATGGCCACTCTAAAGCTGAAGGAGCAACACCTCATATTCCATCTGAATAGTCTGGTAGCCACAAGAAGGTAGCATAGCCTGGATGGTGGCAACCTTTGATATATGTTGCCTTTTTGAGGTAGCTCTTTTGTAGATGCTGACCGATTGTCGGAGGGATCAGCCATTAATGTATTGGGCTAAGTCCTCAACTCTCTGCAGCTTCTTATGCTATTGCCCATTCAGATTGCTGTACCAGAACATGGTGCAATGATTTAGGATGCTTACAATAGTACATCTGTATAAGTTTGATAGTGTTCAATGATATGTTGAATCTCATTAGAACACTGAAGATTGATTGCAACGTTTTACACTGTATATGAAAATATTATTGATATTTGTGCATGTAAACTGTTAACCAATTAAATTGCATTTGTCTGAAATAATTGGTTTAGACTTGTATTGCCCATTTTATATAATTAATATAGAGAATTAATAATATGCTGTGTAGTGGTTAGAGGAATGTCATTGTAGTGACAGCAACCTGGGTTCACTAACACTAGTGAAAGCTAATAATAGAAACTTAACAAGAAAGCTTTATTTCCCCTTACAAATATCTCCCATCTTCCTGGTGCAGATGAAGCAGGATAGTACAATGTTTAAAACAAAAAGCTTTGACATTCAAAGGAATTCAGATAAAAGAAGCAATTTCATTTCTTAAGCATCTGTTTACTTATGGGAGCTTCCCTCTAAGCTAATCAGAGTATGTTTAGTTTTTGGCATTGCAAGTCTAACTGCAGGGACCATAAATGTAACCAGAGATACTGATTCATATACATGAAACAAATTGAAAGAGCACAGTGCTTCACATTACACTAGGAACAACAACTAGAACATGAACAACTTCTCTTTGCCATTTGTAGATAGAGCGAACCCACATACAAACCAAACCCATGATTTCAATGTGCCGCAAGAATCAGCCATTCAAGCCCTTGCATGAGGATGGCTTGAGGCTTTTGATTAAACTTTAATGATTATTCACTTTTTTGGAATATGGGCAACCAATGGCCAGGAGAGCATTTATTGTCCATCTCCAATTGCCCTAAAGTCATGAAGAATCACGCTTCGATCCTCTGAAATTCTTCAGGCAAAGGAACTCACAGCGATATCGGGCACTTTAAAAAAAATCACAAAATTGAATATTTAGATCTAGCAACAATGAAAGAGAGACAACATTTTTCCAAGTCAGGATGATGAGCAGGAGGGCAATCCACATATGGTGTTGCCAAGCACCTATTGTCTTTCTGCTTCTTGGTAGTGGAGGTCACAGCTTTGTAAGATTTGCCAGAGTAGCACAGGAGAAATGAGCAGTGCATTGTGTAGATAATATAGACTGCACAGATGGAAAGAATGAACAGGTAGGTTGGTTGGTAGAGTAACAGTGAAGTAGTGTTAGGGAATTTCCTTTTCCACACAAGACTCAGACCAAGGTATTCGCTAGGAGACTCTTTATTTACGTTACATGGAGAGCCATCCCTTTGGAGAGTAATGACTCCCCTTAGAATCAACCATAAAAGAGGTGTGTGCACTGATTGTAATGAGCAACATTTCCATATTTTGTATTGTTCTAAGCAAGCTAGAGGAAAAAACACCTAAGATGTAGACTCGTGGTGTACAGCTGTAGGCTAGAGGTCAACATCACATAGTCTTATGTCTACAGCAGTAGGCTAAAGGGCAACACCAGGATGCTCTGCTGATCCAGGCACTAAACAATACAAGCACAATTCTACAGTCTTGTAAAGGTATATACCCAACCCTGCTGGCCAAATTCCTCCACTATCCTGGGATGATGTTGAATTTCTCAGGACCTTGTCACCCCATTTATTCAGTCAAATAGAGAATATCCCATCTGTTGGATTGTGGTCTGTAAATCCGAGGTTCTTTTACAAGTCAGGGATGAGGCACAACACTTACTGCTTCATGATAGTTTTATTAAGAGTTGATAGAACAAAGAAAATTGGGAAAGCTAAGATTCAAGAATAAGAAAAATGGCATCCAGTACAAATCTTACCCAAAGATTAGAATTCCATTCTAATCTATAGATGATGATTAAAGTATATTGTCGATATCACAGTAAAAAGATAATCAATGCAAACAATGTATCAACTTTATGCAGAGCTTCCAGAATTATATGTGAAACAGCCACTAGAGGCATATTAAATAGTTATGCATATAAAGGCTACTTAAAATGCAAGTAGATACTAAATTGTTAAACTGGAAAGAATATGACAATTAAACAGGCCAGATCCAATACATCACGCTCCTGACATAGGGCATTTGGGCGGTGTCAGGTGATGACCCACTTCCTACTGCATATGCAAGCAATGACCTGCTCATGTGGTCAATAGTAACCAGTAGGATGTTTCATTTTCTTAGTTAATTTGACTATTTGGAGATACAGCACAGTAACAGGCCCTTACAGCCTAAAACCCCATGTTATCCAATTGTACCCATGTGACCAATTAAATTATTAAGACCGTAAGACATAGGAGCAGAATTAGGCCATCTGGCCATATTGAGTCTGCTCCTCCATTCAATCACGGCTGATCCTTTTTTCTTCTCTTCCTCAACCCCAGTTCCCCGCCTTCTCCCCATAACGTTTGATGCCATGTCCAATCCAGAACCCATCAATCTCTGCCTTAATATACACCCAACGACCTGGGCTCCACAGCTGCCTGTGGCAACAAGTTCCACAAATTCACCACCCTTTGTCTAAATAAATTTCTCCACATCTGTTTTGAATAGACACCCCTCTATTCTGAGGCTGTGCCCTCTTATCCTAGACTCTCTCACCATGGGAAACACCCTTTCCACATCTATTTTGTCTAGGCCTTTCAACATTCAAAAGGTTTCAATGAAATCCACCCCCTCCATCCTTCTGAATTCTAGCGAGTAACAACCCAGAGCCATCAAACATTCCTCATATGATAACCCTTTCATTCCTGGAATTATCCTTGTGAACCTCCTCTGGACCCTCTCCAATGCCAGCACATCTTTTCTAAGTTGAGGGGCTCAAAACTGTTCACAATACTCAAGATGTGAGGTCTCACTAGTGCCTTAAAACCTCGCCATCACATCCCTACTCTTGTATTCTTGTTTGCTCTCAAAATGAATGCTAACATGGCATTTGCCTTCCTCACAACCGACTCAACCTGTAAGTTAAGCTGTAAGATGTTCTTCACAAGGGTGCCCAAGTCCCTTTACATCTCAGATTTTTGGATTTTCTCCCCATTTAGAAAATAGTCCACATATTTATTTCTACTACCAAAGTGCATGACCATGCATTTTCCAACACTGTATTCCATTTGTCACTTTCTTAATCCGTACGTTTTTGAAATATGGGAGAAAATCAGAGCACCCAGAGGAAACCCACATGGTTATGTTATGAGAGATAAACAAACTCCTTATGCAGTGGCAGAATTGAACCTGGGTCACTGGCACTGTAAAAATGTTACACTAACTGCTACACTAACCCCCCACCATTAAAAGTTGGAAGTGGCAAATTAAGCAATAGCAATTCCATTTAATATGAAGAAGAAATTATTAGACTCTCTCCTTCAATGGGCATTGCCTTGCACTGGCTATAAATCAGCCCCACCTGAGTGTTATCTTATACACACTGTGACATGCTCTATACTGCTCCTCTACGAAGTTTACTCTAGAAAAACATCAAAATGTCAGGACAGAAAGGCGGCATTCAGCCTGAGTTTTTGCCCCAGGCTAGTCCTCCAAATCTATTTCACCTCGACCACATTTGAAATAACTTCCTCAGCTTTTCTTCTTCCAGATACTTTGCTTTCTCTGAATATATTTATGCCATTTGCTTTAGCCATGTTACATAATAGTAAGCTCCACATTCTCACTTTACGTATCTGAATTCCCTACTGCATATTATAGGTCCGTTCAATCAGGCCAACAGCTTGTTTATCTTTTTATAGAAAAGGTGCCCCAGATGGAATTGTTATTGATTTATTATTGTAACATATAGAGATACAGTGCATACTGTTCATACAGATCAAATCATTACACAATGCATTAAGGTAGAACAAAGTAAAACAGTAACAGTGCAGAATAAAGTGTAACAGCTACACAGAAAGTGAAGTGCAGGTAAACGATAACTGCAAAATCATAACAAGGTAGCTAAGGTCAAGAGTCCACTTTATCAATAATAAGGAACCATTCAATACTCTTATACAGTGAGGTAGAAACTGTCCTTGAGCCTGGTGGTATGTGGCTTTCTTGCCATTTGTCAGATGGAAGGGGGCGAAGAGGTGAATCTTGTTTAAGCTGGCTGCATTACTGAGGCAGAGAGAAGTACAGATAGAGCCATTTGAGGGGAGGCTGGTTTCTGTGATGCGGTGAGCTGTATCCACAATTCTGCAGTTTTTTTGCAGTTACATGTACAGTAGTTGCCGTGCCGAAGTTGTACTGCATCCAGATAGAATTCTTTTTATGGTACATCTGTAAAAATCAGTAAGGATTGATGGAGAAATCCCAAATTTCTTCAGCTTTCTGAGTAAGTACAGGCGATAGTAAGTTTTCTTGGCCATGACATCTATGTGGTTGAACCAGTACAGGCTACTGGTGATGTTCATTCCTAGAAACTTGAAGCTCACAACCTCAACATGGCTGATGTAGGTAGGAACTTCCTTCCTGAAATCAACAACCAGCTCTTTTATTTTGTTGACGTGGAGGGAAAAAAATTTATTGCCATGACACCATGATGTCACTAAGCCTTCCATCTTTTTCCTTTACTATGACCCACTGTTTACTTGAGATACGGCCCACTATGCTGACATCATATGCAAAACTTGAAGAAGTTTTAACATTAGACATTAGAACAGAATCTGGCCATGCAGAAGGAGTGGAGTAAGGGGCTGAGGACAGTCTTGTGGAGCATTAGTAGTTAGAATAATCATCAATGGAGGTATTGCTGTCTATCCTTACTGAATGTTGTTTGTTAATCAGCAAGTCAAAGATCTATTTGCAGAAGGCGGCATTAATTCCCAAGGCCTAGTGATGTTTGCTTGGAATTATAGTATAGCAGGTAGACTTGAGGATAGAGATGATACTACTACTCAGCTCTGGGAACATCCTCATCCATCACTTTCAGGCCTCTCCAATGCATTTGTCTTTATTATAATATGGATAATGAATCTATCCATTGGAGTCCTACAAAGTTCATTTAAAACACACTGCAATACACAGCTTGGAATCTATAACAAATCCTCCCAATCCACTAGTTCCACCATCTAGAAGAATCAGGGCAGCAGGTACCATGTGCAATTTCCTCTCCAAAATTTTCACCCACATGACCAGAATATCTTGCTCTTTCTTCAAATCACTGCATAAAAATTCTGGACACAGGAAATTGTGCAAGTGTTGGAAATCTATTTACAACACACAAAATGCTTAAGTAACTCAACAGGTTGGACAGCATTCAAAAATTCTGGAAGTCACTACCAAGGAATACAGTGGGAGTGCAGATACCCTACAAGGGTTGCAGTGGCTTAACGAAGCAGCTCACCACCATCTTCTCAAGGACAAATAACGATGGGCAATAAAAGGACATTGCCAGGGCACCTACAGTGGCATTTTGGGCACCCCGGTCAAAATTTCTGTTACTGTGAATAGCTAAGAGAGTAAAAGATGACCTGATTTCCAAAAGGCATAAAGTTAAAGATGACATATTTCTTTAATATCTTAAGCAAGATTACTTTTATATTTCCATCTTTTACAGTTTCAAAATAACAAAAAAGGAAAAGGGCCCGAAGCAAAAGTTTGGGCACCCTGCATGGTCAATACTTGTAACACCCCCTTTGACAAGTATCACAGCTTATAAACGCTTTCTGTAGCCAGCTAAGAGTCTTTCAATTCTTGTTCGGGGGGGTTCACCCATTCTTCCTTGCAAAAGGCTTCTAGTTCTGTGAGATTCTTGGGCTGTCTTGCATGCACTGCTCTTTTGAGGTCTATCCACAGATTTTCGATCAAGGGACTATGAGGGCCATGACAAAACCTTCAGCTTGCGTCTCTTGATATAGTCCATTGTGTATTTTGAGGTGTGTTTCGGTTCATTATCCTGTTATAGAAGCCATCCTCTTTTCACCTTCAGCTTTTTTACAGATGGTGTGATATTTGCTTCCAGAATTTGCTGGTATTTAATTGAATTCATTCTTCCCTCTACCAGTGAAATAGTCCCTGTGCTACTGACTGCAACACAAGCCCAAAGCATGATCCATCCACCCCTGTGCTTAACAGTTGGAGAGGTGTTCTCTTCATGAAATTCTGCACCCGTTTTTCTCCAAACATACTTTTGCTCATTGTAGCCAAAAAGTTCTATTTTAACTTAATCAGTCCACAGGACTTTTTTCCAAATGCATCAGGCTTGTTTAGATGTTCCTTTGCAAACTTCTGACACTGAATTTTGTGGTGAGGAGGAAAGGTCTTCTTCTGATGACTCTTCCATGAAGGTCATATTTGTGCAGGTGTTGCTGCACAGTAGAACAGTGTACCACCACTCCAGAGTCTGCCAAATGTTCCCGAAGGTCTTTTGCAGTCAAACGGGGGTTTTGATTTACCTTTCTAGCAATCCTACAAGCAGTTCTCTCAGAAAGTTTTCTTGGTCTTCCAGACCTCAATTTGACCACGACCGTTCCTGTTAACGGCCATTTCTTAATTACATTACGAACTGAAGAAACGGCTACCTGAAAATGCTTTAATATTTTCTTATAGGCTTATCCTGCTTTGTGGGCATGATTTATTTTAATTTTCAGAGTGCTAGGCAGCTGCTTAGAGGAGCCCATGGCTGCTGATTGTTGGGACAAGGTCTGAGGATTCAGGGTATTTATAAAGCTTTGGAATTTTCATCACCTGGCCTTTCCTAACAATGACTGTGAACAAGCCATAGCCCAAACAAGTTAATTAAAGGTCTGTACCTTGGTAAAAGTTATCTGAGAGCTCAAATCTCTTGGGGTGCCCAAACTTTTGCATGGTGCTCCTTTCCCTTTTTCTCACTCTAAAATTGCACAAAACAAAAAAATAATACATTAATCTTGCTTAAAATGTTGAAAAGAATGTTTCATCTTTAACTTTATGACTTTTGGAGATCAGTTCATCTTCTACTCACCTAACTATTCACAGAAACAGAAATTTTGACCGGAGTGTCCAAACTTTTTCATGCCACTGTACATCATGAGTCAGAGTAAAGGTACATAGTTTAATAATTTGTTTTTTTAAAATAAATATCATTCTTCCTAAGATGAAAATCAAACCAGCTGCAGATGCTGGAAACTTTAAGTAGAAATAAAAAAGTGCTGTAAATTGTTAGGTCTGACAGGTGTCATTCTGAAGTCGCTTCATTGACTCACATGTTTTGGTCTTGCCCCTATTTGCAAAATTATTGGAAAGATATTTTTGGTATTATTTCAACAGTTCTGAACATCAAATTGCAACCGCATCCTATTACTGCAATTTTCGGTTTACCAATGGTGGATAATAGTTGCTTATCCCCCTCAGCCTGGTGGATGATTGCATTTGTTACATTAATGGCTAGAAGATCCATCCTATTGAACTAGAAAGAAATTATATTAACTATATTTCAGTGATTTTCTCAAACTATTTCTTGTTTGAGTTAAGAAAAAATTAGAAGTTTTGTCTTTGACCCTTCAGTTAAACTTGAAGAAACTTGGGAGATCATTTATTCAACATTTTCATATGAGCTAAACTGACTTTTCATAAACCTTATTCTTATCATCTTTAATTATTTGGATAGAGGTGCAGAGTTATTGACGCTACTGTGTATATTTGATATAATGCAATGGCCTATGTTAGTAAGGTTTTTTTCCTTGCTTTTTTTGGGGGGTGGGGGGTTTCTTATTTTTTCCATTTTTTGTAACCACTATGAATTTGGGAGGTTATTATATATGGATTATCATCTATTTGTATTTATACCTTAACCTATTAATTATGTACTCTCAAGCTCTTTGTACTCAATGTTTCATTTATGTTTGTTTAAAATCAATAAAAAGATTTTTTTTAAATTGTTAGGTCAAATGGCATCTATGGAAAGCAAAGCAACTGACATTTCAGGTCTGAGACCCTTCATGAGAACTCAGTGAAGGGTTAAAAACCTCATACAGCAGTTACTTGTCTTTCTATGGATGTTCTCTGACCAGCTACATGTTCTATTCTTCACAGATAAGCCTAGCACCTGACTGTTATTTTTGACTTTTTTTTAAACCTGCATCATTGCGTAGTCAACTTTGACACACACAAATATCCATCTGATATTATTTCCTTCTGGCTCAGCCTGGGAAATTAAGCTTGACTGTAATCTATGAAGTGGAAGCGAAAAGGATTACATTTTTAGTTCCAGTCACCTCATTATAGGAAGGATGTAGAAATTTTAGAGAAGGACAGAGGAGATATACCAGCAGGCTGCCTGGATTAGAGAACATTTCTTATGAGGATAGGTTGAGCAAGCTAGAACTTTTCTCTTTGGAGCAATGGAGGATGGGAGATGACTTGATGGACGTGTACAAGATGATAAGAGGCATTGATTGAGTGCATAGCGAGAGATGTTTCCCCATAGCAGAAATGGCCAACAGGAGGCACAATTTTAAGATAATTGGAGAAAAGTACAAGGGAGATGTCACAGGCAAGTTCTTTACACAGAGTGGTGATTGCTTGAACTCGCAGGGGTAGTGGTACAGACAGATACATTAGGGACATTTACAGATTGGTACATGGATGATAGAAAAATGGAGGGTTATGTAGGAGGGAGGGGTTAGATTGTCTCTTAGTAGGCGAAAAGGTCACAAACCATGGGCCAAAGGGCTTGTGCTTTGCTGTAGTGTTCTATGTTCCAAGTGAATGGACAAGGACCTGGCCTAAAGGGAACAATACTGGAAAATGTCAAACTGTCCTCTTTGAGGAAGAATGAAAAAGCAGCAGACTATATGGAGATAAGAGATTTTGGAGCTCTAAGAAACAGAACATACATGATTCACAAAAGGTTAAAATGTAGGATACAGCATGTAATCATAAAAGTTAACCAAGCAATATTGTTTATAGCCAGGGGACAAATGTCATAATGCTGCAGTTATGTATACGGCACTGGCGAGACCACATGAATCGTGTGCATTCATGGTCTTACTTCAGGAAAGATCCTAATGAGGACTGTCCTGTGAGAGGATAGACAGCTAGGATTGCAACTGCTGGTTTGAACAGGGGTGAATTAATTGAAACATGAAAGATCAAGAACAGGCTGGAAAGTAACATGTATTATTCATCTCTGCTTTTATTGTGGTCTATGTGTGATTTGTTGCAGCAAGTGTAGAAGCAATTGGATGCAGGAGTCCCTCACTTTCTTTAAAATCAATTTAGAAATCAATGGGGGAGAAGCTATCAGTTTTTAATTCACTGAAATATCATGTTGTTCCCTTGTTAACAGCTCTTCCAGCTAAAATGGATTCATTAACAACACACCTTGCAAACCCTATCACAAAAATGCCTTGGTGAGATAAGTAAACTGTGCAGAGATACAGAGGGAATTGTTACCTTTAATTCAGACAAAACTTTTGCATATTTTCCATTCTTCATAGGCAAGTCCATGACTTTAGTGTGTCCTATTTTATTTGGAATCTAATAAGTTACAAGGAGAGGAAAACAGACACCGATGGGCTAGGGCTGTCAGCAAGATGTCTCCATTCTTCAGTTGCATTGCAAATTATTCTGGATGCTGTCTCTCATTTTAGTCCTGAATGATATTCTACTGCAGAAATATGGACATGCCTGAGAAATTAGTTACTTAAATGGTTCCTTCAGCCAGCACTACACAGACATCAAAGGAAAAGATGCCAGCTACAAGTGCAAGTCAAACAAATGCAGGGCTCAGTTGCAATGGAAGACTTGGAACTAATTAAGGGCACAATTGCTGGTACAGATGTGCAATAAATTTCACAAGATTAAGAGGATACAAGAACATATCTAATTGATTTGCCAGCACAATTCTTGGATCAAATACGTCTCACAGCAGTATTCAATTTGTACCAGTGAGGATGAAGGATGGTGAACCACCAGGTCAATGAGTACCCTTAGTTATGCTGTTGTTATGGCAAATGATGTACGTTTCCATGCACGCAATAAATAAACGAATCTGAAATATATGTTTGATCTGACAGCTGTGAATTGAAGCGCAAGTGCAATGATGTCTTCATAACCTGCAATTCAAGGTACTGGTCCAGATTCACCAACATCACTACCCTAGGAGGCAACACCTGACTCTACAGGCTAGCAATAAACTCAATTCTGAGAGCACAATGATGTCAGGTTTAATTTGTGTCACCATTTCCTGGTTTACTCAAGTGAAGGGTGCTTATTTGGTATATTTGGTTTGCCCAAATATACAATAAAAATGTCTATCAGGTGTAACAGCAAACACACAATTCTATTGTACTATGCTTAAACATCTGCTTTTTCCATCATGGAAATGGCAGGTAGATAATGCAAAATGAATTATGAAATACTGATGACAAGATTGAATATTTTATACCAACACAGTGAAGCTATATCCCTGTAGTTGGCTTACATCCAAGTCTTTACCCAGACGTATGGGTTTGAGAATGGGAAATCTGCATAAGCATTAGTATAGGCATTCAGAAGTGCAGCAATAAGGCAAGGGGTTCAACAACAGATGAGCTGAGTTATGGCAGAGAGGACAGTGTTTCTGTTTGGCAAATCCATCAAAAGTTATGGTTGTCATTAGGCCGTATCTGGAATTACCAGTCAGCGGACGATTTCCCTCCATGCCGCTCTATCCCGACATTTGTCCACAACATCCCTAGTCTTGTCCAGCTTGGTCCAATCCTTGATGTTATCCAGCCATGTTGTTCTTTGCCTTCCTCTTCCTTTCTTTCCCTCCACCTTTCCATATAGCAAGTCCGACAAGATGTTATCGCTCCATGTAACTTGTCACAATAACCTCTAACTTCATGATCTTCTCCAGCAGTATCCGTGGTCTATCAACTTCGGACAAAACCCTCTCATTTGAGACATTCTCTGCCCAGCTGATCTTCAACGTTCATCGATAGCACCGCATTTCAAAGGCGTTAATTCATTTCATGTCATCCTTCTTCAGGGTCCATGTTTCTGATCCATAGGCCATACATAACATGCAAGGAAGCAGGTTCTACTTTGGATATCTACCTTCCGACTGCATAGTAGATCTGTTAGCTTCGTGAAGTGGGTCTTAGCCATACCTATTCTCCTTCTGATCTCAACTTCACATCTCCAGTCATCTGTCAGACACTGCAAAGATAATCAAACTTTTGCACCTGTTCCATATCTTGTCTATTCACTTGTAATGATACCATCATGAATGAATCTTTAGTGTTTGTTTTGCTTACCACCATCCATTTTGTTTTCTTAGGGTTAATTTTTAGACTGTATTCAAGGCTTTTCTCATTTACTTTATTCAGCATAATTTGCAGTTCGCATTCGCTGTCAGCTAACAACGCAGTGTCATCCACATACCAGATGTTATCCACCTTCCGGCCTCCAATTGGAATACCTGTCTCCTGACGGTCGCATTCCCAAAAAATCCATTCTCCGTAGAGGCTGAACAAATCTGGCACCTTACGCCTTGTTTAATACATGCTCATGGTGATAGCTCATTTTCTACCCTGACCGCTGCTTTCTGTTTCCAATACAAGTTCCTTATTATTTGCACATTCTCCCATCCCAGATTGTACTTGTTCAACACCTCCATTACTTTCTCGTGTCTTACTTTATCAAAAGCCTTTTCATAGTCAATAAAGCATAAGTAGTTGGTCTTTTGTGCTCCAATGCATCTCTCCATGAAGTTTCTCAATGCAAATATTCCTTCCCTTGTTCCTGAGCCTTTACAAAAACCAAAATGTGTTTCTCCAAGTTCATCGCTGATTGTACCTTTCATTCTGCCAAACACTATTTTCAACAGTAACTTGACACAGTGAGACAGTATGCTGATCATCCTGTGTTCATTACATTTTATCATCCTCGGCTTTTTTGATAAGGCGATAAATACCAATTTGTGAAAGTCCTCCGGAAGATTTCCTGTCATATAACTGTTGTTTAGTATTGCTAAAAAAGTTTGTTTTTCCCTTTGGACCAAGTGATTTCAGAATTTCAGTGGAAATCTTATCTTCACCGGCCGCCTTTCTGACTTTTAGACTCCAAATCACACTTTCCATCTCTGACATCAATATTTTAGGTTGATTAGTCATTTGATTTAATTGTGGTAAAAACTCAATCCTGCTATCTTCGAATAATTCCGAGATGTACTCAACCCATCTGTCCATGATCTCTTCTTTTTCATAGCATGGATTACCACTACCGTCATTGATACACCCAGATGATGGCACAGTTCTCTTTAATTTTGTCATATCCTTTACCTTTCGGTGAAGGCCTCTATAATCATGACTTCGTTCATACTGCTCAATTTCTTCACACTGTTTATTCATCCAATTCTCTTTCGCTTCCTTACATTTCAGGGAGCTTGGACAAGATGGGAGAATGCGGTGGAGAGGAAAGTGACCTGGGCTGAGCTTTGGAAAGCCAAGCCACACCGCATCCAATTTCTCATCCAGGCAGTGTACGGTGTGCTTCCAAGCCCATCAAACCTGCACACATGGGGCAAAGCAGTCATCAGCGTGCCCACTGTGTTCCAAGCGAGGAACCCTGGAACACATCCTCAGCAGCTGCACAAGGGCCCTTGGTGAGAGACGGTACCGATGGAGGCATGATCAGGTGCTGAAGACCATTGCTGAAGCCATCAGTGCAGGAGTGGAGTGGGCGAAGCGGTCCCAACCCTCCAAGCAGACCACTGCCTTTGTAAGAGTTGGGGAGCAGCCAATACCCACCAAGAAAACATTGGCAGGTATCCTGACCTCTGCAAAGGACTGGCAGCTGTTGGTGGACCTCGAAAGGCAGCTGAGGTTCCCCAACCATATCGTAGCCACCACCCTGCAACCAGACATAGTCCTTGTGTCTGAGTCTACGAAACAGGTAGTGATGCTGGAGCTGACAGTCCCATGGGAAGATCACTTGGAAGAGGCCTTTGAAAGGAAGCTCTCTAAGTACGCAGGACTGGTCAGCAACTGCCAGCAGGCTGGATGGAGAGCGAGGTGTCTCCCAGTGGAGGTTGGTTGTAGGGGATTCTCAGTCTGTTCCTTAGCCAGAGCCTACAGCAATTTGGGCATCAAGGGAGAGAGGGCGGAGAGCCATCCGCAGTACCTCCGATGCGGCAGAGAGGGCCTCAAGGTGGCTGTGGCTCAAGAGGGGGGAGACATGGAGTCATGTGTAGCTAGTCACCTGGACACAAGCTGGGGTCTGATCTGCTCCGGATGGGTCACCTGGAGAAGAGTGTATGATGTTGAAAGACCGGAAACACCCGATAATTCCAGGAACATCACTGATAATGTGTCCAGAAGCATCAGTAGATGTATGCACACAGTGAATCAAGTGGTGTGGGGCTTTGTGTTCACTATCCCAATGTTTTACCTTTCTTCAGTTAACTTTCTCAACTTATCAAGTTATGGTACCAAGGAGATAAATGAAGTTCAGATAAAAATTAAATATAACAGAGGTAAAGGGTGGAACAGGCTTGAGGAATGAAGGCTCCTATGCTAGTGAAGTGGAATTACGGAATGCATGAACCTTAGTTCAGGATTGAATAAGATGTTAAGATTGTGAAGAGTCTGGTTCACTCTGGAAGGAACACTGAAAGGAAGAAAATTAAATGAGTGGTAAGATTCCAATGCTTGAGCCAGAAGCCAAAGACCACTGGAGTTCATCCAAAGCAGTTCAGACTTGACAGCAGAGCACTTGAAATGGAAAAGTTTCTGAAACTGCTAAGGAGAGGTGAGATGTTTGTCATCTTGGCGATACATTAGTTTGTTGGTATGCTTTCTCTTGAGTCTCAACAAATCAAATCAGCATAATAGGATCAGAGGATAACAATTCTGAAGCAGCAATATACCAAGCTATGTTGAAAATAAAGGCTGACATTTTCAGAATCATCCCTCAAACACTACAGTAGGTTTTCTTAATCCTGCAAAAGCACAAAGTTGAACTGTTTTAGCAATTAAAATCCAATTCAATCTGCAAAACAGTGTTTTATGAAATACTGATGGATCAAAAAGCTCAGACTGAACAACACTCCTCAGCTGATAAAAATTAGAAACATCGGTTACAAAGAAGCAATCAAAAATACAAAACCATGCCATAATTCTCTGCACTTTAAAGAAAATCACTATTAGCCTACTCTTTCTATGTACACAAATGCATACTTACAACGTATCTGGTCATGTATAGCAAAAATAAAGCAACTGATACAACAGGCCTTCAGATTGTCTATCTGGAGCTCTCAACAGATAAATTGTACACCACTATTTTTGATGTTACTTGTAAAAAGTATCAATCAGATACAAGTCTGCTGATATAACCTACTGTCTGACAGTATAAAAATCATTAACGCTCTACAATTCACAAGGGGATATATGAATACCACACACACACACACACACACCTCCATGCATTTAAGTATTAAAAATTTCTCATATTACAAAGGAATGAATACTAACATCACAGTGCTTCTGTGTGTTATACAAGGTTAGTTTACTATAATCCTTCTGCTTCGGTAAAACTCAAGAGTTTTACGATTTCTAGCAAAGAAAGCAAATCAAGCTCAAGACATGGTACTAAAGAACACCCAACATATAGTCAGACTGTGCATGGTCACCCTGCTTCCACAAATATATATATTTTTTAAAAATCCCATGGCAGCATTTCAAAGATGATCAGGGGAGCTTTTCCCCAGTACTGTAACCACAACCAAACTAAAATGAAACACCCTATCCTCATTATATGTGGGGGATAAGTTCCTCGCAGTCGATGCATAATGTGAATAATTATTTAAATAGAGAAAATAGGGATGCGTTCCAGAAGGCTTCCTATTTATCTGTAATTTATTCACATTTTCATACCAAGACGACACAAATGCAGTACCACAAGGCAACATTCATATTATATTTCATCAATTTAAGGTAATAGTCAATGTAATAAATCATAGAAGGTTAATATACTAGGGTGTACAGTACTCACCAACACTGGCAGGTGTGTTCGCTCCGGGAGATGAGTGGTGGTTGTGGTGCTGGGCAGCTTTCCATGGATGAGGTGGATGGTTGTGGGTCGTCAGGATCATCAAGCACGGCAAGGGTGAAAGACTCACAGAACTCTTAGAACTGCCGGCAACAGGAGATGACACCAGTTTGAAGAAAGTGGCAGCATTTTGTTTGTCAGCATATATTTGCTTGTAGGGAAGAAGGGCTGATGGCAGGGAACGACTGAAATTCTGACTCCATTCTAAACCTGAGTCCGTGTCCATCGCCATTTGTGCCAAGTGTTTCGACTTCCACCATTTCCTCACCGTTGAGAAACTCCCGGGATTTTCAAAATCATCTTGTTTGCAGCATCTGAGAGATAGTTCGTCATAAAAAAAAATGCCTTGAATGTGGATCACACCTTGGTCGAGTGGTTGAATCAACGATGTTGTGTTAGGCGGCAGGAAATGCACTTTATGTTAGGATGAATGCTGTCCAAATGTTTAGCATGGACTGGCACATTGTCAAGCAATAAAAGAACTTTAAAGGCAAGATTCTGTTCCCTGCAGTAGCATCCCAGAGCTGTGTTACCTTCACCTGACACCGTGCTGTTTATAATTTCGAACTTTTTTTCAAGTGTTAAAGCGGTTCTCTGCCGCTCGGCTGATGGCCCAGGACATGACATCAGATGCTTAGGAGGCATAATTAAATATTTCAAGCACAAAATTACTACACCGTAGATAAAACCAACAAAAGAGTGCAAGATCGCACATCCATACCTTGCCAAAACCAATGTGAGACTGGCGAGAATGAGATTGTGAAGCGCGCATCTGACTTGTATCGGCGGGAAAGCAGTGCTTCTCATCCCAACAGTGAGACTGTGAGGTGCGAGCACGTGACTTGTATTGGCGGGAAAGCAGTGCTCCTCACATAAATGTGAGTTTTGTACGCATATAAGGAGACGTTGGTAGAAATAGGGTCCTCGCATAACTGTAAATCTGCATTGTCTGAAGACGCGTATAACGAGGATAGGGTGTAATTGACCATAAAGTACTTTGAGGCACCCGAAGGCCACAAATAACATTGTACGCATGCAGTCCTTACTTCAATTTTCTTAACAGACCTCTATTGTAATTACTGTTTCAAGTCATTAGGATGTCCCACAAGATGAAATCCTGGCTGATTTCAAAGTTCAAAGAAAATTCATTATCAAATTTCAAAGTAAGTTATCAAAGTATGCATATGTCACCATGTACTACATCATTGTCTTGCAGGCATTCAAAGTAGAACAAAGAAATACAAAAGAACCAATAAAAAAACTGCACAAAAAGACTGACAAATAACCAGAGTTCAACAAACTGTGCAAATACAAAAAAAAGCTTAGTTCTGAGAACATGAATTGTAGAGTCCTTGAAAGTAGTCTATGTGTCTCCTAATTTTATCATTATTTTCCACAAAAAATAGTCAACAATTAGTTGCAGATTATGAGTACAGAAAATTCTCTAAAGGAAATGATCTAAGTTAATTATCAAATTAACTGCATTCACCTCTAGGTAGATTGAAGGTGGGTTATGATCCCCTCCAAACTTGTCCAACAGGGCTTCAATGTGCTCCTGAGTTAGTTTGATCATCTGCTTGATGTTCCAGACCTGTGGAAGGGAATATACAAAACAAGTTAATTTAAACCTAGGGAGCTGCTTTACAGAAGACTCACAGGGAGCAAATATTCATTTGCCCCACCCCATCATTTTCAGCCTATGCCCATAACTATTTCCTTCAGTGTTAAACTGCTCCAGGAACTTCACTTCCCATTCCCTTGCAATGACATGAAATGCAATACTTGTTTCTTCACCACCTCCCTCGCCATAATCGATAAGACCATAAAACATAGGAGCAGAATTAGGTCATCTGGTCCATCAAGTCTGCTCCGCCATTCATTCATGGCTGATCCTTTTTTCTTCCCCCCCTCAACTCCAGTTCCCCGCCTTCTCCCTGTAACCTTTCATGTCATGTCCAGTCAAGAACCTATCAATCTCTGCCTTAAATACAAACTACAACCTGGCCTCCACAGCTGCATGTGGCAACAAATTCACCACCCTTTGGCTAAAGAAATTTATCCGCATCTGTTTTGAAAGGGCACCCCTCTATCCTCAGGCTGTGCCCTCTTGTCCTAGACTCTCCTACCATGGAAAACATCCTTTCCACATCTACCCTGTCTAGGCCTTTCGACATTTTAAAGACTTCAATAAGATTCCCTCCTCATCCTTCTGAATTCCAGCGAGTACAGACCCAGAGCCATCAAACGTTCCTTGTATGATAACCCTTTCATTCCTGGAATTATCCTTGTGAACCTCCTCTGGACCCTATCCAATGCCAGCACATCTTTTCTAAGATGAGGGGCCCAAAACTGTTCACAATACTCAAGGTGAGGCCTCACCAGTGCCTTATAAAGCCTCAGCATCACATCCTTGCTCTTGTATTCTAGACCTCCTGAAATTAATGCTAACTTTGCATTTGCCTTCCTCACCAACAACTCAACCTGCAAGGTAACCTTGAGGGTACAAGGACTCCCAATTTTCTTTGTATCTCAGATTTTTGGATATACTCCCCATTTAAGAAAATAGTCTGCATTTTTATTTCTACTACCAAAGTGCATGACTATGCATTTTCCAGCATTGTATTTCATTTGACACTTACGTCCAAGTCCTCCTGCATCCTACCTATTTCCTCAACACTACTTTCCCCTCCACCAATGTTCGTACCATCTGCAAACCTGGCAACAAATCCATCTATTCCATCATGTAAATCATTTATACAGTCGACCCTCCTTATCCACGGGGAATTGGTTCCGGGACCTCCCCCCCACCCCCCCCCCCCCCCGCCCCACGGATACCAAAAACGCAGATTCTCAAGTCTCTTATTTAACCTGTCTCAGTGCGGTGGACTTTAGGACCCAGCGGAGCTCGGGACCTGTCACCCGCAGTGTTTCTGTTCTGTTGACGGAAAACGATCACGATTGAAAATAAAGTGGAAATATAAAGCGATCGAAAAGAGGTGAAACGCCATCAGTCATTGGAAAAGCGTTACGCTACCGTCAGTCAACGAACAGAAAAATTTTAAAGGATAAAGTGAGAATAATGGAGCATGTGAGAGGCCCTGCCCCGATGAAAGCTACAATTATTACTAAGCAATGCAGTGGTTTAATTATTGAAATATATACGTTTCTTAAGTGTTTTATATCCATAGAAAGGTAAAATATATACTAAGACAAACGTTTGACTAACTGATGCTAAATAATATCAGATGTACCTGTTCCAACTTACTTATAATACCTAATACAAAGTAAATGTTATGTAAATAGTTGTTATACTGTATTGTTTAGGGAATAATGACAAGAAAAAAAAAGTCTGCACGTGCTCAAACAACAAGTGCTGGAGAAAGAACTTCCATTTTTTTCCAATCCCGATCCGCGGTAACCTATACACATCCTCCCGTATACTTTAAATCATCTCTAGATTACTTATAATACCTAATAAAATGTAAATGCTATGTAAATGGTTGTTATATTGTATTGTTTAGGGGATAATGACAAGAAAAAAAGTCTGTACATGCTCAAACAACAAGTGCTGGAGAGAGAACTTCCGGGTTTTTCTGATCCGTGGTTGGTTGAATCCACACATACAGAACCTGAGGATAAGGAGGGCCGACTGTATACAGCACAAAAAGAAGTGGTCCCAACACTGACCCCTGCAGGACACCACTAGTACCTGGCAGCCAACCAGAAATGGATTGTTTTATTCCCACTTGCTGCCTCCTACCAATCAGCCAATGGTCTAACCATGTTAGTAACTTTACTGTAATACCATGGGCTCTTAACTTGTTAAGCAGCCTCACGTGTGGCACCTTGTCAAAGGCCTTCTGAAAGTCTAAACAGATAACATCCACTGCATCTCCTTTATTATCTTACTTGTAATCTCTTCAAAGAATTCCAACAGGTTTGTCAGGCAGGATTTTCCCTGAAGGAAACCATGCTGACTTTGTACTATCTTGTCCTGTGTCACCAAGTATTCCATCGCCTCATCCTTAACAATTTTCTCTAACAACTTCCCAGCCACTGACGTAAGGCTAACTGGTCTATAATTTCCTTTCTGCTGCCTTCCTCCTTTCTTAAAGAGTGGAGTGAAATTTGTAATCTTCCAGTCCTCGGGAGGCCCTGCTTCTCAACATTCTGCCTAGCTCTCTAAATTCTCTTTTCAGGATCTCTTTGCTTTTCTTTCCTATGTCATGAAGACATCTAAACAGACCTTACTAGTGAGGGAAGGATTCATAAATACCTCCTCCAACTTGGTCTACTGCACTCAGTGCACCCTCTCCAGCAGTGAGACCAAGCATAGACTATGCACTGGTCGGCTGAGTACCAGTGCTTTACCTGCAGCAGTCATCCTGAGCTCCCACTTGCAGGCCATATCAACTCCCTTTCTTATTCCCACAGCAACAGTTCACAAGACCATAAGACATAGGAGCAGAATTAGGCCAGTCAGACCATCGAGTCTGCTTTGTTATTCAATAATGACTAATTTATTATCCATCTCAATCCCATTCTTCTGCCTTCTCCCCCTAACCTGTGCCTCCAGGAAATTCAGTAGCATAACATAAAGAATGCAAATTTCTTATTAATCAAGAACCCACGATCTTCACCTTTAAATATATCCAATTACTCGGGCCTCCACAGCAGCCTGTAGCAAGGAATTCTACCTATTCAACACTCTCTGGCTCAAGAAATTCCTCATCAGTCTTCATTTTTGTATTCTGAAACAGTGCCTTTTGTCCTAGGAAACATCCTCTCCACATCCACTCAATCTAGGCCTTTCAATAGGGTTCAAAGAGATCCCCTAATTCTTCTAAAACCAGCGAATACAGGCCTGACTGGAGGCCTGTGTACTGGTGTGCTGCAGAGATCAGTCCTGGGTCCTTTGTTGTTTGTCACCTATATCAATGATCTGGATGATAATGTAGTAAACTGGATCAGAAAATTTGCAGACGACACCAAGATTGGGGGTGTAGTGGATAGTGAAGGAAACTTTCAAAGCTTATAGTGGAATCTGGACCATTTGGAAAAATGGTCTGAAAATAAGCAGATAGAATTTAATGCAGATAAATGTGAGGTGTTGTACTTTAAGACAAACCAGGGCAGGACTTGGCGAGCAGTAGGTCATTGAGGTGTGCTGTTGAACAGAGGGATCTGGGAATACAGATCCATAATTCATTGGAAGGTAGATAGAATTGTAAAGAAGCTTTTGGCACATTGGCCTTCATAAATCAAAGTACTGAAGTTGGAATATTATGTTGAAATTGTACAACAGGTTGGTGAGGTTAAATTTGGACTATTGTATGCAGTTTTGGTCACCAATGTACAGGAAAGATATCAATAAGATTGAAAGGGTACAGAGAAAATTTACAAGGATGCTGCCAGAACTTGAGGACCTGAGTTATAAGTAAAGGTTGAATAAGTTAGAACTTCATTCCTTAGAGCGTGGAAGACTGAGGGGAGATTTGACAGAGGTATACAAAATTATAAAGGGATATAGACAGGGTACATGCAAGTAAGCTTCTTCCACTGAGGTTGGGTGAGACTACAACTAGAAGCCATGGGTTAAGAGTGGAAGGTGAAATATTGAAGGGGAACTTCGTCACTCAGAGTGTGAAGAAAGGGTGGTATGAGCAGTCAGCAGAAGTGGTCGATGCGGGTTTGATTTCAACATTTAAGACATTTGGATAGATACATGGATGGGAGGGGTATGGAGGGCTATGTTCCATATGCAGGTTGATGGGACTAGGCAGATTAATCGTTTGGCATGGACTAGATGGATTGAAGGACCCATTTACTCCAACTCCTTCAGCCTTCTTTCCTACACTACTTAATTCCAGCTAAATGGCCAATTACTCATTGCCAAGTTTTATATGCTAAGAACTTTTTGAAGGTTAAAACACTTCTTAAAAGCCGCAAAGGGTTGTAGACACAGCCAGCTCCAAAATGGGCCCTAGCCTCCCCAGCATGATCAACACCTTCAAAAGGAAATGCCACAAAAAGGTGGCATCTATCATTAAAAACATCCATCACCCAGGACATATTCTCTTCTTATTACTAACAGAGGGCAAGTACAGGAACCTGAAGACGTGTTTTAGGAACACCTTCCTCCCATCTGCCATCAGCTTTCTGAACTGACAATGAACCAACCCAGTAACACTATTTTTGCACTATTTATTAAATTTATACATACATGTTTCTTATTTTAATTCATGATATTTTTGTATTGCACTGTCCTGCTGCTGCAACACTACAAATTTCACGATATACAATATGTCAGTGATATTAAAACTGGTTCTGAAGCTCCGTTAGTTTATATAAATATATCTGCCATTGCCTGTGGTGTATCCACCTTTGTCTGTGTTTTATTGCATCACAGTTATTTAGTATGTGTTATTGTGGTATACTAGGAGTGCTAAGATCTGCTTTCCCACAATATTTGTGGTGCACACTGACTCCCAACAGCAATCTGGCCTTCTGCCATTATAACCACAACATTCAATGTACCCTGGAATCCAAGCAATCACAACGGCTAAACTTCAAACAAAGGCTTAGAATATCTCCCTGTGGAACGCCTGGGGGCATTTTGCCAACAGACCACAGAGAAGGCTTTAGACATCAGACTAGACTTTGAAGTATTTTGGCTAGTTGCCAGCAGCTGTCAAAGGGCCAACACTGTCCGAACAACTCTAAGGTGAGTAAATAGCCGATTTGTGGATCAGATTGGATCAAGCTGAACAGTGGAGCATATTTGAGGGGTAAATGGACAACTCCTGTTCAACATCTCAATCATTGAAAACAGACACAAAGTCTTGATGTAAGCCTTGACAATTTTGGCAATTTCTCAGTCCAAATACAAATCTATCTGATGTAATTCAGATGGATACATATGCATTTGATTGTAAAATAGAATTGGATTGCAAAATGATCATATCTAACCAATACAGACACAAGAAACTGCAGCTATCTGCAGCACTGCTGGACCAGTCCTGGCAAACTATGATGGGAAGATGGCAACTAACTACACTGCACCTCAGTGTTATTCATCAACGGTACTGTAACACTATGACATAAAAATGGATCTGGATCCACCAGTATGAAGCACTGTTATACGGTGAAAAAACCATACCCATCAGTCCTGTATATCAGGGATAGGACACTACCCATTAGACCACAACAGTATTGAACAGAGCCTAACAGGTTTCCACCAGCACTCTGTGCCAGCATCAACAGTGACTCAGTTACTCTATATATCCAGTCCAATAATAGATCGTGCATTTACTGGTACCTCAGTGCCTAAGTTAGAAGAAGAAAGCCCAGTAATGTATAGAAATGCACTGCCTCACCAGTGCTTCACAGTGATTCTGTATCTACCAATATTTACACAGGGTGCTGTGCCTCCCGACTATATGGAGTACTTCACCATGTCTTCAACCTGAGCCTGAGTCTCCAGAGGGTTCCTGTGCTGTGGAAGACATCCTGCCTCATTCCTGTACTGAAGATGCCGCACCCCAGTGGCTCCAATGACCACAGACCGGTGGCATTGACCTCCCACATCATGAAGACCCTGGAGAGACTTGTTCTAGAGCAGCTCCGGCCTATGGTTAGGCCACACTTAGACCCCCTCCAGTTCACCTATCAGCCTTGAGGATGCCATCGTCTACCTGCTGAACCGTGTCTGAACCGTGCCCACCTGGACAAACCGGCGAGCATTGTGAGGGTCATGTTTTTTGACTTCTCCAGTGCGTTCAACATCACCCACCCTGCTCTGCTGGGTGAGAAGCTGACAATGATGCAGGTGGATGCTTCCCTGGTGTCATGGATTATTGATTACCTGACTGGCAGACCACAGTACATGCGCTTGCAGCATTGTGTATCAGACAGCGTGGTCAGCAGCACTGGGGCTCCACAGGGGACTGTCCTGTCTCCCTTTCTCTTCACCATCGACACCTCCGATTTCAACTACTGCACAGAGTCTTGCCATCTTCAGAAGTTTTCTGATGACTCTGACATAATTGGATGCATCAGTAAGGGAGATGAGGCTGAGTACAGGGCTACTGTGGGAAACTTCGTCACATGGTGCGAGCAGAATCATCTGCAGCTTAATGTGAAAAAGACTAAGGAGCTGGTGGTGGACCTGAGGAGGGCTAAGGCACCGGGGACCCCTGCTTCCATCCAAGGGGTCAGTGTGGACATGGTGGAGGATTACAAATACCTGGGGATATGAATTGACAATAAACTGGACTGATCAAAGATCACTGAAGCTGTCTACAAGAAGGGTCAGAGCCGTCTCTATTTTCTGAGGAGACTGAGGTCCTTTAACATCTGCCGAACGATGCTGAGGATGTTCTACGAGGCTGTGGTGGCCAGTGCTATCATGTTTGCTGCTGTGTGCTGGGGCAGCAGGCTGAGAGTAGCAGACACCAACAGAATCAACAATCTCATTCGTAAGGCCAGTGATGTTGTGGGGGTGGAACTGGACTTTCTGACGGTGGTTTCTGAAAAGAGGATGCTGTCCAAGTTGCATGCCATCTTGGACAATAACTCCCATCCACTCCATAATGTACTACTTAGGCACAGGAGTATATTCAGCCAGAGACTCATTCCACAGAGATGTAACACTGAGCGTCATAGGAAGTCATTCCAGCCTGTGGCCATTAAACTTTACAACTCCTCCTTCGGAGTGTCAGACACCCTGAGCCAATAGGCTGGTCCTGGACTTATTTCTACTTGGAATGATTAACTTATTATTTAATTATTTATGGTTTTATATTGCTATGTTTCTACACTATTCTTGGTTGATGCGGCTGTAATGAAACCCAATTTCCCTCGGGATCAATAAAGTATGTCTGACTGTCTATCTACTGACAGCGACACAAGAGACAACAGATGTTAAAATACAAAGCAACAAATAAACTGATGGAGGAACTCAGCATGTCAGACAGCCTCTGTGATGACAAAGGAATAATCAGTGTTTCAGGTCAAGACCCTGCATCATGACTGAGAGTGTCAGGGGGAGATGACCTGCATGGAGTGAGAGGAAATGCTGAGTCACAGACTGGTAGGTGATACGTGGAAGCATAAAACAGAAAAATATGGCAGATGGAGCCCAGCAGGTGAAGGGAAGGGAGAGGATGGAATGCAAAGGGTGGAACCAGATAAATGAGGGACAATAGGCAAATGGAAGCAGGTCAAGGAGGTGATAGGAGTGGTGAACCAAGGGAAAAAACATGGTTTGGGTTGATAGGTATGTAGAAGCTGGTGATGAATCTGAGTAAGATGTATTGATTTAAGATTGTCACATTGTACAAAAACCCAATGAAGAGTTCATCTTGCACACTGTTCATACAAATCAAAATTATTACTCCTAAAACTGAACTTTGAGTGTTTTTGAAACAGCACCTTCCAGGAAAATCAACAATATTCCATCATGTCAGACAGCATCCGTGAGAAAAGAGTAGCCAACATTTCGAGCCAAGACCTTTCATCGCCAACATTTCGGGCCGAGACCCTTCATGGCCCGAAAAGTTGGCTACTCTTTTCTCATGGATGCTGCCTGACCTGCTGAGTTCTTCCAGCGTTGTGTACGTATTCTTTGATCCACAGCATCTGCAGTTGTATTTTTATGTTTTAATATTCCATCATGCCTTGCAGATGATGGAAAGAGTATGGAGTACCTGGAGGAGAGTCACTTGCAGCAGGATATCCAGCCACTGACCTGGTAACTCTTTGGCTTCATTTCCGAGGAGTCATGCATAGAACTGAATACTGTGCAGTTATCAACAAACATCCCAATTTCTGACCATGATGGAAGAAAGTTCATTGAAAAAAATTGAAATTACTCTGTCAGGAAACTGTATAGTGCTTGAAATCAGTGGCATGCTTCCCCCGACGCCCATTTAGTTGTTTTGCCAGAGCTCCATGTCAAATACGGGGTCAGCCACACAACTCTGAAATACAGCTCCTTAACCTATGCCAGAACCACGGCTCTAACGAGGTGAAGCCAAAATGTTCTTTGCAAAATCCAAACTAAATTCTGGTGACACACACAAAATGCTGGTGGAACATAGCAGGCCAGGCAGCATCTATAGGGAGAAGCACTGTTAGTCCTGACGAAGGGCCTCGGCCCGAAACGTCGATAGTGCTTCTCCCTATAGATGCTGCCTGGCCTGCTGTGTTCCACCAGCATTTTGTGTGTGTCACCAGAATTTCCAACATCTGCAGATTTCCTCATGTTTGCTTTTTAAATTCTGGTGAACAAGTTACTGGATAGGGTTATTTGATAGCGCTTCAACGACACCTTGCATCACCTTGCTGTTGATTCTGGTTAGACTAATTCTGTGGCAATTTACCAGTTGAAGCGCTATTTTCCGTTTTGTGGCCAAGCAATACCCAAGCAATTTTCCAGGTAGCTGCTAGTGTTGTAATTGGTCTAGAAGAACTTGACTGAAGATACCTCTGGTCTTAAGTGCAAATCCTCAAAAGTACAGCCGAGATGCTGCTAGATACCCTAACCTATATCCAAAATTCCCATTTCATAACATGCGGCTGAAGACTGGCTTCCTTGATGAGGAAATCCACTGTCTACTTCATACTTTTGGCTAAATATTAGTACAAATGTTGAAGATTCATCTTCAGCACTCCTATGTTGTTCCATTAAATAGAAATCACTGACACAAGATTAATCTTTCACTGAGTACAGCTGGGAAACACTGGGGCCCCAGAGTGGGATAACCAAGAGGGAAAGGAGGAAGGAAGGAGTTAAGAACAGTCAATAGAGGAGGAGGGAGTCAGGAAGCTGAAGTGGGAGGACAGAGGGGAGATGAGAGAAGTGGAACCAGGAGGGAAAAATCATGTGTCCATATGCACGGGTGTAGAATCAGAGGGCATCACAGTATTGTTGCAAAGCTTAGTTCTCTGCTTGTCACTGTAACAAAGCTTCACTGTCAAGACCTGGCAGCCGCTGGTGTGCAATGGCCACCCTTAGTAAACCAGTCACCCTTCATTCCAAAGGAATGCCCAAAGACCATGGAAGGTTGACAAATGAGGGGTTACAGTCAAAGGTATGAACTTTCAGGTCAGTAGCACAGCAGGGTCATCAAGATTATCAACTCATACTGAAGCAAAGGCATTTGAGGGAAGTGTGCATAGATCATGCATCTATAGGGCATCTAAAAGAAACCTGGTAGCACATGGGAACTAACAATTTATTAATGTTGATTACTCTGCTTCCTCTAACCGCAGCCCCTCATCCTGATGTTACTTACACCGCAGAATCAAAATTAATCCAGTTTTGATCATTTCAAATTTCTAGAGTTTTCTAATGCATTTACAGAAACAGGCAAAATCAATATTCACGTTCAGAAACATCGATACATCCTGGAATTAACCCAGGGGCTTAATAACCTCTTAAAAGTTCAAAGAAAATTTATTATCAAAGCACAATTATGAGATCAGGTACAACCCTGAGTTTCATTTTCTTATGGGTATACTTAATAAATCCAATAGCCATAATAGAATTAACACTAATACAGTGTTCAAAAGACAACAAACTGTGCAAATACAAAAAGAACATAAAAATAAAAAAATATAAATAGAGAATATGAGATAAAGAATCCTTGAAATGCGAGTCCATAGGTTGTGGTAACATTTCAGTGATGGGGCAAGTGAAATTAAGTAAAGTTGTCCTCTTCAGTTCAAGAGTCCGATGGTTGAGGGGTAATAACCGTTCCTAAACCCTTAGTGAGTCCTGAGGCTCCCATACCTTTTTCTTGATGGCAGCAGCACAGTGGGAGGGGCAGCTTATACAACCAAGAGAAAAACTGCAGATGCTGGAAATCCAAGCAATATGCACAAAATGCTGGAGGAACACAACATGCCAGGCAGCATCTATGGAAAAGAGTAAATAGTCAACGTTTCGTCTAGGTTCAATATGTCAACTGCTTACTCTTTTCCACAGACACTGACTTGACTGTGGAGTTCCTCCAGCATTTTGTGTGTGTAGCTTATATAGCTGCTGCCTTACAGTTCCAGCCACCCAATTTCAATCGATTGTCCATCATGAATTGCCCTTAGGAATAGAGTGGGAAGTGGTAGGGTGTAGGGAGTGTTGATGTGAATGTAGGGAGGTTAAAATTGGTGACGATAACATTTGGTGTAAAAACGGATGCTTGCTCATCAGCAAGGACAATGAGCCAAAGGTTATTGGTTTATTATTGCCAACTTAGTTGCAAGATATCCTTATAGATCACTTCAAAACACAATTATTCTATAGCAAGACAAGGGAAAAGCAAAAACAATGCAGAATACTGTTACAGTTACAGAGAAAATGCACTGCAGTTGGACAAGCAAGTGCAAGTACAGGGTACATCGAGAACAAAAGTTTATCTTTAACATACGAAAGGTCCACTTAACAGCCTTACAAAAGCAGGACAGAGTTGTCCCTACATCTAGTGGTATGTGCTTTCAAGCTTTTGTATCTTCTGCTCAATGGAAGAGGGAAGGAAAAAAATGTCTGGATTGGGAGGGATTCTCCTTTGGCTCCTCCCACTTTCTCCAAACCAAGGGTGTAGCCATGGGCACCCGTATGGGTCCCAGTTATGCCTGCCTTTTTGCTGGCTTTGTGGAACAGTCCATGTTCCGAGTCTATATGGGTATCCATCCCCCTCTTTTCCTTTGCTACATTGACAACCGCATTGGCGCTGCCTCCTGCACACATGCTGAGCTCGTTGACTTCATTAACTTTGCCATCAACTTTCACCATGCCCTCAAATTTACCTGGTCCATTTCCGACACCTCCCTCCCCTTTCTTGATCTTTCTGTCTCCATCTCTGGAGATGGCTTATCTACTGATATCTACTATAAACAAAGGGGCTTTCCTTCTTCCACCATCAACTCTGCTCTCAAACGCATCTCTCCCATTTCCCACACATCTGCCCTCACCCCATCCACCCGCCACCCCACTCGGGATAGAATTCCCTTTGTCCTCACCTACCACCCCACCAGCCTCCAGGTGCAATGTATAATTCTTCGTAACTTCCGCCACCTCCAATGGGATCCCACTACCAAGCACACCTTTCCCTCCCCCCCTTTCTGCTTTCCGCAGGGATCGCTCCCTACGCGACTCCCTTGTCCACTCGTCGCCCCCATCCCTTCCCACTGATCTCCCTCCTGGCACTTATCCTTGTAAGCGGAACAAGTGCTACATCTGCCCTTACACTTCCTCCCTCACCACAATTCAGGGCCCCAGACAGTCCTTCCAGGTGAGGCGACACTTCACCTGTGAGTCGGCTGGTGTGGTATACTGCGTCCGGTGCTCCCGGTGTGGCCTTTTATATATTGGTGAGACCCGACGCAGACTGGGAGACCGTTTCGCTGAACACCTACACTCAATCCGCCAGCGAAAGCAGGATCTCCCAGTGGCCACACATTTTAATTCCATGTCCCATTCCCATTCTGATATGTCTATCCATGGCCTCCTCTACTGTCAAAATGAATCCAAACACAGGTTGGAGGAACAACACCTCATATACCGGCTGGGTAGCCCGAAACGTCGGCAGTGCTTCTCCTTACAGATGTTGCCTGGCCTGCTGTGTTCCACCAGCATTTTGCGTGTGTTGTTTGGATTGGGAGGGGTCTTTGATTATGTTGACTGCTTATCCAAGGCAGCAAGAAGTATAGACAGAATTCATGGGCGGGTGGCTGTTTTCCATGATAGACTGAGTTATGTCCACAGCTCTGCAATTTCTCATGGACTTGGTCTCCTTTCTATGGTGTAACCTCTCTGACCATGATATACTGTGATCATGTTCTTGATTCCAGTGTAATGTAGCATATTAATTACCAAATGAATGAAACAAAGCTACTCTCTCTCAAGGGAAGTCTGGACTTTACAGAATGGACAGGATTCTAGAATGGTCACCTTTAAAATCAAACCAAAAAGGGAAAGACTTCAGACCAGATCAAAAAGAAAACAACTTTTCTTGAAGAATTACAAAGGGCAGAAAGTGCAGTTCCTTCGTTGTTTCTCTGTTGACATAATAAATCTCTTTTGCCAGGTGCAGACCAATCCTGATTAAACAAGATAATACAGAAAGATAAACATACATTCAGTAGACAATAGGTGCAGGAGTAGGCCATTTGGCCCTTCGAGCCTGCACTGCCATTCAATGTGATCATTGCTGATCATCCACAATCAGTACCCCATTCCTGCCTTCTCCCCATATCCCTTGACTCTGCTATCTTTAAGAGCTAGAGAATTGGCCTCCACTGCCTTCTGAGGCAGAGCATTCCACAGATCCACAATTCTCTGGGTGAAAAAGTTTTTCCTCAACTCTGTTCTAAATGGCCTACCACTTATTCTTAAACTGTGGCCTCTGGTTCTGGACTCCCCCAACATCGGGAACATGTTTCCTGCCTCTAGCATATCCAATCCCTTAATAATCTTATATGTTTCAATCAGATCCCCTCTCCTTCTGAATTCCAGTGTATACAAGCCCAGTCGCTCCAATCTTTCAACATATGACAGTCCTGCCATCCCGGCACTTTCAACTTCTCCATTTCTCCCCCTTTTCATATTATAGTGTTTCATTTTCCATCCCTTCTGCACTGGACATCAAAATCATCTTGATGAGAAGTTCTTGGGTTACGATATAATTCCTCGGCTACCACAGGAACAAAAAATCATGAAAACCAGCCTCCACTCTATGGACTGTGCTTAGACTCAACCATATGCAACATACAATCAGTGACTATTTGGCAGACTTGATCATTAATGCAAATATCTAATCAGCCAATCATATGGCACCAACTCAATGCACTAAAGCATTCAGTCATCATCAAGTGGTTCAGTTGTTGTTCAGACCAAAGATCAGCATGGAGAAAGAAATTTGATCTAAGTGACTTTGAATGACTTCAGGTGCCAGACAAGGTGGTTGAATATCTCAGAGACTGCTGATGTCCTGGAATTTTCACTTACAACTGTCTCTAGAGTTTACATAGAATGGTGTGAGAAACAAAAAACATCAAATGAGTACAGTTCTGTGGACAAAAATGCTCTGTTAATGGGAGGCCAGAGGAGAATGACCAGACTGGCTCAAGCTGACAGGTAGACGACAGTAACTCAAATAACTGTGTTACAACAGTATACTTATCTAAACACACAACACGTAGAACCTTGAAATGGATGGGCAGCAGAAGACCACACCTGGTTCCTCTCCTGTACCCAATAAAGTGGCCACTGAATGTATATTTGTCACTCAAGTTAAGGGACTGCGTGTATTGTGGTCAGGCATACTAGCAATACAAAGACAGATGGGAAAGCAAGTTTTGAGAAGCAACTTAAGAAAAAGACTTCAGCTCCTTGCAAATCATTCAATAAAATCATGCTGATCTTTTACCTTGGTGCCATTTCCTGCACCAAGACTATATCCTGATTTTGTTGCTATCCAAAATAGAAAAACAAAAGCCAGATACAAGCTGATCATAAATCAGATTCATTGCAGTATCTAAATCTGAACCAAAAGAATCCAAATCTCCTAGAAACAAAATGAAGTAGAAATAATCTTAAAAGGGAGATTGGCAATGGGAGAGTATCTCAATGCTCTGATTCCTGAAGTAGGGTCTTAGCCTGAAACATCGACTGTTTATTCCCCTCAATAGATGCTGCCTAACCTGCTAAGTTCCTCCAGCACTTTGTGCGCAGTTGCATTGGGAGAATATGAATGGTGGGATGTCATTAATAAAAGAACTACACCTGTAGGAAGGGTTATTTCAAACTAAGTTCCAGATCACACTGATCATTATATGGATCGAGGTCACTGCTCTGGTTGCATCAGAAGATTAATACAAGCTAGAATAATACAGGCAACAAAAAATCCAGGATTTGAATCAATGAAAGGAGTAATTAACATTGAAAGCAGGCATGTGGAAGATGGAGTCTACGCAAAATGAGCATGACATTGCCCCTACTTTCTTAGAAATGGGTGCAGAGATTTGACATGTCATCTAAAACTTACAACTTCTATAGATACACAGTGACTGGTTGCATCATGGCCTGTACGAAAACACCAATGCCCAAGGAAGGAAAAGCTTAGAAAAAAGTTGTGTATCACAGGAAAAGTCCTCCCCACCACAGAGCACATCTATAAGTAGCTCTGTCATAACAAAGCACGATCCATCAAGGATCCCTCCCATCCAGGCCACATTCTCTTCTTGCCACTGCCATCCAGGAGGTACAGGAGCCTTAGGTCCCAAGTGATCAGGTTGAGAGACAATTATCAAACAACCATCAGGCTCCTGAACCAGCATGGATAACTTCACTCACCTAACACTGAACTGATTTCACAATCTAAGGACTCACTTCCAAGGACTCTACAAATATTGTTTTCTGTATTATTTACTTTTTTTTAAATATTTGCACAGTTTGTCTTCTTTTCACAATGGCCATTTGTCAGTCTTTGTGAGTAATGTTTCATTGATTCTGTTGTATTTCCTTGTTCTACCGTATATGCCTGCAAGAAAATTAATCTCAGGGCAGTACATGGTGACATATACATACTTAGATAATAGATTTACTTTAAACTTTGAATTACTTTGATGAAATCTTTGATATTAGGTAGTTAGGTTAATGAAGAGTTAATAGAACGATGATCTGATCATCCATGGAAAATGAGTAGAGATGGAGTAATGATAACCCAGTCATAGACACAAACATCATAAAAGAGCACTGGTATAATAAAAAACAATGTCAGTTTGGTCATAAACAAGAAAGAGGTTCCAAAAGTCAGGTGGTGCATACTGGTCACAGATTGCTAACAAACAGAACCATAGTAATTTCTAGTCACACAGACAATACTATGTGATGAACTATGATATCTGATAAACTATTCTAAAGATGAAGAAAATGCAAAGGATCCACCAGGTATGAACAGGCAGCTAGGATACGACACGTACAATATGTATAAAATTGGATAATGGGGTTTGGCTGTCGACGTGGTTTATTTAGTAAAAGTCAGTGGGTTCTGGGGCAAAAACAAACAGCATAAAGAATGATTTTGTGCAAATCAGTGAAAATGGGTAGGGAGGCAAAGGGGTGGGCAAGCAGAGGAGGCTGCCCATCCACCATTTCCCACTCACATTAATCCATCCGAGTTCTCAGTTTATCCTTTTCGTCTCACACCCTCTCATTACCAAGAGTTGTTGCCCTTCCCACTTGTATACCTACCTACCAGGATTCTTTCTGCTTTAATTCAATTATCCTATCCTCTTTCCCCACCCGATTCCACCTACCCATCATCACTCCCTCATCTGGTTCCACCTATCACCAACCAGCCTCCTTCTCACCTGTCTCTCTCACCACTTTATACCGTCCATCTTCCCTTTACAATTCACAATCACGATGCAGGAGCCTAACCTGAAATAGCAGCCACAGAAGCAGCTTAACTGTTCTTCTTCACTTTTTTATTGCTGGTGGAGACTGGCTGGTCAGTCATTCAAGTTGGCTGGTTGCTGACCAGGAAAGGGGACAGAGGGTGGAGAGTCACAGGGGAAGGAACAGATGAGGGCAGCAGCTAGCAGGTCAGGGCGATGGAGGGAGGGCTGGACTAGCAAGGAAGAGGAGGAAGAACAGGTGGGCAGAGAAAGATGGAAGTGGACAGGCAGTGGAGTAGTGGAAGGAATAGTCAATGGAGGATGGGACAAGTGGAAGAACAAATGGAGAATGAATGGAAAGGTATACTGATATCTTGGTACAAGAATCTTGTAGTTGTTGTGCACACCAGCTATACAAGATTCTGCCTTCTGATGAATAAAATGCATGCTTGAACAAAATAATTTCACTGTTGACTGTTTTCCTTTCCACAGATGCTGTATACTTCGTGAACAATTTCTATTTTAATTTCAAATTTCACCAGCTGCAATTTTTTTGATTTTCAGTTCTAAGAATTTTTTAAAATTAGTTTTATTTGGCAGATGTGCATTGAAACATCAAAACATACAGTGAAATGCATTGTTTACATTGAATCAAATCGATGAGGATTGTGCTTCGGACAGTCCGCAATACCACCGTGCTTCCAGTGCCAACGTAGTATGCCCACAACTCACGAACCCTAACCCAAACGTGTGAAATGTGGAAGGAAATTGGAACACCTGGAGGAAACGCACATGGTCGAGAATATATGTACTCCTTACAGACAGCGACAGGAATCGAACTCTAATTGGTGATTGCTGTAAGGTAACTGCACTAACTGCTGCACTGCCTTCTCTCACTGCAGCCCTTGAGGTGGGGGCACACCCACAGTGAAGTTAGGAAGGGAACTCCAGGAGTCTGACCCAGTTACTGTAAGGAACTGTGATTAATTTCCAAGTCAGGATGGTGTGTGGTGTTGCTTCCTGACTTGACCGTGGTTGATGAAACTGAGTCAATATCACAAATAAACTGACCAGTTCTGGTACACCTACAGAAAGCATCTTACCTTAAGTTGTACAAGTTTAATAATCTGCAACAACCCCAGATGGAAGACAAGGTGCTGTTCTTCAAGCTTGTGTTAGGACTTATTTTCAAAGTTCAGGAAGCTACAGATTGATAGGTCAGAGGGGGAGTGGGATGGAGAATTAAACTGTCAAGCACAGGAAGCTCAGGGTCATCCCCACTAAATGTATGCAAGTCCTCTGCAAAGCAATTACACAATCTGCACTTGATTTCTCCAAGGCAGATGAGGGTATGTTGCTAAGAGCAATGCAGTACACCAGTTCAGAAAACTTGCAACTGAATCACCGCTTCACCTGGACAGTCTGACTAGATCACTGGATGGTGAGAAGGAAAGAGATAAGAGGCCCACTGTTCTGTTGCAGAATGTACCTTGAGACAGGGACTGTTTGGTACAGATGAACAAGTGGTCCAGGAAGTTGCAAAGGGAGAAGTTTCTTTGGAATATCAAAAGGGGAAGGAAGTGAAAGATAAATCTGTTATGGAATCATGTTGAGGGCAGCGGTGTTGCAAAGGATAAGCTATTCAACATGAAAGCTGGTGACTGGAACACAGGGATCAGGAAACTTTAACCTTGCCATATCCAGAAAGAGTTGAGAGCAAATAAATTGATGTAAGCATCAGCACTGTATACCAACAATGAAATCTACCATCACCTTCAATACCCCAGCATAGCCTTTGCTAGGTGAAGTCTTGAGTAAAAGAAGGCATATGCAATGTTACTATTCCAGAACAAAAAGACAAGGATGCACTGCTGAGGCTTTACAAGGCTTTGGTCAGACTACATTTGGAATATTATGAGCAATTTTGAGCAAAGATGGATGTGAAGGTCCAGAAGATATTCAAAATAATAAACCCAGGAATAAGGCTTACCATACAAGAGGTTTTTTGGCATCAATGTGCCTTTACTCAGAAGGATGGAGGGGAATCTTATTGAACACCCCCCCCCCCACATATACTGAAAGGCTGGATGGAGTGGACAAATTAGCAGAAGAGTCTAGACCCCAAAGGAACAACATCAGAATAAAGGGACGTCCCTTTTAAACTGAGGAATTTCTTCAGGCAGATGGTTGTGAATCTGTGGAATCTGATACCATAGAGAGGCCAAGTCATTGGGTATATTTAAGTAACTGTGGCCATCGTTACTTTCAGCCAGCTACAATGGGCAGACCAGATCACTCACAACCTGAAACAGAACTCTACTGAGTTCTGTTGTGGGAGGAGATTACCAGATGAACAAAGAAAATTAGTTGAGTATTTCCTCAAAGCTTCTTTGAAGAAATGCAATATACCCATTGACTCTTGGGAACCGTTTCTCCATGACAGCTCAAAAGTAGAGGGGGGGGGGGTACTGAGAAGCTCAAGGATGTGGGAAAGGGAGCTTTAAGAATCTTGTGCTTGTACATTAAAAAAAAGAGGGACAAGTGCCTCCCTCAACATTCAGGACTCTGATAAGTCCCTCCAGGTGAGACGACATTTCACCCAAAGTCTGTCGAGGTTATCTACTGTATCCAGTGCTCCCAGTGTGAACTCTACATAAGTGAACCAGGTGTAGCAATAGAGGCAAATGTGATAGAGGTTTTTAAAAAAGCTCTTAAATAGATATATTAATCTGCAGTGAATAGAGCAATATGGACACTGTGTAGACAGAAGGGATAAATTTAGGTAGGCATTTAATTACTAGATTAATTAGTCCTGCTGAACATCGTGGACCAAAGGGTCTTGCCTATGCCATACTATTCTACAGTGACAGATTAATGTCCCAAATGCTGTTCTACCCCACGTGCCCTTTTAGTATCAAGATATCCACTAGAACCAACTCCACAATCATTCAACCACATCTTCAAGCATTATATCTATCACTTCAAAATGGAGTTGAGTTTCATATCCAATGTTACAGTAAACAATATCTATCTGTATAGTATTGTCATACTTGTTATAGACTGACATACTTGTACCCAAATTTCATGCAAAACTACTTGGTTCTGCATCTCAACACAATACTATGGCAGAGCTGTAGCTCAGAGTGGTTTAGCCAGCAAGAATCAGTACTTGATGGTACAAAGTAACAGACTATCGCTCAGCATCTGAAATAAAAACAGAAAATGCTAGAAATGTGAAATACCTTCAACAGCTCGGTGTAGACAAAAATAAAGTTGATGATTTTGTCATCAGTAGATAACAGGTTATAAACAGAAAGAGGAGGAGGAGAAAATCTCTACCTGAAAATTGGAAGGCAAAGGTCAGAAAATAAAAATGGACTAGGGTTCACAAGAAAACAACATGGTAAAGAAATAATGTGTTTAAAGTATAAATGGCAACAACAACATCACAACCAACAGCTGTTGCTGGTTATGATGCCATTAGGACCAGCAGGTTTATATCAAGTTGTTGAACTCAATGTTCAGTCTTGTGCAAGACCAGGTACTCCCGAGCTTGGACAGATCAATGCAAGTAGTCGACAACAATGAGATCGGAGAAAATCAACACAAAACTGACAGGCTACCAGAAACTCATGGTCATAGCTGAAATTGAACATCGGCAATTACATAATCTTTGCTCGGTCTGCCAAGCATCACGAGCAACAAAAGGTATATTTCAACCACTGCTTCACCAACAAAGCGAGCTAAAGGCTCTGGGCAACAGAAAAGGAAGTGGTAAAGGGACAGGTGTGGCATTACCTGGGACTGTATAGGCACGTACAACTGGAAAGAGAAGCATGATGGGAGAATAGACCAGGATAATGCAGAGAGGATTTTTCCTTACAAACGCTGAAGTAATGCATTTGATAACAGCATCATGTTGGAGGATAAATATAGTGTAATAAGGAGCAAGAATAAAGGAAGTCCTTCCATGGATCTGAAAAGGAGAAGTCATAAATTTTAAAATGATGGAAATGGGCGGACAAGTGTGAGAGATCAGAACCACAACAGCCCATCAGAAATGGTGTTTCAAATACGTTAAAACTAGGAACGTGGAATGAATCCCTTACAGGAAGTAGGGTCTCAGGAAATACAGACTGTGTGGTGATCATTGGGCTTAAGATGATAACAGTCAACACCCCGTTTCCATAAGGAAGGAAAGGACAAAATCAAGAAACTTACCTTGTGCAGTCAGGAGAAAAGTTGGAAAGCTTTCCAGTTTAGGGTGAGAGCAGAAAATATATGCAAATATTAAACGATGCTTCCACCTATACCGTACTGTGATACTGCAACAAGTCAGAAAAGTACTTAAGGTGCACCTGTACCCATCCATCAACAAGGTGACCATAACATATAGTACATACAATCATCTTGTTAGAGAAATATATCCAGACTATCATATAACCACACAAGTAAATATATGGACTGATATTATACATATTAGTCCACCAATAGCATCACATCAAGTACTAAATATGAGGCTGACTGAATGATGGATGTAACACCTCCACGACAATAAAGTGGTATACTGTAATAAAAACCAAACAGCTGGAAATACTCAAAACATCAGGGGACATCTTTTGGAAAAGAAAGAACATTTTAGGTGGAAGACCTTTTGTCAGAATTAGAAAGGAGAAAAACAGAGCTACAGCGAGAGGGTAGGAGGATGAGGATGTCTCTGAATGGGTAAAACCATGTGTGGGGTAAAACTGTAAGTGAGGTTATCTGTCAATAAGTGCATTGGAGCCCTAAAAAATTAGAACTTGCACAGAAGAATGTAGGACTTGGAAAACAGACTAGAAAGACATGGCTATCAGGTCAGGCAGGGCATATTCTCTAGTCACAGAGCCAGAAAAAGAAAAAATAATTTTAAAAAACACAAAAAGCTGAGCCAATATCACAGGTGATGACTTATGCAGTCAAACAAGTTACCTGAAGTTCAATCTCACATGCAGAAGGTTGCACTGTACTCGACAGATGAAATGTGACTCCTCAAGCTTGCATTGGAGCTTACAGCAATGGCAAAGGAGGTGAGAGTAGGACAAATAATCAAAGTAGCAGACAAGAGAAAGTTCAGGGTCACCCCTGCAGACAATACAGGAGCTCCACAAAGTTGTTACTCGCTGTGCATTTGGCGTCTTTAATGTAGAGGAGACCATACAGTGAACATCAATTGCAGTACACTAAATTGGAAGTGCAAAGGAACCATTGGTTCCCCAAGAAAGACTGTTCAGGTCAGGAATTATACAACAAGGGTTGCATCTCCTGTGTTTGTAATGGAAAGTGCTATAAAGGGGTAGGTGGCTGGAATCAAGTGAGCCAGAGAATCATAAACATAACAGCCCCTGAAAAAAGCTGAAAAGGGAAGAGAAGGGACAATGTATCTGGTGATGGAATCTCTTTGAAGGTGGGAGCAATTGTAAAGAATGATCTGTTGAAAATGTGGAGGCTGGTGGGATGGAAGGTGAGGACCAGTGGTAAGCAGTACTGAGGGGTATCCAAATCTCATTTGTTCCACATGACTGGTTCCATTTCCAGTACCAGCTGTAGCATACCTGCACACCATGTCCCAGTGTTGTAATCTCAGCACATTCTGAAAAACTGTAAATCTGAAGCAATGTTCCATACATTTTGACCTGCTAGCATTTCTGCCATTTTCTTATCCCATGGTATTGACAAGTCCATACCTACAATGGCAATACTGTACCCCATTCATATAGAGCAAATAATCTGTACCTCCAAATACTGATCCAGTATATAATGAACTTTTATAAAATATTCCCTACATTAACAATATACACAAATATCTACTAGTACCATAATCCCACAACCAGTACCAAGTCTCACATTCAAAAACAGACCTACACTTTTTGTTATTTTGACCACTGCCCAACAGCACAAGTTCCCAATCCTGTGCTCCACCAACTAATCCTAAACTGCAGGGTTAAACAGTAACATTTCCACACATCTTAAAGTTTCTCAACCATATCTGTCAGTAATGGACCCCACTGTTCTAATGAGTGTTGGATGACCCAGGATTGTACTCCAACGTTGCACAGAGCTGTATCCAGTGGTGCAACATTCCAGATTTAAAGTAATAGCCCAGTACTTTCCTCTGTTAGAGCAACACTACTGAAGTCCAAAGTTATACAGCAATGTATCTGTAACCGGTAGTAAAGTATTGCATGTGACAGTCGCGGACATGTAAAGCCCCCCACCTCATCTGTGTCTGTTACATTCATAAAATGCTGTAACGAATATAATGAAAATATATAGCGTCCTGCTTTTCACCTTGGCAGATCTCATGCATCAGCACCGTATCAGTGTTATATTACCCGATATTGTGGTATAAGCGTGCCCCTAGCACTAAAGACCAGTATTTGTAGACCGTGACAGGTCTGTACCACCCCCTCCCGCCCCCCCCCCCGAGTTCCATACACACAGCTGTAACCGCTCGACACCTCAAGAAAGCCGTAAAGTTGTGGTGTTTCCACGGACGAAGTGCACACCTCGCCCCACGCAACACCCTTTGCTGCCTCCTCGTCTCCAGGACAACCTGCCGTCTGATGTCTCCGAGTTTGAAAGTCCCGCTGCCGGAGTTGATGCCGGGACCGGGAATCTGGTCGCTGCCCCGCAGCCGCAGAGTGACAGCTTCGGGCAGCGGGCGGCCCGCGGGGTGGTTTCCCCCCACCCAACAACATCCGCCGCCCCCGCTCCCCGCCCGACCCGTGCCGGGGGTGCAGCCGCTCTCCGAGGCCTGGCAACCATTGGAGCCGCCGCGGGCGACGCGCCGCGCCCCTTGGACACCGCCGCCATCCGGCACTCACCTCCTCCGAGACGCTGAGAGTCTCCGCCTCGTCCCCTGCCGGATCCATCAACTCCTCCGGCCCGTTCAGCGTCGGTGGGTCGGGGCTGGCGGCCGCCATCTTACAGCGCAGACACAGGGGCCGGACGTGACGTCAGGGCTCGCCGCCCGGTGACGTCATGCAGTCTCGGTGACGCGCTCGCTAGGCAAAGGGAACCCTGCCAGTCAACCTAGGACACCGGTCATTGCAGGGAAATGGAGAGAGGGGAGGAGGGCAGGAGGGCAGGTCTTGGCAGGATGCTGGAGAGATAAGCTGATCACTGCATGGGTTTTGGAGAGTTTGAGAGAGATAAAGAAAGATTGGTGATTGCAGAATGAGGGGGAGCAGGGAGAGAAGTAATTGCAGAGAGCAGGGAGAGACAGGTGATTGGGGAGAGATGGAGAGAGATATTTTGGGGGAGAGCAATGAGAGACACAGCGGGGGGAGAGACAAGTTATTGCTGTGAGGGGGTGGGAGTCTGAGAAGGGAGATGGGTTAGGGAGGGAAAGGAGGGAGGTAGGTTATTGCAGGAAGGGAGATGGGTTAGGGAGGGAAAGGGGAGAGGCAGGTTATTGCAGGAAGAGAGGCGAGACGGGTCTTGCAATGGAAGATGTATGAAGGGAGATGGGTTATTGGAGGGGGGAGAGAAGGAATGCAGACAAGTTATTGCATTGGGGGGAGAGTGAAGGGAGATGGGTTATAGCAGAGGGGGATAAGAGGGTAGTTCATTGCAGGTAGATAACATTGATTTAAACAAATGTGAGACTGAAAGGCAATCTGTTCCCGACAGTCTCAATCCAGGAGTTATGAAAAAAAAATGCTGGCTGTGGCAATAATGGATGTGCCAGTTGTCAACTTCTATACCATAGATTCTTGGATTGCTCCCACAGTTTGAAGGGTAACAAATGTAACCCCACTATTTAAGAAAGGAGAGAGAGATGGTAACTACAAACATTTTAGCCTGATATTGGTAGAAGAGGACTCAAGAATGGATTACTAAGGAAGTAAGAGAATAATTTATACAAATTAAATAAGTAGTGCAAAGATAGGTAGCGCTAATGGATTCATTGTTCATTCAGAAATTAGATTAGTTGTCAGAAAACAGAGAAGTTGGATAAATGGGTCATACAGGGCAGAGAAGTTCTATTTTAGAGGGGCGCATCTAGGGATCAGTGCTAACACCCTAACTGTTCACCATCCACATCCATGACTTTGATGAGGATACCATGTGCAATATAACCAAGTCTGCCGACAATACAAAGATGAATGGCAGTACGAATTGTGGGGAAAATGTGGAATAGCTTCAGGAGGAAATTGACGATAGCTTGAACAATGGTGCAGGAAGATGTGAAGCCATTTGCTTTGGTAGAAATAACAGAAATGTGGATTATTTTCTAAATGGTGAAAGTTTAAAAAGTATTGCTGTTCAAAGGATTTGAAAGGACCACTGATAGTTAACATGTCATTTCTAGCACTTTCCTTAGAGGATCATTAAGGTTTCAAGCTTGGGCATGACAGGACATAAAGTCAAATTAAGTAGTTAATCAAATCCCAAGCACATTATTGAAAAGTCGAGAGGCAGTGAAATCTCAGATGGAAGAACTAAACCAACAGGAGAGCACGAGACAAACGTCAAAGTGTCACAGTGACTGGGTGCCACACGTTGTTGTGGCACCAAAGACAAACAAGGACAACCAGCTCCACAGGAATTATAAGACAGCAGTGGATGATGAGCAATACCACTGGCTTGTACACCGAGATGGCAGGGCAATTTAGAACTGTCTCACGTTTACGCCAGCTTAATTCCCACATGCGACTCTTCCCATGATGGAGCAGTCTTCTGCTTTGTCAACATACTTATGTATGGCTGCATTACTAATCTTTAACGTCAGATTCTAGCACCCTTTGTGCTCCTGCCTATCTCCATCCAGCAGCTGCCTCCACCTCCACCCGCCCCTTCCCTCCGCTCCATCTGTCTCTCCTTTTTCTCTACCTCCATCCATCATCCATCTACCCTTGTCTCCCACCTCCAAACCCCTTCCCCTCCCATATCGGGCTCAGTCTGCCCATCATCCGCCACCGCTCCTCAGTCCACTAATCACCTCCTCTCCTCTTCATACTGGTCCCACTCTCAGTCCTGATGCAGGATCTCGACTTGAGACATTGACAATTCCTCTCCCCGCCCCAACTAATGACGTTTAAACCTCTGAGTTCCTTCAGGAAATTGTTGCTCCAGATTTCAGCATCTGCAGTCTCATGTCTCCATCTTTATTTTGGAATTGTGTAATTGTGTTTGTATGACCAACACCAGCAGCAGACAGATCACATAAACCTCAGTTCCTGTGATTTCCCGACTCTAATAAGACCATAACTCACAGGAGTAGAATTAGGCCATTTGGCCCGTCGAGTCTGTTACACCATTTGATCATGGCCAATTTATTTTCCCTCTCAATCCTATTCTCCAGGCTTCTCCCCATAACCTTTTATGCCCTTACTAATCAAGAACCTATCACCCTCCACATTAAATATACCCAACCAGTTGTACTCCACAGTTATGTACGGCAAAGAATTCCACAGATTCACCTCCCTCTGGCTAAAAAGATTCCTCCTCATCTCTGTTCTAAAGGGACGTCATTCTATTCTGAGGCCGTGCCCTCTGGTCCTAGACACCTCAATATTGGAAACATCCTCACTCCCCTCGGTATGCAAGGCTAAAGTGGCAAGCCAAAGCCAGCCCTGCGTACAGAGGTCATGTGCTCCTGCTCTCTATGGTTTAAGCACTCTAGCTGTTCTGAAAAGGAGCAGAGAGATCAAGGGGTGAATGTCCATGATTCATTGGGACTGATAGGGCAGGCGGAGAATTAGAACATTACAAATAGAAACGGAGAGGCAGAGGCTCAGGGAAGTAACTGGCAAGGTTCTTACATTTTTATTTCACAGATGGAACAGTGAGAATGTCGTTCAGGACTGAGGGGGGTTATGGGAAGACAGGGAGTCCTCCAGTATACCTGAAGGCAGCGTGTACCTTTATAACTGCACTTCCCTTATTGACTCTGTTACCTCATCAAAACTCCATGGTTAATTAAACATTAAATTTCCCTTAAAAGTGATGGGGCAAGTGAAGATCGGATACTCAGTGATAATAGCAGTCAGTAGTAGAGCAGCTCTATGAATATTTATTTTTCAATTGTCTTTTTAAAAGACATACTAATTAATTTTGAACAAGTTTTTCCAAAATGCTTCACTTATTTCCACCTGTCTTTGTTTCAGAAGATTGTCGTGTATTTGAGAGCACTATTTAAAAAAGACCCCTGTCCTGGAATCATAGACTCACAGAGGTAGAATCAGAGGGAGACGTCATGGAAACAGGCCCTCCAGCCCATTGATTCTGTGCTGACCATCATTTATATTGATCACATTCTTCTCTCACATTCCCCTCATCCACTCTCAAGATATAATTTCACAGAGCACTGCTGTTTGATCCTGCATCTCAAAGATGTGTGGGTTCATAGGTCATCTCCGCCATGAACAGTCCCAAGCCTGGCTGTTAAAGGAGGAGGGTTGGGCACATGGCCTGTAACCGTGTCCTGTAAAATCCCGGAGCTACAGAAATGCTAACTGTAGATCCAAAGGCCTCATCCCTAGGAGAGGAAGGATTTCACCTGGAAGATGTATGAAGTCATGTGGTGAAAGCGGAAGAGGATCGACCTTCGACCTTCAACCCAGGGCAGAGTACTGTACTCTGACAAGCTGCTGTCAGCGGCCTATGTTCCAGCTGAGGCGGTGGGCTAAGAAGATCGGCTAATTGACCTCTGCAAATTGCTGCTAATGGGGATGGGTGACTGGAGGACCTGGAAATTGCTGAGAATTGGAAGGAAGACTTCAGTTGCTGGTAATCTGAAACAACTGCAATAAAATGCTCATGAGACAGGCAGCATCGGTGGAAGGAGAAGCTGACAGAGTTTGAGGTCTGTGTCCATCTGTCAAAACTACTGATGCGTATGTGAGAGGTAAAACAGGATTATTGTAGCTGGGTACTTGATGGATGGCATGGATAAAATGGGCCCGTCTCCATGACGTGGGTGTGCCATAGTGGGTGGGAGTGCTAGGGCATGATCAGCATATCGAAACAGGTTTCTACTATGCCTATATTATTGTAATTTCACAGGCAGGTCACAAGCTGGATTCCACTGAGCGCAAATTGCTGGTTCAGTGTGATCACCCTCTCTAACACACACACTCAGTAGAACATACATCTCTAGACAACCATTCCCATGTGATCTGAGGGCTAATCTGAGATCACTGGTTGAGGAATGACAACCACCACCCATAGAACCACCGATACAGGTACAGCCACACCCTCCAGCCAATCTCGAGTAGCAGAGGCCCGATCGCCGATGATATTCCATTGGGTTTGAAGTCACCTTGAGCTACTTGGTGTGAATCAGTGATTTGCTTAGGCAGACTCTGAGTGCCCACAGGCATGACTGGGACGTAGGTTTGCCTTACCAGGTGCTCACTTGGAGAACAATGCCCTCCTCAGTGAATAATGGACACAGCAGTTGTCCTGGCATGCCCTGCAGAGTCTGTAATGGCTGGCATGAAACAATCACTTACCAACTCCTTCTGTTTAGATTGATGCTGAGAGCCTACCATGTCGATAATAATTTATTTTTGCCAGATATTTAAAGCTTTGTTAATCTTTGTGAATCTTCCTGAAGACGGAGCCTTTGTGATCCTTCCATAAACCACAAAAGCCATAAAACATAGGAGTAGAATTAGGCCATTCAGCCCATCGAGTCAGTTCCACCATTCCATCATGGCTGATTTTTTTATTCCTCTCAACCCTATTCTCCTGTCATCTCCCCATAATTTTTAACATCTTTACTAATCAAGAACCTATCAACCTTCACTTTAAATATGCCCAATGACTTGGTTTCCACAGCCGTCTGTAGCAATGAATTTCACAGATTCACCACCTTCTTGCTAAAGAAATTAAACCTCATCTGTTCTAAAGGGCTAGAGGCAGCCGTCGATCCCAGGGAATCATGGGTTTGCGCCTCTGGTGGACTGTGTCCTCCCAGGGTGCAAGCCTGGGTGGGAAGATTTGAAGAACCGGCTGTTGCCCATGCAGCGGGCTCCCCTCTCCATGTCACTGATGTAGTCCAAGGGAAGGGCTTGGCACCAGTGTCGTCATTCTAAAGGAATGTTCTTGTCATCTAAGGCTGTATCCTCTGGTGCTAGACTCCCCAAAATTGGAAACATCCTCTCCATGCCCACTCTATCCAGACATTTCAATATTCTATAGGGTTCAGTGAGATCCCCACCTCATTTTTGTTTAAACTCTGGTGAGTTCTGTGAGATGTTTAAAGGCCAGCTGATGTTGATAATTCTGTCTTCTTACTAAGCCCCATTAATCCATGGCTCCTTGATGCAGAAATTAAATATCAAGTTTTCCCACGGTTCCTTTGCCGCAGGAGTAATCATCGACATTGATCAGGGATAGACCTGGAGACAATGCAATCCAGAATATTTTACTAAATTCAAGAATGTGGTGAAAATGTTATGGTCACAGCCATTTAATTAGATATTCGTCCTAGTCCAGGTCAGACAGGATCAGACTGTACTAGGAAGCAAGGCAAGCAAAGAACTCGAGCACATGTTTACCTTTTATACTGCAGACTGCCCTGAACCAGTTTAGTTACAAAACCTGTGAACGGGTACTGACTGATTCACCCCTCTGGGCACAAAGAAACTACAGAAGTGTCAAACCAAATATAGTACAAGTTGCTAAGAGTTATGGACAAAGAAGTGATAATACAAATATGTAAGCAAGTGCACAGAAAATTTACAAGGATGTTACCAAGACTTGTGGACCTGAGCTATCAGGAAAGGTTGAGTGGGTTCGGACAGTGAGGAGAGAGCTAAAGGAGGTATACAAAACAGTAGATTGGATGAGTATTTGCAAGCTTTATCCCCTCAGGTTGAATGAGACTAGAACTACAAGTTTCCAGTGAAAGGGGAAATATTGAAGGGAACCGGAGAGGGAACTTCACTCAGAGAATGGGACGAGAGAGGAACAAACTACCAGAAGTGATAGATACTGGTACAATTGTAACATTTCAGAGAAGTGTATATAAGTATTTGGATGAGACCTGTATGGAGGGCTATGATCCGGGTAAAAGTAAATAAACATAGGCGGAAAATCAGGCCCGCGTGGACTAGATAGGCTGAAGGGTCTATTTCTGCACTGTGGAACTCTATGGTTTTGATATTGCCATCCTGGGAAAAAGACTTTGAGGATCAACCCCAACTATGCCTTATATAATGACTCAGAGATCATACCGAGACAACAGTCCAAATGGTCAACATTTCTTTATAACTAATCCTCTCCAATCCAGGCAACATACTGATGACCTTCTTCTGCATCCCCTCCAAACCTACCACACTCTTCCTATATTATGCACACAATACCCCAAACGTGGCCAGAAGAAAGTTTTATACAATGGCAGCACTGCCTTGATTTTAGAAGACAAGCATGCCACCTTCATTACCACCCCATCAACTTGACAGTTTTGGGGGACTACGGGGACTTGCATCCCAAGACTGCTTTATACATAAGAGCTCCTAAGGATCCTATCGTTTACTGTGTCCTTTCCTCTTACTTTTGACCTCCCAGAATGTAACACCTCACATCCGCCTGGATTAAAAATCCATCTGCCATTTTTCCACCCAAACTTCCAACTGGTCCATATCCTTCTTTTAAAAACCTTACTCACTATGTACAACTGTACCAATTTCCATATCATCTACAAACTTACAAATTGGCATCACCTACCTTTTCATACAGATCATTTATGTTTTACAAACAACAGAGGTTAAATAGTTGTAAGGTACATGATCGAAGGTATCACTGTGAGACAGTAGGTCTACTAGATGCACTACCCTATTGAAAATGGTGTAGTGTTGCAGTTAGCATAATCATTTTACCACACCAGCAATCACTGCTCGGGGTTTGATTTCTCCCGCTGTTGGTAAAGAGTTTGTCTGTTCTCCCCATGACCACGTGGGTTTCCTCTGGGTGTTCCCGTTTCCCTCACATTCCAAACATATGTACAGTTGGGTTAGTGAGATGTGGTGTGCTATGTTGGTGTCAGAAGTGTGACAACACTTTGGCCTGCCCCAGCCAAGTTCAAGCAATGCATTTCACTCTAGGTTTTGAAGTTTTGAGGTACATGTGATATATAAAGCTGAATGCAGTGCTGTAGTGTTCTTTACAGTCATAGAACACTACAGCACAGAAACAGACCCTTCGGAGCATATAGTCCATCCTGAACTATTAAATGTATTGTCTCATTGGCCTGAACTAAGACCATAGTCCTCCACACCCCTCCCATCCATCTACCTATCTGAACTTCCCTTAAGGGTTGAAATCCAAACCACATCCATCACTTCCACTGGCAGCTCGTACCACACACACTCTCTCTCTCTGAGTAAAGTTGTTCACCCTCATTTTCCCCTTAAACATGGCACTATTCACCCTTAACCCATGACCTTGAGCTCTAGTTTCATCTAACCTCAGTGGAAAAAGCCTACTTAAATTTACCCTGACTATGCACCTCATAATTTTGTACATCTCTGTCAAATCCTAGTTCTCCTACATCCCAGGGATTAAAGTCCAAATCTCTTCAACCTTTCCCTACAACTCAGGTCCCTCAAGTCCTGGCAACATCCTTGTAAATTTTCTTTCAAGCTTATTGTTTTTTTTGTAGGGAGGTGACTAGAACTGCATACAAAACTCAAATTTAGTCCTTACCAATGTCTTACACAACTTGAACATAACATCCCAACTCCTAGACTCAATACATAGATTTATGAAGGCCAAGCTCTTTTTACAACCCTACCTTCTGTGATGCCATTTTCCAGGAATTATGGATCTGTATCTCCAGATCTCTCCGTTCAACAGCTGTCCTCAGCGTCCTACTGCTCAATGTGCAAGACCTACCTTTGTCCTCCCAAAGGGCAACACTTCACACTTGACTGCCTTAAATTCCAACTACCAATTTTCAGCCCATTTTTCCAGCTGTTCCAAATCCTGCTGCAATTTTTGATAGCCTTCCTTTCTGTCCACTACATCCTCATTCTTGCAATTTTGTTGAGCCAGTTTACTATATCATCCAGATCGTTGATATGTGACATACGACTATGGACTCTGAACCAATCACTGTGGCACACCACTGGCCACAGACATCCAGTCAGCGAGGAAACCATCTACTACCACTCTCTAGTTTCTCTTGCAAAATCAATGTCTGATCCAATTTCCCACCTCACCTTGAGTGCCAAGTGGCTGAATCTTCTAGTTCAACAACCCATGCAGGACCTTCTCAAAGGCCTTTCTCAATGCCATGCAGACAACATCCACAGCCTTCCCTTCATCAACCTTCCTAGTAAGTTCCTCGAAAAATTCTACAACTTTGGTTAGAAACATTTACTATGCACAAAGCCATGTTAACTATACTTAACCAGTCCCTGTCTAATCAAATACATAAATATCGGGTTCCTTGAATGCCTTCCAATAGTTTGGCTACTTATTGATGTCAGACTCATCAGCATATAATTTCCCAGCTTATTCCTAGAGCCTTTCTTGAAGAACAAAGCAACATTAGCCATCCTCCAGTCCTCCAGCACCTTACCCGTTGCTAGGAACTGTTTAAGTTAAGATTCTCTGCTAGGACCCCTGCAATTTCTGCACAAGCCCCTTCCAAGGTTCATGGCAACACCTTGCAAGACCCAGGGGATTTATCCACCCTAGTTTGCATCAAGACAGCAAACACCTCCTCCTCTGTAATGTGTATACAGTCCATGACCTCACTGCTGCTTTGCCTCACTTCTATAGACTCTGTGTCCGTCTCCCAGGTAAATTCAGATGCAAAATATCCATTTAAAATTTACCCCCATCTCTTGCTCCATGTGTAGATGACCACTCTAATCTTCCAGAGGACCAATTAATTCCTTTGCCATCCTTTTGCTCCGAATACATCTTAGACGCCCTTGGGATTCTCCTTCACTTTATCTGCTAGATCAAACTCATGCCTTGTTTTAGCCCTCCTGACTTCTTTCTTCAGCGTTCTCTTGCATTTCTTATACTCCTCAAGTACCTCATTTCATTCTTCCTGCCTATACCTCCTATGATTCTCCTTTTTCTTAACCAGAGCCTCAATATCTGTGAATCAACGTTCACTAAACTCATGAACACTTTCTGAGGAGACTGAGGTATGCAAGGCTCCCCTCCCCTTTCTGCAGGAGCACTATCGAGAGTGTCCTGTCTGGCTGCATCATTGTGTGGTACGGAAGCTGCAAGGCCTGCAGGCAATAGTAAAATCAGCCGAGAGAATCACTGGGTTCTCCCCCCACCCCGCCCATTTGTGACATTTATCAGGAGCATTGTATATGAAGGACCCAAAGCATTGTTGAGGATCCCTACCACCCATCCTACAATCTGTTTGACCCACTACTATCAGGAGGGAGATGCAGGAGCATTAGAACTAGGACTGCCAGACTGGGCTACAGCTTCTTCCCCTAGGCCGTAAGACTACTGAATACCCTACCATCACCGAGGTCTCATCACTAAGACAGTGAGCTGTTTATTGTTTACCCAAGTTGCAACTACAAGCATCTTGAATTATATTTTGTTTTAAGTGCTGTGTGTGATATATGTGTCATGGGTGCACTGTGGTCTGGAAGGATGTTGTTTCATTTGATTGCATACATGTACAGTCAAATGACAATAAACTTGAACTTGATGTTATCCTTGCCTTTTATTCTGACAGGAACATATAATCTCTGTACTCTCAAAATTTCACTATAGAAGACCTCCCATTTACCAAGCACACCTTTACCAGAAAACAAACTGTCCCAATCCACCCTTGCCAGCTCCTTTCTGCTACCTTCAAGATTGGACTTCCACCAATTTAGAATCTCAACCCAAGAACTTGACCTATCTTTCTCCATGTTATCTTGAAACTAATGGCCTTATGATCACTAGATGCAAAGTGTTCCCCTAAAACAAGCTTCTGTCACCTGCCCTGTCTCATTCCCTAAAAGGGGATCTAATATCGCACTCTCTCTAGTTTGACTTCTATGTATTGATTAAGGAAACTTTACTGAACACATTTGACAAACTCTATCCAATCCAGCCCATTTATATTATGGGAATCCCAGTCAATAATAGAAAATTAAAATCACCTACTATCACAGCCTTAGGAATTTTTGCAACAGTCTGCGATCTCTCTACAAATTAGCTTCTTTTAATCCAGCTGACTGTTGGGTGGTCTATAATATAATCCCACTAACATGGAACTTATTCCTTCCTTATTGTTCAGTTATACCCACATAACCTCAGTAGGCAAGCTCTCCAATCTGTCTTGTGTGAGCACTACCATGACACTTCCCTCTGTCTATTAATGCCACTCCTCCCGATTCGTCACTTCTAAAACAACAGAACCATGGAACATTGCGCTGCCAGTCCTGCACCTCCTGCAACTGAGTGTCACTAATGTCATAATTCCACATGCTGTTCCTTCCCCAAAGCTCATCTGCCTTTCTTACAATTTTCCTTGCATTGAAATGTACACAACTCAGAACATTTGTCCCACCATGATTAATCTTTCTATTCCTGACTTTGTATGTGGGCTTAACATCATCTTTCCCCACAACCTCTTCACTATCTAATCTGGTGCTCTGATTTCCACCCCCCTGAAACTCTAGTTTAACACCCCCCCAAAGCAGCACGAGGAAACCTTCCTACAAGGATCATAGTCCCCTCCAGTTCAGGTGCAAACAGTCTCTTTTTGTACAGGTTCCACTTTACCTGGAAGAGAACCCAATTATTCAAAAATCTGAAACCTTCCCTCCTGCTCCATCTCCTTAGCCATGTGTTAAACTGTATGATCTTCCTATTTCTGGCCTCACTAGCTCATGGCACAGTTAACAATCCTGAGATCACAACCCTGCCCCTTAACGTAGCACTTGAAATAACGTTGCAGAACCTCATCACTCTTTCTACCCATCTCACTGATACCAAAGTGGACTATGACCTCTGGCTGTTTACCCTCCACTTAAGAATGCCGTGAACTTGAAACAAGATATCCATGACCATGGCATCCCAGAGGCAACATACCAGCTGGGAATCTTGTCTACAGATCCATCAGTCTGTCCCCCTAACCATTGAATCACCTATCAGTACAACTCACCTCTTCTCCTTCCTTCCCTTCTGAGCCAGACTCAGTGCCAGAGGCATGACCGCCATGGCTTTCTCTGTTAGGTCATTGCCCCAAACAGTATCCAAAGGGGTATGCCTGTTATTGAGAGGAACAACTCCACACGATATTCCTAACCCTCTTCCTCCTCCTGACAGTCACCCAGTTACCTGTGTGCGGCACCTTGGGTGTAACTATTTCCCTGCAACACCTGTTGATCAACTCCCCAGCCTCCTGAATGATCCGTAATTCATCAGGTCCAGCTCCAATTCCTTAACACAATCTTTAAGATGCTACAACTGGATGCACTTCTTACAAGTGTAGTTGTCAGGGACACTGGAGGTTTCCCTGCCTTCCCACACCCCACAAGAGGAGAATTCCACTATCCTGCCTAGCATCCCTACTGCTCTAATTGTGTAATAAAATAAGGAAAGAAAGAAAATAAATAAAGAAAGAACTACTTGCAGCTTCTGCCTCTTCCAAACCTCTTTGAGCACAAACCTCAATTCCCCTCTCTAACACTGGCCCACTTCCATGATGGCCGCTCCACTTAAATCTAACTTCTTTTATTGGCCCTTGCCGGCTGCCTATTTATAAACAATCAAATATCCCCTAGCAATATGTGGCATGCAGACTGTCCTGACTGCCTCTTCTCACTTCTTTTGAAATTTCTGTCCTTTATGCACAATTCAAAGTCTTTTAGCAATGTGTAGCGCACAGAAAGTCCCAAGTGCTATTGTTTGCTTTTTTCTCCCCACTCACTTCTATAGTATATTTTATCTAATTTTTACGTGATAGGAATATGTTGTTTGTCAAGATTAAAACTTCACAACAGAAACCACGAGGTAAGGTTGCAGCCCTATAAAACTCTAGTTATACTTCACATTTGGAGTATTGTGTTCAAATCTGGTCAACTCATTATAGGAAGGATGTGGAAGCTTTAGAGAGGGTGCAGAGGAGATTTACCAGGATACTGTCTGGATTAGCAAGATGTCTTATGAAGATAGATTAAGCAAACTAGGGCCTTTGTCTTTGAACAGAAGGAGAATGAGAGGTAATTTGATAGAGATGTATAAGATGATAAGAAGCATGGATAGAGTGAATAACCAGTGTCTTTTCCCCAAGATGACAATGTCTATAATAAGAGGTCATAATTTTAAGGTGAGTGGAGGAAAGTTTAGGAGAGATGTGAGAGGTAGTGTTGTACTCAAAAAGTGGTTAAGTGTCTGGATGCACTGCCGGGGCTAGTACATCAGTGACATCCAAGAAACTTAGATAAGGACATGGATGAAAGGAAAATAGACAGTTGTAGAATCACAGAGCACTAGAGCACACAAGCAGGTCTCCTGGCCTATCTAGTCCATGCCAAACAATTATTTTGCTTGGTCCCATCAACCTGCATCTGGACCATACAACTGCACAGCCCAGGTTATGGGCTACGTGGGAGGGAAAGATTAGAGGCCAGAGGGCAGATACTCTGCTGTACTGTTCTGTATTGGATACTTTGCTAGTGAATTAAAAATAGCACATGTAAAAAAAGTACTCACCCCTCCTCCCCCGGAGCTTTCATATTTTGTTTTACAACATTAAATCATAGTGGATTTAATTTGGCTTTTTTGACACCCATCAACAGAAAAAGACTCTCTCACATCAATGTAAAAACAAATTTCTATAGATTGGTCTAAATTTATTACTGAAATTTGATTGCATGAATTACTCACCTCTTTCAAGTCAGTATTTAGTAGATGCACCTCTGGCAGCAATTACAGCTTTGAGTCTGTGTGGATAGGTCTCTACCAACTTTGCTCATCTGGACATTGCAAATTTTCTCCATTCTTCTTTACAAAACTACTCAAGCTCTGTAAGATTGCATGGGGATCGTGAGCGAATGTCCTTTTTCAAGTCCAGCCACAAATTCTCAATTGGATTGTGGACTGGACACAGACTTGGCCACTCGAGGACATTAACTTTGTTGTTTTTAAGCCATTCCTGTGTAGCTTTGGCTTTACGCTTGGGGTCATTGTCTCACTGGAAAACAAATCTTCTCCCAAGTCACAGTTCTCCTGCAGACTGCATCAGGTTTTCCTCCAGGATTTCCCTGTATTTTGCTGCATTCATTTTATGCTCTAACTTCACAAGCCTTCCAGGCTCTGCTGCATAAGCCAAACATAGTGTTTAGTCTGATGGCCAAAAAGCTCAATTTTGGTTTCATCAGACCATGGAGCCTCCTTCAACCTGACTTCAGTGTCTCCCACATACCTTCTGGCAAACTCTAGCTGAAATTTCATGTGAGTATTTTTTTCAACAGTAACTTTCTCATAGAAACAGAAAATAGGTGCAGGAGTAGGCCATTTGGCCCTTCGAGCCTGCACCGCCATTCAGTATGATCATGGCTGATCATCCAACTCAGAACCCTGTACCTGCTTTCTCTCCATACCCCCCTGATCCCTTTAGCCACAAGGGCCGTATCTAACTTCCTCTTAAATATAGCCAATGAACCGGCCTCAACTGTTTCCTGTGGCAGAGAATTCCACAGATTCACCACTCTCTGTGTGAAGTTTTTCCTCATCTCGGTCCTAAAAGGCTTCCCCTTTATCCTTAAACTATGACCCCTCGTTCTAGACTTCCCCAGCATCGGAAACAATCTTTCTGCATCTAGCCTGTCCAATCCCTTTCGAATTTTATACGTTTCAATAAGATCCCCCCTCAATCTTCTAAATTCCAGTGAGTATAAGCCTAGTCGATCCAGTCTTTCGTCATATGAAAGTCCTGCCATCCCAGGAATCAATCTGGTGAACTTTCTCTGTACTCCCTCTATGGCAAGAATGTCTTTCCTTAGATTAGGGGACCAAAACTGCACACAATATTCTAGGTGCGGTCTCACCAAGGCCTTGTACAACTACAGTAGAACCTCCCTGCTCCTGTACTCAAATCCTTTTGCTATGAATGCCAACAGACTATTTGTCTTTTTCACTGCCTGCTGTACCTGCATGCCCACCTTCAATGACTGGTGTACAATGACACCCAGGTCTCGTTGCATCTCCCCTTTTCCTAATTGGCCACCATTCAGATAATAATCTGTTTTCCTGTTCTTGCAACCAAAGTGGATAACCTCACATTTATCCACATTAAATTGCATCTGCCTTGAATTTGCCCACTCACCTAACCTATCCAAGTCACCCTTCATCCACTTAGCATCCTCCTCACAGCTAACACCGCCGCCCAGTTTCGTGTCATCCGCAAACTTGGAGATGCTGCATTTAATTCCCTCGTCTAAATCATTAATATATATTGTAAACAACTGGGGTCCCAGCACTGAGCCTTGCGGTACCCCTAGTCACTGCCTGCCATTCTGAAAAGGTCCCGTTTACTCCCACTCTTTGCTTCCTGTCTGCCAACCAATTCTCTATCCACATCAATACCATACCCCCAATACCGTGTGCTTTAAGTTTGCACACTAATCTCCTATGTGGGACCTTGTCAAAAGCCTTTTGAAAATCTAAATATACCACATCCACTGGCTCTCCCCTATCCACTCTACTAGTTACATCTTCAAAAAATTCTATAAGATTCGTCAGACATGATTTTCCTTTCACAAATCCATGCTGACTTTGTCCGATGATTTCACCTCTTTCCAAATGTGCTGTTATCACATCTTTGATAACCGACTCTAGAATTTTCCCCACCACCGATGTCAGACTAACTGGTCTATAATTCCCCAGTTTCTCTCTCCCTCCTTTTTTAAAAAGTGGGGTTACATTTGCCCCCCTCCAATCCTCAGGAACTAATCCAGAATCTAAGGAGTTTTGAAAAATTATCACTATTGCATCCACTATTTCTTGGGCTACTTCCTTAAGCACTCTGGGATGCAGACCATCTGGCCCTGGGGATTTATCTGCCTTTAATCCCTTCAATTTACCTAACACCACTTCCCTACTAACATGTATTTCCCTCAGTTTCTCCATCTCACTAGACCCTCGGTCACTTAATATTTCCGGAACATTATTTATGTCCTCCTTAGTGAAGACAGAACCAAAGTAGTTATTCAATTGGTCTGCCATGTCTTTGTTCCCTACGATCAATTCACCTGTTTCTGACTGTAAAGGACCTATATTTGTCTTGACCAATCTTTTTCTTTTCACGTATCTATAAAAGCTTTTACAGTCAGTTTTTATGTTCCCTGCCAGCTTTCTCTCATAATCTTTTTTTCCCTTTCCTAATTAAGCCCTTTGTCCTCCTCTGCTGGTCTCTGAATTTCTCCCAGTCCTCAGGTGTGCCACTTTTTTTTTGCTAATTTATATGTTTCTTCTTTCGACTTGATACTATCCCTAATTTCCCTTGTCAGCCACGGGTGCACTACTTCCCTGGTTTATTTTTTTGCCAAACTGGGATGAACAATTGTTGTAGTTCATCCATGCGATCTTTAAATGCTTGCCACTGCATGTCCACCGACAACCCTTTAAGTATCATTTGCCAGTCTATCTTAGCTAATTCACGTCTCATACCTTCAAAGTTACCCTTCTTTAAGTTCAAAACCTTTGTTTCTGAATTAACTATGTCACTCTCCATCTTAATGAAGAATTCCACCATATTATGGTCACTCTTACCCAAGGGGCCTCGCATGACAAGATTGCTAACTAACCCTTCCTCATTGCTCAATACCCAATCTAGAATGGCCTGCTCTCTAGTTGGTTCCTCGACATGTTGGTTCAGAAAACCATCCCGCATACATTCCAAGAAATCCTCTTCCTCAGCACCCTTACCAATTTGGTTCACCCAGACTATATGTAGATTGAAGTCACCCATTATAACTACTGTTCCTTTATTGCACGCATTTCTAATTTCCTGTTTAATGCCATCCCCAACCTCACTACTACTGTTAGGTGGCCTGTACGCAACTCCCACCAGTGTTTTCTGCCCCTTAGTGTTATGCAGCTCTACCCATATCGATTCCACATCCTCCAGGCTAATGTCCTTCCTTTCTATTGTGTTAATCTCCTCTCTAACCAGCAATGCTACCCCACCTCCTTTTCTTTCCTGTCTATCCCTCCTGAATATTGAATATCCCTGGATGTTGAGCTTCCATCCTTGGTCACCCTGGAGCCATGTCTCTGTGATCCCAACTATATCATATTCATTAATAACTATCTGCACATTCAATTCACCCACCTTGTTACGAATGCTCCTCGCATTGACACACAAAGCCTTCAGGCTTGTTTTTTATAACACTCTTAGTCCTTATACAATTATGTTGAAAAGTGTCTCATTTTGCTTTTTGCCCTGGATTTGCCTGCCTGCCACTTTTACTTTTCACCTTACTACTTTTCCCTTTACCCTCATTTTACACCCCTCTGTCTCTCTGCCCTTGTTCCCATCCCCCTGCCACATTAGTTTAAATCCTCCTGAACAGCAGTAGCAAATGCTCCCCCTCAGACATTGGTTCCAGTCCAGCCCAGGTGCAGACTGTCCTGTTTATACCGGTCCCACCTCCCCCAGAACTGGTTCCAATGCCCCAGAAATTTGAATCCCTCCCCCTTGCACCATTTTTCAAGCCATGTATTCATCTGAAATATCTTCCTATTTCTACTCTGACTAGCACATGGTAATCCAGAGATTATTACCTTTGTGGTCCTACTTTTTAGTTTATCTTCTAACTCCCTAAATTCACCTTGTAGGACCTCTTCCCGTTTTTTACCTATATCGTTAGTACCTATGCGCACCAGGACCACTGGCTGTTCACCCTGCCATTCCAGAACCTCTTTGCACTTTTCCATAAAATTGCAACTTGTGAAATACCCAGGCAACAGTTGTTATATGCACAGTCTCTGCCAACTCAGCCACTGAAACTTGTAACTCCTCCAGAGTTGCTATAGGTCTCTTGGTGGCCTCCCTCACTAGAATCCTTCTTGCATGGTCACTCAGGTTTTGAGGACAGCCCTTACTCTAGGCAGATTGTCTTAACTATACTCCAAGGGATATTCAGCGACTGGAAATTTTCTTGTATCTCTCTCCTGACTTATGCTTTTCAATAATCTTTTCACAGAGTTGTTTGGAGTGTTCTTTTGTCTTCATGGTGTAGTTTTTGCCAGTATACTGACACACCAGCAGTTGGACCTTCCAGCTAGAAGTGTATTTTTACTACAATAATTTGAAACACCTTGACTGCACACAGGTGATCTCCATTTAACTAATTATATGACTTCTCAAACCAATTGGCTGCATTAGTGATGATTTGGTGTGTCATATTACAGCGGGTGAATACTTATGCAATCAATTATTCTGTGCTTTATATTTGCAATTAATTTAGATCACTTTGTAGAGATCTGTTTTCACTTTGACATGAATAAGTCTTTTTCTGATCAGTGTCAAAAGAGCCAAATTAAATCCATTATGATTCAATGTTGTAAAACAATAAAACATGAAAACTTCCATGGAGGTTGAATACTTTGTATCGGCACTGTATGTATTGCATGTTGAATTCTAAGTAAGAATTTGGCTGGTGGTATTATCCAAGATGATTTAATATCCAAAATTCCATACTTTCAGGACTGGGACACTGCCAGATTTTAGATTTCCACAGATTTTATAGTACGTTAAAAAAAAATGAAACACAAGTAAATGTCTCATTTGGAACTAATCTAGGAACTGAAAAGTCAACTCCATAGATGCTGCATGGCTTGCTGAGTTCCTCCAGCATTTTCTGTGTGTGTTCTCAAATATTCTTCCTGTTGTTCTCTTCCAAAATAAAATTAGGCACCTCAAGACCGATCAGGTTGACTCGGAGTGCTGGCACCTGAGAATCTTCCTCCCCATTACAAGAAGAATGTGGAGGCTTTGGAAAGGGTGCCGAAGAGGTTCACCAGGATGTTGCCGGGATTTGAGAGTATTGGCTATAAGGAGAGGTCAGACAGTTTTGCATTATTTTCCCTGGATGGCCTGAAAGAGGGCAGAATACTAACAATTGGTTGGGCTTCCAGAAATTTCCATTCATCAGAGAACGATTCCCATGGTTGGATTTTAAACCACATATAGTCATTTCTCCTTGACAACAAGCAGCTAGAACATTCTGGGATTCCAGAGCACTGAAGAGAAACAAACTCAAGGCAACCATCAGTATTAATGCCAAGGATGGTTTTCTTCAACAAGGCTTAACTTTATCCATGTATTAGAAATTTGCAGTGCTGTGTTGGTGCAAGATGCAACAAAATCACCACCATTCAACAATTCTAAAGAATAAAGAATTATATAAATAGAAGTTAGATGTCAAAGTATGGATTTGCAATAAAATATGCATAAACAACAGCATGTATTTACAATATGAATAGCATTATAAAATGCAGTTTAAAATGTTTACAGTGCAGTGACTGTGATGATAGAAAAAAGGGTGTGGGGGTGGGTGGAGGCTAACTGGAATGGTTATTCAGATTAACTGCCTGGGAGAAGAAATTTATAAAATGGCATTGTTTTGGTTCCAATAGCCCTTACAGCACTTTTCAGAAGGAAGTTTTTAGAAAAGGCAGTTTGCTGGGTGGGTAGTGTCCGCTATGATTTAGGCTTCTTTGTCCTGGACACATCTCAGTCCTGCGGTGATGGTAGACTGCAGTCAGGCACTCTGCTGTAGTTTTTGTATATTGTGAGAGGATGCTGCACAAAACCAGACAGTAATGGCTGATGTGGCATCTTCTTCAGGTATACACAATTACACCTCACTTTGTACAATGGCAGTAATTATTTAGGGCAGAAATGAGGCAGACAAGTTAATCACACCCTTCAACAAGGTTTCCATTCTCCTGGTGACTTCCTTGCAAGATAACTGAGATGCAGATTTTAGCAGCAAAGTTAAGACAACCATGATTTAAGCACCCACTTTATGCCAGCCAGTGCTCAATTCTATCCCAAAATCTTCAGAGATTCAGGGGAAATTCTAAAGTGAACAATGGCATGATTTTTATCAGAGACAATTGTAAAGGACCGTACTTAAAAGGAAAAGGCAGAACCTTTTCAGATTCAGATTTAGATTTAAATTTATGCTTCGCATGTACATCAAAACATACAGTGAAATGCGTTGCTCACGTTTACAACCAACACAACCTAGGGAAGTGTTAGGGCAACCCACAAGTGTTGCCACACATTCCAGTGCCAGCATAGCATGCCCACGATATTCAGCAGAACAACACAGAACATGAAAAGCAACAAAACAAAACAACAACAGAACCATAAGCCACACATAAACCCACACATAAACAGTCTGCCAACTCCAGGACAGGCCTCCTGTTCCCAGTCTCCAGGCCTCAACCATTAAGTTTTGACTTCTGGGCTTCCGACTGACCTATGGACTCCGAACTTCAGTACCAATCATTGTAGTAGCCAAATGGTGGGACCTTGAACTCAGGATGAATCTGCACATACAATACAGTTTCAACAAAATGAGTCAACTACATAATCAAGGCAGTTGAATCAAAGTCAGTGGGAGTTGTGATTGTACTGTCCACCTTTGATCAGATGTTAGTCCACTTCTTCTCATTCGGAGATGGAAGAGGTTCAAATGCTGCAGCGAGTGCAGTGAGTCTCACCGGGGACAGTTCAAAGGAGATTCACTTGGCTTACTCCTGAAAGGGTTTTCATAGTCGTAGAGCACAACAGCACAGAAACAGGCCCTTTGGCCCATCTGGCCCACGAGGTTAATCTTATCGACCTGCTCCTGGAACATAGACCTCCATAACCCTCCCAACTCTTCAATGTTGCAACTGAGCCTCCATCCACCACTTCCGCTGGCAGCTTATTCACACTCGCACCACTGAGTGAAGAAGCTCCCCCCAGGTTCTCCTTAAATATTCCACCTTTCATCCTAATCCTGTACCCTCTAGTTCTAATCCCACCCAACCTGAGAGGAAAATAGACTGCATGTATTTACCCTATCGATACCCCTCTTAATTTTGTATACCTCATTCTCCTACGCACCAGGGAATAAAGTCTTGAATCATTCAATAACTCAGGTCCAAAAGTCCTGGCAACATCCTTGTAAATTCTATCTGCACTCTTTCAAGCCTATAATCTTGTCCTGTTTCCAAAGCCTCAATATCCTTCCTGTAATGGGGTGACCTGATTTGCATACAATGTTCATAAGCGTTTGAGGTACGGTAGCTGCCCCATGACTTCCTTACTGTTCTTGGTCTCAGTGCCCTGACTAGTGAAGGTAATCAGGCCATGGACATCCTTTACCACCATACCTACTTGTGTAGCTACTTTCAATGAGCAACCCAGGATCAATGCTGTTAGAGGTCTTTCAATTAACTTTATACTTTCCCCTTCCACTTGGCCTCCCAAAGTGCAAGACCTCACATCATAGACCATTGACACTGGGAATCTGCACCAGACCTCTTCTCAAGAACATGAGAAAACAGGAGCAGGAATAGGGCGCTCGGTCCTCTCAGGCATCCCTCAACAATCCAACATGATCATGGCTGAGCAACACACACGAAATGCTGCAGGAACTCAGCAGGCCAGGCAGCATCTATTGAAAAGAGTAAACAGTTGAAGCTTCGAGCTGAGACCCAGACCTCAGCCCAAAACATTGACTGTTTACACATTTCCATAGATGCTGTCTGGCCTGCTGAGTTCCTCCAGCATTTTGTTGCTTGGATTTCCAGCATCTGCAGATTTTCTTTTGTTTCCAATCTGCATTTGGCATGTATGCCTCTAGGCCCCCTCCCTCCACATACCTATCAAAATGCTTCTTAAGTGATACTGTTGTACCTAGCTCATCCACTTTCTCTGGCAGTTTGTTCCAGGTACTCATTTCCCTCTACATGAAGAAGTTCCCATTCAGGTCCCTTTGAAATCTTTCCCCTCTCACCCTAAATCTATGACCCCTGGTTTTGGACACCCCTAACCTGGGGAAGATGGTTAAAGTCTATCTATGCCTCTTAATTTTGAACACTTCTGTGAGGTTGTCCCTCATTCTCCTATGCTCCAAGGAATAAAAATGTACCCTGGCCAATACCTTGATAGGACTCAGGCCCTCTAGTCCTGGCAACAGCTTCATAGATCTGTTCTACACTCTCTCCAGTTTAACCACATCTTTCCTATAGCAGAGTAACCTAATCTATACACAGTACTCAAAGTGCGGCCACACCAACAACTCCAACCTAACGAATGAATGGCAGAACAGATCGATGCATTTGGTCCCCATATTCTCTAGTCTTACGGTCCCAGGATGGCCCCACACTTTCGGATGGGGGTTGAGAGGTTATTCAGCAGTGGCTGCTTCAAGCCTGGCTATTGATCTGAGAGAAGAGGTTTGTTTTTCTTTCTGAGGACCGTGACTCTTTTGGGATTTCTATCTGAAAGAGTTATGGAAGCTGAACTATTGAATTTGTTTAGGGCCCGAATAGACAGTGCCTTTGGTCTGCATGCCTCTGGTAACCATCAGGTTCCATATTTACAGATGTCCCATTCATAAGTCAGAAAATTCACAAAAATCACTCAACGTCGTCGGTAGCCATACTTGCAGCGTATTGCAATTAAAGGCGTCAAAACACACAGGTTTGAGAAAATTACACACAAGTCCGTGTTTGCACAAATGCAGTGAAAAACTTACTTGCAGCAGCATCAGACAAGCAGCATTCACAACAAAAACATAAATTCTGCATCGTTACAAGAATGTACATGTTAGATTTGCCTAATTACTAGATGTATCTGCATTCAAGATTCAAGATTACTTAATGTCATTTCCAGTGCACAGTGTAAAGGAGAACAAAATAATTGTTACTCCAGCACAAAATAAATCACAATAACATAAAGAACACAATAATGAAAACACAAAAATATAAATGCAAAATATAGTTTATATACACTGTTTGTTTGTATGTTTATAAAGTGATGCTAGCTACATAAGATTATTTACAGGAAATGAGTAGTGGTGGTTTGGGTGTAGATTGGTGAGTTAGAGAGTCAAGGTGTTGATAAGCCTTACTGCTTGAGGAAATTAACTGTTTTTGAACCTAGTGGATGTTACATAGCCTCCGTCCTGATGAGAGTGGAACCAACAGTCCATGAGCTGGGCGGGATCCTTCCTTCATGATGTTACTGCCCCTTTCTGTCTATATTCAATGGTAGGTAGGCTGGTGCTGTTGATGCATTGAGCAGTTTAGACTACCCACCGTAGAGCCTTTCTGTTTGCTACAGTGGAGTTTCCATACTGTACAGTGACACACACCGATAGGATGCTCTTTACTGCACATCTGTAGAATGACCAACCATTTGCCAACCATACAATGGGACATCCAGATCACCCTTTCAATCCTTGTCGTTTAGATAAGACACTTCTTTAACTTTCTGGCCAAAATGATCAATTCCACATGACATGCCTCTGCCAAGTCTTTTCCCACTCACTTAACTTATCGATATCCCTTTGTGGACTCCTTTTCCCACTCACTTAACTTATCGATATCCCTTTGTAGACTCCTTTTCCCACTCACTTAACCTATCGATATCCCTTTGTGGACTCCTTTTCCCACTCACTTAACCTATCGATATCCCTTTATAGACTCCTTTTCCCACTCATTTAACCTATCGATATCCCTTTGTGGACTCCTTTTCCCACTCATTTAACCTATCGATATCCCTTTGTGGACTCCTTTTCCCACTCACTTAACTTATCAATATCCTTTTGTAGACTCCTTTTCCCACTCACATAACCTATCGATATCCCTTTATAGACTCCTTTTCCCACTCATTTAACCTATCGATATCCCTTTGTGGACTCCTTTTCCCACTCACTTAACTTATCGCTATCCCTTTGTTGACTCCTTTTCCCATTCACTTAACCTATCGCTATCCCTTTGTGGACTCCTTTTCCCACTACTTTTGATCTTGTGACCACCTTTGTTGATCTATCTAAAACTGGATCTAGACAAAAGTTAAAATCTCCACCTATTAATATTTTGTCATGTGCATTAGCCAAATTCAAAAAGACCTCTTGTATAAATTTTACATCATTTTCATTTGGTGCATAAATATTCATACGAGTCTATAGTTCCGAAAAAATTTGACAATGTATAATTACGTATCTCCCCGCCAAATCAATTAATATGTTTTGTATTTTAATTGGTAAATTTTTATTAACCAAAATTGCAACTCCTCTCGCCTTTGAATTAAATGAAGCTGCAATAACATTTCCAACCCAGTCTCTTTTTAATTTCTGATGTTCTTTATCTGTTAAATGTGTTTCTTGTAAAAAAGCTATATCTGTTTTCATTTTTTTAATGTATGTTAGAATTCTTTTTCTTTTTACCGGTCCATTAAGCCCATTAACATTAAAACTTTAAAAATTCAGTAAATTAGTCATTATTTTTAACTATGTTACTCCAAGCTAAAATAATACCTAATCTTTCAACTTTCTTGGTATCTTGGGAAATCTTTTTAAAATTCTCCATGTTACTATGTGTGTCCCCACCAATCATCCAGGCAAAAAGATAGAAAAAAATAGAATATAAAGAAAAAAACAAAATACCCCCCTACTAATGTTGTGAAAAAAAACACAACATTACCCCCCTCTGTTGTACGGGTCATGGCGATCGCCATGATTACACACGTGAATCCCGCAGAAACCGGTCCAAAGCTCCCCAGCCCCCCCCCCCCCGTAACATAAAAAAGTATATACATAAGAAGAAAAAAAAATACTATTCTCAATTAGTGCTTCTAAAATTTTGCTTTTCTCCTCTATATTATCCTTAAATGTCCATCACTTCTGTTCACTGTCTCTATCTTCATCTTTAATCCATTACGTTTGGAAGTCTCTATGTATAATTAGCCACTAGATGGAAGTTCTTGTGCGAACACCTCCGCTTCTCAATAATCGGAAAAAAATCTTCTTTTTCCCTCCTTCAAAAAAATTATCAATGTTGCTGGGTGACGCATCATAAATTTATAACCTTTTTCCCATAAGGCTTTTTTCGCTGGGTTAAATTCCTTCTTTCTCTTCAAAAGTTTATAACTTATATCAGGATAAAAAAGAACTGGTTTCCCTGCTATCATCAATGGCCCGTTTCTATGTTTGGCTCTTTGGGCAGCCGCCTTCAGGATCTTTTCTTTATCTTGGTATCTTAAGCATTTTATCAAAATTGATCATGGATTTTGACCAGGTTGAGGTCTTGACCTTAAGGTTCTGTGAGCCCTTTCTATCTCAACTGGAGTTTCTCCTTCCATTTCCAATTTTTCAGGGATCCATTTTTGAAAAAAACTTATTGGATCATCACCTTCTTCATCTTCTTTAAGTCCAACAATTTTAATATTGTTTCCTCTACTAAAATTTTCAAGCTTATCAATTTTTTCCATAAATTGTTTTCTTTCTGATGTCCAAGCAGTATTCTCATCTTCCATTTTGTTCATTCTTTCAACCATGTCTTCTGTTGTAGTTTCCAAGTCTATAATTCTCTTTTCCATTTTTTCCTGTCTCTTTGTCATTTTATCAAACATAATCTCCACATTTATCATTTTTTCTTTGATTTCTTTTTGATTACTTTTAATTACTTTTTGATTACTTTTAATTACTTTTAATGTACCTAATTTACGCATTATTTACCTCAACGTCTTTTCTATATTTCCAGAAGAACTTCTATCTCCATCTCCGTCTGATCTTTCCAGAGAATCTGACTCTCCCTCAGATTCACTTTCACTTTCAGTTGCAGTTGTAACTGGGCTTTGTAGTTCTGGTTGCTCCCGTTTGTGCATGCTCCTTCCTTTGCGCTTGTGTAGTTCTCGTTGGTCTTTTCCTTCAGTAATGTCCGATGTTACCGCAATTTCCTGTTCCGTATCGCCGGTGGTATAATGTACCTGAGTCCGCGGTTCTTTTGTAGAAGTGGGCCTTGGTTCTGCACCAAGTTGCTTTGTCTTCCCGGTAGTGGTTTTCTTCTTCTGTTTTTGAGGCATAGCTTGAAACAATCCAGAGTAGTTTATAAGTAACTTTTAGAAAGTATTGACTAACTTTTCTTCACTTAAACATTAATTTATTGATTTTTTACGGGAGAGCTGAGTTCCAGCGTGTCGATCCTACGTCATCACATGACGTCCCCCACTCCTTTTCCCACTCACTTAACCTATCGATATCCCTTTGTGGACTCCTTTTCCCACTCAGTTAACCTATCGATATCCCTTTGTAGACTCCTTCTCCCATGCACTTAACCTATCGCTATCCCTTTGTCAACTTCTTTTCCCACTCACTTAACCTATCGCTGTCCCTTTCTGGATTCCTTTTCCCACTCACTTAACCTATCGATATCCTTTTGTAGACTCCTTTTCCCACTCACTTAACCTATCGATATCCCTTTCTGGACTCCTTTTCCCACTCACTTAACCTATCGCTATCCCTTTGTGGACTCCTTTTCCCACTCACTTAACCTATCGCTATCCCATTCTGGACTCCTTTTCCCACTCACTTAACCTATCGATGTCCTTTTGTGGACTCCTTTTCCCACTCACTTAACCTATCGCTATCCCTTTCTGGACTCCTTTTCCCACTCACTTAACCTATCGATATCCCTTTCTGGACTCCTTTTCCCACTCACTTAACCTATCGCTATCCCTTTCTGGACTCCTTTTCCCACTCACTTAACCTATCGATATCCCTTTCTGGACTCCTTTTCCCACTCACTTAACCTATCGCTATCCCTTTCTGGACTCCTTTTCCCACTCACTTAACCTATCGCTATCCCTTTCTGGACTCCTTTTCCCACTCACTTAACCTATCGATATCCCTTTGTGGACTCCTTTTCCCACTCACTTAACCTATCGATATCCCTTTCTGGACTCCTTTTCCCACTCACTTAACCTATCGCTATCCCTTTGTGGACTCCTTTTCCCACTCACTTAACCTATCGATATCCCTTTGTGGACTCCTTTTCCCACTCACTTAACCTATCGATATCCCTTTGTAGACTCCTTTTCCCACTCACTTAACCTATCGCTATCCCTTTGTGGACTCCTTTTCCCACTCACTTAACCTATCGATATCCCTTTCTGGACTCCTTTTCCCACTCACTTAACCTATCGCTATCCCTTTGTGGACTCCTTTTCCCACTCACTTAACCTATCGATATCCCTTTCTGGACTCCTTTTCCCACTCACTTAACCTATCGATATCCCTTTGTGGACTCCTTTTCCCACTCACTTAACCTATCGCTATCCCTTTCTGGACTCCTTTTCCCACTCACTTAACCTATCGATATCCCTTTCTGGACTCCTTTTCCCACTCACTTAACCTATCGATATCCCTTTCTGGATTCCTTTTCCCACTCACTTAACCTATCGATATCCCTTTGTGGACTTCTTTTCCCACTCACTTAACCTATCGATATCCGTTTCTGGACTCCTTTTCCCACTCACTTAACCTATCGATATCCCTTTGTGGACTCCTTTTCCCACTCACTTAACCTATCGCTATCCATTTGTGGACTCCTTTTCCCACTCACTTAACCTATCGATATCCCTTTCTGGACTCCTTTTCCCACTCACTTAACCTATCGATATCCCTTTCTGGACTCCTTTTCCCACTCACTTAACCTATCGCTATCCCTTTCTGGACTCCTTTTCCCACTCACTGAACCTATCGATATCCCTTTGTAGACTCCTTTTCCCACTCACTTAACCTATCGCTATCCCTTTGTGGACTCCTTTTCCCACTCACTTAACCTATCGATATCCCTTTGTGGACTCCTTTTCCCACTCACTTAACCTATCGCTATCCCTTTCTGGACTCCTTTTCCCACTCACTGAACCTATCGATATCCCTTTGTAGACTCCTTTTCCCACTCACTTAACCTATCGCTATCCCTTTGTGGACTCCTTTTCCCACTCACTTAACCTATCGCTATACCTTTGTGGACTCTTTTTCCCACTCACTTAACCTATCGATATCCCTTTGTGGACTCCTTTTCCCACTCACTTAACCTATCGCTATCCCTTTGTGGACTCCTTTTCCCACTCACTTAACCTATCGCTATACCTTTGTGGACTCCTTTTCCCACTCACTTAACCTATCGATATCCCTTTCTGGACTCCTTTTCCCACTCACTTAACCTATCGATATCCCTTTCTGGACTCCTTTTCCCACTCACTTAACCTATCGATATCCCTTTGTAGACTCCTTTTCCCACTCACTTAACCTATCGCTATCCCTTTGTGGACTCCTTTTCCCACTCACTTAACCTATCGCTATACCTTTGTGGACTCTTTTTCCCACTCACTTAACCTATCGATATCCCTTTGTGGACTCCTTTTCCCACTCACTTAACCTATCGCTATCCCTTTGTGGACTCCTTTTCCCACTCACTTAACCTATCGCTATACCTTTGTGGACTCTTTTTCCCACTCACTTAACCTATCGATATCCTTTTGTGGACTCCTTTTCCCACTCACTTAACCTATCGATATCCCTTTCTGGACTCCTTTTCCCACTCACTTAACCTATCGATATCCCTTTGTGGACTCCTTTTCCCACTCACTTAACCTATCGATATCCCTTTCTGGACTCCTTTTCCCACTCACTTAACCTATCGATATCCCTTTGTGGACTCCTTTTCCCACTCACTTAACCTATCGCTATCCCTTTGTGGACTCCTTTTCCCACTCACTTAACCTATCGATATCCCTTTCTGGACTCCTTTTCCCACTCACTTAACCTATCGATATCCCTTTGTGGACTCCTTTTCCCACTCACTTAACCTATCGCTATCCCTTTCTGGACTCCTTTTCCCACTCACTTAACCTATCGCTATCCCTTTGTGGACTCCTTTTCCCACTCACTTAACCTATCGCTATCCCTTTCTGGACTCCTTTTCCCACTCACTTAACCTATCGCTATCCCTTTGTGGACTCCTTTTCCCACTCACTTAACCTATTGATATCCCTTTGTAGATTCCTTCTCCCACGCACTTAACCTATCGCTATCCCTTTGTCAACTTCTTTTCCCACTCACTTAACCTATCGCTGTCCCTTTCTGGATTCCTTTTCCCACTCACTAAACCTATCGATATCCCTTTGTGGATTCCTTTTCCCACTCACTTAACCTATCGATATCCTTTTGTAGACTCCTTTTCCCACTCACTTAACCTATCGATATCCCTTTCTGGACTCCTTTTCCCACTCACTTAACCTATCGATATCCCTTTGTAGACTCCTTTTCCCACTCACTTAACCTATCGCTATCCCTTTGTGGACTCCTTTTCCCACTCACTTAACCTATCGATATCCCTTTGTGGACTCCTTTTCCCACTCACTTAACCTATCGATATCCCTTTCTGGACTCCTTTTCCCACTCACTTAACCTATCGATATCCCTTTGTGGACTCCTTTTCCCACTCACTTAACCTATCGATATCCCTTTGTAGACTCCTTTTCCCACTCACTTAACCTATCGATATCCCTTTCTGGACTCCTTTTCCCACTCACTTAACCTATCGATATCCCTTTCTGGACTCCTTTTCCCACTCACTTAACCTATCGCTATCCCTTTGTGGACTCCTTTTCCCACTCACTTAACCTATCGCTATCCCTTTGTCAACTTCTTTTCCCACTCACTTAACCTATCGCTGTCCCTTTCTGGATTCCTTTTCCCACTCACTAAACCTATCGATATCCCTTTGTGGATTCCTTTTCCCACTCACTTAACCTATCGATATCCTTTTGTAGACTCCTTTTCCCACTCACTTAACCTATCGATATCCCTTTCTGGACTCCTTTTCCCACTCACTTAACCTATCGATATCCCTTTGTGGACTCCTTTTCCCACTCACTTAACCTATCGATATCCCTTTCTGGACTCCTTTTCCCACTCACTTAACCTATCGATATCCCTTTGTGGACTCCTTTTCCCACTCACTTAACCTATCGCTATCCCTTTCTGGACTCCTTTTCCCACTCACTTAACCTATCGATATCCCTTTCTGGACTCCTTTTCCCACTCACTTAACCTATCGATATCCCTTTCTGGATTACTTTTCCCACTCACTTAACCTATCGATATCCCTTTCTGGACTCCTTTTCCCACTCACTTAACCTATCGATATCCCTTTCTGGACTCCTTTTCCCACTCACTTAACCTATCGCTATCCCTTTCTGGACTCCTTTTCCCACTCACTTAACCTATCGATATCCCTTTCTGGACTCCTTTTCCCACTCACTTAACCTATCGATATCCCTTTGTGGACTCCTTTTCCCACTCACTTAACCTATCGCTATCCCTTTCTGGACTCCTTTTCCCACTCACTTAACCTATCGATATCCCTTTGTAGACTCCTTTTCCCACTCACTTAACCTATCGCTATCCCTTTGTGGACTCCTTTTCCCACTCACTTAACCTATCGCTATACCTTTGTGGACTCCTTTTCCCACTCACTTAACCTATCGATATCCCTTTGTAGACTCCTTTTCCCACTCACTTAACCTATCGATATCCCTTTGTAGACTCCTTTTCCCACTCACTTAACCTATCGATATCCCTTTCTGGACTCCTTTTCCCACTCACTTAACCTATCGATATCCCTTTGTAGACTCCTTCTCCCACGCACTTAACCTATCGCTATCCCTTTGTCAACTTCTTTTCCCACTCACTTAACCTATCGCTGTCCCTTTCTGGATTCCTTTTCCCACTCACTTAACCTATCGCTATCCCTTTGTGGACTCCTTTTCCCACTCACTTAACCTATCGATATCCCTTTCTGGACTCCTTTTCCCACTCACTTAACCTATCGCTATCCCTTTGTGGACTCCTTTTCCCACTCACTTAACCTATCGATATCCCTTTCTGGACTCCTTTTCCCACTCACTTAACCTATCGATATCCCTTTGTGGACTCCTTTTCCCACTCACTTAACCTATCGCTATCCCTTTCTGGACTCCTTTTCCCACTCACTTAACCTATCGCTATCCCTTTGTGGACTCCTTTTCCCACTCACTTAACCTATCGATATCCCTTTGTAGACTCCTTCTCCCACGCACTTAACCTATCGCTATCCCTTTGTCAACTTCTTTTCCCACTCACTTAACCTATCGCTGTCCCTTTCTGGATTCCTTTTCCCACTCACTAAACCTATCGATATCCCTTTGTGGATTCCTTTTCCCACTCACTTAACCTATCGCTATCCCTTTGTGGACTCCTTTTCCCACTCACTTAACCTATCGATATCCTTTTGTAGACTCCTTTTCCCACTCACTTAACCTATCGATATCCCTTTCTGGACTCCTTTTCCCACTCACTTAACCTATCGATATCCCTTTGTGGACTCCTTTTCCCACTCACTTAACCTATCGCTATCCCTTTCTGGACTCCTTTTCCCACTCACTTAACCTATCGATATCCCTTTCTGGACTCCTTTTCCCACTCACTTAACCTATCGATATCCCTTTCTGGATTACTTTTCCCACTCACTTAACCTATCGATATCCCTTTGTGGACTCCTTTTCCCACTCACTTAACCTATCGATATCCCTTTCTGGACTCCTTTTCCCACTCACTTAACCTATCGATATCCCTTTCTGGACTCCTTTTCCCACTCACTTAACCTATCGATATCCCTTTGTGGACTCCTTTTCCCACTCACTTAACCTATCGCTATCCATTTGTGGACTCCTTTTCCCACTCACTTAACCTATCGATATCCCTTTCTGGACTCCTTTTCCCACTCACTTAACCTATCGCTATCCCTTTCTGGACTCCTTTTCCCACTCACTTAACCTATCGATATCCCTTTCTGGACTCCTTTTCCCACTCACTTAACCTATCGATATCCCTTTGTAGACTCCTTTTCCCACTCACTTAACCTATCGCTATCCCTTTCTGGACTCCTTTTCCCACTCACTTAACCTATCGATATCCCTTTGTAGACTCCTTTTCCCACTCACTTAACCTATCGATATCCCTTTCTGGACACCTTTTCCCACTCACTTAACCTATCGCTATCCCTTTCTGGACTCCTTTTCCCACTCACTTAACCTATCGCTATACCTTTGTGGACTCCTTTTCCCACTCACTTAACCTATCGATATCCCTTTGTAGACTCCTTTTCCCACTCACTTAACCTATCGATATCCCTTTCTGGACTCCTTTTCCCACTCACTTAACCTATCGATATCCCTTTGTGGACTCCTTTTCCCACTCACTTAACCTATCGATATCCCTTTGTAGACTCCTTTTCCCACTCACTTAACCTATCGCTATCCCTTTGTGGACTCCTTTTCCCACTCACTTAACCTATCGATATCCCTTTCTGGACTCCTTTTCCCAGTCACTTAACCTATCGCTATCCCTTTCTGGACTCCTTTTCCCACTCACTTAACCTATCGCTATCCCTTTGTGGACTCCTTTTCCCACTCACTTAACCTATCGATATCCCTTTGTCAACTTCTTTTCCCACTCACTTAACCTATCGCTGTCCCTTTCTGGATTCCTTTTCCCACTCACTAAACCTATCGATATCCCTTTGTGGATTCCTTTTCCCACTCACTTAACCTATCGATATCCTTTTGTAGACTCCTTTTCCCACTCACTTAACCTATCGATATCCCTTTCTGGACTCCTTTTCCCACTCACTTAACCTATCGCTATCCCTTTCTGGACTCCTTTTCCCACTCACTTAACCTATCGATATCCCTTTCTGGACTCCTTTTCCCACTCACTTAACCTATCGATATCCCTTTCTGGATTCCTTTTCCCACTCACTTAACCTATCGATATCCCTTTGTGGACTCCTTTTCCCACTCACTTAACCTATCGCTATCCCTTTGTGGACTCCTTTTCCCACTCACTTAACCTATCGATATCCCTTTGTAGACTCCTTTTCCCACTCACTTAACCTATCGATATCCCTTTGTAGACTCCTTTTCCCACTCACTTAACCTATCGCTATCCCTTTGTGGACTCCTTTTCCCACTCACTTAACCTATCGATATCCCTTTGTGGACTCCTTTTCCCACTCACTTAACCTATCGCTATCCCTTTGTGGACTCCTTTTCCCACTCACTTAACCTATCGATATCCCTTTGTGGACTCCTTTTCCCACTCACTTAACCTATCGATATCCCTTTCTGGACTCCTTTTCCCACTCACTTAACCTATCGATATCCCTTTGTGGACTCCTTTTCCCACTCACTTAACCTATCGATATCCCTTTGTAGACTCCTTTTCCCACTCACTTAACCTATCGCTATCCCTTTGTGGACTCCTTTTCCCACTCACTTAACCTATCGATATCCCTTTCTGGACTCCTTTTCCCACTCACTTAACCTATCGCTATCCCTTTCTGGACTCCTTTTCCCACTCACTTAACCTATCGCTATCCCTTTGTGGACTCCTTTTCCCACTCACTTAACCTATCGATATCCCTTTCTGGACTCCTTTTCCCACTCACTTAACCTATCGATATCCCTTTGTAGACTCCTTCTCCCACGCACTTAACCTATCGCTATCCCTTTGTCAACTTCTTTTCCCACTCACTTAACCTATCGCTGTCCCTTTCTGGATTCCTTTTCCCACTCACTAAACCTATCGATATCCCTTTGTGGATTCCTTTTCCCACTCACTTAACCTATCGATATCCTTTTGTAGACTCCTTTTCCCACTCACTTAACCTATCGATATCCCTTTCTGGACTCCTTTTCCCACTCACTTAACCTATCGATATCCCTTTGTGGACTCCTTTTCCCACTCACTTAACCTATCGCTATCCCTTTCTGGACTCCTTTTCCCACTCACTTAACCTATCGATATCCCTTTGTGGACTCCTTTTCCCACTCACTTAACCTATCGATATCCCTTTCTGGACTCCTTTTCCCACTCACTTAACCTATCGATATCCCTTTCTGGATTCCTTTTCCCACTCACTTAACCTATCGATATCCCTTTGTGGACTCCTTTTCCCACTCACTTAACCTATCGATATCCCTTTCTGGACTCCTTTTCCCACTCACTTAACCTATCGCTATCCCTTTGTGGACTCCTTTTCCCACTCACTTAACCTATCGATATCCCTTTCTGGACTCCTTTTCCCACTCACTTAACCTATCGATATCCCTTTGTGGACTCCTTTTCCCACTCACTTAACCTATCGATATCCCTTTCTGGTCTCCTTTTCCCACTCACTTAACCTATCGATATCCCTTTCTGGATTCCTTTTCCCACTCACTTAACCTATCGATATCCCTTTGTGGACTCCTTTTCCCACTCACTTAACCTATCGATATCCCTTTCTGGACTCCTTTTCCCACTCACTTAACCTATCGCTATCCATTTGTGGACTCCTTTTCCCACTCACTTAACCTATCGATATCCCTTTCTGGACTCCTTTTCCCACTCACTTAACCTATCGCTATCCCTTTCTGGACTCCTTTTCCCACTCACTTAACCTATCGATATCCCTTTCTGGACTCCTTTTCCCACTCACTTAACCTATCGATATCCCTTTGTGGACTCCTTTTCCCACTCACTTAACCTATCGCTATCCCTTTCTGGACTCCTTTTCCCACTCACTTAACCTATCGATATCCCTTTGTGGACTCCTTTTCCCACTCACTTAACCTATCGATATCCCTTTCTGGACTCCTTTTCCCACTCACTTAACCTATCGATATCCCTTTGTGGACTCTTTTTCCCACTCACTTAACCTATCGCTATCCATTTGTGGACTCCTTTTCCCACTCACTTAACCTATCGATATCCCTTTCTGGACTCCTTTTCCCACTCACTTAACCTATCGCTATCCCTTTCTGGACTCCTTTTCCCACTCACTTAACCTATCGATATCCCTTTCTGGACTCCTTTTCCCACTCACTTAACCTATCGATATCCCTTTGTAGACTCCTTTTCCCACTCACTTAACCTATCGCTATCCCTTTCTGGACTCCTTTTCCCACTCACTTAACCTATCGATATCCCTTTGTAGACTCCTTTTCCCACTCACTTAACCTATCGATATCCCTTTCTGGACACCTTTTCCCACTCACTTAACCTATCGCTATCCCTTTCTGGACTCCTTTTCCCACTCACTTAACCTATCGCTATACCTTTGTGGACTCCTTTTCCCACTCACTTAACCTATCGATATCCCTTTGTAGACTCCTTTTCCCACTCACTTAACCTATCGATATCCCTTTCTGGACTCCTTTTCCCACTCACTTAACCTATCGATATCCCTTTGTGGACTCCTTTTCCCACTCACTTAACCTATCGATATCCCTTTGTAGACTCCTTTTCCCACTCACTTAACCTATCGCTATCCCTTTGTGGACTCCTTTTCCCACTCACTTAACCTATCGATATCCCTTTCTGGACTCCTTTTCCCAGTCACTTAACCTATCGCTATCCCTTTCTGGACTCCTTTTCCCACTCACTTAACCTATCGCTATCCCTTTGTGGACTCCTTTTCCCACTCACTTAACCTATCGATATCCCTTTGTCAACTTCTTTTCCCACTCACTTAACCTATCGCTGTCCCTTTCTGGATTCCTTTTCCCACTCACTAAACCTATCGATATCCCTTTGTGGATTCCTTTTCCCACTCACTTAACCTATCGATATCCTTTTGTAGACTCCTTTTCCCACTCACTTAACCTATCGATATCCCTTTCTGGACTCCTTTTCCCACTCACTTAACCTATCGCTATCCCTTTCTGGACTCCTTTTCCCACTCACTTAACCTATCGATATCCCTTTCTGGACTCCTTTTCCCACTCACTTAACCTATCGATATCCCTTTCTGGATTCCTTTTCCCACTCACTTAACCTATCGATATCCCTTTGTGGACTCCTTTTCCCACTCACTTAACCTATCGCTATCCCTTTGTGGACTCCTTTTCCCACTCACTTAACCTATCGATATCCCTTTGTAGACTCCTTTTCCCACTCACTTAACCTATCGATATCCCTTTGTAGACTCCTTTTCCCACTCACTTAACCTATCGCTATCCCTTTGTGGACTCCTTTTCCCACTCACTTAACCTATCGATATCCCTTTGTGGACTCCTTTTCCCACTCACTTAACCTATCGCTATCCCTTTGTGGACTCCTTTTCCCACTCACTTAACCTATCGATATCCCTTTGTGGACTCCTTTTCCCACTCACTTAACCTATCGATATCCCTTTCTGGACTCCTTTTCCCACTCACTTAACCTATCGATATCCCTTTGTGGACTCCTTTTCCCACTCACTTAACCTATCGATATCCCTTTGTAGACTCCTTTTCCCACTCACTTAACCTATCGCTATCCCTTTGTGGACTCCTTTTCCCACTCACTTAACCTATCGATATCCCTTTCTGGACTCCTTTTCCCACTCACTTAACCTATCGCTATCCCTTTCTGGACTCCTTTTCCCACTCACTTAACCTATCGCTATCCCTTTGTGGACTCCTTTTCCCACTCACTTAACCTATCGATATCCCTTTCTGGACTCCTTTTCCCACTCACTTAACCTATCGATATCCCTTTGTAGACTCCTTCTCCCACGCACTTAACCTATCGCTATCCCTTTGTCAACTTCTTTTCCCACTCACTTAACCTATCGCTGTCCCTTTCTGGATTCCTTTTCCCACTCACTAAACCTATCGATATCCCTTTGTGGATTCCTTTTCCCACTCACTTAACCTATCGATATCCTTTTGTAGACTCCTTTTCCCACTCACTTAACCTATCGATATCCCTTTCTGGACTCCTTTTCCCACTCACTTAACCTATCGATATCCCTTTGTGGACTCCTTTTCCCACTCACTTAACCTATCGCTATCCCTTTCTGGACTCCTTTTCCCACTCACTTAACCTATCGATATCCCTTTGTGGACTCCTTTTCCCACTCACTTAACCTATCGATATCCCTTTCTGGACTCCTTTTCCCACTCACTTAACCTATCGATATCCCTTTCTGGATTCCTTTTCCCACTCACTTAACCTATCGATATCCCTTTGTGGACTCCTTTTCCCACTCACTTAACCTATCGATATCCCTTTCTGGACTCCTTTTCCCACTCACTTAACCTATCGCTATCCCTTTGTGGACTCCTTTTCCCACTCACTTAACCTATCGATATCCCTTTCTGGACTCCTTTTCCCACTCACTTAACCTATCGATATCCCTTTGTGGACTCCTTTTCCCACTCACTTAACCTATCGATATCCCTTTCTGGTCTCCTTTTCCCACTCACTTAACCTATCGATATCCCTTTCTGGATTCCTTTTCCCACTCACTTAACCTATCGATATCCCTTTGTGGACTCCTTTTCCCACTCACTTAACCTATCGATATCCCTTTCTGGACTCCTTTTCCCACTCACTTAACCTATCGCTATCCATTTGTGGACTCCTTTTCCCACTCACTTAACCTATCGATATCCCTTTCTGGACTCCTTTTCCCACTCACTTAACCTATCGCTATCCCTTTCTGGACTCCTTTTCCCACTCACTTAACCTATCGATATCCCTTTCTGGACTCCTTTTCCCACTCACTTAACCTATCGATATCCCTTTGTGGACTCCTTTTCCCACTCACTTAACCTATCGCTATCCCTTTCTGGACTCCTTTTCCCACTCACTTAACCTATCGATATCCCTTTGTGGACTCCTTTTCCCACTCACTTAACCTATCGCTATCCCTTTCTGGACTCCTTTTCCCACTCACTTAACCTATCGATATCCCTTTGTAGACTCCTTTTCCCACTCACTTAACCTATCGCTATCCCTTTGTGGACTCCTTTTCCCACTCACTTAACCTATCGCTATACCTTTGTGGACTCCTTTTCCCACTCACTTAACCTATCGATATCCTTTTGTGGACTCCTTTTCCCACTCACTTAACCTATCGATATCCCTTTCTGGACTCCTTTTCCCACTCACTTAACCTATCGATATCCCTTTGTGGACTCCTTTTCCCACTCACTTATCCTATCGATATCCCTTTCTGGACTCCTTTTCCCACTCACTTAACCTATCGATATCCCTTTGTGGACTCCTTTTCCCACTCACTTAACCTATCGATATCCCTTTGTAGACTCCTTTTCCCACTCACTTAACCTATCGCTATCCCTTTGTGGACTCCTTTTCCCACTCACTTAACCTATCGATATCCCTTTCTGGACTCCTTTTCCCACTCACTTAACCTATCGCTATCCCTTTGTGGACTCCTTTTCCCACTCACTTAACCTATCGATATCCCTTTCTGGACTCCTTTTCCCACTCACTTAACCTATCGATATCCCTTTGTGGACTCCTTTTCCCACTCACTTAACCTATCGCTATCCCTTTCTGGACTCCTTTTCCCACTCACTTAACCTATCGATATCCCTTTGTGGACTCCTTTTCCCACTCACTTAACCTATCGATATCCCTTTGTAGATTCCTTCTCCCACTCACTTAACCTATCGCTGTCCCTTTCTGGATTCCTTTTCCCACTCACTAAACCTATCGATATCCCTTTGTGGACTCCTTTTCCCACTCACTTAACCTATCGATATCCCTTTGTAGACTCCTTTTCCCACTCACTTAACCTATCGATATCCCTTTGTAGACTCATTTTCCCACTCACTTAACCTATCGCTATCCCTTTGTGGACTCCTTTTCCCACTCACTTAACCTATCGCTGTCCCTTTGTCAACTTCTTTTCCCACTCACTTAACCTATCGCTGTCCCTTTCTGGATTCCTTTTCCCACTCACTTAACCTATCGCTATCCCTTTGTGGACTCCTTTTCCCACTCACTTAACCTATCGATATCCCTTTCTGGACTCCTTTTCCCACTCACTTAACCTATCGATATCCCTTTGTGGACTCCTTTTCCCACTCACTTAACCTATCGCTGTCCCTTTCTGGACTCCTTTTCCCACTCACTTAACCTATCGCTATCCCTTTGTGGACTCCTTTTCCCACTCACTTAACCTATCGCTGTCCCTTTGTGGACTCCTTTTCCCACTCACTTAACCTATCGATATCCCTTTGTAGACTCCTTCTCCCACGCACTTAACCTATCGCTATCCCTTTGTCAACTTCTTTTCCCACTCACTTAACCTATCGCTGTCCCTTTCTGGATTCCTTTTCCCACTCACTAAACCTATCGATATCCCTTTGTGGATTCCTTTTCCCACTCACTTAACCTATCGATATCCTTTTGTAGACTCCTTTTCCCACTCACTTAACCTATCGATATCCCTTTCTGGACTCCTTTTCCCACTCACTTAACCTATCGATATCCCTTTGTGGACTCCTTTTCCCACTCACTTAACCTATCGCTATCCCTTTGTGGACTCCTTTTCCCACTCACTTAACCTATCGATATCCCTTTGTGCACTCCTTTTCCCACTCACTTAACCTATCGATATCCCTTTCTGGACTCCTTTTCCCACTCACTTAACCTATCGCTATCCCTTTCTGGACTCCTTTTCCCACTCACTTAACCTATCGCTATCCCTTTGTGGACTCCTTTTCCCACTCACTTAACCTATCGCTATCCCTTTCTGGACTCCTTTTCCCACTCACTTAACCTATCGCTATCCCTTTGTGGACTCCTTTTCCCACTCACTTAACCTATCGCTATCCCTTTGTCAACTTCATTTCCCACTCACTTAACCTATCGCTGTCCCTTTCTGGATTCCTCTTCCCACTCACTTAACCTATCGATATCCCTTTGTGGACTCCTTTTCCCACTCACTTAACCTATCGCTATCCCTTTGTGGACTCCTTTTCCCACTCACTTAACCTATCGATATCCCTTTCTGGACTCCTTTTCCCACTCACTTAACCTATCGCTATCCCTTTCTGGACTCCTTTTCCCACTCACTTAACCTATCGCTATCCCTTTGTGGACTCCTTTTCCCACTCACTTAACCTATCGCTATCCCTTTGTCAACTTCTTTTCCCACTCACTTAACCTATCGCTGTCCCTTTCTGGATTCCTTTTCCCACTCACTTAACCTATCGATATCCCTTTGTGGATTCCTTTTCCCACTCACTTAACCTATCGATATCCTTTTGTAGACTCCTTTTCCCACTCACTTAACCTATCGATATCCCTTTCTGGACTCCTTTTCCCACTCACTTAACCTATCGATATCCCTTTCTGGACTCCTTTTCCCACTCACTTAACCTATCGCTATCCCTTTGTGGACTCCTTTTCCCACTCACTTAACCTATCGATATCCCTTTGTAGACTCCTTTTCCCACTCACTTAACCTATCGCTATCCCTTTGTGGACTCCTTTTCCCACTCACTTAACCTATCGATATCCCTTTCTGGACTCCTTTTCCCACTCACTTAACCTATCGCTATCCCTTTGTGGACTCCTTTTCCCACTCACTTAACCTATCGATATCCCTTTCTGGACTCCTTTTCCCACTCACTTAACCTATCGATATCCCTTTGTGGACTCCTTTTCCCACTCACTTAACCTATCGCTATCCCTTTCTGGACTCCTTTTCCCACTCACTTAACCTATCGATATCCCTTTGTGGACTCCTTTTCCCACTCACTTAACCTATCGATATCCCTTTGTAGATTCCTTCTCCCACTCACTTAACCTATCGCTGTCCCTTTCTGGATTCCTTTTCCCACTCACTAAACCTATCGATATCCCTTTGTGGACTCCTTTTCCCACTCACTTAACCTATCGATATCCCTTTGTAGACTCCTTTTCCCACTCACTTAACCTATCGATATCCCTTTGTAGACTCATTTTCCCACTCACTTAACCTATCGCTATCCCTTTGTGGACTCCTTTTCCCACTCACTTAACCTATCGCTGTCCCTTTGTCAACTTCTTTTCCCACTCACTTAACCTATCGCTGTCCCTTTCTGGATTCCTTTTCCCACTCACTTAACCTATCGCTATCCCTTTGTGGACTCCTTTTCCCACTCACTTAACCTATCGATATCCCTTTCTGGACTCCTTTTCCCACTCACTTAACCTATCGATATCCCTTTGTGGACTCCTTTTCCCACTCACTTAACCTATCGCTGTCCCTTTCTGGACTCCTTTTCCCACTCACTTAACCTATCGCTATCCCTTTGTGGACTCCTTTTCCCACTCACTTAACCTATCGCTGTCCCTTTGTGGACTCCTTTTCCCACTCACTTAACCTATCGATATCCCTTTGTAGACTCCTTCTCCCACGCACTTAACCTATCGCTATCCCTTTGTCAACTTCTTTTCCCACTCACTTAACCTATCGCTGTCCCTTTCTGGATTCCTTTTCCCACTCACTAAACCTATCGATATCCCTTTGTGGATTCCTTTTCCCACTCACTTAACCTATCGATATCCTTTTGTAGACTCCTTTTCCCACTCACTTAACCTATCGATATCCCTTTCTGGACTCCTTTTCCCACTCACTTAACCTATCGATATCCCTTTGTGGACTCCTTTTCCCACTCACTTAACCTATCGCTATCCCTTTGTGGACTCCTTTTCCCACTCACTTAACCTATCGATATCCCTTTGTGCACTCCTTTTCCCACTCACTTAACCTATCGATATCCCTTTCTGGACTCCTTTTCCCACTCACTTAACCTATCGCTATCCCTTTCTGGACTCCTTTTCCCACTCACTTAACCTATCGCTATCCCTTTGTGGACTCCTTTTCCCACTCACTTAACCTATCGCTATCCCTTTCTGGACTCCTTTTCCCACTCACTTAACCTATCGCTATCCCTTTGTGGACTCCTTTTCCCACTCACTTAACCTATCGCTATCCCTTTGTCAACTTCATTTCCCACTCACTTAACCTATCGCTGTCCCTTTCTGGATTCCTCTTCCCACTCACTTAACCTATCGATATCCCTTTGTGGACTCCTTTTCCCACTCACTTAACCTATCGCTATCCCTTTGTGGACTCCTTTTCCCACTCACTTAACCTATCGATATCCCTTTCTGGACTCCTTTTCCCACTCACTTAACCTATCGCTATCCCTTTCTGGACTCCTTTTCCCACTCACTTAACCTATCGCTATCCCTTTGTGGACTCCTTTTCCCACTCACTTAACCTATCGCTATCCCTTTGTCAACTTCTTTTCCCACTCACTTAACCTATCGCTGTCCCTTTCTGGATTCCTTTTCCCACTCACTTAACCTATCGATATCCCTTTGTGGATTCCTTTTCCCACTCACTTAACCTATCGATATCCTTTTGTAGACTCCTTTTCCCACTCACTTAACCTATCGATATCCCTTTCTGGACTCCTTTTCCCACTCACTTAACCTATCGCTATCCCTTTCTGGACTCCTTTTCCCACTCACTTAACCTATCGCTATCCCTTTGTGGACTCCTTTTCCCACTCACTTAACCTATCGCTGTCCCTTTGTGGACTCCTTTTCCCACTCACTTAACCTATCGCTATCCCTTTGTGGACTCCTTTTCCCACTCACTTAACCTATCGATATCCCTTTGTGCACTCCTTTTCCCACTCACTTAACCTATCGATATCCCTTTCTGGACTCCTTTTCCCACTCACTTAACCTATCGCTATCCCTTTCTGGACTCCTTTTCCCACTCACTTAACCTATCGCTATCCCTTTGTGGACTCCTTTTCCCACTCACTTAACCTATCGCTATCCCTTTCTGGACTCCTTTTCCCACTCACTTAACCTATCGCTATCCCTTTGTGGACTCCTTTTCCCACTCACTTAACCTATCGCTATCCCTTTGTCAACTTCATTTCCCACTCACTTAACCTATCGCTGTCCCTTTCTGGATTCCTCTTCCCACTCACTTAACCTATCGATATCCCTTTGTGGACTCCTTTTCCCACTCACTTAACCTATCGCTATCCCTTTGTGGACTCCTTTTCCCACTCACTTAACCTATCGATATCCCTTTCTGGACTCCTTTTCCCACTCACTTAACCTATCGCTATCCCTTTCTGGACTCCTTTTCCCACTCACTTAACCTATCGCTATCCCTTTGTGGACTCCTTTTCCCACTCACTTAACCTATCGCTATCCCTTTGTCAACTTCTTTTCCCACTCACTTAACCTATCGCTGTCCCTTTCTGGATTCCTTTTCCCACTCACTTAACCTATCGATATCCCTTTGTGGATTCCTTTTCCCACTCACTTAACCTATCGATATCCTTTTGTAGACTCCTTTTCCCACTCACTTAACCTATCGATATCCCTTTCTGGACTCCTTTTCCCACTCACTTAACCTATCGCTATCCCTTTCTGGACTCCTTTTCCCACTCACTTAACCTATCGCTATCCCTTTGTGGACTCCTTTTCCCACTCACTTAACCTATCGCTGTCCCTTTCTGGATTCCTTTTCCCACTCACTTAACCTATCGAAATCCCTTTGTGGATTCCTTTTCCCACTCACTTAACCTATCGATATCCTTTAGTAGACTCCTTTTCCCACTCACTTAACCTATCGATATCCCTTTCTGGACTCCTTTTCCCACTCACTTAACCTATCGATATCCCTTTGTAGACTCCTTTTCCCACTCACTTAACCTATCGCTATCCCTTTCTGGACTCCTTTTCCCACTCACTTAACCTATCGATATCCCTTTGTGGACTCCTTTTCCCACTCACTTAACCTATCGCTATCCCTTTCTGGACTCCTTTTCCCACTCACTTAACCTATCGATATCCCTTTGTGGACTCCTTTTCCCACTCACTTAACCTATCGATATCCCTTTCTGGACTCCTTTTCCCACTCACTTAACCTATCGCTATCCCTTTCTGGACTCCTTTTCCCACTCACTTAACCTATCGCTATCCCTTTGTGGACTCCTTTTCCCACTCACTTAACCTATCGCTATCCCTTTCTGGACTCCTTTTCCCACTCACTTAACCTATCGCTATCCCTTTCTGGACTCCTTTTCCCACTCACTTAACCTATCGCTATCCCTTTCTGGACTCCTTTTCCCACTCACTTAACCTATCGATATCCCTTTCTGGACTCCTTTTCCCACTCACTTAACCTATCGCTATCCCTTTGTCAACTTCTTTTCCCACTCACTTAACCTATCGCTGTCCCTTTCTGGATTCCTTTTCCCACTCACTTAACCTATCGATATCCCTTTGTGGATTCCTTTTCCCACTCACTTAACCTATCGATATCCTTTTGTAGACTCCTTTTCCCACTCACTTAACCTATCGATATCCCTTTGTGGACTCCTTTTCCCACTCACTTAACCTATCGCTATCCCTTTGTGGACTCCTTTTCCCACTCACTTAACCTATCGATATCCCTTTCTGGACTCCTTTTCCCACTCACTTAACCTATCGCTATCCCTTTGTGGACTCCTTTTCCCACTCACTTAACCTATCGATATCCCTTTGTAGACTCCTTCTCCCACGCACTTAACCTATCGCTATCCCTTTGTCAACTTCTTTTCCCACTCACTTAACCTATCGCTGTCCCTTTCTGGATCTCCTTTTCCCACTCACTAAACCTATCGATATCCCTTTGTGGATTCCTTTTCCCACTCACTTAACCTATCGATATCCTTTTGTAGACTCCTTTTCCCACTCACTTAACCTATCGATATCCCTTTGTGGACTCCTTTTCCCACTCACTTAACCTATCGATATCCCTTTGTGGACTCCTTTTCCCACTCACTTAACCTATCGATATCCCTTTCTGGGCTCCTTTTCCCACTCACTTAACCTATCGCTATCCCTTTGTGGACTCCTTTTCCCACTCACTTAACCTATCGCTATCCCTTTGTGGACTCCTTTTCCCACTCACTTAACCTATCGCTATCCCTTTGTGGACTCCTTTTCCCACTCACTTAACCTATCGCTATCCCTTTCTGGACTCCTTTTCCCACTCACTTAACCTATCGATATCCCTTTGTGGACTCCTTTTCCCACTCACTTAACCTATTGCTATCCCTTTGTGGACTCCTTTTCCCACTCACTTAACCTATCGCTATCCCTTTGTCAACTTCTTTTCCCACTCACTTAACCTATCGCTGTCCCTTTCTGGATTCCTTTTCCCACTCACTTAACCTATCGATATCCCTTTGTGGATTCCTTTTCCCACTCACTTAACCTATCGATATCCTTTTGTAGACTCCTTTTCCCACTCACTTAACCTATCGATATCCCTTTCTGGACTCCTTTTCCCACTCACTTAACCTATCGCTATCCCTTTGTGGACTCCTTTTCCCACTCACTTAACCTATCGCTATCCCTTTCTGGACTCCTTTTCCCACTCACTTAACCTATCGCTATCCCTTTGTGGACTCCTTTTCCCACTCACTTAACCTATCGCTGTCCCTTTCTGGATTCCTTTTCCCACTCACTTAACCTATCGATATCCCTTTCTGGACTCCTTTTCCCACTCACTTAACCTATCGCTATCCCTTTGTGGACTCCTTTTCCCACTCACTTAACCTATCGATATCCTTTTGTAGACTCCTTTTCCCACTCACTTAACCTATCGATATCCCTTTCTGGACTCATTTTCCCACTCACTTAACCTATCGATATCCCTTTGTAGACTCCTTTTCCCACTCACTTAACCTATCGCTATCCCTTTCTGGACTCCTTTTCCCACTCACTTAACCTATCGATATCCCTTTGTGGACTCCTTTTCCCACTCACTTAACCTATCGATATCCCTTTCTGGACTCCTTTTCCCACTCACTTAACCTATCACTATCCCTTTCTGGACTCCTTTTCCCACTCACTTAACCTATCGCTATCCCTTTGTGGACTCCTTTTCCCACTCACTTAACCTATCGCTATCCCTTTCTGGACTCCTTTTCCCACTCACTTAACCTATCGCTATCCCTTTGTGGATTCCTTTTCCCACTCACTTAACCTATCGCTATCCCTTTGTGGACTCCTTTTCCCACTCACTTAACCTATCGCTATCCCTTTCTGGACTCCTTTTCCCACTCACTTAACCTATCGCTATCCCTTTCTGGACTCCTTTTCCCACTCACTTAACCTATCGCTATCCCTTTCTGGACTCCTTTTCCCACTCACTTAACCTATCGCTATCCCTTTGTGGATTCCTTTTCCCACTCACTTAACCTATCGCTATCCCTTTGTCAACTTCTTTTCCCACTCACTTAACCTATCGCTGTCCCTTTCTGGATTCCTTTTCCCACTCACTTAACCTATCGATATCCCTTTGTGGATTCCTTTTCCCACTCACTTAACCTATCGATATCCTTTTGTAGACTCCTTTTCCCACTCACTTAACCTATCGATATCCCTTTCTGGACTCCTTTTCCCACTCGCTTAAACTATCGATATCCCTTTGTGGACTCCTTTTCCCACTCACTTAACCTATCGCTATCCCTTTCTGGACTCCTTTTCCCACTCACTTAACCTATCGATATCCTTTTGTGGACTCCTTTTCCCACTCACTTAACCTATCGATATCCCTTTCTAGACTCCTTTTCCCACTCACTTAACCTATCGATATCCCTTTCTGGACTCCTTTTCCCACTCACTTAACCTATCGATATCCCTTTGTGGACTGCTTTTCCCACTCACTTAACCTATCGATATCCCTTTCTGGACTCCTTTTCCCACTCACTTAACCTATCGATATCCCTTTGTGGACACCTTTTCCCACTCACTTAACCTATCGCTATCCCTTTGTGGACTCCTTTTCCCACTCACTTAACCTATCGATATCCCTTTGTGGACTCCTTTTCCCACTCACTTAACCTATCGCTATCCCTTTTTTGGACTCCTTTTCCCTCTCACTTAACCTATCGATATGCCTTTCTGGACTCCTTTTCCCACTCACTTAACCTATCGCTATCCCTTTGTGGACTCCTTTTCCCACTCACTTAACCTATCGATATCCCTTTCTGGACTCCTTTTCCCACTCACTTAACCTATCGATATCCCTTTCTGGACTCCTTTTCCCACTCACTTAACCTATCGATATCCCTTTCTGGACTCCTTTTCCCACTCACTTAACCTATCGATATCCCTTTCTGGACTCCTTTTCCCACTCACTTAACCTATCGCTATCCCTTTCTGGACTCCTTTTCCCACTCACTTAACCTATCGCTATCCCTTTGTGGACTCCTTTTCCCACTCACTTAACCTATCGATATCCCTTTCTGGACTCCTTTTCCCACTCACTTAACCTATCGATATCCCTTTGTGGACTCCTTTTCCCACTCACTTAACCTATCGATATCCCTTTGTGGACTCCTTTTCCCACTCACTTAACCTATCGATATCCCTTTCTGGACTCCTTTTCCCACTCACTTAACCTATCGCTATCCCTTTGTGGATTCCTTTTCCCACTCACTTAACCTATCGCTATCCCTTTGTGGATTCCTTTTCCCACTCACTTAACCTATCGCTATCCCTTTCTGGACTCCTTTTCCCACTCACTTAACCTATCGATATCCCTTTCTGGACTCCTTTTCCCACTCACTTAACCTATCGATATCCCTTTGTGGACTCCTTTTCCCACTCACTTAACCTATCGCTATCCCTTTCTGGACTCCTTTTCCCACTCACTTAACCTATCGCTATCCCTTTGTGGACTCCTTTTCCCACTCACTTAACCTATCGATATCCCTTTGTAGACTCCTTCTCCCACGCACTTAACCTATCGCTATCCCTTTGTCAACTTCTTTTCCCACTCACTTAACCTATCGCTGTCCCTTTCTGGATCTCCTTTTCCCACTCACTAAACCTATCGATATCCCTTTGTGGATTCCTTTTCCCACTCACTTAACCTATCGATATCCCTTTGTGGACTCCTTTTCCCACTCACTTAACCTATCGCTATCCCTTTCTGGACTCCTTTTCCCACTCACTTAACCTATCGCTATCCCTTTGTGGATTCCTTTTCCCACTCACTTAACCTATCGCTATCCCTTTGTGGATTCCTTTTCCCACTCACTTAACCTATCGCTATCCCTTTCTGGACTCCTTTTCCCACTCACTTAACCTATCGATATCCCTTTCTGGACTCCTTTTCCCACTCACTTAACCTATCGATATCCCTTTGTGGACTCCTTTTCCCACTCACTTAACCTATCGCTATCCCTTTCTGGACTCCTTTTCCCACTCACTTAACCTATCGCTATCCCTTTGTGGACTCCTTTTCCCACTCACTTAACCTATCGATATCCCTTTGTAGACTCCTTCTCCCACGCACTTAACCTATCGCTATCCCTTTGTCAACTTCTTTTCCCACTCACTTAACCTATCGCTGTCCCTTTCTGGATCTCCTTTTCCCACTCACTAAACCTATCGATATCCCTTTGTGGATTCCTTTTCCCACTCACTTAACCTATCGATATCCTTTTGTAGACTCCTTTTCCCACTCACTTAACCTATCGATATCCCTTTCTGGACTCCTTTTCCCACTCACTTAACCTATCGATATCCCTTTGTAGACTCCTTTTCCCACTCACTTAACCTATCGCTATCCCTTTGTGGACTCCTTTTCCCACTCACTTAACCTATCGATATCCCTTTGTGGACTCCTTTTCCCACTCACTTAACCTATCGATATCCCTTTCTGGACTCCTTTTCCCACTCTCTTAACCTATCGCTATCCCTTTGTGGACTCCTTTTCCCACTCACTTAACCTATCGCTATCCCTTTGTGGACTCCTTTTCCCACTCACTTAACCTATCGCTATCCCTTTGTGGACTCCTTTTCCCACTCACTTAACCTATCGATATCCCTTTGTGGACTCCTTTTCCCACTCACTTAACCTATCGATATCCCTTTCTGGACTCCTTTTCCCACTCTCTTAACCTATCGCTATCCCTTTGTGGACTCCTTTTCCCACTCACTTAACCTATCGCTATCCCTTTGTGGACTCCTTTTCCCACTCACTTAACCTATCGCTATCCCTTTGTGGACTCCTTTTCCCACTCACTTAACCTATCGCTATCCCTTTGTGGACTCCTTTTCCCACTCACTTAACCTATCGCTATACCTTTGTGGACTCCTTTTCCCACTCACTTAACCTATCGCTGTCCCTTTCTGGATTCCTTTTCCCACTCACTTAACCTATCGATATCCCTTTGTGGACTCCTTTTCCCACTCACTTAACCTATCGATATCCCTTTCTGGACTCCTTTTCCCACTCACTTAACCTATCGCTATCCCTTTCTGGACTCCTTTTCCCACTCACTTAACCTATCGATATCCCTTTCTGGACTCCTTTTCCCACTCACTTAACCTATCGCTATCCCTTTGTGGACTCCTTTTCCCACTCACTTAACCTATCGATATCCCTTTCTGGACTCCTTTTCCCACTCACTTAACCTATCGATATCCCTTTCTGGACTCCTTTTCCCACTCACTTAACCTATCGATATCCCTTTGTGGACTCCTTTTCCCACTCACTTAACCTATTGCTATCCCTTTGTGGACTCCTTTTCCCACTCACTTAACCTATCGCTATCCCTTTGTCAACTTCTTTTCCCACTCACTTAACCTATCGCTGTCCCTTTCTGGATTCCTTTTCCCACTCACTTAACCTATCGATATCCCTTTGTGGATTCCTTTTCCCACTCACTTAACCTATCGATATCCTTTTGTAGACTCCTTTTCCCACTCACTTAACCTATCGCTATCCCTTTCTGGACTCCGTTTCCCACTCACTTAACCTATCGCTATCCCTTTGTGGACTCCTTTTCCCACTCACTTAACCTATCGATATCCCTTTGTGGACTCCTTTTCCCACTCACTTAACCTATCGCTATCCCTTTGTCAACTTCTTTTCCCACTCACTTAACCTATCGCTGTCCCTTTCTGGATTCCTTTTCCCACTCACTTAACCTATCGATATCCCTTTGTGGATTCCTTTTCCCACTCACTTAACCTATCGATATCCTTTTGTAGACTCCTTTTCCCACTCACTTAACCTATCGATATCCCTTTCTGGACTCCTTTTCCCACTCACTTAACCTATCGATATCCCTTTCTGGATTCCTTTTCCCACTCACTTAACCTATCGATATCCCTTTGTGGACTCCTTTTCCCACTCACTTAACCTATCGATATCCCTTTCTGGACTCCTTTTCCCACTCACTTAACCTATCGATATCCCTTTCTGGACTCCTTTTCCCACTCACTTAACCTATCGATATCCCTTTCTGGACTCCTTTTCCCACTCACTTAACCTATCGCTGTCCCTTTCTGGATTCCTTTTCCCACTCACTTAACCTATCGATATCCCTTTGTGGACTCCTTTTCCCACTCACTTAACCTATCGCTGTCCCTTTCTGGATTCCTTTTCCCACTCACTTAACCTATCGATATCCCTTTGTGGATTCCTTTTCCCACTCACTTAACCTATCGATATCCTTTTGTAGACTCCTTTTCCCACTCACTTAACCTATCGATATCCCTTTGTGGACTCCTTTTCCCACTCACTTAACCTATCGATATCCCTTTGTAGACTCCTTTTCCCACTCACTTAACCTATCGCTATCCCTTTCTGGACTCCTTTTCCCACTCACTTAACCTATCGATATCCCTTTGTGGACTCCTTTTCCCACTCACTTAACCTATCGCTATCCCTTTCTGGACTCCTTTTCCCACTCACTTAACCTATCGATATCCCTTTGTGGACTCCTTTTCCCACTCACTTAACCTATCGATATCCCTTTCTGGACTCCTTTTCCCACTCACTTAACCTATCACTATCCCTTTCTGGACTCCTTTTCCCACTCACTTAACCTATCGCTATCCCTTTGTGGACTCCTTTTCCCACTCACTTAACCTATCGCTATCCCTTTCTGGACTCCTTTTCCCACTCACTTAACCTATCGCTATCCCTTTCTGGACTCCTTTTCCCACTCACTTAACCTATCGCTATCCCTTTCTGGACTCCTTTTCCCACTCACTTAACCTATCGATATCCCTTTCTGGACTCCTTTTCCCACTCACTTAACCTATCGCTATCCCTTTGTCAACTTCTTTTCCCACTCACTTAACCTATCGCTGTCCCTTTCTGGATTCCTTTTCCCACTCACTTAACCTATCGATATCCCTTTGTGGATTCCTTTTCCCACTCACTTAACCTATCGATATCCTTTTGTAGACTCCTTTTCCCACTCACTTAACCTATCGATATCCCTTTCTGGACTCCTTTTCCCACTCACTTAACCTATCGATATCCCTTTCTGGACTCCTTTTCCCACTCGCTTAAACTATCGATATCCCTTTCTGGACTCCTTTTCCCACTCACTTAACCTATCGCTATCCCTTTCTGGACTCCTTTTCCCACTCACTTAACCTATCGCTATCCCTTTCTGGACTCCTTTTCCCACTCACTTAACCTATCGATATCCTTTTGTGGACTCCTTTTCCCACTCACTTAACCTATCGATATCCCTTTCTGGACTCCTTTTCCCACTCACTTAACCTATCGATATCCCTTTCTGGACTCCTTTTCCCACTCACTTAACCTATCGATATCCCTTTGTGGACTCCTTTTCCCACTCACTTAACCTATCGATATCCCTTTCTGGACTCCTTTTCCCACTCACTTAACCTATCGCTATCCCTTTGTGGACTCCTTTTCCCACTCACTTAACCTATCGATATCCCTTTCTGGACTCCTTTTCCCACTCACTTAACCTATCGATATCCCTTTCTGGACTCCTTTTCCCACTCACTTAACCTATCACTATCCCTTTCTGGACTCCTTTTCCCACTCACTTAACCTATCGCTATCCCTTTGTGGACTCCTTTTCCCACTCACTTAACCTATCGCTATCCCTTTCTGGACTCCTTTTCCCACTCACTTAACCTATCGCTATCCCTTTCTGGACTCCTTTTCCCACTCACTTAACCTATCGCTATCCCTTTCTGGACTCCTTTTCCCACTCACTTAACCTATCGATATCCCTTTCTGGACTCCTTTTCCCACTCACTTAACCTATCGCTATCCCTTTGTCAACTTCTTTTCCCACTCACTTAACCTATCGCTGTCCCTTTCTGGATTCCTTTTCCCACTCACTTAACCTATCGATATCCCTTTGTGGATTCCTTTTCCCACTCACTTAACCTATCGATATCCTTTTGTAGACTCCTTTTCCCACTCACTTAACCTATCGATATCCCTTTCTGGACTCCTTTTCCCACTCACTTAACCTATCGATATCCCTTTCTGGACTCCTTTTCCCACTCGCTTAAACTATCGATATCCCTTTCTGGACTCCTTTTCCCACTCACTTAACCTATCGCTATCCCTTTCTGGACTCCTTTTCCCACTCACTTAACCTATCGCTATCCCTTTCTGGACTCCTTTTCCCACTCACTTAACCTATCGATATCCTTTTGTGGACTCCTTTTCCCACTCACTTAACCTATCGATATCCCTTTCTGGACTCCTTTTCCCACTCACTTAACCTATCGATATCCCTTTCTGGACTCCTTTTCCCACTCACTTAACCTATCGATATCCCTTTGTGGACTCCTTTTCCCACTCACTTAACCTATCGATATCCCTTTCTGGACTCCTTTTCCCACTCACTTAACCTATCGCTATCCCTTTGTGGACTCCTTTTCCCACTCACTTAACCTATCGATATCCCTTTGTGGACTCCTTTTCCCACTCACTTAACCTATCGCTATCCCTTTTTTGGACTCCTTTTCCCACTCACTTAACCTATCGATATCCCTTTCTGCACTCCTTTTCCCACTCACTTAACCTATCGCTATCCCTTTGTGGACTCCTTTTCCCACTCACTTAACCTATCGATATCCCTTTGTGGACTCCTTTTCCCACTCACTTAACCTATCGATATCCCTTTCTGGACTCCTTTTCCCACTCACTTAACCTATCGATATCCCTTTGTAGACTCCTTTTCCCACTCACTTAACCTATCGCTATCCCTTTCTGGACTCCTTTTCCCACTCACTTAACCTATCGCTATCCCTTTCTGGACTCCTTTTCCCACTCACTTAACCTATCGCTATCCCTTTGTGGACTCCTTTTCCCACTCACTTAACCTATCGATATCCCTTTCTGGACTCCTTTTCCCACTCACTTAACCTATCGATATCCCTTTGTGGACTCCTTTTCCCACTCACTTAACCTATCGCTATCCCTTTGTGGACTCCTTTTCCCACTCACTTAACCTATCGCTATCCCTTTGTGGACTCCTTTTCCCACTCACTTAACCTATCGATATCCCTTTGTGGACTCCTTTTCCCACTCACTTAACCTATCGATATCCCTTTGTGGACTCCTTTTCCCACTCACTTAACCTATCGATATCCCTTTCTGGACTCCTTTTCCCACTCACTTAACCTATCGCTATCCCTTTGTGGACTCCTTTTCCCACTCACTTAACCTATCGATATCCCTTTCGGGACTCCTTTTCCCACTCACTTAACCTATCGATATCCCTTTCTGGACTCCTTTTCCCACTCACTTAACCTATCGCTATCCCTTTCTGGACTCCTTTTCCCACTCACTTAACCTATCGCTATCCCTTTGTGGACTCCTTTTCCCACTCACTTAACCTATCGATATCCCTTTGTAGACTCCTTCTCCCACGCACTTAACCTATCGATATCCCTTTGTGGACTCCTTTTCCCACTCACTTAACCTATCGCTATCCCTTTCTGGACTCCTTTTCCCACTCACTTAACCTATCGCTATCCCTTTGTGGACTCCTTTTCCCACTCACTTAACCTATCGATATCCCTTTGTAGACTCCTTCTCCCACGCACTTAACCTATCGCTATCCCTTTGTCAACTTCTTTTCCCACTCACTTAACCTATCGCTGTCCCTTTCTGGATCTCCTTTTCCCACTCACTAAATCTATCGATATCCCTTTGTGGATTCCTTTTCCCACTCACTTAACCTATCGATATCCTTTTGTAGACTCCTTTTCCCACTCACTTAACCTATCGATATCCCTTTCTGGACTCCTTTTCCCACTCACTTAACCTATCGATATCCCTTTGTAGACTCCTTTTCCCACTCACTTAACCTATCGCTATCCCTTTCTGGACTCCTTTTCCCACTCACTTAACCTATCGATATCCCTTTGTGGACTCCTTTTCCCACTCACTTAACCTATCGCTATCCCTTTGTGGACTCCTTTTCCCACTCACTTAACCTATCGATATCCCTTTGTGGACTCCTTTTCCCACTCACTTAACCTATCGATATCCCTTTGTGGACTCCTTTTCCCACTCACTTAACCTATCGATATCCCTTTCTGGACTCCTTTTCCCACTCACTTAACCTATCGCTATCCCTTTCTGGACTCCTTTTCCCACTCACTTAACCTCTCGCTATCCCTTTGTGGACTCCTTTTCCCACTCACTTAACCTATCGCTATCCCTTTGTCAACTTCTTTTCCCACTCACTTAACCTATCGCTGTCCCTTTCTGGATTCCTTTTCCCACTCACTTAACCTATCGATATCCCTTTGTGGACTCCTTTTCCCACTCACTTAACCTATCGCTATCCCTTTGTGGACTCCTTTTCCCACTCACTTAACCTATCGATATCCCTTTCTGGACTCCTTTTCCCACTCACTTAACCTATCGATATCCCTTTGTGGACTCCTTTTCCCACTCACTTAACCTATCGCTATCCCTTTGTGGACTCCTTTTCCCACTCACTTAACCTATCGATATCCCTTTCTGGACTCCTTTTCCCACTCACTTAACCTATCGATATCCCTTTCTGGACTCCTTTTCCCACTCACTTAACCTATCGCTATCCCTTTGTGGACTCCTTTTCCCACTCACTTAACCTATCGATATCCCTTTCTGGACTCCTTTTCCCACTCACTTAACCTATCGATATCCCTTTGTGGACTCCTTTTCCCACTCACTTAACCTATCGCTATCCCTTTCTGGACTCCTTTTCCCACTCACTTAACCTATCGCTATCCCTTTGTGGACTCCTTTTCCCACTCACTTAACCTATCGATATCCCTTTGTAGACTCCTTCTCCCACGCACTTAACCTATCGCTATCCCTTTGTCAACTTCTTTTCCCACTCACTTAACCTATCGCTGTCCCTTTCTGGATCTCCTTTTCCCACTCACTAAATCTATCGATATCCCTTTGTGGATTCCTTTTCCCACTCACTTAACCTATCGATATCCTTTTGTAGACTCCTTTTCCCACTCACTTAACCTATCGATATCCCTTTCTGGACTCCTTTTCCCACTCACTTAACCTATCGATATCCCTTTGTAGACTCCTTTTCCCACTCACTTAACCTATCGCTATCCCTTTGTGGACTCCTTTTCCCACTCACTTAACCTATCGATATCCCTTTGTGGACTCCTTTTCCCACTCACTTAACCTATCGATATCCCTTTGTGGACTCCTTTTCCCACTCACTTAACCTATCGATATCCCTTTCTGGACTCCTTTTCCCACTCACTTAACCTATCGCTATCCCTTTCTGGACTCCTTTTCCCACTCACTTAACCTCTCGCTATCCCTTTGTGGACTCCTTTTCCCACTCACTTAACCTATCGCTATCCCTTTGTCAACTTCTTTTCCCACTCACTTAACCTATCGCTGTCCCTTTCTGGATTCCTTTTCCCACTCACTTAACCTATCGATATCCCTTTGTGGACTCCTTTTCCCACTCACTTAACCTATCGATATCCCTTTCTGGACTCCTTTTCCCACTCACTTAACCTATCGATATCCCTTTGTGGACTCCTTTTCCCACTCACTTAACCTATCGCTATCCCTTTGTGGACTCCTTTTCCCCCTCACTTAACCTATCGATATCCCTTTCTGGACTCCTTTTCCCACTCACTTAACCTATCGATATCCCTTTCTGGACTCCTTTTCCCACTCACTTAACCTATCGATATCCCTTTGTGGACTCCTTTTCCCACTCACTTAACCTATTGCTATCCCTTTGTGGACTCCTTTTCCCACTCACTTAACCTATCGCTATCCCTTTGTCAACTTCTTTTCCCACTCACTTAACCTATCGCTGTCCCTTTCTGGATTCCTTTTCCCACTCACTTAACCTATCGATATCCCTTTGTGGATTCCTTTTCCCACTCACTTAACCTATCGATATCCTTTTGTAGACTCCTTTTCCCACTCACTTAACCTATCGATATCCCTTTCTGGACTCCTTTTCCCACTCACTTAACCTATCGCTATCCCTTTCTGGACTCCTTTTCCCACTCACTTAACCTATCGCTGTCCCTTTCTGGATTCCTTTTCCCACTCACTTAACCTATCGATATCCCTTTGTGGATTCCTTTTCCCACTCACTTAACCTATCGATATCCTTTTGTAGACTCCTTTTCCCACTCACTTAACCTATCGATATCCCTTTCTGGACTCCTTTTCCCACTCACTTAACCTATCGATATCCCTTTGTAGACTCCTTTTCCCACTCACTTAACCTATCGCTATCCCTTTCTGGACTCCTTTTCCCACTCACTTAACCTATCGATATCCCTTTGTGGACTCCTTTTCCCACTCACTTAACCTATCGCTATCCCTTTCTGGACTCCTTTTCCCACTCACTTAACCTATCGATATCCCTTTGTGGACTCCTTTTCCCACTCACTTAACCTATCGCTATCCCTTTCTGGACTCCTTTTCCCACTCACTTAACCTATCGATATCCCTTTGTGGACTCCTTTTCCCACTCACTTAACCTATCGATATCCCTTTCTGGACTCCTTTTCCCACTCACTTAACCTATCGATATCCCTTTCTGGACTCCTTTTCCCACTCACTTAACCTATCGATATCCCTTTGTAGACTCCTTTTCCCACTCACTTAACCTATCGCTATCCCTTTCTGGACTCCTTTTCCCACTCACTTAACCTATCGCTATCCCTTTCTGGACTCCTTTTCCCACTCACTTAACCTATCGATATCCCTTTGTGGACTCCTTTTCCCACTCACTTAACCTATCGATATCCCTTTCTGGATTCCTTTTCACACTCACTTAACCTATCGATATCCCTTTCTGGACTCCTTTTCCCACTCACTTAACCTATCGCTATCCCTTTCTGGACTCCTTTTCCCACTCACTTAACCTATCGCTATCCCTTTCTGGACTCCTTTTCCCACTCACTTAACCTATCGCTATCCCTTTGTGGACTCCTTTTCCCACTCACTTAACCTATCGATATCCCTTTCTGGATTCCTTTTCCCACTCACTTAACCTATCGATATCCCTTTGTGGATTCCTTTTCCCACTCACTTAACCTATCGATATCCCTTTGTAGACTCCTTTTCCCACTCACTTAACCTATCGCTATCCCTTTGTCAACTTCTTTTCCCACTCACTTAACCTATCGCTGTCCCTTTCTGGATTCCTTTTCCCACTCACTTAACCTATCGATATCCCTTTGTGGATTCCTTTTCCCACTCACTTAACCTATCGATATCCCTTTGTAGACTCCTTTTCCCACTCACTTAACCTATCGCTATCCCTTTCTGGACTCCTTTTCCCACTCACTTAACCTATCGATATCCCTTTGTGGACTCCTTTTCCCACTCACTTAACCTATCGCTATCCCTTTGTGGACTCCTTTTCCCACTCACTTAACCTATCGCTGTCCCTTTCTGGATTCCTTTTCCCACTCACTTAACCTATCGATATCCCTTTGTGGATTCCTTTTCCCACTCACTTAACCTATCGATATCCCTTTGTAGACTCCTTTTCCCACTCACTTAACCTATCGCTATCCCTTTCTGGACTCCTTTTCCCACTCACTTAACCTATCGATATCCCTTTCTGGACTCCTTTTCCCACTCACTTAACCTATCGCTATCCCTTTGTGGACTCCTTTTCCCACTCACTTAACCTATCGATATCCCTTTCTGGACTCCTTTTCCCACTCACTTAACCTATCGATATCCCTTTGTGGACTCCTTTTCCCACTCACTTAACCTATCGATATCCCTTTCTGGACTCCTTTTCCCACTCACTTAACCTATCGCTATCCCTTTCTGGACTCCTTTTCCCACTCACTTAACCTATCGCTATCCCTTTGTAGACTCCTTTTCCCACTCACTTAACCTATCGCTATCCCATTCTGGACTCCTTTTCCCACTCACTTAACCTATCGCTATCCCTTTCTGGACTCCTTTTCCCACTCACTTAACCTATCGATATCCCTTTCTGGACTCCTTTTCCCACTCACTTAACCTATCGCTATCCCTTTGTGGACTCCTTTTCCCACTCACTTAACCTATCGATATCCCTTTGTAGACTCCTTCTCCCACGCACTTAACCTATCGCTATCCCTTTGTCAACTTCTTTTCCCACTCACTTAACCTATCGCTGTCCCTTTCTGGATCTCCTTTTCCCACTCACTAAACCTATCGATATCCCTTTGTGGATTCCTTTTCCCACTCACTTAACCTATCGATATCCCTTTGTGGACTCCTTTTCCCACTCACTTAACCTATCGATATCCCTTTGTGGACTCCTTTTCCCACTCACTTAACCTATCGCTATCCCTTTGTGGACTCCTTTTCCCACTCACTTAACCTATCGCTATCCCTTTGTGGACTCCTTTTCCCACTCACTTAACCTATCGCTATCCCTTTGTCAACTTCTTTTCCCACTCACTTAACCTATCGCTGTCCCTTTCTGGATTCCTTTTCCCACTCACTTAACCTATCGATATCCCTTTGTGGACTCCTTTTCCCACTCACTTAACCTATCGATATCCCTTTCTGGACTCCTTTTCCCACTCACTTAACCTATCGCTATCCCTTTCTGGACTCCTTTTCCCACTCACTTAACCTATCGATATCCCTTTCTGGACTCCTTTTCCCACTCACTTAACCTATCGATATCCCTTTCTGGACTCCTTTTCCCACTCACTTAACCTATCGATATCCCTTTGTGGACTCCTTTTCCCACTCACTTAACCTATCGATATCCCTTTCTGGACTCCTTTTCCCACTCACTTAACCTATCGATATCCCTTTCTGGACTCCTTTTCCCACTCACTTAACCTATCGCTATCCCTTTGTCGACTCCTTTTCCCACTCACTTAACCTATCGATATCCCTTTCTGGACTCCTTTTCCCACTCACTTAACCTATCGCTATCCCTTTCTGGACTCCTTTTCCCACTCACTTAACCTATCGATATCCCTTTCTGGATTCCTTTTCCCACTCACTTAACCTATCGATATCCCTTTGTGGATTCCTTTTCCCACTCACTTAACCTATCGATATCCCTTTCTGGACTCCTTTTCCCACTCACTTAACCTATCGATATCCTTTTGTAGACTCCTTTTCCCACTCACTTAACCTATCGCTATCCCTTTCTGGACTCCTTTTCCCACTCACTTAACCTATCGCTATCCCTTTGTGGACTCCTTTTCCCACTCACTTAACCTATCGCTATCCCTTTCTGGACTCCTTTTCCCACTCACTTAACCTATCGCTGTCCCTTTCTGGATTCCTTTTCCCACTCACTTAACCTATCGATATCCCTTTGTGGATTCCTTTTCCCACTCACTTAACCTATCGCTATCCCTTTGTGGACTCCTTTTCCCACTCACTTAACCTATCGCTATCCCTTTGTGGACTCCTTTTCCCACTCACTTAACCTATCGATATCCCTTTGTGGACTCCTTTTCCCACTCACTTAACCTATCGATATCCCTTTGTGGACTCCTTTTCCCACTCACTTAACCTATCGATATCCCTTTGTGGACTCCTTTTCCCACTCACTTAACCTATCGATATCCTTTTGTAGACTCCTTTTCCCACTCACTTAACCTATCGATATCCCTTTCTGGACTCCTTTTCCCACTCACTTAACCTATCGATATCCCTTTGTAGACTCCTTTTCCCACTCACTTAACCTATCGATATCCCTTTCTGGACTCCTTTTCCCACTCACTTAACCTATCGATATCCCTTTCTGGACTCCTTTTCCCACTCACTTAACCTATCGCTATCCCTTTCTGGACTCCTTTTCCCACTCACTTAACCTATCGATATCCCTTTGTGGACTCCTTTTCCCACTCACTTAACCTATCGATATCCCTTTCTGGACTCCTTTTCCCACTCACTTAACCTATCACTATCCCTTTCTGGACTCCTTTTCCCACTCACTTAACCTATCGCTATCCCTTTGTGGACTCCTTTTCCCACTCACTTAACCTATCGCTATCCCTTTCTGGACTCCTTTTCCCACTCACTTAACCTATCACTATCCCTTTCTGGACTCCTTTTCCCACTCACTTAACCTATCGCTATCCCTTTGTGGACTCCTTTTCCCACTCACTTAACCTATCGCTATCCCTTTCTGGACTCCTTTTCCCACTCACTTAACCTATCGCTATCCCTTTCTGGACTCCTTTTCCCACTCACTTAACCTATCGATATCCCTTTGTGGATTCCTTTTCCCACTCACTTAACCTATCGATATCCTTTTGTAGACTCCTTTTCCCACTCACTTAACCTATCGATATCCCTTTCTGGACTCCTTTTCCCACTCACTTAACCTATCGCTATCCCTTTCTGGACTCCTTTTCCCACTCACTTAACCTATCGCTGTCCCTTTCTGGATTCCTTTTCCCACTCACTTAACCTATCGATATCCCTTTGTGGATTCCTTTTCCCACTCACTTAACCTATCGATATCCTTTTGTAGACTCCTTTTCCCACTCACTTAACCTATCGATATCCCTTTCTGGACTCCTTTTCCCACTCACTTAACCTATCGATATCCCTTTGTAGACTCCTTTTCCCACTCACTTAACCTATCGCTATCCCTTTCTGGACTCCTTTTCCCACTCACTTAACCTATCGATATCCCTTTGTGGACTCCTTTTCCCACTCACTTAACCTATCGCTATCCCTTTCTGGACTCCTTTTCCCACTCACTTAACCTATCGATATCCCTTTGTGGACTCCTTTTCCCACTCACTTAACCTATCGCTATCCCTTTCTGGACTCCTTTTCCCACTCACTTAACCTATCGATATCCCTTTGTGGACTCCTTTTCCCACTCACTTAACCTATCGATATCCCTTTCTGGACTCCTTTTCCCACTCACTTAACCTATCGATATCCCTTTCTGGACTCCTTTTCCCACTCACTTAACCTATCGATATCCCTTTGTAGACTCCTTTTCCCACTCACTTAACCTATCGCTATCCCTTTCTGGACTCCTTTTCCCACTCACTTAACCTATCGCTATCCCTTTCTGGACTCCTTTTCCCACTCACTTAACCTATCGATATCCCTTTGTGGACTCCTTTTCCCACTCACTTAACCTATCGCTATCCCTTTGTGGACTCCTTTTCCCACTCACTTAACCTATCGCTATCCCTTTCTGGACTCCTTTTCCCACTCACTTAACCTATCGCTATCCCTTTCTGGACTCCTTTTCCCACTCACTTAACCTATCGCTATCCCTTTGTGGACTCCTTTTCCCACTCACTTAACCTATCGATATCCCTTTCTGGATTCCTTTTCCCACTCACTTAACCTATCGATATCCCTTTGTGGATTCCTTTTCCCACTCACTTAACCTATCGATATCCCTTTGTAGACTCCTTTTCCCACTCACTTAACCTATCGCTATCCCTTTGTCAACTTCTTTTCCCACTCACTTAACCTATCGCTGTCCCTTTCTGGATTCCTTTTCCCACTCACTTAACCTATCGATATCCCTTTGTGGATTCCTTTTCCCACTCACTTAACCTATCGATATCCCTTTGTAGACTCCTTTTCCCACTCACTTAACCTATCGCTATCCCTTTCTGGACTCCTTTTCCCACTCACTTAACCTATCGATATCCCTTTGTGGACTCCTTTTCCCACTCACTTAACCTATCGCTATCCCTTTGTGGACTCCTTTTCCCACTCACTTAACCTATCGCTGTCCCTTTCTGGATTCCTTTTCCCACTCACTTAACCTATCGATATCCCTTTGTGGATTCCTTTTCCCACTCACTTAACCTATCGATATCCCTTTGTAGACTCCTTTTCCCACTCACTTAACCTATCGCTATCCCTTTCTGGACTCCTTTTCCCACTCACTTAACCTATCGATATCCCTTTCTGGACTCCTTTTCCCACTCACTTAACCTATCGCTATCCCTTTGTGGACTCCTTTTCCCACTCACTTAACCTATCGATATCCCTTTCTGGACTCCTTTTCCCACTCACTTAACCTATCGATATCCCTTTGTGGACTCCTTTTCCCACTCACTTAACCTATCGATATCCCTTTCTGGACTCCTTTTCCCACTCACTTAACCTATCGCTATCCCTTTCTGGACTCCTTTTCCCACTCACTTAACCTATCGCTATCCCTTTGTAGACTCCTTTTCCCACTCACTTAACCTATCGCTATCCCATTCTGGACTCCTTTTCCCACTCACTTAACCTATCGCTATCCCTTTCTGGACTCCTTTTCCCACTCACTTAACCTATCGATATCCCTTTCTGGACTCCTTTTCCCACTCACTTAACCTATCGCTATCCCTTTGTGGACTCCTTTTCCCACTCACTTAACCTATCGATATCCCTTTGTAGACTCCTTCTCCCACGCACTTAACCTATCGCTATCCCTTTGTCAACTTCTTTTCCCACTCACTTAACCTATCGCTGTCCCTTTCTGGATCTCCTTTTCCCACTCACTAAACCTATCGATATCCCTTTGTGGATTCCTTTTCCCACTCACTTAACCTATCGCTATCCCTTTGTGGACTCCTTTTCCCACTCACTTAACCTATCGCTATCCCTTTGTGGACTCCTTTTCCCACTCACTTAACCTATCGCTATCCCTTTGTGGACTCCTTTTCCCACTCACTTAACCTATCGCTATCCCTTTGTCAACTTCTTTTCCCACTCACTTAACCTATCGCTGTCCCTTTCTGGATTCCTTTTCCCACTCACTTAACCTATCGATATCCCTTTGTGGACTCCTTTTCCCACTCACTTAACCTATCGATATCCCTTTCTGGACTCCTTTTCCCACTCACTTAACCTATCGATATCCCTTTCTGGACTCCTTTTCCCACTCACTTAACCTATCGATATCCCTTTGTGGACTCCTTTTCCCACTCACTTAACCTATCGATATCCCTTTCTGGACTCCTTTTCCCACTCACTTAACCTATCGATATCCCTTTCTGGACTCCTTTTCCCACTCACTTAACCTATCGCTATCCCTTTGTCGACTCCTTTTCCCACTCACTTAACCTATCGATATCCCTTTCTGGACTCCTTTTCCCACTCACTTAACCTATCGATATCCCTTTCTGGATTCCTTTTCCCACTCACTTAACCTATCGATATCCCTTTGTGGATTCCTTTTCCCACTCACTTAACCTATCGATATCCCTTTCTGGACTCCTTTTCCCACTCACTTAACCTATCGATATCCTTTTGTAGACTCCTTTTCCCACTCACTTAACCTATCGCTATCCCTTTCTGGACTCCTTTTCCCACTCACTTAACCTATCGCTATCCCTTTGTGGACTCCTTTTCCCACTCACTTAACCTATCGCTATCCCTTTCTGGACTCCTTTTCCCACTCACTTAACCTATCGCTGTCCCTTTCTGGATTCCTTTTCCCACTCACTTAACCTATCGATATCCCTTTGTGGATTCCTTTTCCCACTCACTTAACCTATCGATATCCTTTTGTAGACTCCTTTTCCCACTCACTTAACCTATCGATATCCCTTTCTGGACTCCTTTTCCCACTCACTTAACCTATCGATATCCCTTTGTAGACTCCTTTTCCCACTCACTTAACCTATCGATATCCCTTTCTGGACTCCTTTTCCCACTCACTTAACCTATCGATATCCCTTTGTGGACTCCTTTTCCCACTCACTTAACCTATCGCTATCCCTTTCTGGACTCCTTTTCCCACTCACTTAACCTATCGATATCCCTTTGTGGACTCCTTTTCCCACTCACTTAACCTATCGATATCCCTTTCTGGACTCCTTTTCCCACTCACTTAACCTATCACTATCCCTTTCTGGACTCCTTTTCCCACTCACTTAACCTATCGCTATCCCTTTGTGGACTCCTTTTCCCACTCACTTAACCTATCGCTATCCCTTTCTGGACTCCTTTTCCCACTCACTTAACCTATCACTATCCCTTTCTGGACTCCTTTTCCCACTCACTTAACCTATCGCTATCCCTTTGTGGACTCCTTTTCCCACTCACTTAACCTATCGCTATCCCTTTCTGGACTCCTTTTCCCACTCACTTAACCTATCGCTATCCCTTTCTGGACTCCTTTTCCCACTCACTTAACCTATCGCTATCCCTTTTTTGGACTCCTTTTCCCACTCACTTAACCTATCGATATCCCTTTCTGGACTCCTTTTCCCACTCACTTAACCTATCGATATCCCTTTCTGGACTCCTTTTCCCACTCACTTAACCTATCGATATCCCTTTCTGGACTCCTTTTCCCACACACTTAACCTATCGCTATCCCTTTGTGGACTCCTTTTCCCACTCACTTAACCTATCGATATCCCTTTCTGGACTCCTTTTCCCACTCACTTAACCTATCGCTATCCCTTTGTGGACTCCTTTTCCCACTCACTTAACCTATCGATATCCTTTTGTAGACTCCTTTTCCCACTCACTTAACCTATCGATATCCCTTTCTGGACTCCTTTTCCCACTCACTTAACCTATCGATATCCCTTTCTGGACTCCTTTTCCCACTCACTTAACCTATCGCTATCCCTTTGTGGACTCCTTTTCCCACTCACTTAACCTATCGCTATCCCTTTCTGGACTCCTTTTCCCACTCACTTAACCTATCGATATCCCTTTGTGGACTCCTTTTCCCACTCACTTAACCTATCGATATCCCTTTGTGGACTCCTTTTCCCACTCACTTAACCTATCGATATCCCTTTGTGGACTCGTTTTCCCACTCACTTAACCTATCGCTATACCTTTGTGGACTCCTTTTCCCACTCACTTAACCTATCGCTATCCCTTTCTGGACTCCTTTTCCCACTCACTTAACCTATCGATATCCCTTTGTGGACTCCTTTTCCCACTCACTTAACCTATCGATATCCTTTTGTGGACTCTTTTTCCCACTCACTTAACCTATGTATACCTCTTATATTAACCTATGTGCACTCCTTATATTACTCTTATACTCTCACCTATTTTGGTGTCATCAGCAAGTACAGCAACCATGTCTGCTGTGCCTCCATCCAAGACATTAGTATAAAGGGGGAAAATTTGAGAACCCAAAACTGTTTCCTTTGGCACACCACTCAGATCATGTTGTCAACCAGCAACTCTTCAATCCAACGCAATATATCACTCCATACACCATGGTGGATTACGATGTAGAATTGTTATTTTTCTGAGCAAACATGAGGAAATCTGCAGATGCTGGAAATTCAATCCTGTCCTGACAAAGGGTCTCGGCCCGAAACGTTGACAGTGCTTCTCCTTATAGATGCTGCCTGGCCTGCTGTGTTCCACCAGCATTTTGTGTGTTTTGTTATTTTTCTTGTAGTTTAACCTTCTAATGTTTAATTGTTTTTATATAATCACCTATATAAATGTAATTGATTAGTGAATTTTCTAGTAATTATTGGAGAGTTGCTTCTGTATGTCTCTGGAAATGTCTTAATTTTCAGTAGCAGGTGTCATGCCACTTGAATGGGTCTATTATATAGGTTAATTGTTATCAATGGAATTGTTGCAGTCACAAGCCCGAGTCTTATGTGACCATGATTGCTGCTTCCTTTGCCTTTTCATTCTTCTCTCAATTCCTTTTCCTTGTTCATTTTCCATTGTTGTACCACTTAGTAATATGATTGCAGGCAATAAGCTTTATAGTTCATTCTTGACTTCCAAAGAACCTCTAGATCACATAAGTATCAGAATTCAACAACCATATACCAGGTGTGTTTATTTGCACAATGATTTTTTAGTGTGCCAACTTATCAAGTGCCTTCTGGAGATTTAGGTATTGTACATCCACTGGTTCATCCTCATCCACAACATATTACCTCTTCAAAGAACTACAATAAATTGTTCAATCATTATACCCCTTTCACAAAACCATGTTGGCTCTGTCTGACTGCCTTGAATTCTTCTAAGTACCTTGCTCAATTATAGCCTCTAACTTGACGATCTATTCAAAAAGGGAAGGGGAATGATTAATACGACTGGACTGCCTTTCTGCTGGTGGGAGTTTCTGAGTGGAACATGCCAGATTTTGCCAGGATAGATCAGAATCAGAATTAGGTTTATTATCACTGATATACAGTATATCATGAAATTTGTTTTGTGGCAGCAGTACAGTACAATACAACACATAAAAAATAATGTAACTTACAATTAAAAAATAAATAAATAGTGCACAAACAGGAATAATGAGGACCATTCAGAAATCTGAAGCAGGGGGAAGAAACTCTTCCTAAAATGTTGAGTGTGGGTCTTTAGGCGTGGGTCTTACTCCCTGATGGCTGTAATGAGAAGAGGGCATGTCCTGGGTGGAGAGGGTCATAATAGAAACATAGAAAACCTACAGCACAATACAGACCTTTCAGCCCACAAAGCTGTGCTGAACATGTCCTTACCTTAGAAACTACCTAGGGTTACCCATAGCCCTCTATTTTTCTGAGCTCCATGCACCTATCAAGGAGTCTCTTAAAAGACCCTATTGTATCCACCTCCATAATGATGGATGTTGCCTTCTTGAGATACTACCTTTTGGAAATGTCCTTGATGGTGGGGAGGTTGAGCTGGCAAACCTCCACAGCCTCATCAGAAGCACTTGTGATGGAGCCTGATACACTTCTGAAAGATTGTGAAAATGCGGGCTACGGGGATCGTTCATAGGAGATGAAACCTGTGACAGTTCACCCATGATCATATTGAATGGTAGGACAGTCTTTAAGGGCTTGTTGACCTACTCCTGCTCCTATTTCTTGTGTTTTTGTGTAACTGTATTGTGTAATTTACTCAAGAGAAAAAAAAGAGCGTTAGCCTAATTAAGATCCTATATCAAGCTGTACACCATACTGTGACAATGGACAATAAGAGCTCAGTGACTGGTTTTATGTGATATCTAGTGGCAAACAAAGTTGCACTTACATTTTACTATACATTTTAGCATGGTGATTCATTTGTGATGGGACTTGCACCCAGCATCAAATCAAGAATGAATGGACCACCAATGAACTAGAGGGCTTATAAATACATCAATGTCTTTGATTACTAAAATCCCGGACCTTCTTGGTGAATAACACTGTGAGGCTACCTCTGCCACGTTAGTTCAAAGAGAGGAGGTATTAGCATTTTCTCAAGGACAAATACAAACTGGGCATGAATGTCTGCGACGCCCAATGCCCACATCCTGGACTTAAAGAAGATGTTCCAAGTGACATTCAGTTTATTAATAGAGTCATAGAGCTACAGCACAGAAGGAGGCCATTCGGCCTATCTAGTGCTTGCCAAACTGTTATTCTGCTAATCCTATCGTGGGTAGCTGAGCCCTCCATACCCCTCCCATCCATGTACTTATCCACATTTCTCTCAAACGTTGCAACTGAACCTGTATACACTGCTTCTGCTGGCAGCTCGTTAATGCTTGAACCACCCTCTGGGTGAAGATCTCCCTCGGGTTCCCCTAAAATATTTCACCTTTCACCATGGATGTATGACTTTAGTTCTAGTCTCACCCAACCTGAGGGGAAAAAGCTTGCATATATCTGACCCCTCATAATTTTATATATCTCTATAAGATCTCTCCTCATTCTCCTATGCTCCAGAGAATGAAGTCCTAACCTATTCAGCATTTCCCCTTAACCTGGGTCCTCAAGTGCTGGCAACATCCTTGTAAATTGTTCTGCATATTTTCTAACTTATTAGTATTTTTCCCATAGTTAAGTGAACAGAACTGCACAAAATACTTAAAAAGTTGGCCTCACCAACATCTTATACAATTTCAATACAATGTCCCAACTTCTGTAAAATATAAATATACGCGGTTATACAAATATAAAAGAAAATGAAATTTCCTCCAGGCATAAGCCAGAGAGTTTGGGTTCTATACAAAATGTCTAAAATTGTAGGCCATTATAATTAGTTTTGATGCTGGACATAAAGGTGCAGGCGAGGGGTAACGCCCAGCCACAAATCAGTGTTAGAGCATCACAACAATAACTAAGAGAGGCTGTATACCACCTTGGGTTTGTTCCACTCCATACAATATGATTACAGCTGATCCCTTGCCTCTAAATTTTTCCAACTGATCCCTTGTATCATTTAAGGATCTAAAAATCTATTCAGCTCAGCATTGAATCTGCTCAGTAATGAATTGACAGTCCTCCAAATAAGAAGGGTAAGTGCTCAGCAGATTAAACAAAACTGTGGGGAGAATAACAGTTAAGGTTTCAATAACCAGACGACAGAATTCTGTTTGTGCAGTGTGCATGTTCATTTCAGAGAAGTTAATGTAGATAGTCAGACACTATCCTCCATCGGAATATCAAAGGTAATTGCAGAGCAGAGGCTGGATGTTGTTGACCTTCATGTTTTAATATGGGCTGGGAATGTGGAGATCCAACAAGCACTTAGAGTCAGGCGCAGACTGTGGATGCAGACCCTTTGGCCCAATTCATCCATGACAATCAATTTGCCTGCCTGAACTAGTAACCACTTGCCCACATTTGGCCTATATCCCTCCAATCATTTGTATCCATGTACCTTTCTAAATGTCTTTTAAGCATTGTAATTGTACCTCTTCTACTACTCCCACTGGCATCTTGTTCCATTTACCTACCACCCTCCCATTTTACATCTATGCCCTCTGGATTTAGCCTGGAAACAGTGATCATCCATCTTTCTGATCACAACCATGATTTTATATACTCCTGTACAATCACCTCAACCTCCTACTTTCCAGGGGAGAAAAAGCCCTAGCCTATCGAGTCACTTCTTATATCTCATCTTTATCACAACCATTTCAGCTTTGTGGCCCAGACTGCACACATTATATAACACCATAAGACCTAAAACATTGGAATAGAATTAGACCATTAATCCAACAAGTCTATTCTGCTATTCCATCATGGCTGATTTATTATCTCTGTCAACCTTATTCTCCTGCCTTCTTACTAATCAAGAACCTATCAACCACTGCTTTAAGTATACCCAAATACTTGGCTCCACAGCCATCTGTGGCAACAATTCCACAGGTTCACCACCCTCATGCTAAAGAAATTCCTCCTTATCTCGGTACTAAATGAAGTCCTAACTCCAAGTGTGACCTCACAAATGTCTTGTACAGTTGCAACATGAGATCTCAGCTCCTGTGGTCAATGCCTGGACTGATGAGGACAAGCATGCCATCCACATTTAGCTTGACAGTGTCCAGTGTAGCACAGATGTCTTTGAGCTACATTGGCATATCCTGAGGACGTTTGATACAGGGATCCCTAAGCAAATTACCCCAGCATATCAACACAAAACAATGGCAAAGTTCAAAAATCAAATAGAACTACTGATACTAAAAATCTGAAATAAAATTAGAAAATGCAAGGAACATTCGAGATCAGGATCAGGATTATTATCACTGAGAGACATCATAAGAAGTGTTGTTCTGTTGCAGCAGCGCAGAGCAATACATGAAAAATACAAGATCACAAGACAAAGGAACAGAAGTAGGCCATTCGGCCCATCGAGTCTGCGCCACCGCTCCACCAGGAGCTAAACTATTCTCCCATCTAGTTCCAATTTCCGGCTTTTCCTCCATATTCTTTGATACACTGACTAATTAGATACCTATCAATCTCCTCCTTAAGCACTCTCGATGATCGGGCCTCCACAGCTGCATGTGGCAATAAATTCCTTAAAACCACGACCCTCTGGCTAAAAAAATTTCTCCTCATCTCTGTTTTAAATAGGTACCCTCTATTTCTAAGACTGTGGCCTCTTGTCCTGGATTCACCCACCAAGGGAAACAGCCTTTCCACATTTACTCTGTCCAACCCTTTCAACGTTCAAAATGTTTCTATGAGATCCCCTCTCATTCTTCTATACTCTAATGAATACAGTCCAAGAGCCGACAAACGCTCCTCATGTTAGCCCCTGCATTCCAGGAGTCATCCTCATAAATCTTCTCTGACGACTCTCCAACATCAGTGCATCCCTTCTAAGATAGGGGGCCCAAAACTGCACACGGTATTCCAAATGAGGTCTCACCAGCTGCAATAAGAAAGAAAATAAATAAATAGTGCAAAAGAGGGTGAGTGAGGTAATGTTCATGGACTGTTCAGAGATTTGATAAGGGGGAGGAACCTGTTCCTAAGTGGGCGCTCGGGTATGCTGGAGACACAGAGGCTTCCCGACTGCTCTCCTGGCAATCTGCTTCCCAAATGTCAGCTCTGTTACAGAATAAGATGGACAAGTTACTGCTGCTCATCGGGACTATACGCCTGTATTTCTGCCTTTTGTTTTGTTGAAACGTGGCTCAACCCAGACATACCAGACTACTTTGTTCAAATGCCAGGATACCAGCTATTTAGAGTGGATTGTAATAGCACACTAAGCAGCAAGTCACATGGTGGTGCTTTCTGCATGTGTATAAATAACAGATGGTGCAGGGATGTGTCCGTCATTCTTTCTGTTTCCTCTGCTGACTTAAGGCTCTTTTCATTCATTGGAAACCATGAATTTCACTCTGTTATCCTGGCCGGTATTTACACTGCCTCTCAAACAAATGCTCCATCTACACAATGGCTATTAGCTGATAACATTTATGATTTGGAAAATAAATTTCCTTATACTATCATTTTTGTAATGGGGGATTCTAACTATTGTAACATGAAGCATGATCTGCTCAGATGATTAGTTGCCACACATGAGGACAAATCTTTGGGCCACTGATATACCAACGTTAAAGAGGCACTCTATCATTTTCCCCGGGTACCCGCAGCAACACTGACCATGCCATGATTATGCTTGTTCCTCGCTATAAACAAAACAGGAACAGTCTAAACCAACCACGACCATCAGATGCAATGGGCTGCTGAGGCTTTTGGAAGGCTGAGAGACTGCTGAGGTTCCACAGATTGGAAGGTCATAGAAGGTTGGTGTAGCAGTATAGATGAATATGCTGACACTGTAACATCCTACGTATCCTTGTGTGAAGATGTCTTCCTGAAAAGATCACTGTGAGGTATAACAATGACAAGCCATGGTTCACCAAGGAGTTGAGGACTCTCAGATCTGCAAAGGATCATGCCTACAGGTCTGAAAACAGAGAGGAATAAAACTCTGCAAGAATGCTAGAATGAGACTTCAATAGCAATAGCCAGGCAGTCTGGAGTTCCCTACAAAGTCTTACCAACTTCGAGTCCTCCCATGTCTTCCCCCTCCCCTTCCTTCGTCAATCAGCCAGCTTGATCAGCATCTCTCTCTTCTCACTTCCTCTGAACCTGATACGCTGAGCCCTACCCCCTCCTTTCAAAACCACTCCAATGTCACTATCCCCCATTCACACCAGACCTCTCCCCCCTCTTGTCCCTTCCCTCCTTCCCACCATTTATGTTCTGTGAAACATGAAGATGTTCACAAACTATTTGGAAAAAAGAACATTTGAAAAGTTGCTGGCCCTGATGATATTTCACCTGGTACTCCAAGGCACTGTGTGGCTCAGCTAGCGCCTGTCTTCACTGAGATATTGAACACCTCTTTGCAATTATACAGGGTTCTGGGCTGCTTTAAAGTCGCTACAATCATTCCACTTCCCAATAAAGACGAGATCACTGGACTTAATGATTATAAGCCAGTCGCTCTGACTTCAGTAGCTATGAAAACCTTTGAAAGTCCAATGTTGGCCGACCTGAAATCCATTATTGATCCTCTTCTTGACCCGTTACAGTTTGCTTGTAGCATAAGTTGCTCAGTTGAGGATACAATTAACTTGTGCCTTCCTTACATTCTTCAACATTTGGACTCCCCCAACACCTATGTGAGGATCTTGCTTGTGGATTTTGTTTCAGAGTTGCTCCACAGCAAGCTAATCCAGCTAGCTGCACCCTACAGCATCTGTCAATGGATTATGAACTTTCTGATAGGAAGGAAGCAGGATGTAAGGCTGGGCTCCTACTTGTCTATAAGCACAGGCTCTCCTTGGGCTGTGTTCTTTCATGCCTCCTGTTCTCACTTTATACAAAGACTGCTCCTCCACAGACAAATCCATTAAAATCCTAAGGTTTGCCGATGACATGACTGTAGTTGGTCTCATCTCTAGTGAAGATGTGACGCGATATCAAAAAGAGGTAGACGGCTTTGCAGCATGGGGCATTCATAACAACTTGGAACTTAATGCTATTAAGACAGGTAGAAATGAGGATTAACTGAACTCAAAATTAATGGTCAGACTGTGTCTGTGGTCGAGTCATTCAGTTTCCTGGGGACCACCATTACCAATATATTGAAGTGGACAAAACATTATGTTCATCACTAGGAAAGCCCGACAGAGACTGTTCTTCCTACACCAGCTTTAGAAACTTAACATCTGAGGGCATATTCTGATTAATTTTTACTCAGCCATCACCAAAAGTGTTGTAACCACCTCCGTCACCACTTGTTGGTAGCTGACAGCCAAAGATCTTCTCTGCTGAGTGGACCATTTGGTTTCCCGCTGCTTCCTCCCTTTCCAAGACCAGGTTGCACTGAATGGTCCACTCAGCAGAGAAGATCATTGGCCGTCAGCTACCCACATTAAAGGACCTGTTCATCGCTGGAGTGAAGAAAAGAGCTGGGAAAATTACTGCTGACTCCACCCAGCCTCGCAGTCACATATTCAACAAACTGCCAGCAGGGAGACGCTGCAAATCCATCACCACCAGGATTACAGGTCATCTCTGAAGCTTCTTTCCTGTGGCTATCCAGCTTCTCAACAAAACTCACTGGGTGTAATACCCTAACTGTCCCAGCACAACATCCATTAGAAGGTCGTTCCTGCTCTCCTTGTTCTGTTGATAATTATTTTGTCTGGTCATATGTTCACATTATTTAAGTTTAATTATTGATATTTATGCTAATTGTTGATTGCTCATGGCTGTTTGCACTATTGTCTTGTAAACTGTTGGTTGCTTTGTGTTGTTTGTTATGGTATTGTCCTGTTTTTTTGCTTGGCATCAAACCACAATCAATTCCAGTATGTTTCACATATCGGCAATAAGTGATTCTGACTCTAAAACATTGATTCTGGGTTTTCAGGCTCCCTGATGGTAATAATGAGAAAAAGGCATGTCCCAGGTGGTGAGGGCCCTTAATGCCTTTTTCAGGCACAGCTTTTTGAAGATGTTCTTGATAGTGGGGAGGGTTGTGCCTACGATGAGGCTGGCTGAATGTACAACCCTCTGCAGCTTCTTATGATCCTGTGCGTTGAAGCATCCACACTAGATGCATGTCAGAATGCTCTCCACAATAAAGGAGGCTGATGCTCATTGGAGGCGAAGTCAAGGTGTGTGGAGCAGAGCAAAGTTGGAGTGGAGGAGAGGCAGATTCTACCTACTCCGAGAGCAATGCTTGAATGATCTAAGCACTGGGCTGATTTGGAAAGGTCAGGTATGGGCTGAAGTGTGGCGGTGGGGTTTAGGCCCAGTGTATCTCGATGCAACAAGGCCCAGGGCCTAGAGTGAGGAACGCCCCAGTGTTTGGACGATTTAAATGATGGACCATATGGATCGAAAAGGCAGGGTGTCAGGAACAGAAGCAAGGATTGGGCCGGTTCTGCTTGCTGCTCTGTGATGTTTACTCTGGTTTGTGTTGCACTGAGGCTGAGGGCTCGTTCCAGCTGTCCCAGGTTTTGTGCCTGCAGGCTCTGTGATGTTTACTGAACTGAGGCCGAGGCTGTGAGCTCGCTCCCGCTGCTCCAGGCTCCATGGCTGCGGGCTTCACAACATTTACTCCGCTATGTGCTGAACTGAGGCTGCGGCTGTGGGCCTACTCTGGCTTCGTGTCTGAGGAGTCATTTCATTCTAAATACTATTTGCATACTTTTATTGTTTCGACGATTTGATTTTTTTGCTCTGCACAATGTGTGTTTGTCTGTCTTTCTTTAATGGATTCTTTTGAGTTTCTTGTGTTGCGGCTGCCTGTAAGGAGATGAATCTCAAGATTGTATAATCTATAACATACAGTACTTCAAACTTTGAAATCTGCTAATGCCTTTGGTGACGTGGCAAATCTCAAACTCCTAATGAGGTACATCTATTAGGATATACTTCATCCTCTTTGTGATTGGTTTAATATGTTGGGCCCAGGAAAGATCCTCTGAGATGCTCACCCTTTCCACCACTGACCCCTTAATGACTGTGGGGTCAGTCAGCATCGATGAAGAGAGAAACAGATGTAATGCTTTGTGTCCCAGATTCTATGTCACAATGAGAGCTCTGCTTTTCTGCCTGATCTGCAGAGTATTCCAAAGTTCAAATTAAGTTCAATGTAAATTTACTGTCGAAGTACATATATGTCACCATATAATACTCAGAGATTTATTTTCTTCCAGGCATTCACAGTAGAACAAACAACTACAATAGAATTAATGAAAAACTACACACAAAGCTTGACAAACAGCGGATGTGCAAAAGAAGACAAACTGTGCTAATACAAAACAAAATAATAATAACTATATACTGTAAGTAAATAAATAATATTGAGAACATGAATTGGAGAGCCCTTGAAAGCAAATAGAAACATAGAAAACCTACAGCACAATACAGGCCCTTCGGCCCACAAAGCTGTGCCGAACATGTCCTTACCTTAGAACTACCTGGGCTTACCCATAGCCCTCTATTTTTCTAAGCTCCATGTATCCATCCAGGAGTCTCTTATGAATGTATAGATTGTGGAATCAGTTCAGTGTCGAGATGTGTGTAGGGTAGTAACTGTTCCTGAACCTGGTGGTGTGGGACTCAAGGCTCCTGTATCTCCTGTCCAATGGTAGTAACAAAAGGGCAAGGCCTGCATGATTGGTGTCCTTGATTATGGATGCTGATTTCTTGTGGCAGCACTCCTTGTAATCTGCTCAATGATGGGGAGGGTTTTTTCCTGTGACGGACTGGGGTGTGGCACTTTCTGCAGAAAGAGGCATGGGTCAGGTACAACAGCTGGGATCAGGTGTATCCTGAGTGAAGTGCAAGGGATGCAGGTGTGAACTGGAGAAAGAAATCAGGAGGGCAAAAAGGGGACGTGAGGTTACCTTGGAAGAGAAGGTTAAGTAGAAATCAAAAATATTTCATGTATATTAAGGAAAAAAGTAACTAAAGAGAGAATGGAGCCCCTCAAAGATTGAAGTGGACATCTTTGTATGGATCTGTATGAGATGGGCGAGGTTCTTAATGAATTTCTCTTCTTTTTACTGTAGAGAGAGACTACAGAAACCTACTGGCTGTCGATGGAGTAGCAGCATTTTTATAGCTGCTCCTACTCTACTTAATTTACTGTTTCCAACTTGTTTTGAAAACGCACTTTTAAACGCAATATTGTTTTATGATGAGGGGTACCAAAGCTGCTAAAAAAAAGAAGAGGACCCTCCTATAACTTTGGAATCTATTATGGAGACACTTCAGAAGCATAAAAATGAACTTTCGGAGGAGTTCCAGCAGAAATTCTGGCAACTCAGTGCTGAATTTAAAGGAATGGATGTGAAATCGGCTTCTATTAAAAAATAAGTGAACACGATAAATGGATAAAAGAGAATGAAGACACTTCGACGATGTTGGATGCGAAGATTGATGATCTGGAAAAGATCTGTGATAAACAGTCAAAGGTTAATGAAAAATTAAGACAGAAGATTATCAACTTTGAAAATAGAAGCAGAAGAAATAATTTACGAATTCTGGGTTTTTAAAGAGTTAATGCAAGGCAATCAGCCTTCAGAATTTTTTGCAAATCTTTTGCCTAACTTATTTCTGAATATTTCAAAATCTCCACCTAAAATAGACCGAGCTCATAGATCACCAGTACCGAGACCTCCTCCAGGAGAATGACCCCGTTCAGTGATAATTTGTCTTCACGACTTTTAAACAAAGGAACTTTTAATTTGTGAATCTTGTCAGAAAGGTATGATTGATTATGAAGGCCAGAAGATCAGAATTGTAGAGGATTTTTCACCCGAGGTGTTGAATGAATGCTTCAAGTTTTAAAAGGTTATGTCGGAATTGTATAATGAAGGTTTTAAACCCTCTCTTTGTTACCCCACTCATCTTAGAATCATTTTGAAAAATGGCTCTCAGAAATGGTTCCGTTTGACTCAAGAGGTGCAGGATTTTTAAAATTTCTGAATCAGTATCAGAAGTTTAAGTTCAGTAATTCCCTACGTAAATCTATGTTGCATCTGCCTGATGGATCCTTTTTTCGGAATCAGCAGTCTAACTGTTCATTACTTTCTTTTACAAACAATTGTTTTTTTTTACTTTTGGTATTCCTTCGTATCTAATTTTTTTTGTACTTTTATTTCTTTGCTCAGGAAAATAAGGATTGAACATCAGTAAGCTTTCATTGAGTTAATACTTTCCAAGTCAATATGTTCTGAACACAAAGTATACCGCAGATGCTGTGGTCAAATCAACGTGTACAAACAAGCTGGATGAACTCAGAAGGTCGGGCAGCATCCGTTGAAATGTTCTGAATTTTTTTTAGTTCTTTTTAATATTTTATACTGTATTTTTTCGTGGTTTTTTTAATAAGTTTAATTTTGTTGTATCTTGTTGGAATGTAGTTAGCCTTGAAAATTTTTGGGACCTCAGCCAGTAGATGGTTTTGGGAGGGTAATGTTGGTAGGTTTAACTGTCGACTGCCCTTCGGTTGACTTTCTCTCTTTTGGTGGGTTTCTTCTTTTCTATCAGCTGTTTGGTTCTCTTAGCTTCATTTATTGCTTGGTTACTTTATCTTAAAGTTCATTGTTTGGATTTAATATACATGCCAGCAGATTTTATTCTAACCTCTCTTTTAAGTAATATTTAAAATGGACCCTACTATTAATTTATTTAGTTTTAATGTGAAAGGATAAACCATCCTGTGAAACGTAACAAGATATTTATATCAAGAAACTGAATGTCTCAATTATTTTTTGACAAAAACACATGCTTGTAAATGTGATAATTTATGTCTTTTCAGCCATTGGAAGAGCTTATTTTTTCATTCCTCCTTTCAGGAGGAATTTTGATTCAGAGGAGGAATTTTTGATCCTTTTTGATCCAGAGGAGTTTTGATTCTTATAGACAATTCAGTTTCTTTCGTTCAACATAATGTAGTGTCTGATACCAATGGGCATTTTCTTATAGTGTCAGGGAAATCAGATAATAAATTAATGGCTTTTGCTAAGTTGTATACCTCGAATATAGATGATCCATGTTTTTTGAACACTTTTTTTCACTTTTGCCAGATTTAAGTCTGTATTCTCTGGTTTTAGAAGGAGACTTCAGCTGTTGTTTCGACCCCGTCTTAGATTGCTCATCTTTTAAATGATTGGCTTATTGTAGATCTTCCCCCTTTATCCAATCGGTTATAACGAAATGTTGATAATCGGCACTTTTTGCATCCATCAGTTGAAGAGTACTTATTTTTTTCTCATGTTCATCATACGTATTCCAGGATTGATTTTTTAAAAAATTGATAGTCAATTGATTCCATTGGTTTGATCATGCGAATATGAAGAAATTGCTGTTTCAGATCATGCTCCTGTGTTTTTATCTTTAAATCTTCCGGGTGTCTCCCAAATAAACAGATTCTGGTGTTCTAATCCAACTCTGTTATCTGATAAGGATATTCAAAAAATTTTGGAGAGACAAATTACTCTTTTTTTTGAAGAGAATACACTAGAAGAGACTTCTAGTCTTAGAAACATAGAAACATAGAAAATAGGTGCAGGAGTAGGCCATTCGGCCCTTCGAGCCTGCACCGCCATTCAGTATGATAATGGCTGATCATCCAACTCAGAACCCTGTACCTGCTTTCTCTCCATACCCCCGATTCCTTTAGCCACAAGGGCCATATCCACCTTCCTCTTAAATATAGCCAATGAACTGGCCTCAACTGTTTCCTGTGGCGGAGAATTCCACAGATTCACCACTCTCTGTGTGAAGAAGTTTTTCCTCATCTCAGTCCTAAAAGACTTCCCCTTTATCCTTAAACTGTGACCCCTCATTCTGGACTTCCCCAACATCAGAAACAATCTTCCTGCATCTAGCCTATCCAATCCCTTTAGAATTTTATACATTTCAATAAGATCCCCCCTCAATCTTCTAAACTCCAGTGAGTATAAGCCTAGTTGATCCAGTCTTTCTTCATATGAAAGTCCTGCCATCCCAGGAGTCAATCTGGTGAACCTTCTCTGTACTCCCTCTATGGCAAGAATATCTTTCCTTAGATTAGGGGACCAAAACTGCACACAATACTCCAGGTGCGGTCTCACCAAGGCCTTGTACAAATGCAGTAGAACCTCCCTGCCCCTGTACTCAAATCCTTTTGCTATGAATGCCAACATACCATTTGCCTTTTTCAATGCCTGCTGTACCTGCGTGCCCACCTTCAATGACACCCAGGTTTCGTTGCACCTCCTCTTTTCCTAATTGGCCACCATTCAGATAATAATCTGTTTTCCTGTTCTTGCAACCAAAGTGGATAACATCACATTTATCCACATTAAATTGCATCTGCCTTGAATTTGCCCACTCACCTAACCTATCCAAGTCACCTTGCATCCACTTAGCATTCTCCTCACAGCTAACTCCGCCGCCCAGCTTCGTGTCATCTGCAAACTTGGAGATTCTGCATTTAATTCCCTCGTCTAAATCATTAATATATATTGTAAACAACTGGGGTCCCAACACTGAGCCTTGCAGTACCCCACTAGTCACTGCCTGCCTTTCTGAAAAGGTCCCGTTTACTCCCACTCTTTGCTTCCTGTCTGCCAACCAATTCTCTATCCACATCAATACCATACCCCCAATACCGTGTGCTTTAAGTTTGCACACTAATCTCCTGTGTGGGACCTTGTCAAAAGCCTTTTGAAAATCTAAATATACCACATCCACTGGCTCTCCCCTATCCACTCTACTAGTTACATCTTCAAAAAATTCTATAAGATTCGTCAGACATGATTTTCCTTTCACAAATCCATGCTGACTTTGTCCGATGATTTCACCTCTTTCCAAATGTGCTGTTATCACATCTTTGATAACCGACTCTAGCATTTTCCCCACCACCGATGTCAGACTAACCGGTCTATAATTCCCTGGTTTCTCTCTCCCTCCTTATTTAAAAAGTGGGGTTACATTAGCCACCCTCCAATCCTCAGGAACTAATCCAGAATCTAAGGAGTTTTGAAAAATTATCACTAATGCATCCACTATTTCTTGGGCTACTTCCTTAAGCACTCTGGGATGCAGACCATCTGGCCCTGGGGATTTATCTGCCTTTAATCTCTTCAATTTACCTAACACCACTTCCCTACTAACATGTATTTCCCTCAGTTCCTCCATCTCACTAGACCATCGTTCCCTTACTATTTCTGGAAGATTATTTATGTCCTCCTTAGTGAAGACAGAACCAAAGTAGTTATTGAACTGGACTGCCAAGTCCTTGTTCCCTATAATCAATTCACCTGTTTCTGACTGTATGGGACCTACATTTGTCTTGACCAATCTTTTTCTTTTCACATATCTATAAAAGCTTTTACAGTCAGTTTTTATGTTCCCTGCCAGTTTTCTCTCATAATCTTTTTTTTCCCTTTCCTAATTAAGCCCTTTGTCCTCCTCTGCTGGTCTCTGAATTTCTCCCAGTACTCAGGTGTGCCGCTTTTTTTTGTTAATTTATATGTTTCTTCTTTGGACTTGATACTATCCCTAACTTCCCCTGTTAGCCACGGGTGCACTACTTCCCTGGTTTATTTTTTTGCCAAACTGGGATGAACAATTGTTATAGTTCATCCATGCAATCTTTAAATGCTTGCCATTGCATGTCCACCGACAACCCTTTAAGTATCATTTGCCAGTCTATCTTAGCTAATTCACGTCTCATACCTTCAAAGTTACCCTTCTTTAAGTTCAGAACCTTTGTTTCTGAATTAACTATGTCACTCTCCATCTTAATGAAGAATTCCACCATATTATGGTCACTCTTACCCAAGGGGCCTCGCATGACAAGATTGCTAACTAACCCTTCCTCATTGCTCAATACCCAATCTAGAATGGCCTGCTCTCTGGTCGGTTCCTCGACATGTTGGTTCAGAAAACCATCCAGCATACATTCCAAGAAATCCTCTTCCTCAGCACCTTTACCAATTTGGTTCACCCAATCTATATGTAGATTGAAGTCACCCATTATAACCACTGTTCCTTTTATTGCACGTATTTCTAATTTCCTGTTTAATGCCATCCCCAACCTCACTACTACTGTTAGGTGGCCTGTACACAACTCCCACCAGTGCTTTCTGCCCCTTAGTGTTATGCAGCTCTACCCATATTGATTCCACATCCTCCAGGCTAATGTCCTTCCTTTCTATTGTGTTAATCTCCTCTCTAACCAGCAATGCTACCCCACCTCCTTTTCTTTCCTGTCTATCCCTCCTGAATATTGAATATCCCTGGACGTTGAGCTCCCATCCTTGGTCACCCTGGAGCCATGTCTCTGTGATCCCAACTATATCATATTAATTAATAACTATCTGCACATCCAATTCATCCACCTTGTTACAAATGCTCCTCGCATTGACGCACAAAGCCTTCAGGCTTGTTTTTACAACACTCTTAGCCCTTAGACAATTATGTTGAAAAGTGGCTCTTTTTGCTTTTTGCCGTGGATTTGCCTGCCTGCCACTTTTACTTTTCACCTTACTACTTTTTGCTTCTACCCTCATTTTACAACCTTCTGTCTCTCTGCACTTGTTCCCATCCCCCTGCCACATTAGTTTAGAGCCTCCTGATCAGCATTAGTAAATGCTCCCCCTAGGACATTGGTTCCAGTCCAGCCTAGGTGCAGACCGTCCTGTTTATACCAGTCCCACCTCCCCCAGAGCTGGTTCCCATGCCCCAGAAATTTGAATCCCTCCCCCTTGCACCATTTTTCAAGCCACGTATTCATCTGAAATATCCTCCTATTTCTGACTAGCACATGGCTCTGGTAGTCTTATTTTATGGGGTGCTTTAAAGGCTTATATTAGAGGACAAATTATTTCTTTTACCGCACGTGTTAGAAAAACGTTAATGAGGAGAGAATTGAAATAGCCAATCAGTTGAAACAATTAGACCAAAAACATGCTTTGGCTCCAGATCCTGTTTTATATAAAAGACGTGTTGAAATTAAATACGATCTGCTTTTAACTTATCCAATTGAAACTCAATTTTTAAAAGATAAAAGTCAGTTTTATGTTCATGGAGATAAAACAGGTAAACTATTGGCTACCAATTAAAAACCTTTATAGTTAGGTGCCAAATTACAGAAATTTGTAACGTTAATGATAATAAAACATCTGACCTTTAAGAAATAAATGATACTTTTGGAGAATTCTATTCTAAACTTTATAGTTCTGATCCTCCTAAGGATAATACTGTAATGAATAACTTCTTAGATCGATTAAAAGTTCCTACACTTTCTGATGATAATTGAAAATTTCTGGATCAACACATTTCTTATGAGGAAATTGTCGAGGTTGTTTGCTCTTTGCACTTGGGGAAGGCTCTGGATCCTGATGGATTTTCTGGAGAGCTTTATAAGGCTTTTTCCTCTTTGCTTGTACCTCACTTATATTCAGTCCTTTGGGTCTCTTTTAAATTAGATAGGTTGCCATAATCTTTTTATGAAGCCTCTACTTCACTTATTCTTAAAAAGAATAAGGATCCAACTGAATGTTCTTCTTATAGACCAATTTCCTTACTTAATGTTGATACTAACATTTTATCTAAACTTTTGGCTCATAGGATTGAAAATATATTGCCATCTATTATTTCTGATGATCAGACTGGATTTATCAAAAATCAATACTCCCACTTTAATATTTGTCAATTATTGTATGTTATTTATTCTCCTTCTAAAAAGATATCAGAATGTGTGATATCTTTAGATGGAATTATTTATTTAAAACTTTAGAAAAATTTAACTTTGGGCCCGATTTTATTCAATGGATTAAATTACTTCATCTATCTCCCTCCGCTCAGAATTCTAAACCATTTAAACTTCAAAGTGGAACTAGACAAGGTTGTCCTTTGAATCCTTTGCTTTTTGTTGTGGTCTTAGAACCTCTAGCTATTGCTTTCTGGGAATCTAATGATATCACTGGTATTTTAAGGAGGGGTATTACCCATAAAGTTTTGCTTTATGCTGATGACCTTCTGCTCTACATTTCTAATGTGGAGTCTTCTTTACCTTCTGTACTTTCTTTACTCTCGTGCTTTAGTCAGTTTTCAGGATATAAACTTAACTTTCATTAGAGTGAACTTTCTCCTTTGAACAATTTGGTATTAGTTAATACTAACCTTCCTTTTAAAATTGTAGAAATCAATTTACTTATTTGGGTGTAACAATTACTAGGAATTATAAATACCTTTAAAAAATTTTTTTTACACTTCTGAATTATGTTAAGAAGGCACTATCAAATTGATCACCCCTCTCTTTATCATTGATTGGCTGAATTAATTCTATTAAAATGAATATTTTGCCTAAATTTTTATATTTATTTCAGACAGTCCCTGTTTTTATTCCTAAATCCTTGTTTGATTCTCTGGATTATATTATATCTTCCTATATATGGAAAAATATTTCTTGATTAAATAAAGTTCATCTTCCAAAAGCAAAAAAGAATGGAGGTCTAGCCTTACCCAATTTTAGGTTTTATTACTGGGCAGTCAATATACCGAATCTTACATTTTGGTTATATTAATCGAGAGGACTGTCCAGTCTGGCTTTCTCTAGAAGCTAACTCTGTTAATAAATTTTCTATCATTTCTCTTCTCAGATCCTCAATTCCTTTATCTTTAAGTAACTTAACTGATAATTTTGTAGTTAAACACACTTTGAGGATTTGGGTAAAATTTAGAAAATGTTTTGGTTTATTGAGTTTTTCACTTTCAAGTCCCATTTTTTCTAACTTTTTTTTTAAACCTATGATTGATGTAATTTTTAAACAGTGGAATAGATTGGGTATTAAATGTTTTCAGGATTTGATTGTTGGAGATAGTCTCTCTTCATTTGAACAACTGTCAGCTAAGTACAGTCTACCCAAAACCCACTTTTCTCGATATTTACAAATTAGAGACTTGTTGTGTTCTCAAGTACGTACATTTCCTAAAGGTCCAGATAACAACTTACTTGATACAATTTTTAATTTGAAACACTTGCATAACGGATCTATATCTAATATTTATGGTATGTTGTTGGGAATGAGAAATATTCTTTTAAACAAAATTAAAAATCTCTGGGAACAAGATTTACAGATTCCAGTTTCTGAGGATACTTGGAATGCAATTTTTAAATTGGTTAATAACGCATTGTTATATGCCTGTTGTTCCCTTCTACAATTTATAGTTTGCAGTTAATAGGGCCCACATGACCAAAGATAAGCTGTCCTGTTTTTATTCTGATATATATCTCCCTATTGTGATAGATGTAACAATGGAGAAGCTTCACTAATTCATATGTTTTGGACTTGTTTGAGTCTTGAAAAATATTGGAAGGAAGTATTCCAAACTTTTTCAGTGCTTTTTGAAGTAAATTTTAAACCTAATCCTTTGACTGCCTTATTTGGTATTGTTGGAGGAAATGATATTATTTTGGAGACACATGATTTGCACATTTTGGCCTTTATTGCTCGTATAGCCAGGAGGGCATTGTTGCTTAAGTGGAAGGATGTCACTCCGCCTACTCATACTCATTGGTTACATGATGTTATGTCTTGCTTAAATTTAGAGAAGATTCACTGTTCAATTTCTGAACCTAGACTAGATTTTTTAACATTGTGGGGACCTTTTTTAAATTACTTTCAAAATCTTTGCTTTGCTATTAAGCACAGATGTTGGCTAATAATATGTTTTACTATATGTTAAGGATATTTTCTTTTCCTTTTTGTAAACCAAACAGCTGTTTTTTTCTGGTAGTGGGTTTAGATTTTTTTTGTATAATAAAATTATTTCTTTTCAATATTATGTTTAAATTTAATTTATATGCATATGGGGTAATGATACTATATTTGTGATTCCAATATATTGTAATTGATATATATTATATATCCTACTGTACTCTGTATTCTTTTATGTGAGAAATCAATAAAAATATTGAAAAAGAAAAAAGAAAAAGAAAGAGAGAGACGTGACAACTTTCAAATGAGGAAACATTAGTGGAATATCTTGTGGATAGTCCCCATTACAGAAGAGGTGCAAGATGCTTTAAAATGTCTGGAGGGAAACATATCTCAGGGCCCTGCTCAGGCATATCCAAAAACACTGTGGGAAGCTAGCGAAGAAACTGGGGGAGCCCTGGCTGAGATATTTGCACCTTTGTTAGCCAGAGGTGGAGTGTAGTGAACGTTGTGCCTTTATTTAAGAACAAGCTGCACAAAAAACCTTCAAACTACAGACCAACAAATCAGTAAGTTACTGGAGAGTATTCTGAGGGGCACAGAAGACATAGATCTGGCAAGACAGTTGTTGATTTGGGCAGTGAATATGGCTTTGTGTATGGGAGATCATACCTCATGAACTTGTTAGAGGTTTTTTTTTGATGATGTCACAAAGTCAATGAGGTCTAGGTGGTAAACATAGCTTATGTGAACTTTATAAGGCATTTGATAATTTTAGAACATAGAACATAGAAATCTACAGCATATTACAGGCCCTTTGACCCACAATATTGTGCTGACCATGTAACCTACTCTGGAAATCGCCTAGAATTTCCCTACCGCATAACTGTCTATTTTTCTAAGCTCCATATACCTATCTAAGAATCTCTTAAAAGACCCTATTGTATCCATCTCTACCACCATTGCTCGCAGATCATTCCATGCACCCACCACTTTCTGTGTGAAAAACCTACCTCTGTCATCCCCCTGTACCTACTTCCAAGCACCTTAAAACTATGCCCCTTCATGTCAGCCACTTCAACCCAGGGAAAAAGCCTCTGACTATCCACATGATCAATGCCTCTCATCATCTTATACACCTCTAGCAGGTCACCTCTCACCCTCTGTTGCTCCAAGGAGAAAAGACAAAATTCACTCAACTTATTCTCATAAGGCATGCTCTCCAATCCAGGCAACATCCTTGTAAACCTCCTCTGCACTCTCTCTATAGTATTCACATCCTTCCTGCAGTGAGTTGATCAGAACTGAACACAGTACTCCAAGTGGGGTCTAACTAAAGTCTTTTTAGCTGTAACATTACCTCATGGCTCTTGAAACCAATTCCTGTTGATGAAGACCAACACACCATATCCCTTCTTAACAACAATGTCAACCTGCACAGCAGCTTTGAGTGTCCTATGGACACGGACCCCAAGATCTCTCTGATCCTCCACATTGCCAAGAGTCGTCAAATTTGACCTACCAAAATGAACCACTTCACACTTATTAGGGTTGAACTCCATCTGCCACTTCTCAGCCCAGTTCTGCATCCTAATAATGTTGCACTGTAATCTCTGAAAACCCTCCAGACTATCGACATCTCCCCCAACTTTTTTGACAACCCCGAACTTACTAACCCACCCTTCTACTTTCTCATCCAGGTCATTTATAAAAATCACAAAGAGGAGAGGTCCCAGAGCAGATCCCTGCTTAACACCACTGGCCACTGACCTCTAAGCAAAATATGAACCATCTACAATCACAAAGCTAGCCAATTCTGGATCCACAAAGCAAGGCCTCCTTGGATCCCATGCCTCCTTACTTCCTGAATAAGCCCTGCATGGAAAACCTTATCAAATGCCTTACTGAACCCTATAAACACAACATCCACTGCTCTACCTTCATCAATGTGTTTTGTTACATCTTCAAAGAATTCAATCAGGCTTGTAAGGCATGACCTGCCCTTGACAAAGCCATGCTGACTATCCCTAATCAGTTTATGCCTCTCCAAATGCTCATAAATCCTGCCTCTCTGGATCTTCTCCAACAACTGCCCACCACTGAAGTAAGACTCACTGGTCTATAATTTCCTGGGTTATCTTGACTCCCTTTTTTGAACAAACGAACACCATTTGCAACCCTCCAATCTTCTGGTACTTCTCCCATCCTCACTGATGATGCAAAGATCATCACCAGAGGCTTAGCAATCTCTTCCCTCACTTCTCATAGTAGCCTGGGGTACAGCTCATCTGGTTCTGGTGACTTATCTAACTTAATACTTTTCAAAAGCTCCAGCACAACCTCTTTCTTAATGTTTATATGCTCAAGCATTTCAGTCTGCTGCAAGTCATCTCCACAATTACCAAGGTCCTTTTCAATGGTGAAGACTGAAGCAAAGTATTCATTAAGTACTCTGCTACCTCCTCCAACTCCATGCACATTTCCATTATCACAACTGATTGGTCCTATACTTACACGGCTCATCTTCTTGCTCTGTAAAATTCCTTAATCCTGTTCGCCAAGGCCTTCTCATGGCTCCTTCTAGCTCTCCTAATTTCATTCTTAAGCTCATTCCTGGCAACCTTGTAATTTTCTAGAACTCCAACAGTACTTAGTTTCTTGAACCTTTTGTAAGCTTTTCTTTTTTTCTTAACTAGATTTTCTACATACTTTGTACACAATGTTTTTTTTACCCTACCATCCTTTCCCTGCTTCAATGGAACATACCTATACAGATAGCTATGCTCAATGTCTCTGTTACTATTGCAGGGGTCCATAAAAACACCTGGTAGAGTTATTGCCCCCTTTCTGTTTCTCATTTCCACCCACACTCAGTAGACAATCCCTCCATGACCTCCTCCTTTTCTGCAGCCATGATACTATTCCTGATTAACAATGCCACATCCCCACCTCTTTTACCTCCCTCTCTCTACATGGTATGCTTCTCTGGACAGTTAGATCACATGGAATCTAGAAAGAGCTGGCTAATTGGATACACAGTTAGCAGGATTCTAGGAAGCAGAGGATGATGATGGAAGATTGTTTCTCAGTCTGGACGCCCATGATACATGAAATGCCTCAGGGGTTGGTCTTGAGCCCATCTACATAAACAATTTGGATAAAATGTACAAGGTATGGTTAGATGTTTGCAGATGACAATAAAATAGTGGACAGTGAAGGTTATTAAAAATTATAGGGGGATTATGATCAACTGGGTCGAAGAGTGGCAAATGGAGTTTAATTCCCTTAAGTGCAAAGTGCTGTATTTTGGAAAGTCAAATCAAGATGAGGACTTCACAGTGAACGGAAGGGACCTGGGGAGTGTTATAGAACTGAGGGACCTTGGAGTTCAGGTACATGGCTACCTAAAAGGCCAGTCACAGGTTGGCATGTCTTTGGCATACTGGCCTTTATCAATCAGGGTACTGAGTATAAAAGTTGGTCATGGTTCAGTTGCATAAAATACACTTGTATTATTGTGTTCAGTTTAGTTCACCCTGTTGTAGGAAAGGTTTAAACTGGAAAGAATGCAGAAGAGATTTACAAGGATGTTGCCAGGATTTGAGGGACTGACCTTTGGAGTGAGGTTGGACAGGCTTGGATTTTATTTGTTGGAGTGCAGGAGTCTGAGAAGTGACTTTACAAAGACAGAGATGATCATAATGGGCCCAGATAATGTGAATGCACTCAGTCTTTTTCCCAGAGAAGGGGAATCAAGAACTAGAAGGCATCAGTTTACGCTGAGCAGGGAAAGATTTAATAGGAACTCCTGCTCGATGGTAATAATGAGAAGAGGGCACTGCCTGGGTGGTGGGTCCTTGATGATGGATGCTGCTTTCTTGTGACAGAGCTCCATGCAAGTGCGCTCAATAATGGAGAGGGCTTTGCCTGTGATGAACTGGGCTGTATCCTCCACTCCAGGTTCAGGTGGGAGGGCTGTTCCTTCTCTGGTAAGGCACACACTCTGGTTAACTCCACAAGATTTTATATTCCATGTGGTATGGACTAAGTTTCAGGGAGTGCACATAACAGACGATCTCCAGGCCCCTCAACACCAACTCCTTGGTCAAGAGAGCACAGCAGCATCTCCAGTTTCTGAGGGGAAAGGCAAGTAAGGCACCCCCCCCCCATTCTCAACAATGTTTAAAGGAGCACCATTTGAGTGCCCTGACCAGCTACATCACCATCTGGTATGGGAATTGCAAGGCATTTGATCGTAAGTCCCTACAAAGGATTGCAAAGTCTGCTGAGAGGCTCATCTTCCATCCAACAGAGATATTTATCAGGACTACTTAGCATTGTCAGGTACCCCTCCCATCCATTCAACAAACTCTTTGACCTCCTACCTTCAGCAGGAACTGCAGCATTAGGACGAGAACCGTTAGGATGGGATACAGTGTCTTCCCCCAGGCCGTAAGACCACTGAACTCCCTGAGTCCATCCAGGCTTCATCATGTATCAAGGACCAACAGTGTTACACTGTTCACTTTTTAACTTGTGTCGTAAATGCACCTCATTTTTTGTTAACTTACTTGTGGCAATATTACTTCATGTGTTTATGTACGTGAATTATATGTACTATGTCGTGCAGCTTGGTCCGGAGGAATGTTATTTTGTTTTGTAGTAAACATTTGTACAGTTGAATAACAATAAACTGAATTTGAGCTTGAGTATTTCAGGGTGAAGACGTGAGCCTGCTGGCAAAAAACTTTAAGAGGTGTATAATGATTGGGGAAGGATGGCTTGCTTTCTACTTAATGTGTACTCCAAGAAAATATCTTTAGGTTAATGCCATTCACGACCTTGATAATGTCATAAATAGATTCACAACTGGCAAAGCACTTTGTTTTGGAAAACCTGCAGCCAATTTTGTACCATATCGGATCAATTGCAAGAACGTAGAGAGTTTGCATGCAGCAGATTGACTGCACAGTGTGACAAGCGTGCCTTCTACCAGCAGGAGGCACTGATTTTTGGGCGGAGACTTTTGAGTGAACATATTTCCATCTTGGCAGGCCTGGCTCTTTGCTGTTGCACTATAAGTTGCCCAACTAGTACCATGACTAACATAACTTGGTTAAAAACATTCAATTATACAACTCTGTTGAAGTTCTTACTCTGCACATAACGTAACAAATTTCAGAATTATGCAGCCTGCCAGAATGCTCTCCACTTTTAGAAATTTGAGTGTTTTAGGTGCCAAACCAAATCTCCTCAAACTCCTAATGAAATATAGCTGCTGTCTTGGCTTCTTTATAACTGCATCAATATGTTGTGTCCAGTTAGGTCCTCAGAGATATTGACACCCAGGAACTTGAACTTGCTTACTCTCTCCATTTCTGATCCCTCTATGAGGATTGGTTTGTGTTCCCTCATCTTACCCTTTCTGAAGTCCACAATTAGCTTGTTCATCTTACTAATGTTGAGTGGATGACACCACTCAACTAGATGGTATATCTTGCTCCTGAACGCCCTCTCATCGCCTTCTGAGATTCTGCCAACAATGGTTGTATCATCAGCAAATTTATAGATGGCATTTGAGCTGTGCCTGTCCACACAGTCATAGGTGTAGAGAGGGTACAGCAGTGGGCTAAGCCTACATCCCTGAAGTGCACTTGTGTTGACTATCAGCGAGGTAGGGATGTTATTTCCAGTCTGCATAGACTGTGGTCTTCAGTTAGGAAGCTGAAGATGCAGTTGCAGAGGGAAGTACAGAGGCCCATGTTCTGTAGCTTTTCAATCAGGGTTGTTAAACTCTGAGCTGAAGTCAATAAACAGCATCTTGGCATGGATATTTGCATTGTCCAGGTGCTCCGAGGTTGTGTGGAGAGCCAATGAGATTGCGTCCACTATAGACCTATTGTGGCAAAAGGCAAGTTGCAGTGGGTCCAGGTCTTTGCTGAGGCAGGAATTGATTCTAGACATGACCAACCTCTCAAAGTATTTCATCAACGTAGATGTGAGTGCTACTGGACGATAGTCATTAAGGCAGTTCACAAACAATAAAGTGATGACTAGATAGACTGTTTGGTCAAAGAAATAAAAAAAAAGGCTGGAAATGCTTAGCAGGTCAGGGTGAGGAAAGAGAAGCAGAGTTTACACTTCAGGTTGAAGACTTCATCAGAACTGGGAAGGAGAACTAACAGTCAGAGTGATGGACCTTAGAACATTACTGAAGCAAGTGAATAGAGAAATGGAAAATGTAGGACCTTCAACAAGAAAGATAAATATCCTTGCTCATCTATATCTAGTTTGTGAGAGCGGCTATTCGTGAGGACGAAGGGAGGAAGTTCATTTTGCAGAGATCAGAATCAGGTTTATTATCACTGACATATATTGTGAAATTTGTTGTTTAGTGGCAGCAGTGCAATGCAAGACATAAAAAACTACAATGTTAAAACAAAATAATCAATAACTAGTGCAAAAGAAGAATTGTAAGGTAGTGTTCACGGATTGTTAAGAAATCTCATGGTAGAAGGAAAGAAGCTGGATCCTGGTTGTGAACAGGATCCTCTTCAACAACAGATCACAACCAGTAAGGATATACCTTTGCCACGACTATTCTAAACACTGATAGTCTACAAGGTTGTGGCCTCAGTCTCTTATTCTCCTCCCTGTGCACTCATGACTGCGAGGCCAGAGTCTACTTTAATTCTATATACAAGTTTGCCAATGACACCACTGTAGTGGGCCATTTCTCAAATAACGATGAGTGGGAGCACAGGAAGGAGACTGAGATCTTAGTAACACACTGTCATGACACCAACCTTTCAATGGAGCAAAACAAAAGAGCTGGCCATTGACTTTGGGAAGGGGAGATGGCAGTGTATACGCTCCTGTTTACATGAACTGTGTTGAGGTTGAGAGTTGAGAGCTTCAAGCTCCTAGGAGTGAATATTGGCAAATCCATGTCCTGGCCTAAACATGTAAACACCACCACTGAGAACGCTCACTGATACTGCTACTTCCTCAGGACAGTAGAGAAAATTGCCATGTCACCATCAACCTCTGCCAGTTATTATCATTGCACCACAGCAAACATCCTCTTTGGATGCATAATTACTCAGCGCATTGACCGCAAGAAACTGCAGAGAGATGAGAACACAGTTCAACACGTCATGGAAACCAGTCTTTCCTCCTCTATAAAGCAGCTAGCATAATCAAAGACCCCACCTAACCTGGACATTCTCTCTTCTCCCCTCATAAGATACAAAAGCCTGAAAGCATGTAAATCAGGCTCAAGGATAGCTTTTACCCCACTGTTATAAAATTATTAACTGGTTTCCTAGTATAACAAGATGGACTCTTGACCTCACAATCTGCATAGTTATGATCTTTCTCTGGAGATGTTACACTTTACTCTATTGTTGGTTGGGGCGTGGCCAAGTGGTTAAGGCTTTCATCCAGTGATTCGAAGATCGCTAGCTTGAGCCTTGACTGAGGCTGCTTGTCTGTCCCTGAGCAAGGCACATAACCACACATTGCTTTGCGATGACGCTGGTACCAAGCTGTATGGTTCTTAATGCCCTTCCCTTGGACAACATCGGTGGTGTGGAGAGGGGAGACTTGCAGCTTGGGCGACTGCCAATCTTCCATGAAAAAAAAACCTTGCCAAGGCTTGCGCCCTGGAAACTTTCCAAGGCGCAAATCCATGGTCTATTTTGAGACTAACGGAGGCCCACACACTCTATTGTTTTTGAGTTTAACCTCAATACACTGTGTAATGGTTTGATCTGTATGAGCAACATACAAGACAACCTTTCCAGTATCTCAGTAGTTAACAAGAATAAAAAAACAATTTCAATTCTAATTCCCTTTTGAATGCAGAAAGGTGAAAGGGGTGGAGATGGGTCCGGTGGTAGAATCTTATTGAAGCTGGTGGACAGGGTGGGGGTTGATCTGTTATCGAGGGGATGTGGTCTGTCCAGGAGGAAAGGGTGTGAGAGCAGAGGTACAGGAAATGAAGTCAAGAGCTCTGTCGGCAGTGGCTTAGGGGAAGCCAGCTCAAGAAGTCAGGAGACAGTCGAGAAGCAAGTGTGTGGACTTCCTGTCATCAGAAAAAGTCACAGGTGATTAGATTAGATTAGATCACATGTACGTCAAAACATTCAGTGAAATGTGTTGTTTGCGTAAACAACCAACTCAGTCTGAGGATGTGATAGAGGCAGACCACAAGTGTTGCCACGCTTTCCTGTGCCAACGTACCATGCTCACAACGTTCAGCAGAACAACACACAGCCAACATCCAACGAGATGCTAGCTGGAATGCAATGCAGATTCAACCAGTTGATTGCTGGGATTTGGGTGGAAAACTGGAGATACATTGCTACCAAAGGTGTAAAGTGTTCCCTTCCTCTGCTAACCTGCAGGTCACCCTTGGGCAAAGTGTAGCACCTGCTTAGTCCCCAATCAGGGTCACGTGAAGCCATGGGAGCAGGTCGTGGATGGTCGTACGAGCAGCCGGTGCATATCACAAGCCCTGGTTATGCAACCACTGTCGCTATGCAGACAATTTCTGAAGAGTTTTGATAATGGCTGAGGTCACCCATCTTGTAAAGACACTACCCAGAATAAGGCAATGGCAAGCCACTTCTGTAGAAAAATTTGCCAAAAACAATCATAGTCATGGAAAGACCATGATCACCAATCTCATATGATATAGCACATAGCCAATGACCAATTGCTGAGATTGTGGGATGGAAATAATCCTTTGAAAGAAAATTAAGCTTACAGAGCCTCTACTGTCTCAGAGTTTAACAGAGATGATATGATGGCACTGAAGCATACAACAGTCTATTGGGCTTGACTGCATAGATGCAGGGATGATGTCTCATCTGGCTGATGTCCAATGGTAGGTTTCATAGTCTGAAAATAAAGTGGAATTGCTCATGTAGTTTTGTAGTGAGCCACCTCCATAAATGGAGGCAGAGTGATCCAGGAAGCAAAGGGAAGAGTCAGAAGTGGGCCGTGTGAGGATGAGAGCAGGAGAGAAATGAAGCAAGAATGGTTTAATTGTCTCATTCTGCATCAGTGCAGGAAGCAGCACCTACAAGTACTGGAGATAGAGTTGGGGAGATTGAGTAGGGCTGAAACAAGGTTTATTCCATGTAATGCAAAAAGACAGGAGAAACCTGAGCCCGCACGAGTTTTCACTGTAAACTCTGGAAAATGGGTGGAAAGGATTCATTGAACGCCAGTGTTCATACAATTTTCTCCACACTATATATCACAAGTGGTTTCTTCATTCTGGTAGGGATATGTTTGCCACTTCTTTCTGCTGGGCCAGAAACCCAACTCTACATCCAGCTGATGAAAATCAAACCAACTACGCAAAGAATCTTTGGTCTGACTTTAAATCTGTTTCGTTTTCCACAGGTGCTGCCTGGTCTGCTGGGCATTTCCAGCAATTCCTGCTTTTAGTACGAATAAAATAAGTATATGTTTCTGCTCCTTCTCACTTGCCCTTCACCTCCCTCTGGTGGCCCCCCTTCCTTTCTTCCGTGGTCCACTTTCCTCTTCTTTCAGATTCCCCCTTCCTCAGCCCTTTACCTCTTCCTCCTATCACCTCCCAGCTTCTGACTTCATACCTCTCCCTCACCCACCACCTTTCCCCTCACTTAGTTTCACCTATCACTTGCCAGCATGTACTCCTCCCCCCTCTTCCAACTTCTTATTCTGCCTCCTTCCCCTTCCTTTTCAGTCCTAAAACCCTGACCCTCTCTCTATTTCTCTCCGAAGATGCTGCCTGATGTATTGAGTTCCTGCAGCATTTTGTGTGTGTTTCTCCGGATTTCCAACATCTGCAGAACCTTGCGTTTAGTACATTTTTTCAACTTTTTCTCTTCCAAAGTGGTCCTTGCCAGGAACACCTGCAACTGTCTAGTACCTCATTGTGATGGGAATATATGTGTTGATTTTTTAAGGTTTACCAAGTGCTATTATTGGAAACAACTCACATGAAGATTAATTATGGTTGTCTGAGAGCTGGGTGTCTGCATTGCACAGAAAATAGACATTACATTATCACAAATGAAGGTCAATTAATATGCTGAGGAAGAATAGCTGCTATAAAACATTGGTGTTCTCAAGATAATAGAGGCTGAGTGTAGAGACAAAAATGATGAGGGGAAGCATAAGAGTGTTAATTATTTTATATTACGAGAAGATGGAATATACCCTTTCAGCTTTAGAGATAAATCATAATTTACCTGTGGTAAATAAAAGTGTGGAGGGAAGTGGACAGTCCATTGAGTCATCTCTCTCACTGTTCCCATCAGCCCACCCAGCTCCCTTATTTAGATCCATGCCCATTTCCCCTCCTGTCAGATTCTACCTGTAGCTGTTTGTAGCTTCAACCTTTCAGCTCCCAGCCTCTGTCACTTTCCCACTCTCCCTTCGTTCATCTGCCTAACACCATTCCTCACCCGGATCCCCCTATCATCTGCCACTTCTTGCCCCACCCCTTCATTTAACCCCATGATACAGGCTACATCCCTTCTTTCAGTCCAGATGAAAGGCCTCAACCTGAAACGTTGAATGTCCATTTCCCTTCACAGATGCTGCCTGACTCGCTAAGCTCCTCCAGCAGTTTTCCTTTCACTCCAGATTCCAGCATCTGCACTCTTTTCCTGCCTCTGCTTTTACAACGAAACTTCATAAAACCAGTATCCCATTTGATATTACACCACTGTCATTGGACTAATCACCAGCGGTGATGAATCCAAGTGCTCCCAGGAGGTAAACAAGCTAGTGTCCCTGTCCACAGCAAATCACTAATACATGTCAATATATATGGGGGAATAAATATGATCTTTAATCATTGATATGGCAGCACTGCCTTACTTGCTGGCTAATGCTAGTTTTCAAATTTCAGGAGTACATGCCCTTGTTTATATCAATGGTGCAGAGGTGGAAATAGTTCAAAGCTTCATGTTCCCAAGATGCAAATACAGTTGAGAACCGTTTATCCAAAAATCCAACATTTTTTTGAACACCACAGATGGAAACTCCACAAGGCCCTGGGTCTCTGCACCACCAACTGTTCTGAGAAGTGACCTCACATACCCCGAGTAGGACCCTGTTTATGCCAATTTGTTTTCAGCAGTCCTTGTAGCCAGACCTTCGAGCATTACTCATGGTGATAACCATGTGTTTTGTGCTTATTCTCTAAGAAGATATTGTTGAAAATGTCAAAAAGGCTGCAGTTACCCCATGAGTAACTGTGAAAAGAAAAGGGGAAGCATTTATGTTTATCTGCAACACAGAAAGTCAAGTTTTTGGAGAAACTTGACAGCGGTGTAAGTGTGAAGCTTCTGATAGAGGAGTATGGTTTTAGAACTATCACCATCTAAGACCTGAAGAAACAGAAAGGCAAAAGTTCTGCACTTAAAGTAATGAACAAAAGTTAATAAAAATAGAAAAACACTGCAAAAAGCAAAAATGAAGATCTCAATTGTGTATTGAGAGAGTGGATTCATCAGCATTGGACTGAAGGTATGCCACTTAACGGTATACTGATCATGATAAACTGAAAATTAAAATTAATTGTTAATATTCCGTAGGCTGATTGCAGAAATCTGCGAAAAGGCTTTAATTTCAGAGAAATTCATTGATGAGTTTGCGAAGATCATCTCTGATGAAAATCTAACACCAGAACAAGTCTACAATGCTAATGAGACGTTGCCGTTCTGGCATTATTACCCCAGGAAGACACTGATGAGAGAGCTCCTGTCACTCTCACTGTCACTGCCACTCACGAGGCAGTGCAGAGAAGGTTCACTAGGTTAATTTTGGGGATGGGTGGGTTGATGTATGATGAGAGATTGAGTAGATTGGGACTCTACTCATTGGAGTTCCGAAGAATGAGAGGCGATCTTATTGAAACATATAAGATTGTGAAGGGGCTTGATCGGGTGGATGCGGGGAGAATGTTCTCAATGATGGGTGAAACTAGGACTAGGGGGCATAATCTTAAAATAAGGGGATGCCGTTCCAGGACTGAGATGAGGAGAAATTTCTTCACTCAGAGGGTAGTGGGGTTGTGGAAGCTACTACACTCAATAAATTCAAAACGGAGATAGACATTTTCCTGGATAAAAATGGCATTAGGGGATACGGTGAGCGAGCAGGTAAGTGGACATGAGGCTAGGTTTAGATCAGCCATGTGATCTCCTGGACCAGTTTTCGATAGCCTGGATGGGTCGGAGAGGAATTTTCCAAACTTTTTCTCCTCAATTGGCAAATCGTTTTTTTTTCCCTGGGTGATCACATGGGTTTGGGCGGGATGAATAATAAAATAAAATGGGCGCCATGGTGCCCTGTTGGTTGGCACTGTTGCCTTGTGGGATTCGGTGAAAACTAGAGTTAAGATTGGATCAGCCATGATCTTGTGAATGGCGGAGCAGGCTTGAGGGACCGATTGGCTTACTCCTGCTCCTATCTCTTATGCTCTTATGTAGAATTAAGGATACCAAGGGCAGAATAACTGTGCTAAGATGTGATAATGCAATCGGCATGTATAAAGATAAACATGCTATAAAGATAAACATGGTAGTCCATTATTATGCTAGCAAAAATTCAAAGTATATGTCACCATATACAACCCTGAAATTCATTTTCTTGCAGGCATACCCAGTAATTTCAAGAATCATAACAAAGGAAGGTTTTCAAAGCTTGCAGAGGGATTTGGACCAGCTGGAAAATGGGTTGACAAATGGTAGATGGAGCTTAATGCAGACAAGTGTGAGGTATTGCATTTTGGAAGGACAAACCAAGGTAGAACATACAAGGTAAATGATAGGACACTGAGGAGTGCAGTAGAACAGAGGGATCTGGAAATACAGATACACAATTCCCTAAAGGTGGCATCATAGGTAGATAGGGTCATAAAGAGCTTTTGGCACATTGGCCTTTATAAATCAAAGCATTGAGTATAAGAGTTGGACTGTTATGGTGAGGTTGTATAAGACATTGGTGAGGCTGAATTTGGAGTATTGTGTGCATTTTTGGTCACCGAATTACAGGAAGGATATTAATAAGGTTGAAAGAGTGCAGAGAAGGTTTACAAGGATATTGCCGGGACTTGAGAAACTGAGTTACAGAAAAAGGTTGAATAGGTTAGGACTTTATTCCCTGGAGCATAGAAGAATGAAGGGAGATTTGATAGAGGTGTATAAAATTATGATGGGTATAGAGTGAATGCAAGCAGGTTTTTTTTACTGAGGCTAGGGGAGAAAAAAACCAGAGGACATGGGTTAAGGGTGAAAAAGGAAAAGTTTAAGGGGAACATTAGGGGAGCTTCTTCACACAGAGAGTAGTGGGAGTGTGGAATGAGCTGCCAGTTGAAGTGGTGAAGCAGGCTCACTTTTAACATTTAAGAATAACTTGGACAGGTATATGGATGAGAGGGGTATGGAGGAATATGGTTTAGGTGCAGGTCAGTGGGACTAAGCAGAAAAATGGTTTGGCACAGCCAAGAAAGGCCAAAAGGCCTGGTTCTGTGCTGTAATGCTCTATGGTTCTAATCAATGAAAGATCACACCCAAAAGCGTAGACAAACAACCAATGTGTGAAAGACAACAAACTGTGCAAATGCAAAAGAAAAAATAAATATTAATAATAAATAAATAAGCAATACGTATCTAGAACACGAGATGAAAAGTCCTAGAAACTGAGTCCATAGGTTGTGGGAACAGTTCAGTGATAGGCCGAGCGAAGTTGAGTGATGTAATTCCCACTGGTTCAAGATCCTAATGGCTGAAGGGTAATAACTGTTCCTGAACCTGGTGGTGTGAGTCCTGAGGCTTCTGTACCTTCTTCCTGATGGCAGAAGTGAGAAGAAAGCATGGCCTGGGTGGTGGGTGGTGGCCTTGGTGATGGATGCTGCTTTCCTGTGACAATGCTCCGTGTAGATGTGTTCAATAGTGGGGAGGGCTTTACTCCTGATGGACTGGACTGTATCCACTACCTTTCAAAAAGGATTTTCTGTTCAAGGGAATTGGTGTTTCCATACCAGGCCGTGATTCCAGCAGTCAATATAATCTCCACCGCACATCTATAGAAGTTTGTCAGAGTTTTAGATATCATTCTGAAACTTTGCAAATTCCTAAAAAAGTAGAGGCTCTGCTGCACTTTCTTTGTAATGTACTTACATGCTGGGCCCAGGACTGATCCTCTGGAATTATAACACCAAGGAAGTTAAAGTTGCTGACCCTTTCCACCTTTAATCTCCCAATGAGACCTGGCTCATGGACCTCCAGTTTCTTCCTGAAGTCAATAATCAGCTCTTTGGTCTTGCTGACATTGAGTGGTAAGTTGCTGTAGTGCCATCACTCAGCCAGTTTTCAGTCTCCCTCCTGTATACTGATTTGTCACCACCTTTGATTCAGCCAATGACTGATGTCGTCAGCAAACTTAAAAATGGCATTGGAGCTGTGCTCAGCCTCTCGTACAGTATAAAATGAGTAGAGAAGATCACTAAACACACAGCCTTATGGTACACCTGTGCTGCTGGAGATTGTGGAGGAGATATTTTTGCCAATCCCAACTGACTGAGGTCTGCAAGTGAGGAAATCAAGGACCCGAATGCACAAGGGGATATTGGGGTCAAGGGCTTGAAGCTTACTGATTAGTTTTGATGGGATGATAGGATTCAACGTCAAGCTGTAGTCAATAGAGCATCCTCATACATGCATCTTTGCTTTCTAGATGCTCTGGGGCTGATTGAAAAGCAAATGAAGTGGCATCTGCCGTGAACCGGTAGAGCTGGTAGGCAAGTTGGAGCAGATCATCAACAACCTCTCAAAACAATTTATCACTGTGGATGTAAGTTCTACTGGATGGTAGTCATTGAGGTAAGTTACCAAGTTCTTCTTAGGCACTGGTATTATTGAACTATGTGGGTACCTCAGACTGCCAAAGCAAGAGATTAAAGATATCTGTGAATACTCCAACCAGTTGATTCACACAGATCTTTAGTACTCGGCCAGATGCTTTCCATGAGTTCACCCTCCAGAAGGATATTCTTATGTTGGCCTTAGAGACGGAAATCACAGTCATTGGGGGCTGTAGGAGTCTGTGAAGGTTCCTCCATGCCTCGATGGTCAAAGTGAGCATAGAAGGCATTGAGCTAATCTGGAAGGAAAGTCCTGTTGAAACCTATGTCGCTTGGTTTCATTTTGTAAGAGGTTATGGCATTGTAGCTCTGCCATTGCTGTCCAGCATCCTTCAGTGATTCAAGTTTAGTCTTGAATTGCCACTTTGCCCGTGAGATGGCTTTCTGGAGATTGTACTTTTTGTATCTTTCCTGGTCCCCAGACTTGAATGCCATTGATCTGGCCTTCAGCAGATTGTAGATTTTATTTTGGAAGACTATGGTTTTGTAGGGACACACTCATCTACAGCTGTTTTTATAAAGTCTTTAAAGTTTTTATAAAGTGGCCCAGTCCACTGAATTGAAGCAATCCTGTAGGTGTCCTTTGCTTCCTGCGACCACCTCTTTGTTGTCCTTATTTCTGGAGCCTTACTCTTGAGCTTCTACCTTTATATAGGTAGGAAAAGGACAGCCAAGTGATCAGATGTCCTGAAATGAGGTCTGGGCATAAAATGGTAGGCAGTTCTTATGGTAGTATTCCAGTGGTCTAGTGTGTTGAGAGATCTGGTGTTGCAGGTTATATGTTGAAGGTAATTGGCAGAGATTTCTTCAAACAAACCTGATTGAAGTCTGACTATGATTTGAACTGTGTCAGGGTGAACTGGTTCTTGTTTGGTGATGGCAGCATTCAGTATCTTGAGTGCGAGATTACTGTTGGCTTTTGGTGGTATGTAAACTGGGGTCAGGATCATGGAGAACTCTCTTGGTGAGTGGAACAGTTGACACTTAATTGTTAGATGTTCTGGGTTGGGGGAACAAGAGTGCAACCCCCCCTCCTTTTGCCTGCTCCAGATCAGCAGTCCAGCCCATCCTGGTGTATTGGTAAGACTTCCAGTTCTTATCAATGCATCGGGAATGCCTGGAGTGAACCATATTTCTGTGAAACTCAGAGCACAGCAATTCCTTATTTCCCTCCAATACAGCAATCTTGTTCTGCGATCACTAAGAGTGAAATCACTAATTTATTAAGACAGCTTAAAAATATGTTGCTTAAAATTGAAATTACATGCTGCAGATTGTAGTGAGTAATTTAAAAGAGGTATAGTTAGAAGTTTTATAAGCAGCCCGCAACATGTCACTGTGGTGTTTGATGCCATCTTGTTATAACAAAAGGAGATGGATCACTGGGGACATTTTTCTGATTGGTTTTACAAACATTTTGTACTAGTGGCTTGTGCCCACTGCAGGGAAACTGCAAGATTTTGTTATTCCTTTACAACTGTTCTGCTCATTCTCCAGCTGAACCTCTCATCAAAAATAATGCTTATGCTATGTACTTCCCACCAAATGTGACTTCATTAATTCAGCCATGATCAATGAAGAGCAAAGATAAAGACAGCTTCTTGAACAGCACATTTCACAGCAGTGAACAGAGGCATGAGTTTGGAAGGTTTTCAAAAGGAGTTTAGCCTGAATGATGCCATTTATACTGCTGCCTAACACACGGAACACTATAACTGAAGACACAATCGTGCAGGCCTGGCGTAACCTCTGGCCTACGACTATGCTTTGTTCATCATCGTCGCTGAACAAAGAGTTTGAAGGTTTACGTATGTTAAGTAAGAAAAAGACGTGTTGGAATTCTTTACATATGCAAAAGGAATAACTCAGAGTCCATCATTAAACTGGAGGAAGTGGATATCGAAGAAGTTCTTAACATCAATAATGAACCTCAATTCGGTCAATGACCAATGGTGAAATAGCTGAAATGGTCTGAATCATTATACATGCAAATATTCCAAATCCAAAAAAAATCAAACCCAAAACACTTCCAGCCTCAAGCATTTTGGATAAGGGATGCTCAACCATGTCACCGAAAACTTGCCGTGGTCTAACCACATAGATGCTTTTGGACAAGAAAGCACACCAGCACTTCATTGCTGTTGTGTCATCTATATCAATAATCTAGATGTTACTGTGGTTAACTGGATCAGCAAATTTGAAGATGACACCAAGATTTAGGGTGTAGTGGACAGCGAGGAAAGCTTGTAGCAGGATTTGGACAGGCTGTAAAAATGGTTTGAAAAATAGGAGATGGAATTTAATGCAAACAAGTGTGATGTGTTGCACTTGTTGGGAGGACAAATCAGAGTAGGACTTACAAATGAACAATATGGCACTGAGAAGCATGGTAGAACAGAGAGATCTGGGAATAGAGCTCCATATTTCCTTGGTAAACTGAAAGTGGTGTCACAGGCAGATAGGGCTGTAAAGAGAGAATTTGGCATATTGGCCTTAATAAGTCAAAGTACTGACAACGGGAGTTGAGACCCAGGAAATTGTACAAGGTCAGTGAGGCCAAATTTGGAGCACTGTGTAGATCTGGTTATCTACCTACAGGAAAGATATGTTTGAAAGAGTGCAGAGAAAATTTACAAGGATGTTGCCAGGACTTAAGGATTAGAGGAAAAGTTGAATAATTTACTCCCTGGAGTGTAGGAGGATGAGCAGAGATTTGAAAGAGGTATACAAAATTATGAGGTGCATAGGCAGGGTAAATGCAAGCAGGCTTTTTCCACCTAGGTTAAGTGAGACTAGAACTAGGTAATAGTTTAAGAGTGAAAAGTGAATATTTAAAGGGAATCTCTTTACTCAGAGGTTTTTACAAATATGGAATGAGCTGCCAGTGGAAGTGGTGGATGTAGGTTTGATTTCAACATTTAAGAGAAATTTCGATAAGTAATTCAATGGGAGTGGTATAGAGGGCTATGGTTTAGATTTGGGTTGAAGGGATTAGCAGAATAACTGTTTGGCACAGACTAAATGGGCCAAAGGGCCAGCTTCTGTGTGTAGTGCTCTTTGATTCTATGACACTCTGCTTCCTCAGAAACTTAAGGAAATCTGGCCTGTTTCCGATGACCTTCACTAGTCTTTACAAATGCACCATAGAAAGCATCCTATTCAGGCGCATCACAGCTTGTTATGGCAACTGCTCCATCCAGGACCTCAGGAAGCTGCAGAGAATTTTGAATTCAGCTCTGTCTATTGTGAAATCCAGCTTCTCATCCAACTTTATTTACATTTCGCGGTGCCTTGGAAAATCAGCCAACATAATCAAAGACCCTTCCCAGTCCCAGCATTCTCTCCTCTCACTCCTTCCTGTCAGGTCCAATGTCAGCTTATATTTCTCTGTTATAAGATCCTTGAAATGAGCTCCTCCTCTCTTTGATGGGAGTTCACTGAAGCCCTCTTTCACTGCTCCCCTCTGTGATCCCTGCTGCTCTTCAACCATGTAATTGGTCAGACTTGCTCCCATGGCCACATACCCCCCACTGCCATCCTGTGCCAGATGTCTATCAGTTCATTTCCAGGCTTCCGAGTCTGGACTCAACGAGGACCCCAGTATCTTTTACCTTGACTGCTTCTCATGCCACTTCTCCCTCTCTTTCTACACACCACCATCACTGCCATTCACAGATATGTGGGCCTTTGTTGATTTCTCTACTGCAGCTCCAGGCCACGCTCTTCACCACCTGCCACAGACCTTTCCAAAGCTTCGTCTTTTGCTACATCCACACTTTCAGCAGTTGATTTATCTCCTTCCTTTCATCCAGGAAGAATTGGAAGCTTGACCACCTCCAGCCCACAGCCCCAGCTCAACGTTGGCCTCCTCCAGGTCAAGACCTTTCTCAATGCCTCTGGGTCCTGCTGCTCCTCCTTTTCCACCACTACCTCCCACCCATTCCTGGTTACTCAGGCTCTCCTCTACCTCTAACATCCCTTTTATTCCTGAGTCCAAATCTTCCTCTTACTCCTTTTCCCTGAACACTACAAACCTCTTTTCTCCTCTCCTCTGACCCCTGCAACTCTCTACCTTTCCCTGACCCTAGATCCAATTCCTTCTGCGTCTTCACCATCCCCTTGCATCTTCCCTTCCAAGGCATGATATTCTGTCCTCACCTTTGTCCCCCCATACTCGCTCTTCAGTGAGTTCTACACCCGCCATGACGCTGAACTAATCTTCCATTTCCTGTCTCCAAGCCTCCTTCTTTGGTGAGATTCCCCCATCCCTCTTCCCCCCAAAGAAGACCCGCTTCTCCCACCTTAAGCCTTCCTCTTCTTAGATGCTCTGATCTGGCCTTCTGACTGCTCTGTATCTTCTTACCTCTAGCTATTTATGAGGCACCAATCACCCAATTACCACTCCCCTCACCTATTCCAACCTCCTGCTCTCTGAACACAATGCCCTCACCACACCAATGCCAACTTTATCATCAAACCCACAGACAAGAGGATACTACTGTAGTCTGGCAGACTGACTTCTTCCTTGCCAGATGGCAGCTCTCAATTAGTTCCTCTTACATAACCCTTAAACAGAACCCCACTAAGAAGCATCTGGCTACTGTCTCCCACACTATCACTGACTTCCTCACCTCTGGAAATCCCTCCACTTCAGCCTCATAGTTCCCCTAACTCATACTGCTGGTTTCTAACTCCAACCCAAGATCCACAAAGCTAGAAGTTCTGGTCAGTCCACTATTTCTTCCTGCTCCTGCCCCACTGAACTTGTGTCCGGATAAAACAACTACACTTTGTACCTCTTGGTTCAGACCCTTTCCACTTACATCGTGACACTTCACATGCTCTCCATCACTTTCAGTTCCCTGGCTTTATCGCCACAGTTTCACTACAGACATCAATTCCCTGTGCACTTTTATTCCCATCAAAAACGCCTTAAAGATCTCCACTTCTTTCCATACAACAGACCTAACCAGATCCCCTCCACCATCTGACAGAACTGGTTCACGTGCTCAACTAATTTTCTTTTGGCTCCTTCCACTTTCTTCAAACCAAAGGTGTAGCCATTAGCACTCGCATGGAATCCAACTATGTCTGCCTTCTCATTGGACCACAGTCCGTGGTCCAAGCCTACATAGGTAACACTCAACTTTTTCTTCACTACGTTGATGACATCAGTGATGCTTCCTGCACTCATGCTGAGTTCATCAATTTCATCAACTTTGCTTCCAACTTCAATCCTACTATCAAATTTACTTGGAACACCTCTGAAACATCTCTTTGCTTTCTCGATTTGCTCAGAGGAATCTTTTCCAAACCCATTAGTTCCCCCACCTCCTTTGTTTTCCCTCTTTTTGGTGGCCCTCTCACCCCTTCTCTTCCCTGCAGATGCTGGAAATTCAAGAAACACAAAATGCTGGAGGAACTCAGCAGGCCACCCAGAATCCATGGAAAAGAGTGTAATGTTTTGAGCTGAGACCCTGCTGAAGCTTTTCAGCCTGGAAAGTTGACTGCACTCTTTTCCATAGATGCTGCCTGGCCGGGGGGGGGGGGGGGGGGGTGTGTGTGTGTGGGTGTGTGTGTGTGTGTGTGTGTGTGTGTGTGTGTGTGTGTGTGTGTGTGTGTGTGTGTGTGTGTCCCCCTCTTATTCTGACTTTTGTACACTTGCTTTCGAGTTTTGATGAAGGATCTCAGCCCAAAGAGTTGACTTCCATAGAACAGCACAATATGGGGTCTTTGGTTTATGACATTCCCTCCATAGATGCTGCCTGATCTGCTGAGTTTCTCCAGTATTTTGCATATGTTGCTTAAAATTTCCAGCACCTGCAGAATCTCTAGTGTTTCCTTGAAATGAATTCTGGTATGCTGAAGATGAATTCTTTATCTCTCAATCTACCTTGTTGTGGCCCTTACACTTTATTTGCCTATCTGCATTGTACTTCCTGTTAACTATATTTCTGCTATTATCTTCCCTTTTGAACTTTGATGTACTTATGCATGAAATGATCTGTTTAGATGGCATGTAAACAAAAGCTTTTCAGAGCATCTGTACATGTGACAACCATAAACCAACCAACATTACAGACGTGTGTGTCCATTCTACAACACAATGTGTGTAAAGCCCATTTTCAAAATAACAAATGCTATACTACATAGATAGCCAAGGCACAGTCCTAAACCACAGGCCTCCATGTGACTATGGCTCAATGCCTCTGCTCAACTTTCTCAGACTTAATCATTATTCTCTCCTTCACCAGTTGACCTCTGTGGTCACCTCTACAGGCATACACAACTCTGTAGACAATTCCAGAAGAGCTTGATGCCAGAAGGACATAGTTGTTCTTGAGGTGTGAGCATTATTGGCCAGACAAGCATTTAGTGCTCATCCCTACTTGTCCTAAGAGAGCAGTTATGGTCTTTGGCCCACAATGATGTATTGAACTTTTAAGCTACTCAAAGATCTAACACTTTCCTCCCACATAGCTCTCTATTTTGATATTACCCATGTACCAATCTAAGTCTCTTAACTATCCCTAATGTATCTACCTCCACCATCACCCTAGCAACGTGTTCTACACACCAACCACTCTGTGTAATAAACCTACCTTTGATAAACCCTTGTACTTTCCTCCAAACATCTTAAGATTATACCCTCTCACATTAGCCATTCCTGCCTTGGGAAAAAGTCGCTGGCTATCCAGCCTATTAATGCTTTTATCAAACCACCTCTCGTCCTTCATTCCAGAGATTCTGTGTTAACTGCTGACAGTCAAGAGGCCATTAGATCACTTCTTAAATGCTTCATTTAAGAACATGGGAATTAAGCCTGATGGGTATGAACTACAGGCTTTCTTCCAAAGAAGGTGTTAATGAATGAGATTAACATTCAAATTTAATTATCATTCAACCATACATGAATATAGCCAAATGAAACAGCGTTCCTCCAGGGCCAAGGTGCAAAACACATTACACACAGCACATATGGTTATGATTTTAGAAAAAAACATTCACGAAGACAAAAGTAGCCCAAGTCCCTGAAATGTCCTGGTCCAGGTTGTTTGTCCACCAAGCAAACAGATGAGGGCAGCACCAACAGGAGGGGCCAGCTGCCAGCCCAGTACAAAACCCAGTGACATACAGTTCACTCTGTCATCTCCTTTGCTGGCGACTCTGAGGCAAATGAGCCCTGTCTACCAAGCTAGGCAATACAGCTCCCCTGCGGTCTCACCAATGAATCAGGCTCGCAGTACTCTGCCACTTACACTCAAATTTCAACAGTCCAGTTATTTTTACAGATACCAGACATTAATTCCCAGGCAATTTTTTAAAAACTGAATTTAAATGGTTAAACTAGGAATGTGAATACATGATCTCTCGTCTGTCTGGTCTTTCATTACAGGCCCAGCAACATGAACACTGCATTTCAATGCTCCTTTAGAAAAGATGCTGAAGATTAACATGAAGCAGTTATATAAAATCAGACAAATTGGGGAAATGAGGCCAGCTTATTGAAGTTCTGGAGTATTTTAGCCAGCAACAGCTTGGACAATTGCCTGAAGGGCTTAGAAGCTTCCAGAAAAGGCGAGTTTCTCCTGGGCTCTTGATCTATTGGATGGTATGGCTGGTACGAGGAGGAATGAGGTCACGGTTGAATGAATGAGGAAGTTTGACTTCCTCTCTCTTCACCCTTGTTTTCACAAGTAATTAGTCTGAGTAATCAGTTCAACTCTGTGTGGCTGTCACACTGCAGAAAAGTTGATACAGAACATAAAACAAGGAATGTGCCAACCCCTACTACCGAAAAGCCAAAGACATATAGTATTTAAATAAAAATGCAGGTAATAAATGCTTAGAGTATGTGCTAACCATTCAGTGCAAGTATATATAGTGTAGGACTCTGGATTTTCACATCCCTTGTAAATCCAGGCCAAATTATTTGGAACTAATACTTGCTGGAAGTCCGAAGACTGAGAGGGGATCTCTTATAGAAACATAGTTGTTTCTACTGGTAGGTGAAACTAAAACTTGGAGACATAGCCTCAACATTCAGGCGAATTTAGGTGATGAGAAGCAACTTGCCCCAGAGATTAGATGAACGGTGGAATTCTCTGCCCAGGAAAGCAGTAGAGACCATCTTATTAAATAAATTTATGACAGTTAGATTTTTGCATAACAGGGGAATTAAGGGTGATGGAGAAAAGGCAGGTAGTTGGAGCCGAGTCCACAGCCACATCAGCATGATCTTATTAAATGGTGAAGCAGACTTGATAGGACTGATGGCCAACTCCTGCTCCTATTTCTTACGTTTCAACATTTTCATCAAGAGCAACAGATGAAATACTGGAACAGGTCTTTACCTCAGGAGCCTTAAGTTGGCTAAATGAAAGAGAAGCTATCATTCTTTTGGAAGGAGGCTTTGAGTAACATAGGTATTGCCTTTGGCTGGGATACTTGGATAAGCCATTAGAGTGTGGAACTCTTGGTCATTGTGATACCATATCCTAGGAGGGGAGAGGTGTAAAGGGCAAACAAAATGCTGCTATCTCTGCACTTTCAGAGCCTTACCTGGCTCCTTCACATTGTATCATAGAACAACACAGGATCTTCAGCCCACAATGCTGTACCAACTCTTTAATCTACTCCAAAATCAATCTAACTTTTCCCTCCTTTTCCTTTCATCCATGTGCTTACCTAAGAGTTTATTAAATGTCCTCAATGCATCCGCCTCTTCTACTGCTCCCAGCAAGCCCTTCTATGCACCTACCGTGTTAAAAAAAAACTTATCGTTGACATTCCCCCCCCCCCCACACACATACTTTCTTCCAATCACCTTAAAATTATGCTCTCTCAAATTGGCCATTCCATCCTGGGAAAATCTCTGGCTGCCCAGTCGACCTATGCCTATCATCTTGTACACCTCCATCAAGTTACATCTTATCCTCCTTCCCTCTAAAGAGTAAAGCCTTAACTTACTCAATTTATCTATAATTAGACACTCTCTCTAATCCAGGCAGCATCCTACCTAATCTCTGCACCCCCTCTAAAGCTTCCATATCCTTCCATAATGAGGCAACCAGAACTCAGGTTACTTCCCCCAGATCATTCAGATTTTACAATCAGAAGATGTTGAATTTCCCAGCCAAAAGACAGAATGATACAAGACAATCCCAACACATTTCACCATTTATTACAACAGCAGAGTCACCAGCTGTATTTGCATTGCATTTCAGTGGCATTAGGTGTCCGGGGTCAAAATCCACTAATCCTTTACACACACGTTTGGTTACAAGCCAGTTATAAACTGCCATGGATCACAGGCCATTGTACAGATAGAAAATAACATTTAGAACCATTTCAGATTGTTAAGTGTTCTGTGGCTGAAAAACTGGTTGTGGTTCCATCAGTTCGAAGATTAGAATACACAATGCTCCCTGAGCATATTAAAGCTATAATTCCCTCTCTCAGGCATTCACTGGTAAATCTTGATGTGGCTGTCATTCAGGAACTGAGTCAATGTCGTGCTGAACGGACAAACAATGGAAGAGGCAGTGGGATGGAAGGGGTTAGCAAGACTCATGCTGCTTTCCACAGCCACACAACTGAAAGTGGCACTGCAGTGTCTGATGAGGAGAGCTGTAGCTGTGGCATTGTTCATCAGTGCTCCCTCATTCATCATTCTTTCTCTATTGTTCTGGGCAGTGCATATGACAACTGCTGCTGTAAAAATGGTCAAAATCTTTCTCTTCAATCTTAATCCCAAAGCACCTCATTTAAACTGTTCCCATGGGTGCCTAGTGCTTCCCCTTGAAGGAGTATGAGCTATGAATATTGAGGGGTCACCGCAGTATTAACCCCATAGAATGCCCATTTCTGGCTTGTTGAATTGTATTCGAATCTCTGGCAGATTTGAAGTTCCAATCCAGAAATCCTTAAACTGTAGCATGCAGGTTGAGGTTATTCTAAAAGTACACATCAGGAATTCCTGACCTCGTCCTCTCTCTGTGGATTAATACTCCCATCCAACCAGACCAGCTGGGACACAGGTAATTCATCTTAGACTTGCTCCTTACATCTAAACTTTGCTGCTTTGAGGACCAGAAACACAGCACTCCCTACAACAGCAGAGAGGGAATTAAAAGGAAGGTGACAAAACTAAATTTGGTATGTGTTGCAAAGAACAAGAAGGGACTGTAGAGCAACAGACAGGTAGGCAGATGTGACTGGACAAAGAGAGGACTGTGGTCTGGCCAGATCTGGCCCCTATTTCTTCTTCAGGGCTCGCTTCCCTTCTCCTTTCTTTGGCTTCCCTTTGCCTCGCAACTTCCTCAGCCGTTTCATTTCATCTTTGAAATCCTCATGCTCATCTCTGTAGAGACAAAAAGACCGGACATTGTTAAAGTCTGCCTGGCAGCTACAAAGCATAGTTCTAATCTTATCTAATTCTTGTCTTAAGAGGATAGGTTGAGTGAGCTGGAGCTTTTCTTTTTCCTGGCCTAGGCCTCATTATCTCTCATTATAAAGGCATCCCTACTCCTTCCAGCATAGCTTTTCACTGTAACAAGAAGATGCCGACTATCTCAACTTTAAATGCTGCCATTTGTCAGTGGTCCCTTTGACACAAACAATTTACTCCAATAAATCTTTGGAAGCTCCTATCCCACACCGTCAAAATCTGCCCTGCTCTAATTTAAATATAACCTTTGGATAAGCGCAGCACACAAACTGCTGGAAGAAGTGAACAGGTCAGGCAGCATCTATGGAGAGAAATAAACCACTGGATGTTTCGGGCAGAAACCCTTCATCAGGACAAGTTCTGTCCCTTTGCATAATTTAAAACTATGATGACTGGTCCCACTGTTATCTCAGAGAGTTGCCCCATCCTATTACCCAACAGTAGGTCAAGACTTGCCCTCCGATAGCAGCCTCTATACGTTGCCTGAAGAAACTTTCCTAAACACACTTAACAAATCCCACCCCATCTAAGCCCTTAACAGTAGGACAGCCCTAGCTAATGTAAGGAAAATTACAATCGCCTAGATGTTGGATGTTACTTCCTTGCGCAACACTTCCAAAACAGAAACCTACTCCAGGGGATGATATTGAAGGATCACTCATCAACTTTATTCACCATATACATTTACATGTATTAGGAATTTGCTGTGGTTTTGGTGCAGCATGCAACAAAAAACAATATTAAACGATTATAAATTTAAAAAATATAGTTAGAGGTTAAAGTACAGATATGGAATAAAATGTGCTAAATACATACACACAGTGGCCACTGGTAGAGGAGGTAGCTAATACAGTGGCCACTGAGTATATTTCTGTAGAATTGTGGGCTTCTGCTATTGTAGTTCATCCACTTCACGGTTCAATGTGTTGTGCATTCAGAGATACTTTTCTGCATACCACTTGAGTCACTGCCACCTTGAACCCATTTGGCTTAACTCCTCTTACATTTCTTATTAAGGTGTCTCCACCCACTGAACTGACATTCGCTGGATTTTTTTTTTGTTTATTGCAGTATTTTTTGTAAACTCCACAGATTGTTGTGTGTGAACATCCCAGGAGATCAGCAGTTTCTGAGATATTTAAACCACCCTGTCTGGCACCAACAATCATGCCATGGTCAAAGTAACTTAGATTAGATTTCTTCTCCATTCTTATGTTTGGTTTGAACAGAACTTCTTGAACATCTGCATGTTTTTATGCATTGAGCTGCTGCCATCTGATTGGCTGATTAGATATCTGCATTAACAAGGTGCACAGGTGTATCCAATAAAGCAGCCACTAAATACTAACATTATAAAAAGTGGTTTAAAGTGTTTACAGTGCAGGGACAGGGATAAGAGAGAAACAAGAATGTTTTAGAGATGTATTCTAAGCCTCCTGAACAAAAAATGAAATATCCTCTCACTCCTGGAAATCTCTAGCCCAAGACCATGCCAAATAGGGAAGGATCTTTAAGGATGGCATTGACTATAAGGCAGGAAGAGAGCAAACAAGGGAAGGAGCACACCACTTCACTATCTGGCCACCTCCTGGTCCATCAATGCAAGAGCCTGCAGTTCAAGCATTGGCCCTACCCGCCACTCCAGAACCCAGCAATCAGAGTAGAAGCAAGTCATCCTCCATCCCACGAGACTACACAAGGAAATGGAAAAACAATGCCCACAAAGACAGCTTTTTCCCTTGGTCTTAAACAGCAGCCACATTCCCACAGAATGTCAATAAGACTGAAAGAGTACAGAGAAAATATGCAAGAATATTGCCAGTACTTGAGGACCTGAGGTGCAAGGAGAGGTTGAACAGGTTAGGACTTTATTCCTTAGAATACAGGGGAGATTTGATGGAGGTATACAACATTATGAGGGGTATAGATAGGGTAAATGCAGGGAGGCTTTTCCCACTGAGGTTGGGTGAGAACTAGAGGTCATGGATTAAGGGTGAAAGGTGAAACGTTTAGGGGAACACAAACCTCATTCAGAATCAGGTTTAATATCTGTGGCATATGTTGTGAAATTTGTTAACTTAGCAGCAGCAGTACAATGCATTACATGACAATATAGAAAAATATTAAATCAGAATCAGACTTTAATCGCCAAGTACCTGTGTACAGACAAGGAATTTACTTCCGGCAGATGTTGTCTCTCTGCTCATAACAATAATAATGATAAATATAAAATGTAAAATATAAAATCAATTACAAAATGCATATTAAGTAGTTAAATTAAAAATAGTGCAAAAACAGAAATAAAATTAAAAAAGTGAGGTAGTGTTTGTGGGTCCAATGTCTATTTAGGAATCGTATGGCAGAGGAGAAGAAGCTGTTCCTGAAATGCTGAATGTGTGCTTTCAGGCTTCTGTACCTCCTTCCTGACAGTAACAACGAGAGTTGCCTGGATTAGGAAGCATGCCCTATGAGAATAGGTTGAGTGAACGGAGTGAGGTGGAATGAACAGCTGAGTGAGGTCGGCTGGTGGCACAGTGAGATCAGTGCCGGGCTCGAGAACGGAGGTTCCTGAGATCGATCCAGTGACAGACCACTCCCAAGCGCGCTCTCCATCTGTGCCCGGTTGATATTGAGCTCGCAACTCGACCTCATAAAAAAAAACACTGCCACATCCAGTTTAAATTCCCACGCGGAATATTGTGGAGGATCAAATACCCAAACCCAAACTTGGGCTTTTCTCCTTGGAGTGACGGAGGATGAGAGGTGACCTGATAGAAGTGTACAAGATGATGAGAGGCATTGTTCATGTCAAGAGGTTTTTTCCCAGGGCTGAAATGGCTAACATGAGAGGGCACAGTTTTAAGGTGCTTGGAAGTAGGTAGAGAGGAGATGTCAGGGCAAGCTTTTTTTTTAAAATACAGAGGGTGGTGAGTGCGTGGAGTGGGCTGCTGGCGACGGTGGTGGAGGCGGATATGATAGGGTGTTTTAAGAGACTCCTGGATAGGTACATGGAGCTTATAAAAATAGAGGGCTATGGGTAACCATAGGTAAGCACATGTTCTGCATGGCATCAAGGGCCGAAGGGCCTGTATTGTGTTGTATGTTTTCTATATTTAAGAGGGCAGGTCCTGGGTGATGAGGGTCTTGAATAATGGATGTTGCCTTTCTCAGGCACTGCTCCTCGAAGAGGTCTTGGATACTAGAGGCTAGTACGCATGATGGAACTAAGTTTACAACTTTCTGTAGATTCTTATGACCCTGTGCAGTAGACCCTCCCCCCACTAAACTGTAATGCAGTTGTCAGAATGCTCTCCACAGTACATCTATAGAAGTTTTCTAGTGTTTTAAGTGACAAATCGTCTCCTCAAACTCCTAATAAAATATAGTGGCTGTTTCGCCTTCTTTACAACTGCATCGATACATTGGGATCAGGTAAGATCCACAGAAATATTGAGACCAGAAGTGGAGAGAGTGAGCAATTAGAAGTTCTTTGATCCCTCTGAGGACTGGTTCTTGTTCCTTTGTCTTACTCTTTCCTGAAGACTACAATCAGCTCTTTGGTCTTACTGACACTGAAAGCAAGGTTGCCGTTGTGACACCACTCAACTAGCTGGTATATCTTGCTCCTATATGCCATCTTGCCTCCATCTGAGATTCTGCCAACAATGGTTGTATCATCAGCAAATTTATAGATGGCATTTGAGCTATGCCTAACCACAATGTTGTGGGTATCGAGACAGTAGAGCCATGGGCTAAGCACACATTCCCGAGGTGCACCAGTATTGATTGCTAGTGACAAGGAGATGTTATTACCAATCCACACAGATTGTGGTCTTGCAGTTAGGAAGTCGAAGATCCAACTGCAAAGGTAGGTACCGAGTCCTAGGTTCTGTAGCTTTTCGATGAGGACTGTAGGAATGATGGTATTAAACTCTGAGCTATAGTCATTGAACAGCATCCTGACATAGGCATTTATAGGGTCCAGGTGATCTAAGGCTGTGTGAAGTGTCACCAAGGTCATGTCTACCCTAGACCTATTGGGGGCAATAGGCAAATTGCTTTTTTTTTTTTTTTTTTGAGTACTCCTGCCAGCTGGTTGGCACAAGTTCTCAGAGCTTCATCATCAGGGCCTGCCACCTTGCGAGGGTTCACCCTCTTGAAAGACAACCTGATGTCTGCCTCTGAGACAGAGATCACAGAGTGCAACGGGGATTCTCACAGCTCTAGTTATATTCTCCCTTTAAAAGCAGGCATAAAAGGCATTGAGATCGTCTGGTAGTGAAGCATTGCTGCCATTCACAATGTTGGGTTTTGTTTTGTAGGAAGTGGTGATTGTCTCTCGGGGTCCGAGGAAGACTAAACATTGTGCAGTCATCTGTAGTTAGACATGTGGCTTTGGAGGCCGAAGGTCGAAGCACACATGCAGTTGCAGGTTGGACATGGAATGGCGGTTGTTGGAACAGGTGCATACACAGCTTTGTGACGTCGGTCTCCTGCTGCTGCAAGGCGCTGATTTCGGACATCTTCAAAATCAGATGCAGCTTTTCCAGTCAGGGCATGCCACCCAGCCCTGTCGGCTGCGGACTCCTCAAGCTGTCAGGTTTGCAGGAAGTAATATCCTGCGAATCCTGCCAGAGTTTATATGCATCCAATGTTGCCTCCAACTTCACTCAGAATTGTTTCTTCTCTTTTGAAGAAGTTCTCCGCAACTCATATCTGGAATTCTTGAACAGACCCGGGTTGTCGGGCTTAAATGCCACAGATCTAGCCTTCAGCAGATGACAAGCCTTCTGGTTCATTCAGGGCTTTTGGCTTGGGAATGTACAGCAAGCTTGTGCAGGCACACATTCATCCACACAGGTTTTAATGAAGTTGGTAACAACCGTGGCATACTCATCCAGATTTGAAGAGTGGTGTGAATGTGGAACAAGCTGTCAGCAGAAATGGTGGATTTGGTTCAATTTCAGCATTTAAGAGAAATGTGGATAAGTACATGGATGGGAGGGATATGGAGGGCTATTGTCTGGGTGCAGGTTGATGGGACTAGGCAGAGTAATGGTTAGACCTAGACTAAATGGGCCAAAGGGCCTGTTGGTGCTGTAGTGTTCTGACTTTTCCTCTCTTCAGAACATACAAAACTAATGGAAGCACATCATAATCACTCACTTATGGTAAGCAGGCCTAAAAGTTGTGCGTCACACAGGAAGTTTGACTGAAGTTTTCTTGTGGTGTTGATTAATATACATGCTGTTTTCTCAGAATTTTATTCTCCTGTTCCCATGGTTCAAGTGAATGGAGAGAATCTTGAGGAATATTTCCTGCTAACTTGGGGAAAAGAACACTAAAGGGTGGAAGACAGAGATGTGGTCTAGACTGAAATGTTAGGCTTTTCTGAAAGGCAAAAAAATTCTATTAGAAGCCACAGTGCTCGCCAACTGTCTTGGTCAAATTGAGAGATGACTGCCCACAAACAAAGGACAAAAGAGAAAGAGAGCAAGACAAATTGCTTATGTTCAGGAGACATCATTCACAATGGATTGATTGATAGTCTCCATGCTGGACTTGAAAAGAACCAAGCTGTTAACTTAGTTTGAACCTGGTGTGAAAAGGAAGGTGTGCTTAACCTCTGCATCTGTTTCTCTTCATTGCTTGCCTGGACAGTCCATCATTCCACACGTGGATGTGCCTCACCGTGATCCTGGAACCTCAAGGCGAGATTACTTAGAAATTAATGTAACAAGAGAGAAATGAATCACAGCCAAGCTTCACAATGGCTCAACTTCCTCAAGAGGTTAAAGAAATTTGGCTCATTCCCATCAAGAGGGTGTATAATGGCTTGATATGGCAAATGCTTTGCCCGTGACTTCAGTGAACTCAGCACATCATAGAAACTAGCTTCCCCTCAATGGATTCTGTGTATAATTTCTCACTGTCTCAGTAAATCAGTCAACACAATTAAAAACCCCACCCACTCGGGGCATTCTCTCATCTCTCCTCTTCCACTGAGCAGGAGATACAAATGATTGAAAGCATGTACAAGCAGGTTCAAGGATGGCTTCTACCCCAGTGTTATAAGACTACTGAACGGTTCACTAATATGATAAAATGGACTCTTGACCTCACAATGTGACCCTAAGACCATTTTGTTTGCCTCTCTGCACTGTTAGACTTTATTTTGCATTTTGTTATTGTTTTACCTCATTCTACCTCAATGCACTGTGTAATGATCTGAACTTTATGAACAGTATGCAAGACAAACTTTTCACTGTATCTCGATACATGCGACAATAATAAACCAATTCCAATTCTACTTTACCTGTATAAACCCATGAATCGCAGCCTCTGCATCAAGGTGTAGTAGTGGTTATGTTGTGGGTACCAGTCAAATACCTCTTTCCGTAGTGCCAGTGGCTGCTCACTGAACAGCTTTACCACCTTCATCGACCGCTCATCAGTAGGTTGTACCACCTCCTGAAATATCTGTGCACTAAGGCGCATCATGCGCCGCCCATAATTGGACAGCGTCGACATCACTGCTTCTCGGGAACAACAGTAGCGGTCCCTGCAAAAAATAATAGCAAAATGAAGTGACAAAAATGGGTACAGGCCTCAGTGTTACAAACTGGAACAGTACAGTGCTTCAGCCCACGATGTTGTGCTGACCCATATAAACCTACTCTGTGATCAATCTAACCTCTCCCTCCAACATAGCCCATAACCCTCCATTTTTCTTTCATTCACTTGTCTACCTCCCTAACACATCCGCCTCAACCACTCATCAGCAGTGCATTCCAGGCACTTACAGACTGTAAAAACCTTCTGGGAGGAAGGTGCTGGCTGTCCAGTCAATCTATGCCTTGTACAATCTTATCAAATTGACTCTCATTCTCCCTCTCTCCCAATGGAAAAGCCCCAGTTTACTCAACCTTTCCACACAAGAAATGCTTTCTAATCTAAGCAGCTTCCTAGTAAATCTCCTCTGAAGCTTCCAAATCCTTCCCATAATGAGGCAGCCAGTATTGATCAACATCTCCAAGGAAGCAAGCGAATTCCTAAAGCTTTTCTTTCTAGTCCCAATAGACTTTCCACCATCTACAATAGCCATGTACCATTGGTAATATACCATGAGAAAATGCAATAATCATAAGATGTCTTCCAAGTACATTATCCATTACATACGACATGTCCCTCTACTGTGCCCATGTTGTAGTTTTAGATGTTCTTAGCACCTTAACCACATTATGTAGTAACAGCTCTACTTCCCACCACTTGACGTTGTAGACTCATTATATTGACAGAACCTACTTCAAAGTACATTAATACCTGGCAGTATTGTTTCAGTGGCCAACCTGTCCTCACCAGTAACATATCAAGTCTGTACAGTGACAAACTTGTCTGCTTGTATTGAACTCATGATAGTGTCACATGCACTGTACTGCCTCACAGTTCTATTGAATATTTATGACCTGTATGTGCTAGTACTGTGCCTGCATTATGGCCCATACTGCTCCTGATATAGGGCCCACCATATTGACAGATCTGCCCCACAGATAAGCAGTCATATACAGTACTGTGCAAAAGTCTTAGGCACATAAAATAATTCTGTAAAGCGAAGATAATAATGAAATGAAAAGTTTCTAAATATCAAAAAAATTAAGATAAAGAGCAGTAAGCAGTAAAAAACTAAATCAAAGACCTTTAGAATGGCATCAATTCCCTAAGGTACACTGTTGTGCAGCTTTTATAAGAAAATCAGCTGGTTGGTTACACTAAGCACCTTGGAGAACTTGCCACAGTTCTTCAGGTCTGGTTTGCTTCTGTCTCTCCAGATAATCCCAAACAGCCTCAATGTTTAGGTCAGGACTCTGACCATACCATCTGTTGCAGAACTTCTTGTTCTTTTTTACTGAAGTTAGTTCTTTATGACATTGGTCATGAGTTTGGGGTCATTGTCCTACTTCAAAATGAAGCTGACACATCCCTGATGGTATTGCGCGATGGATGAGAACCTGCTAATTCTTAGCACTGAGAAATCTATTAATTCTGATCAGCTCACCAACTCCATTTACAGAAATGCAACCCCAAACCTGCAGGGAACCTCCACAGAGCTTCACTGTTGGCTGCAGACTCTTATCCATGTAGCATTCTCTAGCTCTTCTACAGACAAACCGCTTCAGATTTGAAGCAAAAATTTCAACTCGCCAGTCCGTTTGCTACCATTGTTCAGCTCCCCAGTGTTTTTGTGCGCAGGTGAGTCTCTTGGCTTTGTTTCCACTTCAGAAGAATGGCTTTTTGACAGCAGTTCTTCCTTGAAGACTTCTCTGGATTGTACAAGGTTCTAGTGGTTTCTGTGCATTCAGTTTCTGTGGCTGACCACTGCGTTTCTGGTCCTCAACCTTGCCCATTTTTTTGTGCTACTTCAGAAAACTGCACATCTTGAAATTCCTGTCTGCTGTGAAACTTCTGCTTGGGAGAACCTTGCTGATGCAGAATGACCACCTTGTGACTTGTTGCAGAATGACCACCTTGTGACTTGTTGCTATACTCATGCCATGAAGAATTGATGATTTGAAGGTTAAACGGTCATATCTGCCACACCCTCACCTTTCAATTTAGTTGTTTTTTGTCCAGATTGATTCGTTCTACACCGGTTTCTTTTTATCAGATCAGTTCCTTCAACTTATTATGTCATTGATCATTAGCATCCTGTTTGTTACCTTTGTTTAATTATGCACTGGGCTATATACCTACTAAGTAAACAGGTTTATAAGTAATAGACCACTTTTTAAATAATACATTACTTTCTTTCACAAGATATAAAACATTTCTGTGTGACATTTATTTTTTGGAAAATGAATGTTTGGAAATCTAAAATTTGCTCTTTTCTACTTACATACTACTGCAGAAGACAAAAATAAACAACTAAAACAAAATTTATATAAGAATCCAGTGTCCAAGATTTCTGCACAGTATTGCAGTTGCAAATCTGCCCGACAAAACTCAATATACAGTAACAGACTTGACTAGACGATAATATAAACCTGTGGCTCCACTATTTATTGTCAAACTTGTTCCTCAACAAGTTGTACAGTCACAAACCAATTGTTGTTGCCGATCAGTTGGTCTCTGACTATCAATAACACTATTCGTGCACAAGCAAACTGTGCAGACTGTGTCACCAAGCTGTTCTAAAACGTCTGCTCAGAACTGTCTACTTTATACAGATAATGACCAACTGTGCTTTTTCTAATCCCTTATTTGCATACATGGAATAAAAATAACCAATCCCTATATATTCTTACAGGCGTAAATAACTCGATGAAAACTACATGCTAATCAATCCTTCATTTGCATTTCATTTGATCAAAAGCAGCAACTTGTACCTACCTCAGTTTTCATAATGTATTATTGTCCAGTAATTAGTGTGTGCTCCTCAATCCTTCATTAACATCTTTATCCTATCTGGTCTGCTCATGTCTTTGCTAATTCACACTGTACAAAGGGGAGTTTATTCTTCCAAGGACCTTGTTCTGTACAGCGACACAGTATCTTAACCCCTGCCATACCACAGCATTCACACAGTGAATCTGCTCATCCACTCTGAAATTGCTGTTGCAATGCTATATTTTCCAGCATTATACAAACTTTTTTTTTTAAAATACACTTTATTCATAATGAAAATTTGCAATAAAATATGCAATGCCTTTTCATTCTTTACAATCAAAGTTGACGCTATCAATATTGTTCTATTGCATTCCTCTACATCAATAGCACTACTGCCACTTGTAGGAAGATCCAACCCCAGAGGGAGGGTCAAAAAATAATTGAGGGGCTTTCTTCCTCAACTCAGCCTCCCTTTCTCCAGTAGCAGAAGAACCCTATACCATGGTCCTTCCCCAAGGGCTTCCAGTGGCTACCCCATACTTCAGTGCAACCCTCAGCAGATACCCTGCAGTCATTGGCAGCATTCCTCCATGGACATCGCAATGTCCTGGCAGGCCAACAAGTTTCAGGCGGACCAAAGAGCATCTTTCACCAAAGCTGATGATCTACCAGCAGCACTTGACGTTTGTCTCCATGCGTGTCCCTGGGTACAGGCGTACATCAAAAGAGCCCGATCGCGCAGCTACTCAGGATCAACTGCAACACAGACCCTTCAATCTCTCTCTCCACTCCTCCTTCGCAAACCCACAGTCCACAAGAGGCAAGCTACTGTCTCTTCCCCACTAGTCATCCCACAGGTTGCTCGTTCTGGGAGTGATGCTTTGGGTATGCAGGCAGGCTCTGCCTGGGAGGGACCCCCCCCCCCCCCCCCTCTAGCAGTGTGTAATTTTGATACACAACCCCCGCCAGCCAGACAAGGTTTTAGTGCCTGTTGGTGAGGTCTGGCAATGAGCCATTCTGCCAAATGGTCTGGCTCGTCTGCTCAAAGTACCAGCCAGAATGTCAGCACTTGGAGCCCACTTATTTAGGTTCCACACACAGCATGATGTAGTCACACACAAAAGTGGTCATCAGGGTGAGGGTGACTTAGGGTATATTTTTGCCCCTGTTGTCCAGGGGCTTGTGCATTGTGACCCACTCCATCTTGGAACCCCAGATGAACCTGAAGACCGTTCAGGTGATTCCTAAGCTGGAGCAGCAGGGGATGGGCCCAGACCTGCGCCAAGTACAACTACCCTGAGATCACCTCACACCTAATGACCAGCTTCTTCCCAGTCACTGACGGGGAGTGCCTTCCCACAGTCCCAATTTCTGTTCTACCTGCCCAGTCCACTCTAGCCAATTCTAGTTGCACACTTTGGCCCCTTCAAACCAGATCCTTATCAGCTTCATGTAACCACCTGGTTGTGACTGAGCTCCACTTCCAGGGCTGCTGATGGTGTTAGGCAGCTTGGCTAATTTAACCGTTTCCGTCAGGAATCTTGAGGCGCTGTTCCGTCTGCAGTCTGCAATACAGAACTGAACAGCCACAGCGATGGCACAGCTGAAGTCACCAGCCAGAGGACTGCTTGAGGACAGCCAGGCACTCACTCCACATGGTGAGGTGTACATATCAATTAGCCAGAGTAGTGTGTTTGGTATATTACACTCCCCCCCCCCCCCCCCCCCACAACAACCTCTTTGACTTGGGTGATTGAGGTTGCCTCCCCGTAGCGGATTCCCCAGGCCAGAAGCATGACAAAAATTGTACCCTGACTACACAGGCAAACTGTGGGGCCACCATTGCTACTACCTCCATTAGTTTGCAGAGGTGTGATAGCCTGCACTCCTTGACCTTGCTAGTCACATTGGCCTTGACCAGGTGTTGACACATTGCATTGTTTTCTTTACACTGCACACATTCAAAGCAGCCAGAGTTATGCCCATGATAGTTATTGAATCATAGCTCAGTGATCACTCGGTCTGAGCTGTCATGCCCACAGCCTTGATAAACTGTTTGTGGGCTCAGATTTAGGATGATTCCCCCTCCCCTAGGGTATGGTGATGCTGGAGGGGGTTGGTCACTGGTCTGCTCTGGACTCTGAGCTTGGGGGTGACAGCTGTTGTGCTGCTCCCCGTCTCCAGGAACTGGGGGCCAGTTAGCTCCCTACAACTCCCGGTTTCCTGGAGCTGATATTAATTTGGTGTTGGGCTACTCTCAGTCTTCTGGAGCTGGGAGGTTATGGTTTCTGTACTGCCTCCGATCTAACAGGCTGGGGTTTGGCGAGCAGAGTTCCTTCCCCATCCATATCTTCCTGCTGGCTCCCTTTCACTTTTCACTCTGCTCTTTGGCAAATCCTCTGCACCATCGGTTTTCCACGCTTGCTTTATCCTCCAATGAAGAGGGGTTGCTGCCATGTTTGCTGTCCTGCCCCTTTCTTCGCATTCGTTTTACTCTTTTGGATGGTGTCTTCTGGTACTTCTTCCTCTTCATCACCTGTCATTCCTCTTTTTGTCCCTCTGCCTCTGCACCCCCCCCCAGTGGATTCCTCTTCATCTTGTAGAGAGGCCTGGGGGGGGGGGTTGGGAGCTCGACATGGTGGGCTTTTCTCTCCGTTAATGTCCACGTTTCGGTGTTGGTCATGGTTTCTGCACTAGCGGTGGGCGTGTTGACATTTGCAGTGCCAGCTCCCCCTCTTGTTGCCCGTCTATAGGTTCTAGCATGTTTTGGGCAGGCTTTGTAAAGGTGATCTGCCTCTCCACAGGGGCTGCAGCATTTGTTTCCCTGGCAGCTCTGTGTGCAGTTCTTGCAGATCACTGCATTGCATTGGACCGTCACATGTCCAGACTCATTGAAGTTGCAGCACAATCTCGGTTGCCGGCAAACACCATGTAAACACGGTTCCCTCCAATGATGAAGACTGAGGGAGGGAGGATGATGGAGCATTCAAATCCACCCTCAGCTTGACCTTAACCTGGCACCTGCTTAAATTTGTGCCTGAAATCCTTGATACCACTGGTACAGAATGACAGAACTGCACCCTCCAGAACAGTAACCAATGACAACCAGTTGTACAATACAGGTGATCCCTGCATTACAACAGGTTTATGTTCTTAGAACAGACCCTGTTGCAATTTCCGTAACAGGAAACTACATCATCTCCACATACGTCAGCACAAGTTAAAAAAATGTATTAATTTACTTTCCTTCTCAATAAATTCAAATGAGAACAAATGAATTCCATATCTCAAATTTCTAGTTAGTGATTTGTAAATTCTACAAGGGTGAACTTACAATATCTGAATGAATAGCTGGAACATAGGAGTTGGCTGCAACTACATTATAGTGAAATGTGTTCCCCCATTACTGTACCTATTGTATGTCATAAGGAGAGATCTGCTAATACTGTACTCCAAAGTTATAAAAATCTTGTTTCCATTCCAGTACTGTGCCCCAATTATACAGTGACATGAGTCCTGTAATGTCCTAGAGGCTGAACTGCAAATGGCATTGTGCATCAAAATTACACACTGCTAGAAGGACCTCCAGTAGATTCGTGCCTTACCATAACATACCTGACTACCAGTCCTATAACCCAGTGTTATCAAGTGATCAACCTACCCCAGGATTGCATCCAATACAAGGAAGTGACTGCCTGCGACCCAGTTCTGCAATCTAGAATTGTACAGTAGTAAAACAATCTCAAAACACTATGCCAGTGTCATACCATGACTGATGCACGCACAATATTCTGGTAATTTAATGCAGGTAAATTCCTGTGCCTTAGTGGCTATCCTGTTACTAGCACTGAGGCCTTCCATTGGTTTGGGTCAACCATGGATGTTGTGTCTCAGCTCTCTACATGATAAGCAAGCCTGGGCAGTATGATATGGAGAGCCAGCTGGTGCCCATGCAGCAGTTTCCCCCTCTCCACAAGGAACAGCAGAGAATGATAGAGTCTGGCACCAGTGTATTCTCGATCCACTACACTGGATCCAGTGTGATAGAGCAACACCCACCAAGCACGACAGAGCCACTACTGCTCCAGAATGGGATCCCCTGTCATAAAGCCACATCTGCCCCACACTGGACCCAGCTTCACAGACCCACATCCTCACTGGATCAGTGTAACAGATTCACATCTGATGACCTTCTCCTAAAGATTAATGGTGGTTGGCAGACCAACAAAAGGTGCATTACTGCCACCTATTGAGTGGAGTGTGGAGCAAAGAGACAGGAAGTATTCCCACTAAATTAAACCCCCCAAAAACCTTAAATAATATCGAAAAGTCTAATGCTTTTCAGAAAGTCAGATACACACTTATATACATTACAATGGCAGTGATATCCTAACAAACTTTCCATGTTGAACTGTGTCTGTCCCAAAGATCTCGATTTAGCAATTAGATGTTTCCTTTGTCCCTCATAGGAACTACATTCAAACAGTACTGCTTCTGGACAAGGGCACTCCCTAGATGTCCATTTCACGCACATTAATTCTGAATAAGGAATTATTCAACCTGGTATGTCCACTACATAAATGTGCAAGTATAACTTCTCCCCTCCTTTTATACCCACCTACCAGTTGAATCCCATGATCCTCTGAATATTATGCACGTCACTCTTTCTTCTCCTTATCCCAATTGTGTTGCCTTTTATGGCTTTCACCTCTCCTTTTTTGTAAAGACACCACTGCATCTACATCCTCAATTTATTTAGTGATACTGCACGGAGTCAGTCCTTTGAGCAACAACACCCTAGCAATTCCTGACAAACCTGATTAACGTAAACCTAATCATGGGACAATTTACAATGACCAATTAACCTACCTGGTAGGTCTCTGGGCTGTGGGAGGAAACTAGAGCACCTAGAGAAAACCCATGCATTCTCTGGGAAAGACATGCAGAGGCTCCTTACAGAACAGCACTGGAGCTGAAAATCCAAACTCCGGAACGCCCGAGCTGTAATAGTGTCGCGCAAATTGCCAAGGTACCGTGGCACCCAATTTCAAGCGACTGCTTGGCTAGAACATCTGCTACATTTCCTTCAACCCTGACATGGACAAGGATCCATAAGAAATGTGTACACAAATCTAGACCCTGCAGCCTCAACAGATGCTGTCCAATCTCAAGAATAATGTCTGGCCTACTATTTGAAATACCTGTTTTAATAGATGTCAAAACAGAGAATGAATCAGAACATAGAAGCACACAATCAGGTCAGACCTCTTCAACTCATTCCAAGACTAAAATGATAGCAACCTTCTCAGATGTGAATACTCATACTTTGTCTGATCATCTTTTCTTAACAGTCACCTGAAGTGTTGGAACATAAATATTAACACCTGAATGACCTGTCACTGGATCTTTTGATCCATCTGTATAGGTATTCTGGTAGCCATGATATCTGCCTTGTACATATTGCTGAGCTTCCTGTGCCACTGATTAACAATCACTCCTCATCCTAATCTTTTCCTGAAGGCCCAGATCAACCACAGGCAAAGGGAAAAAGCATGGAGGAGTGACAGAAAGGGGCACACTGGGGCCACATTTCACATTAAACAGCTCAAGATTTTGTGCTCATTCAGTTCACATCCACCCAAAATTGAAGTGCTCCCAACACTACAAATGTTGCCAATATTGGAAGACCAACATTATGTTCTTACGTTAACCCAATGAACCATTGCTAACCGTAACCTCTGTCGATATAAAGGTACTTCACCCATTTCCACCAGTAATGATTTAATAGCACTACAACATAATCTCAATGCTTGAGCTTGAACTTCGTCTAGGGGGTTTAAGATGAGTGGTGAGGCTGACTCATAAGCAACACATCCAAAATCAAAAACAGATCTGATTAAACAAAATACATCAAGTGACCTCCTACTTCCAACCCGATCACACCAAACTAGGGACCTGGGCACATTTAGAAAAACAAATAACTTGTAACAGAGAATGTAAACCCTCACTGACGTCACCATTCCTCTTTTTCATTGAAAGCTGTCTGCATTTTCCTTACTCTACAATTTATATTCCTCCCTCTCTTTCACACGGCACTGCCATATAACAACTTGGAAATGCCTGAGTCAACATTTAAGAAAATATCATTAATCATATTATTAAAAAAGGAATGGGTTACACACTCTCCAGAGGAGTCCCATTCTCTAATCTCATACTCAAAAGAATGTTGCCCCCACCTTAACTCGCACCTTCCCAACACAAAAGAACAACTGAACACTCTACCACCTATTCCCATCTTTCTAGCGTAAGCAGCAATACTTGAGTCCATAATACAACATAAGTTTTCTCTACATTGAAGAAAACTGCTACCACAGATTCTCTATTAACCTGGGCGTTACGAATACCAGATTCCAAACTTAACAGCAAGTTCATGGTCATTCTCCCTTTATGAAATTCTGACAGGTATGCAGCTCATTTCCCACTACTTCCCGCAACATAAGAAAACATTGCAATTACCATTCATTCCATTACCTTACATACATGTGAAATCAATTAAATAGGTCTATAACTGGAAGGATTTGATTGATCCTTACTAGATTTCAATATAGGATAACAACCACTAATTTCCTGGAAACAAGTAATCCTTCAACCCATATTGTTTTAAACAAGTTCAAAACCAACAAGTTTCAAATTCAATAACTGCGTAGACATATTGTAACAAATCTTTTCGAGGTGATGTCTAACTAGCACCGTTTTAAGTTCCGACAGTGTAAATTCAACATCCAATCAGGAACTGAAACATCCTTTTTTCTCAGCAATCTGAGTATTGCTTGCCAAAACTGTTTCTCGACACCGCTCTTCTTTTACTTAAATTAGCAGAACTATATACACTGACAAATGTTTTTTGCTAATAATTGTCCTTTTTCACAGTAACTGCAACCACCATAAAAAACAACAGTAATGCATCAACATTTTTTTAACCCCCCCCCCTCCCCCCCATTTTCTGCATCAAACCCCAAACTTCCTCTACCTGGATTTCTTTCCCAATGCTATCACAGAACATTCTCCAATACATTTTCTTTGCCCTTCTCACTACTATAACTTGAGCTCTTTTATATTATATGAAAGATAACTAGGAGTAACACTGCACAACTTCCCTAAAAACTTCGTTCAATTTCTTCACAGCTCTTTTACAGTCATCTGTCCACAGCTTTCCTTTTAATATCTCCCAATTATCTGGGAATTGATTCCTTAGCTGTTGAATTGAGTGCAAAGCACAAAGTATCACTACTAAACTCAATATCCTCCAAAATCAAATGATCAGGAAATCTATTTCCACACAAATCATCAAATACATCCCAATTCCACCTGGGGAATATGAAAACCTTTCCTCTGATACATGTCTATTCTCATTGTACAGATAATGGGGGAATGATCACTCCCCACTGTTGCATCATCATACACTTCTCAGTTACACACACTTGCTGTATCCTCAGATACCAGTGTAAGATACTGTTTTTTTGCAGAAACAGTGTTGTTAAATAGATTTATCCTTGTACTCATCATTCAAGCACACCATTTTTCTTTCAGAAAGTCTTCTACCACTGCCCCATTCGCATTTGTATCACCACAACCCCATAGTACTATCACATGATCTTATTTTTCCCCCATTTTCCAATACTTATTTATTGAGATAAAGCATAGAATCGGCCCTTCTGGCCCTTTGAGGTGTGCTGCCATAACCCCTGATTTAATTCTAGCCTAATCACAGGACAATTTACAATGACCAACTAACATACAACAGGTACATCTTTGGACTGTGGAAGGGAATGGGAGAACATGAAGGAAACTCACACGGTATTGGGGGTGGGGGGGGGGGAAGCATTCAGACTACTCAAAGGCAGCAGCTGGAATTGAACCTGGGTCACTGGTACTGCAAGTTGTTGTGCTAACTACTGCACTATCGTGCCACCCGCCCCAGTAAATCAGGTATTAACCTTATAAAAGTTTAAGTGTACTTTACATTCCCTACATACCACAACTAACTCATAACAACCCGAATTTCAATAACTATGTGCTATCCCATTTTGACAAAGGTAGCCACTTCTCCTCCATTGCCCATTTTCCAATTGTGTCTTTTATCAACACAACCTTATATCTTAAAACTTAGACAAGATTTTAACCATCAGGTTTATTTGATAATTCTTCAATAATTTTATTCTAAACTCTTGACCATTAACTAACATGCTTCTAGTATTCCATTGTAAGATTAGAAAACCAATTAACCTTTGAAGTCTGAAAATATTTACTCCACCTTGTAAAGTATCATAACTTCTAGAGTTAATTTTTTAAATGCTAGGTGATTTATTGCAGCCTTTAATATAATTCTTCCAGTCTTACTTTTAGCTTCTGCTGTACAATTGACATCTGTCATGAAAGTAAACTTCAGTTTATCAACAAGTCCTTTGTTATAAAATCAAGCATTTTACACACAGACTGTATTGTATTCTTGATATTAACAAGTCCCACTGACACTTTTTTCTTTCTGCAGAGCCTCTGCATATGATATGTCCATTTCCATCCGAACACGCTGCACTTCCACAGCTTCCTTATATCCAGTACACCCTGAATAAGCAGAGCTATGTGAAGGAGAACTTTTTAGCCTAACGCCTTCTCCACAATTGTCATAATTATGTTCTTCACTATATCTACCACACCGGTTTCTGTGCTTAACCACAGCTGCTACATGGCCAAAATTCCTGATATTGTAAACATCTCAAAGGGCTCTACACATAGACTCGAACCTGAGAGCAATTCCCAAAGCAGGCTCAGTTCTTTATTCCAAATCGAAGCTACACAAGCTCTCTCTTCACGTTCCGCCTCACCTTGCGTTTCACACTTGTGCCCTGCACCCATTGCTTCCGCCGGAAGTTTGTCCGTCATCACGATCCCCCGACCGCTCACTCCCGGACAGAAAGTTCCAGGCGGCTAACGAGATGGAGGAGGACTTCCAGGTCGCTTGTCTTGACCACCCTCCCTGTGGCCCCAGGACTGAAGAGCGAAAACTGTGGCAATGTCCCGAGCTCTGTACCCAGCCAGGCCACAACTTCGAGAAACGGAGACTGAAAGCAAAGTTCTAGCAGTGCGACCCTCATCTTCTTTCCCTCCCTGTTACTGAGGCCCGGGACAATCCCAGGGTAAATAAACACGCCCCCTCCTCCGATTCCTGGCCTCCTTCTGTATTAAGCTGAGGTGTGAACGTTGAGCCCGCAGGGCCTTGCTAAAACAATCGCATTGCAATTAACAACTTGGGAGAAAGCCCAGTAATACACACAAAATGCTGGAAGAACTCAGCAGGCCAGGCAGCATCTGTGGAAAAGAGTAAACAGTCGATGTTTCGGGCCGGAACCCTTAATCAGAACTGGAAAAGCCAGCAATCAGAGCCTCAGCGATTCCGATTAGGAGAGTGTTTCGCCGAGCACCTCCGCTCCATCCGCCAAAACAAGCAAGGTCTCATGATGGTAATCCACCTTAATTCTTCTTCCCATTCCCGTTAGGACATGTCAGTCCATGGCCTCCTTTATTGCCACACTCAGATTGAAGGAGCAACACCTTATATTCCATCTGGATAGCCTCCAACCTGATGGCATGAACATTGATTTCTCCCCTCCCATCCTTCACCATTCCCCATTCCTGTTTCCCTCTCTCACTTTATTTCCTTACCTGCCCATCACCGCCTTCTGGTGCTCCTCCCCGTTTCCTTTTCCTTTCTTCCATGGCCTTCTGCCCTTTCCTATCAGATTCCTACTTCTCCAGCCCTTTATATCTTTCACCAATTGACTTCCCAGCTCTTAACTTCACACACCCCCCCACCTCTCCCAGTTTTAACTATCAACCTACTATATTGTAGTTCTCCCTCCCCTCCCCTCACCTTCTCACTCTGACTTCTCGTCTCTCTTTCCAGTCTTGAGGGTTTTGGCCCAAAACTTCGATTGTTTACTCTTTTCCACAGATGCCGCCTAGTTCCTCCAGCATTTTGTGCTTATTACTTTGATTTACAGTATCTGCAGATTTTCTCTTGTTTGGAAGAAAGCCCAAGTTGTTTTTGTATCTACATTAAGATCACTCTGCAGTGGGGCATATTGAAGATTACATATATTGGGGAAATTTTGAAGTCTGAAGCTAATTTTGCCAATGAGAGAAGTATCAAAAAGGGCCTTTTGAATCACTTTGTTTGAAGATAACTGAACTCCATCATGATAAATCAGGCGTTCCCAACCGGTTTTATGCCATGGACCAATACCATAAAGCAAGGGGTCCATGGTCCGCAGATTGGGACTCCTGTGATAAATCCTGCTATGCTGTGGAAACTTTACAACCAAATCATTTTTTTGGGAGACCAGCTGTAAACAAATTTGAGAATGTTGACTGCTAGTTACACTGATGATGGCATCTGTTAGTCTCACGAGACCATGGATATGCGCCTGGAATGGTTTCCAGGGCGCAGGCCTGGGCAAGGTTGTATGCGAGTCTCCCCTCTCCACGCCATCGATGTTGTCCAAGGGAAGGGCAAGGGCTGATACAACTTGGCACTGCTGTCATCTCATGAGTTGCCAGAACGAGGTTGAAGGCAACATCGGACTGCCTTAGGGACTCCAGCTCCAAATTTGTCCACAGGGTTTACTCCTGAAGCCTTTCCCATGAGTGGGTATGGCTGCACGGCAGCAGAGGTTTGAAATCAGAGTTTTCCCTCTCTTAGATGGACTGCTTTCCCAGGCTGATGAGCTCCACCTACCCAAAGCACTGGTTTTAAGGTGCCAGGACCTGCCTTTGCCCCTTCTCCTGTCAGTAGAAACAATTCCGCCAGGCTTAGAGGCTAAGCCACACGAGAAGGCCAGGAGTTGGACTTGGTTGTTGGAGGCTATTTGAGTTGCATGCCGTGAGGAGCATTTTTAGGTAGCGGGAGCTTATCCCACTACCACCTCTTGGCTTGACAACCATAGGAACCTAGTTACACTAGTCTTCAGGTATTCAGTTCAATAAATTAATCCAACCTATATTTCCTTTATAGAGTTTTAAGTATGGAAAATAACTACTTAAATAAACCTCGTCTGATATACAGGAAGGAGGATTTTGTTCTCCCAAAGTTTCCAGAGTTCTACATTCACTGTATATATTAAAGTGATATATGCAGGTTGTAAGGTGTTATTAAATTCAAAAGGCTGAGGCACATACATAATATTTGTTCCTATGAGGGTCAGAACCAGATTTTTCTCTTCACTTTTAGTAATTCTTCCACATGTTGTATGTCTTTTCTGCCTTTGGCACCATTCATTACACCACACTGGAGGCACAGATACCAATACTGAATTGAATTAACTTTATTACTTACATCCTTCAAATACATGAGGAGTAAAACTGTTTATGTGACATCTCTATTCAAATGTGCAATTGTAGTAATTTATAATAAATATATACAACAGGACAGTGAATATAACATAGAAATACAATAGCGTCAGCATGATGGCCTGGTGGAAGATCTGTCCCAGAGCCTGTTGGTCCTGGCTTTTATGCTGCTATATTGTTTCCCGGATGGTAGCAGCTGGAACAGTTTGTGATTGGGATGACTTGGGTCCCCAATGATCCTTTAGGCCCTTTTTTCACATCTGTGTTTGTAAATGTCCTGAATGGTGGGAAGTTCACATCAACAGATGTGCTGAGCTGTCGGCAACACTCTCTGCAAAGTCCTGCGATTGAGGGAAGTACAGTTCCCATACCAGGCAGTGATGCATCCAGTCAGGATGCTCTCAATTGTACCCCTATAGAAAGTTCTTGGGATTTGGGGGGCCCATACCAAACTTCTTCAACTGTCTGAGGTGAAAGGCACTGTTGTGCCTTTTACACCACACAGCCGGTACATACAGACCACGTGAAATCTTCAGTGATGTTTATGCTGAGAAACTTAAAGCTGTTCACCCTCTCAACCCCAGATCCATTGATGTCAATAGGGGTTAGCCTGTCTCCATTACTTCTATAGTCCACAACCAACTCCTTTGTTTTTGTGATGTTGAGGGAGAGATTCCTTTCTTGTCACCACTGTGTCAGGGTGATCACTTCTTCTCTGTAGGTTGCCTCATTATTATTTGAAATTAGGCCAATCAGTGTAGTGTTGTCAGCAAATTTAATTAGCAGATTGGAGTTGTGAGTGGTGACACAGTCATGGAGATACAGAGAGTAAAGGGGCACCTGTGTTGAGAGTCAGAAGGGCAGAGGTGAGGGAGCCCATTCTTACCACCTGCCAGTGATCTGACAGGAAGTCCAGGATCCAGCTACACAAGGCAGGTTCAAGGATGAGGTCTCTGAGCTTCCTGTCGAGCCTGGAAGGAACTATAGTGTTGAATGCTGAACTGTAGTCCAAGAACAGCATTCTCACATAAGCATCCTTCTTCTCCAGATGTGTAAGGACGGTGTGTAGAGCTGTGGCTGTTGTGTTATCTGTCGATCAGTTGTGTCAGTAGGCAAATTGTAGGGGGTCCAGTGTGGGTGGCAACATGCTGCAGATGTAACCCTTGACCAGCCTCTCAAATCATTTGCTTAATATTGAGGTGTGTGTGACAGGACACCAGTCTTTCAGAAATGTTACTTGGTATTTTTTTTTATATAAAGTGATTTGAAAGTGTTTCCTGATTTACAAACTAATTCAACTTATGAAAATGGAACCTGCTTGTCACCTGGGGACAGCCTGTAGGTTCAAAATGAAGGGAATTTGCCATAATAGGTTTACAATGAACAAGAGCAGAACTTTGCTAGTAAAGGAAGCATCTTGAAAATTATGACAACTGATATTAAGATGTTGAAGGATAAAGACCATACTCAAACCAAAATCCAAGTCAGAAAATGGTGGAAACACAGAGGAAGCTCAATTAGTGAACGTAGAAAGAAATAAAACAGGTACCTTTTCATGTCCAGTGCTACCCTGACTTGCTGAGTATTTCTAGCATTTTATATTTCTATTTTAGGTTTCTAGTAACTAGATTTTTTTTTGTTATTCAAACTTTAAGTCAGAGCCTACTGAAATGAGCTTTGTAAAAGAAAAACTGTAGGAAAAAGTCATTCAAAGTGATGTACGTAGGTATCATTTTGTACCCCTTCATTAGGATAAATAAATACTGTTTATCTGATTGATGAGTTGTGACATAGAGTGTTACCTGGGTCCTCGGATTCCACACTACATTAATGATGAAGAAAGAAAAGTCAGTTTTGCTTATAGCAAAACTCTATAGCAAATTTCTACAGATGCACAGTGGAGAGCATTCTGACTGGTTGCATCACTGAATAGTATGGATGCTCAATGTGCAGGATCGAAAGAGGATGCACAAGGGATGTAGACCTAGCCAGCTCCATCATGGGCACTAGCCTCCCCAACATTGAGGAAGTAGTCAAAAGGCATTGCCTCGATGGATGCCGCCTTATTATTAAGGATCCTTCCCATTCAGCACATGCCCTTTTCTCATTGCTGCCATCAGGGAGGAGGTACAGGAGCCTGAGGATGCATATTCGGCATATTATGAACAGCTTCTTCCCCTCCGCCTATACAATGTAATACGTACAATAAGTATAAAAATGTCTCTGCACTCATGACATCTCTGCTTCTTCTTCTTCTTGGCCTCCGTCAGTCAGAGTCGACCCTGGATTTGTGTCCTAGCTGTCAAGATATGCAAGCCTGGGCAGTACGGTATGGAGAGTAAGCTGTTGCCCATGTAGCAAGCTCTCCCTGTCCATGCATCTGATGAACCCAAAGGAACGGCGGAGATCTATACAGTTTGGTGCCAGAAGCGTTGCAGGATTTGCTAGTCATCATTGAACTCGATGTAGGACTGCCATAGGGATTCCAACTCTGGATATTTTCCTCAGGGTTTTCTCCCAAAGCCTTCCCCATGAGTGGGTATAACCACAAGGCAGTGGAGGCTTGAGATCAGTGTTTTCCTTCTCTTAGGTGAGCTGCCAACATGGCTGACGAGCCCCATCTGCCTGAAGCAACTGGTTTTAAGGCGCCAATAATCCGCCTTTGCCCCTTCTGTCAGTAGAAATGGTTCCGCCGGGCTTAATAGCTAAACCACACATGAAGGCCGGGAGCTGGATTTGGTTGCCAGAGGTTATTTGAGGCGCATGCCTTTGGGAGCATTTAATAGGTAGTGGGAGCTTGTCCTCATTACCACTCTTGACATATGTCAGTGATAATGAACCTGATTCTGATTGTGATTCATATTTTGCTGGAGAGGTCACTCGGTAATTGGTGCAGTTGGGAACAGCTGTACTTCAGTTGAACAGATCCTGGGTCAAACCACATTTGGTGTATTATGATTAGATTTAAGCACCACATCAAAAGGAGCTAATTGTCCTTGGCGAGATGCTGTATGTATTTATAAAATTTAATACAGTGTTAAGTTATGAGGGGTAGTTGGATAAGATTGGCCTGTATTCCCAGAAGGGTTGATGTCATGGAGTTTATTTTCCCTTTATTTATTTGGGCCTGTAAGAGGTGGCATTCCTATGTATCTCCAGTCCTTGTCCCTGTTGGTTGAATGTACTTTCAGAGAGTCCTAGGTGAGTAACATCAGCAGATTTTGTACTTGGTATGGGCTATGTTTAAGGTATGCTGATGGTATGCTGAAGGTTTAAGAGGCAAGATGGGATTGTCATCAATGCTGTTGAACTATTCAGGTAAGAGAAGAGAATTCCATTACAGTCCACACTTGTGCCTTGAAGATGATGGAAGAGCCTTGGAGTGAGAAGAGCCATGTCAGTTGCAGTCTGGTCTCTGCCCTTATCTTGGAGCTAGGAACTCGAGATGCTTTGCATCCACAGTTGGGTGAAGCCTATTTCCTTTTCTTCCGCTAGTTTAAATTAAGAAATTCAGATCTGGAAGTTTTTGATGCACTGGTGTCTTCATCATGCCCTGGTCTGGGACACTTCCTAGTGTCCAAAACCCATCAGGTTGCATTTAACTCCAAGGTATACCAGAGGAAGAGGTAGTGGTGGATCATTGGTACTCTGACACACCTTCATTGACAGAACAGTTCCTGAAGACACACCGATGACGGGAAATCATGAGAACAGGAAGAAGTACATTTGGAATGGTTTTTATGTGTTTCTACTTACCTGTAAAACATATTGGGTGTAGGGACAATGGATTAGAAGTGTCCTCTGTGCTTCCTGCATCATTCAACAAGATTATAGATTTAGAGTCAGAGAGTCACACAGCACAGAAACAGAAACTGAACCACGCTGACCAAGATGCTCATCCAAACTGGTTGTTTTTGCCTGCTGTCTACAGAAGATGTGTTCTCATTGGATCTTCGTTCAGCCTTAGATCACCTGGACAAAACTAATACATATCACTTTGCTGCTTATTAACTGTAGCTCAGTTTAACACAATCATTCCTACAGTTCTGATCGAAAAGCTCCAAAACCTGGGCATTTGTACTTTTCTCTGCAACTGGATCCTCACCTTCTTAACTGGAAGACCACAATCTGCGCAAATCAGAAATAACATCACCTTGCTGACAGTCAACACTGGTGCACCTCAGGGACATGTGCTAGGCCCACTGCTCTACTCTCTCTACATCCAGGTCTGTGTGGCTAGACACAGCTCAAATGCCACCTATAAATTTACTGATGATACAACTAGTGTTGGCAGAATTTCAGATGCTGCTGAGAAGGTGTACAGAAGAGAGATACATTAACTAGTTGAGTGGTGTTGCAGCAACAACCTTGGACTCAATGTCAGTAAGACCAAAGAACTGACTGTGGACTTCAGAAAGGTAAGATGAGGGAACTCACAGCAGCATTCATGGATAAGAAGTGGAAAGAGTGAACAATTTCAAGTTCCTGGATATCGATATCTGAAGATCTATCCTGGGCCCAACATATCAATGCAGTTACAAAGAAGGTGTGACGGGCTATACTTCATTAAGAATTTGAGGAGATTTGGTACATCGCCAAAGACATTTACAGACATGCAACTGAGAGCATTCTAAGTGGCTGCATTATTGTTTGGTATGGTGGTGGTGGGGTGGGAGTGGGGGAGGGCTACTGCACAGGATCAAAAGAAGTTGCAGAAAGTTGTGAACTCAGTCAGCTATATCATGGTCACTGGCCTCTAAAGCATCCAAGACATCTTAAAGGAGTGATGCCTCAAAAAGACATCTTTAAGGATCCCTATCACCTAGGACATGACCTCTTCTCATTGCTACCACCAAGGAGGAGGTACAGGAGCCTGCAGGCACACACTCAATGATTCAGGAACAGCCTCCTCTCCTTTGCCTTCTGATTTCTGAATGGACATGGAACCATGAACATTACCTCCTTTTTTTGCACTACTTATTTAATTTATTTAATTACTTACATATACTTACTGTAATTCACAATTTTTATTATTATGTGTTGCAAAGTACTGTTGCTGCATAACAACAAATCTCATGACTTTTGCTGGTGATACTAAACTTGATTCTGATTCCGAGTTTGGCCCATAAGCTTCTAAACTTTTTCTATCCACATAGCTGTCCAACTGAATTTTAAAAGTTATTTTTGCCTCAACCACTTGCATCTCACTCCACATACTAGCCACACTCTGTAAAATAAGTTTTTGCTCAGATTCCAATGAAATCTTTCTGCTCTCACTCAAAACCAGCGCCCTCTGGTTCTCAATTCCCCCATCTCTAGGAGAAAGATTTGATGAAGTCTGACATGCCAAAGCCTTTTCCACCTGTGACTCCACTTTCATTAGAAATCATTATTATATAATTGGAAGTTTTAAAGGTTTAAAGGTGCCTAATGATACCGATGAGGAACCATGATAATGATGTACTGTGTTTAGATTTGCAGATGATTGCTGAACAAGACTAGAACACATGGAATTGGAAACAATGTACTGGAGAGGACTGGGAACTGGTTAACAGTTAGAAGGCAGAGTGGAAATAAATGAACTTCTCAGGTCAACAGGTTGTGACAAAAGGAGTATCGGGGAAGCAATACTTGGGGCCTCATCTACCCACCAACTGCATCAGCAATTTGGACCAAACATGACGTTTTCAAATTTGTCGATGTTACCAAGCAAGTGGGAATGTGATCAGGGCACAAATATGTTTCAAAATGGAGTGAACGAGTATGAATGAGTTGGCTACAATTCACAAGATGGAGTAGAACGTGAAAAATGGGAGGTGATCTTTTTCAATAGAAATGACAGAAACAGAGTATCAGAATCAGGTTTGTTATCACTGACATACAGTGTGCTGTGAAATTTGTTGTAGTACAGTGCAAGACAAAACATTACTATAAGTTACAAAATAATAAATAAATAAATAACGTGAATGAGGAATAGTGAGGTAGGTTTCATGGGTTCATGAACCATTCAGAAATCTGATGGTGGAGGGGAAGAAGCTGTTCCTAAGATGTTGAGTGTGGGTCTTCAGGCTCCTGTACATTCTCCTTGATAGTAGTACTGAGAAGAGGGCATGTAATGGGTGGTGAGGGTGATGGATGCCACCTTCTTGAAGCAGCATTTTTTGAAGATGTCCCTGATGGTGGGGGAGGGGGGGGTTCTGTCCTTTTGCAGCTTCTTTCAACCCTGTGCATTGGAGATTGGGAAATGTTGATGTTCAAAGGAGCCTAGGTGTTTTTTTCCAAATACATCACTAGGTTAGGAAGTCTAGGAAGGTATAAGGCATGTAATCCTTCATTGCCATTGGTTTAGAGAATCAGAGGAAGGACATCTTACTGATATATGGGAACACTTCAGTATTGTTTATGTGGTGAACTACGTGCCTGTCTGGACACACCCCCTGCTGACTGCTCCTGTGGCTCCTCCCACAGACCCCTGTATAAAGGCGATTGAGGCCTGAGCCCAGCCTCTCAGTCTCCAGGATGTAGTATGGTGGTCACTCACTGCTTGTTCCTTCTTCCAGTCAATAAAAGCCGATATCTCACCTTACGTCTCAGAGTGAGTTATTGATGGTGCATCAGATTACAACCTTGATTTCTTATCTAAAACAAAGGATATAGTTACTACAACACACACAAAATGCTGGTAGAACACAGCAGGCTAGGCAGCATCTATAGGGAGAAGCACTGTCGACATTTCGGGCCGAGACCCTTCGTCAGGACTAACCGAAAGGAACTTATCAAAACTTTCCTTTCGGCTAGTCCTGACGAAGGGTCTCAGCCCGAAACGTCGACAGCGCTTCTCCCTATAGATGCTGCCTAACCTGCTGTGTTCTACCAGCATTTTGTGTGTGTTGTTGTTTGAATTTCCAGCATCTGCAGATTTCCTCGTGTTTGCTCGATATAGTTACTACAGAGGGATTGCAGTGAAAATTCACCCTTTTGTTTCTTGGAATGACAGAATGTCAGGTCTGTCATAGGATGAGGCTAGGACTCTGTTATCTAGAGTTTAGAGGAATGAGTGCATATCTGATTGGTAATTGGTTCTGTTTTGTCACAAGTATCAGTGAAAAATTATTTTGCATGCCATCCATAAAGACCATTCAAAAAACCTCCGCATATCGAGGTAGTGCAAAGCCGAAAGAATGAACAAAATGCAGAACATAAATAGTTACGGAGGAAGTGTAGCAGCAGATAGACAATAAAGTACAAGAGCCTTGTCAAGGTGGCCTGTTTGGGTTCAAGTAAGAGATCAAGAGTTCACTTTTGGTAAGTACAGAACTCTCAGAGGGCTTACAGGCTGGATGCAGGGAGGATGCTTCCCTTGATGGAGGACACTAAAGCAGGAATCACAGAGTAAATGCTAGGTCACTCAGGGTTTCCCTAACTGTTTACTGTTACCTTTCAGTGATTCATGTACAAGGACAACGAGGTCTCTCTTAACAACAACACTTTTCAATCACTCATCATTTTAAAGATATTCTGCTTTTCTGTTTTGCCGCTGAAGTTGATGATGTCACACTTTTTCTGAATTATACTCCGTCTCTCATGCTGTCACCCATTCATGTAGTTTGTCCATAACTCTCTGAAGTCTCACTACATCCCCTTTACAACTCACAGCTAGTTCTATAGGTTTAGAGGAACAGGGGCTAACACAGGCAGGTGGGACTATCTCAGGCAGGCATCCTGGCCCACATGGACAAGATGGGCTGAAAGGCTTGTTTCTGTGTTGTACAACTCCATGACTCTTACTGCATCAGCAAACGCAGATACACTGAATGGGTTCTTCATCCTTAATCCACATCGCTGATTTACAGTAGATTGTGAATAGGCAGGGCCCCAGCACAGATTTCTGCTTGCTGATCTAACTTCAATCCATTTATTCCCCAGCCTCTGTTCCCTGCCCATTTACCAGTCATCATTCCATGCCAGTATATCTCACCCCCTAAACCATCTCAGCTAATTGTTTTATGTAGCACCTTATCCAAAAACTTCTGAAGCTCCATGCACACCACAACCATTAGTTCCCGTTATCTACTCTCTAGCCTCAAAACTGGCAAGCTAGCATTACCCATCCAAGAAAATGCCTTTACCAAAAGTTTCCCTTTGGAAAGCACTATAGGGCTGTTAAAACAAAAAAATAATTTCTTGCAATCTTAAGAGTTTCTTCCCCTGGGCAGTTAATCTGATCGACCATTCTAGTTAGTCCCCACCCACCTCCCTCAATTTATTATACTCTTCTCAGCACTGCACTGTAAACACTTCAAGCCACTTTTTATAATGTTGTTTACATGCTGGTATTTATGTATTCCAATCACAAACAAGAGAAAATCTGAAGATGCTAGAAATCCAAACAGCACATACAAAATGCTGGAGGAACTCAGTAGGCAAGGCAGCATCTACGAGAAAGAGTACAGTTGATGTTTTGGGCCGAGACTCTTCAGCAGGGCTGGTGGAAAGAGGATGAGTAGATTTAAAAGTTGGGGGGAGAGGATGGAGAAACACAAGGTGATAGGTGAAACTGGGAGGGTGGGAGGTGAAGTAAAGAGCTGGGAAGTTGGTCAGTGAAAGGGATACAGGGCTGGAGAAGGTGGAATCTAATATGAGGACAGAAGGCCATGGAAGAAAGAAAAGGGGGAAGCTTCACTAGAGGGAGGCGATGGGCAGGCAAGGAGATAAGGTGAGAGAGGGAAAAGGGGATGAGGAATGGTGAAGGGGGGGGCATAACTGGAAGCTCGAGAAATTGATGTTCATGCCATTGGGTTGGAGGCTAACCAGAAGTTCAAGAATTTATCTCATTTTATTCCCTATCCATACTTAAACCTTTAACTTTATTTAGTTCTTTATTCTTTATAATTGTTGAATGTTGTGCTAACTTACTACAGAAAAGTCCTAATACATGTAAATGTATTGGGTGAATAAAGTTGACCTTTTAAGGATTCTTAAGTTGATGCTTAAACACTTTCATAACTTTGTCAGGTCCACAATGACTCTGCCCTGATCTGTTATTATTTTCTAAGTACTTTGTTACTGCTTCCTTAATAAAAGATCCAAGCATTTTTCCTGCTGCTGATGTTCAGGCTGGGCAAATGGAGGCAGAAGGTCTCGTCATACATCCAGGAAAAGTGCCCAGCCCAACAGATCTCCAGGTTACAACCAGTTGATGCAGTGTTACTGCTAGCCAATAGGTGGGGCAAGAGGTCTCGGAATAGGAGTCAACAAGAGTTTCTGCTGATGCTGGAAATCTGGAACGGTAAAAGAATGCTGGTGCAACTTAACTGACCATTCAACAGGTTAGGCAGCATCTATGGAGGCAATTACATAGTCATCAGGTCAAGTAGCATCTATGTAGAGGAATAAAGAGCTAACATTTTGTGCTGAGACGGTTCATCAGGACTGGAAAGAAAGGGGGAAGAAGCCAGATTATAAAGATGGGGGGGGGGGGGGACGGGCGCAGGGGAAGGAAGAGTGCAAGTTGGCAGGTGATAGGTGAGGGGGAAGGTAGTGGGCTGGGGATGGAGGATAATATGAGAGGCTGGGAAGTGTTAGGTGGGAGAGGAAAAGGGCTGAAGAATTAGGAATCTAATAGGAGAGGACAGTGGACCATGTAAGAAATGGAAGGAGAAAGAAAATCAGATGAAAATGATGTGAAAGTGATAAGAGAAGGGGTAACCAGCATGCAAAATGGTAAAAAGGCAGAGAAGGAGTGCGAGGAGGGTAGTGATTACTGGAAATTTGAGAAACCAATGTTCAAGCCATCAGGCTACGCAGACGAAATATGAAGTGTTGCTTCTCGAACCTGAACTCAGAATCAGGTTTATTATCACTGACCTATGTCGTGAAATATTTTGCTTTGAAGCAGAGGCACAGTGCAATACATAAAATATACTATAAACTACAGTAAGAAATAGATTTTAAAAATTAAATTAGTGTTGCAAAAATAGTTAGTGTTCATGGATTCAGAGTCTGTTCAGAAATCTGATGGCAGAGGAGAGCAGACTTCTGTGTCCCTGAAGCAGAGTGGCAGCTACACTTACCCCTGACAGCACCGAGTCTAGGTGCAGGCTGCTTGTAATAATGCTGGCAAAGCATGTGAGAAATCCTGCTTAAAGGTTAATTTTTCTCAGTGTGGGGATCACTGTCCTTCACCTCAGCATCTGCTGACTCGACATTTTTCCACAGGCTGCTCCTAAAATTGCATGGAAGTCTCACGTGAAGAGGTTTCAGCACAGACACCTGTCCTTCAGGGAAGTCAACAGAGCCGGGTCCAGTCTCCTGTTCAGAGCACAATAGCCAAGATATTGCAGTGGCCACCATTTCACTCCAACTTCCCATTCTCATTACATGTTCTCCAGCATTTTGTGTGGGCTTCTTTAATTTCCAGAAATTTATTTCCCTCTCCCATCTCTTTTCTTCCATTCACCACTCCAGCTTCCCTCATCTCTTCTCCTCACCTTCCACTGGTGCCTCTCCTCCTTCCATTTCTCCCATGGTCCACTCTCCTATCAGATTCCTTATTCTCAAGCCCTTTTCATCTATCTCCTCCCAAGTTCTTACTTCTTCCCTCTTCTCCCACTCCCTGGCATCACCTATCATCTTCTAGCTTGTACTTCTTGCCCTCCTCCCTTCTTATTCTGGCATCTTCCCCCTTCCTTTCCAGTCCTGATGAAGCTCCTTGGTCTGAAATGTCAACTGCTTATTCATTTCCATAGATGCCTCCTGACTTGCTGAGTTCCTCCAGCATTTTACACGTTTTGCTTATGAATCCATATTCTTTGGTGTTTAAAAGATTGAATATTGATTTTATTGAGACAAAACTGAGCATAACAGGATTGAGGTATTTTTAATGGTGGAGGAGTCTCAGAAAAGGGAATATAGTTAAAAAATAAAGGGATGGTAATTTAAAACTGAGGTATTAGAAGTTTTTTTTTAGAATCTCTGGAATTCTCTTACTCCAGAGGACATGGAGTCTAGGTTATCAGAAGTATTTAAACTGAAGATAGATAAATTTTTGAAAGTTTGAGGAATTAAGGGCTTTGGGGTTCTGGCAGAGAGAAGCGGAATTAAGTTAATTATAGATCAGCCATGATCATACTACATAGCAGGGCAGGCTTGAGAGACCTGGTGATCTACTCATGCTCATACTTTTTGGTGTTCTTTACTGTATTGAAATGCTGCAAGTGAGGAACATTGGACAGATTGCATCCGGAGTATTGTGAGCATATTTGGGCCCCATATTTAAGAAAGTACGTGCTGATATTGGAGAGGGTTCAGAGAAGATTTGCAGGAATGATCCCAGGAATAAAAGGGGCATTTGATTGCTCTGTGCTTATACTTGCTGAAGTTTAGAGGAATGAGGATGATCTCATTGAAACCTACTGAATATTGAAAGCCCTAGACAGAGTGGACATAGAGAGGATGTCTTCAATAATGGGAGGGTCTAGGACCAGAGGGCACAGCCTCAGAATATAATGACGTCCTTTTAGAACAGAGATGAGGACGAATTTATTTAGCCAGAGGGTGGTGAATATGTGAAACTCATTGCCACAGACGGCTGTGAAGGCCAAGTCATTAGGTTATTTAAAGCAGAGGTTGATATGTTCTTGATTAGTAAGGGCTTCAAAGGTTACAGAGAGAAGGCAGCAGATTGGATTGAGAGGGTAAATAATTAATCATGATGGAGTGGTGGAACAGACTTGACTGGCTCTAATTCTGCTCCATTGTCGTATAGTTTAAGAAGTTACTGCGGCATGAAACAGAAAGTGCTGAAAATATTCAATAGGTCAACCAGTGTCTGTGGAGCAGGAAACAGAATAGGTATTTCAGGTTTTCTGGTTTTATTTCAGATTTTGAGCATCTGCAATATTTTGATTACAGCTATCAGGGTAGGTGACCAAAATCTTTGTCAAAGTCAGAAATTGTAAGGGCAGTCTTAAGGGAATAAAAAGAGATGGAGAGCGGACATATCATCAGCTATACCAGCTCTACTGTTAAAACCAGAGATGCACAAGGGATCAGGATCCAAAGAGATCCAATATCTTGTAGGGTTATAGGAATAAAGGAGGCCAGTGGTAGGACAAGACAGGAATACAGAGGGATACAAAGAAAACAACTAATTAAAGGGAGTTGGATCTTTGGAAAGGAAGAAGTTCCGCGCAAGTTTTTTTCACTCTATTGTGTGTGAGTAAGAAAGAAAAGGCAAAAGAGGGGGAGACTTCAGAGCTGAGATGCAACAGCTATAGACAGTATCTATGGGAAGTACGTACAGTCGACGTTTCAGACCCAGGCAGTATTTCATTATTATTATTATAATAAAAATTTATCAGTTTTCCAATAATGCTGCCTGGCCTACTGAGCTCCTCCTGCATTTTGTGTCTGTTGCTTGGATTTCCAGCATCTGCAGATTTTCTCTTTTTTGTATTACTGGGAATTTTAAAAAGTTAATACAGGAAAGACCCAGACCCAGAACACATCATAATTAGAAAACAGACCAAAGTCAAAATGGGAATTGTACACATTGTAAGAATAACCCTTCAAATATATTTAGTTGTAGAATATATGCTACAGGAGAAAGATATCACCGTGGCGGACATCCTTAATGGACAGTGCCTCAAGAAGTTGTAACCCATCATTAAGGACCCTCCAGGGAAAGATATATTAATCTGACTAATCCCTTTAAAAAGTGAAATTGACAATAATGGGCTAATTCTGTGTGTGTAGACTCAGCCAGCTCCACTGAGGACATCTTCAAGAGAATGTGTGTCAACAAGGCAGCATCCAACACCACCTGGGACATGCCCTCTTCTTGATACTACCATCAGGGAGGAAATGCTCAACCCACACTGGAAGATTTAGGTACAGCTTCTCCCCCATCCCTCCATCAAACTTCTGAATGGCCCATAAATGCCACCTCATTATTTCTTTTTTTGCACAATTTATTTATATTTGTAATTTATAGTTATTTTTATGTCTTTGCTCTGTACTGTTGGTGCAAATCAGAAAATATCACGTCACATGTCAGTGATAATATATTTGGTTCTGATTCTGAGATAACAAAGTGTGAAGGAGAAGAAACTTTAGTCTGACATTGATAGCTGGTTGGTTTCTATTAAGCACTCAGCCAGCATTGATTTTGTATTGTATTTATAATAGACATGCACTGGATGCATTTTGGTCTTTGGTAACTTTCAGTACAAAAAGCAGAGGGTATTAAGAAATTTGTTGACATTATTGGTTCAGCCAAAATGAAGATAATAGCCAAGGGGAAGACTCTGTGAGGAATCACTAGAGGAACTGTAGTCTTCAGATGGTAACAAAGATGTTAAGAGAATTGAAAAGCTCCTTTTTACTATTATTTTCACAATTTGTCTTCTTTCACACATTGGTTTTATGCCAGGCTTTGTTTCTGTATCATTTTTCATGAATTCTATAGTATTTCTTCATTTTCTTGTAAATGTCTGCAAGAAAATGAATCTCAAGGTAGTATATGTTAACAAAAATCCATTTTGATAATATATTGAGGTTGGCCATGACTAGACTGAACTCCTGCCTAAGCAAGAACCTGGATCTATTGCAATTTGCCTACTGCCACAATAGGTCAACGGCAGATACAATCTCAATGGCTCTTCTTATGGCTTTAGACCACCTGGACAACACAAACACCTATGTCAGAATGCTGTTCATAGAATATAACTCAGAATTTAATACCATCATTCCCACAATCCTGATAGAGAAGTTACAGAACCTGGGCCTCTGTACCTCCCTCTGCAATTGGATCCTTGACTTCCTAACTGGAAGACCACAATCTGTGCAGATTGGTAATAATATCTCCTCCTTGCTGACGATCGACACTGGTGCACTTCAGGGGTGTGTGCTTAGCCCACTGCTCTATCTCTATACCCATGACTGTGTGGCTAAGCATAGCTCAAATACCTTCTACAACTTTGCTGATGATGTTGGTAGAATCTCAGATGGTGACGAGAGGGCATACAGGAGTGAGATATGTCAACTAATGGAGTAATGCCGCAGCAACAACCTGGCACTCAACGTCAGTAAGACAAAAGAACTGATTGTGGACTTCAGGAAGGGTAAGATGAAGGAACACATACCAATCCTCGTAGAGGGATCAGAAATGGAGAGAGTGAGCAGTTTCAAGTTCCTGGGTGTCAAGATCTCTGAGGACCTAACCTGGTCCCAACATATCGCTGCAGTTTTAAAGAATGCAAGACAGCCACTATTCTTCATTAGGAGTTTGAAGAGATTTGGTATGTCAATAAATACACTCAAAAACTTCTATAGATGTACCATGGAGAGCATTCTGACAGGCTGCATCACTGTCTGGTATTGGGGGGGGGGGGGGTGCTACTGCACAGGACCGAAAGAAGCTGCAGAGTATTGTAAATTTAGTCGGCTCCATCTTGGGTACTAGCCTACGAAGTACCCAGGGCATCTTCAAGGAGCGGTGTCTCAGAAAGGCAGCATCCATTATTAAGGACCTCCAGCACCCAGGGCATGCCCTTTTCTCACTGTTACCATCAAGTAACAGTTCTTTCAAACTTTTAACATCTTTGGACTATTTTTACTGTGCCCATGGTCTGTTTTTTTTTATCAATTATGCTATTGTTTGCACTGTTGTAACTATATGTTGTAACTATGTGGTTTTGTGCAGGTCTTGTAGCTTTAGTTTTTGGTCTTGTTTGTCTGGTGGGATTGGAGCTCCTTTCCGGGGAACACGCTAAGATGGTAGCGTGGTATTAATATGCAGCAGCCTCTCCGGACTCTGGATTGGAAATTGCCAAATGTTATGTGGATTTTCTGGTGTGGTCTGTTTTGTCATGCGTTTTTGTGATAACATTCTGGAGGAACATTGTCTCATTTTTTAACTGCATTGCATTTGTGGTTTCTAAATAACAATAAACTGAATCTGAATCTGAAGTCGGAAGTACAGAAGCCTGAAGGCACACACTCAGTGATTCAGGAACAGCTTTTCCCCCTCTGCCATCCAATTCCTAAATGGATATTGAACACTACCTCACTTTTTTAATATGTATTATTTCTGTCTTTTGCACGATTTTTAATCGATTCAACATACATATACAGTAATTTATTTGTTTTATTTATTATTTTCTTTCTTCTGGGTTATATATTACATTGAACTGCTGCTGCTAAGTTAACAAATTTCATGACACATGCCAGTGATAATAAACCTGATTCTGATTCTGATATTTACTTTGACTTTAACTCAACCATTGAGGGGTTTCAAAAGAGGAGGAACAATGATCTTCATAGATCAAAAACACTGGACAGCAAAGATTTTGCTTCCTGAATACTTTTGGGTGTATCTTATGGATTTTGGGCTGTTGATCATGAATATCACCATGAAATTTCCCTATCATGCACCTTTTTAAAAAAAATCACCTATATTTTTTATTTCAATACATGATTCAAGTCAGAATAACTGATGCAAAGATTAAGGAAGGCATTTTTGTTTTTCTACAAATTAAATAGGCCATCAATGACAGGCAATTCAAAGAACTTTCCGTGGAACCAGAGAAAATCACACGGAAGGCATGCAAGGATGTTGAAAATTTTCTTGGCAGCTACAGAGTACCAAACTATGTGCAGCTGGTTGACAACATGCTTCAAGCATACAAAACATGAAGCACAACATGTCACTAAATATTAATTTTCTGCATCCCCATTTGGACTTCTTCCTTGCAAACTTTGGCACTGACAGTGATGAGCATGGTGAAAGGTTTCACCAGGCCATTGTGGTCATAGAGAACCAGTATCAGGGCAACTGAAATCCAACAATGCTGGCTGATTATTGTTGGACACTTAAGCGCGAAGCCTCAGACACTGAGTTCAAATAAAAAATCATCAGCAAAACATTCTTAGCTTAGTTGAACTACTGCAAAGTGTAGGCACTGTTATACAATTAAATGCAAATTTATTTAATAAAAGTTAATTTCTTGTTTTTCCAACTTCCTGCGTGATACAAGTAGTCTGAAGTTATAGTTGTGCTCAGCTTCAAGCAGTCTATCATAAACAAAAAAAATTCCGAAGAAGCAACACCTATGAAAAAATTTGTTGTCCAATCTAATCAATGAACAGTGGGAGTCAAGCTCAGATCATTGAAAGAACAGAGGAAAGTGTTTGGTAATTATTTATGTACTACAAGTTATTTGGACATGGTGTAAAAGTTGTTCAGGATCCAGAGTAACTTCAGAAGGTAAGGTTCAATTTGATAAATAAACTTCAAAGAAGATGTGGGAAAGGGATGACATGGAATGAAGTAAACGGCTCTTCCTCAGACCAAACATATTCCCCCTGCATTTCAAAATCCCACAATTCCATGCCTCTAACACTTAATGCTTTAAAAAACAAACTGTGTTTGATACGTAGGTCAAATATTGCAGTGAAATCATTGGAAACCCTCAGCTGGTCAGGCAGTTCTAAGGAAGACTTTTTGAACCGAAACATTAGCTGTGTTTCTCTTCCTACAGACATAACCTGACCTGCTGGGTGTTTCTAGCATTCTCTGATTTTACTTCAGATTTCCAGCATTTGTAGTTTTGTTTTCATACCTTGCCCGGTGCCTTGTATCTTTCAGGATATTCCGCATTACCTGATGCTCTTTGTCTCCCTCCATCTGTCCACCCCTTTCAGCTAATCTGTGTTTCTCTCCTCATGGGTTTCATGGACAGAAATCTGGATCTTTGCTGCTCACCACAGGATCATAGATGGTGAGGGAGCAGCACAGTCAAATCCATCAGTCTTCACCAAATATTTTAATGCTAGTTGTTTCCTTCTGACTTGGTGTTAAGAATATATAAGCTGCTGCTGATCAAAATTGGGCCTCTCACATAAGTAGACTCAGATTTATGATCACAGGCTTAAATGGTTTGAAATTTGATGTTTTGTGGCAGCAGTACAATGCAAGATCTTTACATGTTGTAAGGTACAAAATAAATAAATAGTGCCCCAAAAAACTAATAACCAGGTAATATTCATGGGTTCATGGACCATTGGGAAATTGAATGGCAGAAGAGAAGAAGCTGTTTCTGAATCATTGAGTATGCATCTTCAGGCTCCTGTACCTCCTCCATGATAGTAGTAACGAGAAGAGGGCATGTTATTGATGGGGATGGATACTGTCTTGTTGAGGCACTGTCTCTTGAAGATGTTGAGGAGTTTTGTGTCTGTGATGGAGCTGGTTGAGTCTGCACATGCAGCATTGGCCCATAATTGGCCTCAGTGTGCATTTATTTCCAGTAACTCAATTTTACTTTTTAAAGGGATAAATCAGATTAACACATTTTCCCTTTATAGAGCATCACTTAACATCATGATCCAGCTTGTCTATCATTCTCTGATTATAACATTGTCTTTCCCATGTTATAATGAGCAGTAATAACAAATATTAGGATGTATTGGCATACTACAAGTGAAAAAGCCATTACCATGATGCTTCCCAATGCTGCACATAGAGAAAATGGCCAATATGGAATCAGAGTCTGGTCTTCACTGATCTTCCTGTTAGTTGCAGTCAGCTGTATTAATCATTGAGGAAAAGAGAAATGGATTGTACCTCACCCTTTCCCCAGTAGGGACTACAGGCAGTTAATACTCTCTCTTGTGGGTCCAGACCATTTTGAGCTTCATTGGCATTTATTGATCTATTAAAGCAATCTATTGACAAACTTCAAACCATTCAGATGCCACTGCTAGACTTCTAACCAAAACCAGGATGATGAAGCACATCATCCCATTCTGGCTGTTCTGCATGGACTTCCTGTATCTTTTAAATATGATTTCAAGATCTCTTCCTTACTTTTAAAGCTCTTAATGGTCTAGGGCTAGAGTACATCACAGAATCATTCTTGTTTTATAATACTGCTCAAGTTCTCAGGTCTTCTTCTGCCGGCCTCTTAAATTTAAACAATCTACCTCAAAAGATAATTGGCAGGTTGGCTTTTTTGAACAACGCTTCTAAACCTGACACCATAAGGGGTGTAGACTCAATTGACACTTTTAAATGCCAGTTAAAACCTATTTATTTAACCTTGCTTTTAACTAACATCTTTTTGTCTTTTATTTTCATTTTTATGTTTATTTGTAAATTTAATTTTATATTTGTACTTTTATCCCATTGTAAAGCACTTTGAAGTACATCACCTGTATGAAAATAGCTCTATAAATAAAGTTATTATATTATTTTTTCTCAGCTAAAGCCTGAGGTACGGGCATAGCCAAATGCACTCATTTCTGAACTGCTAGAACTTTCAGACTATTCTAGTGGTGTTTAGTATTGTGGTCTTCAGGAGATTTACATAAATATTGTTCTGTAGTCCTAATTGTATAATGCTATTGTGTAGTGACTTTGGGATGATACCAGTTGTAGATATTACTATTGGGACAATATATACCCTGTCCATGTTCCATAGTCTTTCAATTTCCTCTTTTAATTCAGCATATAGGTGTTTTAACTTATTGATTTCTGTATGTTGTGTGTGTTTGGAATGGCTATGTCTATTAAATAAGTTGTTCTTGCTTGTTTATTCTGTAATATTATATCTGGACAGTTATTATAGATTGTCCTATCTGTAATAATGGATAAGTTGTAATATAATTTGGAGGACACCGACTCTAAAACTGGATCAGGCTTGTATTTATAGTGCAGTATGATGTCTTTTATGTATTTGTATTTTAAAACAAGGTTTTAGTGAATGAGGTTTGCCATTTGATTGTGCCTAAGTAATTAGATTGAGTTAAACTTCTGCATGATCCTGTAATGTTTGGGATTGTTTCTGGTTTCTCTTGGCATTTTCTACATTTATCATCTGAAATTGTTGGTCTTTTATTATGTATTTTTGACCATTTTTTTCTGTTAACCACCTGTTCTAGTATTGGCACAAGAAACCCCACTGTTTCTGGGAAGAGGCCTCTAACTCAGAGCCAAGCATTCAACACTTCTTTGTTGACATCTAGTCTGCTCAGATCATGGGGATGTCTTCCATGGAGAGTCTCTTCTGGTAGTTAATGTTTTCTTCTATAGCAATTCTTCCTTTATCTTTCTGGGCTATGTTTTCATTTAAGTTTAGTGGTGTGTATTTCTTATCAGAATTGTATATGCTCATTTGAAGTCCGTATTTCGTTGATGAAGATATATTCTTAGAAGTTTTATTGGACTGTTTCTCTTCCTCCTTCTATCCTAGGAAGTATTTATCTAAATGCATTAGAGTATAAATAGTGCTTTTTAAAATGTGTCATTTCAGTTCCTATTTTTGTTTGTAAGTTTTCCAGATCAATTTTGGACAAAAATATTATGCCTAGAGAATACATTAAAATGGGTATTGTGAAAGGTTTTATTGCTTTTGTTATATTTTTACTATGGAGCTCTGGCAGATTTTCTTAAGCCTTGAAGTAAATTCTGTTGAAAGTTTTCCTTTTATCACACTCAGATCTATTTTCTTTACTTACTTATATGTTTCATATTCATCCATCGGTTTTATTATATCCTGCTGCTCTGTCTTATATTCTACTAGCTCTATTGCACCTTTCTTTATGTTTAATGTTCTGCACTTTTCTAGTCCAAAGTTCATGTTTATATATTTTGAAAATAGTTCTACTATTTGAATTAATTGCTTTAGTTTTTCTGATGAAGAAGGAGCGTATAATTTCAAATCGTCCATGTATTGAAGGTGTGCCAAGGTATAATTCATCAGGTTGTTTCTGATTTATTACTATTATTATTATTATCATCATCATCATCATCATCATCATCATAGCCTATAAGGTTCCTGGGGCATGATTTGAGATTTGAGTTCACAGGTTCTCCTGGTGATGTGTGTAGCATTCTTCCCCAAACCAATTTCATTAAAATAAGATGAATTGGTTATTAATCTTATTGCCCTTTCTGGAATCTCCTAAGTGGAAATTGACATGCAACATTTAAGGAATGGCATGGTAACATAATGGGTAGCTTAACGTTATTACAGCACCAGACACCTGGGGTTAATTCTACAGACTTGTTCCACAGACATGTCCCTATTTTGATGAATAATTTGGGGAATATTAATTTCATTGATAACTTTAACCTGGGTTCCAGGTTTTGGACATAAACTGTTTCCCCATTCAAGAAATGATGTATGGTTATTGTAATGTTGGCCTTTTTACCTGACACATCAGTAAGTCCTTGTGTTAGTTTTGTGGAGGATAAAGCTTGCTTGGTAAAACTCTCTCCTACTTTTTGCTAGTCAATATCAAGAGATGTAGCCAGGAGTGACAATTAGGCAAGGGTCAGGTCTTTTATTTTCTCTCAGAGTTGATTGTGCAGTTCTGCCTATGACACTTGTTTTGTTGGATACTGAGATGACAACATTATGAACATCACTCTGTAAGCTCACTAAGTTCTCAAGAAATGTATGGCAAGGAATCTCTTACATAAAGAACATCTAGAAGGGTTGTGGTGGTATTTGTGGCCCTCAGCATTACACCTTTATTGTGGCCTGTAGCTATGAAAAGCATTCTCGGATGTATGTAAATAAATTAGCATCATTTGTCTGCTATAGTCTTGGTTATATCTTGGTAGCCATTTCCTCTGCTATTTGTGTACTTTGATATTTCAGAATATGCGACATGCTGACATTATTCTCTCTGTATCTTTGTTGAAAATGATCCAATCCATGGTTGATCTGTCTCTCAGGTCTCACATAGAGTCATACAGCTCAGAGATGGGTCCTTTGGTCCACCAGTTTTTTTTTTGTCATTCTGTACTAATTCCATTTGTTCACATTAGGGCTGTATCTCTGTGTGTTTGTATATGTCGCCCATTTACATGTCTACATGTAAATAAATGCCTCTTATATGTAGCGGCTGTATCCGATTCCACCACTTCCTCTGACAATGCATTTCAAATATCAACCACTACTTTGAAAACCTTAACCATCAGATCCCCATTAATTCTCATAGTTCTTATCTTAACCCTATGTCCATTTGTTTTTGATAAATTGGAGAAAGGTTCACTATACCCATCTGGCCTTCATGAATCTCACAGAGCAATTTTCTATGCATCTTCTTAGTTCTTATGATTCTGTAGACACCTGTGGAATAACATCTTCCAGGAAGATGTCTTCCCTGATTGACCAGAGCCCTCTGATTGTTGGCAATACTTGTTATGTCTTTTCAGGGACCACTCCTCAATCACTTGTTAAGAATACATACACATCTCCCTTTCTTTGTTGGTTTTGTCTGTAACCTTATTCATTTGTGACATGACATCAAGACCTTGATCCCTCACTCCAGCTTCTGTTGGGCTGATAGATAATGATGGATATCATTTCTATTCCTGGTTTCTTAATACCATTTGAGGACTGAAAATATTTTTAATGGTCTTTTTGGTGCTCTACACACTTTTTCCCTCTTGATTTACTCAAGGGTTTGCTAAACATTTTCATATATCAGTTCTCTATACTTGGAAAAGGTATGGAATTTCCTTCTGTTAATAGTTTCCATTCTATATTGGCATACCACACTTCTGCTGATGTTAGTGATTTTGATGTAAATGCTATTGATAGTTTCTTGTATTGGAGCTGCTCTCAGGCATCTTATCAATAAAATGATTTTTGTTTCTTCCTGTTCTGATGTGACAGAATCACGTTGGTCATTTTTAAATTTGTTAAAACTGATTTAATGGATTTTGGCCTCTGTTATTCAGCAACTTTCTTCATTGGTTCCCTTAGGTTTGTCATATGTTTTGACATGAGAGGAATGAAAGAATCCATGCAGTGGAATAGGGTTGGAAAGCTTCTCTTTCTAGTTTTTGATATCTTTATTCCCTTTGCAGCCGTTTGGCATGGATGCCAGATCCATGCACAGCTGTTTTTTTTTTCTTTTATAAGACACTTATCAGCCTTTAGTTTGTATTCAGTCTTTTCTGGTTCTTTTTATTGCTTCATGTGGATGACAGTCATTGACCTTGTCATCCACTCCTTGAATCTAGATCTCATCTGCTATGCCTACTTCTGCCTTGCATTCTCTGTAGATCATGGCAATTTTCAGCTGAAATAAATCATCGCTTATTCTGAGGCCTGAAGGTAGATTTTGGAGCTTGTATTCAAAGATATAAAGAGATTGTAGGCATACCACATGAGCTTTAGATTTAAGAAGTGGATGATTAGGTGTGCTAAGTACTGTCAACAGTGAAGGTTGCTTATCAAGCCACCTATTCTAGTTCTCTTTAAAGGTACCATGTCTGTTGAAAACGTAACCAGTGGCAGTGGTGCAATGAACTATGGACAGTTATACCACCCGATAGCCTGATTGAAAACATTTGGGTCTAGGTATCATCCTTGCCATCAAAGGGTTTTTCCTTCATCATAATGGAATTCCCCTGGAATATTGACAGTGAGCTTGACTATAACCTATTATGATGCACCTCTTGCAATTTCTTCAGAAACTTTCTGTTTAACTCAACTGGCCCACACTCCATGTAAAATATCACTGGTTTCACTTGACAAATAGACGTCAATGGTGATGTGATCTTCAAAATCTTCAGAAGCGCAAACTGTAACATTAAATGCATGTAAAACATTTCTAGTCAGTCTGTTTGGTCTTTCGTTGAAGATGGATTTTAGGTTGGCATTGAATTCTTAGTGCCATCTCTTTTAACTTCTAGTTTACTGAGATCAACAGTACTTCCTCACAGGTTCTCAGACCCAGGAAGGCAATTCCTTCCATCATTGAGATACAGAACATTTGGTTAACTGGCAAATTACATACTCATCCTAGGAATGATTCTTGCCCTTTCTGCATCCTTTGGGTAATTCCAAGTGCTGGAAATTTGCTTTTGGATATCCATAATCTTTCATGTTTCTCAGGAAGATCTTTTGGAATAACCTGCTTGGTAAAATATTGCCTTACACTCCTGTTTCCAGTATTGGCTTGATGCCAAGAGGAGTGGATTTACTTCTTGTCCATTTTCTGAGCTGATTGGTTAGTGGATTTCTTTTCTCTGAGTTGTCCTGAAGATTTGAGGTTCCAATATCCCGTGTTCTCACTCTCCCTGCTATTTTCAAGGGTCTTCATGCTCTGGTCTCCTTACGCTCCTGTCTTTCCCTTTATTGTCGCTTTGGCATTTTCTCTAGAAATTTACACTTTTAACACGCACACCTGCTCCCATTGGTCAAGCTTTCCATATCATCTATAGGAGGAGTTGCGTCTTTCCCTGGTGAAGGCATCATCACTTGCAGCTCATGTGTGGCCCTCTTTCAGTCCAGATTGTGGTCTGCTATCTAACTGCATCATCTCTGTGCTTTTTCTCAGGGTGGATCCAGATTTTGGTTGTTTGAGAAGAAAAAGTCTTTATTTGTTCACAAGTGTGCTGACTATTTGTTTAGCTTGTGTTCTGGGGAGCTCCCCCTTCTTGATCAAGGCTTTCTACTCACATACCAAATGCAGATGTATCACATGTATTTGATAGCACAGTTGGAAATTCTGAAGATTTTGAAGATCACATCCCCATTAACCACTCTTCCCCAAGTGAAACAAGTAATACCTTACACTCAGTGGCGACTTCATTAGGTACAACTATACACCTGTTTGTTAATGCAAGTATTTAATTAGCCAATCAGGTGACAGCAACTCAATCCATAAAAGCATGCAGACATGGCCAAGAGGTCCAGTTGTTGTTCAGATCAAACTTTGGAATAGCAAAGAAATGTGATCTAAGGAACTTTGACCATGGAATGATCATTGGTGCCATTAGAGGTAGTTTGAGTATCTCAGAAAACTGCTGATCTCCTGGGATTTTCACACACAATGATCTCTAGAGTTTACAGAGAATGGCATGAGAAACAAAAAAACAAAAAAAAAATCCATTGAGTGGCAGTTCTGTGGGCGAAAACACTTTGATAATGAGCAAGATCAGAGGAGCATGGCCAGACTGGTTCAAGCTGATAGGAAGGTGACAGTAACTCAAATAACCATGTGTTACAACACTGATGTACAGAAGAGCATCTCTTAACACACAACACATTGAACCTGGATGAGGATGGGCTACAGCAGCAGAAACCACAAACATACACTCAGTGGCCACTTTATTAGAAACCGGAGGTGCCTAACAATGTGGCCACTGAGAGCATATGGAGTGTGTGGTCATCTGAGTTAAATGGAAAGCTTCTGAAAACATTACAAGAGATGAATCAGAAAGTGTTCTGAATTCTAAGTGAGTCTGTCTGAGGATATTTCACCCATTTCCATGCACTTCTACCTATTTGTTATTCTTTTAAGCCTTGTAAGAAAACTATGAGCGTGGGTTGACCTGTTGCTGCCTTGGGCTCTGGAGCTCCTATCTGTAGATCCATTGATTTAATTATTCAAAGATCTTGTCAGAACATTTATTCCCTGACTCACTTAATTCCCAACTGTTGAAAAGATCCAGTTCTTTCTCTCCTGTCTACAAGAGAACATAACTGACCATTATGCCTTCCAGAAACCTATACAACCTCCCCCCTCTCTCTCGCTCTTTCTTTCTCTCTCTCTTCCTCTCTTTTTTTCTCTCTCTCTCTCTCTCTCTTTCTCCCTTTCCCTCCTCCTCTCCCTCTTTCTCTTCCTTTTCTCCTCCTCCCCTCTCCACCCACCCCAAAACTTTATTTATACTTTATTCAAATTTGTGGCTGGTCTTTATCTCTTTTCAGACTTCAGACCTAGTGGTTCCTGTGGAATGTCTCGTACATGAGTGGGTGGTGGGTCCTGTGAGTCCAAGCAATTTTCTGTATGGATAGGAGTGTAGACCCCTGCTCCTTCTTGCAACAGCAGAACATTGCTCGACCTTGGCCTCTCTTTTATTCCTTTGCCTATCAACTCAGTCAGTAATTGAATCAAAGTCTTTCTGAAGGATTATAGTGCTCAATTCTTCTTTATTGTCCCCACAGGATTTGCACTGAGTAGAATTTCCCTCTGGTGCTAGTAACAGGAAGAATACTGAACTTCCCCTGGGCATCAGGATTCTCTTTCCTTTTGTGGCCTTGAGGATCAGCCCCCACCCCAAGCCATTCCAAAGTGGGATTGGACTATAAGAAATGGGAACAGAATTAGGCAATTCATTCCATCATGGCTGATTTATTATCCTTCTCAACCCTATTCTCCAGTCCTCTCTCCATAACCTTTGGTGCCCTTACTAGTCAGGAACCCATCAATTTTGAATATACTCAGATCTGTGGCAGGATTTCCACAGGTGAACACAGTTGTCACTGCCAAATCCTGCCTGCCACCAGCTCTGCACCGGAAACGCCGACTGTACTTTTTTTTCCCATAGGTGCTGCCTGACCTGCTGAGTTCCTCCAGCATTTCGTTTGTGTTACTCGGATTTTCTCTGGTTTTAGAGTTTCCACGTCTGAGAGTGGGGTGATGTTCGGTCTGCCCTGATCTAGGTTATAACGGGCCAATGAAGCGATAACTGGCGTGCACATAATATAATCCTAATAAGAAACCATGGTTGTAAGGAGTGAGACACACCAATCTGAGGACATGCCCCCCCAAGGTAATACGCTGATCCCAACTTTAAAAACAGCGTCATGCCCGGTTCATCTGCGCCGTTCAGCATGTTCCTAAACAATCGGAGGCGTTTACCCAAACATATCTGAAAGTAAGCTCCCAAAAATCTGTCTTCTTCTTGGCCCCAAAACGTTGACTGTTTATTCCCCTCCATAGATGCTGCCTGACCCACCAGCATTTTGTGCGTATTGATCAAGATTTCCAGCATCTGCAGAATCACTTGTGTTTCTATATATATATAAATGAATCCTTTGCCATAGTTTTGTGGATTATCCCTCCCTTTCAGGTTACATGACGGATGAATAAATGACGATGAATTAGTGTCAATTCACAATTCAGCTCGATGAGATATCAAGTTACAATATGAATACCGATTCGCAAAATAACGCGCTGCTTCTAACCCGCCCCCCCACCCCGTCTCAACGCTTCCGCGGGCGCGGTGCCGCTTTAATGCCACTCTGTTCCACAATAAACCAAAATAAATCCGGACATTCAAAAGATGTCAGTGTTCATTTTACAAGCTAAAGCGAGAGTATCGGCCCTATGAGTCTTTCACGATATTGACGCGTTTCATTAATGTGCGTTGAATATTGCAAAAGGCGTGGCTTAACTGAGCGGTTGAAAGAAAACACCCGTTTATTTTATATTTCCTTTAGCACAATGCAAAACATTAAAAAGGGACATGTAACCGGATCGTTGTTCTCGGTGTCTGGAGCCGGGGTCCCCGTGACTGAAGGGCGGCTCTTTGCAGCACGCTAATCGGACGCCCTCGCTTTAAGCAGGTGGATAAATAAAATATGATCCAGCCTTCGGCTGAATGACATCAGTTCTTTCCTCTCCCTCCTCTCTGGCTGACTCTGTTGTATTTCATTCCTGGGAGATCTTCATTCCGGGGCTGCACGCTTGTTTGTGGCCGCAGATCATCATTTATTTTAATAGGATGCCTTTTTTTTTGTTAAATTTTATTAGATAGTTTAGACTGCCACCTCGCACACAGCCCCGTCCCGCTTGTCCCGGAGATCGACGGCGGGCTGTGGGGAATGGTGGAGGAGAGCTCCCGACCTAAGACAAGGCAGATGCCAGTACTGGAGGCTGCAGCCCACTGACGTGAGGGACATTACCTACTCCCCGTGCGAAGCCGTCCCGGAAGTTGGTGGCGAATGGTCAGCTCCCTCCTCTGGCTGCACCCCGTTTGTTCAGTATCGCCCCTCTCTCACCCCCTCCCCTCTTCTCTGAGTCTCTTTGCTTCCCCCCGCTGCTAGGATGCTGAAGGCTGTGGCGTGAATGAGATGGCAGCCGGCCGGCTCTTGCTTTACGCCGGCCTCTCCATGGCCCTCTGCGCCCTGGGTATGCTGGCTGTGGCCATCTGCTCCGACCACTGGTACCAGACAGACGCCAGGAGGCACCGGGAGAGGTGCAAGAATTACGCCAGCCGCACCAACCACCCGGGCTTCATCTACACCTCCAACAACCTGCCCCTCCGCGCCAGCCGCCGCCGGCTCGACCGCTGGGAGGAGAAGCTGCTCGGCGCCCGCAACCGGCGGCAGCTCTTCGCCATGAGCGCGGCGGATGAGTGCAGCAGGATGTACAACTCTACCAACACCGGCCTGTGGAGGAGGTGCCACCGGCTCGGCTTCGACCAGGATATCGCCGAACTCATCGCCAAAGGTACGTGGACTGTGGAGGGGGTGGGAGATGTTTGTGTTGACAAGAGACCCTTCTGCCCAGTTGCATTTACCCACTCCCGCTCCTGAAAGCCCGGCAAAACAACAACAAAACAGGAAGTCGGTGTTGAAAGAGGGGCGCCGGACATTATTTCAGCACCGTGGGTTGAGGAGAACTCCCTACACGTTACCCCTTTATCCTTAATTTCCCTCGCTCAGTCATTTTTTTTTCTCCTTTCTGTTTGCCTACCGATGTTCCTTATCACCTACGAAGTCTAGCCAAGCACTCATGGGGAGGGGGTAGGATGAATATAAACCAGTGATTGTAACTTTACTTTCACTCGGAGGTCATTATGAATTTCTAGCAATTATATTCTACCTGGGCAGGGAACGATGAGAGACTGGTTAATTAATGGGGGACACGGGTCAGATTGGACGGACCTTGAATTTTTTTTTCAAATGCTCCGGTAAAGTTATGTGTTTACACCCTCTACGTTCAGCACTCCCAGTGTCCTAGCTTCAGTGAAGCTGGGTGTTGGGGAGGAATGTTATAATTTCTGAACTCCTGGTGTTTTCCCTTGACCACCTCCCCACCTCAATCAGGTGGGATGATGTAAATAACCTGCAGGGAACTGTTCAAGCCTGCCCCATCCACCCATCGGCACTTTGCTACCAATGGCGGTTGTGTAGATCATGCCTGATCATTGGCAGCCTGTTCCACAGTGGAGAGAAACACAAGTTTGTGCTTGGTTCTTCCATCAACACTACCCAACTATGGGCACATGGGTGAGTGGGCTGAAGACGAGTGGACTTCTGGACCTGTACCTTAGTCTCAGATCTCCTAACCCTGCATCAGCTCTGTGGATGAGGGAAAGGATTGGATGCAGGTGATTCAGAATATGATTGTAGCATACAAAACCAAAAACAGGGGTAGACCATTTGACCTCCTGTTCCTGCCCCAACCTATAGTAATTCCAGGGCTAATATTCTTTTAATACTCAGTGCTACTTTCCTACACTGACCCCATATTCCTTGATCTCCTTAATATCCAGAAAAAATACCAAATGAGAAGCAAGTTCTGGAATAACACAACAGAACAGGGATTCTGGTTTTGAATTCCGAGAACTACTCGACAATGAGAAAGTGCATAGTCCTCAAGTAGGTCATCTATAGTTCCTCTGATCTTGCATCACAGTTTCCTATAGAGTAAAATTAAGCTGACATGTGGTGACTGAAAGATGAAGATTTTCCTGTTTCGATCTCTGGTTGCCAAACTCACCAGGGTAACACGGGCAAAGCAGTGCCCTTCTTATGATTGAAAAGCCAGAGGCTGGGATCAAGAGGTCTCCAGAGTATGAGAGGGCAGGAGGGAAGAAGAGGCCATACTAAGGTGTTTGCAGATGGCAGGAGAAGGCAATAATGAGACAGGCGAGGAGTTCCATGGGTTTGAAAAGAAGTAGAAGTGAGTTCGAGAAGGGTGTATATGATCAGAAAGATCAGCTTTATTTATCACATATGCATCAAAATATCGAAACAGGCAGTGAAATGAGCCATTTGCATCAACGACCAATGAAATTTGGACATGTGCTGGGGACAGCCTTGCTTCTGGTGTGAACATAGTACTTCCACAATTTACTAACCCTAAACTGTACATCTTTGGAATGTGGGAGGAAATCTGAGCACCTGAAAGAAACCCACATGGGGAAACTACAAATTCTTTACAGAAAGATGCAAGAATTGTACCCGGGTCACTGGTGCTGTAAGGCAATGTGCTAACTGCTACGATACCATAACACCCAGTGTAGGTTTTAGTACACTGAGATTACAGAGAGGGTGTTGGTAGATGGCACAGTTCACAGTTTCAAAGGATCGAATGGAATTCCGTCATCCGTGTCTTTTATCATCATGTTCCCTGCCTGGAGGTGGGTGGTTGTGTTTGTGCAGCTCTGTAACTGAGAATGCCACCAGCTGGCATACACCTACGTGGGTGGAGAACAACTAATCACTACTTGATTTTTAAAAGATTTTTTGGAAGTGTTACAATTAAACAAAAATTCTGATCTGAGAATCTTGTAGGGTGCTAGTCCTGGTAACAATGTGACACTCAGACAATGGAACCCACCCAACCTGTCCAATTGGCATCATGAGCCATGGTTAGTGACCCTGTTTTACTAGTAATACACACAAATGCTGGGGGATCTCTGCAGGTCCTTCTCCCATGGTCCACTTCCCTCTCCTTTCAGATTCCTTCTGCTTCAGCTCTTTACTTTTTCCACCTGCTTCTCACTTCATCCTCCTTTTCCAACCACCAATGTTCTCCCTCACTTAGCTTGCACTTGTTCCCCTCCACCCACCTTCTCATTCGGGCTTCTTGCCCCTTCCTTTCCAGTCCTGAAGAAAGGTCTTGGCACAAAGCGTCAACTATTTATTCCTTTCTGTAGACGCTGCCTGTCCTGCTGAGTTTCTCCAGCATTTGTGTGTGTGTGTGTGTGTGTGTGTGTGTGTGTGTGTGTGTGTGTTAGTTAATCTTGATTTACAGCATCTGCAGAATCTCTTGTGATTATAAACACTAGTCTGTTTTCCAGAAGGTAGAAGCAGTACCTAGTTACATATTATAAAGGAGCAACAACACTTAGTTAGATGGGAATTATTGGGTTGTGTTACTGGAATTGTCGATCAGTTGCCGAAAGTAAAATATTGTCACGGGTCATTGACATTAGATGAAAATAAAGATCAGCTTTATTTGTTACAATGAAATGTGTTGATTCGGTCAATGATCACCACTGACTGAGGGTCGTGCTGGGGACAGCTCACAAGTGTCCACTGTTTATTAACCCTAATCTGTAGGCCTTTGGAATGTGGGAGGAACCCAGAGCACCTGGAGGAAACCTATGCAGTCATGGGGAGAATATATGAACTCCTCATATTCCGTGGTAGAAATTGAACCCTGATCGCGGATGCTGTAACGCGATTGCACTAACCGTAAGCTAAGACATTGCCTGTAAAAGTACTGGTAATCGTACTGGTTAATGCTATTAATATAACTGCATTCCTTACTGAGCTTAGACAGAGAAGGGAGTTAAATCACCAGCAGCAATATTGGATTGGCAGCATCTTTTATTAGCATTAGACTGTTATCACTAGTCAGTGATATTAAATTGCTTCCATTGTGTAATAAGATTAGATTGCCAGCACTCTTAATCATATTTTAATACTCTAACTGGTTAGAGACAATAGACTCCTCTTGCTCTTTGGTGAAATTACACAGCTCGCATCAGGGAGAGATCATTGACACTGTGCTGGTTAGTAGCATTAGACTACAAGCACCAATGGTGACATAAGACTACCTGTGCTAGTTTACTGACAATCATCAGAGATGCACAATTGCTAGGAAGCATTATTGATCTTGGACTGGTGACAATAATTATTGATGTTAGGGATTTTGATAATGTTGGCGATATTGGAGTAGTGGGGTCTGTTGGTAACATCGGACTTCTAGCACTGGTATACATTATTCAGAAAGCACCATTCAAGGCACAGTCGGTGAGTGATAGCTAATTGATGGTGAAAGCTCATAAAAGTCTAACATTTTGAAATGAGGGGTTAAATTAGCTTTATTTGTCACTTGTACATTGAAACATTGAAAAATACAGTGAAGTGCTTTGTTTGCATCAAATGTCATCAGCAAGTGTTGTGCTGGGCAGCCTGCAAGGGTCGCCTCACTTCCATTACCAACGTAGCTTGCCCGTAACTCACTAACCCAAACCGTACATCTTTAGAATGTGGAAGGAAGCTGGAGCAGCTAGAGGGAACCCACACTCCCATGGCGAGAACATGCAAACTCCTTGCAGACAGCGGCAGGAATCGAACCGGCAGGTGTTAGTTACCAATCATCACATTAGTCAGAGAGTACAACTTGAGGCATGAGCAGTGAGTGACAGCTAATTGATAGCCAATAAAATTTTGAAATGAGGACATTTGAAAAGGCAGGCCAGATTTTGTCACTGGCTTATTAGCTGTGGATGGGTGATAATTCTCAATGGTGATTTTAGACAGCTAGAAATGGGTTAATGATGACAGAACTGCTCCTATGTGCCTATATTCCATATGCCTATATGCCTATATATAACTGCTCCTATATTCCATGTGGTAGTCATGCTGGTATCAGTTATTGATCTGGTGCTTGGTTTGCAGTGATCAATGGTTAATGATATTGACTAGTTAGCTTAAGTGAGTATTGATAGGCTGCAGGCATTGGTCTAAGGTAGGGAAATGAAGCTCCCTAGCTGAAAATGATGGAAGCAGAGTCCCTGATTGTACTCAGTGTTTTTGGTTCAGCACCTGCTCTGATATGATTTACAGGGATAAGGACTGACCATTGGACATGGGATTAGTCTTAATATTTCCGTTTAGTCTGCATGGAGGTGATGAGTTGAGTGCCTTCATTCTGTGCTGTAAATTTCTGTGATTTAGAACTACCAGTTAAGTATTGGGTTCGAAAAGCTGCAAATCTTTGCTACCGGTGGAATATTTCTAGCTGGTTTGTGATAAGAAATTGTTAGCACTGCTTAGTGTGGATATATTATAAGACTGTAAGAAGTACGAGCAGAATTAGGCCATTTGGCCCATCAAGTTTTTTCTGCCATTCTATCACGGCTGTTTTGTTATCTCTCTCAACCCCATTCTTCCCCGTAACCTTTGATGTCCTGACTAATAAAAAAACCTATCAACCTCTGCTTTAAATATTCCCAATGATTTGGCTTACAAGACCATCTTTGGCGATGAATTCCACAGACTCACCACCATCTGGCTAAAGGAATTCCTCCTCAAAGTCAAATCAGTGAGAGTTGTGCTGGAGCAGTCTGCGGGTGTCGCCATGCTTCCTAGCCCAACACAGCATACCCACAATTCACTAACCCTAATCCTTATGTCTTTGGAATGAGGGAGGAAACCTGAGCACCTGGAGGAAACCCACATGGTCAAGGGGAGAGTGCTCAGACTCCTTACAGACAGCAGGGGGATTTGAACCCTGATCTTCCAATTGCTGGTGGCTGTAAAGCAATTGTGTTAACCACTACACCATTCAGCTACCTTATTAACTCAGTTTGGCTTGATTGAACTGTTGGCATCAGTAAATCCTAGCATCAATTAGTGATATTAATTTGCCGCAATACAAGATTGCAAATGCAAGGTAGTAGTTTGCAACAGATTGTGGTCTGCTAATGCTGGTTAGTATTATTTGTTTGCGTCACCTGGCACCTAGTTGGCTGCACTAGTAATGAGAATAGTGCATGAGGCTTCAAGTAAAGAGCATTGGAAAAATTGGAAATCATTCTTAGTAGTTCAGGAGCAGTGGAAGGGTTCCTATTTATTTCAGAGTTCATTGTTAAGGCTACATTGAAATATTTGGAGTGCATGACATCAGATCTTAAGGAGAAGAAAACATGGGAAGATGATGAGCTAAACGATTAATTTGTCACAGTGGGTACATGCATTCACAGAGGAGAATAGCCAGCCTGTTATCTAATATAGAAAAGGCAGAGGTTCATGGAGAATATCCTGTCAGCATGAAGCTGGTATTGGACAGCATTTTCAGAGTTATGATTAAATCATCAAAGAAATTAGTTCATTCTGTGCAGGTCAAAACCACACCACATTTAGCATGTTGCCTGTGGCTTTGTCTGGGCGGCTGTGGTTGAGGAAAACAATAAAGGATGCTCTGGGACTATAAGAATGAGCAAGCTGCATTAAAACCTGGGACAGGATGTGATACAGATCAACCGACACCGCAGCTTGCCTCCCTGGTGTAGGACAAGAAGGTGTAAGTATTTCAGTTAAGTGAATCTAGCTCAGTCAATTGATGAACCAAGCTGCCAGACAACAATAGGACTAGAGAAATGCAGAAGTAAACAGGGATTTCAGTCCACCAGTTCCACACCAGCCATTAACACTACCCCGACACACGTCTTTCCTCCCACACTTCCATCATCTCCCTCCAGATTCAAACACCAACTAATGCTGAGGGCAATTTACAGTGGCCAATTACTTACCAACTTGCAAGTCTTAGCGATATGGGAAGAAACCGGAACCTATATGGCCACAGGGAAGGTGTGCAAACTTGACACAGACAGTGCCTGGGGTTAGGATTGAACCTGGTTTGCTGAAGTGGCCCTACCCGTTTTACCTCGTATTTTCCTAGATCAATGTCAGGGTCAGAATCAGGTTTATTATCACTGATGAACCTTGTGAACTTTGTTACTTTGTCACAGCAGTACGTAAACTAAATAGTGCAACAGTGGAACAGGTAATGGGTTCACTGACTATTCAGAAATTTGCTGGCAGACAGGAAGAAGGTGAGTCATCAGGATTCTGTGCGTCCTCCCTGATGGTAGTATTGTGAAGAGTAGTGAAGGTCCTTAATGGTGGGTGCCGCTTTCTTGAGATATTGCTTTTTGAAGATGTCCTCAATGGTAGTGAGGATAATGCCTATGAAAGGGTTGGTTTAGTCTATATATTGGAACCTCCATACCAGGTGGTGATGTAACCAGTCAGAATGTTCTCCACCACACATCGGTAGAAATGTTTGTCTTTGGTGACATACCAAATCTCCTCAAACTCCTAATGAAGTGTAGCCACATATGTACCTTCTACATAGCGGCATCAACATGTTGGCCCCAGGATGCCACCCAGCAGCTTGAAGCTACTCACCCTTTCCACCCTGAATGAGGACCGGTGTGTGTTCTCCTGACTTCACCTTCTGTAAGTCCACTATCAATTCCTTGATCTTGCTGACACCCCATTGTGCCTCACAGGCTTGTTACGTAGGGCGATTTTAGTTGCATTTTCAACAAGCCATCTGTGTTGAATGATTTTCTGGTTTAATTGGCTATCAACCATGTCTCAGTGGTTGCACAGAGTCGGAAGAATGTGAATTGAAAGCCCACTCCAGAGATTTGAGCTCATGTTGTTTTTGTATCTTTACCCGTGTCCCTTGGAAAGCAGTGTGAAGTAGTGGAAGAACTGCTAAGCTAGTTAATAGGCTGACAGGTGGCAATGCTGTTGTTTTCATATCTTTTGTCTTTCCTTGGAGATTATTGTTAACCTGTGGAAATATTTGCAGCCTTATTTAAATCTGACAGGCCTGAATGGGAATATTCCTTCCCTTACCAGCCCATACAATGGATGTATATGATGGAAAGTTTGATAGGATATCATTTTAGAATTCAGACAAGAAGCTGTGGTATTTGTTTGTGCTGGCTGGGCATTATATCAAAGTCAAAGTAAACTTATTATCGAAGTACTTACATGTTAGCATATACTGTGCCGAGATTAATTTTCTTGCAGCCATTTACAGGAAAATAAAGAAATACAACAAAATTTATGGAAAACTATAAATAAACTAAGATTAACAAACAACCAAAGTGTAAACGAAGATGAATTGTACAAATAAAATAATAATGAGAACATAAATTGTAAAAAGTCCCTGAAAGTGAGCCTGCAGGATCAGTTCAGAATAATGGTGAATGGAGTTATTTGCGCTGCATCAAGAGCCTGATAGTTGTAGGGTATTAACAGTTCCTGAACCTGGTGGTGTGGGACCTTAGGGTTCTGTACTTTCTGACCAGTGGTAGTAGAAGAGAGAAAAGCACGTGACCTGGATGTTAGGGGTCCTTGATGATGGATGCTGCTTTCTTGTGGCAACACTCCATGTAAATGTGCTCAATGGTGGGGAGGGCTTTGCCTATGTTGGACTGGGCTCCATCCATTATTTTCTGTAAAGCTTTCCATTCACAGGCATTGGTGTTTCCTTACCAAGCCATGATACAAGCAGTTGGGATACTCTTCACTCTGCATCTCTAGTGGTCTGTCAAAGTTTTTAATTGCTACACTGAATCTACACAGATTTCTAAGAGAGCAAAGACACTGATGCACATTCTTTATGATGACAATGTGTGCTGGTCCCAGGACAGATCCACTGAAATGATAATGCCGTTTCATTGTTAGAGTATTTCTTCTGTGGATGGGATATTATTGGTGGTTTAATAAGCATGAAGAAAGAATCTTACATTTTGGTACTCAGGCCTGCCTTGAATTGCGGCACTCTGAATTTTGTTGTGCTTTTGGGTTGTGCTCATGATGGAGCTGGCTGAGTGTACAGCCCGCTAAAGCCACTTATGATCCTGTGCATTGGAGGCTCTGTGTTAGATAGTGATGCAACCATTTAGAATGCTGTCCACCATACATCTACTGAAAATTGCTAAAGTCTTTGACAAAGTTCAAAGTAAATTTATTATCAAAGTACGTTCATGTCACCATATACAACCCTGAGATTCATTTTCTTGCAGGCATTCTCAATAAGTCCACTAACCATAGAATCAATGGGTGTACAACCACCGTGCAAATACATAAAGAAATAATAATAACAAATAATACATATTGAGAATATGAGATGGAAGAGTCCTTGAAAATGAGTCCATAGGTTTGTGGGAACAGTTCAGTTCAGGACATAGCAAATCTCCTAAAACTTCTGAGGAAGTATAGCCACTGGCATGGCTTGTTTATGATTGCATCAATGTGTCGGGCCCAAGCCAGATCCTCTGAGGTGTTGACATATGGGAACTCAAAGGTGTTCACCCTTTCCTGTGACTCTGCAATTTTAGTACTGTATATGGGTAAACAAAAACAGAAAAATAAATACCAGAGAGATTCTGTAGATGCTGGAAATCCAGACTAACACACACAAAATGCTGGAGGAATTCAGCAGGCCAAGCTGCATCTATAGAGAGGAATAAGCAGTTGAGACTGATGAAGGGTCTCGGTCCGAAATGTGGAATGTTCAATCCTCTCCATAATTGCTGACTAAGGACAGAAAAATGCTTTCCTTCAAATATTGCAGATGTTGAAAAGCTGAAACAAAATGAGATGTAGTACAAGCGGTCAGGGTTATGAGAAACAAGGGTGATTCTGTAGGCCAATGATCCTTCATCAGGAAGTGAAAGAACAAGTGCATTGAGTTGCAGACAAGGGATGGATGTAAAGGTAGCAATGGCTTCTAAAAGCTAGCAGTTGATGGCACAAAAAATAAACAAACAAGAAAACAGGAAGAAGAACCACACCAGCGGAGAATGATGCAAAAATTGTAGTGGTTACCTGAAGTTGTTAAATTTGGTATAAAGTACAGGGAATTCAACATAGCTGAAGATTTAAAGATGAGCTTTCACATGTACATCAAAATATGCAGTGAAATGTACTTGTGTCAAATCAGATCAGCAAGGACTGTGCTGAGCAACTCCCAAGTGTTGCCATGCTCCCAGTGCCAACATTGCATGCCCACAACTCACTAACCCAAACCATAAGTCTTTGCAATGTGCAAGAAACCAGAGTTCCTGGAGGAAAATGTGGTCACAGGGATCAACATACAAACTCCTTCATGACAGTGGCAGGAACTGAACTCCAGCTGGTGACTGCTGCCATTGTAAAGTGATGCGCTAACTGCTACGCTTACATATCTCTAATGGAAGATGTGATGTCGTTCCTCAACTTCATGTTGAGCATCATTGGAGGAATATAGGAGGCCAAAGGTGAGAAGTTTAAAAAGAGAACAGGACAGATTTAAAGTGATGAGCTGCTGACTAGTTCCTGGTCAACACTGGGTAACATAGTGGTGTGGTCAGTACAGCTGGAGGCACAAGAGATTACACATGTTGGAATTTGAAGCAACAGACAATCTGCTGGAAAAGAAACACAATGAGCTGAGCAGTATCTGAGGGGGGGGGGAAGGAGCTGTAAACATTTCGGGTCAAAGCTCTGCATCAGGACTGGTGATCAGAGTATCCTACGCCATGCAAATGAAAGTCCATATTGGTTCAGCTCATGGTCAGTAGAGGTAGCAACCTTTGGTCCTGACAATTGATGGTAGTCTCCACCCAAATTCAATGTTGATAGTAAAATTGTGATGCCAGAGCACTGGAGGACTGCTGGTCTTAATACTATTCTTTTGAAAGTGAAGTGCTAAACAGTAATAAAAGGATAACAGAGTACTAAGAGGAGGTTAGCTTAAGTGGTGACAAATTATTGGAATCAATTCTGAGGGACCATATAACGCTTCATTTAGAGAGATAGATTAGGATAGATGTCTTTAGGGAAGGCTATGGCTGACTATCTCAATTTAATTTTTAAGGAGGTGACAGAGTCAAGAAGTACAAATATGTACAATAAGTACAAATATTCAGTAATGATTTTAGCTTGGTCTTGCATGGCTGCTAGTCAAAGTAATAAGATGCATGGGGTCCAAGGAGAGTTGCATTTTGGACTAAGAGTTGGCTCACTGGCTGGGAGCAGAGGATAATTATTGATGGGTATTGTTAGTATTAAGGGCTATTATTGGGTTCTATAGATTCTTTGTATGGTACTCTGATTTAATGTTGCAGCTTTATAAAACCCTAGTAAGGTCACATCTGAGTATTGTATAGAGTTCTGGTTGCCTCATTATAGGAAAATATTGAAGTTTTGGAGAGGGTGCAGAAGAAGATTAGCAGGATGCTGCTTGGATTAGAGGGCATGTGCTATAATGAGAGGTTAGGTAAACCTGGATTATTTTCTTTGGAGTGGCAGAGGCTGAGGGGAGATCTGATAGAGCTTCATAAGATTATGAGAGGCATAGATAGAGTAGGCAGATAGTATCTTTTTCCCAAGGTTGAAATGTTCAATACCAGAGAGCATGCATTTAACATGAGAGGTGGCAAGTTCAAAGGAAAGGTGAGAGGCAAGCTTTTTTAAACCGAGAATGGTGGGTGCCTGGAATGTGCTGCCTGAGGTGGTGGTTAGGCAAATACACTAGGGACTTTTAAGAAGTGTTTAGATGGGCACATGAATGTGAAGAAAATGGAAGGATATGGATATTGTGTAGGCAGAAGGATTTGTTTAGTTGCCTATTTGATTACTAATTTAGTTGATTCAGCATAACAGTGTGGGCCAAAGGCCTGCTCTTGTGCAGTACTGGTCTATGTAAGATATTAGATGAGGCAAAAGTTGGTCACATGTTTGGCAAGGAGAAGAGAAGCTTTCAACTTCAGGAGGATGTAGGTGATTAGTCAGTTGGACAGAAGAGTGGCAAATGAAATTTAGCCCAGAGAAGTGGGGGAGGAAGTGTGTGGGAATGCAATTGCAAAGGTGCAACAATAACAGGAACTGCAGAACAAATGCGAGGATTTGGACAGAGAGACCTTGCAGTGGATGGCCAGTGATCCTTCAAGGTAACTGGATAAGCAGATCAAATGCCTAAAATGTCATACAGGATGCTTCACTATATCAGGCAAGGCAGGGAATATACTGTCCATTTTATCTTAGGAAGGATCAACTTGATTTGCCATATGCATTTACATGTACTCTATTAGGAATTTGCTGTGGTATGTTGGTCAGGACTTTTGGTATGACATGCAACAAAAACAACACCATTCAACCATTATAAAGAATTACATAAAATATAAGGTTGGAGGACAAAGTACTGTTAATGTGCACAAGTAAATGTATTCACAATGTAAACAGCATTATAAAAAGTGGTTTAAAGTGTTTACAGAGCAGTGCAGGGACTGGGATAATAGAATGGAGTGGGGGAAGAATAAATGATTGATCAGGTTAACTGCCTGGGGGAGAAAATTTTTAAGATGGTGTTTGTTTTAATAGTGCTTTATAGAAGTGAGCTTTTGGAAAAGGCTAGTGACCACAATGATTTTTCCTGCTTGCTTCTTGTGACAGAAGGAGGCCATTTTGGCCCAATGAGTTTATGCCAGATCACATTGTCTCATTAATTTTTGCCTGTTATATTTAGGCAGGAAGATTGTGTTGGAACTGTATACAACACTAATTAGACAAAATTCTGTGTACTACAGAGCTGTGGTCAACACATTACTAGAACGATGATTTAACTGGTGAGGGTGGAAAGGAGATGGGGAGGAAATGACAATGTTGCTATGACCAGGGACAATGTGGGCTTGGGTTGCTTTCTTTGAACAGGAGTGGTGGAGGGGAGACTAACACAAAATTTCAAGAGGTACAGGCACAATAAATAGGAAGGACTGATTTTCACTTCACTGAGGAGCCCAAGACCAGAGGTCACCAACTCAATGCAGAAGGATTGGTGGGTGGTGGGTGGGGGATCTAAGGAAGAAGGTTTTTCTGTAGTGATTGGGTCTGGAACTCAAAATTGAAAGAATAATAGAGATTAGAACGCTTATCACACTCAAACAACATTTGGATGTGTAGTTAAAGAGCTGTGACATCCAAAGGTGCACACCCAGCACTGGTAGGTGGATCAGTTTGGAGGAAAGCATTTCTACTTGTACAGAGACAATGGGCCAGGTGCTTCGAATTCTCACTCACTGGATAAGTAGATCACTGGTCAGTTGTAGCTTCCACTGACTTTCCACTATCAACTGAGTCTCACTTACTAGCAGTAGTCCCAGAATCTGAATGTGACAGGTTTAATCCAACTAAAATTGATGTTGATACACCAGAGAAGCACTGATGAATTCTATATTATCTTTCGGAGAAGGTGTTAAACCAGGACCCAGTTTGCACATTGCATCAAGGCATCAAAGATCGCATTGTACTTGTTTGGAGATTGTCCCTGGTGTCCTGCCAGTCGTTAGCCCACAATTAACATGACTGATAAACCTGATTATTTGGCGATTATTGCCTCGCTGTTTGTGCCAGGCTCTCTCAAACAAATCAGCTGCCTTATGACATTGGCTTTAACATGCTTTGGGATATCCAGAAGTTGCAACCAAATATTTCCTAATTCCTGGCTGCGGTTGCAGACAGTGATCATGCCTTAGCTTCTGTAATACAAATTGCCTATTGCACTGTGTCTGGAGAGGATGAGCATGAACTTCATTGAACCATCCCCCCCCCCCCCCCATCTCATCACTATCAACCACTCTCCCGCAGTTATTTAAATGCTAATGTCATGTTAAGATGCTGAGGCACAGGCACGGTGGGAAGAAACATGAGGCTTTGTTGATTTCTTGGTGGAAATCACTCCGTGAAATTGCTACCTTGGAATTAATTTATGTGACATCTTCAGAATCATTTGAAATGTCTTTTAATGCTTAATGTTATTACTGTTCTGAGTGAGTGTAGGGAAATCAATAATGTGTAGATTAAATAGTGAAGATGTTGGTGATGGGGTCACAATGGCACATAATGTTTTATGAAAAATCTGCATTAATGTGTCTGGAAAATACACAGCTAAAACTCTGTGACTGTTACATGTTGGGCAAGAGGGAAGGAAGTACAAAACAATCAGATTGGAGCTACATGAGATGCAAAAACTGCACAGTGCTCGTCGCTGTCACAACCTTTACTTAATTTGCAGCTGTCAGTTGGGTGAAATGATGGTGCACATGAGGATCCTGACCACTTTAGAGCAGAGGAGCTATCCAGAGTGCTGAAACGCTGCCAAGCTCCATTGAGCTAGTAATTACATGAATTACTCCTGAAATAAGATCAGAAGACGTAGGAACAGAATTATGCCATTCAGTCCATCCAAACTGCTCTGCCATTCTATCATGTTTCATTTATTATCCCTCTCAATCCTGTTTGCTTGTGTTCTCCCTGTAATCTTTGATACCAATACTAATCAAGAACCTGTCAATCTCTACTTTCAATACACCCATTGACTTCACCTCCACAGCTGTCTGTGGTAATGAAATCCACAGATTCATCACTTTTTGGCTAAAGGAAATGCCTTCTCATCTTTATTCTAGATAGACATCCTTGTATTCTGAGGCTGTGTCCTCTGGTCCTAGAGCCCCTCTCCAGTACTGTGCAAAAGTCTTAGCTAGGGTGCCGAAGCATTTTGCCCCAGTATTGTATTTGTCAGCATGGAGCAGAGAGTGACTTTGTACATTTGGCTGGAGCAAAAGGATGTTGGGATAGGCCAGGGCGGAGCACCATGGGAGGGGTGTGGGACTTGTGGCAGAGAAGAATTGCCAGGCTGTGGGGGGTGGCATGAGTGCACTGACACTGACACCCAGCCTTGAGGCACCAGACAAGGTTATTTGATCTCAAACAATTAGTTTATTGATTATTACAGAATGCCTCCCTGGTGCTTCCCACTTCTTCCCCTTTTCCCAATTGTGATTCCCTTCTCTCTCTCTCTGTCCCCTTTTAATGTTGAGACTTTATAAAACACTGGTGAGGCCTCACTAGGAGTATTGTGAGCAAAATTGGGCCCCTTCTCAGAAAGGATGTGCTGAAACTGGAGAGGATGCAAAGGAGGTTCACAAGAATGATTCCAGGATTGAAAGGCTTATCATATGAAGAACGTTTGATGGCTCTGGGCCTGCATTCACTAGAATTCATAAGAATGAGGGGTGACCTCATTGAAATCTATGGAATGGTGTAAGGCCTTGATAAAGTGGATGTGGCGAGGATGTTTCCTATGGTGGGAGAATCAAAGACCAGCCTTAGAATAGAGGGACGTCCTTTTAGAATGGAGATGAGGAGGAATTTCTATGGCTAGAAAGTGGTGAATCTGTGGAATTCTTTGTCAAAGGCAGCTGTGGAGGCCAAGTCTTTATGTGTATTTAAGGCAGTGGTTGATAGATTCTTGATTGGTCAGGGAATGAAGAGATATGGGGGGGAAGGGAGCTGAGAGAAAAATTGGATCAGCCGTAATGAAATAGTGGAGCAGATTTGATGGGCTCCAATATCTTATGGTCTAATGGCCTTTTCACTCTCAGTCCACAATAGAGACCCATCCCAGAATCTGGTTCATCATCATTCACATATGTCATGATTATTTTTTGGCAGCAATACAGTGTAATATCTAGTAACATGAGGAAGTGAATTGAAGTGGCAGAGATGTGGTTTTTGAGAAGGATGCAAAGAATATCATGGATGAAATGAATATCTAATGATGTCATGAACAGAGCAAGCACAAAAAGAGAAATAACCTATGAGATCATGAAAAGGCAATGTAACTTCATTGGACACGTGATTAGGAAAGAGGAGTTAGAATGCATGGTAATTATGGGAAAGATTGAAAGGAAGAAAGCAAGAGAAAGGCAAAGACAAATGATGATGGAGACTGGAAATGAATACCAATGAATTGATCCACTTGACCGGAAACAGGAGTGTGTGAGCCGTGGCAGTCAAAGCTCAAAGTGGGCATGGCACCTGATGACGATGATGATGACAGTGTAATACATAAAATTACTACTGTCTTAGGCACCTTAGCGATATGTATGCACCTATGATTTCGCACTGTAGCTGTACATTAATGCTTTATCCATGGGATAATTCTCCAATGCCACCACATCCTTTCTTAGATAAGGGGCCCAAAATAGCTCACCATACTTGAAGTGTGGTCTGACCAATACCTTGTAGAGCTTCTCCATTACATCCTTGCTTGTATATTTCAGTCCTTTCGAAATCAATGTTGAAGATGAAGCTGATCTATTCATTTAGGTGCAGGGTGAGTTCTAGTGGCATTTGGAACACTAAAAAGCAGGTGACTGTAAATTATTGGCATTGTGTAGGTATTCATAGAGCTCTGAGCTTGGGACTATCAGTAAGCTAAGGGGGAATAAGGAGCTGTGGCTCCTGGTCAGGACACAGTAGGATACTGTATTTTTTATTGTAGGAGGGGAAGGTTAGATTGATCTGACTGTAGATTAAAAGTTTGGCACAGCATCATAGGCTGCAGGGCCTACACTGTTGTAGTGTTTTATGTTGGTAAAACTAAGGATGTTATGTTCATTGGACAATAGAAAGCTGATGATGCTGGAAATCTGAAAATAATATGTGGGCACATCTGTTGAGAGATATTCAGAGTCAACACTTCAGGTTGATGACCATCAAAAGTGGAAAAAAAAACATGCTCTTAGTTGCAGAGAGGGGAAAGAAAGCAGGGATTGGAGTAAGTTTTCACGATAGGACTGAATCCAAGGCTGTCCAGGTGACAATACTGCATGTCGGCTAGGCTACAACGGAATTGCAACTAGCACTGGAGTCATGAAGAAAGCTTTTTTGGGGGGGGGCAACCATGTATATTGACATTACATGAAAGTTATATGTATTTTTGCAGATACATTTGCTTGAATCTCTAGTCTTGAGTGATGCTCATTTTGCAGCTGGGTATGAGAAGATCCAATAACTGCATCAACTGGCATCCAGGAAAGGTATTGGGAAATAGGAAATGCAAGGCTTTTATCTGCAGGTCTGGATCTGAGCTGGCAGAGCGCAAGCTGATTTAATGCAAGTTGGGAAATATACTGAACAAGGCACCTACACAGATCAGATGCTAAAATACCCTGCAGTATATTCCAAGGACACTACATTTGTTTTCTGCGTGGGATAGAACATCTGTGACTTGTGTTTACACCATTTAATTACCAATGCCACTAGCTACAGCATCTGATATAAATGTGCCATACATTACTGAACTAAATAAAGAATCAACATCAAGTTAATCAAAACCTGAGATAAAAAGCTAATCTGGGCACAAGTGTTTGAAATATTAACCTGCCTTTCTTTATTACAGCATTGGTTCCTCACAATTGATCGACAAAATCTTTATGATGTTATTTTCCTCTTCAGCTAAGAAACTGGCATCTTTTGATTAGTTTCTGTTAACTACATTGCACTAGCTCTTTTGCCCTGGTTCTGAGTTCATTAAAGTCTTATTTCAAGTACATAATACACAGTAAAGCTCAACTTCTATATTTGTGAAGTAAATGAGCAACCTGGAGAACAAAGTGCAGAATGTAAGCATGAGATTCTGCAGATGCTGGAAATCCAGAGCAACACATGCAGGATGCTGAGAAACTCAAAAGGTCATTTATGGAAATGAATAAACAGTTGATGTTTTGGGCCGAGACCCATCATCAGTGCAGAATATGACTAATTAATAATATTATAGCGATTCTTTGGTACATTTCATAAATACAGGACTGACCAGCTTATTCTGAATTGATGCCATTAACGTGACATAGAGAAATTTATCAACTTATTAACATACAGCACTCCTGCAATTCATCAATGAGGTAAATAACCAGATAATTTCCTTACTGATAATTAGTCAATTAAAAAACCTTGGCTGGGAGCACAGCTATGATTGATATGGGCTCTGTTACATCTACCTGAAAGAACTTAACATGCCACGTGAAATTTGTCAGCTCCTTCACTGCTGCATTCCCTCGGCAATTCACAAGTACAGAGTTTTGCGCTTAAATCTCTGGAGTGGGACTTGAACCCTAACCTCCCGGCAGAGGGAAAATTCAGACTGCTGAGTTCAGCAGTTGCTGTGATTGAGAATTAAAGTGGAAAACAAGGGATGACAAAAGTACCTCTGGAAGCCAATTATACAACAGAGCTGTGAATGCAACTCTAAAATAGAAAGGTTTTTGAATTCTTTCAAGGTGTAACAGGAAGAGGAGATGCTTTTGGATTTTCAAAGGTCTCTCTCTTGAAAAGGTCTGAGGGAAGTGGTTGCATTTTGACTAAATTACCAGACTTGAACTAACAATGCAGAAACACATGTTCAAATCCCACTGTAACACAATGCTTATTGTGAACTTCAGGTAAAAACCAATTGGCCTTCATTACAATGGCCACACAAACTGTTTGCTCAACATTACGTAGTTCAACAACTGTTAGTACATCAATTTACTAATATTCTTCGGCAAAAAAATTTTTGTCCAACTTGCCCCTATCTGTCCTCCTTGTGACACCAGAATCTCCCTGGTGTTTGAGTCCTGAATACATGCTGAAATACTCACCAAATGCTACATTGAAACAGAGAAATGCTTTACTCAATCAGACCAGTGGAGAATTTTCACCAGAAAGACTAACTGCATCACTGTCTGGTATGAGAATTGCGATGTGTCAGATCCCAAGACACTATTGATTAGTGAGGACTGTTGAAAACGTCATCGGGGCCTCTCTCACTACCCATCCTCCATTCTGCACATGTAACAGGAGTGCTGCATATGCAGTGCCTCCAGCATTGTTAAAGACCCCTTCTATTTCTCCCACTACTGCTCTGACCTCCTGCTACCAGGCAGAAGCTATCATAGCATAAGAACCAGAACTGTAAGGATAGGTATTAGCTTCTTCTCCAGGCTATTAGACTTCTTACCACCCTGCGTCCACCCAGCACAGACGTACACTGTCTGAATGCCCTGCCGCCTACCCCACACCTGTCACCCCTCAGTCACAGGCACACATTCACCCAGACCTGGTCACTTCATACTGCCTTACATAAAAATGCACCTGGCACTTTATTTTAACCTGTCAATCTTCAGGCCTTGCCTTTCAGGGACTTGTGCTAATTTTATTTTGTGATTTTACCTGCTGGATTGTAACTATACATGTTGTTGTGTGACCATATGTACTGTGTTTTGCACCTTGGTCCCAGAGGAATGACATTTCATTTAGCAGTATAATTGAACTGGAACTTCTCAAGGGTGGCTGGGGATAGGAAACCAATGCTTACCGAGTCTCACACCAAAACAAAAGAAAGGAGCTACATAGTAGATGTACAACTACATTCAGAACACTTGGGTTCAAGGGATTGGCCACAGAGTGAACACAGTACTGAGTGCAGAATACAAAATTGAATTTGGAGTAAGCAGAGTTTCTTAAATTGGCCACAGATGTTTCACAGTACCGGCACTAGGACCCCTGTTGTCCATAATTCATATTGATGGTTTGTCATATGATTTGAAATGGAATTTATGATTTTAAAGGCAATATGTAATTGAAAAGTATGGTTAATTGAAACAAGGGTTGTAAAAATGAACAAGATTGCATCAATAAATTTGTAGCGTAGCATTGCAGCATAATTAGGAAATGAATTTCTGTACAATGTATTTTGGTAGGTAACTAGATTGCTCGGATAAGAAGATAAATGGAGCAGAAGGGCAAAAAGATGCTATGGTTTAGACACTTAAATCATTAATGAGAGTGACTCAACTTAATACAGCAACACCAGCATAAAGTTGATTTCTAGCGGAAGAGAATTGAAAAGCAATGAAATGTGTTAAACCTTTGTAGAACCTTACATCACATGAGGTATACTGCGCATATATCTGGTACCATGTTACACAATGAGATAGTGAAGAATCACAGAAAGAACAAAAAACAATTCAATCAATTCTATAAATTCATACTGGAACTGAAAAATTAAAGCATCAGTGAGATTGAATGAGTTGATGCTACTTGCTGTAGGAAAATGAAGGCTGGGGAATATGGGACAAATATAAAAATACTGAAGATTTAATAAATCAGATGTAGAGAAAATGTTTTTACTTTGTGTTCAAAGCTATGGAGCAAAAATATAACATGGTTCCTATTCATATTGCCCTTATCAGAATTATATCTTAGCATTTATTGTGTTAAACTTTATATCTATGCATCTGCCCATCCCTTCAGAATGTCTGTGCCCCCAAAGTCTGACCCTTAAGCTGGGAGATTGCTGTTAGACTGACTCTGGTACAGCAGTCCAGAGACAATTAGGCATTTCAGAGATGGAGTGAACTGATGGATCCTGCCTGCCAAATAAAGCTTGTGCTTCACACAGGAAATCCCAAACTTGCGTCAGTTTCAGCAACTGAGGAAAATCTACCATACTGACTAGAACCAACAGTAAAATTCAACATGTGTTGAAGGTGAGGAAGATGAAGTGAGAACCTGAGGTGATAGATGGAAAAGGTAAAGGACTGAAGAGGGAACGTGGTAGGAGACAAGAATGGAGAATGGGAGGAAGGGAAGGAGGAGGGGCACCAGAGGGTGGTGAGAGGCAGGCAAGGAGAAGAGAAAGGGTAAGAAGGGAGCCAGAATGGGGAATAGAAAAACAGAGAAGGGGGAAGAGGGAGGAAGTTAGAGAAATCAATGTTCATGTCATGTTGGAAGCTACCCAGATGGAATATGAGGTTTCGCTCCTCTAACCTGAGGGTGGACTCATTGCAGCAGTAGAGGAGGCCATGGACCAACATATCAAAATGAGAAAGGGAAATGGGTGCATACTCCCATTCCCATTCTGTCAAACTGTAGATGCTGCCTGACCTGCTGTGCTCCTCCAGCATCTTGTGTTTGTTCCTCTGGACTTACAGCATTTGCAGAACCTCTTTTGTTTACCACGCTTCCTCTTGTGAAAGCTTGATTTCATAACCACAAATGAAATGCAGTCATCGACATGTCCAGTATGGAGAAATTAGGAGTGGCCCCTTTGTACTGAGTGTCAAGAATTTAGAAAACACTACCCTAGGAGTAGCCACGTTACTTCAGATTAATGCTTAAGGGGGAAAATAAATAACCAAGAAGAATGAAGGACATGGATTAATGTGTGCCAAGTGAGAAAGGTAGATGAACTAGGATGTTAGTCAAACCCATTGGACTGAATGGCTTTTGACATGGTGTCACTATAGCTCATGATAATCTTAGATGAAATCAAGCTTGGGGTCCAAAAGGTTGACATCTGTAGGATGAGTTGACAGAGTCCCTCATGTCTGGAGCTTTTGAGAAAGAAGGAATTGCAGATGAAAGAGTGAGGATTAGATATTGGTGGAGGAAGATATTAGAAAAAGGAAAATCTAACATATTGCAGCTAAAAAATGATCCATTCTCCAAGCTTAAAAAAGTCACTGCAAATATAAAGTCTGCATTTGGATTAATATTCTGATTTTTGGCATACTCCCAATACCACATTGTGTTTCACTTAATATTTACACATTTTACGAGTTTAGCAGATCTCACTCAACTCTCTAGGTATCTGGAAATCAACAGAATCTTTTGTCCTTTGTTTTATTACAGCAGAATGGGTTTACTCCTGACAGCTGTGTTGCTCAGTAAGATGCACAGATACAAAGCACTTGTACACTGCTGCTGCCAAATGGAGCTATCTAAATTCATGAAACAATTCATGGCATTCATTCTCCCTTTGTTTATAATCCTAAAGATGCCTGCAAGGCTGCAAATGTCTGTGGGGCCAGTATCCTCACGATATTTAAGCTATCCTTTGTTTTGATGTTCAGTAACACACATCATATAGACAGTATCTTTATTGTTATACTGGAGCTGTCAGCAGTGCTGAAATTCGATAAAGTGCTTTGCACTTGCTTACTGCAGCTGAGCTATCCGTTGTCCTGAAATGTATAATGCGTTCTAAAGAAAGTGATGTTGACACAGCAGTCTAGTGATAATTCACTGCTTCCTGACATAATCTGTAATTGTCGTTATAGATCTAGAAGTGACTCTATAACAGAAACATTTTGAAATAGATTAAGCTTTACTTTCCATTCATATGAATTTGAATCAGATTTCTTCAGAATATTGTATGAGCATATCCAGTAGAAAGTGAAGTAAATACTGCAGAATGGGACTTGATTAGCTGCCGTTGCTTTGTCGTTTGATTATGTTATGTTTTGCTATGTTCTGTGTTGTTCTGCCAAGTTTTATGGGCATGCTTTGTTGACACCAGAATGTGCAGTGACGCTTCCAGGTCACACATGTAATAAGTACATCTGAGATGCAGCAAAAGCTGACCTTTACAGGCTGGTCACTCTTGCCTGGAAATAAGCTTGCTCAGTATTGTTTCCTTCTTGGTGCTGTGGGAAAAAGCTTTCATCAGAGTGTATTGTGTTAACTGTGTGAAATTGCAATGGTTGCAAGATTGGACCGGGTGTGATTCCCATTAGTGGGTCCAGCATCTTCTCAGTATTGGATGTCAACCTAATGAGGTCATCCATTGAGCACTGTGTGTCCATTCCGTGAGCCAAAAATGCCATTGTTGCAAAAACCACATCAAAGTACACTTCAATGCAATAGTCCTAAATTAGGCGTATTTAAATGTTCGAGTATCATAGAATTGAACCAACCCTTTGACCCACTGAATCCACACCAACCCTTAAGCACTTAGGTATGCTAACCTCAGATTTATTCTCCTCACATCCCCAATGTCACTTGCTGGCAATGAGCCACCAGAAACCAGTTGCAAAGCTTACTGGAACTCTCCAACCTGCCCATTTCTGTGTTATTGTTAAGAACATGCTTCTTGGAATATGTTAAGTTTGGATCACCGATCCTGGTAGGTAGCACAAGCCTGAGCAGTGGTCAGGATGTAAAGCTCGTCATGGAAGATGACATGTATCCTACAATTCCCTCTCCCTTCCCTATGGAAACCTCTGTGCCATTGGCGTTTGGCTCCAATCAGGATCATACCTTATCAGGATCATATCAGAATCAGGTTTATTATCATTGATATATGTTGTAAAATTTGTTGTTTTACAGCAGTAATACTGTGTAAGACATTAAATATATCATAATTTGCAGAACAAATTACATAATGTGTGTACATATACATATCTAAATTAGTGCAAAAGATTAGCAAAAATAGTGAGTTAGAGTTAATTGTCCATGCAGAAGGCTGATGGCAGAGCCAGTGGGGTATTTAATGATGGACAATGCCTTTCTGAGGCTTTACCTTTTGAAGATTTCCTCTGAGGTGGGGAGGCTAGTACCCATGACGGAGCTGGATGAGTTTACAACCCTCTGATTCTGTTCAAAATCTAAATCTTTAAAGACTGATGATCACATATGAGTGTGAAACAGCCTCCTCTACTTTGCTCTGCCCCAATGATACTATAGGAGAGAGATTGCAGGTTGAGATGAGATGAAGCCACACTAATTCCGCTGCACACTTGCTATTTTTAAACAATTTTTGAGGTGGTGCTGTGGGGGCAGCTGTGGTCCAATGTGATGCTACAAAGATGTTAAGCAGACCAAAGTTGGTGCAATCCAATTTCTAGATACCTGCTTTCTACACTGTATTATGGACATTGTATGACTGTGATCAGCATGTATGTGTTACTATGGCAACTGTCCTAATTTCATAACAAAAGAATGTAAGAAATAATTACAGGAATAGTCCATGATTGAGTCAAGATTTACAACGAATAGCACACATGGCTTGTGGTGAGTGCTGCATACCATTGCAAACTTCAAAGCCAAATGTTGTGGTGCCGCCAACATTGTGGCCTTTCTCCCAGATGAGCTCAATTGCTTTTACGCTCGGTTCGATGTCACTAACTCTGAGCCTCCGAGGAAAGCCACCGCTACAACCTGCAACCTGGTCATTTCTGAGGCTGAGGTACGTAGACGTTTCCAATGAGTGGACAGTTGCAAGGCTGCAGGACTGGAAGGCATCCCAGGGCAAGTACTTAGGATGAGCGCAACACAACTGGCAGGTGTGTTTACTGACATTTCTAATCTCTTCCTCAAATTATCCAAATTGTCCTTGTGCTAAAAAAGACCAAGGTAACATGCTTGAATGACTGGCGTCCTGTCGCACTCACCTCAATAATAAGCAAATATTTTGAGAGGCTGGTCAAGGATTACATCTGCAGTTTGCTACAACCCAAAATGGACCCCTACAATTCGCCTACTGACACAACTGATTGACAGATGATGCAATAGCCACTGCTCTACGTACTGTCCTTACACATCTGGAGAAGAAAGATGCTTATGTGAGAATGCTGATCTTGGACTACAGTTCAGCATTCAAAACCATAGTTCCATCCAGGCTCAATAAGAAGCTCAGAGACCTCGGCCTTGACCCTGCCTTGTGTTGCTGGATCTTGGAATTCCTGTCAGATCACCAGCAGGTTGTAAGAATGGGCTCCCTCACCTCCCACCCTCTAACTCTCAATATAGGGGCCCGTCAGGGCTGTGTACTAAGTCCCCTCCTTTACTCCCTGTACACCCATGACTGTATCGCCACCCACAGCTCCAATCTGCTAATTAAATTTCCTGACAGCACTACATTGATTGGCCTATCTCAGAGAATAACGAGGTGCCCTACAGGGAAGAAGTCACCTCTCTGACAGTGGTGTCAAGAAAATGACGTCTCCCTCAATGTCGCAAAAACAAAAGAGCTGGTTATGGATTACAGCAGGAATGGAGATGGGCTAATCCCTATTGAGATCAATGGATCTGGGGTTGAAAGAGTAAACAGCTTCAAGTTCCTCGGCATCCACATCACCGAGGACCTCATGTGGCCTGTACATACTGGCTATGTGGTGAAAAAAGGCACAACAGCACCTCTTTCACCTCAGACAGTTGAGGAAGTTTGGTACAGGCCCCCAGATTCTAAGAGCTTTCTACAGGGCACAGTTGAGAGCATCCTGACTGGCTGCATCACTACGTAGTATGGGAACTGTACCACCCTTAATCACAGGACTCTGCTGAGAGTGGTGTGGACAGCCCAGTGCACCTGCGGTTGTGAACTTCCCATGATGCAGGACATTTACAAAGACAGGTGTGCAGAAAGGGCCTGTAGGATCATTGGGGACCCGAGTCACCCCAAACACAATCTATTCCAGTTGTTACCATCTGGGAAACAGTACCACAGCGCAAAAACCAGGACCAACAGGTTCCAGGACAGCTTCTTCCACCAGACCATCAAACTGATGAACTCACACTGATTTGAGTGTACTCTATATTACATTGACTGTTCTATTTATTATAAATTACTATGATCGCACATTCAGTCAGAGTTGTAACATAAAGATTTTGGCTCCTCATGTATGTGAAGGGTGTAAGAAATAAAGTCAGTTCTTCTTCTTCTTCAAACCTTTGGTTCTGCTTTCCCATTCGGTGATATCACGGCTACTCATTTACCTTGGTACCAATTGCCTGCATATCCCTAATATGGAGGATTCCAGTTAATTCAGCCATCAATTAATTGGGCCAGCTGCTTCTAATGGACAACTCTTAAAGAACAAAAGCTATTCAAGAAAATAGCTGGGATTCCCTTAATTTATTTGGGACTCTTATGCCAGTTAATTGGGACAGGCAACTGTTGCAAACAGTTTCTAATGAATGTCAGTCACGTGCACTTGCATGGCCATTAGACACTGCTTTGTGCTCAGAGAGAGCAGTTTTTAAATAGCATCAGTTGCATGTGTTTGTTTTCAAAAAGCAGTGATTTTTGTCACCAGTAGTTGGTGAGAAATAAGCAATAAGACCATTCAGAACCATTTTGCTCACTACAGTTTCAAGCATTTGGGCTTGGAGATGCAAGAAATGGCTGGGAGTGAAAGTGAAATGATTTAACTACTTCAACAATTTAAGAGCTACAAAGAATTTGAAGGTATTGACAATCAGTTAAATGTTTGAATGAAAATGAATATTTGGAGGATGCTAGTCGGCTCCTCCCAATACTGGAAGATCTGTTTAATAATCTCTTGTATGGAACCTTATTGAATACCTACCCAAAAACTGTGCAGCCAGAGACCAAAATTGTATTAATTGTTGAGTTATAATGAAAAGTTAAGGTCCTTTAACTCTACTTCACAAATGCTGCCTGACCTCCTAAGTATTTAAAACATCTTATATTTTGATTTCTTTGTAACATACACTTAGTGGCCACTTTTTTTAGGTACACATATACACCTCATTAATATAAATATCTAATCAGCCAATCAAGTGGCAGCAAGTCAATGTATGAAAGCATGCAGACATAGTCAAGTGGTTCAGTTGTTGTTCAGACCAAACATCACAAAGGGGAAGAAATGTGATCTAAGGTGACTTTGACCATGGGATGCTTTTGGTGCCAAATGGGGTGATTTGAGTATCTCATAAACTGGTATTTTCATGCACAACAGTCTTTAGAGATTAGCGAGGTTGGTGCAAAAAATGAAAGAAAAATACAGTGAGTGGCATTTCTGTGGGCAGAAAAGCCTTGTTAATGAGAGAGGTTAGAGGAGAATGGCCAGATTAGTTCAAACTGAGAGGAAGAAAACAATAACTCAAATAGCAACAATGGTGTGTGTAGAGGAGCATCTTTGAACACACAACACATAGAACCTTGAAGTGGATGGGCTACAGCAGCAGAAGACCATGACGAGACACTCAGAGACTCTTCATTAGGTTCAGGAGGTACCTAATAAGGTGGTCACAGAATGTAAATTTCCTGGACGAGTGCATTTGATACATTACAGCATACGTGGACTTACTTTTTTCAATTGTGTCCTACAAGTTATTTTCAAATAAATTAGCACTTCATAAATAGATTTTAAATAAATCATTCTTTTTTTTTCTATAATGCTGCAACATATTGCTAAAATCAAACCCCAGTGCTCCATAGAGCTTGAATTGAGTTAGATTGTTATCCAGTTTCTGCAATGTGGGCAAGATCATTGGCAAACTGCCTAGCACTTTCGCTGAAATAACATTGCAATGAGTGATCAGTTGGTGTCTATGGGTAGAACAATGACAAGAAAATCTGCAGATGCGGGATATCCAGAGCAATATAACACAGAATGCTGGAGGAACTCAGCAGGCCTGGCAGCATCTATGGGAAAGAGTAAACAGCTGACGTTTTGGGCCAAGACCCCTCATTAAAATTGGTAAAGAAAAAAGCTAATCGTTTTATCCAGTCCTGATGAAGGGTCTCAGCCTGAAACTCTGACTGTTCACTCTTTACCATAGATACTTCCTGGCCTGCTGCGTTCCTGCAGCATTTTGGGTGTGTGTAGGATTTTGGCCATAATTCTGGGAGAAAACCTACTCTTTGTCTCTTATTCATGAGACATTAGAAGGTTTTGCTTAATATTGCATCCAAAAATAACAACTGCAGCAGTCCAGTCCTCCCTCAGCACTGCATTGTTTATGGTCTAAGATTAATCCACTTGTATTGGGGTCACCACATACCTGTAGGTGCGGCAGGTCAAGTGGTAATAAAATTTTTTTTAGCTGCCTGATACAATGGGTTGATTCTGGTCAGATTGGCGAATGTTATTGAAAGACTTATTGATCTTTTTTTGAGAAGAGCTGTTTTATAAATAAATAAACAAATACAATGAATTCTAGTTAATTGGGACACATTGGGACCAGTACATTTTGTCCCACTTAAGTGTCTGCCCCAATTAGCCAGTTTCATAGAAATAGTTAAAAAGGTATATAAAAAAGACAGACTACTATTTAACTGAGCAATAAATTATGTATTTAAATTGAATATAGAACAAATCAGAACACTACTAATGCCAGTACAGTACTATAAAATTGAATATTAGTTCTTAATAGTCATTGACAGCATTCACTGTACACTGCCCTGTATGGGATGCCCAGGGAGGGGTAGCACCTCTGATGAAGGGGCTTGCCGTGTCTATTCTGGGGCAGTTCACTCACCTTAGGTTCTCACCAGATGCTCAGCTCTCACCTGTAACTCCAAGTAGCTGTTTGCATGCGGCAGTGGTCACACTATGGTACTCCACTTTGACAGTTGGGCTATACCAGGCAATGGTAACCGATGGTCCTTATACCCAGTGAAATAGGGACATGCCTGTCTTAGCATGTGAAGTTGGTTCTGGCAGACTAGGCAGATGAGATCAATAGTAAGATTCAGTGTCTAGGAAGGCAGTTCTTATCATGCCCTTCATGGAGAGCAAATGGCACAACAAGGCACAGAACAAGTCATGGTCATCCACTGCAACCAAGGAAGACCCCAGTTTGTGATGACTACTCGTACCATTGGATTCAAACTAATTATGTTGAGAGAGTGAAACTAGCCCAGTGTAATGACTTTTCCACCTTAAAAACCCTTCCTGATGAAGAGTCTCAGCCAAAACGTCGACTGTACTTCTTCCTATAGGTGCTGCCTGGCCTGCTGCGTTCCACCAGCATTTTGTGTGTGTTGTTTGAATTTCCATTATCTGCAGATTTCCTCATGTTTCCGCACAGGTCTCACTGTTATTGCCAGATATGACAGACAACCAACATACTGTTGTGTTCTTTTGATTGACTGTAAATGAGCAAAGTTAGCACAGACAGCTAGTACAGATAATGGACTGCCTTTTAATGAATGCATCCTCAAAATCTTCATTTTCTTTGCACCATTCAAGATGATTGTTGATAGTTATTTGTAGTTACTGACTTGTTAAAATAGTGAAATTGTTTAATTTTCATTCCTGGCCATTTCTGGCATCTCCAAACCTGAATGTTTGAAACTGCAGTGAGTAAAAGAAATCTAAATGGTCTTACTGCTTATTTCTTCCCAACTATCAGTGACAAAAATCATTGATTTTTGAAGACATGCAGCTGACACTATTTAAAAACTGCTTGTTCCAAGCTTGGTGTTTGTCTAATGGTCACACAAGTTCATGTGACTGATGTTAGTTAGAGATTGTTTGGCAACAGTCTCCTGTTCCAATTAAGCATAATGATGTTTGAAATAAATAAAGGGAATCCCGGCTATTTTCTTGATTAGTTTTTGTTCTTTAAGGGTTGTCCCAAATAAGTGACTGTCCCGATTAACCGATGGACCAGTAATCCAGAATCCACAGTAATCTATTCTACTTTCCCATTTTTCTCCAGCAAGTGTTTTCAAATGCTTCTGTGAAAATGAACTGATTTGTTCTCACTGAATTTATGAAAGAGATTGTTGATGCTCACGTTGTTACCAGATAGTTCCAGTGAATGAAAGTGATTGTAATGATGTAGTGTGTGTGTTTTATGTAGAGGCTTTGCACCACAAGTAACAGATTAGCAAACTCTTTCATCTACTTCTGCTGATCTCACCTGACGGGTAAAGAAAACGCCACAAAGGTCAGTGCACCCAATTAGTAACTTCTTGAATTTCTCATCACAGAATTAAAACCTAGCAAGTTGCAAATTGCATGCATTCAACTCTGACCAGGATGCATAGCTTTTCGTCATAAAGTTGTAGAATCATAGAATACAGAAACCGGCCCCTTTGAGTCACCAAGTCCAAATCAGAATCAGGTGTACTATCATTGCTGAAGGTTGTGAAATTTGTTGTCTTGTGACAGCAGTACACTGCAAGAAGAATTACTGAAGTTGCAATAAAAATTAAATAGTTAAAATAGGCCATACCAAACCTAATTATAGCACTTAGTCCATCACCTTCTATGCCTAGATGATTCAAATACTCGTTGAAATATTTGTTGAATGCTATGAGAATGTTCGGCCTTATCACCCACTCAGGCAGATTTCGAGTATGTTCAGTGAAAACTTTTTCTTGTGGGAGGGTCTATAGGATAATTCTGAAAATATATCCCTGTATGTAAAGATCATTTAGTAAGACAATTGTGAGATAATGCACCTTTGGAAGTCAGATTCTGGTGGGATATGGAGTCAATGGCAAGGACCTCAGGTGTGTACAGAGAGCTCTTGAATTATTAGTCTATAGCTTACTGAAAATGGTGACCCAAGGGAATAGGGATGTGAAGAAAACATTTGGTCTTGCTTGAGCAACACAGATAAAATGCTTGAGGAACTTAGTAGGTCAGGCTGTTTTTATGGAAAAGAATAAACAGTTGACATTTTGTACCAAGAAACTTCAGCAGGACTGGAAAGGAAGGGGGAAGAAGGGAGATGGAGTGAAGGTGCTGACAAAGTGGTACCCCAATCTATACTAGGTCTTATCAGTGTAGAGGAAGCTGCATGGGAAGCAATGGATACAGTAGATAACCCTAACAGATTTGCAGGTAAAGTGTTGCCTCACCTCAAAGAAAATGACATGGTGGCGAGGAAGTCCACCCCTCCTACAAGTGACCACTGTGTCTCACCGTGGCTGATGTGAGAAGAACCCTGTGCAGGGTCAACCCACGGAAGGCTGCTGGACCAGACAACATCCCTGGTAGAGTGCTCAGAGGATGTGCAGACCAGCTAGCAGATGTTCTCACTGACATCTTCAACATTTCCCTGAGCAGCGCCACCATTCCAACGTGCTTCAAGGCCGCCACCATCGTCCCCGTGCTGAAGAAGTCTTCAGTGTCCTGCCTCAATGACCACCGTCCCATTGCACTCACATCCATCATCATGAAGTGTTTTGAGAGGCTTGTCATGAGGCACATCAAGCCCCTGCTGCCCCCCTCACTGGACCCCTGGCAGTTTGCGTATCGTTCCAACAGCTCAATAGACGACACCATTCCCATCACCCTCAACTTGGCCCTAACCCACCTGGACAAAAAAGATACATACGTTTGAATGCTGTTCATAGACTTCAGTTCAGCATTCAACACAATCATTCCTCAGAAACTGATTGGAAAGCTGAGCCTACTGGGCCTGGACACCTCCCTCTGCAACTGGATCCTAGACTTCCTGACTGGGAGACCTCAGTCTGTCCGAATCGGGAGCAGCATCTCCAACACCATCACACTGAGCATGGGCCCCCCAGGGCTGTGTGCTCAGTCCACTGCTGTTCACTCTGCTGACCCATGACTGTGCTGCAACACACAGCTGAAACCACATCATTAAGTTCGCTGATGACACAACCGTGGTGGGTCTCATCAGCAAGAACGATGATTCAGCTTACAGAGATGAGGTGCAGCAGCTAACAGACTGGGACAGAGCCAACAACTTGTCTCTGAATGTGAACAAAACCAAAGAGATGGTTGTTGACTTCAGGAGGGCATGGAGCGACCACTCCCCACTGAACATCGACGGCTCCTTGGTAGAGATTGTTAAGAGCACCAAATTTCTTGGTGTTCACCTGGTGGAGAATCTCACCTGGTCCCTCAACACCAGCTGCATAGCAAAGAAAGCCCAGCAGCGCCTCTACTTTCTGCGAAGGCTGAGGAAAGTCCATCTCCCACCCCCCATCCTCATCACATTCTACAGGGGTTGTATTGAGAGTATCCTGAGCAGCTGCATCACTGCCTGGTTCGGAAATTGCACCATTTCAGATTGCAAGACCTTACAGCGGATAGTGAAGACAGCTGAGAAGATCATCGGGGTCTCTTTTCCCGCCATTATGGACATTTACACTACACGCTGCATCCGCAAAGCAAACAGCATTATGAAGGACCCCACGCACCCTTCATACAATCTCTTCTCCCTCCTGCCATCTGGGAAAAGGCACCAAAGCATTCGGGCTCTCACGACCAGGCGATGTAACAGTTTCTTCCCCCAAGCTAGCAGACTCCTCAATACCCAGAGCCTGGACTGACACCTTACTGCCCTATTGTCTTGTTTATTATTTATTGTAATACCTGCACTGTTTTGTGCACTTTCTGCAGTCCTGGGTAGGTTTGTAGTCTAGTGAATTTTTTTTTCCTTTTTTTTTTACGTAGTCCAGCCTAATTTTTGTAATGTGTCATGTAACACCATGGTCCTGAAAAAACGTTGTCTCATTTTACTATGTACTGTATATAGCAGTTATGGTCGAAATGACAATAAAAAGTGACTTGACTTGACAAAGGACTGTTTGCGACCCTGAATCATGGACGGATCATCTATATTGAAAATGAGGTGATTGGCATACGTGGTGAAAGTAAGACTATCAGAATTCTATTCCCTTTTCTCAGTTCCTTTATTTCCATCACATCTGCTCCCAGGATGAGGCTTTCCTTTCCAGGACATCAGGTCCTCCTTCAAAGAGCTCAGTTTATTTTCTTCCACCATTGATGCCGCCCTCACCTGCATCTCCTCCATTTCCTAGACATCTTCCCTAACCCCATCTTCCTGCCACCTTTACAGGGATAGAGTTCCTCTTGTCCTCACCTACTTCCCTATGAGCCTTCACATCCAGCACATTATTTTACACAACTTCCACCATCTTCAATGAGATCCTACTACCAAACCTGATGGCATGAATTTCAATTCCTCTAAATTCCAGTAATTTTTACCCCCTCTCCCTTCCCTCTTCTGCCATTCCTCATTCTGGCTCCCCTCTTACCTCTTTTCTTCTCCTCACTTGCCTTCACCTCCCCCAGGCACCCCTTCTCTTTCCTTTTCTCCCATGGTCTACTCACTTCTATAAGATTCTTTCTTCTCCAACCCTTTACCTCTTCCACTTACTTCCTCTCAACTTCTTACTTTATTACCCCCTCCCACACCCACAGCTTCATCTATCACCTTCTAGCTTGAACTTCTTCCCCTTCGCCACCTTCTTATCTGGCTTCTACTCCTTCCCTTTCCAATTTGTCTCCTTTTGCATGTAGGTTGTCAGTCTTTTGTAATGCACAGTTTTTATATGATGACATATATGTACATTGATAATAAATTTACTTTGTCTAGTTAATCAGATAGGGGCATGGATGATAGAAAAATGGAGGGGAAGGTTAGGGTAGGTTAAAGATCAGCACAGCATCATGGGACAAAGAGCCTGTTCTGTGCTGTTATATTCGATGCTCTATGTTGCATGATCCCAAGTACCTAGGGAAGTAATTGTCACTTTGTGTCAGCGAGGATTAGGTGATGTTATCCTTGGCCGTACATTGGCTGCAGTTATATCTTTAGTGATGGGCCTTTTGAGGGAATAATTAGGAGACAAACTCAAATCTTTGCTGTACATTCCTACCACATCTAACATTTACAAGCATGTTTAAAGTGAGGTTTTATCCTTCCAGTCATGGTTTGGTGAGGTGTGAAAGAGGTTCATAGAACCATGCAGCATCTGGTACAGCAGGTAGAGCTACTCCCATACAGCTCCAGCACCCTGGGTTCAATCCTGACCTTGGGATCCATCTGTATGGACTTCTCCCTGTACTACATGGGGCCCCCCTAGTCACGCCAGTGTCCACCCGCACCCAACAATATGCCGACTGGTAGGTCAATTGGCTGCTCTAAATTACCCCAGGTGTGTACACAGGTAGTTGACAAATTGTTGTTGGGAATACTGGGAGGATAAAATGTGTTAAGGTAGCATTAGTGTAAAGATAGGTCATTGTATATTGAAATAAAAATTACAAGGTTGCAAATTAACTGACTTTTGTATACAAAATTATGAGGTGTACAGATAGTGTAAATGCAAGCAGGATTTTTCAGTTGAGGTTGGGTGAGACTAGAACTTAGTCATGGGTGAAAAATGGAATAATTAAGGGGAATATGAGGGGGAGCTTCTTCATTAAGAGAGTGGTGTGAGTGAGGAACAAGAGTAGTAGATGTGGGTTCAATTTCAACTTTTAAAAAGTTTGGATAAACACATGGATGGTAGGGGTATAGAGGGCTATGGTCTGGGTGCAGGTCTAGGCATTTAGATGTAGATAAATGTGAGGCTATATACTTTGGTAAGAGGGACCCAGAGGCAGACAGTTATTACTGGTATGCATAGACTTAGTGGCCAGAAGGGCCTGTTTCCATATTGACAAATGCTGTATTTGACATGAGTAATGTAAACCCATTATTGCCAGGGAGAAGCCTACCATTCCTGGATAGGAAATTATCTCTAAGTATACTGGCGCTCTCTGCCAACCTGAGTGATGATGATAAGATGCTCTCTACACATTGCTGATTTGTGTAAACCCAATTGCTGCTTCTTAATCCACATTAGAAAGCAGGGAGATCATATTTATTGGTATCTAAACCCAGTTGGACATTAAAGTGCTGCTTTACACACAAAATGTTGGAGGAAGTCAGCAGGTCAGGCAGCCACTTTGGAAAGGAATAAAGAGTCGAGGTTTGGGTCAAGGTGTGATGAAGGTTCTTGGCCGAAAACTCAACTCTTTATTCCTTTTCATAAATGCTGTCTGACCTGTTGTGTTCCTCCAGTATTTTGTGTGTGTTACTCTGGATTTCCAGCACATGCACAATCTCTTGTGTTTATAAAACTTTGTACAATTGTTAAATTAATTGCCCACCACTCATGCATATTGAATAGTCTTAAAATTCAATCTGTTGTGTTCATTTTGTAAATTTAAAGCCAGTATCTGACGCTGTAAGATCATGTAGGTATCTTCCATGTTGTGGGTAGACTGGTCTTACAAAGGTGAGCAGGTTACGTGCTCGAAGTATTAAATTATTTTAAGGGAGTTTTGCAGTGAAGTGTCTCTATACTTGGCACTTCAAATTGGAGCTGAATTCCTACTTGTAATGAGCCATTGCATATGAGTTGATGGGTGATTATAGACTTTATCATTGATCAGTAGTCACCTTCAGCCACCCAACCCCAGCATCTGGTGTCAAAGTTCAGTGTTGTGTGTGATCTCACCTACCTAACTCTATCCGTGGATTCTACCTCCTGTATCATAGCTGAGACTCACGATCTACCATCTGAAGGCAGTCTCCGTGCCAGCCTCTGAGATGGTCTGCCCATGAGTTAGGGGATTCTGCAGCTTGAGGAGGGCTCGGCTTCTCTTTCGGAAGAGGCCTTGATGAAATTAAAGAGAGAGCAAAGGTAACATTTCATGTGAATGGACATGCACCAGGGCTGAAATATACTAAAGAGTGAAAGAAAATAAGAGCTGAAAACTCCCACCCCTTTTGTTACTTGTCACAACACTTCAAGTGGGAGGGTTTGGTTGTCTATTTGAAGTATCATGAAGCCATTTTGTCGGTCCCTAGTCCTAAGTATCCTTCTGAGTAACATTGGCTGCTCGCCTGACTGATGATAAAGTGACACCGCCAATTAATGGTATTTGGGCCCAATCTAATTCTAGGCCAACATCATGTTATTATAAATTAATGAGTAGATCAGAGAATGCATGATCAGTGCAGCACCTCATGCTTACTCTATGCATCTGCTTATGTGGTTTTGCAGCCTTAAGATCCATTAGCTTCAAAAGCCTCTTTCTAAATAAATTGCATATGTCAATCTGGCATTCAGTGAATGCCTCCTCTAGGGAGGTACCGCCACCTGGGCTGGTTGTATCATACATGGTTATATTTAGCATTCAGCATCAGTTCTGGTGAATGACAATTTTGTGAGAGGTACTCTTTCAGATATATACTCCCTCCTACAGATCGCCGATTATTTTAAAGACTATATTTACTAAGAGTTTCAAAAATGTTGCAGACTATGAGACTACATTCAAATCTTTTGCTCCCCGTTTACTTGAGTGGTGGAATTTGTTTGCCTATTTTCTTCGGTTTATTTGCTCAGTTGTGCATGGAGTCATTACAGTACCGAAAGAGGCCATTCAGCCCTTGAGTGTGTGTCAGCACCTAATGAAAGAACTTGCTCAGACCACAGTCCCAATCTCCTACAGTCTTTCTGCTCTTTCCCATTAATCTTCTCCTATCCAGTTCTTTCTCAACCTGCCCTACAGGCAGTGAGATCTAGATCATTATTGCCCTCAACAACAAACTGTGTTCCTTGCACCTTCATTGGATCTTTTGCCGCAAGCTTTTAATTGATTACTGCTGGTTCTTGAACCATTTTGTACAATCCCTTTCAAAACTCCTCTCAGTTTTTTCTCAAGGAGGACAACCCCATTTTCTCCACTCTGTTGTTGCAGATAAAATCTCTCATTCCTGGATCCAGTCTAGTACGACTCTGCTGCATCTTCCCTTGTACAACCCTCTCCTTCCTAGGGTGAACTGACCAGAGCTTGTTACAGCACTGCCTTGGTGGCTGAACTAACACTTCACCCAGGAATGTTAGGTATAATACTCCAGTTATCCCATTTATCCTAGTCTTAACCTCTGTTTATGAATCCAAGAATCATAGACAGAATCAGGTTTATTATCATTGATACGTCATGACATTTGTTGGTTTTGCAGCTGCTGTACAGTACAATACTATAAATTATAATTCACTATTTAATATTCATTAAGTAGTGCAAAAATAATGAGATATTATTCATGGATTCATTGCCCATTCAGAAGTCTGAAGGCAGAGGGAAAGAAGCTGTTCCTAAAATGCTGAGTGAGTATCCTCAAGATTCACTTACTGCTCTCTCATTATACTGAGCCACTTTCAAGAACTGATGCATTTGTTCACCCAGATCCCTCCGTTCCTGCACACGCCTTGCAAACTGCGCCATTTATTCTATATTGCCTTTCTTTACATTTTTTAATGCCAGAGCCTACCACTTCACACTTTTCTCTATGGATTTCTATCTGTCTGCCCATTCATCTTACCTGTCTTTCTCCTTACAGGACATTATTATCCTCCTTGCTGTTTACCACACTTCCAATATTTGGGTCATCAGCAAATTTTAACATTATATCCCAATCACCCAGGTGCAAGTTATTAATATGTTTATTTCAAATAAAAGCCATGGTCCCAGCACTGACCCCTAGAGAACGTTGCTGGCTATTCTCCATATAAAAAGCAACCATTTGTCACAACTCTCTAGTTTCCATTCCACTGTTTATAAGGTAATTAATTACATATTAAATGCTTTAAATTTTAGAGTACAAGAGCCATTAAAATATGGTAAGCCTACATAAGACATCAGGATTCATACCGGCTGCAGTACTGTATCCAATTCAGGGGACTGTACCTTAAAGTGAATGTGATTTTTTAGGGAAAACATCGAGAAAATTTAGTGAAAACAGACAAATTTAATGGTGTGGATTCAGGAATGAGGGATTATAGTTTTGTGCTAAGGTTGCATTGTTGTCCATAGAGCAGAGAAGTCTAAGGAACTTTAATTCCAGTGACTCAAACCTTGGAGGGTTTACATAATATAGAAACAATCTGTTTCTGGTAAGAACCCCTGATGTTGGAAACTTAAAATGAAATAAAAGAGAAAGATGGAAAAATTCAGAAGTGAAATTAGTGGATGTTTTTACACCAGAGAAGAGGATTGGGATGAATTATCTGGTGGGGTGCTGGATTCAGATTCAAATGCCACCTAAAGAAAATTGGGTGAAGATGCAAAGGAGGAAACAATTCCAACCTAATAGATTACTCAATGAAGGAGCCGAAGCAAAATGAATAAGCTGAATGACTGAAATTATTGGTTGGACCAGATTTGGAGTATCATCAGCAGTTTTGGTCTCATTATCTAAAACATTTGAAAGAGTCCAGAGGATGTTCACAAGAATGATTCTGTAAGTGAAAGGGTTAACGTATGAGGATTGCTTGGTTCTGGGAGTTTGGAAGAAGGAAAGGGAATCTCATTAAAACCTATTGAAAATTGGAAGCCTAGATAGAGTGGACATTGAGAGGATATTTCCAATGATGGACGAATCTAGGACCTGAGGGCACGGCCTCCATATACAAGCACATCCCTTTTGAACAGAATTTCTTTACCCAGAGGGTGGTGAATCTGTGGAATTCATGGCTTTCGAGGCCAAGTCATTGGGGATATTTAAAGTGGAGATTGGTCATTTCTTGATTAACAAGAGCATCAAAGATTATGGTGAAAATGTAGGAGATGGGTTGAGACGGATAATAAATCAGCCATGATCAAATGGCAGAAGAGACTCAATGGGCGGAATGGCCTAATTATATTCCTATTTCTTATGGTCTAATCACTTATTTTTGTACTGTACTAATTTTGCTGAGCAGGTCTGTAGGGATATCAGTGTTTTCCTGGGTTGAACCTATCAATCCCTTAACTAACTTTTAATCATTGAGCCCTGAGATGACAGTCAGTTTTACATCAGACATTATAGCCTTAAACTCAGCTCTTTGGTTATTTCACATATGCTGCCTGCACTGCTGGATATCGTCAGCTTTCTGTTTTATTTCAGATTTTCAGTAGTTGTAGTGTTCTGTCACTCACAGTTACAACATTGCCCCGTTACCCTTCTTTTCCTTTCTCTCTGTTCCCACCTCGAGTGAGATCAGCTACAGTTGACAAATCTTCACCGTCCTCTCTTGGCTGACACATATGCCCCATATCATTCACTTTCTCTTGGTCTCCACACCAGTACCGGCATTGCCTTCATTTTCTCCAACCCTGCACATTCCCCCCCCAACCCATATTCAATCTTTTAACTTTACACTATCGACTTTACACTGCCTGACCTGCTGAGTATTTTTAGATTTTCGTGCTTTATTTCATTGTGTTAAAACTATTTACCTTGTCTGATTAGTATTGATCTATTGATTGTGTTGATATACTTTGACTAAATATCTATAATTGCCTGTAGGTTCAGATATTATCCTGTACCTAATAAAGTGTCCACTGTTCATGGTCTTTTGCTGCTGTAACCCACCCACTTCAAGGTTCAACATGTTGTTCCGAGATGCTCTTCTGCACACCACTGTTGTAATAGGTAGTTATCTGAGTTTCTGTTGCCTTCCTGTCACCTTGAACCAGTCTGGCCTTTCTCCTCTGACCTCTCTTGTTAACAAGGCATTTTTCCCCACAGAAATGCCGCTCACTGGATGATTTTGTTTTTCACACCATTCCCTATAAACTCTAGAGTTTGTGTGTGACTCTCTCAGGAGATGAGCAGTTTCTGAGATGCTCGATCCACACAGTCTGGCACCAACAACCATTCCACGGTCAAGGTCACTTAGATCGCATTTGTTCCCCATTCTGATGTTTGGTCTGAACAACAACTGAACTCTTGACCAATTCTGTAATGAATTAATTCCTGGTACCTGGTCCAATAAGCATTAGTATCTAATTTTGTTTAATCACTTATATGTAGCATCCAAGATCTATGAAGGGGAAAAACAGTCAGCATTTCGTGCTGAGACCTTTCATTAACACCTCTCGAAATGTCTTGGCCTGAAATGTTGGCTGTTTATTCCCCTCTATAGATGCGGCCTGATTTGCTGAGTTCCTCCAAAATTTTGTCTGTGCTTAGAGATTTCCAGCATCTGCTGAATCTTATGTGTTTATTTTGGATCCTAATTCTTTCTATCTCTCTGTTACTGTCACACAGTGAAATGTTTATCGGATGCTTTGTGTTGTCAAGCTCAATATTTCCATTTTAATTACAATTGTCTATTATGCAGCAACCAAGCATTGATAGCATATTACACTTCCTAATGCCTCCATAATGCAGGCTGTAAATTTGAGCTTTCTTCACAGAGGGCATGCATAAAGTCACAAACTGAAAGTATTTATGGTGATCGTGTTCAAAGTAAGTTTATAATCAAAGTACATATATGTCACCATATAAATCCTCGAGATTATTTTCTTGTGGGCATACACAGTATGTCCAAGAAACACAATAGATTCAATGAAGGACTGCACCCATCAGGACAGACAGATAGCCAATATGCAAAAGACACCAAACTCTGCAAAAAGCAAAAGAGAATAATAATAATATAGTAACAATAAATATCAAGAGCATGAAATGAAGAATGCTTGAAAGTGAGTTCATTGTTGTGGGAACATTTCAATGATGGGGCAAGTGAAGTTATCCCCTTGTTTCAAGAGTTTGATGGTTCAGGGGTAATGACTAACTGAACCTGGTGGTGTGGGTTCTAAGGCTCCTATACCTTCCTGATGGCAGCAGCAAGAAGACAGCATGTCCTGGGTAGTGGGGTCCTTGAGAAGGTTGCTTCTTTCCTGCAACAGAGCTCCTTGTAGATGTAGTCATTGGTGGGGGTAATTGTGATGGACTGGGCCATATCCTCTACTTCGTGCAGTATTTTTCACAGCAGTTCAAAGGCATTGGTGTTTCCATACCAGGCTGTGATGCAACCAGTCACTATAAAGCACTCTCAACCACACATCTATAGAAGTTTGTCTGTGAATTAATAAACTAAAAAATGAGGATGGGTTAATGTTCCATTATTAGTGCTTGAAAATAATGGAACAAGGTGTCAGAAAAACAAACCATTTAAATTGGTAGTCTTTAAAATTGGAATAAAATAGCTTAATTAAGAAAATTGAAAATATGACTAAGTAAGTTGAATTGAATAATAGATTTTTGTTTAACTAAAATGACAAAGATATTCCACAGTGCAACAGTTATAGTGGAAGAGAGTGGCTGCATTAGAAGATGGAGACAAAGTTACATCTATAAAATGCTGCAGGGACTCAGCAGGTCAGGTAGCATCTGTGGAAAGGAAATAACAGTTGATGTTTCGGGCCTAGCCTCTTTGAATCTCTTGTGTTTTAAGATGGAGACGGCATGACTTATACTGCCTTGTCTACCTGAATGGCGTGCACTGGGAGCACAGGATCAGTGTACAAACACATAGTGTGCTGAACAATGATTTGGGGCAGTTTGTTAAGACCAAATGGTACGTTGAGGAAGGGTCAAGGATGTTTAAAATATGACTTCAGCCATTTTAGCTCTATAAACCCAATATTTCTTCACAACCATCAGGTTTGGCATTAAATTATATTGTTCAACATTAGTTCATATTGATATGAATATCCCAAGGTAACTCACAGGAATAAAATTGGAGAAAACTTGAGAAGGATATATTAAGGCAGGTGACCAAAGGAATGGTCAAATTAAATAAGGTATGGTTTTTACTTCTAACACAAGGCCATCAGTCTGAAAATGCCAGCTCCATTTCTCATCCCCCAAAGCCGTCTGACCTGCAGAGCGTTTCTGGTTTTATTTCAAACCCAGTACCCGCAGTTTACTCAGATATTCACTCTGTTAAATAACGTTTTCCAATGAACATCCCAGCTCCTGCCTTAGTTTCGGGGTTTAACTGTGAATTATTTTGTTCTCAACTTCTCACATAAAGCACATTCCAAAACAAAAACTGCCATTAATAGCACTGAGTGTTTCTCAGACTTAACACCTTCTACCATGCATTCAAATTGCTCTATCATCTTCCTCTGCCTCCTTCTGACACCTCCACAAGACTTAGAACCCTACTGGGCATCAGTATCCCGACACTATACTCTGAATAACCCGAATTTAGTCACTGGGAACTGATCTCCAAAACCTACAATCCACTGTATTAACCTCTTATCTCTGCACTTTCTTTATGTTGCTCATTAAATCTAGGAAAATCTCAATTCATTTGTTTCTTAGATTTACACAAGGCACAGAAGGCCAATCGGCCCATCTGTTTCATGCTCAATCTCAGAGCAAATCCACCAGTCTGATTCCCCACATGCTCCTCTCACCCACCCACCCTCACACCCCATCCAATCACTCATTTATGCACCCAACTGCCTTCCCAGCATGCACTTAAGATGTGGGAGCAAAAGCAGAGCACCCAAAGGACACCTATGCAGTCATACGGAGAATGAGAAACCTCCAGGTGAACAGCACTCTAGGTCAGGAGTGAACCCGCATTGTTGGAGCAGTGAAGCAGTAGATTACCTACCGTGCCACTGCTCTATTTAACCAAAGCAACACACACTGGGCTGGGCCTAGTTCTCACAATGCAGCCTCCCTGCCATCAGTCTCACCAATGAACCAGTAAACCCAATTTACTGTATTCTATGTTACCAATGTCTAGCAGGGTCTTGCAATTGCAATGATAATGTCCAAGACAATCACTTCTATCTTTTTCTTTCGACTAAGCACTATCCAACGGTACACAACAAGTCCAGATGACAGCACAACAATGCAATAAGTCCATTTCCAACACTATGAAGCAACTCTCAGATGGGATGGTCCTGCATTAATTAAATGTTCTTAGTATCCAGCTGAGGCTTGCAATTGTTAAAAAAAAGACATACAAGACAAAAATATATCTTTGATTGGACCTGGAGTGGCATTTGAATGAGCTTCCATCTTACTGCAACTGGAAATTAAATATATAAGGGGAACCTGAGGGGGTTCTTCACTCAGGATGGTATGAGTGTGGAACAAGCTGCCATCAGGAGTACTAAATATGAGTTCAATTGCTACATATATGAGAAGTTTTGATTGGTACATGGATGGAACTGGTATGAAGGGTTATGGTGAACTTTTCATTCTCATCTGCAGTGGGGTAGCCCAGAGAGAGTTGTACTGTAATTTAATAAACACTGTCAAAGTAGAAATGCTTGAGGGTAAATAATCTGTGCAAAATTTATTCTGTATACAAACTCAGCTGTACTTATACCAGAAGTAGTAATGGGGTTATATTTGATTGGTTTTCCTAATCTGTATTGTTCCTGTCCCAGGACAGTGAGAATGCTTAAGACTTGAGCTGTACTTAGAAATACTTAATAGGTCAGTACAGAAGAATTTTACTCTGTACTGTATCTAGCTTGTGCAAGTGCATATTTGTAAAACAAGATGGGGGCTTTACCCTGTGTCTAACCTGTACTGGGAAAGTTTTCCGGGGTTGTTTATAGTAAATTCCCAATTGTTGTTGTACAAATCTTGGGGGGGCATTGGTTGGGGCAGTTGAGTTGCATTGAGGCAACTCAATTAGTCCAATATATTGATGCAATTACAAAGAAGGCACAACAGTGGCTATATTTCATTAGGAGTTTGAGGACACTCACAAATTACTACTGATATACTATGGAGAGCATTCGAACAGGCTGCATCAACGTCTGGCATGGAGGGCCCACTGCACAGGATCAGAAAAAGCTGCAGCTAGTTGTAAACTCAGCCAGCTCCATCAGGGACACCTTCAAAAGGTGATGGCTCAAGAATGTCAGCATCCAGCCTTAAGGACCCCCACCATCCAGGACATGCCATCTTCTCATTGCTACCATCAGGGAGGAGCTCAAAACTCCTGAAGCCACACACTCAATGTTTTTAGGAACAAATTCTTCCCTCTCCACCCTCAGATTTCTGAACAGGCAATGAATCCATGAAGACTACCTCAGTATTTTTGCTCTCTTTTATCCTTTAATTTTTATTTCTTACTGTAATTTATTGTATATCATGTATTGCACTGCCCTCCTGCTGCAAAACAGCAAATTTCATGACACATGTCAGTGACAACATACCTGAATCTGATTCTGAGAAGCTCTATTCCCCACTGCTGAAGCCTTTGTCCTTCTTCGAGGTAGAAGCTGTGGTGTTGGGAGTGCAAAGCTAGGGTTGGAGTAGCCTGGGCAAGGAACAGCAGTGATGACACACACAGCAGGCACTGTGCGCCCGTGAGGAGAAGGTGCGAATCAAACATTGTTGGGGATGCACCATCATCAGGAGGTGGAGTATATTCCATCTCACTGCTGCCTTCGGCTTTGTAGATGATGGGAAGATCTCGGGGAATCCAGGGATGAGAGATACCCAACCTCTTGTAGCTATAGTGTTGATGTAGCTGGTTCAGTTACATTTCTGGTCAGGAGATTGATGGCGGAGGACTCCAACATGGTAATGACTTTGAGAGCTGAAGTCAGCTGAAATGTCTCTTGATGAAGACGGTCACTGTGGAGAAGTTCATTGTGTGGCACTTTTATGCTGTGCACCTTATCTGCCTCAGCCTGAATGCTAAGACTTACTGCTGCAGGCCTGATTCATTTGCTCTAGGGTTGTGAATGGAATTAAAGGTGCTCTCCGAGGGAAGTTTTCCCCAACCCATGCCTTTCCTTCCCTGGGACAAGCTTTTAATCCATACCTGCCTTGTGCTACATATGCCCAGGGTGTTGGTGGATGGGCAGTGCAGAAGGAACTTTACTTTGTACACAGCTTGTGTTCTTCTGTCCTGATGGCACTTCAAAGGAGATTGCAAAGAGCTATATTCAACTTGTTCCACTTCTGATCTGGATGTGTTTGATCAGTCCACTTTGAGAGAGAATTATTTGGTATCTAATCTACTTTGAGCCTCCAGAAGGCAATTGCAGATGGAGCTTTACACGGCCTTCATGAGCTTGACCTTTTGATGCAGCTGTACAACTGGATCTTTATATTTTCTCTTTGTTGCAGGGGTATCAAGGTACTGATGAGGGAGATTTACTCAGTAACTAACCCATATTCTACATAACCAAGAGCTGGTCCTGGATCTGCTTAGAAGGGGTTTACTCTATATCCAACTTGCACTGTTGCTTTCTCTGGAACGATTTGATTCATGGTGAACCTTCTCTGCTAGTTTTAATGTGACAAACAGCACAGAGAATCTTTACCCCCTCTCTCAGCTACACTTACTGACGGAGCTGTAATTTCCTTAGGTGTTCTGAATGGTAAAATAGTGGGAGCTTCACAACGTATCCAACTGCATTAGGCTGGGGAGAGGAAGCCTTTGTGCATTTTTCCCATATTTACTTACAATATAACCATTTCTATTCAACTAGAGGTCATAACATTAGTGGAAGCTGAAATATTGAAGGGGAACTCGAGGAGGAAGCTTCTTCACTTGAAAGCTGGTGTGAGTATGGAACAAGCTGCCAGTGGATGTGGTGGATGTGAATTCAGTTGTAACATTGAAGGGAAGTTTGGATTGGTGCATGGATGGGATGGGTATGTATGCTGGCTCGCAGAATAATTTTATCCCCCCATCCTCTGATTTTCCCTGTAATCTGTGCTCTCCACATCCATACGAGCTCCCTGCACAAGAGGCAATTTACAGTGGCAAATCATACTACCACCCTGCTCTTGAAAGTGCCCACCCACCTTTGGGAAATGGAGCACCTGGGGAAACAGACCTGGTCGCAGGGAGAATGTGCAAACTTCACACGCAGGCAGCAGCCCAGGTCAGGCTCAAACCCGGACTGCCTGTTAGAGCTGTGCCTGAAGTGCAAAGGTCATCATTGTGGCTGAGCCCTCGCCTTCCTGGCGTTGTGGGTAACTCATAAATCCGTTACCGGGCACAGTTCTATCCACAGGACTCAATCACAAAGCCACTGTGCATCAAGCATAGTTTGTGTGGATTTTAGGCTGTCTGAACATCCAGTGCTCCCTCGTGATTTCAGGGAATTTCATAAAACATCGTAAGTGGAAGCTAAGAGCAAAAAAAAAACCTGCTGGAAGAACTCAGTGGGTCAGACAGCATCAATAAAGTCAAAGTAAATTTACAATCAAAGTGTGTGTATGTCACCATATGCTACCTTGAGATTCATTTTCTTGCAGGCATTTACAGGAAAATAAAAAAAAAACACAATAGAATTTATGAAAAAATATACATAAGCAAAAACTGACAACTAATGTGCAAAAGGGGAATAGATTGTCTCTGTTTCTGGTCAAGGCCCTTCAACTGTCAGTTTCCTTCTCATTTTGAGTATGTGGCAAGAGACAAGGCACTGTGGATACAAAACTCACAGACTTCTTTGTGTTCAGGGTAAACAGATAGCAGCTGCAGACACAGGGGATGTGTTTGCAAACGGTGCCAAAATGTTTGCTAACTTTTGCATCTCAGCTGTGAGCCATGGAACTAAGCTGAAGGTATCTGACCTTGTCCACAGCTTTATTGCCAATGCAGCTTTAGGGTGGGTGTGGTGTCCCATTGAGTGACTGACCAGAGGCATCCCCATCAGTTGCTGTGTTCATTTCTGGCCCTTTTCATCCCCTGCAGGTTAATTATCTGTGCAGATATCAGGTCCCAAGTGTGCAACTGTCTTTCCTGCTGGGTACCACAAAGTACCTGGTCATCATTACAAGTTTCCTATGTTCAGGAGATTGTTGTTTCCTGTTGCCTTTTGACTACACATGAGGAAGCCCTCATCTTTTGTATATGCTTCAAGTTTTACATCCATACAGGAGACTGCTGAGGACTTGAGACAGCTGAGACAGCTTTTAGCTTTGTAGGACAGGCAGATATTGTGTTGGGTCATCACAAGCGATTACAGCCGACCAAGGCTCTTTCAGCCCCTGCAAATCTTGGCACTGATTTCTCTGTCTAATGAGCTGTCATGACAAACGAAGCTGCTAAGATACTTAAATCCTTTCACTGTCTCCATTCTGGGTGGTGATAGAGGGGATGGTAGCAACAGATCCAAACAGGTTGACGTTAAACTTCTGTTTTGGCCTAGGCTGATGGTAGGACATTTATTGATGCTGCCAGAGCTCCAAATTTGTCTAGCAGCTTATTTTGTTCCTAACTTCCATTTATGATGTCTTAAACATTCCCTGAAATCAGGAGGGATCAATGGATAACTAGACAGCCTGCTATCCAAGGACACTGGGCTTGATGTGCATCAGCTTTGACTGGGTCTTGTGGAGAAGATGTTTCCTACGGTAGAGGAGTATAGGAGTCGAGGGCAAAGTCTCAGAAAAGAAGACTGTCCCTTTAGAGCAGAGATGAGGAGGAATTTCTTTAGCCAGAAAGTAGTGAATCTGTGGAATTCATTACCACAGATGGCAGTGGCAAACAAGTCGTTGGGCGTATTTAAAGTGGAGGTTGATAGGCTCTTGATTAAGGGCATCAAAGGTTATGGGGAGAAGGCAGAAGAATTGGGTTGAGAGGGGCGATAGAATGGTGGAGCAGACTCAACGGATTGAATCACCTAATTCTGCTCCTATGCCTCTACCTCAATGTGAGGATTCAGTACCATTATCGGCAATTAGCAAGGACTTTGTACTCCGTATGAGCATCAGAACACAGTTGGGTATAGAGGGCTTCAGGGATGTGTCAGTCTTTATTCTAGAGCTGAGGTTTCTGTATCCGTAGAGGCTGGAGAAAGACAGCTGGTCACCGCAGTTGGTGACAATCTTTGTATGATTCAGTGGATTATTTGTAGCTTTCACTTAAAATTGGTGTCATCTCTCACTGGTTTTCAATCCTTTTACAGATTGAGACAAATGTCCTTCCTAATTACAAATTATGTAATTTGTATATCTAAATATAATTATACATATAAACCATACTGTATATATACATATAAATATTATAGTATCCAATTCCTAAATGGACATTGAACCCTTGGGCACCACCTCACAATTTTAAAAATACATAGTATTTCTGTTTTTTGCATGATTTTTAATCTATTTGATATACATATACTGTAATTGATTTACTTATTAATATTATAATTTTATTTTGTTTTTTTTCTTCTATATTATGTATTGCATTGAGTTCATGGGTTAATAGACCATTCAGCAATGTGATAGTGGAGGGAAAGAAGTTGTTCCTAAAACATTGAGTGTGGGTCTTAGGGCTGTGTACCTCCTCTCTGATGGTAGTAATGAGAAGAGGGCATGTAGTGGGTGATGGGTGTGGCCCTGGCTTTAATGAAAGGGGCAGGGTTATATTCTAAATATTCTTCAACAGAAGTCCATCAGAAAAAGTAGGAGAAGAAGAAAAGAAGAGGGAGAGAAATAATGATGAAGGAGAATGTTTCAGTGCTGGAGAGAGGATATCCCAGAGCGATCAAGGACAGAAATCATCTGTTTAGAATCTGAATATGCAGTGGAAGTGTGATTACACTACAGAGCATGCCAACCAGTAGGAAGAATACTGGAAGTAAACTTGCATAGAAATAGCTAAGATGTATGAAGGCCATAATTAGAGAGAATGGGGGGGGGGCAGAATTGCTATCCAAATATAGACTTGGACACCAAGACTTGGACAAGGGGAGGCAGAGTTTCTGAAACATGCTTAGACCAGGAGCTTCCTACCTCAAGGTGGAAGATGAGGTTGCTGCACTTGGCTCTGTGAAATTAATCAGGCAAAGTTGGGGGGGGGGAATGGCAGTGGGACACATCTAGGGAACTGTGATCATAATGTCAAAAGGATTTGGAATATCCATGGAAAATAATATAGAACATTCTATCAGGATGAGAGTAGACCTGATGCAGATGAATGAGAAACAAATCTCTGTGGATGATACTGTAGGAGACAGTACCGTAGGTCATTAAAGAAGAGGTAATCAGGGAGAAGGACAGGGAAATTAAAGCCCTGTGTTCCATGGCTGATGAAGCAAGGTATCCCTGGTGATGAGTTGCAGTGATTGTCCAGTCAAATTGGCGAATGGCACATGGAGATGGGCTTAAGAGCTACCTTTTTATCCCTCTTTCTTAGCTTCAGTAACAGATCTTCTATCTGAAATGTTGACATTGTTTCTCTTTCCACAGATGCTGCCTGACCTGATGTGTAGTTTCAACATTTTTGTTTTAATTTTCATAATGGGACTTGGGCTTTAGGAATGGAGAAAGAGCACCGGAGGGTGAATCTCTGGAAAACATATTTTGTATTGGGTTATAGAGGAGGGCACAGAAATGATTCCACGTGGTAACTTCGCTGAAGTAGAACTTTAGTTGGGTAGGTGTATGGGAGAAGCTAGTGTTGTTCTCACTGGAACAGTGGAAGTTCTGATGAAGAGATTTATAATCGCAATGGGTAAAAAATGAATGGATAAAGATAAACTGCCCTCTTTAGTGAAGGATTCAAGAACTAGGGGATGATGGATGAAGGAGATTGGTACAGGAACTAGAAGAGATGTGAGGAGAAGTATTTTGTGCAGTGAGTAATTGGGTTCTGAAATGCACTGCCAGGGGTTGAAGTGGAGGCAGATACAATGTTCAAAATGAGTTATGTAACCCCTGGGTCACCTCAGGCTCGCTCAGCTTGTTCTCGTCTAGGGGGAGCAGCCTTCGGCCCCGCCAAACTGAGTAATCAGCTGGTGTGGATGCTGTGTGATGTCCCCACCTCGCCCAAAAACAGACAGTACACCATATGCGATTAAATGAGTATAATTTATAAGGATTACTATAACTAAGTGATTTATAACGATACAGTATATATGAAGGAAAAACAATAAAGAAAAGGCACCAAACTTATCAAAGTCCAAACCACTTCGTGCACAACCGTTGGAGCTCAATTACTGAAGTCTTCTGGCCACCATTCGATCCCCTTCGAACTCCTCGACTCGCAGCTCAGGACCACCCGAAATGGTCAACCAAGCACGTCTATCGTTGTCTCCTCTCCTCAGGGTACCTCCTGGCCTTGGATCCCCCCCCCCTTGGGGTCCATTCCTCGCCCAGTTTACAGCATCGCATCCTCTCTCTCTCACCCCCTCACACCGATCTGCCCAAAAGCCCACCAACAATAGCTTACAGACTCAGAAGAAAGAACAACATTAATCCCAATTGGTTTACAAAGGAATACAATTCTCGTTATCAGTAAATTTTAACCCAAACAAGCTTCCAGCACTCTCTCGCAACGAAGAAGCATTCCTACTTTTAACAAAACAAAGAAGCCATTTTGAATTCATACACAGTAACAAAGAAAAAGAAGAAATCCCCTTTACAGTTAGTAAGATCAATAAGGGGAGAGATTGGTGGTGGGTGGCAGGGGTTAGTGGGTTGGGTGGAGGAATTGGGAAGGGGTTGGGTAAGACCCTGCTTGTATTCGTCTTACATAGATCATGTATGGACTCTGGGGTCAAATGGCCTCCTTCAGTACTGTAACGATTTTGGGTTTTATTCCATACCACTCTTGACTGTTTGGTATGGTTGCGTACACTGAATTTCCATCTTAATGGAGTCCATGCTCTACCACACCGCAAGTACTGAGTACAATAGATTTTTGCATAGCAGGGGCATTAAGCGTTATAGGGAAATAGGCAGGTAGATAAGACTGAGTCCATGGTCAGATCAGCCATGATCATATTGAATGGCACAGCAGATTCAATGGGTCAGATGGTCTGATTCTGCTCCTATTCCTTAAGTTCTTATAATCTAGAGATGCTGGAGATCTAGAAATATTCAGCAGATTGGGCAGTAACTGTGGAGAGAGAGTATTGTTATGCCCTGTCATCAGAACTGAGTAGTCCTCTGAATGGGAAGTAAAGTGACAGGCATTGGCAGATGACCCTCAGTGTCCATCACCCTCCCACTCCAACCTCCTTCTCTCTCTATGGCCTCAAGATCAAAGAGCACTAAATCAGCTTGTGAACAGACAAACTACATCCCTCAGAACTGCAATGCATTCAAGGACTTAAGATAGCCAGCCACTCCAGTTTGTATCTGGATTGGCTGGTTCTGATGAAAGGCATTCCATCTGTAACATTAATTCCAATCATCTCTCTCCGCAGTTGCCAATCTGACCCAAGCACCACCAAAATTCTTTAATTTCAGTTTTCTAGTAACACAAAATGCTGGAGGAATTCAGCAGGTCAGGCAGTATCGATGGAAAGGGATAAACAGTTGACTGCTCAGGCCAAGGCCCTTTAGCAAAACTCCCTCTTTATATCTCACATAAGAATATTACAGCACTGGTTGTCATTCATCTCCTTCCACTCACACTGGCTATGATTGGTAAGCATTCACTGGCCTCTCTCAGCAGGCACTGCCACCTCTTACGTCATCCAGTCTGTCTTGCTTCCCCTTTCTCTGCGACTTCTTCCATGGTTTCTAATTTACCTCAGCCTGTGATGTTCAACTCTGCGTCCCACTCAAAGGATGTCATGCCTGTGCTAATGCAAAGTGGACTTTACTGTGTCTGACTCCACTCGGCATCCACTCAGGGAGTGCTTGTTGGTGCAATGCCAACAGCAATATCATTTGTTGCTCTTTTACCCTCAGTGACCGGTTTATACAGGAGGTACCTGGAATAAAGTGGCCTCTGAGCATTTGTTCATGGTCTTCTGCTGCTGTAACCCACCCACTTCAAGGTTCAATGTGTTGTCCATTCAGAGATGCTCTTCTGCATACAACTGTTTTAACGTGTGGTTATTTGAGTTACTGTTACCTTCCTGTCAGCTTGAACCAGTCTGCCCATTCTCATCTGACCTACTTATCTCATCAACAAGGCATTTTTGCACACAGATCTGCTGATCATGGATTTTTTTTTGTTTCTTGCACCATTCTTTGTAAACCCCAGAGACTGTTGTGCATGAAAATCCTAGGAGGTCAGCATCTTCTGAGACAATCAAACCATCCTGTCTGGCACCAAGTTTCATTCCATAGTCAGAGTCACTCAGATCACATTTTATTCCCCATTCTGTTATTTGGTCTGAACAACAACTCAACCTCTTGACCATGTCCTCATTGTTTTAGGCATTGAGTTGCTGCCAAGTGATTGGCTGATTGGATATTTACATTATCACGTAGGTGTACGTGTGTACCTAATAAAGTGGCCTCTGAGTGTAGTTGTAGAGAGTTCTGTAGAGAGTTCTGTTCCTAACAGCATGTACTTAAACCAAAAGAGGATTAGTAAGTTGCTTTCCTTTCTTCAGAGTCCTTGTAATGAATCTCAGGGATGAATTGGTGAAGTTTTGTCAGTCAAGCCTTGTATCTGAAATACCAACACCTGATCCTTGTCTATTATAAGCTTCTCATATGAAAAGTTATTTGCAATGTGCTGTTTCAATGGACGGTTTAGAACTAAAAGCAGAATTTGTCTTTGTAAGAGTGCTTTTCTCTCACTGAGCTTTACGTCCTAGTGACCTCATCTCAGATGGATGATTGATTTCCACAACATTGCTCCTGATTGGCCCTTGTCAGCGTCTCTGCTTTATTCTAATTGTAAATTCAGTTGATAGATCCCGAAGAAGAAGATTTATAGTGCAGATGAGGCAACTGTGGCTGACAAGAGAATTCAAAGACAGCATAAAAGCAAAAGAGAGGGCATATAATATAGCAAAAAAAATAGTGGGAAGGTAGAGGATTGGGAAGCTTTTAAAAACTAACAGAAGGCAACTAAAAAACCTAATGAGAGAAAAGATTAAATATGAAGGCAAGTTCATATTTCAAGTTTTTCAGATATATACAGACTAGATCAGATATTGGACTGCTGGAAAATGACACTGGAGCACAAATGACAATGGTGCACAAAGAAATGGTGTAGAAATGGTAGTAAGTATTTTGCATCTGTTTTCAATGTCGAAGACCTGAGCAGAATGCCAGAAATGTGAATGTATGGAGGTGGAAGTAAGTGTAGTTGCTATTACTAATGAGAAGGTGCTTGGGAAGCTGAAAGGTCTGAATGTAGATAAGTTACCTGGACCAGATGGACCACACCCCAGGGTTCTGAAAGAGGTAGCAGAAAAGAATGTGGAGGCATTAGCAATGATCTTTCAAGAATCACTAAATTTTTGTAAAAATTCCCGAAGAATGGAAAATTGCAAATATCACTCCACTCTTTAAATGGGAGAGAGGCAGAAGAAAGGAAATTAGAAGCCAGTGAGCCCAACTTCAGATGTTGGTCTATTACTAAGGGTGAGATTTTGGAGGGACATTATAAAATAAGCCAAATTCAGCATAGTTTTTTAAAAGAGGAATCTTGCCTGACAAATCTGTTGGAATTCTTCGAGGAAATTACAGGCAGAATAGATAAAGGAGAGTCGGTGGATATGGTCTATTTGGCTTTTCAGAAGGCCTTTGATAAGATACCACACATGAGGCTGCTTAACAAAACAAGAGTCCATTGTATTATGGAAAAAAATGAATAGAAGATAGGCTGACTGGCTGGAGGTAAATACTGGACATAAAGGGGGCCTTTCCTGTGTGGTTCCTGGTGACTAATGGTGTTCTGCAGGGGCCAGTGTTTGGACCGTTTCCTTTCATTTTGTGCATATGTCAATGATTTGGATGAAGAAATTAATGGCTTTGTGGCCAAGTTTGTAGATGATATAAGATACGTGGAATGGCAGGTAGTGTTGAGGAAGCAGAGTGTCTGCAAAAGGACTTAAACAGACTGGGCAAAGATGTGGCAGATGGAATATAATGTAGGGAAGTGCAAGGTTATGCACTTGGCAGAAGGAATAAACACTGGCCTTTTTTTGTTAAAAGGGAAGAGAATTTAAAAAATCAGAGGATCAGAGGGACTTGGGATTCCTCATGTAGGATTCCCTAAAGTTCAACGTGCAAGTTAAGTCAGTAAGGAAGACAAGAGCAATGTTAACATTCATTTCAAGAAGACAAGAATACAAAATCAAGGATGTAATGCTGAGGCTTGATAAAGCATTGGTTAGACCACGCTTGGGGTATTTTGAATCGTATTGGGCTCCTTATAGAAGAAAGGATGTGCTGGCATTGGAAAGAGTTCAGAGGAGGTTCATGAGAATGACCCCAGGAATGAAAGGGTTAACATGTGAGCATTCAATGGCTCTGGGTCTGTACTTGTTGGAGTTTAGAAGAATGGGGGGGGGGGGGATCTCATTGAAATCTACCGAATATTGAAAGGTCTGGAAAGAGTGGATGTTGAGGCATGTTTCCTATAGTAGGGAGTCGAGGACAGAGGGCACTGCCTCAGAATTGAGGGATATCCATTTAGAACTGAGATGAGGAAATATTTCTTTAGCCAGAGGGTGGCGAATCTGTGAAATTCTTTGCCAGGGTTTTCTGTGCAGGCAAGTAATTGGTATATTTAAGGCCGAGGTTGACAGCTTCTTGATTAATCAAGACATCAAAGGTTACAGGGAGAAGGCAGGAGAATGGTTGAGAGGGATAATAAATTAGCTAATTAGCTAATGGCCAATGGGCCCAATGGCCTAGTTCTGCTCCTAGGTCTTATGGTCTTATGAAATAATATCTTCCTTCTGAACTATTTCAGGGACTTTTGACAGCTTTCTCAATATGAAAAATAGAAGGAGATTGTTAAACACTTAAGTCCTTTCACTTGTAGAGCAATGCCACAGGATTTCCATCAACCATATAACAATATTGTTCCTACATGGAAAGCTGGACATTATGCAAGTTGACTGTAATGCATTTTATGGAACACAGACTCTTATTAGTAACATACAAAGATTTTTCCCAATGTCACCTAGATTTCAGGGTTCCAGCTTGGTGTCACAAGTAAAACCAAGATTCTGATCTCGTGCATAGATCATCAATGGTACTTCCATTGACCCTAAAATGACAACTACATTGTCGCAGCATTGTGCAGACAAGACAGACTGGAGGGCTCACTCATCTGCTGAAGGTATATGGGTGGAACTGAGGAATAATAAAGGGATGATAACATTAATGTGACTATAGTATCAACCACCCAATAGCTGGCGGGATTTAGAGAAATTTGTCGAGAAATCACAGACTGTTGCAAGAAACATAAGGTTGAGATAGTACAGCAGCTGATTTTAACTTTCCACATATTGGCTGGGACAAACTGTTAAAGGGCTGTATTGAATTGTCAGATGTGTTCAGAAAATGTTTCTTAATATCTAGGAGAGGGAGAGGGAGAGGGAGAGAGAAAATCTCATATTAGGGATTAAGACAGGGTAGGTGACAAGTGCAAGTAGTGGAGTACTTCGGACATTGTGATCATAATTCCATTAGTTTCAAGGTAATTATGGAGAATGATAGGTCTGGTGCTCAGATTGAGGTTCTAAATTGGAGAAAGGCTAATTTTGATGGCATCAGAAAGGATCTGGCAGTTGTGAATTGGGTTAGGATGTTTTCTGGCAAAGAGATGCGTGGTAAGTAGGAGACCTTCAAAAGTGAAACTGGGCAAGTACAGAGTGTTTACGTTCCTATTAGAATAAAAGCAAGACTAACATGTTTAGGGAACCTTGGATTTTGATAGATATTGAGGCTCTGGTTAAAAATGAGGAGGTGCATAGCTGGTATAGGAAACATGGAACAAATGAGGTACTTAAAGAGTATAAGCAATGCTCTTGTGCCACAATGAGGCCATGCTCATGTTGGAGGAGTAACACAGTATATTCCAGCTAGATAGTGTCCCACCTGGTGGCATGAATATCTATTTCTCCTTCAGGTAAAAGAAAAAGCCTCCCTCTCCCCTCTAGCTATCCTTCTTCCCCTTCCCCACTTTTTTATTCTGGCATCCTCCCCCTTCCTTTCCACTTCCGATAAATAGGTTTCAGCCTGAAACGTGACTGTCCATTCGCTTCCGTAGATGCTGCCTGACCTGCTGAGTTCCTCCAACGTTTCATTTATGCTACTTAAGAAGGAATTGGGGTTAAAAGAAGGCATGAGGTTGCTCTGGCAGACAAGGTGAAGGACAATCCCAAGGGGTTCTATAAATATATTAAGAGCAAATGAATAACAAGGGACAAAATTAGATCTCTTGAAGATCAGTGTGTTTGTCTATGCATGGAGCTTAAAGAGATGGAGGAGATTTTAAATTAAGTTTTTGCTCCTACAATATATTTATTCAAGAGATGTTGAGAGATGGACACAAAGTCTATAAAACTAAGGCAAAACAACAGCAAGGCCATGAACCATACATGGATTACAGAGGAGGAGGTGCTTGCTGTCTTGAGGCAAATTAGAGTGGATAGATCCCCAGGATCTGACAAAGTGTTCCCTTGGACCTTCTGAAGGGTTAGTGCAGCAATAGCTGGTATTTAAAATGTCCTTAGCCATGGGGAATATGCTGCAGGATTGGAAGGTACCTATTGTTCCATTGGTTAAGATAGGGTCTAAGAATATCCCAGGAAATTATAGTCCAGGGAGTCTGAGATCAGTCATTGGTAAATTATTGGAAGGTATTGTAAGGGACTGGATATATAAGTATTTAGATTTAGATATGATTAAGGATTGTCAATATGGCTTTGTCTTGGTAGATTGCCTCTAATCAATCTTATAGAGGTTTTCAAGAAAGTTACCAGGAAAGTTCAGGCAGGAAAGACAGTAGATCTTGCCTACATGGACTTCAGCAAGGCCTTTGACAAGAACCTGCATGGAAGTTTAGACAAGAATGTTTAATTGAATAGCATTCACAATGCAGTAGTAAAATAGACTTAACATTGGTTTCGTGAAAGTATCAAAGAGTGGTAGTAGATGGTTGCCTCTCTGACTGAAGGCCTGTGACTAGCAGTGTATTGCAAAGATCAATGCTGTGTCCATTTTCTTTGTCATGTATATCAACTATCTGAGTGATATTGTAGTAAACTGGATCAGCAAGTCTGCAGACGACACCAAGATTGGGGGCAGTGAGGAAGGCTATCAAAGTTTGCAGTGGGATCTGGACCAGCTGGAAAAGTGGGCTGAAAAATGGCAAATGGAACTTTCCAGGGCAGGGGAATCTAGAACATGGCACAGGTTTCAGGTGAGAGGGGTGAAACTTAAAGGACATCTGAGGGGTAATTTTTCACACGGGGAATGTGGAAGTATATACAATAACAGCACTGAAGAGGCACTTGGACAGGTATTTGGGTAGGAAATAGAGGGATAAGGTTCAAAAATGGGCAAATGGGAATAGCATAGAGAGTTGGCACAATTGGCATGGATAAGGTAGTTCATATGGGTCCTTGCAGTGCTGTACAATTCAGATTCTGCTTCATTAGTCCTCTGTACATCGAAACATACAGTGAAATGCATCATTTGTGTTAACAACCAATGCACTGTAGGATGTCCTGGGGACAGACCGCTAGTGTTGCCACGCATTTCGGCACCAACATAATTTGCTCACAATACTAGAACAACAAAACGGAACAGAGCAAGTAACAAAACAACAACAGCAAAACAAGCCCCATTCTTACCTCCCTCCCTCCCTCCCATGCACAAACGCAATCCACTAACCTCAGGACAGGCCATTTTTTTCAACCTCCAGCCTCTAGTGATCTGAAGATGTGCAGATTTTAGGTCTTTGGCTTCCCTAGTGAACTCGCAGAGATTTGCAGTGCTGGGGGTCTGGCCCTCAGGGCTCAATATCTGGACTTGTGATCAATCTTACAAATTCCATGATCCTATAAATGTGTCACAGGATTTATTACACTGTCATCTAGGTTATTTGATAAAAGGTCATCGGCTTGAAGCATGGAAGCTGCCTGACATCCTCAGTGCTTCCGGGACCTTCTGTTTTTATGTCAGTGTTGTGTTTCAAAGACGAATGTGACAGCTTCAGACTGACAAGCGGTTACCAGAGGGTTACCACAGCTGAGCCTTCGACTATTTAAAACCCGCATTGCTGACAGAAGAAGGGACCAACTGTGTTCCAGCCAAGTTGGCTGAAGATACAAAGAGGGTGTGGGGGAGGAGGGAGTTATTTTGTGAGGAGCCTTAAAGGAGATAAGGATGTAAGCAGGCCAAGAGACAACAGATGGTGCATAATGCACGGAGGTGTGAAGTAATCCATTTTTGATTGAAGGAGTAGTAACATAGCATATTATGTAAGTCAGAATCAGGTTTATTTTTACTGGCATGCCATGGAATTTGTTGTTTTTTGGCAGCAGTACAGTTACAGTGTAAGACTTAAAAAAAAATAATATATGCTACAATAAGAATTAATAAATAAATAGTGCAACACGAGGAAAAGTGAGTTAATGTTCAAGTTTATTTATCACGTGTATAGTAAAATATGTTGTTTGTGATAACAGCCAACACAGCTGAGGGTGGAACATTCAAAAATTCGATGGTGGAGGGGAAGAAGCTCTTTCTAAAACATTGTGTGAGTTTCAAGTTCTCCTGAACCTCCTCCCCGGTGGAAAAGGGACATGCCTGGTGATGATGGTCCTAATGATCAGGCACTGCCTTTTGAAGAAGTCTTTGATGGTGAGAGCAGTTCATGCTTTAGGCCAGTGACCTTCAGAGAAAAACAACTCTAGGTTACGATGGCATTGTGGGCAAGAGAGGGATGGATGGGGCAAGGGAACAGCTCTGATTAGGTAAGGCTGCGAATGCCGTTGTGATCAGGTATTTGAGAAACCATCTCATTGATAGGTTCATGAGTGAAGTTAGAGAGAGGGGAAGCAAACCAAGAGACATGTTAATTGTATAAAGCACAGCTGCAGACCTTTCTGGCCAAATGAGCCCATGCTGTCCTATTGTACCCGCGTGACCAATTAACCTGCTAAAATGTTAGTTTTAAGGATGTTGGAAGAAACTGGTGCATTTGGATGAAACCCATATGGTCATGGGGAGAACGTACAAACTCCTCACAGACAGTAGTGGGAATTGAAGTGGGTTGTTGGCTCTGTAATAGTGTTATGCTAACCACAACACAGTGCTGTGGATGAAACCTAATACCAAAAGGAGAATGTTGAAAATTCCCAGGAGATGAGGCAATGAGTTAGCTGAAATAGAAAGAAAAACTGTGCAGAGCTTTAGTAAGAGGGCATCAGTATCTGTATTTAGATAAAAATATATTTATCTTGGAGGCAGTGCAGGGAACATTCATTCAATGGTTCCTGGGATGAAGCCTATCATGAAAGAATGAGTGGATTGGTAAATGGTTGGTTATATTGAGATACAGTGAAAAGATGGTTTATTTTTGCATGCTATCCAGGCAGATCATTCCGCATATAGGTACATTGAGGTAATACAAAAGAAAACAGAAACCAGAATGCGGAAAGTAATGTTACATTTGCAGAGGAAGTGCAATGCAGGTAGACAAAGTGCAAGGACCATGATGATGTCAACTGAGAGATCAACAGACAATCTTCAACGTATCAGAAGTCTATACAAGTGTTTTGTAACAGCAGGATAAAAGCTGCATTGAGCCTGGTGGTAAACATTCTCAGGCTTTTGCATCTTGATGATTGTTAGGTTGATGCTCTCTGGAGTTTTGAGATAAAGAGGACCTCTTATCGAGGTCTTTGAAGCAGACAGCCTGGAGAGAACATTCTCCCAAGTGAACTTTTCCCACCTGCCTTCTGATTTCCTCATTCCTGTCTACCTCAGAGTTATCAACTTCTGCCCAATCCTGGCTGCCACCTAACCTACAGGGAGTTGAATTTTTCTTAGATCGAAGTGCCCAGGTAAGTTTCTCAGATATACACCCAGCTACCACCCACCCCCCACCCACCATTCCTGTTCTATCATATTGTCTTCAAAATCTCAAAAAATGGTGATTCTTATGACAGTGTCAGCATCTCTCTAATCATCACCAGCTCTCACATGCTCCAGTTACAATCGCTTGCCTTATAATCCCAAGAGAACTTGATAGCCACACTCAATTTGTTTAGGTTTTCAATAACTTGATATCTGTTTTGTTCTTTAATCAATTAGCTTATCCATTAAAAGTTAAATAGTCAGTGATACCACATCTAGTCTTGTACACCGTAAACTGTAAATACAACACTGTGGCTGTGAATATTTTCTGCCTAAACTACTGCAGTGACCCTAACAGTCCAGTCCAGTCTCAGATGATACTTGTAGGTTTCACGCTCTCCCTGTGACCAGATGGGTTTCCCTTGTCATCCCATAGCCCAAATCTCAAAGATTTTCTAAGCTGCAAGCAATATGTTATAACAAGAAGGGAGGAAGTTACCTGGGCAATTTTACATGGTCATGTCCCTTTAGGACAGTTTTTTAATATAAATTGGTTACTGTAAATTGCCTGTGGTGTCGGTGCTGGTTGCAATGTTTATGGCTATGTGGTGGAGAATAATTGAGGGGATTTTCTGAGAGCTACGGTGGACTCAATAGGCCAAATTTGTGCTTCTTACATTAAGAAATTTGAATTGGAGGTATGGTGGTATCTCTCACTTCTTTATTCACCTGGCTTCTGACCAATGTTTCCACTAACTTATAATGACCAGTGTGTGCAAAAATCTTGTTCTGTGCAATTTATTGCCCAGTGACACAACAACATGTGAGCACTGAATTTTTTAGTGGAAGGACATCTGAACCTATTCTAAGGATAGTAAACTACAAAGTTCAGTTTGTTGTCCATTGTTGAAAAGAAATAAAATACTGTCAATAAGAACTTTGATCTCCTCAGGGTTTGATCATTTTCACCCTTGTTCTTCACTCATAAAACACGCAGCGGGCCCACAGCTGATAACGAAGGACATTCTCAGCTGAGTTTTTACACTGTCCACATGTGATTTGCTTGCTAAATGACACTTTAAAAAGTCAAGTTTCTAAATATCACTCCATTTCTTCCTACTTGCAAATTCTCCAGCCACTTTTGCATCGTGACAATGCACATAGGTATCAAATGTTTTTATACTGTATATAAATATTTCTTGTAGCTGCACATTCTTGACCTCATGAGCTTTCAATGTAGCAGTTTCTACTGTTCCATTAAGCCATTCCACTTTAAATGACTATCTTTCATCGTGAAGTCCATGTTGTCAACACTGTCTGCCTCAGAAACCAGAAAAGGAAATGTAATTGTGTACAATCGTGAAATACACATAACATGCCAACGAGGTAGAGGGTGACAACGATTTGTGCGCAGTTTAAACTCCTTTGTGCATTAGCAGCAAAAGGTGTGTGTGTGCACCTGTGTTACACGTTAGAGGGAACATTGCTTCTGGCCTTTTGTCCTCTCCTAAAGTGTGTCCTGGTTAAGCTGCGCTTTATGTGACTCTCTAATCCCAGAGTTGTTACCACACAAGAGACCATTCTGCCAGCCAAGTTGTGATGTTTTCCAGCATCAAAATAGGCCCTTCAGCCCATCATGTCTCATACCTAGCAAATCCATATCACTCTATAATTAATTCTATATCATTAATTCATCACTCTATGCCCCAACCATACAGGTCTTGTTACTATTCCTGCTTCCACCACTTCTCTGGCAACTCATTCCAGATGCCAAGTACATTGTGAAAAATATACCTTGATCCATTTACTTTACCCTCCCATGTTAATCCTATGTCCTCAATTTGTAGATACTCTTACCATGAATCTGAAACTGCTTATTTACCCTATCTACTCCTTTCATAATTTTTATATGTGTCTATCATCTTACCTGTCAGTCTCCTACCTGCAAGAGAAACAGACCTGTCCTCTCTGTTCTCTCCTGGCAACTCAAGCCCTTCAATCAGGGCAACAACTTTCTGATTTTTTTTTCTCTGTGCCTTCTCTACCTTACTATTTAATTCCTGTGATGTGGCCTCCATGCTGGCTCTGCAGAGGGCTCTGCTGGTCTCCGTCCCCACAGCCCTGCAAACCCTTTTGGTTTCGATGCTTCCCTTTGAAAGCCACAGTTTGAATTTACCTCCGCCTCTTCCCCCTATAGTGCATTTGGACCCCCGCAAGGAGTGCGATTTCCTCAAGGCCAGGAGGAATAGCATCTTCTCCAGTAAATCCCCATAATGAAAACTTCTCCACCGGGTTTGTAAGGTGGCTGATATTTTATAACTGCAGCATGTAGGAGCTACTGGAGACCTGTGAGATGCTGGCAACCACACCTCTTATAAATATCACCAGGTCAAAGAGTCACTTCTGGAAAATTCTCCCTCTTCCCTTTCTCTGTTTTCCATTCCCCATTCTCTTAGACCATAAGACATAGGAGCAGGATTAAGCCATTCAGCCCATGGAGTCTGCTCTGCCATTCCATCATGGCTGATCTCGGATCCCACTCAACCCCATACACCAGCCTTCTTGCCATATCCTTTGATGCCCTAACCAATCAGGAAACTATCAACTTCCGCTCTAAATATACCCATGGACTTGGCCTCCACTGCAGTCTGTGGCAGAGCATTCCACAGATTCACTACTCTCTGGCTAAAAAAATTCCTCCTAACCTCTGATATAAAAGGTCACCCCTCAGTTTTGAGACTGTGCCCTCTAGTTTGGCATACCCCACCATAGGAAACATCCTCTCCACATCCACCTTATCTAGTCCTTGCATCCTTGAGTAGGTTTCAGTGAGATCTCCTTGCATTCTTCTAAATTCCAGTGAGTATAGGCCCCAAAGCTGACAAACGCTGCTCATGTATTAACCCCTTCAGTCCCAGAATAATCTTTGTGAACCTCCTCTGGACTCTCTCCAATGACAACGTATTTCTTTTGAGATATGGGGCCCAAAACTGTTGATAATACTCGTGTGGCCTGATTAGTGTCTTATAAAGCCTCAGCATTATCTTCTTGCTTTTATATTATATTCCCCTTGAAATAAATGCCAACATTGCATTTGCCTTCTTTACCACAGACTCAACCTGTAAATTAACCTTCTGGGAGTCTTGCATGAGGGTTCCTAAGTCCATTGATGTTTGGATTTTCACCTCATTTAGATAATATTCTGCACTATTGTTCCTTTTACTGAAATACATTATCATACATTTCCCAACACTGTATTCCATCTGCCATATTTTGCCCATTCTTCCAATTTGTCCAAGTTCTGCTGCAATCGCATTGCTTCCTCAGCACTACCTTTCCCTCCAGCTATCTTTGTAGCATCAACAAACTTTGCCACAAAGCCATCAATTCCACTTTCTAAATCATTGATAAGCAATGTGAAAATAGTGGTCCCAACTCTGACTTCTGAGAAACACCACTAGTCACCGACAGCCAACCAGAAAAGGCCCCTTTTATTCCCACTCATTGCCTACTGCCTGTCAGTCATTCCTCTATCTATGTCAGTATCTTTCCTGTAATGCTATAGGACTTTATCTTGTTAAGCAGCTTCATGTGTGGCACTTTATCAAATGCCTTCTGAAAATCCAAGTACATGACATCGACTACTTCTCCTTTGTCCACCCTGCTTGTCACTTCCTTGAATAACAGATTTGCTTGGCACGATTTCCCTTTACAGAAACCACGTTGATTTTGACTTACTTTATCATTAGTCTCCAAGTACACTGAAACCTTATCCTTGATAATAAACTCCAATACTTTCCCAACTACTGAGGTTAGGCTACCTGGCCTATAATTTCCTTTCTTTTGCCCTCCTCCCTTCATAAAGTGTGGAGTGGCATTTGCAATCTTCCAGTGCTCTGCCAGAATCAAGTGATTCTTGAAAAATCATGACCAATGCATCCGTTATCTCTTCAGCAACCTCTCTCAGGACTCTGGGATGTAGTCCATATGGTCCAGGTGACTTATCCACCTTAAGACCTTTCAGTCTGCCTAGCACTTTTTCCTTTGTAATTTTCATTATAATAATAATGGCACTTATTCCTGCTCCTTGACATTCATGGACCTCTGGCAAATGGCTAGTGTCTTCCACAGTGAAGACTGATGCAAAGTAATCATTAAGTTCATCTGCCATCTTTGTCCCCTTTTACTACCTCACCAGCATCATTTTCAAGTGGTCCAATATCAACTCTCACCTCCATTTTACTCTTCATATAATTGAAAAAACTTCTTGTATCCTGCTTTATATTATTGGTGTGTTTGCCCTCATATTTCATCTTTTCCCTTTTTATAGCTTTTTTAGTTGCTTCCCAATCATCCAACTTCCCACTCACTTGCTACAGAATATGTCCTTCCCTTCTCCTCACCTGCTCACCACCTCCATCTGGTGCCCCTCCTCCTTCCCTTTCTCCTAATGTCCACTCTTCTCTCCTAAGAGATTCCTTCCTTACCTCTTCCATCTATCACCTCCCAGTTTCTCATTCATCTCCTTACTCACTCATCCATCTTCTCCCCTCACCTGGATTCACCTATCCCTTGCCAGTTAGTACTCCTTCCCCTTCCCCCACCTTTTGGCTTTTTCCTCCTTCTCCAGTCCTGATGAAGGGTCTCAGCCCGGCACATCAGCTGTTTATTAGATACTGATCAACATGTCACAGATTTCGTACTCCCTCTCGTCTGTGGTCAGTAGGACTAAGCAACAGGCATCATGAAGCTGTAATCACATACAATATATGCTGGTTGTGAAGCAGCTGCTTTGCTGGTGACAGTGTTAGAACTGACTCTATTATAGATACAAACTCACAATCTGAGAATGGGCAATTTACCTAGTGATGATTTGGGATGAATTATGTCATGGCTTAGTTATGGAGGCCTCCTAGTAACCCTGCAGGACTCCCAGCACAGTGCTTAGTGTAACACTATTATCGCATCAGCAACCTGGGTTCAATTCCACCACTGTCTGCAAGGAACTTGTACTTTCTCCCTGTGACCATGAGGATTTCCTCAGAATGCTCTGGATTCCTCCCATATTCCAAAGGTGTACGGATTAATAGGTCAATTGGTCACGTGGGTGTAATTGGACTGTGTGGGATTGTTAGGCTAGAAGGGCCTGTTACCGTGCCATATTTCTAAAGAAAATATATAAAAAGACAATGTCATGTGGAACAGTACATTGGTGGTTACATTCCTAGAACAACAGATTACCTTGTTATAGTTGCAGCACAGAAGAGGAATGTTTAACCCATCTGGTCTTTGCTCACTCACCACAATGTCATCAATCCAATTCTCCACAGCCTTGCGAATAGTTCTCATCTGTCCTCCCAGTTCCCACGCGGGGAATGGGTCGACTCCGCATTTCAGTGGATATATTATGAGGCCCCGCTGTTCCCTCTATGCTGCGCGGCCGCTCAGTGACGGAAACGCTGCCACGCACGTAGCCTTTGTTGCCGCGCAGCTGGAGTATTCTTTTGTATAATGTTTTGTAAATGTGCCGTATAAATATTTCCTGCTCAGAGCAATGTTTGGTCCATGCAGCTGTAAACAAAAACAACCTCAGGGACCATTGCAAGGCCAATAACCCAGAGGATGTTTCAGTGGTGGGCGGAACAAGGGTACATTGCCATATTAGTAGCCCACTAGATTACCCAAAGGAAATCAAAATGATGGCTACGTTCCTGGAGCTGTACTGTGGTGTCGTGTGTGTGTGTGTGTGTGTGTGTGTGTGTGTCGAGCTATTCAGCATGGAAACTGACTCACTGAGTCTCCTGACATCCTATCAACTCCCTCCAAATTCTACCACTCACCTACACGCTAGGGACAGCTTACAGTGGTCAATTAACCTTCCAACCCACACGTCTTTGGGATGTGAGAGGAAATCCGCACAGTCACAAGGACACTGTGCAGGCTCCACACGGAGAACGCCAGAGAGCAGAATGTACCTGTATCTGTGGGGCTCTGAAGCAGCGGATCACTAGCTACACCTCTGTGCTTCTAGTAAACTTGACCCACATGTAAGTGTCTTCATAAAGAAGGTACTGCACTTTCTTGGAAGGTTGTGTAAATTTGACTTGTCATCAAAAGCTTTGACAAACTTTAATAGATGCTCAGTGGAGAGTGTTGTAATTGCTTACATCATGGCCTGGTATGGAAACACCATTGCCTAGACACAGAAAAGGCTACAGAAAGTGATGGATATAGCCCAGTCCACCATTGGCAAAGCCCTCCCCACCATTGACTACATTTACATGGAATGCTGACCCAAAAAAGCAACATCCTTCATCACAGAGTCCCACCATCCAGTCCATGCTTTCTTCTTCACTCTTGTTGTACCTCAATCACTTACTCTGGCAGCTCGTTCCATGTATGTAGCAACCTCTGTGTGGGGAGAAAAGAATTGCCCATTGAATTTCTATTAAATCTTTTCCCTCTCACCTTAAACATTTGCCCTCTTGTTCATGATTCCCTAATCCTGGGAAAAAGGCTGAGTGAATTTACCCTATCCGTGCCACTCATGTTTTTATACCCTTTTATAAGACCCTCTGATCTGATGAAATTGGCCATCAAGTCCCTTTTAAATCTTTCTCCTCTCTCCTTACAAGTCTTCTCTACTCTGCATGATCATTGCTGATTGAACTTCTTGCCTCAGCTCCACTTTCCTGTCTGATTCCCACAACACTTAGTTCCTGCATAGCCCACTTTCTATCTCAGCAGTGGACTAGTCAGTGACAGCCTTCGAGTAGACAAATGTGGATATAATGGTTGTTGTAAAAATCCATCTAGTTTGTGAATGCCCATCATGAGAAGAAATCTACCCATGTGCCTCATCCCATCTGCCCTCCAATGCTGACTATTAGCTACCTCCTCTCTTCAGCTGTAGTTAGGGATGGGCAATAGATGCTGGCCTTGCTAACAGCATCTGTATCTTAGTCATAGAGTCATAAAGCAATGAAGTACTGAAACAGGCTTTTGGCCCATCTAGTCTGTGTTGACCTGGTTTTCTGTCTAATTGCAGACAGAAGCCACAGCCCGCCATATCTCTTCTGCCCATGTACCTATCCAAATGTCTCTTAAATGTTGCAATTGAACCCGCGTCCATCACTTCTGGTAGTTCATCCATACTCGCACCACCCTCTGAGTGAAGAAGTTCCCCTTAAATATTTCACCTTTCTCTCTAAACCTACAGTATGACCTCTAGTTCTAGTCTCTAATATGACCTCCAGTTCTAGTCTCTAATATGACCTCTAGTTCTAGTCTCTAATATGACCTCTTCTAGTCTCTAATATGACCTCCAGTTCTAGTCTCTAATATGACCTCCAGTTCTAGTCTCTAATATGACCTCTAGTTCTAGTCTCTAATATGACCTCTTCTAGTCTCTAATATGACCTCCAGTTCTAGTCTCTAATATGACCTCCAGTTCTAGTCTCTAATATGACCTCTAGTTCTAGTCTCTAATATGACCTCTTCTAGTCTCTAATATGACCTCCAGTTCTAGTCTCTAATATGACCTCCAGTTCTATTAAACCTGAGAATTTCAAGCCTACAGGTACTTGCCTATCTCTACCCCTCTTAAATGTGTATGTCTCTATCAGATATCCCTTCATTCTTCGATGCTCCGGTGAACCTATTCAACCTTTTCCCTATAACTCAGATCCCCAAGTCTGGCAACATCCCTGTAAATGTTCCCTGCACTCCTTCAAGTTTATTGACATCTTTTCTGCAAGTAGGTGACTAGAACTGCACACAGTACTCCAAGTTCAGCCTCACGAGTGCTTTATACAACTTCAACATAATATCTCAACTCCTGTACTCACTATTTTGATTTCTGAAGGATCAACTTTGTTTACCGTAAATATTTGCACATACTAGGAATTTGGGATGGTGTGTTGGTTCAGGATGCGACATGGAACAAAGAACAATATTCAACAATTATAAAGAATAAATAATTATCTAAAAATAAAGTTAGGTCTTAAATATGAATATTGAACAAAATGTGCATAAATACATAGATGCCAGCATATATTTACAATGTATGTACAGTGTAGTGCAGTGATGGGGGTAACCAGAATGGTTGATCAGATTATCTGCATTGGAGAAGAAACTTCTAAGATGGAATGAAGTTTTTTGTTTTAATATCACTTTTAAGGAGGGAGCTTTTGGAAACGGCAGTTTATAGGGTACCAAAGTGCTTTGGGAAAAGATCAGTGTACCAAAGCTCTTAACTGAACAAACATCTTGCAAAAAATTATTTGAGAGAAAGAAATTAAAACTGTATTTGAATAAAATTGGAGGAGGAGTATGGTATTGTAACATTCATAGTAATGGACCTGTAACACACCGGAAACACGACAGACTGCAGATGCTAGGATGTAGAGTGAAGACAAACTGCAGGAATAACTCAGGTGGTTGAGCAGCGTCTATGGGGAAAAGAAATGCTGATGGTTTGGGTCCCGACATGAGGTCTCCACCCGAAACATCAGCAGTTCCTTTACCCCACGGATGCTCCACTGCCCACTGATTACACCAGCCGACTGTCCTTGCTGCAGTATTCCAGTGCCCCCATTCCTGGAACGGCAGTGTGGGGGCTGGCACTGAAGCACTTTCACTGATTCACTGATAGAATGATAGTTCAGAAAATCAGAATTGGAACCCGATTTTCACAGATTTCGGAATTAAATCTGATTTGCATCTTGTCAGAATCAAGTTCATTACCACTGACATACGTCATGAAATTTGTTGTAGCAACAGTTTGCGCAAGACATAGAAATTACTATAAGTTACAATAAAACATAAAGTAAATAAATAGAGCAAAGTTAACGGGAATGATGTTCATTGGTTCATGGACTGTCCTGAAATGTGATGGTGGAGGGGAAGAAGTTGTTTGTAAAACCTTGAGTGTGGATCTTCAGGCTCTTATACCTCCTTAGTGCTAGTAATGAGAACAGGGCATGTCCCAGGTGGTCAGGGTCCTTGTGAATTCGTGAGTCACTGACTTTGAAGATGTCCTTGTTGGTGACAATGACTTTAACACTGCAAGAAGCAAGCTGTTACAACATAGGTAGGTGTGACCATGAAGGAGTCAGAATTACAATAATTTCCATCCATTTCATTACCGATCCTGAGGGAAAGAATCTCACTGGCTGATGTGACTCAGTACAGTGATGATGAGATTGATTTGTGTGGCTCATGGAAGGATAGGATTCTTGGAGATATTTGCTTGGTGCAGTTAGAGTTATGGAACACTACAGCACAGAAGCAGACCCTTCAGTCCATCTAGTCTGTGCTGAACCATTAAACTGCCAAATTCCATTGACCTGCACCTGGACCATAGCCCTCCATACCCCTCCCATCCATATACCTATCCAAATTTCTCTTAAATGTTGAAATTAAACCCACATCCATCACTTCTTCTAGTGAGAGTTCCCCACTCTCACCACATCTGAGTGAAGAGGTTCCTCCTCACGTTCCCCTTAAACATTTCACTTTTCACCCTTAACCCCTGACCTCCAGTTGTAGTCTCACCCAACCTCAGTGGAAAAAGCCCACTTGCATTTACCCTTTCTACACCCCTCATAATCTTGTATATCTCTGTCAAATCTCCCCTCAGTCTTCTACATTCTAGGGAATAAAATCCTGACCTATAAAACCTTTCCATATATCTCAGGTCCTCGAGTTCTGACAACATCCTTGTAAATTTTCTCTGTACTCTTTTAATCTTATTCACATCTTTCCTGTAGGCAGGAGACCAAAAATGCACCCAGTACTCCAAACTAGACCTCACCAACGCCTTATACAACTTCAACATAACGTCCCAACTCCTGTACTTAGTACTTTGATTTTTGAAGGCCAATGGGCTAAAAGCTTTTGCTATGACGCTATCTACCTGTGACACCACTTTCAAGGAATTAAGGAACTATGTTCCCAAATCCCTCTGTTCTACCACACTCCTACTGCTCACCGTGTAAAACCTATTCTGGTTGGTACTCCCAATGTGCAACACCTCACAGTTCAGTCAGACGCACCATCGGCTTCTCAATGAGAAGGGGGTGTATGGGGAATGAATTCCAGCTTTGGTGATGCCACTCGCATCGCAGGAATTAAAGTTCTGGAGCTGAGGAAAGGTGGAGCAGGCTCTTGAGATAAGGAGCTGCTGTGTCAGTGAGACCAATGAGAGCTGGAGGGTCCACTCCAACTCTGTCCTTGGCCAGTTCTGCTCCACAATGGAGAGCGGGGAACTGGAAACAATGAGGGAGTGAGCAGAGGCGAGAGGGAACAGATTATCAGCAGGGGTATTAGTGTGAGCAGGGAGAAAGGGAGGCAATAGTGGTGCGCTCGTGTCATTTCTCCAAACTTCTCTGTTTCTGTGTGTCCTTGCAGTAAGTGCAGGGTTAATTCAATGATGCTGTGGTGCCTGTTAGGGAAGCATAGTGAAGTAGTATCACTGTCTCAATGCTCCAGTAGTTCTGAGGTCAGGTGTGATCTAGGGGAGAGAACTGTCAGGGCTAATAACTAGTAAATAGGTTCGATTGTGCTAATGTGGTAACCAGGAACCACAGGTGAAGATAGAGACATGGAATGTAGTAGTGATGACATCCAAGTTTCAGGAACATTAAGAATTGTTTTATAGCATATACTCATTGTTGTAATAGTAAATTGGATTTACTGCTAGACCTGTGTATAATCATTTTATTTTGTAATCAGGACCAAGCCTGCTACTTAATTAAGTCTTCAAAATGTAGTTTTATGGGTAATCACATCAATTGAGAATGTCGAGGCTCGTCCAAATTGATGCTCAGATAGATCGGTTTCAGCTGTTATTTCAAACACCAACTCCGTGTTATCTTTCAGTTTGCTCATACTGAGTGCAGTGTTTGTGGAGTTTTCAATGTTCTCCCTGTGGTAATGCAGCTTTCCTCTGGGTGCTCTCGTTCCCTCCCACGTCCCAAAGGAGCTCAGGTTTTTGGTTACTTTAAAATACCCCTATCAAAGGGGCAGGCTTGGTGTGGGTTCATGGACATGTGTAAGGGGGAATGAGCTTCAGGGAGTGGATGGGATTGCTTTAAAAACTGGCATACACTCAATGGGCTGACTGGCCTCCTGCATCACCTAAATGCATATATGCTGTGTTGGTGGAATCAGGTGGAAGCTATAGGTAGCGTGATATTGACTAGAGATGATGGACTTCTTCCAGTGTCCTGGCCAGCGTTCCTCAGCCACCATTCCACCAGCTCATCGTAATCTGAGCCGTGAGAAATTCATTCACAAGACTGGAGAAGGAAGTACCAACCAGCTGCAGGTTACCTCAGCCCAAGTAAAGGTTATTGGGTGCTAAACACACATCAGGAAAGTTGATGACTCTTTAGCAATGATCTGCATTGTGGTAGCACCTTTTTAAGAACATAAGAACGATGAGAGAGTGGGCCATTCGGCTCTCATTACACTATCTCACTCAATCACAGATGATCTTTTATTGTGCACCTCTGTCCCTTTACATCCCTAAAATCCAAACATCTACAGATTGCTGTTAAACTGTGCTGAGTGTTTCTGTGTCTCCCACTTCTTCAGACCACACCACTCAACAAAGAACATAGAACATGACAGCACAGGTGCAAACACTTCAGCCCAAGATGTCCTTGACTACTATGATGCCATATTGAAACGATCCCTTCTGCCTACATGTGATGCACATCCTTCCATTCCGTGCTTTTCGCAAAGCCTCATGATTACTAGCATCCTACCTGCTTCCACCACTACATCTTGACAGCCCATTCCAGGCATCTACCAATTTCTGTATTCTTGCCCCACTCAAACCCTTTAAACTGTCCCCCACTCCTCTTAAAGCTGTGTTCCTTATCTCCCCTCATCTGTCTACCAGTATTTGTAAAAAGTACGAGGGGTGATTGATAAATTTGTGGCCTAAGGTAGAAGAAGTCAATTTTAGAAAACCTAGCACATTTATTTTTCAACATAGTCCCTTCCTACATGTACACACTTTGTCCTGCGGTTGTGGGGCATACAGGTCCCTTCTTTGTAGAAGTCAGCATCTTGGACCTCCAGAAGTGGTCGACAGCAGGGGTGATTGATAAGTTTGTGGCCTAAGGTAGAAGGAGATGAGTTATATAGCTCTCGTTACATGCACATGCATTTCAACTCTGAGTGTTATGCAGAAAGTTAATAACTCATCTCTTCTTCCTTAGGCCATGAACTTATCAATCATGCCTAGTATTTATCCCTCTTTGTTGACCCTTCTGCTAAGATAAATACAATACTGTGCAAAAGTCTTGGGTATATATATATAAAATATCTTGGGTGCCTAAGCATTTTGCACAGTAATATATCAATTTAATGTATTGCACTGTACTGTTGATGCAAAAAAGAAAACAAATTTTAAGACACATGTGAGTGATGATAAACCTGTTTCTGATTCGTGTCTCTAAATGGGAACTGAGAGTGGGAAAGGGGTGGGGAGAGGGGAATCATGGTTGGAAAAAGGGGAAGGGAGAGGGGACAGATCGGGAAGTACCGGAGAGACATTTGGTAATGATGAATGAACCAACTGTTGGGAATCAAGTTACCTTGCCTGGTGTCTCAGGGCTGGGTGTGTCTGCACCCGTGCTACCCCGCACCCCAGAACTCCTTCACTGCCACTTGTCCCACACCCCTCCCACAGTGCACCACCCTCGCCATTCCCAACATCCTTTACTCCGGCCAGATTTACAAACTTGATCTCTGTTCCACATTGACAAATTCAGTATTGTGGAAAAGTCTTAGGCATATGTGCCTAAGACTTCTGCAGTGTTGTAGATTTTTCCTATTGAGACTATTTAAGCTCCTTATTTTTACACACCACATTGAGACAACCTTCAATCTCCCCTGTTCCAATGAAAACAACCCCTGCCAATCCAATCTTCCCTCACAGCTACAATTTTCCAATCCTGGCATCATCCTCCTAAATTTTCCTGTAATGTAGTGATCAGCACTGAGGTCTAACTCAACTCTGGCTACAGTTCTGTCACAATCTCACTGGCCTTACGCTTTCTTATACTCAAAACAAAAACTGCTTGGAGCATTCTACAGGTCAGAAAGTGGGGTGGATAGAGAGAAGAAAGGGGTTGTGAGTGATATGATGAAGACCAAGAGAAACTGAATGATACAGGTGGTGGTGGGATCTACTGAGGTCGGGTGGTAAACACTGGTGGATCGTTCCTTGAAGGCTGTTTCAGAATCGGATTTAATATCACTGGTATATACCATGAAATCTGTTGTCTTTGCAGCAGCAGTACAATGCAATACATAATAATAGAAAAAATGTGAATTCCGTTAAGCATACAGTATATATAGAAAATCATTAAATTAAATAAGTAATGCAAAAATAGAAATAAAGAAGTAGTGATGTGCTACATGGGTTCAATATCCATTCAGAAATTGGATGACAGTGGGGAAGAAGCTGTTCCTGAATCATTGAGTGTGTGACTTCAGGCTTCTGGACTTCCTCCCTGATGATAGCAATGAGAACAAGTATAGACCTGGCTGATGGGGTCCTTATTGAATTACGCTGCCTTTTTGAGACATCACTCCTTGAAGGTGCCCTGGATGTTTCAGAGGCTAGTGCCTATGAAGGTTTACAACTCTCTGCAGTTTGTAGCTGCGTCGATATGTTGGGCCCAGGTTAGATCGTCAACGATAGTGACACCTGGGAACTTGAAATTGCTCCCTCTCTCCAGTTCTGAGCCCTTTATGCTTATACCCTTTGCCTCAGCTACAATGAAAAGCATACCCTGTGCCTTTTAAACCACTGCCTGACCTCCTTTCAGAATTTATGGATCAAGGTCCCCTTGTTCATCCACATCACTCAACAGCTTGTTAAGAATTCTCTCACCTTCTAAGGCATGACCTCATATCGTTCTGGATTAATTTCTGTTTGCAAGTTTTTCTGCCCAGCTGACCAGGCCATCTGTATCTCAGCAGTCTAAAACTCTCTAGTTCAAACTTACAACCTTTTCCTTTTGTCAGCTGTGAGCTTCTCTACAATTCTGCCTCACATTTAGGACCAGTTTATGCAAGAACTTGTGGAACTGGAGTGGATCCCAAGGGGTTTTAATTTGCAACCAGCCTACCATGTAAGACCTCGTGAAGAGCCTCATTAAATCCACGTAGACTGAGCAAGCACTGTACCTCTATTGGCCCTCTTTATTACCTCCTCAAAGAATTCAGCCAAATTAGCGAGAGTCAACCTCTCCTTACCAAATCCTTACTCACTGTCTACTGTCACTCAATTCTATACCTTAGAATAGATTCCAATAATTTGCCCAGCACTGAGCTTTTTTTTTAAAAAAGTCTGTAACTAATTTCCTTAGACACTTCTAAAACAATTATAGAACTGGTAGCAGCCTCCCGTTGAAAACTTGTAGACAGAGCGTTTGCAATTTCCTTCCTTTCTGCTTTTAAAAAATGGGATACATTGCTTCCTGATTTGGCAACTTATCTTTTCCAAAACATTAGATACCGAGGCTCTTGCTGTGTGTATCCTATACAGTATTTTTCATTCATTCATATCAACTATGAAATATTCTTCTTCAATTTGGTGAAAATGGTCACTAAATATTCTATGTCTTACTGTGTCCTTTGACTCCTTACATTACAAATACATTTCTAATATAAAAAAGAAACTCTTAATACATAGTATATATGTTATATATAATATAGATAAATATATATATTATTGTAATTTATAGTATATTTTATGTATTGTACTGTACTGTACTGCTGGCACAAAACATCAAATTTCATGACAGATGTCAGTGACTATTATTCTGGTTCTGACTAATCTGGAATAAATCACTTTTCTCATTATGTGTGTATAAAATATAAGACCATAAGACATAGAGCAGAATTAGTCCATTCAGCCCATTTTAGTGTGCTTTGTTATTCCATCATGGCTGATTTATTATCCCACTCAACCCCATTTTTCTGACTTCTCCCCGTAACATAAGACACCCTTACTATTCAAGAACATATCAACCTCTGCTTTAAATATATCCAATAATTTGGCCTGCACTGCCATTCTTGACAATGAATTTCACACATTCACCTAACTAACGAAACTCCTCTTCATTTCCATTCTAAAGGGAAATCCTTGACTTCTAAGGCTGTGCCCTCTGGTTCTAGCTTCCTCCACTTTAGGAAATATCTTCTCCATTTCCACTTTAGCTAGGCCAAATATTTGATAGGTTTCAATGATATCCCACCCTCTTTCTTCTAAACTTCTGTAAATTCAAGCCCAGAGCCGTCAAACACAACTCACACATTAACCCTTTAATTCCCAAGATCATTCTCGTGAAACCCCTCAGGACACCTCCTCAGGCCAGCACATCCTTTTTTTTAAAGATAAGGGATCAAAAACTGCTCACAATATTCCAAGTGTGGTCTAAAGAATGCCTCATTAAGCCCCAGCATTACATTCTTGCTTTTAAATTCTAGTCCTCTCGAAATGAATGCTAACATTGTATCCCTGACTCTGCTTGCAAGCTAACCTTTAAGGAGTTCTGCACAAGGACTCCCAAGTCCCCTTGTTCCTCTGATTTCTGCATTTTCTCCTGTTTAGAATATAGTCTATGACTTTATTTCTTCTACTAAAGTGCATGACCATACACTTTCCTCTATCTACGGCTACTTTGTCTATTTTCCTGATCTGTCCAAGCCCCTCTGCAGACTCCCTGCTTTCTCAACACTACCTGTCCCTCCACACATCTTTGTATCATTTGCAGGCTTGGCCACAAAGCCATCATTTCCATCATCCAATCATTGATATACAACATGAGAAGAAGTGGTGCCAACACCAGCCCCTGCAGAACATCACTAGCCACAGGCAGCCAGCAAGAAAAGGCCCACTTTATTCCCACACTGATTGGCCTCCTGCCAATCAGCCAATATTCCATCAATGCTAACATCTTTCCTGTAATAAAATGAGCTCTTATCTTGCAAGCATCCTCGTGTGTGGCACCCTGTCAAAAGTCTTCTGAAAATTCAAGTAAACAACTTCCACTGACTATCCTTTGTCAATCCTGCTTGTTATTTCCTCAAAGAATTCCAAAAGATTTGTCAGGCCCAAATTTCCCTTTAAGGTAACCATGCTGGCTTTGGCCTATTTTATCATGTTCCCTTCAAGTACCCTGAGACTTCATCCTTAACAATGGATCTCAACATCTTTCCAACTACTGAAGTAAAGATAACTAGCCTATAATTTTCTGATTTTTGTCTCCCTCCCTTCTTAAAGAGTGGAGAGACATTTGCAATTTTCCAGTCCTCCGGAACCATGCCAGAATCTAGTGATTCTTGAAAGATCACTACTAATGCCTCCATAATCTTTTCAACTAATTCTTTCAGAACCCTGGGGTGTCCATCTGGTCCAGGTGACTTACCTAACTTCAGACCTCTCTGCTTCCCAAGAACCACCTCCTTAGTAATAGCAACTACACTCGCGTCTGTCCCCTCTCACTCTCAAAATTCTGACGTACTGCTAGTGTCTTCCACAGTGAATTTTACCAGATTTTATTGGATTTTACTTGTCAACAGTTTTTCATGCTGTCCCTTTGCTTTCCTGCTGTTCCTTCCAGTTTCAGCTCAACACTTTCTCTTCTCCCCAGGCTTTCTGCTATATTGACCCTGCAATATCTAACATATGCTTCCATTTTCTGCTTTATTCTACCTTTTCAGCATCTTGGCATATGGAAGGCTCTTAGGGATTTCATATTCCCAAACTTTCTGTGAGGCGTTTTCCTGGATCATGCCACTTCCCTAAATACTTCCTGCTGCTTCAGTACTGATTTACCTTCTAGTAACTGGTTCCCATCTAATATTATGTATTGGATTGTACTGCAGCCACAAGGACAGCAACTTTTGTGGCATGTACAGGTGATATTAAACCTGATTCTGAAACAGCCTTCAAGGAATGATCCAGCAGTGGTCACCATTCTACCTCAGTAGCCCCCGCCACCACCTATGTAAATCAGTTTCTTTTGGTCCTCATAACCCCCTTCTTCTCTGTATCCATCTCGGTCCACCGTGGAATCCAGGACATCTTTGAGGAGTAAAGTCTCAAAAAGGTGTGTAAATCATTAAGGACCCCCATCACCCAGGTCATGCCTTGTTCTCATTGCTACCATCAGGAAGGAAGTACAGAAGCTTGAAGGCACACACTCAATGATTCAGGAAAAGCTTCTTCCCCTCTGCCATCCGATTTCTGAATAGACATTTTCCAGACCTGTAGATTTGATCTTAACACAATTTAGATAATCTGTTCCAATCTTATCTCTGTCCTTTTCCATTACAATGCTAATTCTAACTTAATTGTGATCACTACTGATACTCCATCCACTTATCCAGCTTCAATCCAAAAAAAAAATTAAATCTGGAACCTGCTTGCTGTATAATGACCAAATAGGATTCTCACGCAGATAATTTAACAATTATCTGTCATCTGTGCTGTCAAACTGACTGTATCTTGAATAACAAAAAGGTAACCGAAATTCCCCATTATTCTTCTCTGGTAATTATGCATTTGTCAAAAATGTGCTTACAAGTTTATTAAATGTTACACCTCAGTTCTCATTCATCTCTTTTGGTTTACCCGTCCTTCAGGCATTAGCTACCATGAACTAAAAATAACAACTCCACACCCACCCTCTCTCAGCAGGTGCCACCATCACTTGCATTGTCAGTCTCTCTTGGCATCCAGCCTTGCATAGCATCTCCAACCTCTGCGTTCTGCACTCTTCATCCCAGCCCTTTCTGTGCACTCTGAAATAGGCTTGCTTCCTCACTTTCCTTCATCCTGACGGAACTGAAACCCTCAATTTATTTCTCTCTCTACAGATGCTGCCTGACCAGCCGAACAATCTGTTTTTATCAGTATGAAGGGTTGCTGGCTGAAAGTGTTTATAGAGTTAGACATCACGGAGAGATATGAGGACAAGGGGGAGGATTTTAAAACAGGGGCAGTGTATCATCGTAGGTCATTGATGGGTGACCTAGCACTAACAGCAGTGTTTGTGCTCTAGCTTAAATTCATGGATGCTAGTGGATGGGGGAGCAGGGTCAGTCAGTGAATCATTTGGAATAGTTGAGTTGAGATTCAATATGTTGCACAAAGTGCTAGGAGAACTCAGCAGGTTGGGCAGCATCTATGGAGTGGAATATACAGTTGATGTTGTGAGGTGATGTCCTTCATCAGGACTGGGAGGAAAGGGAAGAAGACAGAATGTGGAAGTAGGGAGAGGAGGAAGAGTACCATGTGATAGGTAGGTGTGAGAATAGGTGGAAAAGGTAAAGGCAGAGGAAGAAAGAATCTAATATGAAGACAGTGCACCATGGGAGAAAGGGAAGGAAGAAATTTTCCTAAATCTGCTATTTTCTCCTCCCTTCCCCTTCTCTGCTTTTTTATTCCCCATTCTGGCTCCCCTCTTACCCCTTTGGTTCACCTCACTTGCCCATCGTGTTGCCCTGTTATCCCTCCTCCTCCCTTTTCCTTCCACAGATTTGAGTGGGAATTGTGCAGTGCTTATATACTGTACAATGTGTCCCCTAATTCTGTCACTGTGGATTGCGCTTGGATGTCATTCCCAGCTTAGGTAGAGGGTGCTGAGCGGCAGGCAAAGTGTGGAAGAACTGAGTTCTTACAGTAGACTGGGTGCTGTAAGCAATGTTCAGAAGTTCAAAGTAAATCTATTATCAACGTGTACATATGTCACCACATACAGCCCCGAGATTCATTTTCTTGTGGACGATTGCAATTCATACAAAAAATACGATAGGATCGATGGAAGATCGCACTCAGACAAACAAACAATGTGCAAAACACAACAAACAGTGCAAGTACAAAAAGAAAGAAAATAATAATAAATAAATAAGCAATAACTATTAAGAACATGAGAAGAAGAGTCTTTGAAAGTGAGTCCATAGTTTGTGGGAACATTTCAGCAATGGGGTAAGTGAAGTTATCTCCTTTGATTCAAGAGCCTGATGGTTGAGGGGTAATAACTGCTTCTGAACCTGGTGGTGTGAGTCCTGAGGCTCCAGTACCTTCTTCCTAATGCAGCAGTGAGAGGAGAGCATGTCCTGGATGTTGAGGGTCCTTGATGATAGATGCTGCTTTCCTGCAATAGCAGGATGTGCTCAAGGGAGGGGAGGGCTTTATCCATGATGGACTGGGCCATATCTACTACTTTTTGTAGGTTTTTCCATTCAAGGATATCTGTGCTTCTGTAGAAGGTTGTGATGCAACCAATCAATATACTCTCCACCATACATCTTTAGAAGTTTGTAAAAGTTTCAGGTGTCATGCAGAATCTTCATAAACATCTGAGAAAAAGGTACTGCCTTGTTTCTTCATAACAGCAGTTGTGTGTTGGATCCAGGGCAGATCCTCTGAAATGATAAAACTGAGGAATATGAAGCTGCTGACCCTCTCCACTTCTGAAGCCTCAGTGAGAACTGGCTCATGGGCCTCCGGTTTCTTCCTCCTGAAATCGATAATCAGCTCCTTGGTCTTGCTGACATTGAGTGAGAGTTTTTTTTTTCTGACACCTCCGTCCCCTTTCTTGATCTCTCTGTCTCCATCTCTGGAGACAAACTGTCTAACAACATCTTTTATAAACCTACAGATCCCCATGGCTAACTTGACTATACCTCCTCCCACCCCGTCTCCTGTAAGAATGCCATTCCCTCTTCACAGTTCCTTCGCCTCCGCGGCACCTGCTGCCAGGATGAGACTTCCCTTTCCCGGATATCAGAGTTGCCCTCCTCCTTCAAAGGCGGCGATTTCCTTTGACCACCATTGATGCTGCCCTAACCCGCATCTCCTCCATTTCCCAGATGTCTAAGCTTACCCCACCTTCCTGCTGCCTTAGCAGGGATAGAGTTCCTCCTGTCCTAACCTACCACCCCATGAGTCTGCATCAGTCTCTGTGACTTCTGCCATCTCCAAAGTGATCCTACCACCAACCACATCTTCACATCACCTCTCCCGGCTTTCCCCAAGGATCACTCCCTCTGTGATTCCTTTGTCCATTTGTCCCTCCCCACTAATCCCCCTCCCGGCACTTAACCCTGCAAGCGGCCAAAGTGCTACACCTGCCCATTCACCTCCTTCCTCATCTCCATTCAGGGCCCCGAACAATCCTTCCAGGTGAGGTAACACTTCACTTGTGAATCTGCTGGGGTTGTTTATTGTGTCCGGTGTTCCCAATGTGGCCTCCTCTACACTGGTGAGACCCCTTGCAATTTGTGGGACTGCTTTGTCGAGCATCTGCACTCCATCTGCCAAAAGTGAAATTTCCCAGTGGCTAATCATGTTAGTTCCCATTCTGACATGTCCGTCCATGATCTCCTGTGGTGCCACGATGAGGGTACTCTCAGGGTGGAGGAGCAACACCTCAAATACCGCCTGGATAACCTCCAACCTGATGGCATGAACATCAATTTCAACTTACGGTTTTAAAAACCTTTCTCCCATGGTCCACTCTCCTCTCCTGTCACATTCCTTCCTCTCCAGTCCTTTACCTTTCCCACCCACCTTTCCCCTCACCTTTTTATTCTGGCTTCCACCCCCTCCCCACCACCTTCCTTTCCAGTCCGGAAGAAGGGTCCCGACCCAAAGCGTTGACTGTTTATTAACTTTCATAAATGCTGTCTGACCTCCTCAGTTCCTCCAGCATTTTGTGTCTTTTGCATTGAGTGGGAGGTTCTTGTTGTGGCACCACTCAGCCCAGATTTTCAATCTCCCTCCTAAATGCTGATTCGTCACCACCTTTGATTCGGCCACTGACAGTGGTGTCGTCAGCAAGCCTATATGGCATTGGAGCTGTGCTTAGCCTCACAGTCATAAGTCCAAAGCGAGTAGAGTAGGGGACTAAGCACACAGCCCCATGGTGCACCTGTGCCAGTGGAGATTGTGGAGGAAATGTTGTTGCCAATCTGAACTGACTTTGGTCTGCATGTGAGGAAATCGAGGATCCAGTTGCGCAAGGAGGTACTGAGGACCTTGGTCTTGAAGCCTATTGATTACTTTTGAGGGGATGACAGAGTGGAATGCAGATAGTCAGTGAAGAGCACATTGGTGATGAGTCAAGTGAGATGTGTGAGGAAGAATGCAGGAGACTGCCTGTTAATCCAAAAGCTAAAATGATAAATAATTGAAGCTTCCTTAAATAATTAAGCATTCAGTTGGTGTTGGCTTGAGGCAGTGAATTCCATTGTTTTTCTAACAACTGCCCTCAAATTCATTACTATATTTAGCTAGATTGGTGAGAGTGGTGTTATATAATACGGTGATTGGTGTGTTCATGTTAGCACTGACTGGTGTCTGTGGTGGACCTGAGCTTCCAGCATTCAGCGCCACCAGTCAGGCAGTTTCTGCTGGAGCAGTTCTTGTCCAAACTTCCAGGCTTGCACATCCTATTATTCCTAAGAAAGTAATGGCCGGCCCCTCTTCTGTGCCTGAGGGATTTCTAGCTCAACCGAGCAAGACAACTAGGAGTCAATGCATAAGTGTGGGGACGGTTGTCACATAAAAATCAGTCTGGCTTAACAATGACATTTGATGTTGAAGCTGAGCAGGGTGAAAGGAGGCCTAGAGCATAGAAAATCACAACACTGCACAGGTTCTTTGGCCTATTATGTTGAGCCAACCTTTTAACCTACTCCAAAATCAATCTAATCCTTCCCTCCCACATAGTCCTCCATTTTCCTTTCATCCATGTCCCTAATGTATCATCCTCTACCATACGCTCAGCAGGGCATTTCATGCACTTTCCAGTATCTGTATATAAAAAAAAAACTACCTCTGACATTCCCATAAACTTTCCTCAAATACCTTAAATGACCTCTGGCATTGGCCATTGCTGCCCCAGGAAAAAGACGCCGGCTATCCACTCCTTTTATCGTCTTGTACACCTCTCTCAAGTCTTGTCTCATCCTTCTTCACTCCGAAGTGAGAAGCCCTAGCTCATTCAACCTCTCCTCAATAAGATGTTTAATCCAGTCAGCATGCTGGTAAACTACCTCTGCACGCTCAAAATGAAGCCTGGTTTAATTTGGATGCCCTCTGTGCTCTTGTCCCTGAGAGACATCGTGCGTCGGAAGTCCTGCTCTCAATCACTATCCTTGGCCTTCACCGCTTTTATTCCCTGCTGGTGTGGGCTAGCTTTGCCAATGCACACAATTGACGCTCACCCTTTAGTGTTTTCCACAGTTGTGCCAAATTCCCAGTGAAGCAGAGTTCAGAATGGAGGTCAGATGTTGAGAGTGATGAGGCTGTTCCGAAGCTAAAGTCCAGTGATGAGCCTGGGGTCTAAGCCGGTGCACGCAAATGCTGGAGGAACTCAACGGATCTATGGAGAGGAATAATGAGCTGATGTTGAGGGTTAGGGACATTTCGGGATGTTTGTCTCTTTATTCCCCTCCACAGATGCTACCTGACCTGCAGCATTTTCGACAAAATTCTGTGTGTGTTACTCTGGATTTACAGCATCTGCAGAATCTTTAGTGTTTATGGCTTGTATCTAGGTGTGTTTTCTAATAAGAAAGTTGGTTTCAAACACTGTCAGATTCAGACAGATAGAAAGTGAATGAGAGGTAAGAAGCGTGTGTGTGTGAGTGAGTGTGTGTCTGTGAGATGGGGAGGTAAAGAGGGGGAAAGAAAGATAGATTGACAAAGAGATAAAGTAGCAACGAGAAACAGCAAAAAAGAGAAGAGTGCGCAGGGTGCTAGTGAGACTGGACTTGGAATAATGTGTTTGGTTTTGTTCACCCTGCTACAGGAAAGGTGTTAAACAGGAAAGAGTGCAGAAAAAAATGACAAGGATGTTGCCAGGACCTAAGGGACTGAATTATAGGGAGAATTTTGCTAAGCTAAGGCTTTATTCCTTGGAGGGTAGGAGACTGAGAGGTGATCTTTCAGAGGTGTATAAAATCTGGGGGGCATTGAAGACTTTTAATTAAGGTTGGCGAATGGAGAACTAGAGAGCACAGGTTTAGGGTGAGAGGACAGAGATTTTAAGCATCGACAGTGACGCCTCTTCCAAATACTGAATGCCTTTTATGCTCAGTTTGATGCATGGAAAGAGGTGCTGGCGAGGAAGCCACACTCCCCCCCACCTCCCCCCAAGGAGCAGGCATTAGGGCTGATGTGTAGAAGACCCTCACCAAGATCAACCCATATAAAGTTAAGGGTCCTGATAAAATGCCTGATCGGGTGCTAAGGGAGTTTACAGCCCAGTTAACAGAGGTTCTAACAGTTTACTGTCCCCACCGGCCATCATCATCTCAGTGCCCAAGAGGGTACCCTGTCTTAATGACCACCATCCAGTGGCACTAGCCACAACAATAATGAAGAACTGGTTACTGGTTGGTTACTGATCACATTAAATCCAATCTTCCTTTTGCATTGCAACACACGCAGAATGCAGAACCCTGCCGAAGGGTTTCGGCCTGAAACTTCGACTGTACTTTTTTCCATAGATGCTGCCTAGCCTGCTGAGTTCCTCCAGCATTTTGTGTGTGTGTGTTGCTTTGGATTTCCAGTGTCTGCAGATTCTCTCTCGTTCCTGCTGCACTGGACCCTTTCCAGCTCACTCATCACTTTTATAAGGCCATGGCCCCTGCATTACTCCCTGTCCTGTCCCTGCTGGAAATTGATGCCTCGTACACCAGGCTGCTGTTCATCAACTTCAGCTTGGCATCTAAGATGATAATCTCTCAGAAGCTGGTGGGCAAACTGTCCTCGTTGGTCACAACACCTTTCTCTGTAACTGCATCTTGGATTTCTTGAAGGAAAAGTCCATTTTGGCAGAAACATCTCTAGCTCCATCATGCTGAGCACTGAAGCTCCCCCCCCCCCCCACACCCCACCTGCGTGCTCAGCCCGCTGCTGTTCACGCTGCTGACACATGACTAGATTGCCAGATCCAGTTCAAAGTGAATCATCTACTCTGCCGATGACACAACAGTGGCTGGCCTCAGCAACAACGAGATGGAGCACAGAGAGGAGGTAGAGCGGCTGGTAGAATGGTGCGAGCACAACAACTCAGGTCTCAGCGTGGACGAGACTTCAGGAAGGTGCTGGCTGACCACTCCCCACTGTCCTCCATGGACAGACCACAGCAAGTGAACTCACTTGGTCCTTCTACACCACCTCCTGTGTCAAGAAAGAGCAGCACTGTCTCCTCTTTCTGAGGAGAATGAGGTAGAAAGCTCCCTCCTCCTCTCAATTCTAGCAAATATTATAGGAGCACCATCGAGAATGTCCTGATCAACACATCTCTGTCTGGTATGGGAATTACGAGGTGTCTGACTGCAAGTGCCTACATAGGATTGTGAGGGCTGCTGGAAGGGTCATCAAGTCTCCTTTCCACCCATTGGAGATATTTATCTGGAGCATTTAGTACACAAGGCCTACATGACAGTCAGTAATCCTTCCTATCCACCCAACAATCTCAAGATCCTCTATCATCGGGTGGGAGGTACCATTAAGACAAGAGCTGTTAGGGTGAGCAACAGCTTCTTCCTCCAGGCTTTACGACTACTGAACTCATCACTTATGAAGTGCCAGTAGTGTTATACTGTTCACTTTTTAACGTGTCATAATTACACTATTATTTGTTAGTTTAGTTGTGGCAATATAACTTTGTGTTCTGTGTGTTATATACTAGATTGTGCATCTTAGTCCAGAGGAATGTTGTTTTGTTTGGCAGTATACATGACAATTAATTGAACTTTAACTCGAATTTGGATGGCAAGTTTCATTTACACAGAGTGGTGGTTATGTGGAATGCCAGAGGAAGTGGTTAAGGTATATATGTTAACAACCTTACAAAGTCAGCTGGGCAGGTGCATGTACCGGAAAGATTTAGAAAGTTATGGGCCAACTGCTGGCAAATGGGACTGGACTGGACGGAACATTTGGCCAGCATGAAATGGTAGGACTCGAGAGCCTTTCTGACTTTGTGAGAGAAACGAGTGACAATGAGAGTGAGAGGAGAGAAAACAAGAGGCAGCAGGGGGAAACAAGGGGCATGCTGGGAAGATGGAGGAGAAGGTGGGGGATGGAGAGAGAAGATGAGGAATGAGAATATGATGTAGCAATTGGACCAGACACACACAGCCTTTCAGTTCCTCTTTACCAATCAGTAAGGCCACAGCTGACCCAACACTAGCCTAACCCCACTCTCCTTCCCGATTCCCATTATCATGTCATCCAGCTCCGAATATCTTTAATGACAAAACTGCCCAGAATAAAGAATTCCAAAATTCAAAATTCAACGGAAGAAGCGATTCCTTCTCACCTCAATTGTAAATAGCCAAATTCAGGTCCATGAGATTGTGTTGGCCATTCCCAGACCCTGCTAAGAGGGGGAACATCTACCCTATCAATTCTCCTCCAACAAGATCTCCAATCATACTTATTTGTAGAGAGGATAGATCCATTCTCCTCATCATAATGAAACTTCTGTGTGATGTCTCACAGGCAGACCACTCCCTAAGTCTGGAGACCCAGATGTATGTGTTACCACTGTCTCTATCTCCCCTTTACAATGAATCCTAGTGTTCTGTTGGCCTTTGCAACTACCAGCTGTACCTTTGTGTGACACTTCTGGGTCACTCACACATGCACACACACACACACACACACACACACACACACACACACACACACACACACACACACACACACACACACACACACACACACACACACACACACACACACACACACACCTCCCTGTGTACCAACGGTTGGGAGAGGTGAAAGCTCAGAGGAAGCCGGTCATGTTGTTGGGGTGGGGGGGTGGGTGTGGAATTAGCAGAACCCACTGCGGTGAGCTACACAGGAGAAGTACTGTGCTGTGTGTTTGAAAGTGTACCTGATACCCTTTGTTTTCCCTCCGGCAGGTGAAATAGACAGGTGTACGCCAATCAAGTATCACTACTCCTCAGCAATCCTTCCGAAAAACCTTTCATACAACATCACAAAAACCATCCGGCAAGACGAGTGGCACTCCCTGCGTAAGTCTCTAACTCTTGTGCTTATCTTGCTCCCACAGACTGAGATTTGTCTGTATTTGATGAGATTTCTGTGGCTTGTTTGGAAAAGATTCAAAATTGTTTAAAGTTATTTACTGTGCGCAATTGTAAAGGAGAACAGAACAATTCCTACTCCAGATCTGATGCAGCACAAATAAAAGATAAAGAACATATTATTAATAAACATAAAATAAATACATAAGATAAATTCTGTACATAGATTGATTGTCTGTCCATAGGGTGACTGGCGGGAAATAATAAAATAGTGATGGAGTTAGTAGGTGGAGATGTTACTGCTTGGGGAAAGTAACTGTTTTGGATTTGGTGATCCTGGCATGGATGCTACGCAGCCTCCTCCCTGATGGGAGTGGGACAAACAGTCCTTGAGCAGGGTGTGTGGGATCCTTCATGATGTTACTGGCCCTTTTCTGTATATGTGTCCTCGATGGCAGGTAGGCTGGGGCCAGTGATACACTGGGCAGGTTTGATTACCTGTTGTGGAGATAGGGCCTTCTTTGCAGGGAGTCTCTCCGGATCGAGGGTGACTCTGGTTCTGTGGGTCCTGAGCTGCAGACCCTTCCACAGATGGGGCAGGTGGTGTCCGATGAGGGAGGGTTGTGAGGTGGCATTGCTCACACAGAACCTTTGTGTGCTCCTGATAGCTGATCCTCAGTACGATCCAGAATGTTTCTTCTCCGCTTTCAGTAATCATGGGGCACGGATTCCCAGGAGGCAGCAGGAGCGTTGTATTTTCTCAAGAGGATTTTGAGCATATCTTTGAGTCTTTTCCTCCCTCTGCCTGGTAATCTCCTCCCCTAAGAGAGGTCAGAATGTGGAACTTTTTTAGAAGTCTGGTGTTGGACATGATCTACCCAGCTGTATGTAAAACTGGGGACATAGCCTTAGAAAGAATATCGATGTTGGTTCACTTACCCTGCTGATACATTCAGAGGACTGAAACAATTTGAGGCAACTTTCTTTCCCTTTGAGGTCCCTGCTTTATGTAGGTCATGACTCCAAAGTATGCAGGAGGACACAGATCACCGCTACTCTGTAGAGTGAGTGCTTTGTGTTGGATTTGAGGTTTTGCACGTCCTATTCCTCAGATGTCTGAAGTCACTGGAGAATTTCATCACCAATATCTGCCTCGGCCAGGAAGTTAAAGTAAATTCATTATCAAAATAATAAACAATAATAAAACCATATGCAAACAAATACTAACAACCAGTGTACAAAAGACAAACTGCACAAATAAAACAAATCTCAGATGGCCCAGGTATGTCCCACATCTCAGGTGGCTCCTGAAATGTGGGAGATGACCACACGTTTTAGAGTCTTAATTATCATGAAGGGGGAGGGGTGGGGGATTGCGATGTATAACCCGGGCAGTCTGAAGGAGGACCTTGGTCTTGTGGATGTTGAGTGTAAGGCCAGTCTTCATGAGTGCTTCAGTGAATGAGTGAATGGTGACTTGGAACTCAGCATCTGAGCATGCGCAGAGGCAGGTGCCATCTGCATTCTGCAGGGGCGACCTTGGTTGTCAAGGAGTGACCGCAGTCGAGCCGTTTTCTATTAGTCCTGCAGTTGTGCTTTATCCCTGTAGGAAGCTTGTTAGAGATGGAGTGCAATGTTGTGGTGAAAAAGATTGAGAAAAGCTTTGGGGCAATGACATACCACTGACCTTTACCGTGATTGGCTCTGTTATGGGCCCACTGATAAGGTGCCTTGTCATCTATAGGCTTAGCAAATAACCTGGACAAAATTTGACCCTGAACTACACAAGGAGCTGTGAGGACTGATGAGGAAAATCTTGTTTTAAGGATTTCTAAAGTCAAAAACAGGCTGCCTTTGGGAGAGTAATGAAAACTGACAATTACAGAAGAGCAGAAATTTAGAATTAGGGCAGCAGGAGGTTTCAGAGGTGGGAGAGTGAGTCTGAGGATTCAGAGCTGAAGTGTTGTTAGTAGAACAGCCAGCTTGGGTCACCAAACATCGAACTTGAGCGCCTGAATTACGGGAAAGGTAGAATAAATTATGACTTTACTCTCTGAGGTGCAGGAGAATGAAGGGAGATCTTAGAGAGATATATAAAATTATGAGGGGTATGGGGATTTCAATAGGGATGGCATTGTATTGTAGTGGTTAGCATAGTGTTAGTACGGTGCCAGTGACCTCATTCCTGCTGCTGTCTGTAAGGAATTAGTACGTTCTCCCCATGACTGTGTGGGTTTCCTCCAAGTGCTCAGGTTTCCTCCCACTTCCCAAAGATGTACCAGTTGGTAGGTTAATTAGTGTCTTGGTTGTAGTTGTGTGGATTGGGGTCATTGGGCCAGATGGGCCTGTTACCATACGGGCTCATTAGGCCAAAAGGGCCTGTTACCACACGGGCTCATTAGGCCAAAAGGGCCTGTAACCATGTGGGCTCATTGGGCCAGATGGGCCTGTAACCACATGGGCTCATTGGGCCAAAAGGGCCTGTAACCACATGGGCTCATTGGGCCAGATGGGCCTGTTACCATACGGGCTCATTAGGCCAAAAGGGCCTGTAACCACATGGGCTCATTGGGCCAAAAGGGCCTGTAACCACATGGGCTCAATGGGTCAGAAAGGCCTGTTACCACATGGGCTCATTGGGCCAAAAGGGCCTGTAACCACATGGGCTCATTGGGCCAAAAGGGCCTGTACCACATGGGCTCACTGGGCTGGAAAGGCCTATTACCATGCTGTATCTCCAAATTAATTAAAATGGTTAAGGTGAATGCATTCAGGCCTTTTGCCCTGAGGCTGGGTGACACTAGAACTAGAGGTCATAGGTTTAGGGTGAAAGATTAAATATTTATGGAGAAACTGAGGAGGATCTTCTTCACTCGAGTGTGGAATGAGCTGCTAGTACAAGTGGTGGGTGCATGTTCAATTGTAACACTTAAGCAAAGTTTGGATAGGTAAATGGATGAGGAGATAGTGAGGGCTGTGTTTTCGGTGCAGGTAGGTGGGACTGGATAGAAAACCAGTCTAGATGAGCTGAAGAGCCTGTTTGTGCTGGAGTGCACTATGACTCCATGAGGGTGTGAGATAAATGAGACAAGGAACAATGACTCAGATAGATGAGCCCTGCCTGATAATGCCAGACATCCTGCTTCAATCCTGACCTCAGGTTCTCTCTGTATGGAGTCTGCAAGTTCATGTGGCTGTCTGGGCTTCTTGCACGTGCTCCAGTTTCCTCCCAACTCCCAAATACTTGCAGGCTAGTAGGTTGATTGGCTGCTGTAAATCGGCCCTAGTGTGTGGGTGAATAGTAGACTCACAGGGTTGATTGGAAAGTGGTGTGAATAAAATAAAATTAATGTAACGTTAGCATAATGGTTGGATGATGGTTAGAATGGATTCAGTGGCTGAATGGCCTGTTTCTAGGTTGTTTCTCTATGACTCTAGCTTGGTCAGGAAAGCATCAAGGGTAGACTTCATGGACAACATGGGCAAAGAAGATGGGCTGGACCAGTTTATTAACGTTGGCTCAGATGGGATTGAATTGTTTAGAACAGAGGATGTTGAGAGAGGACAAGAGAAGGAAAGTGGTGCAGTGGGTGAGAGCTGAGTGATGGAATACAGGCAGAGAGGAGGAAGGCAAAGGGAACCAGTGAGACAGGGGAAAGGACTTGTAATCACTATGTAAGATTGGGTTGTAGAATTGTTTTATTCTCTTGTAGCTTAACTTTCTGATGCTTGCTTGTATTTTTATATGATCACCTATATACATGTCATTGTTCAGTGAATTTTCCAGTAATTATGGTACAGTTCCCTTTGCATTTTTTTGGGAAACTTCTTAGTTTCAAAGGCGATTACACATTACTTGAATCTGACTATTTTATTTGTTAACTGGCTTGTTGGCAATGAAATTCCTGTTATCTCTAGCCTCGTAACCATGACTACATTTACGGTAGTCCTCTCTTTTGAGTTTCTTTTGTCACTTCTTCTTCTCCTCCTTCTTTGCTCTAGTAACACTTAACAAAAAGGCTTTAAGCAGAAAGTCTTATGCCTCATTCTTAACTTCTGAAGAATCTTTGGATTGCAAAAGCACTTGGATCCAGCAACTATAACAACTATCGAAGAATGTAGATTGGGGGAGAGAAATTGTGAAGTGAGGGATATTAATGTTGGAGTGAGAATTCCCTGGCCATCCAAAGGCATCCTTCAGTCGTCCACCTGTGTCCATTCCGGGTTATCCAGTGTCAGGCCGAGATTCACCTACATTGTGAGGATCAGTCCTCTGTCCGTTCTCAATCCTCTCCCCCACCTCTATCAGAATCAGGTTTATCATCATTGGCATGCGACGTGAAATTAGTAGCAGCAGTTCAACACAATACATAATATAGAAGTAAAAAAGAAGGAAAAGAATAATAAATAAATAAGTAAATCAATTACAGTATATGTATATTGAATAGATTAAAAATCAAGAAAAAACAGAAATTAAAAAAAGGTAATATCCAAGGGTTCAATGTCCATGTTAGAATCAGATGGCACAGGAAAAGAAGCTGTTCCTGAATCGCTGAGTGCGTGCCCTCAGGCATCTGTACCTCCTACCTGATGGTAACAGTGAGAAAAAAGCATGCCCTGGGTGCTGGAGGTCCTTAATAATGGACACTGCCTTTCTGAGACACCGCTTCTTGAAGATGTCCTGGGTACCTTGTAGGCTCATACCCAAGATGGAGCTGACTATACTTACAACCCTCTGCAGCTTCTTTCGGTCCTGTGCAGTAGCCTCCCACCTCCAATACCAGTCAATGATGCAGCCTGTCAGAATATTCTCCATGGCGCATCTGTAAAAGTTTTTGAGTGTATTTATTGACATAATAAATCTCTTCAAACTGCTAATAAAGTATAGCCACTGTCTTGCCTTCTTTATAACTGCATCAATATGTTGGGACCAGAGATGTTGACACCCAGGAACTTGAAGCTACTCACTCTCTCCACTTCTGATCCCTCTATGAGAACTGGTATGTGCTCCTTCATCTTACCCTTCTGGAAGTCCTGACTAATCAAGTGCTTATCAATCTCCACTGTAAATATACCCAATGACTTGGCCTCCATAAGCATTTCTGGCAACAAATTCCACAGATTCACCACCCTCTGGTTAAAGAAATTCCTCCTCATCTTGTTCTAAAGGGAGGTCCCTCTATTCTGAAGTTGTGCCCTCTGGTCCTAGACAGTCCCAGCATTCTAAACATCCTTTGCACCTCCACTCTGTCTAGGCCATTCACAATTAGATAGGCTTCAATAAGACTGCACCCCCCCACCCCCCGCTCATTCTTTAATCTGCAGCCAGCATTCAAAAGAAGCCAAGAGGATAGACAGAGACAAGGTGGTGTATGTTGTGTGTATAGACTTTAGCAAGGCCTTTGACAATGTTCCACATGGTCTGGAAGGTTAGGCTGCATGTGATCCAGGGAGAGCTAACTAGCTGGATGCAAGATTGATGGTAGGAAGCAGAGGGCGATAACAGAGGGTTGTTTTTCAGATTAGAGGCCAATGACGAGCAGTGTGCCTCAGGGGTTGCTGCTAGGCCAGTTGTTGTTTGTCATTTATATTAAAGATTTGAATGGGAACATACAAGGCATTGCTACATGACACTGAAATAAGTGGTAAGCACAGGTATTCTATAGATGTTGGAAGTCCAAAGTAACATGCACACAATGCTGAAGGAACTCATCAGGTCAGGAGGCAGCTCTGGAGAGGAATAACCAGTCAACGTTTTGGGCCACAACCCTTCATCAGGACTGAAATAAATGGTGATATAGACATGAAGAAGGTTATCAAAGATTACAGGGATAATGTGATCAACTGGGTAAGTGGGCTGAAAAATGACCACTGGCCTTCAATTCAGCTAAGTGCAAAGTGTTGCATGTTGGGAAATCAAAGCAGGAATTTAACAGCGAATGGTGGGGCCCAGGGAAGTGTTGGTGGACAGAGAGACCTAAGTGTAATTAAGTTGAAATTAAAGATGTAATTAAGTTGTAATGAGTGGAAGGAAAATTTGATGAGAATGTTGCCGGGACTCAACAGGCTAGGATGTTATTCCTTGAAGGATTGAGGATTGAGGAGTGACTTTATAAGGCTGTATATAATTGTGAGAGACATAAATAAAGTGAATACACACGCAGTCTTTTTCCCAGAAGATCAAAACCTACAGGGCATGGGTTTAAGTTGGAAGGAGAAAGATTTAAAAGGAACCTGAGGGGCAACTTGTTCACACTGAGGATGGTGTCTATATGGACGCTGCCAGAGAAGGTTCCTCGGGCAGGGATAGTAAGAACATTTAAAAGACATTTGGACAGCTCTGTTGATGGGAATAAGAGGGATATGGGCAAAGTGCCTGCAAATAGGACTACTTTGGATGAGTATCTTGCTCAGCATGGATGAGATGGGCAGGAAGTCCTAGGACTGTATGACAATCACACTGTGTCTCTGTAGCCAGCCAGTCAGAATTGTTTCAGAAGGTCACTTTTAGTAGATGTTTTTCTTTAATTCCATGCCTCCCAGAGATATCATTGATTGAATTTTTGAAAAATTTGGTAACCTGACCATGATCCTAAGCAGTTCGAGCCAGCAGGAACCAAACCGACCTGGGCTCCTGAATTTCACCCAGCGTTAGAGCTTAAGGGTCCACCCTTTGAGTTCTGTCAAAGAGATCCTGAACTGAATTTCACGCAACAGTGACGCAGCGGGTAAAGCAGCTGCCTCGAGGAGCCAGAGGCCTGGGTTCAATCCTGACCTCTGGTGCTGTCTGTGTGGAGTCTGCAGGCTCTGCATGGATTTCCTGCTGCTGCTCTGAATTTCTTCCCCCACCACCCCCACATCCCAAAGATATACATGTTGGTGGGTTAATTGGCCACTGCAAAACATCCCGAGTGTGTGGAATAGACTCTTGGAAGAGTTGATAGGAATGTGGGGAGAGTGAGAGATGAGTCTAAATGGGTGTTTAATGGCTGATACAGACTTGGTGGGCTGAAGGGCCTATTTATGTGTGTAATGCTACTAAGAATTTTAAAGAAATCTGCTAGGATTTCACACTCCTGCTGACTAGCTGCAGAAGTAGAGTCAAGAGGCTCTAGATTTAAGAAATACTTCACCATTAATTCCTGCATTTTCACCTCTGATGCAATCAGATCCAGTGGGAGTCTGATCATCAGGATCTTGGAATAGCAAGTGTAGAGGCTACAGCTGTCAGAAATCTTTCCCAGGAAAAGTTCTTAGACACCTTTAGGTCATTGCCAAGGAGACCAGGCAAGTGGGCAACACACACTGGCATGAAGCAGTGCACTGGGGATGGGGAGGGGTGTGCCACTGTAACTCACCAACCTCACAGCCCCAGCAACCTGGTTCAATCCTGATCTCAGGCACTGCCCATGAGGAGACTGCATGCTCTCCCTGTGACCGTGTGCATGCTCTAATTTCCCCATCCTGAAATTATGAAGGTTAGCTTGTTAAATGGCCTTTTAATTTGCCCTTAGCACGTAGGTGGGAGGCAGAACACTGGGAGGGAAATTTTAAAAGTGGGATTAAGGAAGGATAAATACAAATGAGTGGTTGATGGTGAGTCCAAACTCGATGGGTTGAAAGGCCTGTTTCCATTTTGTGTCTCTCTGTGTCTGTGAGTAGCAAGGGCAACTAATCTTAATGTGTGACCATTGTAACACCAGTTGTTGTTTGTGTGCGCTCAATGTCCCCTTTTGTGTTGATGAGAGTGGCAGTGTATCTCTTCCTCCGACCTGCTCCTTTAAGATGCAGGAACAAGATGGGCAAAACTCTCTTTAAACACTTGTTATTGCTTGCTTGGTAGCACTTCTGGTTAGCAGGCAAGGAGTCTAAGACAAGGTTTATTGCAAGAGGATTTGAATTACAGAATAAGTACACCCAGTTGCCAATTTATGAGGTAAGCCTGTACACCTGCTCATTAATGCAAATATCTAATCAGCCAATCATCTGGCAGCAGCTCAATGTATGCATGCAGACAAGGTCAAGGGGTTCAGTTGTTGTTCAGACCAAATATCAGAATGGGGATGAAAGGTGATCTAGGTTACTTTGACTATGGAATGATTGTTGGTGCCAGATGGGGTGGTTTGAGTATCTCAGAGTTTACTGATCTCCTGGGATTTTCATGTATAACATTCCCTAGAGCTTACATTGAACTGTGTGGAAAACAAAAGAAAACATCCAGTTCTGTAGTGAAAATGCCTGGTTAATGAGAGAGGTCAAAGGAGAATGGCCAGACTAATTCACACTGACAGGATGGTGACAGTGACTCAAATAACCACACATTAGCATTTTGGTCACCGAATTACAGGGGAGATATTAATAAGGTTGAAAGAGTGCAGAGAAGGTTTACAAGGATGTTGCCGGGACTTGAGAAACTGAATTACAAGAGAAAGGTTGAATAGGTTAGGACTTCATTCCCTGGAGCATAGAAGAATGAGGGGAGATTTGATAGAGATATATAAAATTATGTTGGGTAGAGATAGAGTGAATGCAAGCAGGCTTTTTCCACTGAAGCTAGGGGAGAAAAAAAACAGAGGACATGGGTTAAGGGTGAAGGGGAAAAGTTTAAAGGGAACATTAGGAGGGGCTTCTTCACGCCGAGAGTGGTGGGAGTATGGAATGAGCTACCCGATGAAGTGGTAAATGCGGGCTCACTTCTAACATTTAAGAAAAACTTGGACAGGTACATGGATGAGAGGGGTATAGAGGGATATGTCTATAGAGGGATACCAGGTGCAGGTCAGTGGGACTAGGCAGAAAAATGGTTCAGCACAGCCAAGAAGGGCCAAAAGGCCTGTTTCTGTGCTGTAATGTTGTATGGTTCTATTACAACAGTGGTGTGCAGAAGAACATCTCTGAATGCACAACATGGTGAACCTTGAACCTTGATGGACTACATACACTCAGTGGCCATTTCATTAGATACAAGAAAGTGGAGAGGAAGAAAGGGTAAAGAGGTTACCAGAAGGGAGACTCTGTCAAAGAGCAAGGTCTTGTTAAAGAGCGTTCAGAGCTAGAATCAGGTTTATTATTGTTGACATATGTTGTGAAATTTGTTGTTTTGTGGCAACTGTACAGGGCAAGACATAAAAAAATACTGTAAGTTACAATAACAAATAAATAAATAAATACCTCAATAAAGGAAGTAGTGTTCATGGGTTCATGGACTGTTTAGAAATTTGATGGGTCTTTAGGCTCCAGTATCTCCTCTCTGTTGGTAATAATGAGAAGAGGGCATGTCCTGGAGCATGAATTTGATTATTTTTGAGAGTCTCAAGGCCATACATCAGTATGATTGCAGTAAAATATGGTCACACAAAAAAAATTCTCCAAGTCCCCGAGTCCATGAACGTTGCAGCAGTCTGCAGTCAAACATAATATAGCTTGTCTTCTGGCAAACAAACTCTAGATGGCAGCACCAACCTCATCACCTCTCCCCTGGACACCCACAAGCAGGTGGCACCATGGCTGGAGATCTAGTCATCGCTACGACTTAGGCCGCACACCACCCCCACTGTCCGCAGAGCACAAGGCACGCGTAACATAGGCAAGGCAGCAGTAAAACACAGTCCCACAAAAAATAACACAGTCCAAGTCTCTGAGTCCATGAATTCCACAGCAGTCTGCAGCCAAACACAACCCTGGTTGTCCACCACCTCTCCCCTGAGGCACGAGCTGGGTTTCTCTTGTCTCAGGTGCTATCTGATCGGCTGAGTATTTCCAGTGTTTACTATCTTTTACTTGTTGCCTCTTTTCCCATGCGCCCATCCTGTCAGGTTTCTGTAAGGATCTCCTCAGCCTCCTTCCTTCCAGAGGCTCCTTTTCTAGCCCTGTGCAGGCTCTTCCTCAACCTCTACCCTGTTGGCTGAAGATCAATCAGGAGAGGGGACCCTCGTTAACTCACCCCTCTTAACTGGTGTGTGTGTGTGTGTGTGTGGCCCCTCGGGAACAGACACCACCCAAAAATCACCTCACAGGACTGGATGCAAACAATGAGAAGGGATCCAGTGGGAAGGGCACCTTCTATCAACTTAAAATCATGAATTGCCTTATTGACAGACCGAGCTGCAGAATCAGCTCTACTTTGCAAACTGCTTTAAATCTGAATGGCACCCAGCTGCTCTAATATGATAATTCTGCCTTTGAAGAAATCAAGCCTTCTAACAGAGCATCTATTTAATGCAGCCCAAGTAAAATATCCTCTGTCAGCTGGCATTGATAACCTTGTGTACTTGCCTTCTGCGATCACCGGTTATCTTGCAGCTGCTTCCTGGATTGCTAGTATTACTGATGTTGGGGACGTTAAGCTAATCTCTGTTCACGTAGAAGAACAGTGATGGTTTTCCTTCAGATGGAGGTTAGTGGTAGGTTTAATGGAGGTGAATTTAGGAGGGGCTCCATTGAGTCCAGAGCACATGGGAGGGAACTTGTGTGGCCACGGGGAACGTACAAACTCTTGAAAGGCAGAAGCGGGAATTGAAGCTGGGTTGTTGGCACTATAATAACATTACGCTAACTGCTATGCTACTGTGCTCTCCCCGCCCAAACGGCAGGGTGCAGTTGCCTGGTGGGGACAGAGAAGACTGTGTTTAATTGGGAACCCCGCCTCTGACAATGCAGCACTCCCTCAACATCATGGCAGCATCAGTTGCGATATTTGGGTAACTTCTCTGTAATGGGTCTTGAACCCACTACCTTCTCACGAGGGCAGGCACGCTTGCAACTGTGTCTGCCCCTGTGACTGTTCGCTTGCTACTGTTTGTTGGGCCCCTTCAACCATTCAATTTGTGAACCAACTCAAATGAATCTCTGCTCATGCGGAGGAACAGCAATGGTTAGTGGGGAGGTTTAATGAAAGTGTTCAAATTCAGGAAGAGTCCTGGTGGAGCAATTAACAAAAGGTGAGTAACCCACAGGACTTGTGTTTAATGCAGTCAGCAGAGGTCCTGAGGGACGGTGAGGACCTTGTACCAAATGATGGAGTATTATTTAGGCTGACTGTTCTGTAGATTTTGAAAGGGGGAAGATTGATACTTCAAAGGGATAAACAGTGGGGAAGTGGAGAGAGTGGGATGAATTGGCAGTACTTTAAACCAGCTGGAACAAGCCCAGTAAACAAAGGAGCTTCCTTCTGTTCCCCAAGATCCTGTGGTGTTAATCCAGCATCCCCAAAGGCAAGGCTCTCCTTTGTGAAGTGCGACAGCACTGGTCGCATCGCCGCCTGGTATGGAGGCTTTGATGCACAGAATTGAAAGAGGCTGCAGAGGATAATAGGTTCAGCCAGCTCCATCACATACACAAGCCTCCCCTCCATCAAGGACATCTTCAAAAGGTGGTGTCTCAAAAATACAGCGTACTTAACTAGGGAGCCTCACCATCTGGGACATGTCCTCTTCTCGTTACTGCCATCAGGGAGGAGGTACAGGAGCCCAAGAATGCACAGTCAACATTTTAGGAGCAGATTCTTCTCCACCATCAGAATTCTAAATAGTCCATGAACGCTGCCTCACTAATCCTCTTTTACATGATTTGTTTATCTTGTGTAATTTTACAGTAATTTTTACATCTTGCACTGTACTGCTGCCTCAGAAGAACAAATATCACGACACATGTCAATGATCGTAAACCTGATTCTGATACATAGCATCTTTCAAGAAGTCCCAAAGTATGGTACGTTTATTTTAGTCATTGTCATGAGGTAGGAAACGTGTTTTGTTCAAAGACAAATCACTGTGTTACTGTCCAGATAATCTGCTCTGGAAATGTAATTGACTGATTTTTAGTGGCCAGGATGGTTCTTGAAATAATATCTTGGGATCCTCACAACCGTCTGAGATGTTTATTTTTTATTTGGAAGCACAGCATGGTAAGAGACCCTTTTGACTCAATGAGGCATTGTGAACAATTAACCTACCAACTCTTTGGAATATAGGAAGTATCAGGAGAACCCAGAGAAAACCTATGCGATCAAACTCCATATGGACAGTGGCAGAATTGAATCTGGGTCCCTGGTATTACACTAACAGCTACGATACCGTGCCTCCCACCAAAGGCAGGGTACGAATGTGCGGTGGAGGGAGAGAAGGCTGTGTTTAATTGGGAACTCAGTCTCTGGCAATAGAGCTCTCCCACAACATCACAACGGCATCCATCAAGACTTTTGGGCAACTTCTCTGGAATGGCTTATAACCCACTAACTTCTCACAGGGCCAAGCACGTTTGCTACTGTGTCAGCCCCGTTCACTCACTCTTTGCATACTCATTGTCTCCCATGGGCTGGAACAGACTGAGGCTGGAGAAGGAGCTAAATCAGTGTTTTAAAATTAATTTAATAAATTAGGGACTATAGTAATCTGCTTAAATTATCTAACTGAAATGCATGTAAAATTTAATTTATACAGCAAATTATTATGGATCATTCAATTCATGAATTAACCCAAACAGACGTAAACAATACAATTTAACAACACTGTGACCACTGTGCACTAAAATCAATTTCGTTTTGTTCTAATTGTGCTCTTCTAAAAATTGTGTATAATTTGTGATTAATACATATACTTTTTGTCAATGCTACTTATCTGATGCTATGTGCCTGTGATGTTGCGGCAAGGAGGTTTTTTTTATTGAACCTGTGCACACATGTATTTGTGCAGATGACAAAAAATTGAACTTGACTTGGTTCCCAGGTGGGGTCAGTCAGCCCTGTCGTTTCTATCTGTGGGAATCTACTGTGGGAGGTAGGGTGGGAGTGTGTGGGGCAAGTGAGCAATTTCTGTCTTCCCGACAGCATCAGGTAACAGGCTCAGGCACATGTTGTAAAATTTATTGTTTTTCAGCAGCAGTACAGTGCAATACATAAAAGTTGCTATAAATTACTATATATATATAATGTATAAATGTGTGTGTGTGTGTGTATTTATATATAAAACAAATCATATTGTTTACATTTGTTCAGGTTATATAGTATGTGTGTGTGTATGTATATACAGTATATATATATATCAGAATCAGGTTTATTATCACCGGCATGTAACATGAAATTTGTTAACTTGGCAGCAGCAGTTCAATACAATACATAATATAGAAGAAAAAAAACAAAATAAAATAATAATAATAAATAAATAAATCAATTACAGTACATGTATATTGAATAGATTAAAAATCATGCAAAAAAACAGAAATAATATATACAAACGTATTAGAATAGTGAGGTAGTATCCAAGGGTTCAAAGTCCATTTAGGAATCGGATGGCAGAGGGGAAGAAGCTGTTCCTGAATCACTGAGTGTGTGCCTTCAGGCTTCTGTATCTCCTACTTGATGGTAACAGTGAAGAAAGGGCATGCCCTGGGTGCTGGAGGTCCTTAATAATGGACGCTGCCTTTCTGAGACAATGCTCCCTGAAGATGTCCTGGGTACTTTGTAGGCTAGTACCCAATATGGAGCTGGCTAGATTTACAATCCTGTGCAGCTTCTTTGTGAGTGTGTGTATGTGTGTGTGCGTATGAGTGTATATGTGTGAGTAGGGAGTGCAAAAAGGGAGCTAGAATAGTGAGGCAGTGTTTATGGGTTCATTGTCAATTCAGAAATCTGATAGAGGAGGGAAGAAGCTGTTCCTAAAATGTTGAAGGTGCGTCTGCAGGCACCTCCTCTCTGATGGTAGTAATAATAAGAGAGCATGTTCTGGGTGGTCAGAGTCCTTCATGTTGGATGTCGTCTTTTAGAGGTATTGCCTTTTAAAGATGTCCAAAATGGTGGCGAGCTCGTGCCTGTGATGGAGTTGGCTGAGATTACAACCCTCTGCAGCTTTGTTCAGGTCCTCTGCAGTGGTTGCCCATACCAGATGGTGATGCAACTAGTCAGACTGCTCTCCACATTTCTACATCTGTAGAATTTGTTAGCCTTTGGTGGCATACCACGTTTCCTCAAACTCTGAGTGAAATATAGCTGCGGGTGTACCTTCTTTCTAACTGCATCAACAGATTAGGTGCAGGATAGGTCAGTAGAGATATTGACACCCAGGAGCTTCAAACTGCTCACCTTTTTCCATTGCTGATCCCATGATAGGGATTCTGATTCCTATCTCATCTCTGCTTGGGGGCTTGGTAGACCAGCTTGTGTTGGCCCTTCTCATAGAGGCTCAAAGATAATCAGTTCCAGTTGCTGTTTGCCTCCTGTCCCTGAGACGTTGCATAGAGATGGTCACGGGGAGATGGGTGCACGGCGATGATCGCGGAGAGATGGTTGCAAGGAGATAGTCACATGGTGGTCACCATTACACAGAGACAGTGCATGGAGGTGGTCACAGGGAGGTTGTCATAGGGATGTGGTGGCAGAGCTGCAGTCGCAAGGAAATCTGATGATGGAGGGAAAGAGGCTGTTTCTGAATCACTGAGAGTGTGCCTTCAGGTTCCTGTACCTCTGCCCTGATGAGAACAATGATCAATAACAGAGGGCATGTCCTGGATGCTGAGGGTCATTATGGACGGATGCTACTTTTTTTCTTGAGGCATCGCCTTTTGAAGACAGTGCAAAACATTAGAAAACTATTATAACTTGCAATATAAAAAATGAAATAAGTGGTGTAGAAGAAGAATGGTGAGGTGGTGGTCATGAGTTCATGGAACATTCAGAATCAGATGATGAGCTTCTTGATTGTTGATGGAGCTGTACTCTCCCAGGCAGATGGAAGGGTGTTTCTCCATACTCCTTTTGACATGTAGATGGTGGTAGACCTTAACGTTGGAATTGCTATTGGTCTATTATTGTCACACATACCAGGACATAGTGAAAAGCTTGTCTTACTTACTCTTCATAGAGATCAAATCTCTGCACAGTACATAGAGCTAGAATAAGGTAAAACAATAACAGTGCAGAATAAAGTGTACGAAGGGTGATTGATAAGTTTGTGGCCTAAGGAAGAAGGAGCCAATTTTAGAAAACCCAGCACATTTATTTTTCAACATAGTCCCCTCCTACATTGACACACTTAGTCCAGAGGTCATGGAGCATATGGATCTTGGACCTCCAGAAAGTGTCCACAGCAGGGGTGATTGATAAGTTTGTGGCCTAAGGTAGAAGGAGATGAGTTATTAACTTCAAGCTTTCTGCATTTTCACTCAGAGTTGTAATGTGCATGTACATGTGCATGTAACGAGAGCGTCTTGGACCCCCCCAGGTGGTCCACAGCAGGGGTGATTGATAAGTTTGTGGCCTAAGGTAGAAGGAGATGAGATATACAGCTCTTGTTACATGCACGTACAGTTCAACTCTTTGAGTGAAAATGCAGAAATTTTTAAGTTAATAACTCATCTCCTTCTACTTTGGGCCACAAACTTATCAATCACCCAATGCTGTCGACCACTTCTGGTGGTCCAAGATGCTGACTTCTACAAAGAAGGGATCCGTATGCTCCTCAACTGCCAAACTAAGTGTGTACGTGTAGGAAAAATAAATGTGCTAGGTTTTCTAAAATTGACTGTGTCTATCCTAGGACACAAACTTATCAATCACCCCTCATAAAACCCACCAAAAAAGTGCAGTGCAGGTAAACTATAAAGTGCAAGATCACAATGACGTAGATTATGAGGCCAAGTCTCCATCTTAACATATGAGAGGTCTGTTCAAGAGTCTGATAACAGTGGGATAGAAGCTCTTGAGTCTGGTGGTACATGCTTTCAAGCTTTTTTATCTTCTGTTCGATGCTAGAGGGGTGAAGAGAGAATGTCTGGAGTTCGTAGGATCCTTGGTTATGTTGACCACTTTACTGAGGCGGTGAAAAGTGTAGACAGAGTCCATGGAGAGAGGCTGGTTCCTGTGACGTGCTGAGCCGTGTCCACAACCCTCTGCAGTTTTCTGCGGTTATGTCCAGAGCAGTTGCCGTAACAAGCTGTTTTGCATCTAGACAGAAAGCTTCCTCCGGTGCTTTGGTAACAGAATCAGGAGCTAAGTACAGACTTGACTCAGGCTCTGACCTTCTTGTCCAGCCGAGGTACCTACCTGGCTCGAGTCTTTATTTACATAGCCCACAACATGTCGATGAATGTTTGGAAGACCCATGTTGGGGAGATCAGTAGTTACTCTCTGAAGTATATATGGTGTGAATGTTATTGCACAGATTAATGGTGGCTCCGGGATTTATCTATTGCCGCAGGGCTTTGTTGAAATATTTTCTCAGCGAGGACGAAAACTGGCTGCTCTCTGACTCATCCATTCATTTTGGAATATTTGCATCCAAAGGCATGCGGTTGGGTTCATTCATCACAATGCTATTGCTTCTCCCTAATTAGGTTCATTTGTCCAGGTGGACATCTGCTTCACTCGGAGCCTGATACAAATGATACATCAGCACATCTAACTCAACGGTGCGTTGCGGTAGAAACCCTAAATAAGCTGTGTTGATTTAAGTGGTGGAGAGAGGCAGAAGTGGCGTTCTGAGCCGAGGGGTCCCTCAGCTGGGCGCGAATCCATGTGACCCGCTCATCCTCAGGGAGGATCTTAGATAAGGGGTGTCAGACTGCTCACAATGCTCCAACTGCCTTGTAATGCTTTGTGGATGGCATTCGCACTGTGCCGAGCCACACGGAAAATGATGTAGAGAGGGTATATCAGCTACCTTCTAATGCAGAGGCTGGCACTCTGTGCCCTGGGATTCACACAGCTCCTTGCCATTGATGCTGCATAGAAACTGGAAGCCACTGCTTCTGTCAGTGTTTGCATTCATCCAGGTTTAGGTATGAGTGTCCAGAGTTGAACAAAGCACTGCTGGAGCTTTGTGAAAAGATCTAGCATTGAGCGATATATACGCACCTGCCTGGAGCAGTCTCCTATTTAGATGGTGAATTACTGCTGCTTGCTCTCCACTGTAACAGAGAGATAAGCCTGTCCTTTTAGCCTGTGGTCAGAAATCCACGGCGGTGCTGCAGATCTCTGTATTCCGCAGCAGAGGCTGTTCACTTAAACGTGGCCTTTATCTTAATTCCTGGCGCCACACTTTGTGTACTGAATGTTAAGGTCAATTCAGAAAGTAAATTACAATTTATAATCCTCACTGGTGCCACACTGCTCTAGCGTGCGGTGGAAGTACTGCCGGTCCCTAAACCCTTCTGCCTGTTTCATAGCCGCGTCCCGTGCTGCGTTCCTCTGCAGAGAGTTGTTGGCCATGGGCTGGTGTGCATTGGTCCGCTGTCGGACAGACCCTCTCCCTGATGCTTCTCATCTCGCTTCCCTCGTCTCATGCTTGATCAAAAAGTGAGGAAAAATAGTGAGGTAGTGTTCATTGGTTCATGGACCATTCAGAAATCTAATGGCAATGAGGAAGAAGCTGTTCCTAAGCCATTGAGTGTGTGTATTCAGGCTCCTGTACTTCCTTTCTGATGGTAGCAGTGAGAAGAGGGCCTGCCCCAGATGGTGGGGGTCCTTAATGATGGATGCCTGTTTCTGAGACATTGCATTTGAAGATGTACATATTAGAGCCCGTGATGGAGCTGGCCAAGTCTGTAACCATCTGCAGCTTTTCCTGATGCTGTGCAGGGCCCCGTCCGTACTAAACAGTGATGTGATGCAGTTAGAATGCTCTGCACAGTATATCTATTGAAACTTGCTAGTCTTTGGTGACACAACAACCTTCACAAATTCCTAATGAAATACAGCTGCAGGCATGCCTTCTTTGTAATTGCATTAATGTGTTAGGCCCAGTAGAGATGTTACATGATTCCAGGCCTCATAAAGGGGACTGCTGTGGAAAGGGTGAGCAGCCTCAAGCTCCTGGGTGTGTCCATACCTGAGAGGATCATCTTCGGATCCACTGCTCGCAGTATGATTTGCAAATCTGTCTCAATCTCTCTCTGATGCTTAGAGCCTAATTGTCCCTGAGTGAAACTCCAAGGGGACAAAGATTCTATGTATGTTTTGTGGATTGGTTGATAATGACTAAATGCCAGGACTAGATATTTCACACAATCAATCTGTACTTTCAGATTTATGGTATTCATCATGTGAACATTAGAACATACCATGAAATGTGATAACAGCAAGATGCTGGAAATCCGATCAACAGACACAAAATGCTGGAGGAACTCAGCAGGCCAGGAAGCATCTAGGAAAAGAGTACTAGATATTTTGGGCCGAAACCCTTCGGCAGGACTTCTTTCGGGGCCCCATGTCTTCGCTGTCAGGTTGTACCGAGTCCTGCCGAAGGGTTTCGGCTTGAAACATCAACTGCACTCTTTTCCTGGATGCTGTCTGGCCTGCTGAGTTCCTCCAGCGTGTTGTGTGTGTTGCTCATGAAATACGATATCTGTCTTAACAACTAACATGATGAGCTGGGGACAGGCCCCAGTGTTGCCACACATTCCGGTGACAACATAGCTATCCACAATGCTCAGGCGACCAACACAGAACACAACAAGCAACAAAGCAACAACAGCAAAACAAACCCCGTTCCTCCCCCCCACCCTCTCCTCCACCTACCCACCCTCACCGACAGTCCTTGAAATCCAGTACAGGCCTCCGGTCTCCCGGCTTTGGCCATCAGGTTTCAACTTCCGGACCACTGATTGACCTTTGAGCTCTGGTCTGTGGTATTGAGGCCTGGACTAGTCAACGATGGGACCTTGAACTCTGGTAACTCGACTAATGGGTCCTCGTGCGTCCTCATGAGGACTCCTGGGTGCTGGTTGTCAAGCAGGGGGAGGATGCAGAGGCCTGGACCACAGATGTCCGTCGGAGACCTTGTTTACTCTGCACATCTCCCTTTCTCTGCAGCTTTTATCTCCAATCATTTGAAGTTCAGTTGAAAAGCCATCAGAGGAGACAGTCACTGCATTTGCTGCTGCACAGAAGCTGCCTGTGTTTCCAGTCTCCTCTGTCTTTCACTTCACTCAATCGGCACCACATCAGTGCTTCCTTCACATCACTAGCACAGCGTTCCGGGCTGAATGGCCTGCCCAGTGCTGTACTCTTCTACATTCTATGTTCCTCCACTGTGGGTGTAGCTTGGCTGTATTCTGCTCTGAGTATAAGGTCCTCCATCTGGTCTTCTTCAACAGTACCTACTTTGGAAAAATAAGGGCTGAGATGTATGTGAGCAGCCCCATCTCGAAATTCCCTTCCAAGTCGCACGTCATCTCCGTTCGGAAGCGTGGTGCCAATGTGTGACTGAGTTATTTTCGTGGACTGTTGGAACACCTGCTCTGCATCAAGTGATTGCAGCTTTCCAAAGAAGTGGCTCAGCAAGGTCAAATAGACATTTGTGTTAAATGCTGGCCTTGCCAATACATCTCCATTCACCAAACAAATTAAAAATGTCCCATTGGACACAGGATTAAATTCATCACATCACATGGCTCACAGAACAGGTCTACTCTTCCACAAATTGCATCATATGTTCTGCAAACACAATTCTCTCCCATTTGGTATTGGTATTGATTTACTTTTGACACATGTACAGAGATACAGCAAACAGCTTGTCTTGCACACTGTCCATACAGATCAAATCATTACAGTGTAATTCTCTCTTTAGGACCATAAGAAACTACAGAAATCTGTGAACATAGTCTTAGCGCATCATGGAAACCTGCCTCTTTCTATCCATACTTCTCGCCGTCTAGGAAAAGCGGTCAGCATAATCCAAGATCCCGGATATTTTCTCTACTTACCCCTCCCATAGAGCAGAAGATACAAACACCTGAACAGGCTCAAGGACAGCTTCTATCCCACTGATATCGGACTATTGAATGGCCCTCTTGTCTGATAAGATTGATTCTTGGCCTCACAACCCCACCTTGTAATGATTGTGCACTTTATCATATAGTACTGTGCCAAAATCTTAGGCACATATACATAGCTAGGGTGCCAAGACTTTAGCACAGTGCTGTAGTCATTTTATGTATCGCACTGTACTGCTGCCACAAAAAAAACAAATATATTGACATAAGTGAGTGATGATAAACCTGATTGTGATATGGCTCTCTATTATGGACTGAGAATGGGAAGAGGGTAGGGAGAGGGGAATCATGGTTGGGGAAAGGGGAAGGAGTGCAGAGCACCAGAGAGAGACACTCTGTGATGATCAACAACTCAAGTGTTTGGAATCAAATGACCCTGCCTCGTGTCTCAGAGCTGGATGTGCCATCCCCTGCCATTGGCACTCCTTCTCTGCCAGCTGTCCCATATCTCTCCCTCAGTACTCAACCATCACCATTCCCAACATTCTTTGCTCCCGCCAGATTTAAAAACTCACTCTCGGCTTCATGTTGACAATTACAGCGCTGTGCAAAAGTCTTAAGCACCCTATCTCTATATATGTGTGTGCCTAAGGCTTTTACACAGTATGGTATATCTGCATTGCATGCTTTCCATAGCTTTTACACTTTATTCTGCATGTTATTGTTTTACCTCGTTCTACCTCAATGCTCTGTATAATGATTTGATCTGTATGAAGAGTATGCAAGATAAGCTTTTCACTATATTTCAGTACATGTGACACTAATATACCAATACCCTCTCAGGATCTTACATGTTTCATTCTTCCAAACTCTGAGAAGTACAGACCTAACCCGATCAGTCTATCTTAATAGGCCAGCTCCCTCATCCCAGGGATTAGCCTGGTCAATCTCCTTTGGGCAGCCTCCAGTGCTACTATATCCTCTCAGATAAGGTGACCAAACCTGTGTGCAAAAGTGGTTCAGACAGGCATTGTTTCCATCTCTATGTTAATGAAGGACCAGCTGAGAGATGAGGGGGGTTTGCGAGAGAGAGGTAGAACAGAATTCAGGATAAGGTTGGGGCAGAGAGTCAGGCTGAGGTAATTTTTATATAATTCCTTATTTATCATTGGAGAATGTTATTCTTTCCATTGCATGTCGTGCCAACACACTGCAGCAAATTCCTCGTACCTGTAAACTTAGTAGAGGTGGGGTGACAGGTGGGCGAGAGCTGGGCTTGGGGATGGGAAAGGCTGATCAGGTGGGCAGGAGGCATCAGGCAAAAAGTAAGACAGGCAGTATGTTTACCCCCTGCCACTGGATATGACAGCAGTGTTTTGTAAGTAGAATTTGACATAAGTGGGCTGGATAAGGAACATCTCAGTGTAATTATCCATCGGTTCAGCTTGGCTGCTAATTAACGCATCATTGCTTACTGACAGGTGGCAGGCACTCTCTGAGTGGGTCGGAACACAGACATTAGTAGATAACTCAAACCAGGAGACAAAAGCAAGAAGAGAAAGCTTTTTTTCCCCCTGACAGATGCTTTGATTTTACCTCACTCGTCTGAAGATTTAAAAAAAGGCCCTATGTTTCTGCGCACATTGAGCCCTAGGTAGGCGAGCATCTCATTATATAATTAATGAGACAGAAATCAGAGGCAAGGTGTCTGTTTGGAGGATGGGGGAAGGGATGTGAGCTGCGGTGGGAAAGAACTGTGCTGGATCAGATGGTCCGAAAGGGAATGGGAAGTGGAAGTGATTCTTCCAACTGAATGGTTGGGCCTCCTTCAGGGAAAGGTGATGACAGCTGTGTGGGAATGAGCCACACAGATCAGCAGGGTTCCACAGTTACAGCCCTCACTGTTGCTTAGACCCTGCCGTTACACAGTCTTGGTTAAGGCAGTTTGGTTGCCACTCAACGTCAACCCGGATATCCACTTTGGTACTCTTCCAAGCAACAGTGTTGTTCTTGGTGGGGGGGGGGGGGGCTTGCTCTAGAATTGGAATTGAAAATAGTTTATTACTGTCACATGTACCAAGATACAGCAAAAATTTTGTTCATACAGATCAAATCATTACACAGTGGATTAAGGGAGAACAAGGTAAAGCGATATCAATGTAGACTAAAGTGTAACAGCTACCAAGAGAATTCACTGCAGGTAAGCAATGAAGTACAAGATCATATCGAGGAAGATCGTGAGGCCAAGTGTTGATCTCATTGTATAAGAGGTCCATTCAGGAGCCTGATACCAATGAGATAGAAGCTGTCCTTGAGTTTGTATCTTCTGCCTGATGAGAGTGAAGATAAGAGAGAATGTTTGGGGTGGGGGAAGTCCTTTACTGAAGCAGCAAGAGGTTAGACCGAGACCACAAAGGAGAGGCTGGTTTTGGTGCCCCCAGATAGTCCGGAGAGGGCCAGCATGGGTGGGTGCAGGGACACGTTGGGATGAGATATTTGATCAAAAGGAATGGAAACATTGCACCAGAGTGCTGCTGTGTGCCCTCAGTGGAATAACCCGGACTGGAGGAACGGAGCTTGTTCTCAATGCGGCAGAGAAACATGAGGGGGCTCTATTGGAGATATCAGGAGGGGTGTTCATAATATACGTCAGGGTTTCCTGTTGGGAATTCAAGCTTACTGATAAAGGGTGTAGGGATGATAGGGAACATGACCAGACTTTACACTGTAAGTTGTGCTGACCAGGGAATTTCTCAATAACATTCATAAGAGAAATTGATAAACACTGAAGAAAGAACATTTGCAGTGCAGTGGGGAACAAGTGGAATCTGGGACTGATCAGAAAGCAGTTTCATAGAGCCAACACAGGGCCCCGCCTTGTCTTCACTCTCTGTATTGCCCCTACATCTTCTCATGCTCCCTGCTTTATCTTATCTGCATGATCCTGATCCTTCCTCTCTATATTCCATTCTTTATTTTCACTCTATCCCGCATTCTCCTTTAGCCATGTTACTGGAAAGATATCAGAAGCGGGGTGGGGGGGAATGGGAGGAAGGCTCTTTGCCCAATGGCCCACTGCTGTAGTCCAGGAGTTGCAATGGTTAAACTGGAGCGAATCAGCAGGGGGCTACGTTAGTGGTGAGTGAACACACCAATAAGGATCTCGTCGTCTGTATCATCTTCAGCACCAGGATAGATGCAACACCAGCTGTAAACCACAAAGTATTTGAACAGAACAGGCCCTTCAGCCCAAGATGTTGTGCTGACCCTTTAACCTACTCCACGATCAATCTAATCCTTCCTTCCCACAGAGCCCTCTGTTTATTTTTCTGTCACCCATGTGCCTATCTAAGAGAGTCTTAAATACCCCTAATGTATCTGCCTCCATCACCACCTTTGACAGTATGTTCCATGCACCCACCGCTCTGTGTGTAAAAAAAAACTACCTCTGACATCCCCCTATACTCCAATCGCCCTAAAATTATGCCCCTTTGTATCAGCTATTTCCATCCACAGAGTCCACTCACTCTGTGTCTCTTATCATCTTGTACACCTTTGTCAAGTCACCTCTCATCTTCCTCCTCTCCAAAGAGAAAAGCCCTACCTTATACAGACTATCCTCATTAAACATGCTCTCCAATCCAGAAAGCATCCTGGTAAATCTCCTCTGTACCCTCTCTAAAGATTCCACATCCTTCCTATAATGAGACAACCAGAACTGAGCACAATATTACAAGTGTGAAATAACCAGTCTGCGACATTACCTCGTGGCTCTTGAACTCAATCCCCAACTAGAGAAGGGCAACACAACTTCTTATCAACTTCCCTATCAACTTGCGCTGCAATATTGAGGGAGCTACCCCAAGATCCCTCTGTTCCTCCACACTGTTAAGAATCCTGCCATTAACCCTGTATTCTGCCTTTAAGTCTGACCGTCCATAGTGAATCAATTCACACATTTTTAGGTGGAACTCCATTTGCCATTTCTCAGCCCAGCTCTGCATCCTATCAATGTCCCGTTGTGACCTATGAGAACCTTCTACACTCTCTGCAGTGTCACCAACCTTTGTGTCATCTGCAGACTTACTAACCCACCCTTCCTCTTCCTCATCCAAGTCACTTATAAAAATCACAAAGAGCAGGGCTCCCAGAACAGACCCTTGTGGAACACTACTGGTCCGCAACCTCCAGGCAGAGTGCACTCCATCTACTATAACACTCTACCTAGTGTGGGCAAACCAATTCTGAATCTGTACAGCCATGTTTCCCTGGATCCCATGTCTCCTGACTTTCTGAATGAACTTACTGTGGAGAACCTTGTCAAATACTTTACTAAAATCCATGTACACACATCCACTGCTCAACTTGCATCAATGTGCTTTGTCACTACGGAGTGTAACCTAATGATTACAGGATGGGGAAAGCATCACATATTAGTGTCAGAGTCCTTAGATTCTGTTCAGAGGTATCATTGGATGTCCTAAGCACTGAGTGAAATGGCATTTCCCTCAATTTGGGAGGCAGTTCCTTTTCAAGGACTATTTGTATAATGTTGAGTACATAACGTCTTTCCTAGGGATGTATCTTTGCAAGACACAATCACTCCCAGTGTACCACAGAATTCCTTTACACAACTGGGTGAACTAGGTTATGAGGAAGGAGGTGCTTGGCTAGGCTGCCTCGTGGGTTCCGAACCTCGTTGTTTCTTTTCAAAGATCATTCTTCTGTGGGTGGGGGGGAAGTCAGGGGCTCAGATGCAGAAGATGTTCTCGTTTCATGGGTTTTTGTGTCGATGTCGGATGCTGCCGCATTCTGCACTGTTCTGTAAGAAAACTTCCCGGGGTAGATGGGAGAAGGGTTTGGGTAGAGGGGGAAGCCCTGTGTCCACTGTCCTCTCAAACATTCCAAGGGTAAGAAAAAAGATGGGTGAGTTGAACAATTGCCCCAGCTCTACTGCTCTATCAAACACCCAGAGAGGTGAGTCATCAGCACCACCTCAATATCCCTTATTTTGGCACTATTTATTTATTTTGAAATTTATTTAGTAAGTTTTATGTCTTTGCTGCCACAAAACAAGTTTCACATCATGTAAGGCGATACTAATAAACTGGATTCTGATTCTGTTTCTGAACTCTGTCCTAACAAATACGCCTAGGGCAGATGAAGTTCAGGGAACTGTAAAACTGTCTCAGTAAGCAAACATTCCCAGGGCAGAGACAGAGCCATGATCCTTACACACAGTCCCATCCAATACGCCCAGTCCGGGAACCACACAGAGTGAAACAAAAACTGGTTAGACACAGGGCAAAGTTATTTCAGAGTATGTACCTTGCCAGCAAAATTCAATTAAGCAGTGTCCTGTCCTTGTGCTAGATAATCATGATGGTCATGCTGGCAGAGGTTGCACTGACTGCTAGAATTGGGCAGCTGCCAAGCTGATTCATCTCAGCACACACAAAATGCTGGAGGAAGTTTGCAGGTGTGAGAGGTGCGAGGGTGCAAGTTCAAAGGAGATGTGTGAGGCAAGTTTTTTAAAAAGAGAGAATGGCGGGTGCCTGTAATGCATTGCCAGGGCTGGTACTGAAGGCAAATACAATAGAGACATTTAAAGGGCTCTTAGGCGCATGAACATACAGAAAATGGAGGGATATGGACCTTGTGTAGACAGATGGGATTATTTTAGTTAGGCATTTACTTACTAATTTAATTAGTTTGGCACAAAATTGTGGGAGAAAGGGGCCTGTTCCTGTACTGTTTTATTCTATTTCAACAGTACAATGGTTTCCAGTTTACTGAATTAGCCATCCAAACTACCATCTGTACTTGTGTTCTATAGCCATTGAACTATTGGATTGTAGGGAAAGATGACATAATCGATCATTTTTTTTTGTGGAAGGAAGATCATTTCTGATTTAATGCCGCATTACTGAACCCCATAATGGACTCTTAACCTCAAGTTAGCAAGCCTTTGGGCAATTAATCTTGTGCAAGAACTGCCAGTGTGGTCCACATCCCAAGGAATTGGTAGCAAAATATATTGATACCATGATCATAAAGAGAACAGTGAAAAAGGGGAACTTCTGCAGGCTGAAATCAGCACACGAGATCATTCATTGGTGATAGAAACATAGAAAACATAGTAACATAGAAAACCTACAGCACAATACAGGTCCTTCGGCCCACAAAATTGTGCCAAACATTTCCCAAACTTAGAAATTACTAGGCTTACCCATAGCCCTCTATTTTTCTAAGTTCCACGTACCTATCCAAAAGTTTCTTAAAAGACCCTATCGTATCCGAATTCCATTGTCGGCAGCCCATTCCACGCACTCACCACTCTCTGAGTATAAAACTTACCCCTGATATCTTCTCTGTACCTTCTCCCCAGCACCTTAAACCTGTGTCCTCTTGTGGCAACCATTTCAGCCCTGGGAAAAAGCCTGTGACTATCCACATGAACAATGCCTCTCAACATCTTATACACCTCTATCAGGTCACCTCTCATCCTTCATCTCTCCAAGGAGAAAAGGCCGAGTTCACTCAACCTATTCTCATAAGACATGCTCCCCAATCCAGGCAACATCCTTGTAAATCTCCTCTGCACCCTTTCTATGGCTTTCACATCCTTGCTGTAGTGAGGCGACCAGAACTGAGCACAGTACTCCTGGGGTCTGACCAGGGTCCTATATAGCTGCAACATTACCTCTTGGCTCCTAAATTCAATTCCACAATTGATGAAGGCCAATACACACTACGCCTTCTTAACCACAGAGTCAACCTGCGCAGCTGCTTTGAGCGTCCTATAGACTCGGACCCCAAGATCCCTCTGACCCGCCACACTGCCAAGAGCCTTACCATTAATACTATATTCTGCCATCATATTTGACCCACCAAAATGAACCACCTCACACTTATCTAGGTTGAACTCCATCTGCCACTTCTCAGCCCAGTTTTGCATCCTATCAATGACCTGCTGTAAACTCTGACAGCCCTCCACACTATCCACAACACCTCCAACCTTTGTCTCATCAGCAAAGTTGCTAACCCATCCCTCCACTTCCTCATCCAGGTCATTTATAAAAATCACGAAGAGTAAGAGTCCCAGAACAGATCCCTGAGACACACCATTGGTTACCGACCTCCATGCAGAATATGACCCATCTACAACCACTCTTTGCCTTCTGTGGGCAAGCCAGTTCTGGATCCATAAAGCAATGTCCCCTTGAATCCCATTGCCTCCTTACTTTCTCAATAAGCCTTGCATGGGGTACCTTATCAAATGCCTTGCTGAAATCCATATGCTCTACATCTACTGTTCTTCCTTCATCAATGTGTTTAGTCACATCCTCAAAAAACTCAATCAGGCTTGTAAGGCATGACCTGACCTTGACAAAGCCATGCTGACTATTCCTAATCATGTTATACCTCTCCAAATGTTCATAAATCCTGTCTCTTAGGATCTTCTCCATCAACTTAACAACAGCTAAAGTAAGACTCACTGGTCTATAATTTCCTGGGCTATCCCTACTCCCTTTCTTGAACAAGGGAACAACATCCGCAACCCTCCAATCCTCTGGAACCTCTGCCGTCCCTATTGATGATGCAAAGATCATCGCCAGAGGCTCAGCAATCTCCTCCCTCATCTTCCACAGTAGCCTGGGGTACTTCTCATCTGGTCCCGGCAACTTATCCAACTTCATGCTTTCTAAAAGCTCCACCACATCCTCTTTCTTAATATCTACATGCTCAAGCTTTTCAGTCTGCTGCAAGAAATCACTACAATCACCAAGATCCTTTTCCATAGAATACTGAAGTAAAGTATTCATTAAGTACCATACAGTTCCATACACACTTTCCCATGGTCTCACTTGATAGGTCCTATTCTTTCACGTCTTATCCTCCTGTTCTTCACATACTTGTAGAATGCCTTGGGGTTTTCCTTAATCCTGCCCACCAAGGCCTTCTCATGGCCCCTTCTGGCTCTCCCAATTTCCTTCTTAAGCTCCTTCCTGTTAACCTTATAATCTTCTAGATTTCTAACATTATCTAGCTCTCTGAATCTTTTGCAAGCTTTTCTTTTCTTCTTGACTAGATTTATTATAGCCTTTGAAGGAACTGGAGCTGCAGCTCGGTAACCTTTGGCTCATGTGGGAAACTGAGGAGATGATGGATAGTGGCTACCGGGAGGTAGTTGCCCCTAAATTGCAGGAGGCAGGTACCTGGGTGACGGTCAGGAGCGGGAAGGTAAATAGACAGCTAGTGCAGAGCACCCCTGTGGCCATTCCCCTCAAGAATAAATATACTGCTTTGGATACTGTTGGGGGATGACCTACCAGGATAAATCACAGCAACCAGGCCTCTGGCACTGTGGCTCAGAAGGGAAGGGGGAGAAGTGCAGGTGCAGGTGGGCAATTCCATAATTAGAGGAACAGAAAGCAGATTCTATGGATGTGAAAGAAATACCTATTGCCTCTCAGGTGCCAGGGTCAAGGATACCTCTAATTGGGTCTATTGGGTCAGGCTACAGTTATAGTAGCCAATACTGTGACTATCAGCCCTAGGTTAGTTACTATAACTTAGAAGAGGCCATTCATCCCATCACCTATATGGCACTCAAGGGCTGGGTACTCTTTTCTTTCCTTCCCTGCAGCCAAGCAGTTTATTCTCTCTCACATGCCATTCAACCTCTTTGACACTTCACAGCACTGGGGCAATGTACAGCAGCTAGTTAATGTATCAAGCCACACGTCTTTGGGGCGCATGGTCACAGGGAGATGGTGCAAACTCCACGCACAGGCAGCATTCAGTTTCGAACCTTTGTCTCTGAAGCCATGAAGTGGCAACTCCAGTGCCACCTGCAAGGCTGGAAGTCCTGGTATCAAAAAGCAGCGACCCAGTCCTGTAACCTTCTGGTATCTTCACACAGCCCCAGGAAGTTCAGGCTTAGTCACTGACAAATTCACTATGCCTACGAAGAGAAACGTGGATTAAGTGCTGGAGAAAAGCACACACACATGACTAGAAACTGGAATAATTTGGCACGTTGTGTGCCTTACATAATGTGAGAACGCCCCAACCTGCTTTACACCCAATGTAGGTCTGTTGTAACGTAGAAAATACAGCAGCCAATTTGCATATTATAAGATCTCGAAAACTGAGATGTGATTGTGAACATTTATTCCATTTTAACGATGTTAGATGAACGATAAAATTTTCGCTGAGTTACTCCTTTTTTTCCCCACTTTGCTCTCGAGTCCTTTCCCCACCCTGAATCGGGACCTCTGCCCCAGTCCAGTTCCTCTATCAGGTTGTTTATCGGAGTTAGAGTCCCTCGTTCAGACTGACACTTCAAAGCGGCGTTGAGGGGGTGGTTCAGCGGGAGGCAACCGGCACTGAGGGAGTGTTGCAATGTGGGAAGAGGTGCTGCTGAGTAAGCACTGTGGTATTCAACGTGTCATCCGCGAGAGTCAGCCTTGTGTCATGGGTGGGTTACTAACGAAGGCAGGCAGTTCCGTCACAGGATGTCAAAGGTAGTCTGCATGGTTACTTCAGTAAGCCTGAAACAGCCATACAAAGTGTGGCTAAAAGACAGCATATAGAACAGGTCCTTTTGCTGACAATGTTGAGCCGAGTTAATTAAACCAGTAATTCAATGCCTTGCTAAACTAATCATTTCAGTATAGATGAGGTCCACATCCCTCCATTCTATGCACATTCATCTGCCTGTCCCAGAGCCTCTTGAATACCCCTATCATATTTGTCTCCACTGCCCCAGGCACCTACCGCTCTCCATGTAAAGACGCTACCCTGCACATCTCCTTTAACTTCTGCGTTCTCACTTTAAATGCATGCCCCCTTATTAGATATTACTCTATTAGATGACGATACTCTATCTCCACCATTTGCCCATCCTGGTAAACCTCTTCTGCACCCTTTCCAAAGCCTCAATATACTCCCTATAATGAGGCGACCAGGACTGAATACAGTATTCCAGATGTGGCCTAATCAGAGATTTATAAAGCAAACACGAGGAAATCTGCAGATGCTGGAAATTCAAACAACACACACAAAATGCTGGTGGAACACAGCAGGCCAGACAGCATCTATAAGGAGAAGCACCGTCGACATTCAGGCCAAGATCCTTCGTCAGAGATTTATAAAGCTGCGTTAAACTTTCTGACTCTTGAACTCAGTGCCCTGAGAAATAAAGGCAAGCATGCCATATGCTTATTTTACCACCCTACTGATACCTTGTGCAGCCACTTTCAGGAAGCTGTGGCCCTGAAGGGACTCCAAGATTCCTCTGCACAGTAATACTCTTAAGTTGGCGAGCCTTGGCTGAGGCTTCGTGTTCTGTCCTTGAGCAAGGCACTTAACCACACACTGCTCTGGGACGACACCGGTGTCAAGCTGTATGGGTCCTAATGCCCTTCCCTTGGACAACAGCGGTACGTGGAAAGGGGAGACTTGCAGCAGAAGCAACTGCTGGTCTTCCATACAACGTTGCCCAGGCTTGCGCCCTGGAAACTTTCCAAGGCGCAAATCCATGGTCTCACGAGACTATAACGGAGGCCTATAATACTCTTAAGGGTTCTGTCATACATTCTGCACCGTCCCTTTACCCCCGCCAGTCATGCAACATTTCACACTTGGCCAGATTAACCTCCAAAATGTAGCAGAAAGGCCTCCTGCAAGGAGATAGGATGGGAAACTACAGGGGAAGAATGCTGACTGAAATGATTCAGCGATCAGTAAAATTGCAGAGACAAGAGACTGCAGAGACTGAAATCTAGAGCAAAAGCAATATGGTGGAAGAACTCAGCAGGTCAGGCAGCATCTGAGGAGAGGAATGGACAGCTTGCACCTGGTACTGATTGTCCATTTCCTCTACACTGCAGCAGTTCCCAGCCTGAAGTCCACTGACCCCTTGGTTAATGGTAAGTTGTGGCTGCACAAGTTATTAGTAGGGTGGTAAAATAAAAAAGGCAGGAAATACCCTGCTCTACAGATGCTGCCTGACCTGCTGAGTTCCTCCACCGCTTTGTTTCTTGCTCCAGTGGTCAGTAACTTAGTGCGAGCTTATGTTTAACAAATCGCAATTTGGAAATAATTAAGATGAATTTTGACTTCTTTCACATTCTCTGTCACTCTTATTGTGGCGGTGCCGAGTCAGAAGAAAAAGGCTGTGTCTCCCTTTCAGCCCTGCTGCATCTTCAGGTGACTGCAAAGTGCTTTCCCAGCCAATGCAGAAGTGTATTCTCTGGGGTGATGGTGAAGTTCAGGAACCAGCCTGTACTCTGCGAGATCCTAACTTATGCAGTGTGGTGGAGTGAATCAGAATTGGTTTTATTATCGCTGACATGCTGTATAATTTGTTATTTTACCTCAGCAGTCAAGTGCAATACAGAAAATATACTACAAATTATAATAAGAATTACACATAAAATCTGAAATGTCGTGCAAAATGAGAACAAATATAGTAAGATAGCACTCATGGGAACATTGTCCATTATGGAGGGGAAGAAGCTGTGCCTAAACTGTTGAATGTGTGTCTTCAGGATCCTGTACCTCCTCTCTGATGGTAGTAATGGGAGAAGGGTACAACACTGGTTGACAGATTGGGATTGGCCAGAACTCTGGTGGGGGGCGGGGGAAGTGGACCGATCTCAGGTACTGTCTTTGTGGAGTTTGCACTCTCTCCCGGTGGTCATGCGGGGTTCCACCGCGCTTTTTCTTGCACATTCTAAAGATGTGGAGGTTGGTATGTTAATTGTTCACCATAATTTGCCCCTGGTGAATTAGTTAGAAACCGAGGAGAGTAGGTGGACATGCGAGAGGAAATAATGTGCTAAGAAATGGAAAAATACTTACATTCCCAAGAGCTGGCATAGACTCAATGGGCTGAATGGAACCCTTTCATATCCCGAGAAAAGATGAAATACAAGCCTCCTTTCCTGAAGCAACAAAGGTCTTGCTTCAGCTTTAGTGTTTTTAGTGTCATCTTTCCTAGTCAGTTGCAGGACACCGACAATAGACTGGAGAGGTGTGATAAGGCAGGATTTATGAATGAAAAATGTTGGCAGGTTTTGTCAGATGATTGATGGAAAGCAAGCTGTAGAGGAAACAGTGGTGAATATGCTGCCTTCTTTCATGGCATTGAGAAATTGTTTGATGGCTAAGATTGAAGCTTGCCATATTCTTTTGGCAGCTCCCAGAGAGTGGAGAGACCTTTCCTTACCAGGTCCTGAGAACAGAATTAACCCTCATGTTGACGGTGGACGGGTTGAAAACAGGCCCCACTACTGAGCACATCTGTAAACCATCTGCCACGGACAGCCTTCAGAATGAATGGCAGCATTCACACACACATTTATATGCAAAATCAAAGTAAGTATATTATCAGAGTACATACATGTCACCATGTACTGCCCTGAGATTCATTTTCTTGTGGGTATTTACATGAAAATAAAGAATTACAATAGAATTTATGAAAATTCACATATAAACAAGGATTGACAAACAACCAATATGCAAAAGAAGACAACTTGTGCAATAAATAAATAATATTGAGAACATGAGTTGTAGAATCCTTGAAAGTGAGTCTGCATTGCAGAATCAAAGATACAAAGGTTCATTTTATTGTCAAAGTATGCATGTACAATACATCTCTGATATTCGTCTTCTCCAGACAGCCACGAAATTCAGAAAGACTATGGACATGGTTGAAAGAAAAGACATCAACCTCCCCACCCCACCACCACCGGCATGAAAAAGAAAAAGAAACAAAACTCACAGACCCCAAAATCCCCCAGCCCTTCCCCTGCAGAAATAAAACAGCAACAATAGCAACAACTCAAATCAGTTCAGATTTGAGGTAAGTGAAGTTATCCATGTTGGTTTAGCCTGATGGTTGTTGGGTAATAACTGACCCTGAACCTGGTGGTGCAGAGCCTACGGCTCCTGCACCACCTGCCAGATGGTAGAAGTGAGAAGCGAGCATGCGGGACCTTGACTTTGTTGTTGGCTTTTGTGACAGCGCTCCGTGTAAATGTACTTGATCATCTGGAGGCCTGGACATTATGCTTCCTGGGAGTCTTGGGCCCGGTTGTTATGTTTAGCTTCCAAGTTGCCCTATGGTTGCTAATCAGCTAATCCCCAAGGGCAGTGTCATGAACAGGCAGAAAGGCTGAAGATTGCTGTCGTCAAATGCTCCAGTAGCACAGCAGAACCTTAGTCTGCACTCCTCAACGCATCTCCTTGGTTACTGCTTCCATTCCTGGAAGAAATTTAGGGAGGAGGGGATGAGAGGGTTTTGGAGTGGTGGGGGTGCGGGGGAGATTTGCCAGGGGGCTCCCTGGATTGGAGAGCATCTCTGGGGATGGGTTGAGTGGGTTGGGACTTCTCCCTTTTAGAGGGGTGGGGATATGGGGGAGATTTGCGAGGGTCCTCGCTAGATTGGGGAGCATGTCTTCTGGGGTTGAGTTTACTGAGGCTTTTCTCTTTCAGGTGGGGGTGTGGCTTGGTGGAAGTGTGCAGGATGGTTGGAGGCAGGCATCAAACGGTTAGACAGAGGCTTTTTGCTGGGGTGGAGTAGCTAGTACAAGAGGGAATAGCTTTAGGGTGGCTGGAGGAGGGAATGAGGGGAGATGTTGGGTGGGATTTTTGCACAGAGAGTTGTGGGTGTGTGGGGAGCACTGCTGGGAGTGATGGTGGAAACAGATACATTAGGTGCATGTCTGCTGGAAAAATTGAGCACTCTGTAGGAGAGAAGGTTAGGTTAACCTTAGAGTAGATTTTCAGATTGGCACAGCAAGATGTAGTGTGCTGTATTGTTCTATGTTCTAAGAGGCTCTGGCAGCATTTTCTCAGTGAATGGGCAGTGTGTTGAGAGGTGCCCAGAGGGAGAACACTAAACTCAAGCCTGTGCAGGCTGATGGAGACTGCCGCAGGTCCTGCCATCAGAACATGATGTCCGTACCTGTAAGCTGAGAGGCTGGTCTTGGTCAGTGAATACCATCCACACCGTTACCCCCTGTAATCTCAATGCCAAGTGCACTTCCATAAAGCAGTCCTCTCCCCTTCTCCTTGGTGCCCTGTTGCCAATAAGACCCCACTGTTGGGTTTCTAAAGGAGGAGACTGGTCACGAATCCGAGCTGTGCCTGTCACCAGAACATCAGTTTTCAGCAGTGAGCTTCCGAGGTGGAGCCATAGAGCAGGGAAGTAGGCACTTCGGCCCATCAAATACATGCCAACCATTTACACTGATCTCTCTTATTCTTCCTGCGATCCCATCAACTGACTCCAAATTTTGCCTCTCACCTCCTCTGGGCTGGGGAAAGAAGAGTACGATGTTCGGCCACTCTCAGACTCTGACACGGTCAACAGAATTCTACCTTCAGCTGGGCAGATTTTTTTTTTTTGATTTCATTTTTTTGACAAAGAGTTGTCATTGTGTTGCTGCAGTTACGGGGCAGTGAAGGTCCCCCAGTCCAGATTCTTGGGGAAAATCTTGGCCTGAGTCATTGAAGTCAAGTCAAGGTGAAAATTGGAAACAGACCCTTCGGCCCACAGTGTCTGTCCAACTCACTCACACTAAGCCTACATTAATCCTGTTTTATCCTGCCCACATTCCCATCAACTCTCCTCCCCCCTACAACATGGGGACAACTTACAGTGGCCAACTAACCTACAAACCCTCATGTCTTTGAGTTGTGGGAGGAAATTGATAAATTGGTTTATTATTGTCGTATGTCCCAAGGTACAGTAAAAAGCTTAGTTTTGTATGCCATTAATACAGATCTTTTCATTACCACAGTACATTGAGGTAGTACAAGGGAAAAGCAATTGCAGAATGCAGAATAAAGTGTACCTGCTGTAGGGGAAGTGCAACACACGCAGACAATAATGTTCGAGGCCATGGCAGGGTAGAATAACGAATCATCTTGCCCTCTCAAGACGTCCATTCAAGAGTCTGATAACAGTAGGGTAGATGTTGTACTTGAGCCTAGTGGTACATGCTTTCAAGCGTTTGATATCCTCTGCCCAAAGGGAGAGGAGAGAAGAGAGAAAGTGTGGGATGGGTGGGGTCTTTGATGATGCCAACTCCTTTACTGAGGCAGTGAAAAGTAATAACAGAGTCCATGTTTCTGTGCTGTGCTGAGCTGTGTCCACAACTCTTTGCAGTTTTTATGTGGTCTCAGACAGGCCAGTTGCCAACCAAGCCATTGTGCATCCCGATAGGATGCTGCTGGAAACCGGAGCACCCAGAGGAAACCCACGCAGTCTTATGGAGAATGTGCAAACTCCACACAGACAGTGTTGGAGGCCAGGATTGACCACATGTCTCTGGCACCGTGATACTGCACTTCTGGCTGGTATGTAATTGCCTTTGTCCTCTGGGGGTTGGCGATTTCTGTGCTGAACTTTGTAGATGGCGGAGTACAAGGAGAGGGTTAGGGTTAGGATTAGTGTGACCAGCCCTGAGCCAGTAAGTACATAACTGGGCCTCTCATGAAATCAGTTCCTTGCTTCTCTCTGTCATTACCAGAAGTAAAACACAGGCCTGGCACACACTTTCTCAAGGCCCATTTTCAAAGAGAAAATGTACAATTGGTTCCTGGGCCAGTTTTATCTCCTGTTGAGGAAGACAAGGGCAGAGGGCCCTCACAGACTGACTTTGCTTGCCTGAGCTGCTATGAGACCAGAGCCTTATACATAGTCACACACCACAATGCTCACAGCAATTGCATGCTCCATCTGGAACTCGCTGATTTGGGAACCTCCTCACTACTTGCTCCACCATGATGCCTGAAGCTTCCCAATGTTATATAGCCCACTCAAATTCAAAGGTTCAATTTAATGTCAGAGAAATGAATACAATATACATCCTGAAATGCTTTTTCTTCGCAAAACATCCACGAAAACAGAGAAGTGCCTCAAAGAATGAACAACAGTTAAATGTGAGAACCCCAAAGTCCCCCCCCCAGTGCATAAGCGGTGGTGAGCGACAATCGCCCCTCCCCCACCAGCAAAACAAAAAGTGCACCCACTACCGAGCACAAGCCTGAGCTAGGCAATAGCAAGGACACTGACCTTGCAGTTACCCCAAAGACTATTGCATTTCATCCGGCATTCAGCAGCCCACAGGCTTTCTCTCTCCCTATTAAGGGAGAAGGAGCTGTCCCCCATTTTCACAGTGAGCAGGAGACATAACAACAATGTTAAAAAGTCTGTTTCGTCACTTTTTTCAGGCCCTTAGCAAAACATTTTCCGGCTTCCCTGACGACACACGAGTCTCCTGCTGTGACACCGACCCTCGAATTGCCCGTCTACAGAACCCCGAGATCTTAGGCTTCCAAACACTAGGCCACTTCTCAGGCCGAACCCTTGGCGTGCCAAACATCAGCCGGTCCTGAAACCCTGAGAACGGATCCCATTCCTGCAAAAAACTGAAGTCAGCGTGTAACTCCAGATCAAGGTCTTCAAAAGAACCTTGAAAGGGAAAAATAAGTATACTAAAGATGGAAATAGAGCTGTTTCTGAAGATGCAAGCAAAGGAGTCGCCGTTTAGCGCCATCTTAATTCCACCTCCGTCTCTGCCTCCTTGCAACCCTGTCTGTCTGTGCCACATATTTGAGAAAGGATCTTCTGGCATTGAGGAGGGTCGAGAGGTTTACGAGGATGATCCTGGGAATGAAAGGGTTACCAACTGAGGAGCAATTGATGGCTCTGAGTCTGTACTAACTGGAGTTTAGAAGAATGGGGGGAGGGCAAGGAGGAGGAGATCTCATGAAGTATATTGAACATTAAAAGGCCGAGATAGAGTTGACACGCAGAGGATGTTTCCAATATTGGGAGAGTCTTGGACCAAAGGGCACAGCCTCAGAATAAAGGATGATCCTTTAGCCTAGAGATGAGGATAAACTTCCTTAGCCAGTGGGTGGTGAATCTGTTGACTTCATTGCCACAGATGGCTGTGGAGGCCAAGACAAGAGGAATATTTAAAATGGAGATTGATAAGTTCTCGATTAGTAAGGGCATCAAAGGTTACAAGGAGAAGGTAGAAGAATGGGGTTGAGAGGGAAATTAAATCTGCTATGATGGAATGGAGGAACAGACTCGGTGGGCTGAATGGCTTAATTCTGCTCCTTTGCCTAGACTCTTATTGGATATGTAACTGAACTATTCATCAAGCCAGCCCTCTAAGTTCTGCAATGGGAATTTCTGAGCATGATCTGGTCCCTGAATTATCAGATCCTTTGGATTTCTTGTTGTTGCACAGGCAAGCCTCGCCATTCTCTCTCTGGGAGTGAGAGTGATCGGTGGGTGGGGCACACACCGCACCATACAAGAACCCTGCAGTCACATTTTCATCAATTTAAGCTTAGCCTTCCTTAGGGGAGCATCTTTCAACACATGCACCAAATCAAACAGCCGCAACGAATGCTTTGATGCACTCCATTTAACTCTGTAAAGTATCCCAAGTGGTGCCCCAATATGGGTGCAAGCCATTTGCAAAACAACAGAGCAAGAACTGATTAGAATGCTCAGAATGCTCCGGTTATTGATCTGTTTACTGACAGGTTCCATTGCTCCTTTAACGCAGGTCGAGCTGTGACCCTTTGCATCTTCACGTGATTACTGTTTCTTAGCAACATGAGCTTCTTGTAACACTTCACGGCGCTTTGCTAAACAATTGTGTTCATGTTTCAAATATTGATCCCGGCTTACGGAGAAGGATAATGGGGCCGCAAACAACCAGCAGTAACCAGAATTAGCCCACTTACACTTGGTGTAAGCACCCCATAAATGTGTGCCTCGTCATCGAGATCCGGCCTCTGTTGGTAATCCTAACCCGGTCTCCTCCTGGGGTTTTGTTACCTACCACTTTGAGCGTTAGTGATCAGAGGCTCAATAAGTGAAGCAATTCTGGACCTAGGATTTTCACTGGAACATTTCTGTCCTTTTCCTGATCTATCGTTGACAGCACTAACCTCTCTCTTTTCCTCCTCCTTCCCCTCCCACCTCTGTGGAAGCTCTATTCGATTTTAAAGCCTGGAATTTATTTAAGGAGTAATCGATTTGTTATTGTTGCATGTAGCGAGATACAGTGAAAAGCTTTTGTTTGCTTGGTACCCAGACTGATCACTCCATACGCAAGTGCATTAAGATAATACAGAAGCAGAACAGAGGGCTGTGTCATCTTGTCCAGGACTCTCCCACTGTGGGGGGCACCTCTTTTGCATCTGCTTTGTCTTGGCCTTTCGGCATGGCGGGGGGGGGGGGGGAGTCAATGGGATCCCTCCTCATCCTTCCAGCGAGTGCAGACCCAGAGCCATCAGATGCTTCTCATTTGATAACCTCTTCATTCCTGGAATCATCCTCGTGAACCTCCTCTGGATCCTCTCCAGTGCCAGCACATCTTTTCTAAGATGAGTGGCCCACAATTGCTCATGGTGCTCGGGGTGAGGTCTCACCAGTGCCTTATAAAGCCTCAGCACCACATCCTTGCTCTTGCTCTATATGGGACCCTGGTTGGACCCCACTTGGAGTATTGTGCTCAGTTCTGGTCACCTCACTACAGGAAAGATGTGGAAACCATGGAAAGGGTGCAGAGGAGATTTGCAAGGATGTTGCCTGGATTGGGGAGCATGCCTTATGAGAATACATTGAGTAAACTCGGTCTTTTCACTTTGGAGCGATGGAGGATCAGAGGTGTTCTGATAGAGGTGTATGAGATGATGAGAGGCATTGATTGTGTGGATAGTCAGAGGCTTTTTCCCAGGGCTGAAATGGCTAATATGAGAGGGCGCAGGTTCTTGGAATCAGGTACAGAGGAGATGTCAGGGGTAAGTTTTTTATGCAGAGTGGTGAGTGCATGGAATGGGCTGCCGGCAATGATTGTGGAGGCAGATACGATAGGGTCTTTTAGGAGAATCCTGGACAGGTACCTGGAGCTTGGAAAAATAAAGGGCTATGGGTAACCCTAGGTAATTTCTAAGGAAAGGACATGTTCAGCACAGTTTTGTGGACTGAAGGGCCTGTGTTGTGCTGTAGGTTTTCTATGTTTCTAATGCAGAAAGTACTGTTACAGCTACAGAGTGCAATGCAGGTAGACAAACAAAGTGAAAGGGTTATGACAAGTTAGGTCTCAAAATCAAGAGTTCATCTTTATCACATAAACACTCCATTCAATGTCTTATAACAACGGGATTGAAGCTGTCCTTGAACTTGGTGCACTTGTTTTCTACATTTTCTACTTCCTGCTGAGTAGAAGTAGGGAGAAAAGAAAGGTCTCTGATAATGTTGGCTGCTTTTCTGAAGTAGAGTGAGGTGTGGACCGAGTCCACGGAGGGGAGGCTGCTTTTCATGATGGACAGGGCTGCTTTCACAACACTGCTAATTCTTGCAGTCAGGGGACAGAGCAGTTCCCTTACAAAGCTGTGGTTCATCTCGATAGGATGCCTTCTATGGTGCATCGAAAACAAACTGGTGAGGGCCACTGGGGACATGTCGAATTTCTCCACCCTCTGAGGGAGCAGAGGCACTGATGTACTTTCTTGGCCATGGTTAGACCAGGGGAAGTTAGTACAACACAGTATTGGCCTTTTGACCCAGGATTGGTGATATTTACACTGAAGGTTCTGATGTTCTCAATCATCTCCACCTCAGCACCATTGATACATAAAGGGGTGTGTACACTGCCCTGTTCCTGAAGTCAGTGACTACCTCCTCTGGATTGCTGTCCTTGAAGGAAAGGTTCTTGTCCCTTAGGCTTTCTGCCTCCTTCCTCAGATTCAGATTCGGATTTACTTATTGCGTCTATGGAAACCTTCAGTGAAATACATTGCAAACACAAGATCCCTCAGATCCCATCATCAGCTTCTGGGCCATCAGAGGCTCCATCTTCCTCTCACCTCAACCCTCCTCTCCACTGACTCTACTGACCTCCCTCCCCCCTCTGATCCCAGCTCTCATCTGTGCCGGGTCTTTACTATCCCCTCCAACCTTCAAGCAGAGTGCTCTGTCCTCAGTAAGGGCCTCACCTTTGTCCCCCTTCACCCACACCTCAGTGAGTTCTGCATGCGCCATGACACTGAACTCTTCTTCCGCTGGCTCTGTCTCCGAGCTTACTTCTTCAGCAAGGACTCTCCTACCCCCACCGATGACCCCCTTCTCCCGTCTTCAACCCTCTTCCTCTGTATGGACATACCGCTCTGGATCTCTGTTTTGCTAACTGCCGACGGGACATCAACCGTCTCAACTTCACCACACCGTGTTCCAATTCCAACCTCACTCCTTCCAGACGCCCTGCTCTCCACTCCCTCCGCACCAATCCCAACCTCACTATAAAGCCCGCTGATAAGGGGGGAGCTGTTGTTGTCTGGCGTACTGACCTCTACCTTGCCAAGGCACAGCAACAACTTGCTGATACCTCCTCTCATTTACCCCTCGAACATGACCCCACTAAGGAGCACCAGGCCATTGTCTCCCATACCATCACCAACCTTATCAGCTCTAAGGATCTCCCATCCACCAACCTCATAGTTCCCACACCCCGCACTTTCTGTTTCTACCTCTTACCCAAGATCCACAAACCTGCCCATCCAGGTAGACCCATTGTCTCAGTTTGCTCCTGCCCCACCGAACTCATTTCTGCAGACCTTGACACTGTTTTATTCCCCCTTGTTCAATTCCCTCCCACCTATGTTCGCAACACTTCTTATGCTCTGGATTTTTTCAATGATTTCAAGTTCCCTGGCCCCCATCGTCTTATTTTCACCATGGATGTCCAGTCCCTATATACCTCCATCCCCCACCAGGAAGGTCTCAAAGCTCCCCATTTCTTTTTTGGATTCCAGACCCAACAAGTTCCCCTCTACCACCACTCTCCTCTGTCTAGCAGAATTGGTCCTAACTCTTAATATTTTCTTCTTTGGCTCCTCCCACTACCTTCAAACTAAAGGTGTAGCCATGGGCACCCATATGGGTCCCAGCTATGCCTGCCTTTTTGTTGACAATGCGGAACAGTCCATGTTCCAAGCCTATACTGGTATCTGCCCCCAGTTTTCATTCACTACATCAACGAGTGCATCGGCACTGCCTCCTGCACACATGCTGAGCTCGTTGACTTCATCAACTTTGCCTCCAACTTCCACCCTGCCCTCCAATTTACCTGGTCCATTTCCGACACCTCCCTCCCCTTCCTTGATCTCTCTGTCTCTATCTCTGGGGACAGCTCATCTACTGATGTCTATTATAAGCCCACGGACTCTCACAGCTACCTGGAATATTCCTCTTCACCTCCTGTTACTTGTAAAAGTGCCACCTTCTTCTCTCAATTCCTCCATCTCTGCAACATCTGCTCTCAGAATGAGTTTTTTTTACACCAGGCCGAAGAAGATGTCTTCCTTTTTTTAAAGAAAGGGGCTTCCCTTCCTCCACCATTAACTCTACCCTCAAACGCATCTCTCCCGTTTCATGCACATCTGCTCTCACCCCATCCTCCCACCACCCCACTTGGGATAGAGTTCCTCTTGTCCTCACCTACCACCCCACCAGCCTCCATGTCCAACGTATAATTCTTCGTAACTTCCACCATCTCCAACGGGATCCCACCACCAAGCACACCTTTCCCTCGCTCACCCCCACTTTCTGCTTTCTGCAGGGATCATTTCCTACACGACTCCCTTATCTACTTGTCCCCCACATCCCTTCCCACCGATCTCCCTCCCGGCACTTATCCTTGTAAGCGGAACAAATGCTACACCTGCCCTTACACTTCCTCCCTCACCACCATTCAGGGCCCCAGACAGTCCTTCCAGGTGAGGCAATACTTCACTTGTGAGTCTGCTGGGGTGATGTACTGCGTCGGGTGCTCCCGGTGTGGCCTTTTATATATTGGTGAGACCTGAAGCAGACTGGGAGACCGTTTCGCTGAACACCTACACTAGGTCCACCAGAGAAAGCAGGAGCTCCCAGTGACTACACATTTTAATTCCACGTCCCATTCACATTCTGATATGTCCATGGCCTCCTCTACTGTCAAGATGAAGCCACACTCAGGTTGGAGGAACAACACCTTATATTCCGTCTGGGTAGCCTCCAACCTGATGGCATGAACTTTGATTTCTCTAACTTTTGGATTTCTCTAATCCAAAAAGAAATGGAGAGTGCTGGGCTCTGAGCTTGTTAGAATTGGTTAATTGTTGCTTAACGACAGCCATTAATCGTTTAGAGATCCTTGTGTTTTTCTCAAGCAACTCATTCTTTGTGTTGCAGTCTGCTGGCACTTTCAGTTTAAGCTTGATCAGTTTATTTTGATAGGCTTGCAGATTCTGTGTAACTTGGATTATTTAAGCGGATGCCCAATTAGCGCTAATCACAGGATCCTAGTTTTGTGAATGTTACTTCTCACGGGGTCGCTCAGCTGAGCAGTGATGTTCTTTTGGAATTCTGAATAAACTCTCTTTGTGATCAGAGTCTTTTTCCTCTGCACGAGGGTTCCAATATTGCCAGCAAACGTCGTGACATTCAGTCATTGAGACTCCTAACGTACAGCAGAAATTATTCCGGATTGGAAAGAGGGATTCCATAACAAAGGAGATCAAGGAAGTTATTAAATTGAAAACCAAAGCCTGCGCATTTTTGGCAAGTGTTAGTGGGACACAGGAAACTTCGCAGGAACCCACAGAGAGGGCCAATGGAAACCAATAAAGAGAGGGAGATTAATTATGAGAGAAAACCTGAAAATACTATCAAAACATACAGCAAGGACTTCTATGGATGTTTAAAAGAGAAAATGACAGCTATGGGAAAGTTAGGACTTTGGAGAGTAAGATTGGGAATTATTAACGGGATACACAGAAATGCTAGGTAATATAAACCAGTACTTCGAATCTGTCTTTATGGTGTTATGATCCCAGCCCCCTCCTTTGTGAGAATTGCAAGAGCACCCGTCGAAAGGGGGGGGGGGTCAGTAGACCCAGTCGGAGAGAGAGAGAGAGAGACGTGCCAAATTGCAGGTACCACCAGGGATACAGAATAAAGACAACAGCGACTATTGTCTCATGGAGACCACGTGAAAAGCCCTCGGGCAAGGTGGGCTGGTTGAGAGAGAGATTGCATCATCACAACCTGATTGACACCTGCGACCCCGTGAGGAAGTATAAAGGAGAGTCTCAGGGGGACAGCCCCCTGAGACGCACAAAGAAGACATGAGAGTGTTCCCGCAGCAGTGGGAAGCCATTCTGAAGGAAGCCACGTGCGTTAGATTTCGGGATTGGAATTTGTGGCTGGAATCACAGAAAACCACTTTAACTAACATCGGGGAGAGGAAACCAACGCTCCCCCGATTTCACGGAAGATTCATCGAGACTCGGCAAGTTCTTTCTCTTCTCCCCCAATCTCTCTCTCTCGGTCGCCCCACGCAAAACCCAGCGATTTTCCAAGAGCTGAGGCCCGCAGACGTTCAGAGTGACTTTTATATTTTCCAACGGACAATCTATTAACCCCTAGACACCAGCAGAGCTCACTTCTTAATGATGATTATTACTATACCCGCGCTTTAGATTGAATGTTGACGATGTGCACTATCTGAATGTATGTATTAACCCTACTTTTGTGTCCCTTTATAAATAAAAACGTTTGAAAATAGTGACAACAGACTTCAACAGACCTCTCTATCGTTGCTGGTAAGTTATCCAGTTACGGGATTCATGACAGTGGTAGAGGACATTAAAAAAAATCCAAAGATGATAGACGGGCTGGGTTCAAGTAGCAAGAAAAGGACTGTATCAATCCCTATAACAAGGTACAGGGGACAAACTGGGAATAAAGGCCAACAAGTCACCAGGAGCTGATGGCCTGCATCCAAAGATTTTAAGGGAAGTGACTTGAGAGAGTGGAGCCATTGGTTGAAATTTGTCAAAATTGACTGAGTTCTGGGTGGGCAGGAACGGACTGGAAATCTGTGACCGTGGTGTCCTTGTTCAAGAAGGAAGGAAGCCAAAAAGCAGGAAGCCGTTGGCCTGTTGGTTAACATCTGTTGTTGGTGAAATAATCATGGAAAAAATTAACTTGTCATTTATAGAAGCTCACTGCAATCAAGCCAAATCAACATGGTTTTATGAAAGAGAAATCATGTTTGACAAATTTGCCAGAGTTCAATGGTACAATAAACAGGGTCCATTCAAGACTTTTTAATGTCATTTCCAGTACACAAATGTAACAGAGAACAGATTAATTGTTACTCCAGATCCACAGCAGCTCAAGAAAACACAAGATAAAGAACATAATAATAAAATGAATAAATACAGATACATAAGATAGCCTATATACGCAGACTGATTGTATGTCCACAAAGCGATGCTGGGCACTGTACATAAGGTGACTGACAGGAAATAATAAAATGGTTGTGGTTGGGAGAGTGGAGAGGTGGGTTAGTGGGTGGAGGTGTTGATCATTCTTACTGCTTGGGGAAAGTAACTATTTCTGCGTCTGGTGGTCCTAGTGTGGATGCTACGTAGCCTCTTCCCTGACGGGACTGGGACAAACAGCCCATGAGCAGCATTGGGAGGGGGAGAAGTCCTTCGTGATGCTACTGGCCCTTTCCCAGCACCTTTCTGTATATACAGTACATCCTTTTGATGGTGGGTAGGCTGGTGCCAGTGATGCATGGGGCATTGACTTCTCATGATAGAGCCCTCCTGACTGCGGTAGTGCAGTTTCCATGTTATGGAGAGATGCAGCTTATGAGGATGATCTCTTCTCCTAAAGGGGAAGCTGCAGATATAACATATTTAGATGAAAAGGTGCCATATGAAAGTGTGGTTCACAAGATGTGAGCTGAAGGTGTCGGGGGAAGAGTGCTAACGTGGATTGAAGACTGGTTATCACATAGAAGATAAAGAGTCAGAACAAACAGGTCCTTTTAAGACTGAAGAGTTGTGACTAGTGGAGTGTGCCAACGATCAGTCTTTGACCTTCAGGTATTTCTCATTTGCATCAATGTCTTGGCGGAGGGAACAGGATGTTTGCTGTTGACTCTGCAATTGCTGAGAGGGCTCGAGCAAGCAGTGGGGTGTGGATAGATTCAGCGAGTGGGTTAAAATCTTGGCGCACAGAGTTCAGTGTGGGAAAGTGTGAAGTTATGCACTCGGATAAGAGGAATCAAAAAGCGTATTACTATCTCAATGATGAGAGCCTGCCAAAGTATAATTTTCGGAGAGGGCTGGGTGTTTTGGTGCACGAGTCACAAAACACTACAGGGTAGGTCTAGCAGCTGAACAGGAAGGCAAATGGTCTGTTGCTTTTCATTGCAACGTGGGCTGGAGTTTGTAAGTATTGTTACAGTGTAGAGGGTGTTGGTGAGTTTGGCTCGACATACTGTGCATACTTTAGTTCCCCTTCTGTAAGAAGATTGGTTTTGGAAGCAGTCGGAAAGAGATTCATTAAGCTAATTCCTGGGTTGAGAAGGCTGTTCTATTAAGAGAAGCTGAAGAAATTGGATCTGTATCCTTTGGAGTTTAGAATGAAGGGGTTCTTTGAAACACATAGGATCCCGATCGGATGCAATGGGCTAGATCAGGGATGGGCAAACTTTTTGACTTGTGGGCCACAAAGGGTTCTAAAATTTGACAGGGGGGGCCGGACCAGGAGCAGATGGACGGAGTGTTTTGGTAATACACCTCATAAGAGAAAATAAAATATCATGGGATATGTAGAAAACATGTGCTTTAATTTCAATTGAAAATGAACAAATGCATTACAAAATATCTGTCTTTGAAGTCCCATGGTATTTAGCTATTTATTGAAATGACTTTTAAAAAACTGAAAATTCAATGAATAAAATACAGCTTTTTTTAATAGTAACAGTTATTATTTTAAAGCACTGAAAATTCTGTTATCCTTCAAGATATTATCATCATCACTCTCCTCCTGACCGTCTTTATTTCAAAAACGGTAGGAGATGCAGGTCTACTTGTCCTGCTCCTTCTTATTCAATTGTCCCCTGTGCCAAAACTCAACAACGACCAGCACAAAGACAGACCAGTGACAGCGCGCCAGTATGTGGAGCGCGTTATTTGAACTGGAGCGCATTTTTTTTATTTTGAGAATGTACATGCACCTGCGCCCTACTCATGTCCATCACTTAAAAGAAATGACATGTAACATGTAAGGCTTATTGAAAAAAATATTTTCAAATGCATTTTTTACATAACACAACGAAGAAACTTATTTTTAATTTCAGTGGGAACAGAAATTAATGACTTTTTAGCCAGCGCATCAAAGTCTGGATTTAGTTTTGTTGTGGCGATTCTCAGGATGGATCTGAGGTGTTGGTCAGTTAACTTGTATCTGTGGCTGGCTTTGTTGATGTTCATGACGCTGAACGCCTGTTCACACAAATAGGTCGAGCCGAACAAAGAGTAAAGCGCAAATGTGGAGTAATACGCTGCACCTCAACAAAGGTCAATGTATATAGAGTGCGTCATCTATTGGGAAAACGCCAGAATTGCGGGGAAAAAACGTTAACAAGGTTTATTAATATAATTTCATCAAGTTCTGCGGGCCGGATTAAAAAGTTTAACGGGCCGCATATGGCCCGCGGGCCGTAGTTTGCCCATGCCTGGGCTAGATGCTGAGATGTTTTCACTAGTGCAAAGGTCATGAGTGAGGGAAAATAATTATAAGATTAGGGGACAGTATTGAAGTACATAGGAATGTCTTGCTGACTGTGGTAATCCTCCGTATTTCTCTGCTCCGGGGGTTTTCAGAGGTCAGATCATTGGGTGAATTTAAAGAAGCATTCCGTACATTTTTGAAACATCAGGGAATTCAGGGTTGTGTGGGACAGGTAAGAAAAGGAAGTGAGAGCTGGGGCAGTTTAGCCACGATCATATTGAATGGCCGGGTGGTACTGAGGGGCCGAGTGGCCTCCTCCTGCTCCTAGCTCCTTGAGTTCAGTGGAAGGGGAGGAAAGCCTGTGGCGGGAGAGATTTCTCTGCAGGCAGGTAGCGCTGTCAGTGCGATCCCGTACTATCTGATCACTCTTTAGTTTACTCTCCTGGTAAACTTGCCCCTTCTGAATCCTAATAGTCTTAATTAAACAATCCCCTAAAAATCCCTGTAGTACAATTGATGCTCTCTGTAGCATCATTATCATCGCACCATGAATTCCCCTTTAGTGACATATTTCCCCTTTACACTGAGCCCCATCCCTCTCATCTGCTAACACCAGATAAGGTATTCGGACTTTTAAAAGGCATTTGACAAGGTGCCACATGAAAAGCTGGTTCACAAGATAAGAGCTTGAAGCATTGGGGAAAGTGCATTAACTTGGATTGAAGACTGGTTATTACACAGAAGATAGTCAGAATAAAATGGAGAATCATAACTAGTGGAGTGTGCCAAGGACATTTCAATCACATTTACCAAAATGATGTTTTTTGTTTTAAGTATGTGGTTTTGAGGAATAGATAACACCTGGAGAAATATGGAAGAGGGGTGGGTAGGGGAACCAGCACAGTAAGTGTAAGAAGTCGCACGGTAGTGGAGCGGTTAGCGCAATTGCTTTACTCAATCTCAGATCAGAGTTCGATTCCTGCCGCTGCCTGTAAGGAGTTTGTACGTTCTCCTCGTGACCCATGGGTTTTCCTCCGGGTGCTCTGGTTTTCTCCCCTATTCCAAGGACATACTGTACGTTGGTGGACACTGACTTCAAGGTTCAATGTGTTGTGCATTCAGCGATGCACTTCTGCACACCACTGTTATTTGAGTTACTGTCGCCTTCCTGTCAGCTTGAACCGGTCTGGCCATTCTCCTCAAACCGCTCATTAATGCAGCGTTTTTGCTTGCAGAACCGCCTCTAACTGAACACTTCTTGTTTTTTCACATCATTCTCTATAAACTCTAGAGACTGTTGCATGTGAAAATCCCAAGGGATCAGCAGTTTCTGAGATACTCAAACCACCCTGTCTGATGCCAACAATCATTCCATGGTCAAAGTCACTTTTGTCCCTATTCTGATGTTGGCCTGAATAATAACTGAACCTCTTAACCACGTCTGCGTGCTTTTATGCATTGAGTTTCTGCTGCATGATTGGCTGATTAGATAATTGTATAAATGATCAGGGATATAGGTGTATCTAATAAAGTGGCTGCAGTTGTTTGGGTGAAATGACCTAATTGGGGGAAAAGGCCTGTTCACAAATTTGAGGTAATTAACTAGAAGGATGTTCCTTTTAGAATGAAAATGAGGAGGAATTTCTTTAGCCAGAGGGCAGTGAATCTGTGGAATACATTGCTATGGAATTCATCTGCGGAGGCCAAATCATTGGTTATATTTAAAGTAGACATTGATAAGTTATTGATGAGTAAGGGCATCAAAGGTCATGGGGAGAAGGCAGGAGAAAGGGGTTAAGAGGGAAAATAAATCAGCCAGGAAGAAACAACAAGGCATGCCTGATGGATCAAATCTCTTATGGTCTTAAGGTAATTGTACTGCTTAACCTAACTGTGTCCAGTGGGAACTATTGTAGCTTATGGTGTGAAATACTTTTGCATGATGATCTATAAATATTACCATTTGCTTGGCCTGCTTTTTAAAATTGGGATCTTAGGACTTGGGAAGACGACTGAGTAATGGGATAAACTGAACCTGAAGAATGAACCAGAACTTTAATTCATTCATTCATTATTGCCAAAGTGACAGAGGCAGATCTGTTGGCACAGTGGTGCAGTTAGCAGAGCCTCTGCCCCTCAGCTCCAGTGACCGGGGTTCGATGCTGACCTCCGGCACTGACTGTGTGGAGTTTGCACGTTCTCCCTGTAACCAAATGAGATTCCTCCAGGTGCTCCTGCATCCCAGTGTTGTGTGGATTGGTAGGTTAACTGGCCACTGCAAGCTGCTCCTAGTGTGTGGGTGAGCGGTGGAATCTGAGGGGAAAGTGGGGAGAAGAGATTACAGGAGAATTTATTACTTTTTGGAATACACAGGGAATAGGCTTTGAGCCACACTGCCCAGCAATCTCCAGTTTAATCCTAGCCTAATTATGGGACAATTTACAATGACCAATTAACCTACTAGTCGGTATGTCTTTGGACTGTGGTCGGAAACCGGAGCACCCGGAGGAAACCCACGTGGTTGTGAGGAGAACGTACAAACTCCTTACAGGCAGTGAAAGGAATTGAACCTGGGTTGCTGGTACCATAAAGCATTGTGCTAACCACTACACTACCGTGCCGCCCTATTCACAGAGCCAATGTAGGCTTCATGAAATAACCTCCTTCTAACTTAAAATACAGATGATTTTAATCATTTCAGAATGGCGCAGGTTTTTGGAGGGCCCTGTATTTCACACGTCCTTACTAGCTTTATGAAAGGAGATACCGATGAAACACAAGGTTGGTGATGTATCCACACGTGCCCTTACCCGTGTAAGCTTTGTTGGTGGGACTGACTGAGTGACAGGATTTTTACTTGGGATATTTTAGCAAATGGAGCTGACCAGTGAAGCCTATCCAACAGAGCTAGATCGAAAGAGAGAATGAGAGAGAGACAGGCATGGAGACAGAGGGAGAGTTAGATGTGGAGACAGACACAGACAAAAAGAGAGACACAGAAAGAGACAAGCACAGGGACAGAGATAACAAGAGACAGAGACAAGGATAGAGACAACCTGAGGCAGACAGTGAGAGATATATTTAGAGAGAGAGTGATAGCGATAAAGAGAAACAGAAAGACAGAGAGATGGGTGGGGGGCTGGGGGGAAGAGAAATAAAAGAAAAAAATCCATTGCAGCTGAATAAAACCAGCAGGAGATTTGAGTCACTGAATAAATATCTGCAGGACCTTTGAATCACATTTACCAAAAAGACATACTTCCTTTTAAATCTGTGGTTTTGAAGAATAAATATCGCTTGCAGAGGGGAGTGGGGGTGATTAGGATGATCAACATGATAAATGTGAACTGATTCCGTTGTGAGCTGTGCCCCTAATCCTCGTCAGCACTGGGGGATTAATGTATCTGATGAGGCCATTAAAAGCAATACCAGTGGACGTGACAACGCATAGCCTGATTTGTGCTCTGGTTCTGGTGGAATGGAAGGAGCAGGGTCCCTGAGAAGGGCAGGATTTGGAAGGAAAGAGCCCCGAGCCAAACCTTGTTGGAAGTGACGTGGTGGTGGCGGGCCTTGGTGAGGGCTCGTCACTTCTGGCGGGGCTTCCAAGATAGTGATGAAGTAAGAACTGCCTTGGGAGATGGTGAAGGGCAGGGAAATGATGGGAGAAGGGTGAATTCTGTCACTAGCTCTTGCCTCTGACTAAAAAAGGGGAAGAGTGGAGCCTGCTTCAATCTCACTGCAGGGGAGACTAAAGCACGGGCAGCTAACTTGGTGAAGCAACTAGGGAACAAGGACATCACTAGCTCACCTGTGTAGAGAGCCACAACACTGGCAACACAGGAGCTGAGAGTGCAGGGATTACACTTCTTGTAGTGGTACAGGAAGTAATAAGGAAACTCTTGGAGGACTGGTGTTCTAGAGGAGGTTCTTGACAGGGAGGACTGAGAGTTCAAAAGCCAGACTTTCAGAATCAAAATCAGGTTCATTGTCAATGCCATTGGTTATGAAATTTGTTGTTCTGTAGCAGCAGTATAATGCAAGAATAAAAAAGTATGGTAAGTTATAATAAGATAGATAAATAGTACTGAAGAGGAATAGTGAGGTAGTGTTCATGGGTTGATGGAATGTTCAGTAATCTGATGTGGAGGAGAAGAAGCTGTTCCTAAAATACTGAGTGAGTCTTTAGGCACCTGTACCTCCTCCCCAATGGTAGTAACACGAAGAGGGCCTGCTCTGAATGGTGAGAGTTCCTACTGATTGATACTACCTTCTTGAGATGCCACTTTTTAAAGATGTCCTCAGTGGTGGGATAGCCTGTGCCTGTGGTGGAGTTGGCTGGGCCTACAACCTTCTGCAGCCTCTTTCAAACTTGTGCATTGGCACCTCCATGATGCTTTCCACTGTACATCTATAGAGTCTTTGGAGACACAGCAAATATTGGCATACAAAATGGTGGCATACCAAAGCCAGTTGTGGTTGCTGGAGTTCCTTAAGGCAGTGTACTGGGTCCAACTGTCTCCAGCTACTTCATCTGTAACCTTCCTTCTGCCATAAGGTCAGAAGTGAGGATGTTTACAAGATGATTGCATAATGTTCAATCGCATAGAAAACTCCTTAGCAAATGAAGCAGCCTATGCCTGCGTGAGGCAAGATAACGTTCAGACACAGGCTGCTCAGTGGCAAGTAACAATCTTGTTACCAAACTAACAGACTGTTGTGCTGCCTTCAACACAAGAGTCTAATTATTTATTTTTGACGTTTAATGACATTACAATCACTAAGTCCCCTTGCTGAGAGTGACCAATAACGAGCGAATCAATGGCCCCAGCTACAGAAAGAGCAGGAATTTAAAGCAGATCAAAAGCTTTGTAACCGCCGTGAGTGGGTCGCCTCCTGAAACCCCAAGGTCCTCACGTGAGGCACAACTCAGTGATGCAGCACTCTGCATTTGCTGGCTGGTTACAGCTCCAGCGTTTCTCTAAGACATTACCTCATGATCCATTCTAAACAACGAACACTGGCGCACATCAGCTGTAGTGAGCAGCAGGTACAAATTGCAATGTTCGCATTCTACCAGGCTACTCCAACAACTGCTCCCAAACTCACGAATTCTACCACTGAGGACAGTTAGTGGAGGGAACACCACCACCTGCAGCTTCCCCACAATCCTGACTTGGAAATATACCACCAGTCCATCATCACCACCAGGTGTAAGTTCTGGAGCAGCCTCCACAACCACATTTTGGACACAACTTCACTGAACAGCTGCGGTGGTTCAATAAGGCAGCTCACCCTCACCACCTTCTCAATGGCCATGGAGCCATGGAGCTCGGCAACATGCAGTTCACTAAAACCTGGTTTATCCCCCGAGTCCTCCATAGTAGGGCACCCGGTTTGATCCCAAACTCACTCACGGTGGAACACACGGACTGATCCGAGACTAACCCACAGAGGACAGTCAGTCTAATCCATTCTCACCCACAATGGAATATCCAGTTTGATCCCAGATTCCCTGTCACTAGGACACACAGTCCAATCCAGAATCCCTCTCTAGACAGATGCCCGGCTTGATGTTCATCCTAAGTTCCAGGTGCTCACTTACACTGCATATCCTGGCATTGTGCTGGTGTTAGATTACAATGTGCCTTGCAGTGGCTAATGATTATATTGTACCTTGCAATGGTTAATGATTGCACTGTGCCTTGACCATATGACGTAGGGGCAGAATTAGGCCATTCCATCATGGCTGATCCCAGATCCCACTCAACCCCATACACCTGGCTTCTCACCATATCTTTTGATACCCCGACCGAGCAGGAAACGATTAGTTTCTGCCTTAAATATACACACGAACCTGGCCTCCACCGCAGTCTGTGGCAGAGCAGTCCACACATTCACTACTCTCTGGCTTTAAAAATCCCTCCTTACTTCTGTCTAAAGGGTCACCCCCTCAATTTTGAGGCTGTGCTCTCTAGTTCTGGATACCCCCACCATAAGAAACTTCCTCTCCACATCCACTTTGTCTAGTCCTTTCAACATTTGGTAGTTTTATTGAGATTCCCCCCCCCCCCACATTCTTCTAAATTCCAGTGAGTACAGGCCCAATGCTGCCAAACACTCCTCATATGTTAACCCCTTCATTGCTGGAATCATCCTTGTGAACCTCCTCTGGACTATCCCCAATGACAACACATTCTTTCTGAGATATGGGGCCCAAAACTGTTGACAATACTCCAAGTGTGGCCTGACTAGTGTCTTATAAAGGCTCAGCATTATCTCCTTGCTTTTATATTCTATTCCCCTTGAAATAAATGCCAACATTGCATTTGCCTTCTTTACCACAGACTCAACCTGAAAATTAACCTTCTGGGAGCCTTGCAGGAGGACTCCTGAGTCCCTCTGCACCTCTGAAGTTTGAACCTTCTCCCCATTTAGATAATAATCCGCACTATTGTCCCTTTTACCAAAATGCATTATCATACATTTCTCAACACTGTATTCCATCTGCCACTTTTTTTACCCAATTTTCCAATTTGTCTAAGTCCTGCTGCAATCACATTGCTTCCTCAACACTGCCTACCCCAACACTTATCTTCATGTCATCCACAAACTTTGCCACAAGGCATCAGTTCCATTATCTAAATCATTGATAAACAATGTGAAAAGTAGCAGTTCCAATATTGACCCCTGAGGAACACCACTAGTCACCGACAGCCAACCAGAAATGGCCCTTTTATTCCCACTCGCTGCCTCCTGCCTGTCAGTCATTCCTCTATCTATGTCAGTATCTTTCCTGTAATGCTATAGGATTTTATCTTGTTAAGCAGCCTCATGTGTGGTAGCTGATCAAATGCCTTCTGAAAATCCAAGTAAATGACATTCACTGCCTTGCCTTTGTCCACCCTGCTTGTTACTTCCTCAAACAGCTCTAACAGATTTGTCAGGCATGATTTCCCATGACAGAAACCATGCTGGCTTTGACTTATTTTATCATTTGTCTTCAAGTACCCTGAAACCTCATCTTTAATAATACACTTTCCCAGCTACTGAAGTCAGGCTAACTGGCCTATAATTTCCTTGCTTTAGCCTTCCTCCCTTCTTAAAGAGTGGAGTGACATTTGCAATCTTCCAGTCGTCTGGGATCATGCCAGAATCAAGTGATTCTTGAAAGGTCATGACCAATGCATCCGTTATCTCTTCAGCAACCTCTCTTAGGACTCTGGGATGTAGTCCATATGGTCCAGGTGACTTATCCACCTTAAGACCTTTGAGTTTGCCTAGCACCTTTTCCTTTGTGATAGCAACAGCACTCACTCCTGCTCCCTGACACTCGAGGACCTCTGGCACACTGCTAGGGTCTTCCACAGTGAAGACAGATACAAAGTATCCATTAAGTTCATCTGCCATTTCTTTGTCCCCATTTACTACCATCAATTTCCAGTGGTCCAATATCAACACTCACTTCGCTTTTACTCTTTATATAAACTGAAAAACGTTTTGGATCCTGTTTTATATTATTGGCTAGTCTGCCCTCATATTTTATCTTCCCCCTTCTTATAGCTTTTTTAGTTACCTTTTGTTGGATTTTAAAAGTTTCCCAACCATCCAACTTCACACTTGCTTTTGCTACCTTATATGCCCTTTCCATGGTTTTTATGCAGTCCTTAACTTCCTTTGTCAGCCACAGTTGCCTACCCTGCCATTTGAGAACTTCTTCCTCTATGGGACATATCTATCCTAAGCCTTGTGAACTATTCCCAGAAACTTCAGCCATCTCTGCTCTGCTGTCATCCCTGCCAGTATCCTCCTCCACTCCACCTGGCAAGCACCTTCCTCATGCCTCTGTAATTCCCTTTATTCCATTGCGATACTGATACGTGTGACTCATGCTTCTCCCTCTCAGATTGCAGTGTGACTTCAATCATATAATGATCACTACCTCCTAAGGGTTCCTTTACGTTAAGCTCCATAATAAGATCTGGGTCACTACACAACATGCAATCTAAGATAGCTTTTCCCTGAGTAGGCTCAAACACCAGCTGCTTTAAAAAGCCATCTCGTAAGCACTCAAAAAATTCCCTCTCTTGTGATCTGGCACCAACCTGATTTTCCAAATCCCCTTGCTTATTGAAGAGCCCCATTACAATTGTGTCACTACCCTTATTACATGCCTTTTCCAGCTCCCTTTGCAATCTCAACCCCACATCTTGGCTACTATTTGGAGTCCTATATATGGTTCCCATAATGCTTTTTTTTAACCCTTGCAGTTTCTTAACTCCACACAAAGATTCAACATTCTCTGACCCTATGTCACCTCTTTCTAAAGATGTAATTCCATCTCTTACTGACAGAGCCACACCATCAAACATTAATTGCAGTGGTTAATGATTACACTGTGCCTTGCAATGGTTAATGATTTCACTGTGCCTTGCAGTGATTAATGGTTGCACTGTGTCTTGCAATGGTTAATGATTACACTGTACCTTGCAGTGATTAATGGTTGCACTGGGTCTTGCAATGGTTAATGATTACACTGTACCTTGCAGTGATTAATGATTACACTGTACCTTGCAGTGATTAATGATTGCACTGTACCTTGCAGTGATTAATGATTGCACTGTGCCTTGCAGTGGTTAATGATTGCACCGCACTTCAGCTTCTCTATGCTGAGAGCTGGAGCACTGCTGGAGAGCACACCTGAGTAATGTAGGGCACTCATGCAGGACATTGAAATGATTGTTACATTAATAGTGCCATTAGTTACCTGAGCAGCCTTCACTTCCCTTCTGTTGTCACAGTGCAGCATAAATGTGACAGCTCCTGCTGTCGACAGGTCACCCTGGACCTGCGATGGGCAGAGGTTGGAGGTCTCCCGCTTCTGGCCATTGTAAACTGCCATCTGCTCCCCGAGCCTGCCTGGTCCTACTGCCCAGCTGGCGTAGCTGCCGGCATCAGCTGAGGCCCAACTGAGCTCCTGAGCGAGAGACGGAGTGTATGCAGCATTGGGCTGGCTGGGGTGACAGTGCCTGTGTCTGGGTTCTGAGGTCCAGTTGAGTCTGGTCTAAGCCACCAATGCAAGAGTCCAGAGCAGCTGATACCCCTGAATTGCCAGACCCCTGTCCATATCAATGTGAAAGTGGGTGGAGTTGTCTGAAGGATGAGTCAGGCTGGCAAATCCATGGGCTGACAGCGGAGGGGTCAACACTGGAATCAGAATAAGGTTTTTATCATTAACATAGGCTATGAAACTTGTTGCTTTGTGGCAGCTGTATAACACAAGACATAAAAAATTACCACAACGTACAATTAGAAATAAGAGTAATAAATAGCGAAAAGAGGAATCGCAAGGTTGTGTTCAAGACTGTTCAGAAATCAAGAGGCAAAGGGGAAAAAGTTGCTCCTGAACAATGAGTGTGAGTCTTCAGTCTCCTGTACCTCCTACTTGATAATAGCAATGAGAAGAGTGCATGTCCTGCATGGTGCAGTTCTTTAAAGATGGATGCTGTCTTCTGAAGGCACTACCTTTTGAATATGCCCTTGATGGTGGGAAGGCTTATACCCACGCTGGAGCTGGCTGAGTCTACCAGCCTCTGTAACCTTTCTTGATCCCGTGCATTGGAGCCTCCATGCCAGGCTATGATACAACCAGTCAAAACACTCTCCACTGTACCACTGTAGAAATTTTGCTAGTCTCTGATGGCATATCAAATCTCCTCAAACTACTAATGAAATTGTAGATGCTGGCATGGCTTCTTCAGGATTGCATCAACATGCTCAGCTCAGGATAGATCCTCTGAGATGTTGAGGCCTGGCAACTTGAAGCTGCTCTCCCTTTCCAATAACTGAAGCAGCTTGTGTTCCATGAGGTATTCCTTCCTTGCTACAGCTCACTGGACAACTTAGCAACAAGCAGTGGCAAGTGGTATTGGCCTGATCATCAGTTTGCAAATGAAGTGAAAATTGTTGGAGTTGAAGATAGCAAAGAAAATTGACTAAAGATACAGTAGATCACAGATTGGCTGGAAAATTGGGCGAAGCTGAGGGAGGTGGAACTTAGTTCAAACAAATGTGACGTAATGCATTTTTGGAAGTCAAATTCTCGTAGGTCATATGGTACAGACCTTAGGAGTGTTGATTTACAGAGATAGGGTGGGGTTTCACAAGTTACAAGTGAATAAGGCATTTGGTGTGATAGCCTTCAAAGGCTGAGGCATTCAGTATAAGAACTTCTATACCATGTTGCAATTGTATAAAACTCTGGCCCAACCACATTGGACTATTGTGTACAGTTCTGGTCACCAGATTACAGGAGGGATGTGGTATCGAGGGAGGGAGGGAGAGAGAGCGAGTAAGCAAAATAAATAAATGGGCCTCTTATCTCTTCTCTTCACCTGCCTTTCACCTTCCCCTATTGCCCCAACTCCTTCCTTTTCCCCTCTGATCCACTCTCCTCTCCTATCAGATTCCTTCTTCTCCAGCTCTTTACTTTTTAGACCTAACCATCTCCCAGCTTCTTATTTCATCCCCCTTCTCCCATACACCTGGTTTCACTTATCACCTTCCCCTCCCCCACTTTCCTATTCTGGCATCTTCCCCCTTCCTTTCTGGTCCTGATGAAGAACCTTGACCTGAAACGTCAACTGTTTATTCATTCTCATTGGAATGTAGATGAATAAAATGGTGAGGGACACAGAATGGAAAATTTCTCCCAGGGCAGGATGGCTAGAACAAGAGGCCACATGAATACAGTGAAAGGGGAGAAATTTGAAGGCAATCTGAGGGGTAGATTTTTCACACAGAGGATGATCGGTATATTAAACAAGCTACCAGAGAAGGTGGTGGAGGCAGATTGAATTACATTTTTTTTAAATTTTGGAGACACTGTGCTGAACAGGTCCTTCCAGTGCAATGAGCCCCACTGCACAGCAACCCACCTATTTAACCCTAGCCTAATCATAGGACAATTTACAATGACTAATTAACCTATTAACCAGTTTCCTTCCACAGTCTTTGGACTGTGGGAGGGAACTGGAGCCCACGGAGGACATCCACGAGCTTATGGGAAGGACGTACAAACTTCATAGAGACGATGCTGGAGTTAAACTCTGAACTTCAACACCCCAAAGTGTAATACCATAGTACCTTTTTAAAGCACATTTAAGTAGGATATTTTGACAGGATGGGCATATATTCCCAACCTTTTTTATGCCAGGGACCCTTACCTTTAACTCAAGGGGTCCATGACTCCAGGTTGGAAACCCCTGGCATAGAAGGATACAGGCCTAATGCAGGCAAATGAGATTAGTGGGCATATACTCCGGGGTTAGCATAGATTAAATGGGCTGAAAGACCCCCCCCCCGATGTGCTGTGTGATTCTGTCGTTCAAAAATTAACTTCTTTTTCAAACCCCACCAGTCTAGTTCAAAAGGTGCTCTTGTACCTTCCACCACTGTCTGTATTACAGCAATCTACACAATGGAGGTGCACGTGCAGACTGAATGTACTCTGGGACAAGGCGAGGGTGCCCACTGTGTTGCACAAGTGCTGAGTGTTTTATATGTGGGAATGGATTGGGGAGCGTTTGATGTGCAAAGGGACCTGGGTGTCCTTGCACACATCACCGAGAGATAATGTGCAGCTGTGTTAACCGCTAGGAAGGCAGATGGCACGTGGGCCTTTATTCCAAGAGGATTTGCAGACAGGAGTAATGATACCTTACTGTAATTATCGAGAGCAGTGGGGAGCTTGCACCTGGAGTTTTGCCTCATATTTTGGCCAAAGAAGTAGATGCACTTTCCATAGAGGGAGTGTGACGAAGATTCAGCTCAGTGACAGGAGCTGGCCTTACAGAGTGAGTTTGAGTAGACTGCACCTGCATTCTCTAGAATTTAAAAAAATTGAAATTTTACCATTTACGTACAGAGTAGCACACACAAAATGCTGGAGGGTCTCAGCAGGTCATGCAGTATTTATGGAAAGGAATAAACAGTCAGTGTTTTGTGCTGAGACCCTTCATCAGGACAGGAAAGGAAGGAGAAAGAAACCAAAATAAAAAGGTAGGGGGTGGGCCTGCTGAGTTCCTCCAGCATTTTTGTGTGTTACTCTGGATTTCCAATATCTGTAGAATCTATGTTTAAGATACGCACAGGCCTTAGCACACTAGAGGCAGAGAGAACACATTGAGGATTCATCGGTAGGTTTCTGGCTGTTAAGGGAATTAAAGGATATGGGAAGAGTGCATGAAAATGGGGTCCTGAATTAGACATGATTAGGATAAATGGCAAAACGAGATGACCTACTCCTCCTATTTGGCAGTGTCTATGGAGGGGAATAAACAGTCGGCATTTCAGGCCAAGACCCTTCAACAAGAAGGTCCTGATGAAAGCTTATGGAGTTCCTCTAGCATTTGGTGTGAGTTGCTCCAGATTTCCAGCATCTGCGAAACTCTTCTGTCATGGAAATAGGCCCTTTGGCCCATCTCATTCATGCCAACCAGCTGCCTGACTAAGCTAATTCCATTCCATGCATTGGTCCATATCTTGCTAAACCTTTCCCATCCACATACCTAGCCAAATAATTTTCTAAGCATTGTCATTGTACCTGCCTCTACCTCCTCCTTGTTGCAGACACCCACCACCCTCTGTGTGAAAAACCTGCCCCTCATGCCTCCTTGAAATCTTTCACCTTTAACCTATGCTGCCTAGTCTTGGACTCGTCTATCCAGAGAAACATACTGTGGATGATCTGTCCTAACCATGTCCCTCATAATTGTACAAACCTCTACAAGATCACTCCTCAGCTTCATTCACTCCAGGGAAACCAATTGCAGCTGATCCATTCCAGCCTCTCTTTGTAAGCTCTGCATTTCCAACAATATCCTCATGAATCTTTTCTGCATCCTTTCTAGCTTAATCACGATCTTTCTATAGTACAGGAACCAGGACCACACACCAACATCTTTTGTAACTGTAACATGTCATCCCAACTCTTGTATCCGATGCCTCAGCCACTGAAGCATGCCACTCTTCATCACCTCTTCCACCCATGTATCACTGTCAGAATCAGGTACTACTTGTATCCCTAAGTTTTCCTGCTCAAAGACATTCTCCAGGTCCCTACCATTCACTGTGTATATCCTGTCCTGGTTTACTGGGGCTGAGACAAGGGCAGATGGCTGGAGTCACTGAAATGTATCAGTGCTCACCTCACACACTTCTTCTTGGCAATTCTCTATGAACATCTAGAGAATGAAAAAAAACTGGGATGTAAATCGTCCTCGGTGGTTAGCATGGACTAGATGGGCCAATAAGCCTGTTCCCCTATTGTATCTCACTCCAGCAAGAGCCAGCAATCAATCTTGCACGCTCTGGACATCAAACTTTTGAGGTTAACGTGAGATGGGGATGATACCGTTTACTTGTACCTCACTTGATTTGAAGACAAGTACAAAGGGATCAGTCCAATCCAAACTCACCTTATAATTGAAGCACATCCAACACATTGCGCTCGGCATCAGCTAACCAGGAAAGCACAGAGTGACAATCTGCCTCCTCCCTGAGCCAGTCCACAAGGGTACACCACCCAGTTGACTGGTACCAAGCAGGACAGACATTTCATAATTTTTCTCTGTTTACCACACACATTCCCTTCCTTTGTGGTTCCTGTCTATAGGGAGGAGGGATGAATCATATCAGATGGATTGTGTGAATGTGGCAGGGGCCCCTGCGGCCGATCGATTGGGCCTTGTAGGCTTGGCAGGCTCTCTTTTATCCCATGAGCTTTCAAATGCACATGCTTTGTCTCAACTGGCCTGGTTTGTAGCTCCCGCACTGAAAGTTGCCCAGTATGTACAACAGTGAACATAATATTTAATCCATCTGCTCCGTTGTTGGTATTTCTCCGTGCATATGTTACAATAGTATCCCAACTTGGGCATTCCAGTGGTAGCCTCTGGCTCAGAATCAGATGCTGCAGGGAGTGAGATGGATGTCCCTGGTCTGACAGGCCTTTGCCCATAACACTTTGGCTTACAGTTCTTTTAATGGGGTTGTGCGATGGTAACTGCAGGGAGGGCAGTGAGGGCATTGGGATCCAATGTGAACAGCAGGACTGGCCACGTATCTCCCTCAGAGGGACAACAGGGAAGGGTGTGTATCACAAGTAGAAAGGAGAGGGTGGCAGACAGATGTGAACAATTAAAATGTTTACAGACATTTCAAAGAACTGAGAGTCAGGACATATTAGACATCCCAGAATGGAAAGCCTCATCCTGAGAACGGATGTGATGGAGTCAGAGCAACTGAGAGAAGGGAATAGCAATTTTACAAATGGCAAGGTGGGGAGAGGTGTAGTCAAGATAACAGTGAGAGTCAGTAGGCTTGTAAAAGATGTCAGTAGATAGTGTGTCTCCAGAGATGGAGGCAATAAGATTGAGAAAGTGGAGAGAGGTGTCAGAAATGCACCAAGTAATCTTGAGGACAGGGTGGAAGTTGGAGGCAAGACTGATGAAATTGGCAAGCTCAGCATGGGTGCAGGAAGCAGCACCAATGCACTCAGCAAAGTAGTGTAGAAAGATTTGGCGAGCGTTGGCGGTGTAGGGTTAGAACATGGACAGTTCCACGTAACGGTTGAAAGGGCAGGCATAGCTGAGGTTCAGGTGGGTGCCCATGGCTAAAACTTGGATTTGAAGAAAATGGAAGGAGCCGAATGGGAAAATGGTTGACCGTGCGGACCAGTTCCACCAGGTGGAGGAGGGGAGTTGGTAAGTCTGTTGTCCAGAAAGGCCATTAGACCATGACATGGAAGCTGAATTAAGGCATTCGGCCCATCGAACCTCTGGTCCACCATTTACATCATGGCTGCTTTCTAAAGGCATGAGGCAGGCCTTGTGTTTTCAGACTCCCTTAAAATAGGAAACATTCATCATGTCCACTCTATATTTAGGCCTTTCAATATTTAATGGGTCTCGATGATAGTCCCCCTCATTCTTCTAAACCCCAGTGAGTACAGGCCCAGAGCCATCAAACGCTCCTCATACATTAACCCTTTCATTTCCTGGATCATTCTCCTGAGCGTCCTCTGGACTATCACCAATGTCAGCACCTAGTTATCTTTCTTAGATAGAGGCCCAAAACTGCTCACAATATCCTCCCCGAAGAAGCGGAGAGCTTTCAGACCCTGTGGTTTAAAACTCCCTTTTTGGGCCAGAAAGATTGAATGCAATTGCCGGGTCTTGTCACTAAAGAAACTCCTGCATTATTGCATGCAGTTTTCGTTTTCTGCAGGGAGTTTAGATTCTAATTAACGTGTGGGGTTTCTCTAGGTGCTGAGGCGTTCCCATAGGGCTCAGAGTAGAGAAACTCAAATTATCTGGCAGGTAGAGGCAGTTTGCAGCTTGTGTCATATTCATTCCCCCCCCCCCCCCCACCCCCCATCACAACCTGCAGGGCATTTTACCCACAGATTTCCCTGGCAAATTTAATCTGTTTGTTCTCTGCCAAATGTGGGCAGTTCAACAAGAAGATAAATTCCCTCCCTCTCTCGCGCATGTACCTGGAAGCAGATTAAATGAAGTAATCAGACTTTTGTATCCGGCCTGCTGAGACACTGCACTCCATGCTGTGTTGCTGTGCTGCTAATCTAAATTGCACTGGGGTTGCTATTCTTTCTCTGGTGATAACAGTGGGCTGTTGCTGTGTGACAGATTAGCAACAATCCCTGTTTTATACTGGCACTGCAAAGCCTGCCTGCTCTCAGCTCAGAACCCAGAGTCAGTCGGCTTAAGAGCAAGATGTGCCTGGCACTCCTCCCATTCATTCAGCCTATCAGGCCCTTTTCATATAATACACTCAGGCCATGAGTAGAGCACAGAATCAGGCCCTTCAGCCTACTGCATCTGTGCCGGCCCTCGAGCACCCATACACACTAATTCTCCACGGTGATCATTTTATTCCGGAGATGTAAGGGACTGCAGGTGCTGGAATCTGGAGGAATAAAACAAAATGCTGAAAGAAGTCAGCAGGTCGGGCAGCATCTGAACAAGGAAAGGGATAGTTGACATTTCAAGTTGAGGCCCTTCATCGGAACTAGAGAAATGGAAGGCCGAGATGGAGTGGATGTGGAGAGGATTTTTCCAGTAATTGGGAGAGTCCAGGACCAGAGGCCAGAGCCTCGGAGCACAAGAACATCCCTTTAGAACAGAGAGGAGGAGGAATTCCTTTAGCCAGAGGGTGGTGAATCTGTGGAATTCAGTGCCTTGTCCGGCTGTGGAGGCCAAGTCATTGGGTATAGTTAAAGCAGAGTTTGATATGTTCTTGATGAGAAAGGGCATCAAAGATTACAGGGAGAAGGCAGTTGAATGTGGTTGAATGGGAAAATAACTCAGCAATGATCACGTGGTGGAGCAGACTCAAAGGAATGAATGACCTACTGCTGATCCTATAGTGTTATGGAGGGGGCAGTAGGCAGTATAAGGAGGACAGGGGAAAGGCTGAAGTGACAGCTGGCAGGTGATAGGTAGGTCCAGGTGAGGAGGGCATGAAGGGCAGATTGGGTAGGGGACAGTGGAAATAACAACCCACTTTATTCCCTTTGACAACCCTCACCCCCTTACCCCTGGATTCTACCACCTACCTGCACATTAAGGCAAGTTTACATTGGCCCACACGCCCAGAGTCACACAGAGAAGGTGCAATCTCCACACAGGCTTTACCCGACGTCAGGATTGAGACCAAATCACCGGAGCTGCAAGGCAACAGGACTGAGGAAGGGTCTTCGCCCGAAACTTCAACTGTTCTTTCCCCTCCATAGATGCTGCCCGACCTGCTGAGTTACTCCAGCATTTTGTATACGTCGTGAAATTTGTTATCCTGTAGCAGCAGCTCAGTACATACCTAACAAAAAAAAAATCAAGTTAAAATAAAAATAGCTAAATAAATAGTTCAAAAGAGGAATAGGGAGGCAGTGATCATAGCTTCATGGACCATTTAGAAATCTGATGATAGAGGGGGAGAAACTATTCCTAAAATGTTGATTGTGTATCTCCAGGCTCCTGTACCTTAGTAATAAAGAGAAAAGGGCATGGCCTGGATGGTGAGGGTCTTTGTTGACGGATGCAACCTTCCTGAGCCATTGTCTCTTGAAGATGCCCTTTACGGTGGGGAAGGTTCTGCCCGTGATGGGGCTAACTGAATCCTGTGTATTGGAGCCTCTATACCAGGTGCTGATGCAAGTAGTCAAATACTCTCCTCCATACATCTTCGATGACATACCGAATCTCCTCAAACTTCTAATTATGTATGAGAATCAGAATCATGTTTAATATTACCAGCATACATCATGGAATTTGATAACTTTGCGGCAGCAGGACAATGCAATATGTAATGATAAAGAGAAAAGCCTGTGAATTGCAGTAAGTATGCATACAATAAATCAGTAGTTCAGAAAATAGAAATAAAAAAGTAGTGAGATGGCGTTCATGGGTTCAATGTCCATTCAGAAATTGGATAGCAGAGGGGAAGAAGCTGTTCCTGAATCATTGCATTTGTGCCTTCAGGCTCCTGTACTTCCTTCCTGATGGTAACAATGAGAAGAGGACATGTTCTGGGTGATGGGGATCCTTAATGGTGGATGAGGCTTTTTTGTGGTACAACTCCTTGAAGATGTCCAAAATACTATGGAAGTTAGTGCCCATGATGGAGATAACTAATTTTACAACTCTCTGCAGTTTACTTCAATCCTGTGCAGTAGCCTTCCCCTCCACGTACCCTGATAGTGATTCAGTTAGAATGTTCTCCACAGTGCACTTGTAGAAATTTGCAAGTGTTTTTGGTGACATACCAAATTTCCTCAAACTCCGAATGAAATATAGCCCCTGTCTTGCCTTCTAGTGGCTGCATTGATATGTTCGGTCCAGGTGAAGTCCTTAGAGATATTAACACCAAGGAACTTGCAATTTCTCATTCTCTCCACTTCTGATCCCTCTACGAGGATTAGTGTAAGTTCCCTTGTCTTACCCTTTCTGAAATCCACAATCAATTCCTTGATCTTACTGATGTTGAGCGCAAGGTTGCTGCTGCGACACCACTCAACTAGCTGGTAAATCTCGCTCCTGTATGCCCTCTCGCCACCAGCTGAGATTCTGCTAACAGTGGTTGTATCACCAGCTAATTTATAGAAGCTTTTGAGTTGTGCCTAGCCACACAGTCATGGGTGTAGAGAGAGTAGAGCACTGGGCTAAGCACACATCCCTGCTGGCTGCTGGTGTGCCTTCTTCATGATTGTACCAACGGATTAGACCCAGGTCAGATCCTCTGAGATGTTGACACTCAAGAGCTGGAGCTGCTGTAGAGCTGAGTTGAACAGCAGTACAACTGAAACTGAGTCTCACACATAAAATAATCCTAATGTCCCACCATCAGGCTGATGCCCTGTATCTATCAGCTAGTGCCAACGCAGGATCTTTATATTCATTCAGGAACAGAAAGGGTGAGGAAGGTAATATTTAAGAAAGGAGCAAAGTGGAAGCAGTAGGCTTGATTCCAGCACAGTCGGATTTTAGTTTTCAATCACATACAGAACACCCTGTTATTTGCGCCTTGCTGTGTTGCCATGACTGAATAGTTAAAGCAGCAGCCTTTAATGAGAAGTTTGTGTTGCTGCCTCCAGGGGAAGGGGGGAAGTGCTGAAACCCTTCTACAGCATGAGGAGTCACCACTAGTCACTTTGTCCTGGAGAAGTGCCAGAGGAAAGTTCAGTCCCACACTGGAGTGTCTATACCATTTATACAGAGCTGTCACTAGAGAGTCTACACAAGAAATGGGTTCAGTTGGATTCCCTCTATCAGTACAAAGAGTCTCACTGCTCTGTGAATAGAGATAATGGGTCCAGTCATATTCATACGAATCATGGAGCAGTACAGAACAGATACAGCCCAACCAACCCGTGAATCAGAACCAGATTTTGTATCACTAGCATCATGTCATGAAGTTTGTTGTTTTGCGGCAGCAGTGCATTGCAATTCATAATAATAAAAGATAAAAGTTACAATAAGAAGTACATACAAACAAAGAAAGTTAAATTAAATAAATAGTGCAAAAAGAGATGGTTTATTGGGTTCATTGTCCATTCAGAAATCTGATGGCGGAAGAGAAGAAGCTGCTCCTAAAGTGTTGTGTCTTCAGACTCCTGTATGGTAGCAATAGAAGAGCACATGTCCTGGGTGATGGGGGTCCTTTATAATGGATACCCCTTTGATGGATGATGTCTACAGTGCCCAACAAACTAGTTCCAATTTCCTACTTCCAGCCCAAGCCCTAGTCAAGGACTGGAATAGTGTCATCCTTATCCAAGTACTTCTTAAATGATACTGTTGTACCTGCCTCAACCAGTTCCACAGGCTTGCTTGCTCCATATATACACCGCCCTCTGTATGAAAACGTTGTCCCCTGGGTCCCTTTTAAATCTATCCTCTCTCAGTGTAAACCTACACCCTGCCCTGGGGAAAAGGCATAGAGCCACAAGAATGGTGATCAGGAGTTTGCAGAGTGTCTGTACTCTTACGTATGTGTGGACAAAGGTGTTTCAAACATCCTCATTCTGCTAAATGTGCTTGTGACTCATTCTCTCTCTCTCTCTCGCTCTCGCTCTCGCTCTCTCTCTCTCTCTCTCTCTCTCTCTCTCTCTCTCTCTCTCTCTCTCAGACACACACACACACAATCTAGATTACGGGAGGTGAGTTAAGCACCTCTCTGTCAGGATCTCCAGGGGCTGTCGATTGTGCTACACTTTGTGAGATGTAGAAAGCCAGCCAGCTGAACCATACTCCGCTGGGTGTTCAAGTACCTGTGGTTCTGGTGTGCTAACTCACTTGCTCACATTTAGTTAAGTTATATACCACAAGGTGAGCAGTGATAAGCAGGGAGGTATGTTCAATGAGCTGCGGAGATTCTGCAAGTGCACCCATACTCTGGCAGATGTACAGAGACTAACTGAGTGGTGAGATCCTATCTGGTAGTACTTTATCAGGTAATTCAGTCTTACATAGCCTAACTGTTGTACTGCAGGGGCCAGTTTTGTTGTACTCTTCAGGAATAGAAATAGCTGTTTTGGTTACAGTCATATGGTCAGAAAGACCTACTTTGGCTGTAGTCATATGTCTGTATAAAGAGCTCAGTTGATTGTAGTCATATGACTGTACAAAGAGCTGATGGATGTGTAGCTGTATAAAGAGCTGGTTTGGTTGTGGGCATATAGTTGCATAAAGAGCTGGTTTGGATGTGGTCATATGGTTGTATAATCAGTTGGTTTGGTTGTAGACACAATGTTGTACAGAGACATGGAGTTTAGTCATGCTCTGCTGGTGATCAGTGCCAAGTAAATTAGTTGTCCTTTGCTTGGTGGTTCATTTGTACATTGTTCTATTAGACAATTTTAGGCATCCTTGTGTAGATGACCCTGATAAATTACTCTTCCTATCCCATAAGCAATAGGAGCCAACCTCCACCCAGTTGACTGGACCAACTCCATTTAAGATTGATATTAGGACCAGCCCACATCAGTCTGAAGACCAGTCTTGGTTCATTATTGAAATTTTGCTTAGATGGCAGACCACAGATGTTAGATTTAGCAACCCATTTCATATTAAACTGGTTCTTGTTCAATAATTCTGCTCAGTAGTTTAAAGTCCCACAGACTCCCAGTGGCCTGTGTGTGAGACCTGGGACCATCGTGGGAGCTGTGTTAGACACAAAGTTCTGGACACAATTCAGTATAAATAGATGCTAGGAACGGTTAATGTCCCCGAGAGTTCACACTTCCACACTAACACACAGCGGTGATGGAGCTGGGAAGAGGGATACTGGTTGGTATTCTCCTCAGTGGTAATTAGGTTAGTTCTAACCAATCAGAGGACCAGGGCAATGCAAAGTACTTCCAGAGTTCTCATACACTCAGTGGCCACTTTATAAAGTTACTCCTGTACCTAATAAAGTAACTACTAAGTGTATGCTCATGGTCTTCTGCTGCTGTAGCCCATCCATTTCAAGGTTTGATGTGTTGTTCATTCAGAGATGCTTTTCTGCACACCACTGTTGTAACGCGTGGTTATTTGAGTTACTGTGAGCTTCTTGTCAGTCTGAACCAGTTTGGCCATTCTCCTCTGATCTCTCTTACTAACAAGGGGGTTTTCACCCACAGAACTTATGCTCTTTGAATTTATTTTTATTGTTTTTCTGACCATCCTCTGTAAACTCTGGAGACAGTTGTGCGTGAAAGACCCAGGAGATCAGCAGTTTGTGAGATACTCAATCCACCCCATCTGGCACCAGTGTGTTAGATCATTCCACAGTCAAAGTCACTTAGATCACATTCTGATGTTTGATCTGAATGACAACTGAACCTCTTGACCACATCAGCATGCTTTTATGCATTGAGTGGCTGCCACATATTTAGCTTTTTAGATATTTGCATTGACAAGCTGCTGTTCAGGAGTACCGAATAAAGTGGCCCCAAGTGTACTTTGCAACAAAAGGAGGCCGTTCAGCTCAGTAAGTTAGTACTGACTCACAGAGCACTCCCACCTGTCCTATTCCCCCACTTACTTCCCGATCTCTTTCACATACCCATTAGCTCGGGCAACCCAGTGGTGTAGCGGGTAGAGCCACTGCCTCAGACCGCTGGAGACCTGGGTACGATCCTGACCTCAGCGGATGCCAGTGTGGAGTTCGTACATTTTCCCTGTGTGATCTTGCGGAGTTCCTCCAGTTGCTCCCCATCCCAATGGAAGGTTAACAGGCCTCTGAGAATTGCCTCTCCTGTGTGGGTGAGAGCTGGAGTCTGGTTGGGGTGGTGATGGAGTTGATGGGAACCTGGGATGAATAAAATGGGATTTATGCAGGATTGGTGTAAATCAGTAGCTGATGTTCAGTGCAGGAGGGTCTGTTTCTGGGTCACTCCTCTATGATCTAATTCTCTGACCACCTACTTTGCTTTGCACTAACCGGTTAACACAACTACACCTCACTGGGGTGTGATAGAAAAGGCAGAGAAACTGAAGGAAGGATGTGTGCAAACTCCACACAGGCCAGGGACAAATCCGGCTCACTGCGGCTGAAAAACATTAGATGCTTAACGAAGCGATGACTCAGTGAAAGCTTGAGCTGGAGACAGGAGTTTGCACTCCTCGCTCCAGTCATGATGGACACTTCAGTGCAGTGAGAGGGACTGCTGTGCTCTCTGAGAGTCCTCGTAGAATGTGATGCATTTACCTCAGACCAGCACCTAAACTAACTAACTAGCCCCTTCTTATGTTGGAATTGGGGAGAGTGAGGGGAGATCTTATGGAGGCATACAAAATTATGAGTGGTGAATGCATGCAGGTTTTTTTCCCCTCAGATTGAATGGGATTAGAATTAGTGGCCATGGGTTTAAGGTGAAATATATAAGGAGAACCTGAGGGAAAACTTCTTTACTCTGAGGCTGGAATGAGCTGTCAGCAGGAGTAATAGATGTGGGTACAATTTCAAAATTTAAGAGAAGTTTGGATAGATACAGTACATGGATGAGAGAGATATGGAGGGCTGTGGTCCAAGTGCGGCTAGATGGGACTAGGCAGCAAAACAGGTGGCATGGACTAGATGGGCTGAAAGACCTGTTGCTCATGATTCTATGCTTCTGGTTCGAATACTATTTTTTAAATTAGTTTTTTTATACATTTTCTATATCGCTACAGATAAAAAAAACCCAGATTGAAATGAAGAACATTAATACAGTGCAAAACTAAACATACAATAATAATATAATACAAAAGAAGATCATTGAGAAAGCACCCAAATTGAAGATATGTAAAATTAGTATCCTCCCCAAGCCCTGCAACAAAAAAAACTCCAGACCAACCACAACACAATATAGAGAGTATACATCAGGACATTCAAACCCCCAAAACTGTAAATACACTTAGCAACAGAAGATATTAATGCCTACTACCAAAAAAAAGGAGCTGAAAGCAAGGGACCGAAAAAAAAACCTTAGTTAAGAGGAAGGTTATGAAAGTACTCAATAAAAGGTCCCCAGACCTTATGGAACTTTATATCCGAATTAAGAACTGAATAATGAATTTTTTCAAGGTCTAAGCAGGACATAATATCATTAAGCCATTGAGCATGCATGGGCGGGGCAACATCTCTCCATCTAAGGAGGATTAAACATCTAGCCAGGAGAGAAGCAAAAGATAATATTCGACACTTAGTCGAACTCAGACATAAATCTGTCTCATCCAAAAAACCAAACAAAGCAATTAAAGGGTTAGGTTATAGGTGGTGATTCAGAATATAAGATAACGTTATGAAGACATCTTTCCAAAATTTCTCCAAGCTAGGACAAAACCAGTACATATGAATGAGAGAGGCCTCGCCCCTTTTGCATTTATCACAGAGAGGACTAATATTAGGGTAAAATCGAGATAGTTTAGATTTAGACATTTGGGCTCTATGAACAATCTTAAACTGTAAAAGGCAATGGCGAGCACAAAGAGCGGTTGAATTAACCGATTTGAGAATCGAGTTTCGAATACTATTTTGCTGTACATACCTTATCTACTCCTTTGTTACATCATTGAGTGCAGATAAAAATAAACCATTTACTGCTTGTGAAAACTCTGAGACATCCTAAGATAGAAGAAGACTCCACATAACTGCCTGCCAGCCCTTCACTTAATGTCTCTATGCTTCACTCCATAATAAGGATAAGGAATGTTAGACGGATGCAGCGATCCACTGGTTATTGCAGTATCTGCAGCTTTCCCACAATATAATAACCATTAACAAAGAGCTGAGGACAGTTTTCTACCAATTGATTTAAATTATTCAAATAAAATGGAGTGAGTCATAGCTCTTTGAATGGAAATGGCCACTAATCCATTCACTGTGGGTTCAGTTGATGAAGAAGAGTGGCAGGGTGCAATCCTTCTAGCAGGACTTCTGCAAGCTTGCAACACCACCATGCTGGGCTGGTTCCAGGAGAAAGTACCAAGGGAGCTGAAACCAATCAGGTCCGAGCGAGTGTTAAAGCAGAATACAAATTGGAAAAGGTCAGGTTTTGAAGTGCTTTTTTTTACACCAAGGAGGGGTGGAGCCAAATAAAATGAGGGGACGTAAAAGGAGCTCAGGGTGACTGACTAACATGAATTAAAGGTGGAAGATTTGAGGATTGACCATGAGTGTTTAAGGTGTAGTCAAAGTGTCCTCACTGACGATCAACACTGGTGCACCTTGGGAGTGTGTGCTTAGCCCACTGTTCTACTCTCTATATACCCATGACTGCATGGCTAGGTGTAGCTCAAATACCATGTATACATTTGCTGACCATACAACCATTGTTGGTACAATCCAAGGTGGTGATGAGAGGGTGTACAGGAATGAAATATGCCTGTAGTGGTGCCGCAGCAACAACCTGGCACTCAATGTCAGTAAGACGAAAGAGCTGATTGTGGACTTCGGAGAGGGTAAGACGGAGAAACACATACCAATCCTCATAGAGGGATCAGAAGTGGAGAGAGTGAGCAGTTTCAAGTTCCTGGATGTCAAGATCTCTGAGGATCTAACCTGGTCCCAAAATATCGAAGCAGTTTTAAAGAAGGCAAGAGAGTGGCTGTACTTCATTAGGAGTTTGAAGAGATTTGGTATGTCAACGACTTCTATAGATGTACAGTGGAGAGCATTCTGACAGGCTGTATCACTGTCTGGTATTGGGAGAGGGGGGCGCTACTGCACAGGAATGAAAGAAGCTAAGGAGGATTGTAAATCTAGTCGGCTCCATCTTGGGCACTAGCCTACAAAGTACCCAGGACATCTTCAAGGTGCAGTGTCTCAGAAAGGCAGTGTCCATTATTAAGGACCTCCAGCACCCAGAGCATGCCCTTTTCTCACTGTTACCATCAGGTAGGAGATACAGAAGCCTGAAGGTACACACTCAGTGAGTCAGGAACAGCTTCTTCCCCTCTGCCATCCAATTCCTAAATGGACATTGAACCCTTGGATACTACCTTTTTTCAATATACAGTATTTCTGTTTTTTGCTCGATTTTTAACCGATTGAACATACATATATTGTAATTGATTTACTTATTTATTATTATTTTTTCTTGTATTATGTATGGCATTGAACCGCTGCTGCTAAGTCAACAAATTTCAAGTCACATGCCAATGATAATAAACATGATTCTGATGAAGAATTCTTAGCATTTAGGTTAAAGCAGTGTATCCGACCATTGGTGTTTGGGGGTAGACAATGAATCAGATCATTGCTGTTTCAGCTGGAGACAGTGCATCACTAGTGTTTGAGGTATAGATAGTCTACTTAAACTGTTGGCATTTGAGGTGCGGACAGTGTATCAGAGCATTGGTGTCTGAGGTACGGACAGTGTATCTGGTCATTGGTGTTTGAGATGTGAAAAGTGTATTTGAAATTTGGAGTTTGAGGTGCAGAGAGTGTATTAGAACATTGGTATTTGTGGTATAGACAGTATATATGACCAGCGGTGCTTGAGGTGTAGATAGTGTATTAGACCATTAGTGCTGGAAGTGTAGACAGTGCGTATGACCAATAGTGTTTGAGAGGTATTTGAGAGTGTGTTTGAGAGTATGTCTGACCATTGGTGTTTAAGGTTTAGACAGTGAATCAGGCTGTTGGTGTTTAAGATGCAGACTGTATAATCAACCTTTGGAGCTCGAGGTCTAGACAATGATTCAGAGCACTGATATTTGAGATGCAGATAGTTTGCCCGACCAGTTAGTGATTTCAAGATATGGACAGCATCAGATTATTGATGTTTGAGGTACAGACAGTATGTCTGACCATTGGTGCTTGAGACAGTGTATCAGACTATTGTTGTTTGAGGTGAAGATAGTGCATCAGGCCATTGGTGTTTGAGGTGTAGACAGTATACAGTGCCTATAAAATGTATTCATCCTCCCACCCCTGGAAGTTTTCATATTTTATTGTTTTATAACATTGAATCACAGTGGATTTATTTTGGCTTTTATGACACTGATCAACAGAAAAAGACTTATGTGTCAAAGTGAAAACAGATCTCTGCAAAGTGATCTAGATTAATTACAAATATAAAACACAAAATAATTGATTGCATATATATTCACCCCCCTCCTGATTATGATACACCAAACCATCACTGGTGCAGCCAATTGGTTTTAGAAGTCACATGATTAGTTAAATGGAGATCTGTTCTTGGAGACCTGTGTGCAGTCAAGGTGCTCCAATTGATTGTAGTAAAAATACACCTGTATCTGGAAGGTCCAACTGCTGGTGAGTTAGTATCCTGGCAAAAACTACACCATGAAGACAAAAGAACACTCCAAGTAACTCCATTAAAATGTTATCAAAAAGCACGAGTCAAGAGATGGTTACAAGAAAATGTCCAAGTCACTGAATATCCTTTGCAGTAAAGACAATGATCAAGAATTGGAAAGGATATTGCACAGATATAAATCTGCCTAGAGCAAGCGTCCTGAACAACTGAGTGATCGTGCAAGAAGGGGACTAGTGAGGGAAGCCACCAAGAGACCTAGGACAACTCTGGAGGAGGTACAATACAAGCTTCGGTGGCTGATGTGAAAGAGAGTGTGCACACAACAACTGCTGCCCAGCTGGTTCACCATTCTCAGCTTTATGGGAGAGTGGCAAAGAGAAAGCCACTGTTGAAAAAGAAACTCACATGAAATCTCAGCCAGTTTGCCAGAAGCCATGTAGGAGATTTTGAAGTCAACTGGAAGAAGGTTCTATGGTCTGATGAAACCAAAATTGAGCTTTTTGGTCATCAGGCTAAACACTATACTTGGCGTAAGCCAAATACCACACGCCATCCAAAACACAGCATGCCTACCATGAAATGTGGTGGCAGCTGTATTGTGCTGTGGGGATTCTTCACTGCAGCAGGCCCAGAAAGGATTGTGAAGGTAGAGGGTTAAATGAATGGAGCAAAATACTAGGAAATCTTGGAGGAAAACCAGATGCAGTCTGTAAGAGAATTGTGAATTAAGAGATTTGTTTTCCAGCAAAACAATGACACCAAAGATACTCAGGAACGGCTTAAAAACAACAAAATTAATGTCCTGGAGTGGCCAAGTCATAGTCCAGACCTCGATTGAATTGAGAATTTGTGGCTGGACTTGAAAAGGTTCTGTTCATTCATGATCCCATGCAATCTGACAGATTTTGAGCAGTTTTATAAGGAAGAATGGGGAAAAACTGCAGTGTCAGATGTGCAAAGCTGGTAGAGATCCATCCACACAGACTGAAGACTCTAATTACTGCCAAAGGTGCATCTACTAAATACTGATTTGAAGCGGGTGAATACTTATGCAATCAATTATTTTGTGATTTATATTTGTAAATAATTTAGATTACTTTGTAGAGATCTATTTTCACTTTGACATGGGGGAGTCTTTTTCTATTGATCAGTGTCAAAAAAGCCAAATTAAATCCACTGTTATTCAACGTTGTAAAACAATAAAACATGATAACTTCCAAGGGGTTGTGAATTCTTTTTATAGGTACTGTAAGTGAACATTGGTGTTTGATGTCTGGACAGCGTATCAGACTGTGGGTGTTTGATGTGTAGACTGCATATCAGACCATTGGTGTCTGAGGTGCAGACCGCATATCAGATTATTGATGTTTGAGATGGGACAGTGTATTAGAACATTGGTGTCTGATGTGTAGACAGTATATATGACCATCAGTGTTTGAGGTGTGGACAGGGTATCAAGTCATTTTGTCTGAGGTGTAGACAGTGAATCAGACCTTTGGAGTTTGAGGTGTGGAGTGTATCAGATGATTGGTGCTTGAGCTGCTGACAGTGTATCATACCATTAGAGTTTGACATGCACATAGTGAGTCAGACCGCTGGTGTTTGAAGTAAAGATAGTGTTTGTTTTGATACTGTTAGTGTTTGAGGTGTGAGACAATTGCTTTTGATGTGTAGACCATGTACCAGACCATTGGAGTTTGAGGTGTAGACAATGTACCAGACCATTGGAGTTTGAGGTGTAGACAATGTACCAGACCATTGGAGTTTGAGGTGTAGACAATGTATCAGACCATTGGAGTTTGAGGTGTAGACAATGTACCAGACCATTGGAGTTTGAGGTGTAGACAATGTATCAGACCATTGGAGTTTGAGGTGTAGACAATGTACCAGACCATTGGAGTTTGAGGTGTAGACAATGTATCAGACCATTGGAGTTTGAGGTGTAGACAATGTATCAGACCATTGGAGTTTGAGGTGTAGACAATGTACCAGACCATTGGAGTTTGAGGTGTAGACAATGTATCAGACCATTGGAGTTTGAGGTGTAGACAATGTATCAGACCATTGGAGTTTGAGGTGTAGACAATGTACCAGACCATTGGAGTTTGAGGTGTAGACAATGTATCAGACCATTGGAGTTTGAGGTGTAGACAATGTATCAGACCATTGGAGTTTGAGGTGTAGACAATGTACCAGACCATTGGAGTTTGAGGTGTAGACAATGTATCAGACCATTGGAGTTTGAGGTGTAGACAATGTATCAGACCATTGGAGTTTGAGGTGTAGACAATGTACCAGACCATTGGAGTTTGAGGTGTAGACAATGTATCAGACCATTGGAGTTTGAGGTGTAGACAATGTATCAGACCATTGGAGTTTGAGGTTCACACTCAATCAGATCACTGGAGTTTGAGGTGCAAATAGTATACCTGGCCATTGGCGTTTGAGGTGATGACAGTGCAACAGATGATTGGTGTTTGAGGTGAAGACAGTATATCAGACCATTGGTGTTACAGACATAGACAATGGATTAGACCATTGATATTTGAGGTGTAGACTGTATATCTGACCATTGGAGCTTAAGGTGTAGACAGTGATTCAGAACACTGGTATCTGAGTAGATAGTTTACCTGACCTGCTAGTGATTTCAAGGTGTGGACAGTGTATCAGATTGTTGATGTCTAAGGTGCAGACAGTGTATCAGACTATTGATGGTTCAGGTGTAACAGCATATCAGACCATTGGTGTTTGAAGTGCAGACAGTGTATCAGAACTGTTAGTGTTTGAGGTGTAGACACTGCATCAGGTCATCAATGGTTGAGATGTAGTCAGTGTGTTAGACACTTTGAGGTATGGTCAGTGTGTCAGATGCATTTGTGTTGGAGATACGGAGTTATAGACAGATTATCAGACCTGTAAGTGTTTGAGATGTAGAGAGCGTCATGCCTATTTGTGTCTGATGTCGACAGTGTGAGACCCATTAGCAAATGAGTTGTAGACAGTTTGTCAGAACAATTAAGTGTTTTGTTTGTAGATGATAAATCAGACTTGTTAGTGTTTGAGGTGTGAAAGATGTGTTGGTCCACTTGATGCCAGTGTATCAGAACATTAGGTATTTGAGATGCAGACAGGATGGCATATCTTTTGTGGTTGAAGTAAAGATAACGTGTCAAACAGTTAGTGTTTGATGTATACACAGTGTGTCAAATCTTTTAGTGATCATCGTGCAAACGATGTGTCAGGCCCATCTGATCTTTCAAGCCAAGGTCCTCAGTCTTCTTAAGGTGTCTCACCGCAAAATGTCAATGGTTTATTCCCCTCCATAGATATTGTGTGTGTGTCCGTCCAGCATCTTCAGAATCTCCTGTGGTTTTTCAGATTCATTAATGTTTCAGGTGGACAATATGTGGACAATATGCCAGACTGTTAGATCATGTGGTGTGGACAGTGTATGATACAATAGTATTTGAAGCGTAGGCAATGTGTCTATCCCATTAGTACTTTGGTGTAGACACTGTGTCATACCCATCAGTGGAGATGTATAAAATGTGTCAGGCACTTTACTGTTTGAAATGTAAATGATGTGCAGTCACCTTAATGATTCCGGCATAGACAGGATAAGCACTGTTAGTGCCTGAGATGTAGGCAGTGTGTCAGACCCAATAGGGTTTGAGATGTAGACAGTGTGTGAACGGTATTACTATTTCAGGGAAGACAATGTTTGAGCTGTAGGCATTGTGTCAGGCCATTAATATTTCAGGTGTCAGTCCCATTAATGACTGAGGGGCTAGAGTGTGTGACAGGGCACTTAGTATTTGAGGTACATACATTAAGTGTGACAGATCTACTCATATGTGTGAGGTGTAGACAGTTTCGGATCAATTGGTGTTTGACATGTAGACAGTGTGTCCGATTCCACAGTATTTTAGATGCAGGAGGTATGTCAGTTCTGTTAGTGTAGACAATATGTCAGACCCATTACTGCTTGTGGTGCAGAGAGAGGGTGATAACTGTTCGTCACAGAGCTATATAGTATTACAGCATGAAAACAGGCCTTTCAACCCAACTCATCAATGCTGACCAAGGTGTCAACCTGTGCTAGTCCCAACTGCCTGAGTTTAGCCTGTAACCCTATAAACCTTTCCTATCTATGTATCCATCCAAATGTCTTTTATATACTATAATTGTACCCACCTCCACCACTTCCTTCAGCATTTCAGGTCCTTTCACTCGCCTCCCTCGGTGTACAAAACTTGTCACTCAGATCTCCTACATCTCTTCCCCTTTCAATGCAGGTTTTTGGCACTCTGGAAAAAGCACTGTGACTATGTACCCTATCTATGCCCCTTATGATTTTATAAACCCCTATGAGGCAGCCCATCAGTCCACTTCACTTCAGGAGAAATATCTGCGTAGTTTCCCCTTATACCTCAGGCCCTCCAGTCCCAGCAACATGCTTGTGAATCTTTGCTTCCTTTCCATCCTAATCAACTCTGAACTGATTCCACAACCTATAGACTCATTTTCAAGGACTCTACAGATCATATTCTCAGTAGTATCTATCTATCTCTACCTCTTTTTATCTGTCTATCTATTTCTCCATTTATCTCTCCATTCTCTCTGTCTATCTCTATCTCTATACCTCATTCTCTATCTCTCTATCTAGCTCTCTCTAGCTATTTATTATATTTTTTGTACTCGAACAGTTTGTCTTCTTTGCATATTGATTGTTTGTCAGTCTTGATTCTATTGTATTCATTCTACTGTGACTGCCTACAAGAAAATCTATCTCAGGGTACATGTACATATATACTTCAATAACAAATTTACTTTGACCTTTGAACTAATCACATCCTGCCTGTAGTTAGCTGACCAGAAGTGTATACAGTACTTCGAGTGTCGGTGCGGGCAGCGGAGTGGGAGTAAGGAGTGCTCGTGATCGACAGACGACTGGAGATCGGAGGATCAGCCGTTGTAGGTAGGCCGAGACCCTCGGACCTACCTGGAGAATACCTGAGGAGGAAGGCAAAGCTGCGCAAGCGCGGGTGACGTCAGTGGCGAGTGCGGGCTTTAAAAAACGACCCACTTTCAGGAGCGGGCAGCGTCGGTGTGGGCAGCAGAGTGCGCAGGAGCAGAGTGCTGGGCTTCGGCGCAAGAGGACTTTGACAAGAAGCCTGCTTTTCGTTTATTCTGACTAATCTGGGATCAGGTAATGGGGGACACGGTTAGAGCAGTGGTGTGGCTCCGTATGTAGTATGTGGGAGGTCAGGGTCAACACAGTTGTCCCTGATGACCACACCTGCAGTAGGTGCATCCAGCTGCAGCTCCTATCAGACCGAGTTAGGGAATTGGAGCAGGAGCTGGATGAACTACGGATCATTCGGGAGGCAGAGGCAGAGATAGATAAGAGTTATCGGGAGGTAGTCACACCGAAAAGACAGGAGATAGGCAATTGGGTGACAGTCAAGAGAGGCAGGGGGAGCAGACAGAGAGAGAAGAGCACCCCTGTGGCCGTTCCCATCAACAATAAGTATACCGTTTTGGATACTGTTGGTGGGGATGACCTACCAGGAACAAGCTGCAGTGGTCCTGTCTCTGGAACTGAAGTTGGACCCTCGACTAGGAAGGGGAGGAGGGAAGGGGAGAGAGCGGTGTTGATAGGGGATTCTATAGTCAGGGGCAGATAGGAGATTTTGTGGGGAAGATCGGGAGTCTCGGATGGTATGTTGCTTCCCTGGTGCCGGGGTCCGAGACATCTCAGATCGGGTGCAGGTTATTCTTGAGAGGGAGGGCAAGAACCCAGATGTTGTGGTCCATGTCGGGACCAACGACGTGGGTAGGATGAGTGAGGGGGTCCTGTGTTGGGAGTTCAGGGAGTTAGGTGCGAAGCTGAAGAGCAGGACCTCCAGGGTAACAATCTCAGGATTGCTACCCGTGCCACGTGCGAGTGAGGCAAGGAACAGAAGGATTATACAGATTAATACGTGGCTGAGAGGATGGTGCAGGAGGGAGAGCTTCAGGGTTGTAGATAATTGGGCCTTGTTCCAGGGAAGGTGGGATCTGTTCCGAAGGGACGGTTTACACCTGAACTGGGGCGGTACTAACATTCTTGCAGGGAAGATTGCTAGAGCTTCTTGGGGGGGTTTAAACTAAATTTGCAGGGGGCGGAGATCCAGAATGAGAGAGAGGATAGCGAGAGGAAGAATAAAGGACAGATGGGGACATCATGGTTCTGGAATATTAAGTGTGTAGTAGAGGAAGGTGGGGCGGAACAAGTGATAAGGAGGACTCGTACAGAGGGATGGTCTGACGGAACATGGAGTTAAATGTGTTGATAGAATAAGTAAATGTAGGAAGGACAACAAAATTCTAGGGGCGTATAGCCTGATGGGAGTTCGGGGAGCTGGGTTAAGCACAATAGGCAGCAATTCAAACAGAGAGAGGAGAAATGGGTTAAAAATTCTATATCTGAATGCACGAAGTGTCAGAAATAAGGCGTTTGAGCTTAAAGCCCAGGTGCGAATGGGTAACTATGATGTTGTTGGGATAACGGAGACATGGCTGCAGGGAGATCTGACCTGGGAAATTAATGTACAAGGGTATACATGCTATCGTAGGGACAGAAATGTGGGCAGAGGGGGTGGGGTGGCCCTGTTGGTGAGGAATGAGATTCAGTCCTTTGCAAGGGGGGACATAGGGTCAGGAGAAGTAGAGTCTGTGTGGATAGAACTGAGGAATAGTAAGGGCAAAAGGACCCAAATGGGTGTTGTCTGCGGGCCACCAAACAGTAGCATGGCTATTGGGTGCAAGTTGAATAGGGAGTTAACACTGGCATGTGGCAAAGGTAATGTCACAGTAGTTATGGGGGATTTCAACATGCAGGTGAACTGGGAGAATCAGGTTGGTGCTGGACCCCAGGATAGGGAGTTTGTAGAGTGCCTACGGGATGCATTCTTGGAACAGCTTGTACGAGAGCCGACCAGGGACAAGACTATTCTGGATTTAGTGTTATGTAATGAACAGGATTTGATAAGCGATCTTGCAGAAAAGGAGCCATTAGGAGGTAGTAATCACAATACGATAAGTTTTTATCTGCAATTTGAGAAGGATAAGGGCAGCTCGGAGGTGTCAGTGTTGCAGTTGAACAAAGGAGACTATGGAGCCATGAGGGAGGAGCTGGCCAAAGTTGACTGGATGGATAGCCTTGCAGAAAAGACAGTGGAACAGCAATGGCAGGTATTCTTGGGAATAATGCACAAGGTGCAAAATCAGTTCATCCCCCAGAGAAGGAAGGATTCAAAGGGGAGAAAGGGGCCTCAGTGATTGACAAAGGAAGTCAGAGACTGCATAGCATTTTTAAAAAAAGGAAATATGACAGAGCTAAGGTGAGAGGGAGGACAAATGATTGGGAAGTTTTTAAGGAACAACAGAACTTAACTAAAAAGACAATACGGGGAGAAAAAATAAGGTACGAACGCAAGCTAGCCAGGAATATAAAGGAGAATAGCAAAAGCTTTTTTAGGTATGTGAAGAGAAAGAAGATAGTTAAGAACAATGTTGGGCCCTTGAAGAATGAATTGGGTGAAATTGTTATGGGAAACGGAGAAATGGCAGAAGAACTTAATGAGTACTTTAGATCTGTTTTCACTAAGGAAGACACAAGCAATCTCCCAGATGTATGGATGGGCCAAGGACATAGGGTAACAAAGGAAATGAAACAGATTGACATTCGGAAGGAAACGATGATGAGAAGACTGATGGGACTGAAGGCTGACAAATCCCCAGGTCCAGATGGTCTGCACCCTAGGGTACTAAAGGAGGTGGCCCTGGAAATTGCGGATGCATTGGTAATCATTTTCCAATGTTCCTTAGATTCAGGATCAGTTCCTGAGGATTGGAGAATGGCTAATGTTATCCCACTTTTTAAGAAAGGAGGGAGGGAGAAAACAGAGAACTATCGACCTGTCAGCCTGACATCGGTGGTGGGAAAGATGCTAGAGTCCATTATTAAGGATGAAATAGTGGCATATCTAGATAGCAGTGATAGGATTGGGCCGAGCCAGCATGGATTTACCAAGGGTAAATCATGCTTGACTAATCTGTTGGAGTTTTTCGAGGATGTAACCAGGAAGTTAGACGGGGGAGATCCAGTGGATGTAGTGTACCTCGATTTTCAGAAGGCATTTGATAAGGTCTCACATAGAAGATTGGTGGGTAAAATCAAAGCTCAGGGCATCGGGGGAAGGCATTGACATGGATAGAAAACTGGTTGGCAGATAGAAAGCAAAGGGTAGCGGTGAATGGGTGTTTCTCGGAATGACAGGTGGTGACGAGTGGGGTGCCACAGGGCTCGGTATTGGGACCACAGCAGTTTACCATTTACGTTAACGATTTGGATGAAGGCATAGAAAATAACATCAGCAAATTTGCTGATGATACTAAGCTGGGTGGCAGTGTGACATGTGATGAGGATGTTAGGAGAATTCAGGGTGACTTGGATAGGCTGGGTGAGTGGGCAGATACTTGGCATATGGCGTTTAATGTGAATAAGTGTGAGGTTATCCACTTTGGGAGTAAGAACAGGAAGGCAGATTATTATCTGAATGGTGTAGAGTTAGGTAAGGGAGAAATACAAAGAGATCTAGGAGTCCTTGTTCATCAGTTACTGAAGGTGAATGAGCAAGTGCAGCAGGCAGTGAAGAAGGCTAATGGAATATTGGCCTTTATTACAAAGGGAATTGAGTACAAGAGCAAGGAAATCCTCTTGCATTTGTACAGAGCCCTGGTGAGACCACACCTGGAGTATTGTGTACAGTTTTGGTCTCCAGGGTTAAGGAAGGACATCCTGGCTGTAGAGGAAGTGCACCGTAGATTCACGAGGTTAATTCCTGGGATGTCTGGACTGTCTTACACAGAGAGGTTAGAGAGACTGGGCTTGTACACGCTGGAATTAAGGAGATTGAGAGGGGAATCTGATTGAAACATCTAAGATTATTAAGGGATTGGACAAGATAGAGGCAGGAAATATGTTCCAGATGCTGGGAGAGTCCAGTACCAGAGGGCATGGCTTGAGAATAAGGGGTAGGTCATTTAGGACAGAGTTAAGGGAAAACTTCTTCCCCCAAAGAGTTGTGGGTGTCTGGAATGCACTGCCTCGGAATGTAGTGGAGGCCAATTCTCTGGCTGCTTTCAAGAAGGAGCTAGATAGGTATCTTATGGATAGGGGAATCAAGGGATATGGGGACAAGGCAGGAACCGGTTATTGATAGGAATGGATCAGCCATGATCTCAGAATGGCGGTGCAGGCTCAAAGGGCTGAATGGTCTACTTCTGCACCTATTGTCTATTGTCTATATAGACTGTGCAGCCTTAGCTTGACATGACAGCTCTTGTACTCAGTGCTAGTGGATCCCAAGTGATCTAACCTTCCACACCAGCCTACCATGCAGTACTTTGTCAAAAGCCTTGCAATACTCCATAAAGACAACATCACAACCCTGCTCCCATCTATCCTCTTGGTCACATCATCAACAAGTTCACTTCAATGGTGAATCATGATTACCCAGATGCAAAGCCATGTTAACTATCCCTAATCCATACTTGCTTTTCCAAATTCAAATACATTGTGATCCTCAGAACCTTTTCCAGTAACTTTCCCCCACCACTGAGGTAAGGCTCTCCAATCATAGTTTCCCAGCTTATACCTGCTGCTCTTCTTAAATAAATGGCACAACATTGGATATCCTCCAGTCTTTTGGTAATTCTTCTATGGCCAACATAATACAAACATTTCTTGCCAAAGCCTGAACAATCTCCTTCCTTGCTTCCAATAACATCCAAGGATGCACCTACTCATGCCATGTGGATTTATCCACCTTTATCCTTTTCAAGTACACAAACACCTCCTCCTATATATTATCTAGGATATCACTGTTCCCTTCCCTGACCTCACTAGCTTCCATGTCCTTCTTGTTCTGAGGTGTAAAGCTCTGCAACACCAGCTATAAGATCGGGGTTTAATTCCGGCCATTGTCTGTAAGGAGTTTGTACATTCTTCCCATGACCATATGGGTTCCTTCTTGGTTTCCAAGACATACAGTTAAGGTTTGGGAGTTTTTAGCATGCTATGTTGGTGCTGGAAATGTGGTGACACTTCCAGACTGCACAGCAGAATCCTTACTGATCTGATTTGATGCAGATCCACACATTTCACTGTATGCTTCAATTTGTATGTGACAAAGAAAACTAATTTTTAATCCTTAATCACCTACTATCATTCCTGCAGTTATCTGCAATCTCCCTCCTCTAATTCCTACTAACTATTGGGGACCTGTAGTATAAGCCTAATAAAGTAATCACTGCTTTCTTATTGTTAGGTTCCACTCAGAAACCATTGGATGTTCCCCTGGGAATATTCTCTCTGAGAATTCCTGAATGTTCCCCTAATCAATAGTGCAGCTGTCTCTCCTCTCTTAACTCATCCCAAGAGCACTGAGTTGTCGGTTCTCCACATTCCTCAGCCATGTTTCCGTAATAGCTATAATATCAACATCCCATGTGGCTGTCCGTGCTCTGAACACATCTTCCTTTCCTGTCAGGCCATTCGTCACAAAATGAATGTGGCTTAGAGCACCAGACCTTCCATACCCCTTGCCTGACCTGCCAGCAAGACAAACTTGATTTAACCTCTGTGTATCTTTCTGTTTTCTCAACAGTTACAGTGCTACTTTGGGTCAGATATGCTAGAATTTGAGGGGTAGGTAATGCGTCAAACTACCCAGTTGTTCAGGTGTAGACAGTGTCTGAGCTGCTTGTATTTGAGGTGCAGACAATCTGTGATATATCATAGTGACTCAGTTATAGACAGCACGTCAGACCTGTTAGTGTTTGAGGGGTAATCAGTGTGTAGGTCCTGTTAGAGTTTGAGGTGTAGTCTGTGTGTCAGTCTTGTTTAATTCAAGGTTTGAGATTTTTGTCATTTACCAAGACACAAATGTAAAGGCAAACAAAATGATTGTTTCCCTGGATCAGATGCAGCATAAAGAACACAGTAAATATAAATGCATCAATTTAGTTAACTATGCAGACTGATGTGACATACTTGACAATATGATCGCTCAGGTGTGTTGGCTGTCGACAGTCTGCCAGATCTGTCAGTGTTTGAGGAGGTGAGAGTGTGAAACAGCTACTGGTGCTTGAGGAGATGAAGTTTTGTCACATCTGTTGGTATTTGAGATGGTCAGAGTCTGTCACATTTACGGTGTTTCAGAAGGTAAGAGTGTGTGACAGTTACGGTGTTTGAAACGCTGAGAGTGTGTCACAGTTACAGTGTTTGAGACGGCGAGAGTGTGTCACAGTTACAGTGTTTGAGACGGCGAGAGTGTGTCACAGTTACAGTGTTTGAGAAGGTAAGAGTGTGTCACAGTTACAGTGTTTGAGACGCTGAGAGTGTGTCACAGTTACAGTGTTTGAGATGGTGAGAGTGTGTCAAAGGTACGGTGTTTGAGGATGTGAGGGTGTGTAACAGTTATGGTGTTTGATGATGTGAGAGTGTCACAATTACAGTGTTTGACATGGTGAGAGTGTGTCACAGATATGGTGTTTGAGGATGTGAGAGAGTGTCAGAGTTACAGGGTGTGAGAAGGTGAAAGTGTGTTACAGTTACGGTGCTTGAGACAGTGAGAGTGTGTCACAGTTATGGTGTTTCAGGATGTGTGAGTGTGCCACAATTACAGTGTTTAAGATTGTCACAGTGTGTCACAGTTACGGAGTTTTAGAGAGTGAGACTATGTCACAGTGAGTGTGTCACAGTTACAGTGTTTGAGATGGTGTGAGTGTGTCAGTTATAGTGTTTCAGAAGGTGAGAGTGTTTCACAGTTCTGGTGATTGAGATGGTGAGAGTGTGTAACAGTTTTGGTGTTTGAGATGGTGAGAGTGTGTGTCAGTTACGGTGTTTGACGATGTGAGAGTGTGTCACAGTTACAGTGTTTGAGATGGTGTGAGTGTGTCACACTTACCGTGTTTCAGAAGGTGAGAGTGTTTCACAGTTCCGGTGATTGAGATGGTGAAAGTGTATCACAGTTACATGGTTTGAGGAGGTGAAAGTGTGTCACAGTTACAGTGTTTGAGACAGGGTGAGTTTGTCACAGTTACCTTGTTTGATGACAGTGTGTCAGAGGTAAGGTGTTTCAGAAATTCAGAGTGTGTCACATTTACGGTGTTTCAGACACTGAGAGTGTGTCACAGTTATGCTGTTCGTGATGGTAAGAGTGTGTCACAGTTGCAGTGTTTGAGACAGTGAGAGTGTGTCACAGTGACGGTGTTTCAGACGGTTAGAGTGTGTTACAGTTACCGTGTTTGAGGATGTGAGAGAGTATCACAGTTACGGTGTTTCAGGATGTGTGAGTGTGCGACAATTACAGTGGTTGAGAAGGTAAAAGTGTGTTACAGTTACGGTGCTTGAGACAGTGAGCGTGTCAACATTACGGTGTTTGAGACAGTGAGAGTGTGTCACAGTTGTGGTGTTTGAGATGGTGAGAGTGTGTCACAGTTACGTTTTGAGAAGGTGAAAGTGTGTCAGAGGTAAGGTGTTTCAGAAATTCAGAGTGTGTCACATTTACGGTGTTTCAGACGGTGAGAGTGTGTCACAGTTATGCTGTTTGAGATGGTAAGAGTGTGTCACAGTTGCAATGTTTGAGACGATGAGAGTGTGTCACAGTGACGGTGTTTGATCATGTGAGGGTGTGTCACAGTTACAGTGTTTCAGATGGTTAGAGTGTGTTACAGATACCGTGTTTGAGGATGTGAGAGAGTATCACAGTTACGGTGTTTCAGGATGTGTGAGTGTGCGACAATTACAGTGTTTGAGATGGTAAGCATATGTCACAGTTACGGTGTTTTAGAGAGTGAGAGTGTGTCACAGTTACGGTGATTGAGACGGTGAGACTGTGTCACAGTTACAGTGTTTGAGGTTGTGAGAGTGTCACAGTTATGGTGTTTGATATGGTGGGAGTGTGTCACATTTATAGTGGTTGAGACAGTGAGAGTGCGTCATAGTTACGGTGTTTGAGATGGTGAGAGTGTGTTCCAGTTAAGGTGTTTCAGAAGGTGAGAGTGTTTCATAGTTGCGGTGTTTGTGACGGATAGAGTGTGTCACAGTTACGGTTTTTAAGAGGGTGAGCATGTTTCACAGTTACGGTGTTTGAGACAGTGAGACAGTGTCACAGTTACGGTGTTTGAGGATGTGATAGTGTGACACAGTTACAGTGTTTGAGACGGTGAGAGTGTGTGGCAGATTTGGTGTTTGAGAAGGTGAGGGTGTGTGTCAGTTACCATGTTTGAAATTGTCAGAGTGTGTCACAGTTACAGTGTTTGAGATGGTGTGAGTGTGCACAGTTACAGAGTTTCAGAAGGTGAGCGTGTTTCACATTTCCGGTGATTGAGATGGTGAGAGTGTCACAGTTACAGTTTTTGAGACAGTGAGACTGTGTCACAGTTACGGTGTTTCAGAAAGTCAGAGTGTGTCATAGTTATGGTTTTTGAGACGGTGAGAGTGTCACAATTATGGTGTTTGAGGAACTGAGTGTGTTACAGTTAAGGTGCTTGAGACAGTGAGAGTGTGTCACCGTTACGGTGTTGTAGTCAGTGAGAGTGTGTCACAGTTACAGTGTTTGAGATGGTGAGAGTGTGTTCCAGTTAAGGTGTTTCAGAAGGTGAGAGTGTGTCACAGTTACAGTGTTTTAGAGAGTGAGAGTGCGTCACAGTTACGGTGATTGAGACAGTGAGACTGTGTCACAGTTACAGTGTTTGAGGTTGTGAGAGTGTCACAGTAATGGTGTTTGATATGGTGAAAGTGTGTCACATTTACAGTGGTTGAGACAGTGAGACTGTGTCACAGTTACGGTGTTTGATTTTTTCAGAGTGTGTCACACTTACGGTGCTTGAGACAGTGAGATTGTGTCACATTTACAGTGGTTGAGACAGTGAGACTGTGTCACAGTTACGGTGTTTGATTTTTTCAGAGTGTGTCACACTTACGGTGCTTGAGACAGTGAGATTGTGTCACAGTTACGGTGTCGTAGTCGGTGAGAGTGTGACACAGTTACTGTGTTTGAGGATGTAAGAGTGTCATAGTTACAGTGTTTGAGACGGTGAGAGTGTGTGGCAGATTAGGTGTTTGAGAAGGTGAGGGTGTGTGTCAGTTACCGTGTTTGAAATTGTCAGAGTGTGTCACAGTTACAGTGTTTGAGATGGTGTGAGTGTGCACAGTTACAGAGTTTCAGAAGGTGAGCGTGTTTCACATTTCCGGTGATTGAGATGGTGAGAGTGTCACAGTTACAGTTTTTGAGACAGTGAGACTGTGTCACAGTTACGGTGTTTCAGAAAGTCAGAGTGTGTCATAGTTATGGTTTTTGAGACGGTGAGAGTGTCACAATTATGTTGTTTGAGGAACTGAGTGTGTTACAGTTAAGGTGCTTGAGACAGTGAGAGTGTGTCACCATTACGGTGTTGTAGTCAGTGAGAGTGTGTCACAGTTACAGTGTTTGAGATGGTGTGAGTGTGTCACACTTACCGTGTTTCAGGTGAGAGTGTTTCACAGTTCCGGTGATTGAGATGGTGAAAGTGTATCACAGTTACATGGTTTGAGGAGGTGAGAGTGTGTCACAGTTACAGGGTGTGAGAAGGTGAAAGTGTGTTACAGTTACGGTGCTTGAGACAGTGAGAGTGTGTCACAGTTATGGTGTTTCAGGATGTGTGAGTGTGCCACAATTACAGTGTTTAAGATTGTCACAGTGTGTCACAGTTACGGAGTTTTAGAGAGTGAGACTATGTCACAGTGAGTGTGTCACAGTTACAGTGTTTGAGATGGTGTGAATGTGTCAGTTATAGTGTTTCAGAAGGTGAGAGTGTTTCACAGTTCTGGTGATTGAGATGGTGAGAGTGTGTAACAGTTTTGGTGTTTGAGAAGGTGAGAGTGTGTGTCAGTTACGGTGTTTGACGATGTGAGAGTGTGTCACAGTTACAGTGTTTGAGATGGTGTGAGTGTGTCACACTTACCGTGTTTCAGAAGGTGAGAGTGTTTCACAGTTCCGGTGATTGAGATGGTGAAAGTGTGTAACAGTTTTGGTGTTTGAGAAGGTGAGAGTGTGAGTCAGTTACGGTGTTTGACGATGTGAGAGTGTGTCACAGTTACAGTGTTTGAGATGGTGTGAGTGTGTCACACTTACCGTGTTTCAGAAGGTGAGAGTGTTTCACAGTTCCGGTGATTGAGATGGTGAAAGTGTATCACAGTTACATGGTTTGAGGAGGTGAAAGTGTGTCACAGTTACAGTGTTTGAGATGGTGAGAGTGTGTTCCAGTTAAGGTGTTTCAGAAGGTGAGAGTGTGTCACAGTTACAGTGTTTTAGAGAGTGAGAGTGCGTCACAGTTACGGTGATTGAGACAGTGAGACTGTGTCACAGTTACAGTGTTTGAGGTTGTGAGAGTGTCACAGTAATGGTGTTTGATATGGTGAAAGTGTGTCACATTTACAGTGGTTGAGACAGTGAGACTGTGTCACAGTTACGGTGTTTGATTTTTTCAGAGTGTGTCACACTTACGGTGCTTGAGACAGTGAGATTGTGTCACATTTACAGTGGTTGAGACAGTGAGACTGTGTCACAGTTACGGTGTTTGATTTTTTCAGAGTGTGTCACACTTACGGTGCTTGAGACAGTGAGATTGTGTCACAGTTACGGTGTCGTAGTCGGTGAGAGTGTGACACAGTTACTGTGTTTGAGGATGTAAGAGTGTCATAGTTACAGTGTTTGAGACGGTGAGAGTGTGTGGCAGATTAGGTGTTTGAGAAGGTGAGGGTGTGTGTCAGTTACCGTGTTTGAAATTGTCAGAGTGTGTCACAGTTACAGTGTTTGAGATGGTGTGAGTGTGCACAGTTACAGAGTTTCAGAAGGTGAGCGTGTTTCACATTTCCGGTGATTGAGATGGTGAGAGTGTCACAGTTACAGTTTTTGAGACAGTGAGACTGTGTCACAGTTACGGTGTTTCAGAAAGTCAGAGTGTGTCATAGTTATGGTTTTTGAGACGGTGAGAGTGTCACAATTATGTTGTTTGAGGAACTGAGTGTGTTACAGTTAAGGTGCTTGAGACAGTGAGAGTGTGTCACCGTTACGGTGTTGTAGTCAGTGAGAGTGTGTCACAGTTACAGTGTTTGAGATGGTGTGAGTGTGTCACACTTACCGTGTTTCAGGTGAGAGTGTTTCACAGTTCCGGTGATTGAGATGGTGAAAGTGTATCACAGTTACATGGTTTGAGGAGGTGAGAGTGTGTCACAGTTACAGGGTGTGAGAAGGTGAAAGTGTGTTACAGTTACGGTGCTTGAGACAGTGAGAGTGTGTCACAGTTATGGTGTTTCAGGATGTGTGAGTGTGCCACAATTACAGTGTTTAAGATTGTCACAGTGTGTCACAGTTACGGAGTTTTAGAGAGTGAGACTATGTCACAGTGAGTGTGTCACAGTTACAGTGTTTGAGATGGTGTGAATGTGTCAGTTATAGTGTTTCAGAAGGTGAGAGTGTTTCACAGTTCTGGTGATTGAGATGGTGAGAGTGTGTAACAGTTTTGGTGTTTGAGAAGGTGAGAGTGTGTGTCAGTTACGGTGTTTGACGATGTGAGAGTGTGTCACAGTTACAGTGTTTGAGATGGTGTGAGTGTGTCACACTTACCGTGTTTCAGAAGGTGAGAGTGTTTCACAGTTCCGGTGATTGAGATGGTGAAAGTGTGTAACAGTTTTGGTGTTTGAGAAGGTGAGAGTGTGTGTCAGTTACGGTGTTTGACGATGTGAGAGTGTGTCACAGTTACAGTGTTTGAGATGGTGTGAGTGTGTCACACTTACCGTGTTTCAGAAGGTGAGAGTGTTTCACAGTTCCGGTGATTGAGATGGTGAAAGTGTATCACAGTTACATGGTTTGAGGAGGTGAAAGTGTGTCACAGTTACAGTGTTTGAGACAGGGTGAGTTTGTCACAGTTACCTTGTTTGATGACAGTGTGTCAGAGGTAAGGTGTTTCAGAAATTCAGAGTGTGTCACATTTACGGTGTTTCAGACACTGAGAGTGTGTCACAGTTATGCTGTTCGTGATGGTAAGAGTGTGTCACAGTTGCAGTGTTTGAGACGGTGAGAGTGTGTCACAGTGACGGTGTTTCAGACGGTTAGAGTGTGTTACAGTTACCGTGTTTGAGGATGTGAGAGAGTATCACAGTTACGGTGTTTCAGGATGTGTGAGTGTGCGACAATTACAGTGGTTGAGAAGGTAAAAGTGTGTTACAGTTACGGTGCTTGAGACAGTGAGCGTGTCAACATTACGGTGTTTGAGACAGTGAGAGTGTGTCACAGTTGTGGTGTTTGAGATGGTGAGAGTGTGTCACAGTTACGTTTTGAGAAGGTGAAAGTGTGTCAGAGGTAAGGTGTTTCAGAAATTCAGAGTGTGTCACATTTACGGTGTTTCAGACGGTGAGAGTGTGTCACAGTTATGCTGTTTGAGATGGTAAGAGTGTGTCACAGTTGCAATGTTTGAGACGATGAGAGTGTGTCACAGTGACGGTGTTTGATCATGTGAGGGTGTGTCACAGTTACAGTGTTTCAGATGGTTAGAGTGTGTTACAGATACCGTGTTTGAGGATGTGAGAGAGTATCACAGTTACGGTGTTTCAGGATGTGTGAGTGTGCGACAATTACAGTGTTTGAGATGGTAAGCATGTGTCACAGTTACGGTGTTTTAGAGAGTGAGAGAGTGTCACAGTTACGGTGATTGAGACGGTGAGACTGTGTCACAGATACAGTGTTTGAGGTTGTGAGAGTGTCACAGTTATGGTGTTTGATATGGTGGGAGTGTGTCACATTTATAGTGGTTGAGACAGTGAGAGTGCGTCACAGTTACGGTGTTTGAGATGGTGAGAGTGTGTTCCAGTTAAGGTGTTTCAGAAGGTGAGAGTGTTTCATAGTTGCGGTGTTTGTGACGGATAGAGTGTGTCACAGTTACGGTTTTTAAGAGGGTGAGCATGTTTCACAGTTACGGTGTTTGAGACAGTGAGACAGTGTCACAGTTACGGTGTTTGAGGATGTGATAGTGTGACACAGTTACAGTGTTTGAGACGGTGAGAGTGTGTGGCAGATTTGGTGTTTGAGAAGGTGAGGGTGTGTGTCAGTTACCGTGTTTGAAATTGTCAGAGTGTGTCACAGTTACAGTGTTTGAGATGGTGTGAGTGTGCACAGTTACAGAGTTTCAGAAGGTGAGCGTGTTTCACATTTCCGGTGATTGAGATGGTGAGAGTGTCACAGTTACAGTTTTTGAGACAGTGAGACTGTGTCACAGTTACGGTGTTTCAGAAAGTCAGAGTGTGTCATAGTTATGGTTTTTGAGACGGTGAGAGTGTCACAATTATGGTGTTTGAGGAACTGAGTGTGTTACAGTTAAGGTGCTTGAGACAGTGAGAGTGTGTCACCGTTACGGTGTTGTAGTCAGTGAGAGTGTGTCACAGTTACAGTGTTTGAGATGGTGAGAGTGTGTTCCAGTTAAGGTGTTTCAGAAGGTGAGAGTGTGTCACAGTTACAGTGTTTTAGAGAGTGAGAGTGCGTCACAGTTACGGTGATTGAGACGGTGAGACTGTGTCGCAGTTACAGTGTTTGAGGTTGTGAGAGTGTCACAGTAATGGTGTTTGATATGGTGAAAGTGTGTCACATTTACAGTGGTTGAGACAGTGAGACTGTGTCACAGTTACGGTGTTTGATTTTTTCAGAGTGTGTCACACTTACGGTGCTTGAGACAGTGAGATTGTGTCACATTTACAGTGCTTGAGACAGTGAGATTGTGTCACAGTTACGGTGTCGTAGTCGGTGAGAGTGTGACACAGTTACTGTGTTTGAGGATGTAAGAGTGTCATAGTTACAGTGTTTGAGACGGTGAGAGTGTGTGGCAGATTAGGTGTTTGAGAAGGTGAGGGTGTGTGTCAGTTACCGTGTTTGAAATTGTCAGAGTGTGTCACAGTTACAGTGTTTGAGATGGTGTGAGTGTGCACAGTTACAGAGTTTCAGAAGGTGAGCGTGTTTCACATTTCCGGTGATTGAGATGGTGAGAGTGTCACAGTTACAGTTTTTGAGACAGTGAGACTGTGTCACAGTTACGGTGTTTCAGAAAGTCAGAGTGTGTCATAGTTATGGTTTTTGAGACGGTGAGAGTGTCACAATTATGTTGTTTGAGGAACTGAGTGTGTTACAGTTAAGGTGCTTGAGACAGTGAGAGTGTGTCACCGTTACGGTGTTGTAGTCAGTGAGAGTGTGTCACAGTTACAGTGTTTGAGATGGTGTGAGTGTGTCACACTTACCGTGTTTCAGGTGAGAGTGTTTCACAGTTCCGGTGATTGAGATGGTGAAAGTGTATCACAGTTACATGGTTTGAGGAGGTGAGAGTGTGTCACAGTTACAGGGTGTGAGAAGGTGAAAGTGTGTTACAGTTACGGTGCTTGAGACAGTGAGAGTGTGTCACAGTTATGGTGTTTCAGGATGTGTGAGTGTGCCACAATTACAGTGTTTAAGATTGTCACAGTGTGTCACAGTTACGGAGTTTTAGAGAGTGAGACTATGTCACAGTGAGTGTGTCACAGTTACAGTGTTTGAGATGGTGTGAATGTGTCAGTTATAGTGTTTCAGAAGGTGAGAGTGTTTCACAGTTCTGGTGATTGAGATGGTGAGAGTGTGTAACAGTTTTGGTGTTTGAGAAGGTGAGAGTGTGTGTCAGTTACGGTGTTTGACGATGTGAGAGTGTGTCACAGTTACAGTGTTTGAGATGGTGTGAGTGTGTCACACTTACCGTGTTTCAGAAGGTGAGAGTGTTTCACAGTTCCGGTGATTGAGATGGTGAAAGTGTGTAACAGTTTTGGTGTTTGAGAAGGTGAGAGTGTGTGTCAGTTACGGTGTTTGACGATGTGAGAGTGTGTCACAGTTACAGTGTTTGAGATGGTGTGAGTGTGTCACACTTACCGTGTTTCAGAAGGTGAGAGTGTTTCACAGTTCCGGTGATTGAGATGGTGAAAGTGTATCACAGTTACATGGTTTGAGGAGGTGAAAGTGTGTCACAGTTACAGTGTTTGAGACAGGGTGAGTTTGTCACAGTTACCTTGTTTGATGACAGTGTGTCAGAGGTAAGGTGTTTCAGAAATTCAGAGTGTGTCACATTTACGGTGTTTCAGACACTGAGAGTGTGTCACAGTTATGCTGTTCGTGATGGTAAGAGTGTGTCACAGTTGCAGTGTTTGAGACGGTGAGAGTGTGTCACAGTGACGGTGTTTCAGATGGTTAGAGTGTGTTACAGTTACCGTGTTTGAGGATGTGAGAGAGTATCACAGTTACGGTGTTTCAGGATGTGTGAGTGTGCGACAATTACAGTGGTTGAGAAGGTAAAAGTGTGTTACAGTTACGGTGCTTGAGACAGTGAGCGTGTCAACATTACGGTGTTTGAGACAGTGAGAGTGTGTCACAGTTGTGGTGTTTGAGATGGTGAGAGTGTGTCACAGTTACGTTTTGAGAAGGTGAAAGTGTGTCAGAGGTAAGGTGTTTCAGAAATTCAGAGTGTGTCACATTTACGGTGTTTCAGACGGTGAGAGTGTGTCACAGTTATGCTGTTTGAGATGGTAAGAGTGTGTCACAGTTGCAATGTTTGAGACGATGAGAGTGTGTCACAGTGACGGTGTTTGATCATGTGAGGGTGTGTCACAGTTACAGTGTTTCAGATGGTTAGAGTGTGTTACAGATACCGTGTTTGAGGATGTGAGAGAGTATCACAGTTACGGTGTTTCAGGATGTGTGAGTGTGCGACAATTACAGTGTTTGAGATGGTAAGCATGTGTCACAGTTACGGTGTTTTAGAGAGTGAGAGTGTGTCACAGTTACGGTGATTGAGACGGTGAGACTGTGTCACAGTTACAGTGTTTGAGGTTGTGAGAGTGTCACAGTTATGGTGTTTGATATGGTGGGAGTGTGTCACATTTATAGTGGTTGAGACAGTGAGAGTGCGTCACAGTTACGGTGTTTGAGATGGTGAGAGTGTGTTCCAGTTAAGGTGTTTCAGAAGGTGAGAGTGTTTCATAGTTGCGGTGTTTGTGACGGATAGAGTGTGTCACAGTTACGGTTTTTAAGAGGGTGAGCATGTTTCACAGTTACGGTGTTTGAGACAGTGAGACAGTGTCACAGTTACGGTGTTTGAGGATGTGATAGTGTGACACAGTTACAGTGTTTGAGACGGTGAGAGTGTGTGGCAGATTTGGTGTTTGAGAAGGTGAGGGTGTGTGTCAGTTACCGTGTTTGAAATTGTCAGAGTGTGTCACAGTTACAGTGTTTGAGATGGTGTGAGTGTGCACAGTTACAGAGTTTCAGAAGGTGAGCGTGTTTCACATTTCCGGTGATTGAGATGGTGAGAGTGTCACAGTTACAGTTTTTGAGACAGTGAGACTGTGTCACAGTTACGGTGTTTCAGAAAGTCAGAGTGTGTCATAGTTATGGTTTTTGAGACGGTGAGAGTGTCACAATTATGGTGTTTGAGGAACTGAGTGTGTTACAGTTAAGGTGCTTGAGACAGTGAGAGTGTGTCACCGTTACGGTGTTGTAGTCAGTGAGAGTGTGTCACAGTTACAGTGTTTGAGATGGTGTGAGTGTGTCACACTTACCGTGTTTCAGGTGAGAGTGTTTCACAGTTCCGGTGATTGAGATGGTGAAAGTGTATCACAGTTACATGGTTTGAGGAGGTGAGAGTGTGTCACAGTTACAGGGTGTGAGAAGGTGAAAGTGTGTTACAGTTACGGTGCTTGAGACAGTGAGAGTGTGTCACAGTTATGGTGTTTCAGGATGTGTGAGTGTGCCACAATTACAGTGTTTAAGATTGTCACAGTGTGTCACAGTTACGGAGTTTTAGAGAGTGAGACTATGTCACAGTGAGTGTGTCACAGTTACAGTGTTTGAGATGGTGTGAATGTGTCAGTTATAGTGTTTCAGAAGGTGAGAGTGTTTCACAGTTCTGGTGATTGAGATGGTGAGAGTGTGTAACAGTTTTGGTGTTTGAGAAGGTGAGAGTGTGTGTCAGTTACGGCGTTTGACGATGTGAGAGTGTGTCACAGTTACAGTGTTTGAGATGGTGTGAGTGTGTCACACTTACCGTGTTTCAGAAGGTGAGAGTGTTTCACAGTTCCGGTGATTGAGATGGTGAAAGTGTATCACAGTTACATGGTTTGAGGAGGTGAAAGTGTGTCACAGTTACGGTGTTTGAGACAGGGTGAGTTTGTCACAGTTACCTTGTTTGATGACAGTGTGTCAGAGGTAAGGTGTTTCAGAAATTCAGAGTGTGTCACATTTACGGTGTTTCAGACACTGAGAGTGTGTCACAGTTATGCTGTTCGTGATGGTAAGAGTGTGTCACAGTTGCAGTGTTTGAGACGGTGAGAGTGTGTCACAGTGACGGTGTTTCAGACGGTTAGAGTGTGTTACAGTTACCGTGTTTGAGGATGTGAGAGAGTATCACAGTTACGGTGTTTCAGGATGTGTGAGTGTGCGACAATTACAGTGGTTGAGAAGGTAAAAGTGTGTTACAGTTACGGTGCTTGAGACAGTGAGCGTGTCAACATTACGGTGTTTGAGACAGTGAGAGTGTGTCACAGTTGTGGTGTTTGAGATGGTGAGAGTGTGTCACAGTTACGTTTTGAGAAGGTGAAAGTGTGTCAGAGGTAAGGTGTTTCAGAAATTCAGAGTGTGTCACATTTACGGTGTTTCAGACGGTGAGAGTGTGTCACAGTTATGCTGTTTGAGATGGTAAGAGTGTGTCACAGTTGCAATGTTTGAGACGATGAGAGTGTGTCACAGTGACGGTGTTTGATCATGTGAGGGTGTGTCACAGTTACAGTGTTTCAGATGGTTAGAGTGTGTTACAGATACCGTGTTTGAGGATGTGAGAGAGTATCACAGTTACGGTGTTTCAGGATGTGTGAGTGTGCGACAATTACAGTGTTTGAGATGGTAAGCATGTGTCACAGTTACGGTGTTTTAGAGAGTGAGAGTGTGTCACAGTTACGGTGATTGAGACGGTGAGACTGTGTCACAGTTACAGTGTTTGAGGTTGTGAGAGTGTCACAGTTATGGTGTTTGATATGGTGGGAGTGTGTCACATTTATAGTGGTTGAGACAGTGAGAGTGCGTCACAGTTACGGTGTTTGAGATGGTGAGAGTGTGTTCCAGTTAAGGTGTTTCAGAAGGTGAGAGTGTTTCATAGTTGCGGTGTTTGTGACGGATAGAGTGTGTCACAGTTACGGTTTTTAAGAGGGTGAGCATGTTTCACAGTTACGGTGTTTGAGACAGTGAGACAGTGTCACAGTTACGGTGTTTGAGGATGTGATAGTGTGACACAGTTACAGTGTTTGAGACGGTGAGAGTGTGTGGCAGATTTGGTGTTTGAGAAGGTGAGGGTGTGTGTCAGTTACCGTGTTTGAAATTGTCAGAGTGTGTCACAGTTACAGTGTTTGAGATGGTGTGAGTGTGCACAGTTACAGAGTTTCAGAAGGTGAGCGTGTTTCACATTTCCGGTGATTGAGATGGTGAGAGTGTCACAGTTACAGTTTTTGAGACAGTGAGACTGTGTCACAGTTACGGTGTTTCAGAAAGTCAGAGTGTGTCATAGTTATGGTTTTTGAGACGGTGAGAGTGTCACAATTATGGTGTTTGAGGAACTGAGTGTGTTACAGTTAAGGTGCTTGAGACAGTGAGAGTGTGTCACCGTTACGGTGTTGTAGTCAGTGAGAGTGTGTCACAGTTACAGTGTTTGAGATGGTGTGAGTGTGTCACACTTACCGTGTTTCAGGTGAGAGTGTTTCACAGTTCCGGTGATTGAGATGGTGAAAGTGTATCACAGTTACATGGTTTGAGGAGGTGAGAGTGTGTCACAGTTACAGGGTGTGAGAAGGTGAAAGTGTGTTACAGTTACGGTGCTTGAGACAGTGAGAGTGTGTCACAGTTATGGTGTTTCAGGATGTGTGAGTGTGCCACAATTACAGTGTTTAAGATTGTCACAGTGTGTCACAGTTACGGAGTTTTAGAGAGTGAGACTATGTCACAGTGAGTGTGTCACAGTTACAGTGTTTGAGATGGTGTGAATGTGTCAGTTATAGTGTTTCAGAAGGTGAGAGTGTTTCACAGTTCTGGTGATTGAGATGGTGAGAGTGTGTAACAGTTTTGGTGTTTGAGAAGGTGAGAGTGTGTGTCAGTTACGGTGTTTGACGATGTGAGAGTGTGTCACAGTTACAGTGTTTGAGATGGTGTGAGTGTGTCACACTTACCGTGTTTCAGAAGGTGAGAGTGTTTCACAGTTCCGGTGATTGAGATGGTGAAAGTGTGTAACAGTTTTGGTGTTTGAGAAGGTGAGAGTGTGTGTCAGTTACGGTGTTTGACGATGTGAGAGTGTGTCACAGTTACAGTGTTTGAGATGGTGTGAGTGTGTCACACTTACCGTGTTTCAGAAGGTGAGAGTGTTTCACAGTTCCGGTGATTGAGATGGTGAAAGTGTATCACAGTTACATGGTTTGAGGAGGTGAAAGTGTGTCACAGTTACAGTGTTTGAGACAGGGTGAGTTTGTCACAGTTACCTTGTTTGATGACAGTGTGTCAGAGGTAAGGTGTTTCAGAAATTCAGAGTGTGTCACATTTACGGTGTTTCAGACACTGAGAGTGTGTCACAGTTATGCTGTTCGTGATGGTAAGAGTGTGTCACAGTTGCAGTGTTTGAGACGGTGAGAGTGTGTCACAGTGACGGTGTTTCAGATGGTTAGAGTGTGTTACAGTTACCGTGTTTGAGGATGTGAGAGAGTATCACAGTTACGGTGTTTCAGGATGTGTGAGTGTGCGACAATTACAGTGGTTGAGAAGGTAAAAGTGTGTTACAGTTACGGTGCTTGAGACAGTGAGCGTGTCAACATTACGGTGTTTGAGACAGTGAGAGTGTGTCACAGTTGTGGTGTTTGAGATGGTGAGAGTGTGTCATAGTTACGTTTTGAGAAGGTGAAAGTGTGTCAGAGGTAAGGTGTTTCAGAAATTCAGAGTGTGTCACATTTACGGTGTTTCAGACGGTGAGAGTGTGTCACAGTTATGCTGTTTGAGATGGTAAGAGTGTGTCACAGTTGCAATGTTTGAGACGATGAGAGTGTGTCACAGTGACGGTGTTTGATCATGTGAGGGTGTGTCACAGTTACAGTGTTTCAGATGGTTAGAGTGTGTTACAGATACCGTGTTTGAGGATGTGAGAGAGTATCACAGTTACGGTGTTTCAGGATGTGTGAGTGTGCGACAATTACAGTGTTTGAGATGGTAAGCATGTGTCACAGTTACGGTGTTTTAGAGAGTGAGAGTGTGTCACAGTTACGGTGATTGAGACGGTGAGACTGTGTCACAGTTACAGTGTTTGAGGTTGTGAGAGTGTCACAGTTATGGTGTTTGATATGGTGGGAGTGTGTCACATTTATAGTGGTTGAGACAGTGAGAGTGCATCACAGTTACGGTGTTTGAGATGGTGAGAGTGTGTTCCAGTTAAGGTGTTTCAGAAGGTGAGAGTGTTTCATAGTTGCGGTGTTTGTGACGGATAGAGTGTGTCACAGTTACGGTTTTTAAGAGGGTGAGCATGTTTCACAGTTACGGTGTTTGAGACAGTGAGACAGTGTCACAGTTACGGTGTTTGAGGATGTGATAGTGTGACACAGTTACAGTGTTTGAGACGGTGAGAGTGTGTGGCAGATTTGGTGTTTGAGAAGGTGAGGGTGTGTGTCAGTTACCGTGTTTGAAATTGTCAGAGTGTGTCACAGTTACAGTGTTTGAGATGGTGTGAGTGTGCACAGTTACAGAGTTTCAGAAGGTGAGCGTGTTTCACATTTCCGGTGATTGAGATGGTGAGAGTGTCACAGTTACAGTTTTTGAGACAGTGAGACTGTGTCACAGTTACGGTGTTTCAGAAAGTCAGAGTGTGTCATAGTTATGGTTTTTGAGACGGTGAGAGTGTCACAATTATGTTGTTTGAGGAACTGAGTGTGTTACAGTTAAGGTGCTTGAGACAGTGAGAGTGTGTCACCGTTACGGTGTTGTAGTCAGTGAGAGTGTGTCACAGTTACAGTGTTTGAGATGGTGTGAGTGTGTCACACTTACCGTGTTTCAGGTGAGAGTGTTTCACAGTTCCGGTGATTGAGATGGTGAAAGTGTATCACAGTTACCTGGTTTGAGGAGGTGAGAGTGTGTCACAGTTACAGGGTGTGAGAAGGTGAAAGTGTGTTACAGTTACGGTGCTTGAGACAGTGAGAGTGTGTCACAGTTATGGTGTTTCAGGATGTGTGAGTGTGCCACAATTACAGTGTTTAAGATTGTCACAGTGTGTCACAGTTACGGAGTTTTAGAGAGTGAGACTATGTCACAGTGAGTGTGTCACAGTTACAGTGTTTGAGATGGTGTGAATGTGTCAGTTATAGTGTTTCAGAAGGTGAGAGTGTTTCACAGTTCTGGTGATTGAGATGGTGAGAGTGTGTAACAGTTTTGGTGTTTGAGAAGGTGAGAGTGTGTGTCAGTTACGGCGTTTGACGATGTGAGAGTGTGTCACAGTTACAGTGTTTGAGATGGTGTGAGTGTGTCACACTTACCGTGTTTCAGAAGGTGAGAGTGTTTCACAGTTCCGGTGATTGAGATGGTGAAAGTGTATCAGAGTTACATGGTTTGAGGAGGTGAAAGTGTGTCACAGTTACGGTGTTTGAGACAGGGTGAGTTTGTCACAGTTACCTTGTTTGATGACAGTGTGTCAGAGGTAAGGTGTTTCAGAAATTCAGAGTGTGTCACATTTACGGTGTTTCAGACACTGAGAGTGTGTCACAGTTATGCTGTTCGTGATGGTAAGAGTGTGTCACAGTTGCAGTGTTTGAGACAGTGAGAGTGTGTCACAGTGACGGTGTTTCAGACGGTTAGAGTGTGTTACAGTTACCGTGTTTGAGGATGTGAGAGAGTATCACAGTTACGGTGTTTCAGGATGTGTGAGTGTGCGACAATTACAGTGGTTGAGAAGGTAAAAGTGTGTTTCAGTTACGGTGCTTGAGACAGTGAGCGTGTCAACATTACGGTGTTTGAGACAGTGAGAGTGTGTCACAGTTGTGGTGTTTGAGATGGTGAGAGTGTGTCACAGTTACGTTTTGAGAAGGTGAAAGTGTGTCAGAGGCAAGGTGTTTCAGAAATTCAGAGTGTGTCACATTTACGGTGTTTCAGACGGTGAGAGTGTGTCACAGTTATGCTGTTTGAGATGGTAAGAGTGTGTCACAGTTGCAATGTTTGAGACGATGAGAGTGTGTCACAGTGACGGTGTTTGATCATGTGAGGGTGTGTCACAGTTACAGTGTTTCAGATGGTTAGAGTGTGTTACAGATACCGTGTTTGAGGATGTGAGAGAGTATCACAGTTACGGTGTTTCAGGATGTGTGAGTGTGCGACAATTACAGTGTTTGAGATGGTAAGCATGTGTCACAGTTACGGTGTTTTAGAGAGTGAGAGAGTGTCACAGTTACGGTGATTGAGACGGTGAGACTGTGTCACAGTTACAGTGTTTGAGGTTGTGAGAGTGTCACAGTTATGGTGTTTGATATGGTGGGAGTGTGTCACATTTATAGTGGTTGAGACAGTGAGACTGTGTCACAGTTACGGTGTTTGATTTTGTCAGAGTGTGTCACACTTACCGGGCTTGAGACAGTGAGAGTGTGTCACAGTTACGGTGTTTGAGATGGTGAGAGTGTGTTCCAGTTAAGGTGTTTCAGAAGGTGAGAGTGTTTCATAGTTGCGGTGTTTGTGACGGATAGAGTGTGTCACAGTTACGGTTTTTAAGAGGGTGAGCATGTTTCACAGTTACGGTGTTTGAGACAGTGAGACAGTGACACAGTTACGGTGTTTGAGGATGTGATAGTGTGACACAGTTACAGTGTTTGAGACGGTGAGAGTGTGTGGCAGATTTGGTGTTTGAGAAGGTGAGGGTGTGTGTCAGTTACCGTGTTTGAAATTGTCAGAGTGTGTCACAGTTACAGTGTTTGAGATGGTGTGAGTGTGCACAGTTACAGAGTTTCAGAAGGTGAGCGTGTTTCACATTTCCAGTGATTGAGATGGTGAGAGTGTCACAGTTACAGTTTTTGAGACAGTGAGACTGTGTCACAGTTACGGTGTTTCAGAAAGTCAGAGTGTGTCATAGTTATGGTTTTTGAGACGGTGAGAGTGTCACAATTATGGTGTTTGAGGAACTGAGTGTGTTACAGTTAAGGTGCTTGAGACAGTGAGAGTGTGTCACCGTTACGGTGTTGTAGTCAGTGAGAGTGTGTCACAGTTACAGTGTTTGAGATGGTGAGAGTGTGTCACAGTTACGGTGTTTGAGATGGTGAGTGTGTGTTCCAGTTAAGGTGTTTCAGAAGGTGAGAGTGTGTCACAGTTACAGTGTTTTAGAGAGTGAGAGTGCATCACAGTTACGGTGATTGAGACGGTGAGACTGTGTCACAGTTACAGTGTTTGAGGTTGTGAGAGTGTCACAGTAATGGTGTTTGATATGGTGAAAGTGTGTCACATTTACAGTGGTTGAGACAGTGAGACTGTGTCACAGTTACGGTGTTTGATTTTTTCAGAGTGTGTCACACTTACGGTGCTTGAGACAGTGAGATTGTGTCACAGTTACAGTGATTCAGATGGCAAGAGTGTGTCACAGTTACAGTGTTTGGGATGGTGAGAGTGTGTCACTGTTACAAGGTGTGAGATGGTGAGATTGTGTCACAGCTACTGTGTTTGAGAAGGTCAGAGTTTGTCACAGTTAAGGTGTTTGTGTCTGTGAGAGTGTGTCACATTAACAGTGTTTGTAATGGTGAGAGTGTGTCACAGTTACGGTGTTGTAGTCGGTGAGAGTGTGTCGCAGTTCAGGTGTTTCAGAAGGTGAGAGTGTTTCATAGTTGCAGTGTTTGAGATGGAGAGAGTGTGTCACAGTTACGGTGTTTGAGGAAGTGAGAGTGTGTCACAGTTACAGTGTTTGAGGATGTGAGAGTGTGTCACAGTTATGGTGTTTGAGATGGATAGAGTGTGTCACAGTTACGGTGTTTGAGGTTGTGAGAGTGTGATCCAGTTAAGGTGTTTCAGAAGGTGAGAGTGTTTCATAGTTGCGGTGTTTGAGATGGTAAGAGTGTGTCACAGTTACAGTGTTTGAGATGGTGAGAGTGTGTTCCAGTTAAGGTGTTTCAGAAGAGTGAGAGTGTTTCATAGTTGCGGTGTTTGAGATGGTAAGAGTGTGTCACAGTTACAGTGTTTGAGATGGTGAGAGTGTGTTCCAGTTAAGGTGTTTCAGAAGGTGAGAGTGTTTCATAGTTGCGGTGTTTGAGATGGCAAGAGTGTGTTCCAGTTAAGGTGTTTCAGATGGTGAGAGTGTTTCATAGTTGCGGTGTTTGAGGTTGTGAGAGTGTCACAGGTACGGTGTTTGAGATGGTGAGAGTGTGTCACAGTTACGGTGTTTCAGAAAGTCAGAGTATGTCACAGTTATGGTTTTTGAGACAGTGAGACTGTGTCACAGTTACAGTGTTTGAATTTGTCAGAGTGGGTCACAGTTACGGTGATTGAGATGGTGAGACTGTGTCACAGTTACAGTGTTTGAGGTTGTGAGAGTGTCACAGTTATGGAGTTTGATATGGTGAGAGTGTGTCACACTTACGGTGCTTGAGACAGTGAGAGTGTGTCACAGTTACGGTGTTGTAGTCGGTGAGAGTGTGACACAGTTACTGTGTTTGAGGATGTGAGAGTGTGTCACAGTTACAGTGATTCAGATGGCAAGAGTGTGTCACAGTTACACTGTTTGAGATGGTGAGAGTGTGTTCCAGTTAAGGTGTTTCAGAAGGCAAGAGTGTGTCACAGTTACAGTGTTTGAGATGGTGAGAGTGCGTTCCAGTTAAGGTGTTTCAGAAGGTGAGAGTGTGTCACAGTTATGGTGTTTGGGATGGTGAGAGTGTGTCACTGTTACAGGGTGTGAGATAGTGAGATTGTTTCACAGCTACTGTGTTTGAGAAGGTCAGAGTTTGTCACAGTTCAGGTGTTTGTGTCTGTGAGAGTGTGCCACATTAACAGTGTTTGTAATGGTGAGAGTGTGTCACAGTTACAGTGTTTCAGAAAGTCACAGTTACGGTTACGGTTTTTGAGACAGTGAGACTGTGTCAGAGTTACGGTGTTTGATTTTGTCAGAGTGTGTCACACTTACGGTGCTTGAGACAGTGAGAGTGTGTCACAGTTACAGTGTTGTAGTCGGTGAGAGTGTGTCGCAGTTAAGGTGTTTCAGAAGGTGAGAGTGTTTCATAGTTGCAGTGTTTGAGATGGAGAGAGTGTGTCACAGTTACGGTGGTTGAGACAGTGAGACAGTGTCACAGTTACGGTGTTTGATTTTGTCAGAGTGTGTCACACTTACGGTGCTTGAGACAGTGAGAGTGTGTCACAGTTACAGTGTTGTAGTCGGTGAGAGTGTGTCGCAGTTAAGGTGTTTCAGAAGGTGAGAGTGTTTCATAGTTGCAGTGTTTGAGATGGAGAGAGTGTGTCACAGTTATGGTTTTTCAGAAGTTGAGAGTGTTTCATAGTTGCGGTGTTTGAGGTTGTGAGAGTGTCACAGGTACGGTGTTTGAGATGGTGAGAGTGTGCCACAGTTACCGTGACTGAGACGGTGAGACTGTGTCACAGTTACAGTGTTTGACTTTGTGAGAGTGTCACAGTTATGGTGTTTGATATGGTGAGAGTGTGTCACATTTACGGTGGTTGAGACAGTGAGACTGTGTCACAGTTACGGTGTTTGATTTTTTCAGAGTGTGTCACACTTACGGTGCTTGAGACAGTGAGATTGTGTCACAGTTACGGTGTCGTAGTCGGTGAGAGTGTGACAGAGTTACAGTGTTTGAGGATGTAAGAGTGTCATAGTTACAGTGTTTCAGACGGTGAGAGTGTGTCATAGTTACAGTGTTTGAGATGGTGAGAGTGTGTTCCAGTTAAGGTGTTTCAGAAGGTGAGAGTGTTTCATAGTTGCGGTGTTTGAGATGGTAAGAGTGTGTCACAGTTACAGTGTTTGAGATGGTGAGAGTGTGTTCCGGTTAAGGTGTTTCAGAAGGTGAGAGTGTTTCATAGTTGCGGTGTTTGAGATGGCAAGAGTGTTTTCCAGTTAAGGTGTTTCAGATGGTGAGAGTGTTTCATAGTTGCGGTGTTTGAGGTTGTGAGAGTGTCACAGGTACGGTGTTTGAGATGGTGAGAGTGTGTCACTGTTACAGGGTGAGAGACGGTGAGAGTGTGTCACAGCTACTGTGTTTAAGAAGGTCAGAGTTTGTCACTGTTAAGGTGTTTGTGTCCGTGAGAGTGTCACATTAACAGTGTTTGTAATGGTGAGAGTGTGTCACAGTTACGGTGTTTCAGAAAGTCAGAGTATGTCACAGTTATGGTTTTTGAGACAGTGAGACTGTGTCACAGTTACAGTGTTTGAATTTGTCAGAGTGGGTCACAGTTACGGTGATTGAGACGGTGAGACTGTGTCACAGTTACAGTGTTTGAGGTTGTGAGAGTGTCACAGTTATGGAGTTTGATATGGTGAGAGTGTGTCACAGTTACGGTGTTGTAGTCGGTGAGAGTGTGACACAGTTACTGTGTTTGAGGATGTGAGAGTGTGTCACAGTTACAGTGATTCAGATGGCAAGAGTGTGTCACAGTTACACTGTTTGAGATGGTGAGAGTGTGTTCCAGTTAAGGTGTTTCAGAAGGTGAGAGTGTGTCACAGTTACAGTGTTTGAGATGGTGAGAGTGTGTCACAGTTACGGTGTTTGGGATGGTGAGAGTGTGTCACTGTTACAGGGTGTGAGATAGTGAGATTGTGTCACAGCTACTGTGTTTGAGAAGGTCAGAGTTTGTCACAGTTAAGGTGTTTGTGTCTGTGAGAGTGTGTCACATTAACAGTGTTTGTAATGGTGAGAGTGTGTAACAGTTACAGTGTTTCAGAAAGTCACAGTTACGGTTACGGTTTTTGAGACAGTGAGACTGTGTCACAGTTACAGTGTTTGAGGTTGTGAGAGTGTCACAGTTATGGTGTTTGATATGGTGAGAGTGTGTCACATTTACGGTGGTTGAGACAGTGAGACAGTGTCACAGTTACGGTGTTTGATTTTGTCAGAGTGTGTCACACTTACGGTGCTTGAGACAGTGAGAGTGTGTCACAGTTACGGTGTTGTAGTCGGTGAGAGTGTGTCGCAGTTAAGGTGTTTCAGAAGGTGAGAGTGTTTCATAGTTGCAGTGTTTGAGATGGAGAGCGTGTGTCACAGTTATGGTGTTTGAGGATGTGAGAGTGTGTCACATTTATGGTGTTTGTGACGGATAGAGCCTGTCACAGTTACGGTGTTTGAGACAGTGAGACTGTGTCACAGTTACGGTGTTTGAGGATGTGATAGTGTGACACAGTTACAGTGTTTGAGACGGTGAGAGTGTGTGGCAGATTTGGTGTTTGCGAAGGTGAGAGTGTGTGTCAGTTACGTTTAAAATTGTGAGAGTTTGTCACAGTTACAGTGTTTGAGATGGTGTGAGTGTGTCACAGACACGGTGTTTCAGAAGGTGAGCGTGTTTCACAGTTCCGGTGTTTGAGATGGTGAGAGTGTGTCACAGTTACGGTGTTTCAGAAAGTCAGAGTATGTCACAGTTATGGTTTTTGAGACAGTGAGACTGTGTCACAGTTACAGTGTTTGAATTTGTCAGAGTGGGTCACAGTTACGGTGATTGAGACGGTGAGACTGTGTCACAGTTACAGTGTTTGAGGATGTGAGAGTGTGTCACAGTTACAGTGATTCAGATGGCAAGAGTGTGTCACAGTTACACTGTTTGAGATGGTGAGAGTGTGTTCCAGTTAAGGTGTTTCAGAAGGCAAGAGTGTGTCACAGTTACAGTTTGAGATGGTGAGAGTGTGTTCCAGTTAAGGTGTTTCAGAAGGTGAGAGTGTGTCACAGTTACAGTGTTTGAGATGGTGTGAGTGTGTCACAGACACGGTGTTTCAGAAGGTGAGCGTGTTTCACAGTTCCGGTGTTTGAGATGGTGAGAGTGTGATCCAGTTAAGGTGTTTCAGAAGGTGAGAGTGTTTCATAGTTGCGGTGTTTGAGATGGTAAGAGTGTGTCACAGTTACTGTGTTTGAGATGGTGAGAGTGTGTTCCAGTTAAGGTGTTTCAGAAGGTGAGAGTGTTTCATAGTTACAGTGTTTGAGATGGTGAGAGTGTGATCCAGTTAAGGTGTTTGAGATGGTGAGAGTGTTTTCCAGTTAAGGTGTTTCAGATGGTGAGAGTGTTTCATAGTTGCGGTGTTTGAGTTTGTGAGAGTGTCACAGGTACGGTGTTTGAGATGGTGAGAGTGTGTCACTGTTACGGTGTTTCAGAAAGTCAGAGTATGTCACAGTTATGGTTTTTGAGACAGTGAGACTGTGTCACAGTTACAGTGTTCGAATTTGTCAGAGTGTGTCACAGTTACGATGATTGAGATGGTGAGACTGTGTCACAGTTACAGTGTTTGAGGTTGTGAGAGTGTCACAGTTATGGAGTTTGATATGGTGAGAGTGTGTCACACTTACGGTGCTTGAGACAGTGAGAGTGTGTCACAGTTACGGTGTTATAGTCGGTGAGAGTGTGACACAGTTATTGTGTTTGAGGATGTGAGAGTGTGTCACAGTTACAGTGATTCAGATGGCAAGAGTGTGTCACAGTTACACTGTTTGAGATGGTGAGAGTGTGTCACTGTTACGGTGTTTCAGAAAGTCAGAGTATGTCACAGTTATGGTTTTTGAGACAGTGAGACTGTGTCACAGTTACAGTGTTCGAATTTGTCAGAGTGTGTCACAGTTACGATGATTGAGATGGTGAGACTGTGTCACAGTTACAGTGTTTGAGGTTGTGAGAGTGTCACAGTTATGGAGTTTGATATGGTGAGAGTGTGTCACACTTACGGTGCTTGAGACAGTGAGAGTGTGTCACAGTTACGGTGTTATAGTCGGTGAGAGTGTGACACAGTTATTGTGTTTGAGGATGTGAGAGTGTGTCACAGTTACAGTGATTCAGATGGCAAGAGTGTGTCACAGTTACACTGTTTGAGATGGTGAGAGTGTGTTCCAGTTAAGGTGTTTCAGAAGGCAAGAGTGTGTCACAGTTACAATGTTTGAGATGGTGAGAGTGTGTTCCAGTTAAGGTGTTTCAGAAGGTGAGAGTGTGTCACAGTTACAGTGTTTGAGATGGTGAGAGTGTGTCACAGTTACGGTGTTTGGGATGGTGAGAGTGTGTCACTGTTACAGGGTGTGAGATAGTGAGATCGTGTCACAGCTACTGTCTTTGAGAAGGTCAGAGTTTGTCACAGTTAAGGTGTTTGTGTCTGTGAGAGTGTGTCACATTAACAGTGTTTGTAATGGTGAGAGTGTGTCACAGTTACAGTGTTTCAGAAAGTCACAGTTACGGTTACGGTTTTTGAGACAGTGAGACTGTGTCACAGTTACGGTGTTTGAATTTGTCAGAGTGTGCCACAGTTACGGTGACTGAGACGGTGAGACTGTGTCACAGTTACAGTGTTTGAGGTTGTGAGAGTGTCACAGTTATGGTGTTTGATATGGTGAGAGTGTGTCACATTTACAGTGGTTGAGACAGTGAGAGTGTGTCACAGTTACAGTGTTGTAGTCGGTGAGAGTGTGTCGCAGTTAAGGTGTTTCAGAAGGTGAGAGTGTTTCATAGTTGCAGTGTTTGAGATGGAGAGAGTGTGTCACAGTTATGGTGTTTGAGGATGTGAGAGTGTGTCACATTTATGGTGTTTGTGACGGATAGAGCTTGTCACAGTTACGGTGTTTGAGACAGTGAGACTGTGTCACAGTTACGGTGTTTGAGGATGTGATAGTGTGACACAGTTACAGTGTTTGAGACGGTGAGAGTGTGTGGCAGATTTGGTGTTTGCGAAGGTGAGAGTGTGTGTCAGTTAAGATGTTTAAAATTGTGAGAGTTTGTCACAGTTACAGTGTTTGAGATGGTGTGAGTGTGTCACAGACACGGTGTTTCAGAAGGTGAGCGTGTTTCACAGTTCCGGTGTTTGAGATGGTGAGAGTGTGATCCAGTTAAGGTGTTTCAGAAGGTGAGAGTGTTTCATAGTTGCAGTGTTTGAGATGGTAAGAGTGTGTCACAGTTACAGTGTTTGAGATGGTGAGAGTGTGTTCCAGTTAAGGTGTTTCAGAAGGTGAGAGTGTTTCATAGTTACAGTGTTTGAGATGGTGAGAGTGTGATCCAGTTAAGGTGTTTCAGAAGGTGAGAGTGTTTCACAGTTATGGTGTTTGAGATGGCAAGAGTGTGTTCCAGTTAAGGTGTTTCAGAAGGTGAGAGTGTTTCATAGTTACAGTGTTTGAGATGGTGAGAGTGTGTTCCGGTTAAGGTGTTTCAGAAGGTGAGAGTGTTTCATAGTTGCGGTGTTTGAGATGGCAAGAGTGTTTTCCAGTTAAGGTGTTTCAGATGGTGAGAGTGTTTCATAGTTGCGGTGTTTGAGGTTGTGAGAGTGTCACAGGTACGGTGTTTGAGATGGTGAGAGTGTGTCACTGTTACAGGGTGAGAGACGGTGAGAGTGTGTCACAGCTACTGTGTTTAAGAAGGTCAGAGTTTGTCACTGTTAAGGTGTTTGTGTCCGTGAGAGTGTCACATTAACAGTGTTTGTAATGGTGAGAGTGTGTCACAGTTACGGTGTTTCAGAAAGTCAGAGTATGTCACAGTTATGGTTTTTGAGACAGTGAGACTGTGTCACAGTTACAGTGTTTGAATTTGTCAGAGTGTGTCACAGTTACGGTGATTGAGACGGTGAGACTGTGTCAGAGTTACAGTGTTTGAGGTTGTGAGAGTGTCACAGTTATGGAGTTTGATATGGTGAGAGTGTGTCACACTTACGGTGCTTGAGACAGTGAGAGTGTGTCACAGTTACGGTGTTGTAGTCGGTGAGAGTGTGACACAGTTACTGTGTTTGAGGATGTGAGAGTGTGTCACAGTTACAGTGATTCAGATGGCAAGAGTGTGTCACAGTTACACTGTTTGAGATGGTGAGAGTGTGTTCCAGTTAAGGTGTTTCAGAAGGCAAGAGTGTGTCACAGTTACAGTGTTTGAGATGGTGAGAGTGCATTCCAGTTAAGGTGTTTCAGAAGGTGAGAGTGTGTTCCAGTTAAGGTGTTTCAGAAGGTGAGAGTGTGTCACAGTTACAGTGTTTGAGATGGTGAGAGTGTGTTCCGGTTAAGGTGTTTCAGAAGGTGAGAGTGTTTCATAGTTGCGGTGTTTGAGATGGCAAGAGTGTTTTCCAGTTAAGGTGTTTCAGATGGTGAGAGTGTTTCATAGTTGCAGTGTTTGAGGTTGTGAGAGTGTCACAGGTACGGTGTTTGGGATGGTGACAGTGTGTCACTGTTACAGGGTGAGAGACGGTGAGAGTGTGTCACAGCTACTGTGTTTAAGAAGGTCAGAGTTTGTCACTGTTAAGGTGTTTGTGTCCGTGAGAGTGTCACATTAACAGTGTTTGTAATGGTGAGAGTGTGTCACAGTTACGGTGTTGTAGTCGGTGAGAGTGTGTCGCAGTTCAGGTGTTTCAGAAGGTGAGAGTGTTTCATAGTTGCAGTGTTTGAGATGGTGAGAGTGTGTCACATTAACAGTGTTTGTAATGGTGAAAGTATGTCACAGTTACAGTGTTTCAGAAAGTCACAGTTACGGTTACGGTTTTTGAGACAGTGAGACTGTGTCACAGTTACGGTGTTTGAATTTGTCAGAGTGTGCCACAGTTACGGTGACTGAGACGGTGAGACTGTGTCACAGTTACAGTGTTTGAGGTTGTGAGAGTGTCACAGTTATGGTGTTTGATATGGTGAGAGTGTGTCACATTTACGGTGGTTGAGACAGTGAGACTGTGTCACAGTTACGGTTTGATTTTGTCAGAGTGTGTCACACTTACGGTGCTTGAGACAGTGAGAGTGTGTCACAGTTACAGTGTTGTAGTCGGTGAGAGTGTGTCGCAGTTAAGGTGTTTCAGAAGGTGAGAGTGTTTCATAGTTGCAGTGTTTGAGATGGAGAGAGTGTGTCACAGTTATGGTGTTTGAGGATGTGAGAGTGTGTCACATTTATGGTGTTTGTGATGGATAGAGCCTGTCACAGTTACGGTGTTTGAGACAGTGAGACTGTGTCACAGTTACGGTGTTTGAGATGGTGAGAGTTTGATCCAGTTAAGGTGTTTCAGAAGGTGCGAGTGTGTCACAGTTACGGTGTTTGAGATGGTGAGAGTGTGTTCCAGTTAAGGTGTTTCAGAAGGTGAGAGTGTGTCACAGTTACAGTGTTTGAGATGCTGAGAGAGTGTTCCATTTAAGGTGTTTCAGAAGGTGAGAGTGTTTCATAGTTGCAGTGTTTGAGATGGAGAGAGTGTGTCACAGTTACGGTGTTTGAGGAAGTGAGAGTGTGTCACAGTTACAGTGTTTGAGGATGTGAGAGTGTGTCACAGTTATGGTGTTTGAGGTGGATAGAGTGTGTCACAGTTACGGTGTTTGAGGTTGTGAGAGTGTGATCCAGTTAAGGTGTTTCAGAAGGTGAGAGTGTTTCATAGTTGCGGTGTTTGAGATGGTAAGAGTGTGTCACAGTTACAGTGTTTGAGATGGTGAGAGTGTGTTCCAGTTAAGGTGTTTCAGAAGGTGAGAGTGTTTCATAGTTGCGGTGTTTGAGATGGCAAGAGTGTGTTCCAGTTAAGGTGTTTCAGATGGTGAGAGTGTTTCATAGTTGCGGTGTTTGAGGTTGTGAGAGTGTCACAGGTACGGTGTTTGAGATGGTGAGAGTGTGTCACAGCTACTGTGTTTAAGAAGGTCAGAGTTTGTAACTGTTAAGGTGTTTGTGTCCGTGAGAGTGTCACATTAACAGTGTTTGTAATGGTGAGAGTGTGTCACAGTTACGGTGTTTCAGAAAGTCAGAGTATGTCACAGTTATGGTTTTTGAGACAGTGAGACTGTGTCACAGTTACAGTGTTTGAATTTGTCAGAGTGGGTCACAGTTACGGTGATTGAGATGGTGAGACTGTGTCACAGTTACAGTGTTTGAGGATGTGAGAGTGTGTTACAGTTACAGTGATTCAGATGGCAAGAGTGTGTCACAGTTACACTGTTTGAGATGGTGAGAGTGTGTTCCAGTTAAGGTGTTTCAGAAGGCAAGAGTGTGTCACAGTTACAGTGTTTGAGATGGTGAGAGTGCGTTCCAGTTAAGGTGTTTCAGAAGGTGAGAGTGTGTCACAGTTATGGTGTTTGGGATGGTGAGAGTGTGTCACTGTTACAGGGTGTGAGATAGTGAGATTGTTTCACAGCTACTGTGTTTGAGAAGGTCAGAGTTTGTCACAGTTCAGGTGTTTGTGTCTGTGAGAGTGTGCCACATTAACAGTGTTTGTAATGGTGAGAGTGTGTCACAGTTACAGTGTTTCAGAAAGTCACAGTTACGGTTACGGTTTTTGAGACAGTGAGACTGTGTCAGAGTTACGGTGTTTGATTTTGTCAGAGTGTGTCACACTTACGGTGCTTGAGACAGTGAGAGTGTGTCACAGTTACAGTGTTGTAGTCGGTGAGAGTGTGTCGCAGTTAAGGTGTTTCAGAAGGTGAGAGTGTTTCATAGTTGCAGTGTTTGAGATGGAGAGAGTGTGTCACAGTTATGGTGTTTGAGGATGTGAGAGTGTGTCACATTTATGGTGTTTGTGATGGATAGAGCCTGTCACAGTTACGGTGTTTGAGACAGTGAGACTGTGTCACAGTTACGGTGTTTGAGATGGTGAGAGTTTGATCCAGTTAAGGTGTTTCAGAAGGTGCGAGTGTGTCACAGTTACGGTGTTTGAGATGGTGAGAGTGTGTTCCAGTTAAGGTGTTTCAGAAGGTGAGAGTGTGTCACAGTTACAGTGTTTGAGATGCTGAGAGAGTGTTCCATTTAAGGTGTTTCAGAAGGTGAGAGTGTTTCATAGTTGCAGTGTTTGAGATGGAGAGAGTGTGTCACAGTTACGGTGTTTGAGGAAGTGAGAGTGTGTCACAGTTACAGTGTTTGAGGATGTGAGAGTGTGTCACAGTTATGGTGTTTGAGGTGGATAGAGTGTGTCACAGTTACGGTGTTTGAGGTTGTGAGAGTGTGATCCAGTTAAGGTGTTTCAGAAGGTGAGAGTGTTTCATAGTTGCGGTGTTTGAGATGGTAAGAGTGTGTCACAGTTACAGTGTTTGAGATGGTGAGAGTGTGTTCCAGTTAAGGTGTTTCAGAAGGTGAGAGTGTTTCATAGTTGCGGTGTTTGAGATGGCAAGAGTGTGTTCCAGTTAAGGTGTTTCAGATGGTGAGAGTGTTTCATAGTTGCGGTGTTTGAGGTTGTGAGAGTGTCACAGGTACGGTGTTTGAGATGGTGAGAGTGTGTCACAGCTACTGTGTTTAAGAAGGTCAGAGTTTGTAACTGTTAAGGTGTTTGTGTCCGTGAGAGTGTCACATTAACAGTGTTTGTAATGGTGAGAGTGTGTCACAGTTACGGTGTTTCAGAAAGTCAGAGTATGTCACAGTTATGGTTTTTGAGACAGTGAGACTGTGTCACAGTTACAGTGTTTGAATTTGTCAGAGTGGGTCACAGTTACGGTGATTGAGATGGTGAGACTGTGTCACAGTTACAGTGTTTGAGGTTGTGAGAGTGTCACAGTTATGGAGTTTGATATGGTGAGAGTGTGTCACAGTTACGGTGTTGTAGTCGGTGAGAGTGTGACACAGTTACTGTGTTTGAGGATGTGAGAGTGTGTTACAGTTACAGTGATTCAGATGGCAAGAGTGTGTCACAGTTACACTGTTTGAGATGGTGAGAGTGTGTTCCAGTTAAGGTGTTTCAGAAGGCAAGAGTGTGTCACAGTTACAGTGTTTGAGATGGTGAGAGTGCGTTCCAGTTAAGGTGTTTCAGAAGGTGAGAGTGTGTCACAGTTATGGTGTTTGGGATGGTGAGAGTGTGTCACTGTTACAGGGTGTGAGATAGTGAGATTGTTTCACAGCTACTGTGTTTGAGAAGGTCAGAGTTTGTCACAGTTCAGGTGTTTGTGTCTGTGAGAGTGTGCCACATTAACAGTGTTTGTAATGGTGAGAGTGTGTCACAGTTACAGTGTTTCAGAAAGTCACAGTTACGGTTACGGTTTTTGAGACAGTGATACTGTGTCACAGTTACGGTGTTTGAATTTGTCAGAGTGTGCCACAGTTACGGTGACTGAGACGGTGAGACTGTGTCACAGTTACAGTGTTTGACATTGTGAGAGTGTCACAGTTATGGTGTTTGATATGGTGAGAGTGTGTCACATTTACGGTGGTTGAGACAGTGAGACTGTGTCACAGTTACGGTGTTTGATTTTGTCAGAGTGTGTCACACTTACGGTGCTTGAGACAGTGAGAGTGTGTCACAGTTATGGTGTTGTAGTCGGTGAGAGTGTGTCGCAGTTAAGGTGTTTCAGAAGGTGAGAGTGTTTCATAGTTGCAGTGTTTGAGATGGAGAGAGTGTGTCACAGTTATGGTGTTTGAGGATGTGAGAGTGTGACACAGTTACAGTGTTTGAGACGGTGAGAGTGTGTGGCAGATTTGGTGTTTGCGAAGGTGAGAGTGTGTGTCAGTTACGATGTTTAAAATTGTGAGAGTTTGTCACAGTTACAGTGTTTGAGATGGTGTGAGTGTGTCACAGATATGGTGTTTCAGAAGGTGAGCGTGTTTCACAGTTCCGGTGTTTGAGATGGTGAGAGTGTGTCACAGTTACAGTTTTTGAGACAGTGAGACTGTGTCACAGTTATGGTGTTTGAAGTTGTCAGAGTGTGTCTCAGTTATGGTTTTTGATACGGTGAGAGTGTGTTACAATTACAGTGTTTGAGGAACTGAGTGTTTTACAGTTAAGGTGCTTGAGACAGTGAGAATGTGTCACCGTTACGGTGTTGTAGTCAGTGAGAGTGTGTCACAGTTACAGTGTTTGAGATGGTGAGAGTGTGTCACAGTTACAGTGTTTTAGAGAGTGAGAGTGCGTCACAGTTACGGTGATTGAGACGGTGAGACTGTGTCACAGTTACAGTGTTTGAGGTTGTGAGAGTGTCACAGTTATGGAGTTTGATATGATGAGAGTGAGTGTGTCACATTTACGGTGCTTGAGACAGTGAGAGTGTGACACAGTTACTGTGTTTGAGGATGTGAGAGTGTGTCACAGTTACAGTGTTTCAGAAGGTGAGAGTGTGTCACAGTAACAGTGTTTTAGATGGTGAGAGTGTGTTCCAGTTATGGTGTTTCAGAAGGTGAGAGTATGTCACAGTTACAGTGTTTGAGATGGTGAGAGTGTGTCAGTTAAGGTTTTTCAGAAGGTGAGCGTGTGTCACAGTTGCGGTGTTTGTGATGGTGAGAGTGTCTCACAGTTACGTTTTGAGAAGGTGAAAGTGTGTTACAGATACGGTGCTTGAGACAGTGAGCATGTCAACATTACGGTGTGATTGTGTCACAGTTACGCTGTTTGACATGGTAAGAGTGTGTCACACTTACCGTGTTTGAGACGGTGAGAATATGACACAGTTACGGTGTTTGTGATGGTGAGAGTGTGTCACAGTTACAGTGTTTCAGAAGGTGAGCGTGTGTTACAGTTCTGGTGATTGAAATAGTGAGAGTGTCACAGTTACAGTGTTTGAGGTTGTGAGAGTGTGCGACATTCAGTATTTGCGACAGTGAGAGTGTGTCACTTTTACAGGGTGTGAGATGGTGAGAGTGTGTCACAGCTACAGTGTTTCAGAAGGTCAGTGTTTGTCGCAGTTACGCTGTTTGCAACGGTGAGAAGGTGAGAATGTTTCACTGTTACGGTGTTTGTGACGGTGAGAGTGTCACACAGTTACGTTTTGAGAAGGTGAATGTGTGTTACAGTTACGGTGCTTGAGATAGTGAGCGTGTCAACAGTACAGTGTTTGAGACGCTGAGAGTGTGTCACAGTTAAGGTGTTTCAGAAGGTGAGAGTGTTTCATAGTTGCGTTGTTTGAGATGGAGAGAGTGTGTCACAGTTATGGTGTTTGAGGATGTGTGAATGTGTCACATTTACGGTGTTTGTGACGGATAGAGTGTGTCACAGTTACGGTGTTTCAGAGGGTGAGAGTGTTTCACAGTTACGGTGTTTGAGACAGTGAGACTGTGTCACAGTTACGGTGTTTGAGGATGTGATAGTGTGACACAGTTACAGTGTTTGAGACAGTGAGAGTGTGTGGCAGATTTGCTGTTTGAGAAGGTGAGATTGTGTGTCAGTTACCCTGTTTGAAATTGTCAGAGTGTATCACAGTTACAGTGTTTGAGACGGTGTGAGTGTGTCACAGTTACGGTGTTTCAGAAGGTGAGCATGTTTCACAGTTCCGGTGATTGAGATGGTGAGAGTTTCACAGTTACAGTGTTTGAGACGGTGAGAGTGTGAGAGTTACGGTGTTTCAGAAGGTGAGAGTGTGTCACAGTTACACTGTTTGAGATGGTGAGAGTGTGTCACAGTTACAGTGTTTGAATTTGTCAGAGTGGGTCACAGTTACGGTGATTGAGACGGTGAGACTGTGTCACAGTTACAGTGTTTGAGGTTGTGAGAGTGTCACAGTTATGGAGTTTGATATGGTGAGAGTGTGTCACACTTACGGTGCTTGAGACAGTGAGAGTGTGTCACAGTTACGGTGTTGCAGTCGGTGAGAGTGTGACACAGTTACTGTGTTTGAGGATGTGAGAGTGTGTCACAGTTACAGTGATTCAGATGGCAAGAGTGTGTCACAGTTACACTGTTTGAGATGGTGAGAGTGTGTTCCAGTTAAGGTGTTTCAGAAGGCAAGAGTGTGTCACAGTTACAGTGTTTGAGATGGTGAGAGTGTGTTCCAGTTAAGGTGTTTCAGAAGGTGAGAGTGTGTCACAGTTACAGTGTTTGAGATGGTGAGAGTGTGTCACAGTTACGGTGTTTGGGATGGTGAGAGTGTGTCACTGTTACAGGGTGTGAGATAGTGAGATTGTGTCACAGCTACTGTGTTTGAGAAGGTCAGAGTTTGTCACAGTTAAGGTGTTTGTGTCTGTGAGAGTGTGTCACATTAACAGTGTTTGTAATGGTGAGAGTGTGTCACAGTTACAGTGTTTCAGAAAGTCACAGTTACGGTTACGATTTTTGAGACAGTGAGACTGTGTCACAGTTACGGTGTTTGAATTTGTCAGAGTGTGCCACAGTTACGGTGACTGAGACGGTGAGACTGTGTCACAGTTACAGTGTTTGAGGTTGTGAGAGTGTCACAGTTATGGTGTTTGATATGGTGAGAGTGTGTCACATTTACGGTGGTTGAGACAGTGAGACAGTGTCACAGTTACGGTGTTTGATTTTGTCAGAGTGTGTCACACTTACGGTGCTTGAGATACTGAGAGTGTGTCACAGTTACAGTGTTGTAGTCGGTGAGAGTGTGTCGCAGTTAAGGTGTTTCAGAAGGTGAGAGTGTTTCATAGTTGCAGTGTTTGAGATGGAGAGAGTGTGTCACAGTTATGGTGTTTGAGGATGTGAGAGTGTGTCACATTTATGGTGTTTGTGACGGATAGAGCCTGTCACAGTTACGGTGTTTGAGACAGTGAGACTGTGTCACTGTTACGGTGTTTGAGGATGTGATAGTGTGACACAGTTACAGTGTTTGAGATGGTGAGAGTGTGTGGCAGATTTGGTGTTTGCGAAGGTGAGAGTGTGTGTCAGTTACGATGTTTAAAATTGTGAGAGTTTGTCACAGTTCCGGTGTTTGAGATGGTGAAAGTGTGTTCCAGTTAAGGTGTTTCAGAAGGTGAGAGTGTTTCATAGTTACAGTGTTTGAGATGGTGAGAGTGTGATCCAGTTAAGGTGTTTCAGAAGGTGAGAGTGTTTCATAGTTGCGGTGTTTGAGATGATAAGAGTGTCTCACAGTTACAGTGTTTGAGATGGTGAGAGTGTGTTCCAGTTAAGGTGTTTCAGAAGGTGAGAGTGTTTCATAGTTGCGGTGTTTGAGGTTGTGAGAGTGTCACAGGTACGGTGTTTGAGATGGTGAGAGTGTGTCACTGTTACAGGGTGAGAGACGGTGAGAGTGTGTCACAGCTACTGTGTTTAAGAAGGTCAGAGTTTGTAACTGTTAAGGTGTTTGTGTCCATGAGAGTGTCACATTAACAGTGTTTGTAATGGTGAGAGTGTGTCACAGTTACGGTGTTTCAGAAAGTCAGAGTATGTCACAGTTATGGTTTTTGAGACAGTGAGACTGTGTCACAGTTACAGTGTTTGAATTTGTCAGAGTGGGTCACAGTTACGGTGATTGAGATGGTGAGAGTGTGTCACAGTTACAGTTTTTGAGACAGTGAGACTGTGTCACAGTTATGGTGTTTGAAGTTGTCAGAGTGTGTCTCAGTTATGGTTTTTGATACGGTGAGAGTGTGTTACAATTACAGTGTTTGAGGAACTGAGTGTTTTACAGTTAAGGTGCTTGAGACAGTGAGAATGTGTCACCGTTACGGTGTTGTAGTCAGTGAGAGTGTGTCACAGTTACAGTGTTTGAGATGGTGAGAGTGTGTCACAGTTACAGTGTTTTAGAGAGTGAGAGTGCGTCACAGTTACGGTGATTGAGACGGTGAGACTGTGTCACAGTTACAGTGTTTGAGGTTGTGAGAGTGTCACAGTTATGGAGTTTGATATGATGAGAGTGAGTGTGTCACATTTATGGTGCTTGAGACAGTGAGAGTGTGACACAGTTACTGTGTTTGAGGATGTGAGAGTGTGTCACAGTTACAGTGTTTCAGAAGGTGAGAGTGTGTCACAGTAACAGTGTTTTAGATGGTGAGAGTGTGTTCCAGTTAAGGTGTTTCAGAAGGTGAGAGTATGTCACAGTTACAGTGTTTGAGATGGTGAGAGTGTGTCAGTTAAGGTTTTTCAGAAGGTGAGCGTGTGTCACAGTTGCGGTGTTTGTGATGGTGAGAGTGTCTCACAGTTACGTTTTGAGAAGGTGAAAGTGTGTTACAGATACGGTGCTTGAGACAGTGAGCATGTCAACATTACGGTGTGATTGTGTCACAGTTACGCTGTTTGACATGGTAAGAGTGTGTCACACTTACCGTGTTTGAGACGGTGAGAATATGACACAGTTACGGTGTTTGTGATGGTGAGAGTGTGTCACAGTTACAGTGTTTCAGAAGGTGAGCGTGTGTTACAGTTCTGGTGATTGAAATAGTGAGAGTGTCACAGTTACAGTGTTTGAGGTTGTGAGAGTGTGCGACATTCAGTATTTGCGACAGTGAGAGTGTGTCACTTTTACAGGGTGTGAGATGGTGAGAGTGTGTCACAGCTACAGTGTTTCAGAAGGTCAGTGTTTGTCGCAGTTACGCTGTTTGCAACGGTGAGAAGGTGAGAATGTTTCACTGTTACGGTGTTTGTGACGGTGAGAGTGTCACACAGTTACGTTTTGAGAAGGTGAATGTGTGTTACAGTTACGGTGCTTGAGATAGTGAGCGTGTCAACAGTACAGTGTTTGAGACGCTGAGAGTGTGTCACAGTTAAGGTGTTTCAGAAGGTGAGAGTGTTTCATAGTTGCGTTGTTTGAGATGGAGAGAGTGTGTCACAGTTATGGTGTTTGAGGATGTGTGAATGTGTCACATTTACGGTGTTTGTGACGGATAGAGTGTGTCACAGTTACGGTGTTTCAGAGGGTGAGAGTGTTTCACAGTTACGGTGTTTGAGACAGTGAGACTGTGTCACAGTTACGGTGTTTGAGGATGTGATAGTGTGACACAGTTACAGTGTTTGAGACAGTGAGAGTGTGTGGCAGATTTGCTGTTTGAGAAGGTGAGATTGTGTGTCAGTTACCCTGTTTGAAATTGTCAGAGTGTATCACAGTTACAGTGTTTGAGACGGTGTGAGTGTGTCACAGTTACGGTGTTTCAGAAGGTGAGCATGTTTCACAGTTCCGGTGATTGAGATGGTGAGAGTTTCACAGTTACAGTGTTTGAGACGGTGAGTGTGTGAGAGTTACGGTGTTTCAGAAGGTGAGAGTGTGTCACAGTTACACTGTTTGAGATGGTGAGAGTGTGTCACAGTTACAGTGTTTGAATTTGTCAGAGTGGGTCACAGTTACGGTGATTGAGACGGTGAGACTGTGTCACAGTTACAGTGTTTGAGGTTGTGAGAGTGTCACAGTTATGGAGTTTGATATGGTGAGAGTGTGTCACACTTACGGTGCTTGAGACAGTGAGAGTGTGTCACAGTTACGGTGTTGCAGTCGGTGAGAGTGTGACACAGTTACTGTGTTTGAGGATGTGAGAGTGTGTCACAGTTACAGTGATTCAGATGGCAAGAGTGTGTCACAGTTACACTGTTTGAGATGGTGAGAGTGTGTTCCAGTTAAGGTGTTTCAGAAGGCAAGAGTGTGTCACAGTTACAGTGTTTGAGATGGTGAGAGTGTGTTCCAGTTAAGGTGTTTCAGAAGGTGAGAGTGTGTCACAGTTACAGTGTTTGAGATGGTGAGAGTGTGTCACAGTTACGGTGTTTGGGATGGTGAGAGTGTGTCACTGTTACAGGGTGTGAGATAGTGAGATTGTGTCACAGCTACTGTGTTTGAGAAGGTCAGAGTTTGTCACAGTTAAGGTGTTTGTGTCTGTGAGAGTGTGTCACATTAACAGTGTTTGTAATGGTGAGAGTGTGTCACAGTTACAGTGTTTCAGAAAGTCACAGTTACGGTTACGATTTTTGAGACAGTGAGACTGTGTCACAGTTACGGTGTTTGAATTTGTCAGAGTGTGCCACAGTTACGGTGACTGAGACGGTGAGACTGTGTCACAGTTACAGTGTTTGAGGTTGTGAGAGTGTCACAGTTATGGTGTTTGATATGGTGAGAGTGTGTCACATTTACGGTGGTTGAGACAGTGAGACAGTGTCACAGTTACGGTGTTTGATTTTGTCAGAGTGTGTCACACTTACGGTGCTTGAGATACTGAGAGTGTGTCACAGTTACAGTGTTGTAGTCGGTGAGAGTGTGTCGCAGTTAAGGTGTTTCAGAAGGTGAGAGTGTTTCATAGTTGCAGTGTTTGAGATGGAGAGAGTGTGTCACAGTTATGGTGTTTGAGGATGTGAGAGTGTGTCACATTTATGGTGTTTGTGACGGATAGAGCCTGTCACAGTTACGGTGTTTGAGACAGTGAGACTGTGTCACTGTTACGGTGTTTGAGGATGTGATAGTGTGACACAGTTACAGTGTTTGAGATGGTGAGAGTGTGTGGCAGATTTGGTGTTTGCGAAGGTGAGAGTGTGTGTCAGTTACGATGTTTAAAATTGTGAGAGTTTGTCACAGTTCCGGTGTTTGAGATGGTGAGAGTGTGTTCCAGTTAAGGTGTTTCAGAAGGTGAGAGTGTTTCATAGTTACAGTGTTTGAGATGGTGAGAGTGTGATCCAGTTAAGGTGTTTCAGAAGGTGAGAGTGTTTCATAGTTGCGGTGTTTGAGATGATAAGAGTGTCTCACAGTTACAGTGTTTGAGATGGTGAGAGTGTGTTCCAGTTAAGGTGTTTCAGAAGGTGAGAGTGTTTCATAGTTGCGGTGTTTGAGGTTGTGAGAGTGTCACAGGTACGGTGTTTGAGATGGTGAGAGTGTGTCACTGTTACAGGGTGAGAGACGGTGAGAGTGTGTCACAGCTACTGTGTTTAAGAAGGTCAGAGTTTGTAACTGTTAAGGTGTTTGTGTCCATGAGAGTGTCACATTAACAGTGTTTGTAATGGTGAGAGTGTGTCACAGTTACGGTGTTTCAGAAAGTCAGAGTATGTCACAGTTATGGTTTTTGAGACAGTGAGACTGTGTCACAGTTACAGTGTTTGAATTTGTCAGAGTGGGTCACAGTTACGGTGATTGAGACGGTGAGACTGTGTCACAGTTACAGTGTTTGAGGTTGTGAGAGTGTCACAGTTATGGAGTTTGATATGGTGAGAGTGTGTCACACTTACGGTGCTTGAGACAGTGAGAGTGTGTCACAGTTACGGTGTTGGAGTCGGTGAGAGTGTGACACAGTTACTGTGTTTGAGGATGTGAGAGTGTGTCACAGTTACAGTGATTCAGATGGCAAGAGTGTGTCACAGTTACACTGTTTGAGATGGTGAGAGTGTGTTCCAGTTAAGGTGTTTCAGAAGGCAAGAGTGTGTCACAGTTACAGTGTTTGAGATGGTGAGAGTGTGTTCCAGTTAAGGTGTTTCAGAAGGTGAGAGTGTGTCACAGTTACAGTGTTTGAGATGGTGAGAGTGTGTCACAGTTATGGTGTTTGGGATGGTGAGAGTGTGTCACTGTTACAGGGTGTGAGATAGTGAGATTGTGTCACAGCTACTGTGTTTGAGAAGGTCAGAGTTTGTCACAGTTCAGGTGTTTGTGTCTGTGAGAGTGTGCCACATTAACTGTGTTTGTAATGGTGAGAGTGTGTCACAGTTACAGTGTTTCAGAAAGTCACAGTTACGGTTACGGTTTTTGAGACAGTGAGACTGTGTCACAGTTACGGTGTTTGAATTTGTCAGAGTGTGCCACAGTTACCGTGACTGAGACGGTGAGACTGTGTCACAGTTACAGTGTTTGAGGTTGTGAGAGTGTCACAGTTATGGTGTTTGATATGGTGAGAGTGTGTCACATTTACGGTGGTTGAGACAGTGAGACTGTGTCACAGTTACGGTGTTTGATTTTGTCAGAGTGTGTCACACTTACGGTGCTTGAGACAGTGAGAGTGTGTCACAGTTACGGTGTTGTAGTCGGTGAGAGTGTGTCGCAGTTAAGGTGTTTCAGAAGGTGAGAGTGTTTCATAGTTGCAGTGTTTGAGGATGTGAGAGTGTGACACAGTTACAGTGTTTGAGACGGTGAGAGTGTGTGGCAGATTTGGTGTTTGCGAAGGTGAGTGTGTGTGTCAGTTACGATGTTTAAAATTGTGAGAGTTTGTCACAGTTACAGTGTTTGAGATGGTGTGAGTGTGTCACAGTTACAGTTTTTGAGACAGTGAGACTGTGTCACAGTTATGGTGTTTGAAGTTGTCAGAGTGTGTCTCAGTTATGGTTTTTGAGACGGTGAGAGTGTGTTACAATTACAGTGTTTGAGGAACTGAGTGTTTTACAGTTAAGGTGCTTGAGACAGTGAGAATGTGTCACCGTTACGGTGTTGTAGTCAGTGAGAGTGTGTCACAGTTACAGTGTTTGAGATGGTGAGAGTGTGTCACAGTTACAGTGTTTTAGAGAGTGAGAGTGCGTCACAGTTACGGTGATTGAGACGGTGAGACTGTGTCACAGTTACAGTGTTTGAGGTTGTGAGAGTGTCACAGTTATGGTGTTTGATATGGTGAGAGTGAGTGTGTCACATTTACGGTGCTTGAGACAGTGAGAGTGTGTCACAGTTACGGTGTTGTAGTCGGTGAGAGTGTGACACAGTTACTGTGTTTGAGGATGTGAGAGTGTGTCACAGTTACAGTGTTTGAGTCTGAGAGTATGTGACAGTTTTGGTTTTTGAGAAAGTGAGGGTGTGTGTCAGTTACGGTGTTTGAAATTGTCAGAGTGTGTCACAGTTACAATGCTTGAGATGGTGTGAGTGTGTTCCAGTTAAGGTGTTTCAGAAGGTGAGAGTATGTCACAGTTACGCTGTTTGACATGGTAAGAGTGTGTCACACTTACCGTGTTTGAGACGGTGAGAATATGTCACAGTTACGGTGTTTGTGATGGTGAGAGTGTGTTCCAGTTAAGGTGTTTCAGAAGGTGAGAGTGTTTCATAGTTGCGGTGTTTGAGATGGTGAGAGTGTGTCACAGTTACAGTGTTTGAGGAGGTGAGCGTGTGTCACAGTTACAGTGTTTGAGGATGTGATAGTGTGTCACAGTTACAGTGTTTGAGTCTGAGAGTATGTGACAGTTTTGGTTTTTGAGAAAGTGAGGGTGTGTGTCAGTTACGGTGTTTGAGATGGTGAGAGTGTGTCACAGTTACGGTGTTTGGGATGGTGAGTGTGTGTCACTGTTACAGGGTGTGAGATAGTGAGATTGTGTCACAGCTACTGTGTTTGAGAAGGTCAGAGTTTGTCACAGTTAAGGTGTTTGTGTCTGTGAGAGTGTGTCACATTAACAGTGTTTGTAATGGTGAAAGTATGTCACAGTTACAGTGTTTCAGAAAGTCACAGTTACGGTTACGGTTTTTGAGACAGTGAGACTGTGTCACAGTTACGGTGTTTGAATTTGTCAGAGTGTGCCACAGTTACGGTGACTGAGACGGTGAGACTCTGTCACAGTTACAGTGTTTGAGGTTGTGAGAGTGTCACAGTTATGGTGTTTGATATGGTGAGAGTGTGTCACAGTTACGGTGTTGTAGTCGGTGAGAGTGTGTCGCAGTTAAGGTGTTTCAGAAGGTGAGAGCCTGTCACAGTTACAGTGTTTGAGACAGTGAGACTGTGTCACAGTTACGGTGTTTGAGGATGTGATAGTGTGACACAGTTACAGTGTTTGAGACGGTGAGAGTGTGTGGCAGATTTGGTGTTTGCGAAGGTGAGAGTGTGTGTCAGTTACGATGTTTAAAATTGTGAGAGTTTGTCACAGTTACAGTGTTTGAGATGGTGAGAGTGTGTCACAGTTACAGTTTTTGAGACAGTGAGACTGTGTCACAGTTACGGTGTTTGAAGTTGTCAGAGTGTGTCTCAGTTATGGTTTTTGAGACGGTGAGAGTGTGTTACAATTACAGTGTTTGAGGAACTGAGTGTTTTACAGTTAAGGTGCTTGAGACAGTGAGAATGTGTCACCGTTACGGTGTTGTAGTCAGCGAGAGTGTGTCACAGTTACAGTGTTTGAGATGGTGAGAGTGGGTCACAGTTACAGTGTTTTAGAGAGTGAGAGTGCATCACAGTTACGGTGATTGAGACGGTGAGACTGTGTCACAGTTACAGTGTTTGAGGTTGTGAGAGTGTGTCACAGTTATGGTGTTTGATATGGTGAGAGTGAGTGTGTCACATTTACGGTGGTTGAGACAGTGAGACTGTGTCACAGTTACGGTGTTTGATTTTGTCAGAGTGTGTCACACGTACGGTGCTTGAGACAGTGAGAGTGTGTCACAGTTACGGTGTTGTAGTCGGTGAGAGTGTGACACAGTTACTGTGTTTGAGGATGTGAGAGTGTGTCACAGTTACAGTGTTTCAGAAGGTGAGAGTGTGTCACAGTAACAGTGTTTTAGATGGTGAGAGTGTGTTCCAGTTAAGGTGTTTCAGAAGGTGAGAGTATGTCACAGTTACAGTGTTTGAGATGGTGAGAGTGTGTCAGTTAAGGTTTTTCAGAAGGTGAGAGTGTGTCACAGTTGCGGTGTTTGTGACGGTGAGAGTGTCTCACAGTTACGTTTTGAGAAGGTGAAAGTGTGTTCCAGATACGGTGCTTGAGACAGTGAGCATGTCAACATTACGGTGTGATTGTGTCACAGTTACGCTGTTTGACATGATAAGAGTGTGTCACACTTACCGTGTTTGAGACGGTGAGAATATGTCACAGTTATGGTGTTTGTGATGGTGAGAGTGTGTTCCAGTTAAGGTGTTTCAGAAGGTGAGAGTGTTTCATAGTTGCGGTGTTTGAGATGGTGAGAGTGTGTCACAGTTACAGTGTTTGAGGATGTGAGAGTGTGTCACAGTTATGGTGTTTGAGATGGATAGAGTGTGTTACAGATACAGTGTTTCAGAGGGTGAGCGTGTTTTACAGTTACTGTGTTTGAGACAGCAAGACTGTGTCACAGTTATGGTGTTTGAGGATGTGATAGTGTGTCACAGTTACAGTGTTTGAGTCTGAGAGTATGTGACAGTTTTGGTGTTTGAGAAAGTGAGGGTGTGTGTCAGTTACGGTGTTTGAAATTGTCAGAGTGTGTCACAGTTACAATGCTTGAGATGGTGTGAGTGTGTCACAGTTACAGTGTTTCAGAAGGTCAGTGTTTGTCGCAGTTATGGTGTTTGCAACGGTGAGAAGGTGAGAATGTTTCACTGTTACGGTGTTTGTGATGGTGAGAGTGTCACACAATTACGGTGCTTGAGATAGTGAGCGTGTCAACAGTACAGTGTTTGAGACGCTGAGAGTGTGTCACAGTTAAGGTGTTTCAGAAGGTGAGAGTGTTTCATAGTTGCAGTGTTTGAGATGGAGAGAGTGTGTCACAGTTAAGGTGTTTCAGAAGGTGAGAGTGTTTCATAGTTGCAGTGTTTGAGATGGAGAGAGTGTGTCACAGTTACGGTGTTTCAGAAAGTCAGAGTGTGTCACAGTTATGGTTTTTGAGATGGTGAGAGTGTGTCACAATTACGGTGGTTGAGGAACTGAGTGTGTTACAGTTAAGGTGCTTGAGACAGTGAGAGTGTGTCACAGTTATGGTGTTGTAGTCAGTGAGAGTGTGACACAGTTACTGTGTTTGAGGTTGTGAGACTGTCACAGTTATGGTGTTGATGGGGAGACTGCATCACATTTACGGTGGTTGAGGATGTGAGAGTTTGTCACAGTTATGATGTTTCAGGTGGTGAAAATGGGTCACAGTTATGGCGGTTGAGAAGATGAGAGCATGTGTCACTTACGCTGTTTGAGACGGTGAGAGTGTGTCACAGTTACTGTGTTTGAGAAGGTCAGATTTCATCACAGTTACGGTGTTTGCGACAGTGAGAGTGTGTCACAGTAACAGTGTTTGTAATGGTGAAAGTGTGTCACAGTTACGATGTTTCAGAAAGTCAGACTGTGTCACTGTTACGGTTTTTGAGACGGTGGGAGTGTGTTCCAGTTAAGGTGTTTCAGAAGGTGCGAGTGTTTCATAGTTGCGGTGTTTGAGATGGAGGGAGTGTGTCACAGTTACGGTGTTTGAGATGGTGAGAGTGTGTTCCAGTTAAGGTGTTTCAGAAGGTGAGAGTGTGTCACAGTTACAGTGTTTGAGATGCTGAGAGAGTGTTCCATTTAAGGTGTTTGAGGAAGTGAGAGTGTGTCACAGTTACAGTGTTTGAGGATGTGAGAGTGTGTCACAGTTATGGTGTTTGAGATGGATAGAGTGTGTCACAGTTACGGTGTTTGAGGTTGTGAGAGTGTGATCCAGTTAAGGTGTTTCAGAAGGTGAGAGTATGTCACAGTTACAGTGTTTGAGATGGTGAGAGTGTGTTCCAGTTAAGGTGTTTCAGAAGTTGAGAGTGTGTCACAGTAACAGTGTTTTAGATGGTGAGAGTGTGTTCCAGTTAAGGTGTTTCAGAAGGTGAGAGTATGTCACAGTTACAGTGTTTGAGATGGTGAGAGTGTGTCAGTTAAGGTTTTTCAGAAGGTGAGAGTGTGTCACAGTTGCGGTATTTGTGACGGTGAGAGTGTCTCACAGTTACGTTTTGAGAAGGTGAAAGTGTGTTACAGATACGGTGCTTGAGACAGTGAGCATGTCAACATTACGGTGTGATTGTGTCACAGTTACGCTGTTTGACATGGTAAGAGTGTGTCACACTTACCGTGTTTGAGACGGTGAGAATATGTCACAGTTACGGTGTTTGTGATGGTGAGAGTGTGTTCCAGTTAAGGTGTTTCAGAAGGTGAGAGTGTTTCATAGTTGCGGTGTTTGAGATGGTGAGAGTGTGTCACAGTTACAGTGTTTGAGGATGTGAGAGTGTGTCACAGTTATGGTGTTTGAGATGGATAGAGTGTGTTACAGATACAGTGTTTCAGAGGGTGAGCGTGTTTTACAGTTACTGTGTTTGAGACAGCAAGACTGTGTCACAGTTATGGTGTTTGAGGATGTGATAGTGTGTCACAGTTACAGTGTTTGAGTCTGAGACTATGTGACAGTTTTGGTGTTTGAGAAAGTGAGGGTGTGTGTCAGTTACGGTGTTTGAAATTGTCAGAGTGTGTCACAGTTACAATGCTTGAGATGGTGTGAGTGTGTCACAGTTACAGTGTTTCAGAAGGTAAGCGTGTTTTACAGTTCTGGTGATTGAAATAGTGAGAGTGTCACAGTTACAGTGTTTGAGGTTGTGAGAGTGTGCGACATTCAGTATTTGAGACAGTGAGAGTGTGTCACAGCTACAGTGTTTCAGAAGGTCAGTGTTTGTCGCAGTTACGGTGTTTGCAACAGTGAGAAGGTGAGAATGTTTCACTGTTACGGTGTTTGTGATGGTGAGTGTCACACAGTTACGTTTTGAGAAGGTGAATGTGTGTTACAGTTACGGTGCTTGAGATAGAGAGCGTGTCAACAGTACAGTGTTTGAGACGCTGAGAGTGTGTCACAGTTAAGGTGTTTCAGAAGGTGAGAGTGTTTCATAGTTGCAGTGTTTGAGATGGAGAGAGTGTGTCACAGTTATGGTTTTTCAGATGTTGAGAGTGTTTCATAGTTGCGGTGTTTGAGGTTGTGAGAGTGTCACAGGTACGGTGTTTGAGATGGTGAGAGTGTGTCACTGTTACGGTGATTGAGACGGTGAGACTGTGTCACAGTTACAGTGTTTGAGGTTGTGAGAGTGTCACAGTTATGGTGTTTGATATGGTGAGAGTGAGTGTGTCACATTTACGGTGGTTGAGACAGTGAGACTGTGTCACAGTTACGGTGTTTGATTTTGTCAGAGAGTGTCACAGTTACGGTGTTGTAGTCGGTGAGAGTGTGACACAGTTACTGTGTTTGAGGATGTGAGAGTGTGTCACAGTTACAGTGTTTCAGAAGGTGAGAGTGTGTCACAGTAACGGTGTTTTAGATGGTGAGAGTGTGTTCCAGTTAAGGTGTTTCAGAAGGTGAGAGTATGTCACAGTTACAGTGTTTGAGATGGTGAGAGTGTGTTCCAGTTAAGGTGTTTCAGAAGTTGAGAGTGTGTCACGTTAACAGTGTTTTAGATGGTGAGAGTGTGTTCCAGTTAAGGTGTTTCAGAAGGTGAGAGTATGTCACAGTTACAGTGTTTGAGATGGTGAGAGTGTGTCAGTTAAGGTTTTTCAGAAGGTGAGCGTGTGTCACAGTTGCGGTGTTTGTGACGGTGAGAGTGTCTCACAGTTACGTTTTGAGAAGGTGAAAGTGTGTTACAGATACGGTGCTTGAGACAGTGAGCATGTCAACATTACGGTGTGATTGTGTCACAGTTACGCTGTTTGACATGGTAAGAGTGTGTCACACTTACCGTGTTTGAGACGGTGAGAATATGTCACAGTTACGGTGTTTGTGATGGTGAGAGTGTGTCACAGTTACAGTGTTTCAGAAGGTAAGCGTGTTTTACAGTTCTGGTGATTGAAATAGTGAGAGTGTCACAGTTACAGTGTTTGAGGTTGTGAGAGTGTGCGACATTCAGTATTTGAGACAGTGAGAGTGTGTCACTTTTACAGGGTGTGAGATGGTGAGAGTGTGTCACAGCTACAGTGTTTCAGAAGGTCAGTGTTTGTCGCAGTTACGGTGTTTGCAACGGTGAGAAGGTGAGAATGTTTCACTGTTACGGTGTTTTTGATGGTGAGAGTGTCACACAGTTACGTTTTGAGAAGGTGAATGTGTGTTACAGTTACGGTGCTTGAGATAGTGAGCGTGTCAACAGTACAGTGTTTGAGACGCTGAGAGTGTGTCACAGTTAAGGTGTTTCAGAAGGTGAGAGTGTTTCATAGTTGCGTTGTTTGAGATGGAGAGAGTGTGTCACAGTTAAGGTGTTTCAGAAGGTGAGAGTGTTTCATAGTTGCAGTGTTTGAGATGGTGAGAGTGTGTCACAGTTACAGTTTTTGAGACAGTGAGACTGTGTCACAGTTACAGTGTTTGAATTTGTCAGAGTGTGTCACAGTTACGGTGATTGAGACGGTGAGACTGTGTCACAGTTACAGTGTTTGAGGTTGTGAGAGTGTCACAGTTATGGAGTTTGATATGGTGAGAGTGTGTCACACTTACGGTGCTTGAGACGGTGAGAGTGTGTCACAGTTACGGTGTTGTAGTCGGTGAGAGTGTGACACAGTTACTGTGTTTGAGGATGTGAGAGTGTGTCACAGTTACAGTGATTCAGATGGTGAGAGTGTTTTCCAGTTAAGGTGTTTCAGAAGGCCAGAGTGTGTCACAGTTACAGTGTTTGAGATGGTGAGAGTGTGTTCCAGTTAAGGTGTTTCAGAAGGTGAGAGTGTGTCACAGTTACAGTGTTTGAGATGGTGAGAGTGTGTCACAGTTACGGTGTTTGGGATGGTGAGAGTGTGTCACTGTTACAGGGTGTGAGATAGTGAGATTGTGTCACAGCTACTGTGTTTGAGGATGTGAGAGTGTGTCACAGTTACAGTGTTTCAGAAGGTGAGAGTGTGTCACAGTAACAGTGTTTTAGATGGTGAGAGTGTGTTCCAGTTAAGGTGTTTCAGAAGGTGAGAGTATGTCACAGTTACAGTGTTTGAGATGGTGAGAGTGTGTCAGTTAAGGTTTTTCAGAAGGTGAGAGTGTGTCACAGTTGCGGTGTTTGTGACGGTGAGAGTGTCTCACAGTTACGTTTTGAGAAGGTGAAAGTGTGTTACAGATACGGTGCTTGAGACAGTGAGCATGTCAACATTACGGTGTGATTGTGTCACAGTTACGCTGTTTGACATGGTAAGAGTGTGTCACACTTACCGTGTTTGAGACGGTGAGAATATGTCACAGTTACGGTGTTTGTGATGGTGAGAGTGTGTCACAGTTACAGTGTTTCAGAAGGTAAGCTTTTTTTACAGTTCTGGTGATTGAAATAGTGAGAGTGTCACAGTTACAGTGTTTGAGGTTGTGAGAGTGTGCGACATTCAGTATTTGAGACAGTGAGAGTGTGTCACTTTTACAGGGTGTGAGATGGTGAGAGTGTGTCACAGCTACAGTGTTTCAGAAGGTCAGTGTTTGTCGCAGTTACGGTGTTTGCAACGGTGAGAAGGTGAGAATGTTTCACTGTTACGGTGTTTGTGATGGTGAGAGTGTCACACAGTTACGTTTTGAGAAGGTGAATGTGTGTTACAGTTACGGTGCTTGAGATAGTGAGCGTGTCAACAGTACAGTGTTTGAGACGCTGAGAGTGTGTCACAGTTAAGGTGTTTCAGAAGGTGAGAGTGTTTCATAGTTGCGTTGTTTGAGATGGAGAGAGTGTGTCACAGTTATGGTGTTTGAGGATGTGTGAGTGTTTCATAGTTGCAGTGTTTGAGGATGTGAGAGTGTGTCACAGTTATGGTGTTTGAGGATGTGTGAGTGTGTCACATTTACGGTGTTTGTGACGGATAGAGTGTGTCACAGTTACGGTGTTTCAGAGGGTGAGTGTGTTTCACAGTTCCGGTGTTTGAGATGGTGAGAGTGTGTCACAGTTACAGTTTTTGAGACAGTGAGACTGTGTCACAGTTACAGTGTTTGAATTTGTCAGAGTGTGTCACAGTTACAGTGATTGAGATGGTGAGACTGTGTCACAGTTACAGTGTTTGAGGTTGTGAGAGTGTCACAGTTATGGAGTTTGATATGGTGAGAGTGTGTCACACTTACGGTGCTTGAGACAGTGAGAGTGTGTCACAGTTACGGTGTTGTAGTCGGTGAGAGTGTGACACAGTTACTGTGTTTGAGGATGTGAGAGTGTGTCACAGTTACAGTGATTCAGATGGCAAGAGTGTGTCACAGTTACACTGTTTGAGATGGTGAGAGTGTTTTCCAGTTAAGGTGTTTCAGAAGGCAAGAGTGTGTCACAGTTACAGTATTTGAGATGGTGAGAGTGTGTTCCAGTTAAGGTGTTTCAGAAGGTGAGAGTGTGTCACAGTTACAGTGTTTGAGATGGTGAGAGTGTGTCACAGTTACGGTGTTTGGGATGGTGAGAGTGTGTCACTGTTACAGGGTGTGAGATAGTGAGATTGTGTCACAGCTACTGTGTTTGAGAAGGTCAGAGTTTGTCACAGTTAAGGTGTTTGTGTCTGTGAGAGTGTGTCACATTAACAATGTTTGTAATGGTGAGAGTGTGTCACAGTTACAGTGTTTCAGAAAGTCACAGTTACGGTTACGGTTTTTGAGACAGTGAGACTGTCACAGTTACGGTGTTTGAATTTGTCAGAGTGTGCCACAGTTACGGTGACTGAGACGGTGAGACTGTGTCACAGTTACAGTGTTTGAGGTTGTGAGAGTGTCACAGTTATGGTGTTTGATATGGAGAGAGTGTGTCACAGTTATGGTGTTTGAGGATGTGTGAGTGTGTCACATTTACGGTGTTTGTGACGGATAGAGTGTGTCACAGTTACGGTGTTTCAGAGGGTGAGTGTGTTTCACAGTTCCGGTGTTTGAGATGGTGAGAGTGTGTCACAGTTACAGTTTTTGAGACAGTGAGACTGTGTCACAGTTACGGTGTTTGAAGTTGTCAGAGTGTGTCTCAGTTGTGGTTTTTCAGACGGTGAGAGTGTGTTACAATTACAGTGTTTAAGGAACTGAGTGTTTTACAGTTAAGGTGCTTGAGACAGTGAGAATGTGTCACCGTTACGGTGTTGTAGTCAGTGAGAGTCTGTCACAGTTACAGTGTTTGAGATGGTGAGAGTGTGTCACAGTTACAGTGTTTTAGAGAGTGAGAGTGCGTCACAGTTACGGTGATTGAGACGGTGAGACTATGTCACAGTTACAGTGTTTGAGGTTGTGAGTGTGTCACATTTACGGTGGTTGAGACAGTGAGACTGTGTCACAGTTACGGTGTTTGATTTTGTCAGAGTGTGTCACACTTACGGTGCTTGAGACAGTGAGACTGTGTCACAGTTACGGTGTTTGATTTTGTCAGAGTGTTTCACACTTACGGTGCTTGAGACAGTGAGAGTGTGTCACAGTTACAGTGTTTCAGAAAGTCACAGTTACGGTTACGGTTTTTGAGACAGTGAGACTGTGTCACAGTTACGGTGTTTGAATTTGTCAGAGTGTGCCACAGTTACGGTGACTGAGACGGTGAGACTGTGTCACAGTTACAGTGTTTGAGGTTGTGAGAGTGTCACAGTTATGGTGTTTGATATGGTGAGAGTGTGTCACATTTACGGTGGTTGAGACAGTGAGACTGTGTCACAGTTACGGTGTTTGATTTTGTCAGAGTGTGTCACACTTACGGTGCTTGAGACAGTGAGAGTGTGTCACAGTTACGGTGTTGTAGTCGGTGAGAGTTTGTCACAGTTATGATGTTTCAGGTGGTGAAAATGGGTCACAGTTATGGCGGTTGAGAAGATGAGAGCATGTGACACTTATGGTGTTTGAGACGGTGAGAGTGTATCACAGTTACTGTGTTTGAGAAGGTCAGAGTTCATCACAGTTACGGTGTTTGCGACAGTGAGAGTGTGTCACAGTAACAGTGTTTGTAATGGTGAAAGTGTGTCACAGTTACGATGTTTCAGAAAGTCAGACTGTGTCACTGTTACGGTTTTTGAGACGGTGGGAGTGTGTTCCAGTTAAGGTGTTTCAGAAGGTGCGAGTGTTTCATAGTTGCGGTGTTTGAGATGGAGGGAGTGTGTCACAGTTACGGTGTTTGAGATGGTGAGAGTGTGTTCCAGTTAAGGTGTTTCAGAAGGTGAGAGTGTGTCACAGTTACATTGTTTGAGATGCTGAGAGAGTGTTCCATTTAAGGTGTTTCAGAAGGTGAGAGTGTTTCATAGTTGCAGTGTTTGAGATGGAGAGAGTGTGTCACAGTTACGGTGTTTGAGGAAGTGAGAGTGTGTCACAGTTACAGTGTTTGAGGATGTGAGAGTGTGGCACAGTTATGGTGTTTGAGATGGATAGAGTGTGTCACAGTTACAGTGTTTGAGATGGTGAGAGTGTGTTCCAGTTAAGGTGTTTCAGAAGGTGAGAGTGTTTCATAGTTACAGTGTTTGAGATGGTGAGAGTGTGATCCAGTTAAGGTGTTTCAGAAGGTGAGAGTGTTTCACAGTTATGGTGTTTGAGATGGCAAGAGTGTGTTCCAGTTAAGGTGTTTCAGAAGGTGAGAGTGTTTCATAGTTACAGTGTTTGAGATGGTGAGAGTGTGTTCCAGTTAAGGTGTTTCAGAAGGTGAGAGTGTTTCATAGTTGCAGTGTTTGAGATGGCAAGAGTGTTTTCCAGTTAAGGTGTTTCAGATGGTGAGAGTGTTTCATAGTTGCGGTGTTTGAGGTTGTGAGAGTGTCACAGGTACGGTGTTTGAGATGGTGAGAGTGTGTCACTGTTACAGGGTGAGAGACGGTGAGAGTGTGTCACAGCTACTGTGTTTAAGAAGGTCAGAGTTTGTCACTGTTAAGGTGTTTGTGTCCGTGAGAGTGTCACATTAACAGTGTTTGTAATGGTGAGAGTGTGTCACAGTTACGGTGTTGTAGTCGGTGAGAGTGTGTCGCAGTTCAGGTGTTTCAGAAGGTGAGAGTGTTTCATAGTTGCAGTGTTTGAGATGGAGAGAGTGTGTCACAGTTATGGTGTTTGAGGATGTGAGAGTGTGTCACATTTATGGTGTTTGTGACGGATAGAGCCTGTCACAGTTACGGTGTTTGAGACAGTGAGACTGTGTCACAGTTACGGAGTTTGAGGATGTGATAGTGTGACACAGTTACAGTGTTTGAGACGGTGAGAGTGTGTGGCAGATTTGGTGTTTGCGAGGGTGAGAGTGTGTGTCAGTTACGATGTTTAAAATTGTGAGAGTTTGTCACAGTTACAGTGTTTGAGATGGTGTGAGTGTGTCACAGATACGGTGTTTCAGAAGGTGAGCGTGTTTCACAGTTCCGGTGTTTGAGATGGTGAGACTGTGTCACAGTTACAGTGTTTGAGGTTGTGAGAGTGTCACAGTTATGGTGTTTGATATGGAGAGAGTGTGTCACAGTTATGGTGTTTGAGGATGTGTGAGTGTGTCACATTTACGGTGTTTGTGACGGATAGAGTGTGTCACAGTTATGGTGTTTCAGAGGGTGAGTGTGTTTCACAGTTCCGGTGTTTGAGATGGTGAGAGTGTGTCACAGTTACAGTTTTTGAGACAGTGAGACTGTGTCACAGTTACGGTGTTTGAAGTTGTCAGAGTGTGTCTCAGTTGTGGTTTTTCAGACGGTGAGAGTGTGTTACAATTACAGTGTTTAAGGAACTGAGTGTTTTACAGTTAAGGTGCTTGAGACAGTGAGAATGTGTCACCGTTACGGTGTTGTAGTCAGTGAGAGTCTGTCACAGTTACAGTGTTTGAGATGGTGAGAGTGTGTCACAGTTACAGTGTTTTAGAGAGTGAGAGTGCGTCACAGTTACGGTGATTGAGACGGTGAGACTATGTCACAGTTACAGTGTTTGAGGTTGTGAGTGTGTCACATTTACGGTGGTTGAGACAGTGAGACTGTGTCACAGTTACGGTGTTTGATTTTGTCAGAGTGTGTCACACTTACGGTGCTTGAGACAGTGAGACTGTGTCACAGTTACGGTGTTTGATTTTGTCAGAGTGTTTCACACTTACGGTGCTTGAGACAGTGAGAGTGTGTCACAGTTACAGTGTTTCAGAAAGTCACAGTTACGGTTACGGTTTTTGAGACAGTGAGACTGTGTCACAGTTACGGTGTTTGAATTTGTCAGAGTGTGCCACAGTTACGGTGACTGAGACGGTGAGACTGTGTCACAGTTACAGTGTTTGAGGTTGTGAGAGTGTCACAGTTATGGTGTTTGATATGGTGAGAGTGTGTCACATTTACGGTGGTTGAGACAGTGAGACTGTGTCACAGTTACGGTGTTTGATTTTGTCAGAGTGTGTCACACTTACGGTGCTTGAGACAGTGAGAGTGTGTCACAGTTACGGTGTTGTAGTCGGTGAGAGTTTGTCACAGTTATGATGTTTCAGGTGGTGAAAATGGGTCACAGTTATGGCGGTTGAGAAGATGAGAGCATGTGACACTTATGGTGTTTGAGACGGTGAGAGTGTGTCACAGTTACTGTGTTTGAGAAGGTCAGAGTTCATCACAGTTACGGTGTTTGCGACAGTGAGAGTGTGTCACAGTAACAGTGTTTGTAATGGTGAAAGTGTGTCACAGTTACGATGTTTCAGAAAGTCAGACTGTGTCACTGTTACGGTTTTTGAGACGGTGGGAGTGTGTTCCAGTTAAGGTGTTTCAGAAGGTGCGAGTGTTTCATAGTTGCGGTGTTTGAGATGGAGGGAGTGTGTCACAGTTACGGTGTTTGAGATGGTGAGAGTGTGTTCCAGTTAAGGTGTTTCAGAAGGTGAGAGTGTGTCACAGTTACATTGTTTGAGATGCTGAGAGAGTGTTCCATTTAAGGTGTTTCAGAAGGTGAGAGTGTTTCATAGTTGCAGTGTTTGAGATGGAGAGAGTGTGTCACAGTTACGGTGTTTGAGGAAGTGAGAGTGTGTCACAGTTACAGTGTTTGAGGATGTGAGAGTGTGGCACAGTTATGGTGTTTGAGATGGATAGAGTGTGTCACAGTTACAGTGTTTGAGATGGTGAGAGTGTGTTCCAGTTAAGGTGTTTCAGAAGGTGAGAGTGTTTCATAGTTACAGTGTTTGAGATGGTGAGAGTGTGATCCAGTTAAGGTGTTTCAGAAGGTGAGAGTGTTTCACAGTTATGGTGTTTGAGATGGCAAGAGTGTGTTCCAGTTAAGGTGTTTCAGAAGGTGAGAGTGTTTCATAGTTACAGTGTTTGAGATGGTGAGAGTGTGTTCCAGTTAAGGTGTTTCAGAAGGTGAGAGTGTTTCATAGTTGCAGTGTTTGAGATGGCAAGAGTGTTTTCCAGTTAAGGTGTTTCAGATGGTGAGAGTGTTTCATAGTTGCGGTGTTTGAGGTTGTGAGAGTGTCACAGGTACGGTGTTTGAGATGGTGAGAGTGTGTCACTGTTACAGGGTGAGAGACGGTGAGAGTGTGTCACAGCTACTGTGTTTAAGAAGGTCAGAGTTTGTCACTGTTAAGGTGTTTGTGTCCGTGAGAGTGTCACATTAACAGTGTTTGTAATGGTGAGAGTGTGTCACAGTTACGGTGTTGTAGTCGGTGAGAGTGTGTCGCAGTTCAGGTGTTTCAGAAGGTGAGAGTGTTTCATAGTTGCAGTGTTTGAGATGGAGAGAGTGTGTCACAGTTATGGTGTTTGAGGATGTGAGAGTGTGTCACATTTATGGTGTTTGTGACGGATAGAGCCTGTCACAGTTACGGTGTTTGAGACAGTGAGACTGTGTCACAGTTACGGAGTTTGAGGATGTGATAGTGTGACACAGTTACAGTGTTTGAGACGGTGAGAGTGTGTGGCAGATTTGGTGTTTGCGAGGGTGAGAGTGTGTGTCAGTTACGATGTTTAAAATTGTGAGAGTTTGTCACAGTTACAGTGTTTGAGATGGTGTGAGTGTGTCACAGATACGGTGTTTCAGAAGGTGAGCGTGTTTCACAGTTCCGGTGTTTGAGATGGTGAGAGTGTGTCACAGTTACAGTTTTTGAGACAGTGAGACTGTGTCACAGTTACGGTGTTTGAAGTTGTCAGAGTGTGTCTCAGTTATGGTTTTTGAGACGGTGAGAGTGTGTTACAATTACAGTGTTTGAGGAACTGAGTGTTTTACAGTTAAGGTGCTTGAGACAGTGAGAATGTGTCACCGTTACGCTGTTGTAGTCAGTGAGAGTGTGTCACAGTTACAGTGTTTGAGATGGTGAGAGTGTGTCACAGTTACAGTGTTTTAGAGAGTGAGAGTGCGTCACAGTTACGGTGATTGAGACGGTGAGACTGTGTCACAGTTACAGTGTTTGAGGTTGTGAGAGTGTCACAGTTATGGTGTTTGATATGGTGAGAGTGAGTGTGTAACATTTCGGTGGTTGAGACAGTGAGACTGTGTCACAGTTACGGTGTTTGATTTTGTCAGAGTGTGTCACACTTACGGTGCTTGAGACAGTGAGAGTGTGTCACAGTTACGGTGTTGTAGTCGGTGAGAGTGTGACACAGTTACTGTGTTTGAGGATGTGAGAGTGTGTCACAGTTACAGTGTTTCAGAAGGTGAGAGTGTGTCACAGTAACAGTGTTTGAGATGGTGAGAGTGTGTCAGTTAAGGTTTTTCAGAAGGTGAGAGTGTGTCACAGTTGCGGTGTTTGTGACGGTGAGAGTGTCTCACAGTTACGTTTTGAGAAGGTGAAAGTGTGTTACAGATACGGTGCTTGAGACAGTGAGCATGTCAACATTACGGTGTGATTGTGTCACAGTTACGCTGTTTGACATGGTAAGAGTGTGTCACACTTACCGTGTTTGAGACAGTGAGAATATGTCACAGTTACGGTGTTTGTGATGGTGAGAGTGTGTTCCAGTTAAGGTGTTTCAGAAGGTGAGAGTGTTTCATATTTGCTGTGTTTGAGATGGTGAGAGTGTGTCACAGTTACAGTGTTTGAGGAGGTGAGCGTGTGTCACAGTTACAGTGTTTGAGGATGTGTGAGTGTGTCACAGTTATGGTGTTTGAAATGGATAGGGTGTGTTACAGATACAGTGTTTGAGGAGGTGAGCGTGTGTCACAGTTACAGTGTTTGAGGATGTGAGAGTGTGTCACAGTTATGGTGTTTGAGATGGATAGAGTGTGTTACAGATACAGTGTTTCAGAGGGTGAGCGTGTTTTACAGTTACTGTGTTTGAGACAGCAAGACTGTGTCACAGTTATGGTGTTTGAGGTTGTGATAGTGTGTCACAGTTACAGTGTTTGAGTCTGAGAGTGTGTGACAGTTTTGGTGTTTGAGAAAGTGAGGGTGTGTGTCAGTTACGGTGTTTGAAATTGTCAGAGTGTGTCACAGTTACAATGCTTGAGATGGTGTGAGTGTGTCACAGTTACAGTGTTTCAGAAGGTGAGCGTGTTTTACAGTTCTGGTGATTGAAATAGTGAGAGTGTCACAGTTACAGTGATTGAGGTTGTGAGAGTGTGCGACAGTTTTAGTATTTGAGACAGTGAGAGTGTGTCACTTTTACAGGGTGTGAGATGGTGAGAGTGTGTCACAGCTACAGTGTTTCAGAAGGTCAGTGTTTGTCGCAGTTACGGTGTTTGCAACGGTGAGAAGGTGAGAATGTTTCACTGTTACGGTGTTTGTGACGGTGAGAGTGTCACACAGTTACGTTTTGAGAAGGTGAATGTGTGTTACAGTTACGGTGCTTGAGATAGTGAGCGTGTCAGCAGTACAGTGTTTGAGACGCTGAGAGTGTGTCACAGTTAAGGTGTTTCAGAAGGTGAGAGTGTTTCATAGTTGCGTTGTTTGAGATGGAGAGAGTGTGTCACAGTTATGGTGTTTGAGGATGTGTGAGTGTGTCACATTTACGGTGTTTGTGACGGATAGAGTGTGTCACAGTTACGGTGTTTCAGAGGGTGAGTGTGTTTCACAGTTACGGTGTTTGAGACAGTGAGACTGTGTCACAGTTACGGTGTTTGAGGATGTGATAGTGTGACACAGTTACAGTGTTTGAGACGGTGAGAGTGTGTGGCAGATTTGCTGTTTGAGAAGGTGAGATTGTGTGTCCGTTACCCTGTTTGAAATTGTCAGACTGTGTCACAGTTACAGTGTTTGAGACGGTGAGTGTGTGACAGTTTCGGTATTTGAGACAGTGAGAGTGTGTCACTTTTACAGGGTGTGAGACGGTGAGAGTGTGTCACAGCTACAGTGTTTGAGAAGGTCAGTGTTCGTCGCAGTTATGGTGCTTGAGACAGTGAGCGTGTCAACATTACGGTGTTTGAGTCAGTGAGAGTGTGTCACAGTTGCGGTGTTTGAGATGGTGAGAGTGTGTCACAGTTATGGTGTTTCAGGATGTGTGAGTGTGCCACAATTACGGTGTTTGAAACGGTAAGAGTGTGTCACAGTTACAGTGTTTTAGAGGGTGAGACTGTGTCACAGTTACGGTGCTTGAGACCGGTGAGTTTGTCACAGTTACCTTGTTTGATGAGAGTGTGTCAGAGGTAAGGTGTTTCAGAAATTCAGAGTGTGTCACATTTATGGTGTTTCAGATGGTGAGAGTGTGTCACAGTTATGCTGTTTGAGATGGTAAGAGTGTGTCACAGTTGCAATGTTTGAGACGATGAGAGTGTGTCACAGTGACGGTGTTTGATCATGTGAGGGTGTGTCACAGTTACAGTGTTTCAGACGGTTAGATTGTGTTACAGTTACCGTGTTTGAGGATGTGAGAGAGTAGCACAGTTGCGGTGTTTCAGGATGTGTGAGTGTGCGACAGTTACAGTGTTTGAGATGTTAAGAGTGTGTCACGGTTACAGTATTTGAGACAGTGCGACTGTATCACAGTTACGGTGTTTCAGAAAGTCAGAGTGTGTCACAGTTACAGTTTTTGAGACAGTGAGACTATGTCACAGTTACAGTATTTGAATTTGTCAGAGTGTGTCTCAGTCACGGTGTTTCAGAAGGTGAGAGTGTTTCACAGTTAAGGTGCTTGAGACAGTGAGAGTGTGTCACAGTTACGGTGTTGTAGTCAGTGAGAGTGTGACACAGTTACTGTGTTTGAGGTTGTGAGACTGTCACAGTTACGGTGTTGATGGGGAGACTGCGTCACATTTACGGTGGTTGAGGATGTGAGAGTTTGTCACAGTTATGATGTTTCAGGTGGTGAAAATGGGTCACAGTTATGGCGGTTGAGAAGATGAGAGCATGTGACACTTACGGTGTTTGAGACGGTGAGAGTGTGTCACAGTTACTGTATTTGAGAAGGTCAGAGTTCATCACAGTTACGGTGTTTGCGACAGTGAGAGTGTGTCACAGTAACAGTGTTTGCAATGGTGAAAGTGTGTCACAGTTACGATGTTTCAGAAAGTCAGACTGTGTCACCGTTACGGTTTTTGAGACGGTGGGAGTGTGTTCCAGTTAAGGTGTTTCAGAAGGTGCGAGTGTTTCATAGTTGCGGTGTTTGAGATGGAGGGAGTGTGTCACAGTTACGGTGTTTGAGATGGTGAGAGTGTGTTCCATTTAAGGTGTTTCAGAAGGTGAGAGTGTTTCATAGTTGCAGTGTTTGAGATGGAGAGAGTGTGTCACAGTTACGGTGTTTGAGACAGTGAGACTGTGTCACAGTTACAGTGTTTGAATTTGTCAGAGTGTGTCACAGTTACGGTGATTGAGACGGTGAGACTGTGTCACAGTTACAGTGTTTGAGGTTGTGAGAGTGTCACAGTTATGGAGTTTGATATGGTGAGAGTGTGTTACACTTACGGTGCTTGAGACAGTGAGAGTGTGTCACAGTTACGGTGTTGTAGCCGGTGAGAGTGTGACACAGTTACTGTGTTTGAGGATGTGAGAGTGTGTCACAGTTACAGTGATTCAGAAGGCAAGAGTGTGTCACAGTTACAGTGTTTGAGATGGTGAGAGTGTGTTCCAGTTAAGGTGTTTCAGAAGGTGAGAGTGTGTCGCAGTTACAGTGTTTGAGATGGTGAGAGTGTGTCACAGCTACTGTGTTTGAGAAGGTCAGAGTTTGTCACAGTTAAGGTGTTTGTGTCTGTGAGAGTGTGTCACATTAACAGTGTTTGTAATGGTGAGAGTGTGTCACAGTTACAGTGTTTCAGAAAGTCACAGTTACGGTTACGGTTTTTGAGACAGTGAGACTGTGTCACAGTTACAGTGTTTGAGGTTGTGAGAGTGTCACAGTTATGGTGTTTGATATGGTGAGAGTGTGTCACATTTACGGTGGTTGAGACAGTGAGACTGTGTCACAGTTACGGTGTTTGATTTTGTCAGAGTGTGTCACACTTATGGTGCTTGAGACAGTGAGAGTGTGTCACAGTTACGGTGTTGTAGTCGGTGAGAGTGTGTCGCAGTTAAGGTGTTTCAGAAGGTGAGAGTGTTTCATAGTTGCAGTGTTTGAGATGGAGAGAGTGTGTCACAGTTATGGTGTTTCAGAAAGTCAGACTGTGTCACAGTTACTGTTTTTGAGACGGTGAGAGTGTGTCACAATTACTGTGTTTGAGGAACTGAGAGTGTGTTACAACTACGGTGTTTGAGACAGTGAGAGTGTGTCACAGTTATGGTGTTGTAGTCAGTGACAGTGTGTCACACTTACCGTGTTTGAGACGGTGAGAATATGTCACAGTTAAGGTATTTGAGATGGTGAGAGTGTGTTCCAGTTAAGGTGTTTCAGAAGGTGAGAGTGTTTCATAGTTGCGGTGTTTGAGATGGAGAGAGTGTGTCACAGTTACGATGTTTGAGGAGGTGAGAGTGTGTCACAGTTACAGTGTTTGATGATGTGAGAGTGTGTCACAGTTATGGTGTTTGAGACGGATAGAATGTGTTACAGTTACGGTGTTTCAGAGGGTGAGCGTGTTTCACAGTTACGGTGTCTGAGACAGTGAGACTGTGTCAGTTACGGTGATTGAGGATGTGATAGTGTGTCACAGTTATGGTGTTTGTGGTTGTGACAGTGTCACAGTAATGCTGTTTGAAACTCAGAGTGTGTCACAGTTACCGTGTTTTATACGGTGAGAGTTACTGAGTTTTGGTGAGTGTGTGTCCCAGTTATGGTGTATCCGCATGAGAGATTGTGCCACAATTACAGTGTTTGTGTCAGTAAGAGTGTGTCATTATTATGGTGTTTTAGATTGTCACAGTGTGTCACAGTTACGGTGTTTGAGAAGGTGAGAGGATGACACAGTTACAGTAATTGAGCAGATGAAGGTGTGTCACAGTTATGATGTATGAGATGGTGAAAGTGTGTCACATTTACCGTGTTTGAGATGGTGAGAGTGTGTCACAGTTATTGTGGTTGTGGATGTGAGTGTGTCACAGTTACGGTATTTGAGGATGTGATAGTGTGTCAGAGTTATGTTGTTTGAGGATGTGAGAGAGTGTCACAATTACATTGTTTCTGATGGTGAGAGTGTGTCACAGTTATGGTGCTTGATGACATGAGAGCATATGACACTTAGGGTGTTTGAGGAGGTGAGAGTGTGTCACAGTTACGGTGTTTCAGAAGGTGAGTGTGTTTCACAATTGTGTTTGAGATGGTGGGAGTGTGTCATAGTTACGGTGTTTGAGGGTATGAGAGTATCTCAGATTTACAGTGTTTGAGACTGTGAGAGTGTGTCACAGTTATGTTGTTTGAAAATCGGAGAATCTCACAGTTGCGGTGTTTGACATGGTGAGAGGGTGACACAGTTACGGTCTATGAGATGGTGAAAGTGTGTCACATTTACGATGTTTGAGATGGTGAGAGTGTCACTATTACAGTGTTTAAGACGGTGAGATTGTGTCACAGTTACAGTGTTTAAGACGGTGAGATTGTGTCACAGTTACGGTGTTTGAGATGGTGAGATTGTGTCACAGTTATGGTGTTTGAGATGGTGAGACTCTGTCACAGTTACATTGTTTGAAAATCGGAACATGTCATAGTTAAGGTGTTTGAGACGGTGAGTGTGTGACAGTGTCGGTGTTTGAGACGTGAGATTGTGTGACAGTTTTGGTGTTTGAGACGGTGAGAGTGTGTCAAATTTACGATGTTTGAGATGGTGAGAGTGTCACTATTACAGTGTTTAAGACGGTGAGATTGTGTCACAGTTACTGTGTTTGAGATGGTGAGATTGTGTCACAGTTGCGGTGTTTCAGATGGTAAGTCTGTCACAGTTACTGTGTTTCAGAAGGTGAGAGTGTTTCACAATTGTGGTGTTTGAGATGGTGAGAGTGTGTCATAGTTACGGTGTTTGAGGGTGTGAGAGTATCTCAGATTTACGGTGTTTGAGACGGATAGAGTGTGTCACAGTCACGGTGTTTCAGAAGGTGCGATTGTTTCAGAGTTCCGGTGATTGAGATGGTGAAAGTCTGTCACAGTTACATGTTTTGAGGATGTGAGAGTGTGTCTCAGAGTATTGGAGAAGATGAGAGTGTGTCACAGAGTTCTGTGAAGATGAGGGTGTGTCACAGTTACGGTGTTTGAGACGGTGAGAGTGTGTCACAGTTACGGTGTTTGAGGGTGTGAGAGTATCTCAGATTTACGGTGTTTGAGACAGTGAGAGTGTGTCACAGTTGTGGTGCTTGAGGACATGAGAGCATGTGCCACGGTGTTAGAGGAGGTGAGAGTGTGTCACAGTTACGGTAGTTGAGGCTGTGAGAGTTTGTCACAGTTATGGTGTTTCAGGTGGTGAGAATGGTTCACAGTTATGGTGTCTGAGACGGATAGAGTTTGTCTCAGTCACGGTGTTTCAGAAGGTGAGAGTGTTTCACAGTTCGGGTGATTGAGAGAGTGAGAGTCTGTCACAGTTACATGTTTTGAGGACATGAGAGTGTGTCACAGAGTTTTGGAGAAGATGAGAGTGTGTCACAGTTATGGTGTTAGAGATGGTGAGAGTGTGTCACAGTTACGGTGTTTGCGATGGTAAGAATGTGTCACAGTTACGGTGTTTGAGATCGTCGCAGTGTGTCACAGTTACTGTGTTTGAGGATGTGAGTGTTTGTCACAGTTATTGTGATTGAGGATGTGATTGTGTGTCACAGTTATGGTGTTTGAGGATGTGAGAGTTTGTCACAGTTATGGTGTTTCAGATGGTGAGAGTGTGTCACAGTTATGGTGCTTGAGGACATGAGAGCATTTGACACTTAGGTTGTTTGAGGAGGTGAGAGTGTGTCACAGTTACGGTAGTTGAGGCTGTGAGAGTTTGTCACAGTTATGGTGTTTCAGGTGGTGAGAATAGGTCACAGTTATGGTGTTTGAGACGGTGAGAGTGTGTCACGGTTACGGTATTTCAGAAGGTGAGAGTGTTTCACACTTCCAGTGATTGAGATGGTGAAAGTCTGTCACAGTTACATGTTTTGAGGACATGAGAGTGTGTCACAGTTATGGTGTTTGAGATGGTGAGAGTGTGTCACAGTTACAGTCTTGGAGAAGATGAGAGTGTGTTACAGTGTTTGAGACGATAAGAGTGTGTCACAGTTACGGTGTTAGTGATGGTAAGAATGTGTCACAGTTATGGTGTTTGAGATTGTCACAGTTACTGTGTTTGATTCAGTAAGACTGTGTCACCGTTACGGTGTTTGAGACGGTGAGTGTGTGACAATGTCGGTGTTTGAGACGGTGAGAGTGCGTCACAGTTATGGTGTTTCAGGATGTGTAAGGGTCCCTCAATTCCATTGTTTGAGATGGTAAGTGTGTGTCACAGTTACAGTGTTTGAGATTGTCACAGTGTGTCACAGTTATGGTGTTAGAGATGGTGAGAGTGTGTCACTGTTACGGTGTTTGAGGATGTGATAGTGTGTCACAGTTACGGTCTGTGAGATGGGGTAAGTGTGTCACATTTACGATGTTTGAGATGGTGAGAGTGTCACTATTACAGTGTTTAAGATGGTGAGATTGTGTCACAGTTGCGGTGTTTGAGATGGTGAGATTCTGTCACAGTTACTGTGTTTCAGAAAGTGAGAGTGTTTCACAATTGTGGTGTTTGAGATGGAGAGAGTGTGTCATAGTTACGGTGTTTGAGGGTGTGAGAGTATCTCAGATTTACGGTGTTTGAGACAGTGAGAGTGTGTCACAGTTGTGGTGCTTGAGGACATGAGAGCATGTGCCACGGTGTTAGAGGAGGTGAGAGTGTGTCACAGTTACGGTAGTTGAGGCTGTGAGAGTTTGTCACAGTTATGGTGTTTCAGGTGGTGAGAATGGTTCACAGTTATGGTGTTTGAGACGGATAGAGTTTGTCGCAGTCACGGTGTTTCAGAAGGTGAGAGTGTTTCACAGTTCGGGTGATTGAGAGAGTGAGAGTCTGTCACAGTTACATGTTTTGAGGACATGAGAGTGTGTCACAGAGTTTTGGAGAAGATGAGAATGTGTCACAGTTATGGTGTTAGAGATGGTGAGAGTATGTCACAGTTACGGTGTTTGAGGATGTGATAGTGTGTCACTGTTACAGTGTGTGAGATGATGAGAGCATGTCATAGTTAGAGTTTGAGATGGTGAGACTGTCAAAGTTACGGTGTTTGATCATGTGTGGGTGTGAGACGGTTAGAGTGTGTTACACTTAAGCGTTTGAGGATGTGAGAGAGTGTCACAGTTAGGGTGTTTGAGGATGTAAGAGTGTGTCACAGTTACGGTAGTTGAGGCTGTGAGAGTTTGTCACAGTTATGGTGTTTCAGGTGGTGAGAATGGGTCACAGTTACGGTGTTTGAGAAGATGAGAGTGTTTCACAGTTCCGGTGTCTGAGATGGTAAGAGTCTGTCACATTTACTGTGTTTCAGAAGATGAGAGTGTTTCACAATTGTGCTGTTTGAGATGGTGAGAGTGTGTCATAGTTACGGTGTTTCAGGATGTGAGAGTATCTCAGATTTACGGTGTTTGAGGCGGTGAGAGTGTGTCACAGTTATGTTGTTTGAAAATCGGAGAATCTCACAGTTACGGTGTTTGACATGGTTAGAGGGTGACAGTTACGGTGTTTGAGGATGTGATAGTGTGTCACAGTTGCGGTCTATGAGATGGTGAAAGTGTGTCACATTTACGATGATTGAGATGGTGAGAGTGTCACTATTACAGTGTTTAAGATGGTGAGATTGTGTCACAGTTACGGTGTTTGAGATGGTGAGATTGTGTCACAGTTGCGGTGTTTGAGATGGTGAGATTGTGTCACAGTTGCGGTGTTTGAGATGGTGAGATTGTGTCACAGTTGCGGTGTTTGAGATGGTAAGTCTGTCACAGTTACTGTGTTTCAGAAGGTGAGAGTGTTTCACAGTTGTGGTGTTTGAGATGGTGAGAGTGTGTCATAGTTACGGTGTTTGAGGGTGTGAGAGTATCTCAGATTTACGGTGTTTGAGACGGATAGAGTGTGTCACAGTCACGGTGTTTCAGAAGGTGCGATTGTTTCAGAGTTCCGGTGATTGAGATGGTGAAAGTCTGTCACAGTTACGGTGTTTGAGGGTGTGAGAGTATCTCAGATTTACGGTGTTTGAGACAGTGAGAGTGTGTCACAGTTGTGGTGCTTGAGGACATGAGAGCATGTGCCACGGTGTTAGAGGAGGTGAGAGTGTGTCACAGTTACGGTAGTTGAGGCTGTGAGAGTTTGTCACAGTTATGGTGTTTCAGGTGGTGAGAATGGGTCACAGTTATGGTGTTTGAGACGGATAGAGTTTGTCTCAGTCACGGTGTTTCAGAAGGTGAGAGTGTATCACAGTTCTGGTGTTTGAGACGGTGAGAGTGTGTCACAGTTAAGTTGTTTGAAAATCAGAGTATCTCACAGTTACGGTGTTTGAGATGGTGAGGTGGTGACACAGAAACGCTGTTTGAGGATGTGATAGTGTGTCACAGTCACGGTGTTTGAGACGGATAGAGTGTGTCACAGTCACAGTGTTTCAGAAGGTGCGATTGTTTCAGAGTTCCGGTGATTGAGAGAGTGAGAGTCTGTCACAGTTACATGTTTTGAGGACATGAGAGTGTGTCACAGAGTTTTGGAGAAGATGAGAATGTGTCACAGTTATGGTGTTAGAGATGGTGAGAGTGTGTCACAGTTACGGTGTTTGAGGATGTGATAGTGTGACACAGTTACGGTCTATGAGATGGTGAAAGTGTGTCACATTTACGACATTTGAGATGGTGAGAGTGTCACTATTACAATGTTTAAGACGGTGAGATTGTGTCACAGTTACGGTGTTTGAGATGGTGAGATTGTGTCACAGTTACAGTGTTTGAGATGGTGAGATTGTATCACAGTTACGGTCTTTGAGATGGTAAGAGTCTGTCACAGTTACTGTGTTTCAGAAGGTGAGAGTGTTTCACAATTGCGGTGTTTGAGATGGAGAGAGTGTGTCATAGTTACGGTGTTTGAGGGTGTGAGAGTATCTCAGATTTAGGGTGTTTGAGACGGTGAGAGTGTGTCACAGTTATGGTGTTTGAGACGGATAGAGTGCGTCACAGTCACGGTGTTTGAGACGGATAGAGAGTGTCACAGTCATGGTGTTTCAGAAGGTGCGATTGTTTCAGAGTTCCGGTGATTGAGATGGTGAGAGTCTGTCACAGTTACATGTTTTGAGGATGTGAGAGTGTGTCACAGTGTTTTGGAGAAGATGAGAGTGTGTCACAGTCACGGTGTTTGCGATGGTAAGAATGTGTCACAGTTACAGTGTTTGAGATTGTCACAGTTACTGTGTTTGAGGCAGTAAGACTGTGTCACCGTTACGGTGTTTGAGAGGGTGAGAGTGTGTCACAGTTACGGAGTTTGAAATGGTGAGACTGTGTCAAAGTTACTGTGTTTGATCATGTGTGGGTGTGTGACAGTTACGGTGTTTGAGACGGTTAGAGTGTGTTACACTTACGCGTTGGAGGATGTGAGAGAGTGTCACAGTTAGGGTGTTTGAGGATGTAAGAGTGTGTCACAGTTACGGTAGTTGAGGCTGTGAGAGTTTGTCACAGTTATGGTGTTTCAGGTGGTGAGAATGGGTCACAGTTACGGTGTTTGAGAAGGTGAGTGTTTCACAGTTCCGGGGATTGAGATGGTGAGAGTGTGTCACAGTTACAGTCTTGGAGAAGATGAGTGTATCACAGTTACGGTGTTTGAGATGGTAACAGTCTGTCACAGTTACTGTGTTTCAGGTGGTGAGAATGGGTCACAGTTACGGTGTTTGAGATGGTGAGAGCATGTCATTGTTACGGTGTTTGAGATGGTGAGACTCTGTCACAGTTACATTGTTTGAAAATCGGAACATATCATAGTTACAGTGTTTGAGACGGAGAGTGTGTGACAGTGTCGGTGTTTGAGACGTGAGATTGTGTGACAGTTTTGGTGTTTGAGACGGTGAGAGTGTGTTACACTTACGCCTTTGAGGATGTGAGAGAGTGTCACAGTTACGGTAGTTGAGGCTATGAGAGCATGTCACAGTTATGGTGTTTCAGGTGGTGAGAATGGGTCACAGTTATGGTGTTTGAGAAGAATAGCATGTGTCACAGTTACGGTGTTTCAGAAGGTGAGAGTGTTTCACAGTTCCGGTGTTTGAGACAGTGAGAGTGTGTCACAGTTAAGTTGTTTGAAATCTGGAGTAACTCACAGTTACTGTATTTGAGATGGTGAGGTGGGACACAGATACGCTGTTTGAGGATGTGATAGTGTGTCACAGTTACGGTGTTTGAGACAGATAGAGTTTGTCACAGTCACGGTGTTTCAGAACGTGAGAGTGTTTCACAGAGTTTTGGAGAAGATGAGAGTGTGTCACAGTTACAGTGTTTGAGACGACAAAAGTGTGTCACAGTTATGGTGTTTGAGATGGTGAGAGTGTGACACATTTACGGTGTTTGAGGATGTGATAATGTGTCACAGTTACGGTGTGTGAGATGGTGAGAGCGTGTCATTATTACGGTGTTTGAGATGGTGAGAGTGTGTCACAGTTACACTCTTGGAGAAGATGAGAGTGTGTCACAGTTACAGTGTTTGAGACAGTGGGAGTGTGTCACAGTTACGTTGTTTGAAAATCGAAGCATCTCACTATTTGCGGTGTTTGAGGCGGTGAGAGTGTGTCACAGTTACGGTGTTTGAGACGGATAGAGTTTGTCGCAGTCAGGGTGTTTCAGAAGGTGAGAGTGTTTCACAATAGTGGTGTTTGAAATGGTGAGAGTCTGCCACAGTTACTGTGCTTCAGAACGTTAGTGTGTTTCACAATTGCAGTGTTTGAGCCAGTGAAAGTGTGTCACAGTTACGGTGTTTGAGGCAGATAGAGTGTAGCACAATCACAGTGTTTCTGAAGGTGAGAGTGTTTCACAGTTCCGGTGATTGAGATGGTGAGAGTCTGTCACAGTTACATGTTTTGAGGACATGAGAGTATGTCACAGAGTTTTGGAGAAGCTGAGAGTGTGTCACAGTTACAGTATTTGAGATGATAAAAGTGTGTCACTGTTACAGTGTTTGCGATGGTAAGAATGTGTCACAGTTACTGTGTTTGAGTCAGTAAGACTGTGTCACTGTTACGGTGTTTGGGAGGGTGAGAGTGTATCACAGTTACGGAGTTTGTGGATGTGATACTGTGTCACAGTTATGGTGTTTCAGATGGTGAGAGCGTGTCATTGTAAAAGTGTTTGAGACGGTGAGATTGTGTGACAGTTTTGGTTTTTGGGATGGTGAGAGTGTGTCACAGTTATGGTGTTTGAGATGGTGAGAATGTGTCACAGTTACGGTGTTTCAGAAGGTGAGAGTGTTTCACATTTCCAGTGATTGAGTTGGTGAGAGTGTGTCACAGTTACAGTCTTGGAGAAGATGAGAGTTAGTCACAGTTACAGTGTTTGAGACGATAAGAGTGTGTCACAGATACGGTGTTTAAGATGGTGAGAGCTTGTCATTGTTATGGTGTTTGAGATGGTGAGAGTGTGTCACAGTTACGGTGTTTGAAAATCGGAGCAATTCACAGTTACGGTGTTTGAGACGGTGAGTGTGTGACAGTGTCGGTGTTTGAGACGGTGAGAGTGTGTCACAGTTATGGTGTTTCAGGATGTGTAAGGGTCCCTCAATTCCATTGTTTGAGATGGTAAGTGTGTGTCACAGTTACAGTGTTTGAGATTGTCACAGTGTGTCACAGTTACGGTGTTTGAGAAGTTGAGAAGGTGGCACAGTTACGGTAATTGAGCAGATGAAGGTGTGTCACAACTACGGTGTATGAGATGGTGAAGGTGTGTCACATTCACCGTGTTTGAGATGGTGAGAGTGTCACGGTTACGGTGTTTGAGATGGTAAGAGTCTGTCACGGTTACGGTGTTTCGGAAAGTGAGAGTGTTTCACAATTGCGGTGTTTGAGACGGTAAGTGTGTGTCACAATTACAATGTTTGAGATTGTCACAGTGTGTCACAGTTACGATGTTTGAGACGGTGAGAGGGTGACACAGTTACGGTGTTTCTGAAGGTGAGAGTATTTCACAGTTCCGGTGATTGAGATGGTGAGAGTGTGTCACAGTTACAGTCTTGGAGAAGATGAGAGTGTGTCACAGTTACAGTGTTTGAGACGGTGAGAGTGTGTCACAGTCATGTTGTTTGAGAATCGGAGTTTCTCACAGTTACGGTGTTTGACATGGTGAAAGGGTGACAGTTACGGTGTTTGAGGATGTGAGAGTGTGTGACAGTTACGGTGTTTGAGGCTGTGATAGTGTGTCACAGTTATGGTGTTTGAGGATGTGAGAGTGTGTGACAGTTACGGTGTTTGAGGCTGTGATAGTGTGTCACAGTTATGGTGTTTGAGGATGTGAGAGTGTGTGACAGTTACGGTGTTTGAGGCTGTGATAGTGTGTCACAGTTATGGTGTTTGAGGATGTGAGAGAGTCATAGTTAGGGTGTTTGAGGATGTCAGAATGTGTCACAGTTACGGTGTTTGAGACAGTGAGAGTGTGTCACAGGTACAGTGATTGAGACGGTGAGGGTGTGTCACAGTTACGGTGTTTCAGAAGCTGAGAGTGTGTCACACTTACAGTGTTTGAGGACGTGAGAGTGTGTCACAGTTACGGTGTTTGAGATGGTAAGAGTCTGTCACTGTTACGGTGTTTCAGAAGGTGAGAGTGTTTCACAATTGCAGTGTTTGAGATGGTGAGAGTGTGTCATAGTTACGGTGTTTGAGGGTGTGAGAGTATCTCAGATTTACGATGTTTGAGAAGGATAGAGTGTGTCACAGTCACGGTGTTTCAGAAGGTGCGATTGTTTCAGAGTTCCGGTGATTGAGATGGTGAGAGTCTGTCACAGTTACATGTTTTGAGGATGTGAGAGTGTGTCTCAGAGTATTGGAGAAGATGAGAGTGTGTCACAGTTACGGTATTTGCGATGGTAAGAATGTGTCACAGTTACGGTGTTTGAGATTGTCACAGTTACTGTGTTTGAGGCAATAAGACTGTGTCACCGTTACGGTGTTTGAGAGGGTGAGAGCGTGTCACAGTTACGGTGTTTGAGGATGTGATAGTGTGTCACAGTTACGGTGTGTGAGATGGTGAGAGCATGTCATAGTTACGGAGTTTGATATGGTGAGACTGTGTCAAAGTTACGGTGTTTGATCATGTGTGGGTGTGTGACAGTTACGGTGTTTGAGACGGTTAGAGTGTGTTACACTTACGCGTTGGAGGATGTGAGAGAGTGTCACAGTTAGGGTGTTTGAGGATGTGAGTGCATGTCACAGTTATGGTAGTTGAGGCTATGAGTGTTTGTCACAGCTATGGTGTTTGAGACGGATAGAATTTGTCGCAGTCAGGGTGTTTGAGATGGTGAGAGTGTGTCATAGTAACGGTGTTTGAGGATGTGAGAGTATCTCACAGTTACGGTGTTTGAGACAGTGAGAGTGTGTCACAGTTACGGTACTTGAGGCTGTGAGAGTTTGTCGCAGTCACGGTGTTTCAGAAGCTGAGAGTGTGTCACACTTACAGTGTTTGAGGATGTGAGAGTGTTTCACAATTGCGGTGTTTGAGATGGTGAGAGTGTGTCATAGTTACGGTGTTTGAGGGTGTGAGAGTATCTCAGATTTACGGTGTTTGAGACGGTGAGAGTATGTCACTGTCACGGTGTTTGAGAAGGATAGAGTGTGTCACAGTCACGGTGTTTCAGAAGGTGCGATTGTTTCAGAGTTCCGGTGATTGAGATGGTGAGAGTCTGTCACAGTTACATGTTTTGAGGACATGAGAGTGTGTCACAGAGTTTTGGAGAAGATGAGAGTGTGTCACAGTTATGGTGTTAGAGATGGTGAGAGTATGTCACAGTTACGGTGTTTGAGGATGTGATAGTGTGTCACTGTTTCAGTGTGTGAGATGGTGAGAGCATGTCATAGTTACAGAGTTTGAGATGGTGAGACTGTGTCAAAGTTACAGTGTTTGATCATGTGTGGGTGTGTGACAGATACGGTGTTTGAGACGGTTAGAGTGTGTTACACTTACGCGTTGGAGGATGTGAGAGAGTGTCACAGTTAGGGTGTTTGAGGATGTGAGAGTGTGTCACATTTAGGGTGTTTGAGGCTGTGAGACTTTGTCACAGTTATGGTGTTTCAGGTGGTGAGAATGGGTCACAGTTACGGTGTTTGAGAAGGTGAGAGTGTTTCACAGTTCCGGTGATTGAGATGGTGAGAGTGTGTCACAGTTACAGTCTTGGAGAAGATGAGAGTGTATCACAGTTACGGTGTTTGACATGGTAAGAGTCTGTCACAGTTACTGTGTTTCAGAAGGTGAGAGAGTTTCACAATTGTGGTGTTTGAGATGGTGAGTGTGTCATAGTTACGGTGTTTCAGGATGTGAGAGTATCTCAGATTTTCGGTGTTTGAGGCGGTGAGAGAGTGTCACAGTTATGTTGTTTGACATGGTGAGAGGGTGACACATTTACGGTGTTTGAGGATGTGATAATGTGTCACAGTTACGGTGTGTGAGATGGTGAGAGCGTGTCATTATTACGGTGTTTGAGACAGTGAGAGTGTGTCACAGTTATGGTGTTTGAGATGGTGAGATTGTGTCACAGTTGTGGTGTTTGAGATGGTAAGAGCCTGTCACAGTTACTGTGTTTCAGAAGGTGAGAGTGTTTCACAATTGCGGTGTTTCAGATGGTCAGACTGTGTCAAACTTACGGTGTTTGATCATGTGAGGGTGTGTGACAGTTACGGTGCTTGAGACGGTTAGTGTGTGTTACACTTACGTGTTGGAGGATGTGAGAGAGTGTCACAGTTAGGGTGTTTGAGGATGTGAGAGTGTGTCACAGTTAGGGTGTTTGAGGCTGTGAGAGAGTGTCACAGTTAGGGTGTTTGAGGATGTGAGAGTGTGTCACAGTTAGGGTGTTTGAGGCTGTGAGAGTGTGTCACAGTTAGGGTGTTTGAGATGGTGGGAGTGTGTCCCAGTTACAGTGTTTGAGATGATAAGAGTGTGTCACAGTTACGTTGTTTGAGATGGTGAGAGCTTGTCATTGGTACGGTGTTTGAGATGGTGAGAGTGTGTCACAGTTACGGTGTTTGAGAAGTTGAGAGGGTGGCACAGTTACGATAATTGAGCAGATGAAGGTGTGTCACAGCTACGGTGTATGAGATGAAGGTGTGTCACATTTACCGTGTTTGAGATGGTGAGAGTGTCACGGTTACAGTGTTTGAGATGGTAAGAGTCTGTCACGGTTACGGTGTTTCAGAAGTTGAGAGTGTTTCACAATTGCGGTGTTTGAGATGGAGAGAGTGTGTCATAGTTACGGTGTTTGAGGGTGTGAGAGTATCTCAGATTTAGGGTGCTTGAGACGGTGAGAGTGTGTCACAGTTATGGTGTTTGAGACGGATAGAGTGCATCACAGTCACGGTGTTTGAGATGGATAGAGAGTGTCACAGTCACGGTGTTTCAGAAGGTGAGAGTGTTTCACAATTGTGGTGTTTGAGACAGTGAGAGTGTGTCACAGTTGTGGTGCTTGAGGACATGAGAGCATGTGCCACGGTGTTAGAGGAGGTGAGAGTGTGTCACAGTTACGGTAGTTGAGGCTGTGAGAGTTTGTCACAGTTATGGTGTTTCAGGTGGTGAGAATGGTTCACAGTCATGGTGTTTGAGACGGATAGAGTTTGTCGCAGTCACGGTGTTTCAGAAGGTGAGAGTGTTTCACAGTTCGGGTGATTGAGAGAGTGAGAGTCTGTCACAGTTACATGTTTTGAGGACATGAGAGTGAGTCACAGAGTTTTGGAGAAGATGAGAGTGTGTCACAGTTATGGTGTTAGAGATGGTGAGAGTATGTCACAGGTACGGTGTTTGAGGATGTGATAGTGTGTCACTGTTACAGTGTGTGAGATGGTGAGAGCATGTCATAGTTAGAGTTTGAGATGGTGAGACTGTGTCAAAGTTACGGTGTTTGATCATGTGTGGGTGTTTGACAGTTACAGTGTTTGAGACGGTTAGAGTGTGTTACACTTATGCGTTTGAGGATGTGAGAGAGTGTCACAGTTAGGGTGTTTGAGGATGTAAGAGTGTGTCACAGTTACAGTAGTTCAGGCTGTGAGAGTTTGTCACAGTTATGGTGTTTCAGGTGGTGAGAATGGGTCACAGTTACGGTGTTTGAGAAGATGAGATTGTTTCACAGTTCCGGTGTTTGAGATGGTGAGTGTGTCATAGTTACGGTGTTTCAGGATGTGAGAGTATCTCAGATTTACGGTGTTTGAGGTGGTGAGAGTGTGTCACAGTTATGTTGTTTGAAAATCAGAGAATCTCACAGTTACGGTGTTTGACATGGTGAGAGGGTGACACAGTTATGGTGTTTGAGGATGTGATAGTCTGTCACAGTTGCGGTCTATGAGATGGTGAAAGTGTGTCACATTTACGATGTTTGAGATGGTGAGAGTGTCACTATTACAGTGTTTAAGACGGTGAGATTGTGTCACAGTTACGGTGTTTGAGATGGTGAGATTGTATCACAGTTACGGTGTTTGAGTTGGTAAGAGTCTGTCACAGTTACTGTGTTTCAGAAGGTGAGAGTGTTTCACAATTGCGGTGTTTGAGATGGAGAGAGTGTGTCATAGTTACGGTGTTTGAGGGTGTGAGTGCATCTCAGATTTACGGTGTTTGAGACAGTGAGAGTGTGTCACAGTTATGGTGTTTGAGATGGATAGAGAGTGTCACAGTCACGGTGTTTCAGAAGGTGCGATTGTTTCAGAGTTCCGGTGATTGAGATGGTGAGAGTCTGTCACAGTTACATGTTTTGAGGATGTGAGAGTGTGCCACAGTGTTTTGGAGAAGATGAGAGTGTGTCACAGTCACGGTGTTTGCGATGGTAAGAATGTGTCACAGTTACAGTGTTTGAGATTGTCACAGTTACTGTGTTTGAGGCAGTAAGACTGTGTCACCGTTACGGTGTTTGAGAGGGTGAGAGTGTGTCACAGTTACGGAGTTTGAATTGGTGAGACTGTGTCAAAGTTACTGTGTTTGATCATGTGTGGGTGTGTGACAGTTACGGTGTTTGAGACGGTTAGAGTGTGTTACACTTACGCGTTGGAGGATGTGAGAGAGTGTCACAGTTAGGGTGTTTGAGGATGTAAGAGTGTGTCACAGTTACGGTAGTTGAGGCTGTGAGAGTTTGTCACAGTTATGGTGTTTCAGGTGGTGAGAATGGGTCACAGTTACGGTGTTTGAGAAGGTGAGTGTTTCACAGTTCCGGGGATTGAGATGGTGAGAGTGTGTCACAGTTACAGTCTTGGAGAAGATGAGTGTATCACAGTTACGGTGTTTGAGATGGTAACAGTCTGTCACAGTTACTGTGTTTCAGGTGGTGAGAATGGGTCACAGTTACGGTGTTTGAGATGGTGAGAGCATGTCATTGTTACGGTGTTTGAGATGGTGAGACTCTGTCACAGTTACATTGTTTGAAAATCGGAACATATCATAGTTACAGTGTTTGAGACGGAGAGTGTGTGACAGTGTCGGTGTTTGAGACGTGAGATTGTGTGACAGTTTTGGTGTTTGAGACGGTGAGAGTGTGTTACACTTTCGCCTTTGAGGATGTGAGAGAGTGTCACAGTTACGGTAGTTGAGGCTATGAGAGCATGTCACAGTTATGGTGTTTCAGGTGGTGAGAATGGGTCACAGTTATGGTGTTTGAGAAGAATAGCATGTGTCACAGTTACGGTGTTTCAGAAGGTGAGAGTGTTTCACAGTTCCGGTGTTTGAGACAGTGAGAGTGTGTCACAGTTAAGTTGTTTGAAATCTGGAGTAACTCACAGTTACTGTATTTGAGATGGTGAGGTGGGACACAGATACGCTGTTTGAGGATGTGATAGTGTGTCACAGTTACGGTGTTTGAGACAGATAGAGTTTGTCACAGTCACGGTGTTTCAGAACGTGAGAGTGTTTCACAGAGTTTTGGAGAAGATGAGAGTGTGTCACAGTTACAGTGTTTGAGACGACAAAAGTGTGTCACAGTTATGGTGTTTGAGATGGTGAGAGTGTGACACATTTACGGTGTTTGAGGATGTGATAATGTGTCACAGTTACGGTGTGTGAGATGGTGAGAGCGTGTCATTATTACGGTGTTTGAGATGGTGAGAGTGTGTCACAGTTACACTCTTGGAGAAGATGAGAGTGTGTCACAGTTACAGTGTTTGAGACAGTGGGAGTGTGTCACAGTTACGTTGTTTGAAAATCGAAGCATCTCACTATTTGCGGTGTTTGAGGCGGTGAGAGTGTGTCACAGTTACGGTGTTTGAGACGGATAGAGTTTGTCGCAGTCAGGGTGTTTCAGAAGGTGAGAGTGTTTCACAATAGTGGTGTTTGAAATGGTGAGAGTCTGCCACAGTTACTGTGCTTCAGAACGTTAGTGTGTTTCACAATTGCAGTGTTTGAGCCAGTGAAAGTGTGTCACAGTTACGGTGTTTGAGGCAGATAGAGTGTAGCACAATCACAGTGTTTCTGAAGGTGAGAGTGTTTCACAGTTCCGGTGATTGAGATGGTGAGAGTCTGTCACAGTTACATGTTTTGAGGACATGAGAGTATGTCACAGAGTTTTGGAGAAGCTGAGAGTGTGTCACAGTTACAGTATTTGAGATGATAAAAGTGTGTCACTGTTACAGTGTTTGCGATGGTAAGAATGTGTCACAGTTACTGTGTTTGAGTCAGTAAGACTGTGTCACTGTTACGGTGTTTGGGAGGGTGAGAGTGTATCACAGTTACGGAGTTTGTGGATGTGATACTGTGTCACAGTTATGGTGTTTCAGATGGTGAGAGCGTGTCATTGTAAAAGTGTTTGAGACGGTGAGATTGTGTGACAGTTTTGGTTTTTGGGATGGTGAGAGTGTGTCACAGTTACGGTGTTTCAGAAGGTGAGAGTGTTTCACATTTCCAGTGATTGAGTTGGTGAGAGTGTGTCACAGTTACAGTCTTGGAGAAGATGAGAGTTAGTCACAGTTACAGTGTTTGAGACGATAAGAGTGTGTCACAGATACGGTGTTTAAGATGGTGAGAGCTTGTCATTGTTATGGTGTTTGAGATGGTGAGAGTGTGTCACAGTTACGGTGTTTGAAAATCGGAGCAATTCACAGTTACGGTGTTTGAGACGGTGAGTGTGTGACAGTGTCGGTGTTTGAGACGGTGAGAGTGTGTCACAGTTATGGTGTTTCAGGATGTGTAAGGGTCCCTCAATTCCATTGTTTGAGATGGTAAGTGTGTGTCACAGTTACAGTGTTTGAGATTGTCACAGTGTGTCACAGTTACGGTGTTTGAGAAGTTGAGAAGGTGGCACAGTTACGGTAATTGAGCAGATGAAGGTGTGTCACAACTACGGTGTATGAGATGGTGAAGGTGTGTCACATTCACCGTGTTTGAGATGGTGAGAGTGTCACGGTTACGGTGTTTGAGATGGTAAGAGTCTGTCACGGTTACGGTGTTTCGGAAAGTGAGAGTGTTTCACAATTGCGGTGTTTGAGACGGTAAGTGTGTGTCACAATTACAATGTTTGAGATTGTCACAGTGTGTCACAGTTACGATGTTTGAGACGGTGAGAGGGTGACACAGTTACGGTGTTTCTGAAGGTGAGAGTATTTCACAGTTCCGGTGATTGAGATGGTGAGAGTGTGTCACAGTTACAGTCTTGGAGAAGATGAGAGTGTGTCACAGTTACAGTGTTTGAGACGGTGAGAGTGTGTCACAGTCATGTTGTTTGAGAATCGGAGTTTCTCACAGTTACGGTGTTTGACATGGTGAAAGGGTGACAGTTACGGTGTTTGAGGATGTGAGAGTGTGTGACAGTTACGGTGTTTGAGGCTGTGATAGTGTGTCACAGTTATGGTGTTTGAGGATGTGAGAGTGTGTGACAGTTACGGTGTTTGAGGCTGTGATAGTGTGTCACAGTTATGGTGTTTGAGGATGTGAGAGTGTGTGACAGTTACGGTGTTTGAGGCTGTGATAGTGTGTCACAGTTATGGTGTTTGAGGATGTGAGAGAGTCATAGTTAGGGTGTTTGAGGATGTCAGAATGTGTCACAGTTACGGTGTTTGAGACAGTGAGAGTGTGTCACAGGTACAGTGATTGAGACGGTGAGGGTGTGTCACAGTTACGGTGTTTCAGAAGCTGAGAGTGTGTCACACTTACAGTGTTTGAGGACGTGAGAGTGTGTCACAGTTACGGTGTTTGAGATGGTAAGAGTCTGTCACTGTTACGGTGTTTCAGAAGGTGAGAGTGTTTCACAATTGCAGTGTTTGAGATGGTGAGAGTGTGTCATAGTTACGGTGTTTGAGGGTGTGAGAGTATCTCAGATTTACGATGTTTGAGAAGGATAGAGTGTGTCACAGTCACGGTGTTTCAGAAGGTGCGATTGTTTCAGAGTTCCGGTGATTGAGATGGTGAGAGTCTGTCACAGTTACATGTTTTGAGGATGTGAGAGTGTGTCTCAGAGTATTGGAGAAGATGAGAGTGTGTCACAGTTACGGTATTTGCGATGGTAAGAATGTGTCACAGTTACGGTGTTTGAGATTGTCACAGTTACTGTGTTTGAGGCAATAAGACTGTGTCACCGTTACGGTGTTTGAGAGGGTGAGAGCGTGTCACAGTTACGGTGTTTGAGGATGTGATAGTGTGTCACAGTTACGGTGTGTGAGATGGTGAGAGCATGTCATAGTTACGGAGTTTGATATGGTGAGACTGTGTCAAAGTTACGGTGTTTGATCATGTGTGGGTGTGTGACAGTTACGGTGTTTGAGACGGTTAGAGTGTGTTACACTTACGCGTTGGAGGATGTGAGAGAGTGTCACAGTTAGGGTGTTTGAGGATGTGAGTGCATGTCACAGTTATGGTAGTTGAGGCTATGAGTGTTTGTCACAGCTATGGTGTTTGAGACGGATAGAATTTGTCGCAGTCAGGGTGTTTGAGATGGTGAGAGTGTGTCATAGTAACGGTGTTTGAGGATGTGAGAGTATCTCACAGTTACGGTGTTTGAGACAGTGAGAGTGTGTCACAGTTACGGTACTTGAGGCTGTGAGAGTTTGTCGCAGTCACGGTGTTTCAGAAGCTGAGAGTGTGTCACACTTACAGTGTTTGAGGATGTGAGAGTGTTTCACAATTGCGGTGTTTGAGATGGTGAGAGTGTGTCATAGTTACGGTGTTTGAGGGTGTGAGAGTATCTCAGATTTACGGTGTTTGAGACGGTGAGAGTATGTCACTGTCACGGTGTTTGAGAAGGATAGAGTGTGTCACAGTCACGGTGTTTCAGAAGGTGCGATTGTTTCAGAGTTCCGGTGATTGAGATGGTGAGAGTCTGTCACAGTTACATGTTTTGAGGACATGAGAGTGTGTCACAGAGTTTTGGAGAAGATGAGAGTGTGTCACAGTTATGGTGTTAGAGATGGTGAGAGTATGTCACAGTTACGGTGTTTGAGGATGTGATAGTGTGTCACTGTTTCAGTGTGTGAGATGGTGAGAGCATGTCATAGTTACAGAGTTTGAGATGGTGAGACTGTGTCAAAGTTACAGTGTTTGATCATGTGTGGGTGTGTGACAGATACGGTGTTTGAGACGGTTAGAGTGTGTTACACTTACGCGTTGGAGGATGTGAGAGAGTGTCACAGTTAGGGTGTTTGAGGATGTGAGAGTGTGTCACATTTAGGGTGTTTGAGGCTGTGAGACTTTGTCACAGTTATGGTGTTTCAGGTGGTGAGAATGGGTCACAGTTACGGTGTTTGAGAAGGTGAGAGTGTTTCACAGTTCCGGTGATTGAGATGGTGAGAGTGTGTCACAGTTACAGTCTTGGAGAAGATGAGAGTGTATCACAGTTACGGTGTTTGACATGGTAAGAGTCTGTCACAGTTACTGTGTTTCAGAAGGTGAGAGAGTTTCACAATTGTGGTGTTTGAGATGGTGAGTGTGTCATAGTTACGGTGTTTCAGGATGTGAGAGTATCTCAGATTTTCGGTGTTTGAGGCGGTGAGAGAGTGTCACAGTTATGTTGTTTGACATGGTGAGAGGGTGACACATTTACGGTGTTTGAGGATGTGATAATGTGTCACAGTTACGGTGTGTGAGATGGTGAGAGCGTGTCATTATTACGGTGTTTGAGACAGTGAGAGTGTGTCACAGTTATGGTGTTTGAGATGGTGAGATTGTGTCACAGTTGTGGTGTTTGAGATGGTAAGAGCCTGTCACAGTTACTGTGTTTCAGAAGGTGAGAGTGTTTCACAATTGCGGTGTTTGAGATGGTGAGAGTGTGTCACAGTTACGGTGTTTCAGATGGTCAGACTGTGTCAAACTTACGGTGTTTGATCATGTGAGGGTGTGTGACAGTTACGGTGCTTGAGACGGTTAGTGTGTGTTACACTTACGTGTTGGAGGATGTGAGAGAGTGTCACAGTTAGGGTGTTTGAGGATGTGAGAGTGTGTCACAGTTAGGGTGTTTGAGGCTGTGAGAGAGTGTCACAGTTAGGGTGTTTGAGGATGTGAGAGTGTGTCACAGTTAGGGTGTTTGAGGCTGTGAGAGTGTGTCACAGTTAGGGTGTTTGAGATGGTGGGAGTGTGTCCCAGTTACAGTGTTTGAGATGGTGAGAGCTTGTCATTGGTACGGTGTTTGAGATGGTGAGAGTGTGTCACAGTTACGGTGTTTGAGAAGTTGAGAGGGTGGCACAGTTACGATAATTGAGCAGATGAAGGTGTGTCACAGCTACGGTGTATGAGATGAAGGTGTGTCACATTTACCGTGTTTGAGATGGTGAGAGTGTCACGGTTACAGTGTTTGAGATGGTAAGAGTCTGTCACGGTTACGGTGTTTCAGAAGTTGAGAGTGTTTCACAATTGCGGTGTTTGAGATGGTAAGTGTGTGACAGTGTCGGTGTTTGAGACGGTGAGAGTGTGTCACAGATACGGTGTTTGAGAAGTTGAGAGGGTGGCACAGTTACAATAATTGAGCAGATGAAGGTGTGTCACAGCTACGGTGTATGAGATGAAGGTGTGTCACATTTACCGTGTTTGAGATGGTGAGAGTGTCACGGTTACAGTGTTTGAGATGGTAAGAGTCTGTCATGGTTACGGTGTTTCAGAAGTTGAGAGTGTTTCACAATTGCGGTGTTTGAGACGGTAAGTGTGTGTCACAGTTACAATGTTTGAGATTGTCACAGTGTGTCACAGTTACGGAGTTTGAGAAGGTGAGAGGGTGCCACAATTACGGTAATTGAGCAGATGAAGGTGTGTCACAGTTATGGTGTATGAGATGGTGAGAGTGTGTCACAGTTACGGTGTTTCTGAAGGTGAGAGTATTTCACAGTTCCGGTGATTGAGATGGTGAGAGTGTGTCACAGTTACAGTCTTGGAGAAGATGAGAGTGTGTCACAGTTACAGTGTTTGAGACGGTGAGAGTGTGTCACAGTCATGTTGTTTGAGAATCGGAGTATCTCACAGTTACGGTATTTGACATGGTGTAAGGGTGACACAGTTATGGTGTTTGAGGATGTGAGAGTTTATCACAGTTATTGTGTTTGAGGATGTGAGAGAGTGTCATAGTTAGGGTGTTTGAGGATGACAGAATGTGTCACAGTTACAGTGTTTGAGACAGTGAGAGTGTGTCACAGTTACAGTGATTGAGACAGGGTGGGTGTGTCACAGTAATGGTGTTTGAGGATGTGAGAGTGTGTCGCAATTATGGTGTTTGCGACGGGGAGAGTGTGTCACAGTTACGGTGTTTCAGAAGCTGAGAGTGTGTCACACTTACAGTGTTTGAGGATGTGAGAGTGTGTCACAGTTATGGTGTTTGAGATGGTGAGAGCATGTCATTGTTACAGTGTTTGAGATGGTGAGACTGTGTCACAGTTGCATTGCTTGAAAATCGGAGCATATCACAGTTTCGGTGTTTGAGACGGTGAGATTGTGAGACAGTTTTGGTTTTTGAGACGGTGAGAGTGTGTCACAGTTATGGTGTTTCGGGAAGTGTAAGGGTGCCACAATTACATTGTTTGAGACGGTAAGTGTGTGTCACAGTTACAATGTTTGAGATTGTCACAGTGTGTCACAGTTACGGTGTTTGAGAAGGTGAGGGGGTGACACAATTATGGTAATTGAGCAGATGAAGGTGTGTCACAGTTATGGTGTATGAGATGGTGAGAGTGTGTCACAGTTACGATGTTTGAGACGGATAGAGTGTGTCACAGTCACGGTGTTTCTGAAGGTGAGAGTGTTTCACAGTTACATGTTTTGAGGACATGAGAGTATGTCACAGAGTTCTGGAGAAGATGAGAGTGTGTCAGAGTTACAGTATTTGAGACGATAAGAGTGTGTCACCGTTACGGTGTTTGCGATGGTAAGAATGTGTCACCGTTACGCTGTTTGAGATTGTCACAGTTACTGTGTTTGAGTCAGTAAGACTGTCACCGTTACGATGTTTGAGAGGGTGAGAGTGTTTCACATTTCTGGTGATTGAGATGGTAAGAGTGTGTCACAGTTACAGTCTTGGAGAAGATGAGAATGTGTCACAGTTACAGTATTTGGGACGGTGAGAGTGTGTCACAGTCAAGTTGTTTGAGAATCGGAGTATCTCACAGTTACGGTGTTTGACATGGTGAAAGGGTGACACAGTTACAGTGTTTGAGGATGTGAGAGTTTATCGCAGTTATTGTGTTTGAGGATGTGAGAGTGTGTCACAGTTATGGTGTTTGAGGCTTTGATAATGTGTCACAGTTATGGTGTTTGAGGATATGAGAGAGTGTCATAGTTAGGGTGTTTGAGGATGTCAGAATGTGTCACAGTTACGGTGTTTGAGACAGTGAGAGTGTGTCACGGTTACAGTGATTGAGACGGTGAGGTTGTGTCACAGTAATGGTGTTTGAGGATGTGAGAGTGTGTTGCAATTATGGTGTTTCAGAAGCTGAGAGTGTGTCACACTTACAGTGTTTGAGGATGTGAGAGTGTGTCACAGTTACGGTGTTTGAGAAGGTGAGAGTGTGTCACATTTATGGTGTTTGAGATGGTGAGAGCATGTCATTGTTACAGTGTTTGAGATGGTGAGACTGTGTCACAGTTGCATTGTTTGAAAATCGGAGCATATCACAGTTTCGGTGTTTGAGACGGTGAGATTGTGAGACAGTTTTGGTTTTTGAGACGGTGAGAGTGTGTCACAGTTATGGTGTTTCGGGAAGTGTAAGGGTGCCACAATTACATTGTTTGAGACTGTAAGTGTGTGTCACAGTTACAATGTTTGAGATTGTCACAGTGTGTCACAGTTATGGTGTTTGAGAAGGTGAGGGGGTGACACAATTATGGTAATTGAGCAGATGAAGGTGTGTCACAGTTATGGTGTATTAGATGGTGAGAGTGTGTCACAGTTACAGTGTTTGAGACAGTGAGAATATGTCACAGTTATGGTGTTTGAATATGTGAGAATGTGACACAGTTATAGTGTTTGAGTTTATAAGAGTGTCATAGTTACGGTGTTTAAGGTTGTGAGAGTGTCACAATTACAATGTTTGAGGATGTCAGAGTGTGTCACAGTTACAGTGTTTGCGAAGGCGAGTGTGTGACCCAGCTACGGTGATTGTGCAGATGAAGCTGTGTCACAGTTACGGTGTTTGAGAAGGTGAGAGTGTGTCACAGTTACGGTGTTTGAGAAGGTGAGAGTGTGTCACATTTATGGTGTTTGTGACTGTGAGAGTGTATCATAGTTGCGGTGTTTGAGGAGATGAAGGTGTGCCAGTTGCATGATTATTTGCTCTGTAGGCCATGTATACGAGTCTTCAGTGATTGAGGTTGAGAGGATGTGTGTAGGTGCACACTGTATTTGACACATTATTGTTTTCAGTTCATTGTGTTTTTGACCTATTATTTTTGAAGTGTATCGCTTTCTTGACAGATTATTATTTGAAGTGTACAGTGTGCTTGACGCATGATTGTTTGAAATATATGGAATGTGTCTATCACTTTAATGAGTAGTTGTCGACAGTATGTCATTGCCTTTTGGGCATTTGGCCTGAATGTGGCGGATTTCACTGTTGCCTCTTCCTTAGGCCCACATCATCTGAAATTTAGTGATCATTGATTATTTCTCTTCAGAGTGTGGCTGCCTTACTCTGTGTTTCCAAGACTGCTTCATTCAGAAAGGTCATAGCTGAAAGCACGGCTGATACGTGGAGCACAATGGAACAACTGGGACAAAGTGGATGACAAATCCTTATTCAATAATAGGAAGGTCACAGTATGGAAAAATGAAGAATACTCTGGCTGCTTATAAGACCAGTCTAGTTGGTGTATTTACCCCATCTTCTGCCCATTGCCTTGTCCTTTATTGATCATATATACACTTCTCCAAATCCTTTTTGAACAACTGATTTTGCCTCCGCTGCGGTTTTACTCAGCCAGTACCATATTGCTGAGGTTACTGGTGCACTGTTTTTCTCATATTATATCCATGGTTTTTTTCTCGTGTTCATTTTCATTCTATGAGCCCTCGCTGATGACCTTTCCACCAATGGAAAAAATTTCCCACTCTTTTCAAACCCTTCACGGTTTGCAATAACCTCATCAGATGTCTCAACAACCTCCCTGAGTCCAAGTACAACCAGTCTATCAACCCTTGTCCTTGTAATTATCCCAGTAAATCTCTTTGGTACCCACTCCAATGTTTTTACATCTTTTCTCACTCTTTTACCCCAGAGTAGGCCTTCTAGTCATAGAACGTAGAACAGGAAAAAAAACCTTTCATCCAGTCTGACCATGATGGAGAACAGGGTTTTTTCTTGTCTTTCTTTGTCAATAAGACCCAAGTTCCATGGATTTCTTTTTAAACTTGCTCGAGTATTTTCAAAGACTATACACATATGCTGCCAGATCCATCTCTTCCTGTGCCCCTTTAGGACTGTGCTCTCTGGTGTACATGAACTCTCTTGTCCTTTGCAGTAAAATGTAACCCTTTACTACATTAAACATTTCCTGCCATGTTCCTGTCTATTCCATCAGCTTGTCCATCTCTTTAGGAAATCGATCTTCATCCTCCTCATGGTTGGTCATACCTCTAAATTTTGTGTCATGTGCAAAATTGGAAACTGTGCCCTGTACTCCCAAGTCCAAGCAACTACTATATACGTAAGGGAAGCAGCAACCCCTGGAGAACAGGTGATTAGACTGGAGATTCACCACGCTATTCCCTGGGATGGAATGCAACTGTTAAGAAGAGAGGCTGAATAGTTTGGAACCAAGAAAACCAATGGGGGAACCTGTAAAAAATTCACGTAATTATGATAGGTCAGATGGTGCAAATTTTTTCGGTATAGTAGAGGACAGGTCAGCAAAACGTCATTGACTGCATTCTACCATCACAACAGAATTTGTATTTTTCCTGGAGAAAGAAACGGAGGAGGTGGGGAAGTCACTGCAGACACTACCCACCCTGCAAACTGCCTTTTCCAAAAATTCCCTTCTGGAAAGCACTATAGGACTACCTAAAGAAAAACTTCATGCCATCTTAGAAGTTTCCTCCTTTGGGCAATTAATCTGTTCAATCATTCCAATTAGCCCCTCACCCCCACACCCCTCTAACTATTACCTCAATCATTGCACTGCACTCCAAGTACTTTGTTCATGCTGTTTACAATTACATGTTGGTATTTATGTATTTATGCACATTTTATTTAATATCTGTGCTTTAACTTCTAACTTATTTTTGTATAATTGTTCTTTAGAATTGTTGAATGTTAATTCACAGCTAATTCCTAATGCATGGTAATGTACGTGGAGAATAAAGTTGATTCTTGATCCTATAAGTTGAGGGTATGTTTATCAGGTGGTGTAGTGGCATCCAGACTAGACTTCAGGCGAGTAGTCCCGGGTTCAAATCCAGCCGGCTCCTTGCACGCTTTCCATCCTTGCTAGGTTGAGCGTCAAGCTAGCAACTTGGCCTCATTAAACCACCCAGACAAATGCTAAAGAAATGGCAAGGTCTCCACCTGATGCACCATAAGGCTCGGAGAGGAACAACAATATTTGTCAGGTGCGGAATGAGAAGCTTAGAGGTGATTTGGGGAATATTACACTGAAGAAAGAAATGCACTGGTGATGGAGGCAGGTACCTTCACAATGTTTAAGAAATGTTCAGGTGAGTATTTGAAATCCTGTGACAGAGAGGGCTACAGTAGATAGGGACAGTACTTATTGGATACAACAATCTGACAGGCATCTTCCTATGCTGTGTGACTTAAAGATGATTTACCTTGACATCCATGCTGGCTTTTACTGATCAACCCGCGTCCTCTAGTTCTGTTTCTGAGTACTTCCCCAGCACGGTCTCAGAGAAAAGAGGTGGGCATCAGGCTAGGCATATCTGATCCCACTGCCCTATCAGTCCCCACACTGGGGAGATGGTGAGGCTGGTGGGTGGGGGAACACGTTCTGATCAAGCACCAAAACTGCAGAGCCAAGGACGAGATGAAACAAGATGCTCGCTTGTTGTCTCACCCTGGTCCCAAATGTGTAGTTTTCAAGTTTTTCTTGCAACTTTAGACTAAAGTGATTGTCCATCATTAAACATGATATCCTTCATCTCAGTGGGAAGATTTCTCACTGAGCCGCAAGTTTCTGGCCCATTCTCTGTCAGGATCATTGTTTTTTGTTTCACGCACACTTACCATATGGTATTGGCCTCTCGAAGTGTTGCAATCTCCTGCAGCTTCTGTGATATTGCTCGCTTTAAAGAACATCCCTCTTCCATTCCAAATGGCTCTCGAATGCAGTCACACATGCAGAGACTCCAGATTTAGCCCTCTTTTCTCATTCCCATTCAGCCGTGCCTGTGATAAGCCAAACCTGGCACCCCTCTCCACCCTGCCTTGCAGTAATGTACACTCACTCTCTCAGTAAACACAGAGACCATCAATAAATGAGATTGGCAGCACAACACAGTACAAAATCTGTGAAACCACCCTAGACCTTCCCCAGGAAATGTATTCAGTGCCTTTTAGAAATCCTGAAGAAGAGCTCCGTTCCTTGCCTTCAGTTTGCAAGTTATTTACAGATAAGTTGAACCACCACTTTAAAGGCAGAACCCTTAAGCTTAGGCTTGAGACTTTAAGCTGGTAGTGTAGACAATGTGTCTGACATTGTTAACCTATCCACTCAGGATCACTGTATAAATCCACATATAGCTACAGCGAGATGCAATCCAATATGATATAGGAGGCCCCTTCAACCCATTGAGTCTATTCTGACATAGAGATTCCCATCAACTCCACCTGATTCATCACTCAGGAGCAATCCACAGTGAGCAATTAACCTAGCATTCCGCACATCTTTGGGATGTGGGAGGTTACCAGAGCAGCTGGAGGAGACTTCACAGGGAGAACATGCAAACTCCACGCCGACAGCCCCCGAGGTCAGGATTGAACCTGGGTCTCTGGCATCGTGGGCAGTAGTTCTATTCACTGTGCTACTGTGCCACACACTGCCGTAACCATAGATACACGAAGTATCAGACCTTCATCATCATAGCATCAAGTCATCAAATACCAACCTAACAGCCTGTTGCTGTAATGGTTAAATGACCAGTACACTGGAACCTCTCAACATCACAAGAACTGCTGTCTAAATGCATCTTCCTTTCCATTGTACTCCTGTTCCTTCCCCGCTATTCCATCCTAAGGTGTAATGAAGGTGATTATTCCTTCTCTCCCCTGCTATTGAGCCGGTATAAATCCCTGTAGAAAATATAGCCATGCTTTAAAAGTCAGGGAGTGTGACGGCTAGACATTAAATTTTAATGTAATTTTTCCTGGAGTGTGAAGTGATTCTTTTATATGACATGTGGGGAGAGTTGAGGGTCACATTGACTTCACATCATTGGAAGGTGACCTCCTGTTGCCCCATTAAATGAGGGGCTGGAATTACAAAATTGAATAAAAATTGCACAGATTCTGAGGAAACTGTTCAGACAGAGATAAAAAACATCAAATGTGACTGAAATATGAAATAAGTCCATACAGACAGTTAAGATAGAAAGCTTTGATACCTATCGAAAACTGCATATTTTGGAAAACTGAAGGAGAAAATGTTGGAAGTATTCAGCAGTTGGGCAGGTTCTGTGGAAAGAGAAACATTTTTTTTTCTCCAGCACCTCTGATGGATGCACTCAGCCACTTTGACAGTTTCTAGTGTTCTAGTCCTAGCCAACTTATTTTTACTGTTGATACCCTGGATTTACCCCTGCACCTACTTTTGAACAAGGATGTTATGTTTATAACATTGCTGGCAGCCCATTCATCTGTGCCTCCTATCATCTTATACACCTCTATTTCTGTAGGATGATATTCTACACACACACGTCATCCTCTTAAGTGTCCCTAATGAATCTACCTCAACCACCATCCCTGGCAGTGTGTTCCATGTACTCACCAGTCTATGTTTAAAGAAAATTACCATTGACATCTTTTCTGTACTTTCCTCCAATCAACATTAAATGATGCCTCCTCGTATTGACTGTTTATGTACTGGGAAAATAGTTTCTGATGGTCCACTTGATCAATGCCTCTTATCATCTTGTACACCTCTATCAAGTCACATCTCCCACTTCCCCACAGTTTCCAAAACGATTGCTCCTTCACAAATCCTGGTTCACGCTTCCATCTCTCACAACCATTGGAGAAGCAACGAATGTCCTTTATTGTTGCCCTTCCCACTCTTCAGGGTCTTTCCAAGTGAATCAATGATTCTTCCAATCTAGAGTGCTACCTGAGCAGCTTACTGTAAGACCATAAGACATAGGAGCAGAATTAAGCCATTCAGCCCATCCAGTGTGCTCTGCCATTCCATTTTGCTTGATTTATTATCCCTCTCAATGTCATTCCCCTTGCCTTCTCCCTGTTATCTTTGACACCCTGACTAATCAAGAACCTGTCGAGCTCCACTTTAAATATACCTAATGACTTGGCTTCCACAACCATCTGTGGCAATGAATTCCACAGAACCAAACATAGATTGGGTGCTGCATTGTAGAATGCTTCGGTATAGCCTGCAAAGTGATCCTGACCATCGGATGCCTGTCATTTCAGCTCTGGATCATAGCCCCACTTTGATCTCTCAGTTTTCAGCCTTTCCACTGAAGTCCAATGTGAAATAACCATATAACAATCACAGCACAGAAACAGGCCATCTCGGCTCTTCTAGTCCGTGCCGAACGCTTACTCTCACCTAGTCCCACTGACCTGCACTCAGCCTGTAACCCTCCATTCCTTTCCTGTCCATATACCTATCCAATTTTACTTTAAATGACAATATCGAACTTGCCTCTACCACTTCTACTGGAAGCTCGTTCCACACAGCTACCACTCTCTGAGTAAAGAAATTCCCCCTCGTGTTACCCCTAAACTTTTGCCCCCTTACTCTCAACTCATGTCCTCTTGCTTGAATCTCCCCTACTGATGGTTCTGATGGAAGGTCATCAACCTGTAACTGTGACTCTGTTCCTCTCTCTGCAGATGCTGCCGCACTTGCTGAGTATTCTCAGTGTTCTCTGTTTTATTTCAGAACTCCAGCAACTGCAGGCTTTTGTATACTGCAGTCTGATAGAATTTGCTTCTCTCTTCTCATCACGTGCATCTCTCTGTTATGACACTTCCTGCAGACAGAACAGGCGCATTCAGCAACCTTCCACTACCCTCTCCTAGCCAACACTACCACCTGTGTTTCATAGTCTCCATCCAACCACAGACATTCTGCCTGATCTCTCCACACCTCCCACTACCTGCAGTTTTAAACATGCTTGATCAGTCACTCATCCAGTTCTGATTTTAGATCATAGATTCTGTTTCTCTCACCGCAGATGCCGCCTGACTTGCTGAATATTTCCAGCATTTTATTTTAGCTTGAACGTACAACTGGGAGCATAGTGTGTCTGCTCCCTTCCAGAATAGCTATTGAATCTATAGGCTTCCAGCTGAACAAACAATATAGCAGTTGCCTGCTTCCTCTTCCATCACCACCGTTCAGTCCTTCCAGGCGAGGCAGCACTTCACATGGTGACATTTATTGAATCTGCTGCTCCCGGTTTGGCCTCCCCTACATCAGTGAGAACCGATGCAGATTAGGGGGAGGACGTGTCCATCACTGAGCATCTTCACTCGGCCTGCCGTAGCAACAGGTATCTCCTGGTGGCCAGCCACTTGAATTCCACTTCCCCTTCCCACACTGGCACATCTGTTCATAGCCTCCTCTCCTACCAGTCGAAGAAGTGGCACAAGAAGGTGACGTCTATCATTAAAGACCTTCACCATCCAGGACATGCCCTCTTCTAATTCCAACCTTCAGGGAAGAGGTACAGGAGCCTGAGGACCCACATTCAACATTTTAGGAACAGCTTCTTCCCCTCTGCTGTCAGATTTCTGGACGTCCCATGAACTCATGAACACTATTTTGTATTATTTACTTATTTTGTTTTTCATTGTAATTTATACCAAACTTTTATGTCTTGCACTGTAGTGCCGCCACAGAACAAGAAATTTCACAACATACGAGGGGTGATTGATAAGTTAATTTTTCAATATAGTCCCCTCCTACACTTACCCACTTAGTCCAGCGGTTGTGGAGCATACGGATCTTGAACCTCCAGAAAGTGTCCACAGCATGGGTGATTGATAAGTTCGTGGCCTAAGGTAGAAGGAGATGAGTTATTAACTTCAAACTTTCTTGTTACATGCACGTGCAGTTCAATTCTTTGAGTGATTATGCAGAAAGTTTGAAGTTAATAACTCATCGGGGTGATTGATAAGTTCATGGCCTAAGGTAGAAGGAGATGAGTTATTAACTTCAAACTTTCTGCATAATCACTCAAAGAATTGAACTGAATGTGCATGTAACGAGAGCTGTATAACTCATCTCCATCTACCTTAGGCCACAAACTTCTCAATCATCCTTCTGTGGACACTTTCTGGAGGTCCAAGATCCGTTTGCTCCACAACCGCTGGACTAAGTGTGTAAATGTGGGAGGGAACGTATGTTGAAAAGTAAATGCGCTAGGTTTTCTAAAATTGACTGCTCCTACCTTAGGCCACAAACTTATCAAACACCCCTCGTATATCAGTAATAGTAAACCTGATTCTGATTCCCAAACTGAATAGAAGAACAACACCTCATATTCCATCTTGATATCTCCAACCTGATGGCATCAGTATCAATTTTTCTTTCTTCTGGTAACCACTCCCCCCTGTTCCTGTACTCCCCCCCCCCCCATTTCCCTTTATCCCCATTACCCCTTTTATTTCTCCTCCCCTGCACTGGTGAAATGCCCATCACCTTTGTCTTCCTCCCTATGGATCCCCTCCTCTTTCCCTTTCTTCCATGACCCACTGTCCTTTTCTATCAGATTCCATCTTCTCCAGCCCTTTGCCTCTTCCCCCTATCACCTCCCATCTTCTCACCCCATTTCCCCATCTGGTGGGTGATAAGTGAATCTCACTTGGCCTCACTGCTCACCCACCAGCTCCTGCTCCTTCCTCTACCCTCTCCCTTGTATTCTGCCTTCTGCCCTCTTTCTTTCCAGTCCTGATGTAGGTTCTCAGCCCAAAATGTCCATGGACCATTTCCCTCCACTGTCTGATCCACTGAGTTCCTCCAGCAATTTTTAAAAATTCTGTGTCACTCCAGCATCTGTAGTCTTTCTGGTGCACTCCGCAAGTGTCCTTTCTTTCGATATGGATCACAAGACGATAATGGCTGTACCTTCTCTGAATGCTCATCACTGTTAATATCACTGCAATCTCCAACCCTGAAACAGAAGATGACAAGCATTTAATAGCATTGAGCAAAACTACTGCTGTGCAATTTGAATAATACTTCTACCATTTGTCATCCTAAAGCGGGCAAGACTTGACCACCTGCGTGTCAGCTGTAGGACCACTTTCCAGAACTTTAATATATAACCAGGGTAGACTACTGTCTCCAAGCAAGATAAATAAAAGCTGATATTCAGTTTGATATATATAAAACTTTCAGGAGGGGCATTAAACTGAAGTGTCCTTTGCCCGACATGAGACCTCCTCACATCTTGTGCTCTTGGTGGAATAGCACTTCAACTATTATCTCTTCTGCACAACTACAGAGTGACCTGTGTCTGTAGTTCTATCCTTGAAAGAGGGAGGGCATGTTGAGAGAGCAGTTCGTGATAGAGAACCGGGAAAGCATAAAGTTGAGGCACAGGTAAGACCACAACAGGAACATAATAAGAAGTTCCGAATGCCTCATTTAACAAAAGACATGAAAGAGTACATCTCCAAGAGGACCACATCCTTGTCATGGTTTGGAGGCTTGTGTACCTTAATGACCCATGCTATGCTGGCTGGAGTCAGGGCTTTGTGCTTTGGCTCCTGGTAGAGTCACCCATGCCAAACAGGCCAAATTGTAGACACCAGACTGAGAGAGGTCCCCTGGCCCTCCACTAGTCGTCCAGCTTCGGGGGTTCAGCTCCTGGCTAACAACCTTAATTGGTCAAACAAAACAGTTACAGAAACAGCAATGAAGAATCCTTTTACATCTATGAGCGACAGTATTCCTGAGTCTCCACCCAGGACTTGCATGGTGGACCCTGAACTACAGTTGGGGTACAATAGCGAAGATAGCCAAGGACAGAAAGATGGAGGATCTGCATTGTTGCCCAGCAGGTGTAACAAGCAGTAAGTAGGTATGGAACAGTACAATGGAGACTCCTTGTCTATTTGGGCCCCTTTTCTAAGAAAAGATGTGCTGGCATTGGAGAGGCTCCAGTGGAGGTTCACAAGAATGATCCTGGGAATGAAACGGTTAATATATAAGGAGTGTTTGATGCTTCTGGGCCTTATACCCACTGGAATTTAGGAGAATGAGGAGGGATCTCATTGAAATATTCTGAATATTGTAAGACCTAAATAGGATGTGGAAAGGATGTTCTCTAAAGTGGGAGAGTTTAGGACCAGAGAGGACAACTGCAAAATAGAAGGACACCCCTTTAGAACAGAGATGAGAAGGAATTTCTTTAGCCAGGGAGTGGTGAATCTGTGGAATGCATTGCCACTGGTGGCAATGGAGGACAAATCATTGAGTATATTTAAAGTGGAGGTTGATAGGTTTTTGATTAGTCGGGGCATCAAAGGTTATGGAGAGAAGGAAGGAGAATGTGGTTGAGAGGGATAATTAATCAGCCGTGATTGAGTGGTGGAGCAGACTCGACAAGCCGAATGTCTTCAATCTGCTCCTATGTCTTATGGTCTTAGAGCATGCTGGTGTCTTTGATGACATATCAGATCTCCTCAAACTCCTGATGAAGTCTGGCCACTGACATGCTTTTTTGTAATTGCATCATATGATGTCCCAGGACAGATCCTCTGAGATGTTGATGTCCAGGAACTTGAAGTCTGTGCCAGAACTTCCATCCCAGAGGCAAACCATTCAAGCTGACAGGGGAGATCAGTGCTTAGAAACCACTCAAACCCCTATTACAACTCTTCATCTTCAATCCATCCCACTAAAGTTAGGCCCCTACTTACACCCTTGTCGTTATCCTCTGTTATCTTAAGAGCATCACTGCTTTCTACCCCCTGTATCTACACATTAGTTACTTTCTGGATTAGGGCATTATCCCTGAAATTCTTCCACAGCCTCTGGACTCAGTTTCAGGGATTTTGCAGCTCGTGTTTCAGTATTATTTGTTATTTTTTTATTACTTGCAGTTTTTTTTCTCTTTTGTTTGTTGGTCTTTGTGTGTTTTAAAGGGATTCTATTGTGTTTCTTTGTTTTCCTATGGGTGCCTGCAAGAAAATGAATCTCAAGGTTGTATATGTCATACATACTTGAACTTTGAACTTCATTGCACTGATACCTCAGTGCCTAGATCCGGCCTACGTTCAGAACATGGTGAGCCAACCTGTTCACTGCCCTCAAAGGGCATTCTGCCTCCGGTTTGATATTGATGTGTCCTAACATCCTGCTTTCCAATTCTGCTTAACTTGCAACACTTTGTTTGCATTTTCCTGGCCTCATTTGTTTGATGAATGTCAAGCCTCACCATGAACTGATTAGCTCATGTTAACAGTTTAAGCATCAGGCTTGCTGAGGTAAAGGTCAGGGAAGCAGCCACTGCAGTCCCTGTTGGGCTCCCAGCGTGACACAGGCAAGTCACCGGCTGCACTTCTTTCTCAAGACTCCACCTGCCATTTTGTGTTTCTGACTCAGTTGAACATGTAAAAGACGAGCCTGGAGTTTCTGAAAGTAGACTGCGATGAGCTAATGAAGTGTGTCACAGTGCGTGCAGTTATAAATACAGCGACCAGTTTGTACTCCACAAGCTGACGTGAACAGGCTGCAATAACATCACGGTAACCAGTTTTAGTGAGGAACAGATATTGGTCAGGACCCTTCCCCTTCTCCCATATTGGAGGCTCAGTTGAGAGGGGAGATTTGGTATTGTTTTATGTCTCATTGGGAAGATGGTGCTTCTAATTTTATCGTCGTATCGGTAGTGCAATCACACGAGTATGATGTTCTCCAAAGAGGTTGTCTATTGGTGGATTCTCAGATGGCTGTAGAGGCTGATCTGGGATCCACATATTCTGGTGCAGTGTAGGCAAGAATAAGTGGTATCTGTGGTTAGTGGCCGGGTCTTTTGGCTCCTCAGTCTCTCCTTTCACAGCTGCCGCTTTTTTCTCTGCGGCACGGTGGAGGTCACTCTCATATAACACAGCCCCCTCCTGAACAGATTTCCTCCAGAATGCAACGTCTTCCAATCTTTAGATGTGATATTGAATTCCTTCGGGCTGATTTTGATGTTATCTTTGAAATATTTTCTTTGGCCACCAGAGACTTGCCAACCTTCCTTCAGCTGGGAGGAAAGGATCGATGTGCGGAGACTCGAGTTACACATGACATGACCTATCCACTGGAATTGGTAATGGCTTTGTCACAGTAGAGATACTGTTCATGTTGCTGCTCCTGTATACTGGAGGAACTGTATTGTACAGGTACTGTGATTGTAACACCTCCTGTGTTAAAGTCATGGTACATTTACAACACAAAATGTAGCTGATTGCTGGCCGGAGAAGTGACATCCAGTAGATGCATTCTGCAGATGATACTCAGGCTGCCCATGTGATTGACAGTATTTGGGCAACAGGAAGACCCCAATGACTTGGTGAGCTGGTCAGAAATGTGCCTGATGGAATTCAGTCCTGAAGACTGTGAAGTAATACATTGCATTGGGGTGCAGGGGTAAAAAGGGAAGTAGGGATGCAAGGAGATGGGCAGCAACACTGGAGCGAAACGTTTACTACAGTGCCAGTGACCCCGGTTCAATTCTGCCGCTGTTTGTAAGGAGTTTGTGCGTTCCCTTGGTAGCTGCAAGAGTTCCCTTTGGGTGCTCTGGTTTCCTCCCACATTCCAAAGACGTACGGGTCAGTGGGTTAATTGGTCACTTGGGCGCCGACGGCTCATTGGTTTGGAAGAGCCTGGTACCATACTGCCTCTCTAAATAAAAACTGCATAGTCAATAGGGGGGATTGAGAAGTGTGGAGGGGCAGAGCGGCCCCTGGCGTTCATGTGCAGACGTATCTAAAGGTAGCAGGGCACTGATGGTTAGAAGGAGACATAGACTGTTTTTGTTTTATTGACCAAGGCATGAAATGGAAAAGCAGGAAGCATCTGTTGGAACTTTTTGTAACACTAGTTAGATCACAGCTTGAGTACTGTGCACTGTTCAGGTCACCACATTACAGGGCGAAGAGAAGATGTTCTCAGCACTGGAACATGGCAGCTATGAGGAACGATGAGACGAACTGGGGCTGTTTTCGTTGGACAGAGGTGCTGAGGGGAGAGTGAACTGAGGCATCTAATATTGTAAGCGGCCTAAACAGAGTTAAGTATTTCGCATAGCAGAGAGGTTGAAAACCAGGGAGTGATTTAAAATAAATTAAAAGCCCATTACTTTAATAAGCCAGTCTTAAAATAATGAGTTTAAATTTTGGAGAGGAGGTGAGGGAAAAATGTTTTATCTGGAGAGTACTGGGGTGTGGAACTCCCTACCTGAAGAGATGGGAGAGGCAGAATCGAAATCTTGTTTATTATCACTGGCATATGTCGTGAAAATTGTTATTCTGCAGCAGCAGTACAGTGCATTACATATGATACACTATTAATTACAATAAGCTATTAATTACAATAAGTTATATATATTTTAAAAATTAAGTAATGCAAAAGAGAGCAGGAATAGTGAGCTGCACCCTCACGAGTTCATTGTTCAATTAGAAAGCTGATGGTGAAGGGGAAGAAGCTGTTGCTGAAACACTGGGTGTGAGTGTGTGGCTTCAGGCTCCTGTATCTGCGCTCTGCCGGTGGCAATGGATGACATAAGCCCGACAGGCCCAAGTGCCACCTCCTGCATCATTTCTATGAAAACTGTATAAAGAACATAGAAGAGTACAGCACAGGAATAGGCACTTCAGCTCACAATATTGTGCTGAACCAACACAATAGTAAATCAAAAACACCCAAACACTAATCCCTCCTACCTACACCATCTCCATATCCCTCCATCTTCCTGACATCCATGTGCCTATCCAAACATCTCTTAAAAGCGTCTGATGTACTTGCCTCTACTCCATACCAGGCAGCGCATTCCAGGCACTCGTGAGTCTCTGAGTAAAAAACTTACCCCCCACATCCCCTCACAGATGGAATTTAATGCAGACTAGTATGAGGTGTTGTACTTTAATAGGACGGGACGTACATAGTGACTGGTGTGCAGTAGAATGAAGGGATCTGGGAGTGCAGTTCCATAAATCCCTGATTGTGGTATCCCAGGTAGATGGGGTTGTAGAGAGAGCTTTTCACACATTGGCCTTCATAAATCAGGGTGTTAAGTACAGGAGTTGGGATGTTATGTTGAAGTTGTATAAAATGTTAGAGAGGCTGAAGATGAAGTGTTATGCTGGCCACAACAGAAACCTTGACAGAGTACAGAGAAAATTCACGCGGGTGTTGCCAGGGCTTAAGGACTTGAATTACAGGAAAAGGTTGAACAGGTTAGCACATTATTCCCTAGAGCACAGGAGAATGAGGGGATTTCTTATAGAGGTATACAAAATTAAGAGAGGTATACATAGAGTGAATGCATACAGGTGTTTTTCCCTCAGGCTCAGAGTGACTGTAACTAGAGGTCATAGGTTTGGGGTGAAAGGGGAATCTGAAGGGGAGCTTCATTACTCAGAGGGTGACGTGAGAGTGGAAAAGACTGCCAGTCTGTTAGATGTGGGTTCATTTGCGACATGGGCAATGGTCTAGGTGCGGGTAGATGGAACTAGGCAGAAAACCAGGTTGGCATGAAATAGATGGGCCAAAGGGCCTGTTTCTGTGCTGTAGTACTCTGTGACTCACACAAACCTCCACTCAGTCTTCCCCTGTTCCAAAGAAAGCAATTTTTGCTTATCCAACCTATCTCTACAGCTGCCTATTACCAGTCCGGCCAACATCCTCTTTTATCTCCACTGCACCCTCCCCTCCATGAACGTAACTTTACTGTAAACAGATGGACTGTAGTCAAGCTGCAGTCTAACTTGTGTATGCAGTTCGAGCATAGGCACAATGCTCTTACACCGTCTACCTCTGTTCCCTTGCGGAATAGCTGGAATGGAGGCATAAGTGGCCTTGGGTCTCTGCAGTAGAGTTCCCAAAAGGAATGAAGCATTCACAGTACTCTGCAGCACTAGCAAGAAGGGGATTGAAACTCTGCATTCTCGTTACCTGAAAATCAGTTTGTAATCCCAGCATGTTGGCTCCCTGCAGATCCTCTTCCCCTCTTGAGCACATCCTTTGTCAGTCAGATAACGCCTCTCTTCCTTCACTTCCTCACTTCCCTTCTGCACCCCTCCCCCCACACTTTTGACACAATGCCCGCCTGATTGTGCTGTCCATTAGCTCCTGTTGAATGGGAATAGTTCCAAGCCTGTAACAGGAGAAGAAATCCTACCAGACAGCCAAGTGGCAGGTGTTGTGATATAATGGGAGCACAGAATTAAACCATTAGAACTGATGTAAAGTAAGGTGAGCAGACAGCATTGCTGAGAATGCAAAACAAAAATGTGGAAAGGAGAAAATGATGTTTGCTTTTTCTTAATCCACAGAAAAATCAAACAGAAATGTTCAAAATTGTGAATGGATTTGAACATTTCTGTAGAGGTGGAGACAGCACATCATAGAAACCAGCCTCCCCTCCACATACTCTGTCTATACTTCTCACTGTCTCAGTAAAGCAGCCGGCATAATCAAAGACCCCACCCACCCTGGACATTCTCCCTTCACCTCTCTCCCATCAGGCAGATGATACAAAAGCCTAAAAGCACGTACCAGCAAGTGTAAGCACAGCTTCCGTCTCATTGTTATAAGATTGGTTTCCCGGTATGATAAGATAGGCTCCTGACCTCACAGTCTGCCTCATTATGAGCTTGCACCGTGTTGTTTACCTGCATTGCACTTTCACTGTAGTTATTACACTTCAGTTTGAATTTGGTTATTGTGTTACCTTGTACCAACTCAATGCACTGTGTAATGAATTCACCACTATGTGTTTCACTGCCAGTCGATACATGTGACAATAGTAAACCAATTCCAGACCTCACTACTCGCTAGACCAGCTATTACAGCGAAGAGGGACATCTAGTGCGCCATCAGTAGGCAACACAGTGAATGATCGAGTTGCACTGCCAGAGTGATGGAACCATGAAGAAAGTCATAAGAATGAATAGGGGGCTGCTTTTTCAGAGAGCTGGCGTGGTCACAAGGGGCTGAATGGCCTCCTTGTGTGCTGTTCACTTCTGTGATTCTGTGGATCAAGAGTCGGCCATTATAATTATTGGCAGATTACAGTGTGTGAACAGGCCCTTCAGCCCATCAAGGCCATGCTAACCATCAACCACAAACACCCAGTAACACAATTGATTCTGTTTTATTCTCCACACACACCAAACTGCCCATTGTTGGGACGTGGGAGGAAACAGAGTCAGAGGGAGAACGTACAAACTCCACGCAGGCAGCGCCACAGGTCAGGACTAAACCTGGGTTTCTGGCACTGTGAGATGTGCCACTATGCTGTTGGGTGCAATGATCAATAGGAGTGCGTCGTGATTGGATGCCAAAACTAAAGCGGGAACATCCCCCCCCCCCATCGAACACACCAATGGGAGAAGAGAGCAGGCGCGTGGGAACACCGCCAAACAATGCATTGTTTGAACCCTGGTTAGTAATGTCCTTCACCACCAGGTGAGCAGATAACAGGGGTGAACTGGAGTGTGGCATGGGCTGCCAACTTTGCCAGTCATACCTAGACGGCAAGTATTGATCGTTGGTTTATTATAATAATTATAATATAATTCTCTCTCCATGTGATAATAATTATTGCCACATGGAGAGACAGGTAGTGATGAGCTTCTGTTTGAATGCAGTCCAGACAGGTGATCCCACACATCGAGGCAGTATGAAAGGCAAACCAATAACAGAATGTGGCACATAGTGCTACTGTTACTCAGTTTTAAGGTACTTGGAAGTGGTTACAGAGGAGATGTCGGGGGTAGGTTTTTTACGAAGAGAGTGGTGAGTGCATGAATGGGCTGCCGGCGATGGTGGTGGAGGCAGATACGATAGGGTCTTTTAAGAGACTCTTGGGTAGGTACATGAAATTAGAAAAATAGAGGGTTATGGGTAACCCTAGGTAATTCCTAAAGTAAGGACATGTTCGGCACAGCATTGTGGGCTGAAGAGCCTGTATTGTGCTGTAGGTCTTCTGTGTTTCTATGAAAGTGCCGAGAAGTTAAGTAAGGTGCAAAAGCTATGCCGAGGTAGATTGCAAGATCAGAAGTTCTCTATCGTATAAGACGTCTGTTCAGGAGTCTGATAACAGTGGGATAGAGCCTTGACCCTGGTGGTACGTGCTTTCAAGATTTTGATTCTCCTACCCAAAGGGAGGGGGAAATGGGAGAATGACCGAGGTGGAAGGTGTCCATGATTATGTTAGTTGTTTTGCCAAGGCACGGGAAGTGTAGACAGAGTCAGTCAATGGAAGACAGTTTTGTTTGATGGACTGGGCTGTGTCCGCAACTCTCCGCAGTTCCTTGCGGTCATGGGCAGGGCAGTGTCCGTTACAAGCTGCAATGCAAGTGAAGGTGTTACAGTAAAATCCAGGTCAGAGAGTACGTGGGCCAGACAAGTATCAAGCGCTTTGATCTCTTAGGCCCCAAACAGTGGGAACACTGGTTATGGATTAGTCAGGGCATCAAAATTTACGGGGAGAAGACAGGAGAATGGGGTTGAGAGGGAGAAGACATCAAGTGGTGGAGCACACTCAATGGGCCTAATGGCCCAATTATGCTCCCTTGTCTGCTGGTCTAAAAGCAGGCCAACCCGAGCTTGAATTACCTACCAGCCCATGTATCTCAATGGCCCAGTTAGTGTAAGGAGGAACAGCAGCTTGAAATGAAAGCGGCTATCTGTTCTACACACTCGCTGCCCTGAGCCTCCCTTCTCCCTCTGTGACTGGGACCGCGCTCATTACTCTTCCCCTCTCCAGCTGTCTGTCGCTAACAGCTGCCTCCCCTCCATTTCCATGGTAACCGTGACACCCTGCCACCCTGGCCTGAATATTAATAGTACGCTCTCGGCTCTGGAGAATAAGGCCCTGGCTTTTGTTCGTTGCTTCCTTTAGATTAGAGCAGCTCTGGATAAACACGTGGCTTAAACCCAATTAACCTCGCCGATACAGGGTGAGCACCTTGCTTCAGGCAGCAGGCGAGAGGCAGGCCTCGTGTTACCTGGGGGGGGGGTGGAAGGAGTGCTGGTGGGGAGTGGGGATAATCCCCTTGGCCTGGGCGGTGCCTCTGAAACCATCGAGGTTTCATTCAAGGGCTCACGTGACCGAGCGACGACAGGCGCATTCACGGGAGTCAGCCCTTCAGCCCCACCAAGACTCCGCTGACCACCGAGCATCCATTTGCACCGATCCCACGTCACTCTCCCCGCAGATCCCACTGGCCATCTGCCATGGGGTGGCAGCTAGTTAACCCGCCGACTTGAGCGAGTTGGGATGTGAGAGTAAACTGGAGCTTCACGGTAAACCAATGCAGACTGTATTTGATATTTCTATAATATTTTAATAATGTATACATGTTGTTTTATTAAGCATTCTTGTTCGTTTATGGGATTATATGTAGAAATATGTGAATAGTATACATCATCACATATGTGTCTCGCTTAAAGTAAACTCATAGTTACACCTGTATTCTTTGGACTCCACGTGTCTTTCCTTGAATTAATTGAATGTTTTTGTTACAAAGTGAAACAGCAGTTGAGGTCGGGGTTGAACCCACAGCTCTGTGAGGCAACGACTCTACTCGCTGGGATATACTCTATACTCTCTCGGATATAATCCCCAAATTATAACCATAAAGCTTCTAGAGTTATAGGTATTTATCCACCCATCTCTGGTTTTCCCACTGACCAGGTCACGCTATCTCCGGTAGGGCTTTGGTGAACACTGTTCAACTCAGCAGATTTAGCAGTTGCGCCGTGCCCATATCTGGTGCTCCAAGGGGTGAGGGGTATGTGGAAACTACGGTCCATGCCTCCTCCCAGTTGAAAGAGAAGGGCTCAGTGAAAGGCAGCCAGCATTTTCTGGAGACCAGACATAGGACTGAATTCCAAGGCTGAAGAATCAAGTTTATTGATCACGTGTACATTGGAACCTGCAGCGCAATGCATCATTTGCGCTCACAACCAACTCACCACAGGGTGTGCTGGGGGCAGCCGCAAGTGTTGTCACACATTCTGGTGCCAACATAGCGTGCCCACAATGTTTGGCAGAACAACGCAGAACGCAACTAGCAACAACACAGCAGCAGCAGAACAAGCCAGTTCCTCCCTCGCATCTACACAAATCCTTTAACCCCGGGACAGGCCTCTAGCCTCCAGCCTCCAGCAGACCCAGGGCTTCAGCTTCCCCCGCGTACTCACAGAGATTCACATGCTTGGCTGTGGTCAACAGGCCTCGACTTCTGGGACTTTCTGACTCATTCCTTTCAGTGATACGGAGGTTAGTGCAGGAGAGTAACACTGAGAGAAATACTCAGCCACGGTCTTAACAAATTGCGGAGCAGGTACCAAGGACAAAATGGCCTTCCCCTGTCCCAATCATTAGCTGGCTGACTTCCCTCGTATTTCCCATTCCCTCTGTCCCTCTCCTCTGTCGTCCCTCCTCAGATTTAGAACATTGAAAGGAGAGTACTCAGCAGGACTGTCCTCTCTGCACCTCCTGCTCCAGGTTCCATCCCCTCTTTCGTCTCTCTCAAGCCCATCTCTATATCCAGACTGGAATTCCCATCTCTCTATCCCAGAAGCCATTTTCCAGGTATAATCCATTCTGGTTTCCTCCCACATTCTGAAGACATACAGGTTAGGGTTACTAAGCTGTGGGCATGCTATGTTAGTGCCAGAAGAACAGCAACATTTGCGGGCTGCCTCCAGCACAATCTTTGGACTGTGTTAGTCATTGAAGCAAACAACAAATTTCACTGTATGCTTCGATGTTTTGCATAGAACATAGAATACAGTATATGCCCTTCAGCCCACAATGTTGTGCCCACCTTTTAACCAACTCTAAGATCAATCTGAACATTTCCCCTGACATAACCCTCTGTTTTTCTGTCATTCATGTGATTATCTAAGAGTTTCTTAAATGTCCCTAATGTATTTGTCTCTATCACCATAACTGGCAGTGTTTCCACGCTCTCACCACTTTCTGTGTAAAACACAAACTGGGTTGGTATTGGAATGGGAATTGGTGTTGGGATCTGATCATGGAGTTTGTTTCAGAGTTAGGGTGGAAGGTAATGGTGTTGGAGTTGGTGGAGTTAGAGCTGCTGTTAGTCTTGGTGTGCTGCTGGTGTTGATGTTAGTGATGGGTCAGTGATGAGAACGGTGGTGTTGGAGTTGTTGTTGAAACTGATCGTGAAGTTTGCTTTTGAGTTAGAATTGAAGGTGGTGGTGTTGGTGTTGAACATGGAGTTTTTGTTGTTGACGTTGGAATTGGCCTGCATGCCTCAGAAGAGCAGGAAAGAAGAATCCAGCCAACTCAGGGCAGACAGAATCCTGCTTTCCACAGCACCCCAGGTGGCCATTCTGCCCATCAGATCTCTGACTCTCAACAGAGCAATCCCCTCATTCCAACCCATTCTCTCGCTAATACCCATTGACTTCCCTTTGCTACTTTTACTATTTACCTGCCCTACAGAGGCCAGGTAGCCTACCAACATATGGGATGTGGATTGAAGCCAGACAACCCAGAGTAAACCCACATGGGCCACAGGGAGAACACCCACACAGCACCAGATGAACTCAGGAATTGTGCTATGGGGCTGAGCTGCCTACTGCTGAATCAGAATCTGAATCAGGTTTAACACCACTAGCTTACTGTACACCGTGGTGGCATCCGTCGGTCTCAAGAGACCATGGATCTGTGCCCGGAGTTTCCAGGGCACAGGCCTGGGCAGGGTTGTATGGGAGACCGGCAGTTGCCCAAGCTGCAGGCCTTCCCCTCTCCACGCCACCGATGTTGTCCAAGGGAAGGGCACTAGGACCCATGCAGCTTGGCACCGGTGATGTCTCAGAACAATGTGTGGTTAAGTGCCTTGCTCAAAGACACAAACACGCTGCCTCAGCTGAGGCTCGAACCAGTGACCTTCAGGTTACTAGTCTATTAGTATACAAATTTAAATAAAGAGTGCAAAAAGAGAGGGACAAAATAGTGAGGTGGTGTTCATGGATTCATTCTTCATTCAGAAATTAGCTTGTGGAGAGGAAGAAGCTATTTCTGAAATTTTGAATGTGTGTCTTCAGGCTCCTGTACCTCCTCCTAGATGGTAGCAATGAGAAGAGAGCATGTCCGGGGTGATGGGGGATCCTTAATGATGGATGTCACATTTTTGAGACATCATCTTTTGAAGGTGACCTTGACGCTGGGGAGTATAGCATCCAAGATGGAGCTGGCTGAGCTTACAAATTTCTGCAGCTTTTTCCGATCCTGTGCAGTGGTCCTTCCATACCAGATGGTGATGCAACCAGTTAGAATGCTCTCCACAGAACATGTGTAGGAATTTGCGAGTGCCTTTGGTGACATACCAAGTATCCTGAAGCTCCTAAAGAAATATAGCCACTGTAATTGCATCAGTATGTTGGGCCCAGGATAGATGGTCAGTGATGTTGACACTGTCCGCCTTTTCCACTGCTGGTGCTGGTATGTGTTCCCTCAACTTCCTCTTCCTGAAGTCCAGTATCAATTCCATGGTCTTACTGACATGGAGTGTTTTTGTGACCTTACTGCAAGGAAGTGGTCTTGTGGCACTTCAGGAGTCAACCTACTGGAACAATGGCCTGCTGTATGGGGTGTCTCATTAGGTCTGCATCTAACACAAGGCAACAGTGTGAGAGAGAAGGTGAGTGAATGTGACTCAGGAATGAGATATTGGTCTCTCAGATATAGTCAGAACTTCAAATTGGCTTCAAATGACTTCTCAAGAAGGTAGCAGCTAGATAAAAAAAAATAAATTGCTTAGAAATATGCATGAAATGGCTCAGCTTGTCTGGAGAATATTAATAGAATGGCTGCAGTCTCCAGAGGACAGAAAGCACAGTGATACACATCAGTAATAACACTGAGCGTTTATTTCTCTTGCGTCTGCTCTCTCGCTGGCTTCTCCAAGACAGCTCTGCACCAAACTGATGTTATTACCCTACAACCATCAGGCTCCTAAACCAGCATGGATAGCTTCTCTCACCTCAACTCTGAGCTGATTCCACACCCTACAGGCTCACTTTCAAGGACTCTACAACTCATATTCTCAGTACTATTATTTTTTATTATTTACACAATTTCTTCCTTCTTTTGCACATTGGCTGTTTGTCAGTCTTATTTATGGCTAGTTCGATGTTAGAGTCCATTTTTAAGGATAGGATTTTGGTGTACTTCGAGGCGCACAATTAAATAGGGTGAAGTCAGCATGGTTTCCTGAAGGGGAAATCTGTTAGAATTCTTTGAGGAAGAAACAGGGATGATAGACAAAGGGGAGTCAGTGGATGTTGTTTATTTGAATTTTCAGAAGGCCTTTGACAAGGTGCCGCACATGAGGGTGCTTATCAAGATGAGAGCCCACGGTATACCAGGAAAGGTTCCAGCATGGATAGAAGATTGGCTGACTAGCAGGCGGCAAAGTGTGGGAATAAAGGGAGCTATCCTGGGTGGCTGCTGGTGATTAGTAGTGTTCTGCAGCAGTCGGTGTTGGGACCGCTTCTTTTCACAGTATATTCCAGTGATTTGCATGACAGAATTGATGGCTTTGAGGCCAAGTTTGTGGATGATACCAAGACAAGTAGAGGGGTAGGTAGTGTTGAGGAAGCAGGGAGTCGCAGAAGGACTTTAGATTGGGAGAATGGGCAAAGTAGTGGCAGTGAAGAGAAGTTGATGATCATGCACGTCAGTAGGGGGAATAAACACATGGACTATTTTCTAAACAGGGATAAAATTTAAAAATCTGGGGTAAAAAGGGACCTGGGAGTCTTAAGGCAGAATTCCCTAAAGTTTAACTTGCAGGTTGAGTTGGTGAGAAGCAAGGCAAATGCAATGTCAGCATTCATTTTAAGAAGTCTAGTATATAAGAGCAAGGGCGTGATGCAGAGGCTTTATGAGGCTTTGGTCAGACTGCACTCGGAGTATTGTTAGCAGTTTTGGGCCCCTTATCTAAGAAGGGATATGCTGGCACTGGAGAGGGTTCAGAAGAGGTTCTAAGAATGATTCAGAGAATGAAAGGGTTAATGTATGAGGAACGTTTGATGGCTATGGGCCTGTACTCACCAGAGTTTAGAAGAATGAGGGGGGATCTCATTAAAACCCATGGAATATTGAAAGACCTGGACAGATGTGCATTTAGAACAGCAATGAGGAGAAATTTCTTTAGCAAGTGGGTGATGAATCCGTGGAATTCATTAACACAGATGAATTTGGAGGCCAAGTCATTGGGCATATTTAAAATAGAGGTTGGTAGGTTCTTGATTAAAGGCTTTGGCAAGAAGGCAGGAGAATGGGATTGAGAGGGGTAATCAATCAGTCATGGTGGAACAGACTTGATGGACTAAGTGGCCTAATTCTAATTGTATGTCTTATGGTCTTATATATACTTTAATAATAAATTGACTTTGATTTACTTTGAACTGTGGAGTCTAAGGCTCTGTAGCACTTGCCTTTGAACAACTTTCGCTCCCCTTTCCCTCTACTCCCACCCATCACCACATCTCCACTCTCGTGTTCTTTGTCCAGCACATTGAATGTCCATCTGTGATCGTGACCATAAGGCACCAGGCAGAATTAAGCCATTCGGTCCATCGAGTCTGCTCCACCATTCCATCACTGCTGATTTATTTTCCCTCTGAATCCCATTCTTCTGAATTCCCCTGTAATCTTTGACACCCTTACTAATCAAGAACCTATCAGCCTGTACTTTAAATATACCCACAGACTGTAGACCCGCTGCTGTAAGAGCAGCTCAGCTCAAGGGGGTAAGAAATGTGGAGCTTATGTTTTTGCCTCTGGGAGAAGTTGTGATTCTCATCGAGTTGTACAATACAGATTTCATTCCACCAAGTTTACACTGACCAGCAATCACCCATTTTACATTACCCCATTTACTCTCCCTGAATTCCCATCAACAGCTCTCCCTACCCTCGTTCTACCATGGACCTACATACTAGGGGCAGTTTACATGGTCAATTAGCTGACCAACCTGAGATGTGGGAGGGAACTGGGACGCCATGGAGAAACCCACATGGTTATAGGGAGAGTATGCAAACTTCACACAGAAAGGTGGGGATTGATCCCGGGTCTTTGAGGCTGTGACGCAGCCGTGCTGTTAGCTGTACCACTGAGCCACCCACAGAAGCTGGTTGTCTCAGCACAAAGTCAGCTTATAATCTTCAGTGTGCTCAAACTTCAGTGGCAGTCCCTTTGAGATGAGATGTGGTGGATAGCAATGATCCCATCACGTGCAGAAGGAAAGTAAGGGAGGTCCTCCTGGAAATCAAACTGCAGATGCTGAAGATCTGAAATCAAGACAGGAATGGCTGGAACTGGTGTTGGTATTGGTTTATTATTCTCATATGTGGTGAGATGCAGTGAAAAACCTAACTTGCATATTGTTTATACAGATCAAGCTATTACACAGTGCATTGAGGCAGAACAATAACAGAATGCAGAATAAGTTATAACAGCTACATAGAAAATGTAGTGCAGATTAACCTCAAGGAGGTGTGCTTAGCCTACTGCTCTACGCTCATGACAATGTGGCTAGGCACAGTGCAAATGGCATCTATAGAGAGCATCTTGAAAAGGTGGTGCCTTAAGAAGGCAGCATCCATCATAGAACATGAAAACCTACAGCACAACACAGGCCCTTCGGCCCACAAAGCTGTGCTGAACATGTCCTTACCTGAGAAATTACCTAGGGTTACCCATAGCCCTCTATTTTTCTGAGCTCCATGTACCTGTCCAGGAATCTCTTAAAAGACCCTATCATATCCACCTCCACCACTGTTGCTGGCAGCCCATTCCATGCACTCACCACTCTCTGTGTAAAAAACTTACCTTTGACATCTCCTGTGTACCGACTTCCAAGCACCTTAAACCTGTGCCCTCTCATGCTAGCCATTTCAGCCCTGGGAAAAAGCCTCTGACTATCCACAGGATCAATGTCTCTCATCATCTTATACACCTCTATCAGGTCACCCTTCATCCTCCGTCACTCCAAGGAAAAAAGGCCGAGTTAACTCAACCTATTCACATAAGGAATGCTCCCCAATCCAGGCAACATCCTTGTAAATCTCCTCTGTAGCCTTTCTATGGTTTCCACATCCTTCCTGTAGTGAGACAACCAGAAATGAAATCCTTAGATTTTTTTTCTTATTCAGAATTCCTCTCGCTGTAGTTGGCAGATTTTAGCCAGACAGTGGTGAATTCTTTGCCGCAGGCAGCTGTGGAGGCTAACCATTTATGTATGGTTAAGGCAGAGGGTGATGGACCCTTGACTGGTCCATGTGTGGGGGGAGGCATCATGAAGGACCCTCGCCATCCAGGACACGCTCTCTTTTCATCACTACCATCAGGAGGAGACTCGCACTCAACATTTTCGGAACAGCTTCTTCCCCTCTACCATCAGATTTGTGAATGGCCCATGAACCCAGGAACACTACCTGTTTTATTTATTGTAACACAGTAATTTGTCATGCCTGCACTGTACTGCTGCCACAAAACAACACCTTTCACAACTAATGTCAAAGTGACAATAAACCTGATTCTGATTCTGAACAAAAGGGTGTAAGATCATAATGAGGTTGAGGTCAAGAGTCTATCGTATAGTATGAGAGAATCATTCAATAGTCTCATACCACACAGGTAGAAACACTCACCAGGTCAGATAGTGTCTGTGGAGAGAGAATCAACTAACATTTCTGGACAAAGCACTTGGTCAATTCTGGTGAAGTGTTCTTCCTGGTGCCCTACCCATCATTACTTAAAGTTACTTCCCTGTCCCTCTTGTAGTGGTGATCAGTCGCTGTCTTCCCGACTTTGCAGTGATGGTCAGATCCCATTAACCAGTTAACTGGCAGTGAAGGGTTGTGGGACATTCTGAAGTGATAGAAATGCAGTTTTCTCTCAATGCCCACTGATTCAAGTTACTTTAGTCATGAGTTACATTATTTTCTTGTGAAAAAGCGTTGTCATTTCCCTCCTATCTCTAACAGGATTTGACATGAACCTTGAATTAATCCAGTGTGCAGAGATATCCCTGCATGCTGTGGAATAAATCCTGTATTTAAATAGAACAATGCAAGCCACTCAGCCCAACACCCCGGTGCTGGTATTTATGCTCGACTCAAGCCTCCTCCCACCAATCTTCACCTCACCTTAACAGCTATTCCTTTTAATCTTTTCTCCCTCAAACGCATCAATGCTCTGCTCTCCGCTAATCCTCATGTAGCTGGTTCCAGGTTCTGCTTTGTTGGTAGATAAAAAGACGCTCACAAACTCCCTGCTGGTGTCTTCAGTTTATGTTTCCTCATTTTATGCGTATGGACTTTACTGATAACCATTTCATCTTAGTTTGAGTAAGGTGGAACTGCAGGAAGGTTATAGCATGGAGAAGAGACCATTCACCCCATCATGTCCAGGGCAGCCCTTTGCAAAAGCAACCCGGCTTGTCCCTCTGCCCAAATCCCTCTGCTCAAACCCAGTTTCCTTTTGAACAGTTAAATCTGCTCTGCACTGTCTCCATTCCAACATATGTAAATTGTTCCTGCCTTCCCTATTTTTATTAGGCTGAGGATATGGATGGCACAAGGACAGAGACTCTGTCAACTGAGTATGTCAGTTTTATTTCAAACACACTTGGAAGCGGTATCAGTAATACGCGGCTGATTACGTCCTGCAAATTGTAAGCTGTCTATCAGAAACAGGGCTTTGGAGAAGGCTGAGTACAGATCTATAAAATATGAACAAACTGTATTTCACTGGGGCAGGTAGCCTATCAACTTGCACTGCAAGCTTAGCACTGGGGCATATACTGAGAACATTAACAAGTCTGCAATGAGATTGGAAATCAGATGGATTGTTTGTCTTGCCCACAAGGCAGTGAATGTGTGGAATGAATTCCCAGCGAGAGCCCCTAATGCCACTTTGATTATCATCATAAACAAATGCTGGCACATTACTGGCTGAAACTGATATGAGGATCATTTATAGACAGGCAGTGGATGTTGGCTGGAGCATGTTGGATTCTGAGCATCCGAGCTGACCAAATAGCTAGGGCTGAGGAAAGAGGCACTGAGCTTGATAGAGGCAGAGACAGAGAGAGGGTCTGTGATAGTGCATTTTGTGTGTGTGTGTGTGTGTGTTGTCTAAGTATGCATTCATTTGTGTCAGTGTCTCTGTAATCATAGAAGGATGTATGTTGGTATGTAGTCTGTGTGAATTTGTGGGTAGGGTGTATTGTTTATAATCTGTGTGCATGCTGGTGTGTAGTTGGTTCCTGACGTATAGGAGGTGGTCCACACTTTCCAGAGCCTTCGCCGTTGGGGGTGGTGTTGTGCAGTGGGGACAGGGTGGTGGAGAACTATTCCCCAGCAGATGCTGAGTGTAAGACCTGCCCTCTCATGTCCTTCATTGAACAAGGCTTGGGGCTCAGTCCCTGACTGTGCATGATCACCAGCTTCTCCTGCTTGCCACTTCTCACTACTGAGGCTTGGGCAACCGTGGTTCTGAGCGCTGAGTCCATAGGTCTCACAGTTTTCCATTAGTGATGAAGGATGGTTCCAATCCTATAGGAATTTTGCTAAGAGTAACACTGCAGCAAGAACGATCTTGCAAAATGTTGGGTAAATTGTTAAAATTGGAAAAAATGGTTTAGTATTGTCACAGGCATTGAGGTACAATGATAAACATCGCTTAGCATGAAATCCATACAGATCACTTCAGCATAGATACAAGAGATGCTGGAGATCTTAAGCAACACACACAAAATGCTGGAGGAACTCATCAGGTCATGCAGCCAAGGCTGATAAAGGGTCTCAGTCTGAAACATCGACTGTTTATTCCCTTCCGTAGATGCTGCCTAACCTGCCGAGCTCCTCCAGTTTTTGTGCATATAGGAGATTTTATCTCATCAGTACACTGAGGTAGTACAAGGGAAAACGGTTCAGAATGCAGAGTAAAGAATTACAGAGAAGCTGCACTGCATACTGAGGCTTATAAAACTGAGCTTTACAAGGCATTGGCCAGACTGCATTGGGAGTATTGTGAACAGTTTTGAGTCCCTTATCTAAGAAAAGAGGCTCTGGCATTAGAGAGAGTCCAAAGGAGGTTCATAAGAATGATTCCAGGAATGAAAGGGTTAACGTATGAGGAGTGTTTGATGGCTCTGGGCCTTTACTTGCAGGAGTTCAGAAGGGGAATCTCATTGAAACCTATCCAATATTGAAAGACCTAGATACAATGGTTGTGGAGATGATGTTTCCTATAGTCGGTGAGTCTAGGACCAGAGGGTACAGATTCAGACTAGAGGGATGTCCCTTTAGAACATAGATGAGGAGAAATTCCATTAGCCAGGGAGTGGTGAATCTGTGGAATTCATTGCCACAGATAGCTGTGGAGGCCAAATCACTTAAAGCAAAGGTTGACAGGTTCTTAATTAGTCAGGGTGTCACAGGTTACGAGAAGCTAAAGCTAAAATTCAAAACCCCCTCGAGAATGAATTAAGTCCATGTTTTATTGGCAGATTTTTTTTAAATTAAACCAACAATTTTGCTTTTAATTTGATGTGCAGTCCCTGTCAACTCTCTCTGGAGGTATTTATTAACCAGAGTTTTCCACTCAAGGTCTCAAGATTGTGGAATTTTGAGAGAACAGTTAGGGATATGTGTAAGTGTATGTCTCTGTCTCTACACCAACTTTCTTCCTATTAACCTTAGAATTTTTATCCTTATTTGCCATTAAGAAGCTTACAATTCTCTCTAAAATCCGAAATCTCTCCCGGCCAACAAAACATCCATCTCCCCTAAATGATAGAAATCGCATCTCTACTTATACCATTACTATTAAAATCATCAGAAACATTAAAAACAGAGATGTCAAACACATATTATCACTACGATAATAAACTTACTTTGACTTTGAAAACAGAATTATTCCCTCCATCCTTAGATATTCTCTCTTCTTCCCCCTCCCAAAGCATGTACCACCAGGCTCAAGGCCAGGTACTATCCCACTGTTATCAAAACATTGAATGGCTTCATTGTACAATAAGATGTACTCCTGTCTTCACAATCTACCTTGTAATGGCCTTATATCCAAGCTTTATTGTCGGCAGAATTTACACACAGGAAAATCAGAGAACTCTTGCCCAAATAACTGTGAATTCTGGACATTTCTAGCTGTAGGTTGTGGCAGGTGGATTGAGAGATGGGGAATTAAGGGGTAGGTGGATGAAGTGGAGAGATATCATCTAGAACGAGGCTCTTCAACCCAACTTATAGACCATTTATCACCCATTTGCATTAATCTTGCATGAATCCCTTTTTATTCTTCCTATTTTCCATTAATCACCACCACCCCAGATGCTGCCACACAGGATAGGACCAATCTACCAACCCGTGCTTATTTGGGATGGGGGACGAAATGAGTTCTTGGGGGAAACCCAATGGAATTTCTTGGAAAGAACATGCAAACTCCACACAGTCAGCACTAAAAGTTGGGAGCAACAAGAAAATCCTGCGGCTACTTCAGGTGAAAACCTACCACCAGAACCTGAAACTATGACAGTTCCATACCCTCCCACAGATGCCACTCGACCCTCGGAGTTTCTCCCACGGACTGTTTTATTGCTCCAGGTTCTGGCATCTTGCATTCTTTTGTGTCTTCAGTGTCTGAGATCAGAACTATGCCTGGGTCACTGGAACTGTGGGGCAGCAGCTCAGCTTACTGTGCTACTGTGCCATCCCACAGTCTCACAGGATGCCAGAGTGGTCTCACAGGACTTCCTTGTGTTCCTGCAACATTTTCAGCGATAAAAAAAAATAAAACATTATGTCACAGGCCAGTACATCATGGATGCAGGCCCTTCTGCCCAATGAGTCCATGCTGACCACAGTGCCTACCCAGTTAATAGTGATTTCCTGCATTCAGCCCAAACAAGGGAACAACATTTGCAACCCTCTAACCCTTTGGTACTTCTCCTGTCCCTATTGATGGCGCAAATTTCATCACAAGAGGCTCAGCAATCTCCTCCCTCGCTTTCCACAGTAGCCTGGGGTACTGTTCCGGCAACTTATCCAACTTGATGCTTTTCAAAAGCTCCAGCACATCCTCTTTCTTAATGTCTACATGCTCAAGTGTTTCAGTCTGCTGTAAGTAGCTCCATGTAATGAATGATTTAGCTTTATTTGTCACGTGTACATCAAAACTTACAGTGAAATGCATTGTTTGGTCTGAGTATGTGCTGGGGACATACCATTGCACTTAGAGGAGACCCACATGGTCATGGGAGAATGGACAAACTCCTCATAGAATAGAACCCCAACCTTCCGATTGCTGGCATTGTAAAGGTTAATGCTAACAGTCATGCTACCGCGATGCCCTTATCCAGCCACCCCTATTGAACTATCCAAGTGATCCCAGAATGATACTACTGGACTTGCCTCAACCATATTCTATAGCAATTTATTCCATACATTCACCGCCCTCTGAATGAAATAGTTGCCCCCCCCAGTTTCCTTTTAAATCTTTTTCCTCTCACCCTAAATCTATGTCACCCTAGTTTTGGACTCCCTTACCCTGGGGAAGAGTCTGCGATCGTTCACCAATGACGAAACCGGTGCTCACCTAGCTGTGGAGGGATCATATCCCGAGATACACTGAGAAACTATCCATGGCTTCCAGAAATGGGAGCTTTTCCTCCAGGACTGTGCAGAAAGAAACAGGGTTACTCGCTGACGTTTCATCAGAAACGGGAAAGGGTGGAACATAAATCATTGCAGAGAAAGGGTGGAAGGAATGAAGGGAATGTCTGTGATAGGGTAAAGACCAAAAGGAGCTGCATGACACATGGTTATGGTGCTGGCTGAAAGAGGCTGTTGGAGGCCGGTTAGGTGTGGACGATCTGCATGAAGGAAGTGTAAACACGAAGAGGTGAATGCCGAAGGACGGGAGGAAACATAAACCCTGATGGAACTGTAGGGTACAAAACATCACAACTACTGGAAATAGAAGAGAAATAAAAGAGAACACCGGATATTCTCAGCAGATCATGCAACATCTGTGGAAAGCCTAAAAGTGGCATTCACATCTCAGGGTGACAACTTTACATTACAACCGAGAAGTGCTAACACAAACTGGGGGGGGGGGGGGGGGGGGCAGGTTATCTGAAGCTGTTGGATTTGATGTTTTCAGCTTCATTTCTGTATGTTTCTGTAAAAGAAAATTATATTCCTTCTGAAAGTGTGTCAAAATCTGACAGAGCATCCATTCTATTTTCTCTTGGCATTCTGGTGAGTGTGTGTCTTTTATTGAGGTCAGCTCTTTAAATGACATGATGTCTTTATTTGAGTGTCCCTCCCTCAGTTAGCATCCAAGATATCAGAATCAAAGTAAATTTATTTTCAAAATACATAGATGTCACCATATACTGCCTTGAGATTCATTTCCTTGTGAGCATTTACAAGAAAATATAGAAATATAATAACATTTATGAAAAACTATACATAAACAGAAATTGAAAAAACAACCAGTGTGCAGAAATGACAAAATATGCAAGTAAAAATAGATAGACAGATAGATAATACTGAGAACATGATTTGGAGAGTCCTTGAAAGTGAGTCTGTAGATTGTGGAATCAAACAAGTTAATTGGTTATCTGTTTCAATTCTTGGGATTCTATACTACGCAACATGGCTGCCACATTTTCCAACAAGATTCAGGTAGGTACTTCAAAGTTACTCATTCCACATGCAGTATTTTGAACTGATGCCGAGAGATGTGATGAAGTGCCAGATAAGTGGTAGGCTTCTCTGCTTAATTTGTAATAACATGATGAACTGTTGAGTGGGATTGATTGATGTGAGCCTTGCCCCAAGCATTAGCCCATGCTGTCATCATCAGCCAGCCCCTGTCCAAGTGATGAACAGTGCATTAGCATCAGTACCTCTCTTCACCACCACCCTCCCCTGTTCTTCCTCACCTGCTCAGGAGCCAATTAAAGGCTCTGCCAGGTAGATAATTTACAGCAGGGGGATGACTTGCTCTACTGATTATCCTCTCTCCTTAATTTTAAGGATGGATTGGGCATAATGAAAAGATAAACATGTCACGGTGTAGCCTGTGAATATTGAGGGATAAGATAAGCAGCTAGCCTACACACCGAAGGATAGCACAGTGAATAAGCAGAGCACCAGTAAGCATAGAGTCACTCAGCTTTAACACCTAATATCAGTTCATCCACCATTTGATCCCTCTTCCCCGGCTTAACTTCAGTGGGCGCTGTAGCTTAGTGGCTTGCATAACACTTTACAGCACCAGCAATCACTGATCAAAGTTCTATTCCTGAAAGGAGTTTGTCTGTTTTCCCTGTTACTGTATGGGTTTCCTCCAGGTGCTCCGGTTTCCTCCCACATTCCAAAAGATGTATGGATTAGGTATAGGATTACTAAATTGTGAGCGTGTGTGAAGTGTGGCGACACTTATGGGTCGCCCCGGGACATCCTTGATGCAACCAATACATTTTGCTGTATGTTTTGATGTACATATCACCGTTAAAGTTAATCTTTAATATTTATGGATGCATGGTGCATTCAAGGGCATCCGCTACTCTGCATCAGACATTCCTGATGCAAGAACTGCCACCTTCTTGGTGTCACAGAGAGATACAGTATGGAAGCTGACTCTTCAGCCCAATGAGTCTGTGCTAGCCATCACCACCCATCTTTACACCAATCTCATAGTTTTGTTTATTCACCCTAATTTCTCAGCAATTCCTGCTCAAATTCTGTAACGCACCTACACACTAGGGGCAATTAACACTGGTCAATCTACCTTTCAAAATATCTTGGATGTAGGAAGAAGTCCATGAATGTGCAAATTCCACAGGCAGCACACAAGGTCAGGATTGAACCTCAGTCTCTGTGAGGCAGCAGCTTTGCTCACTGTGCCCCCCAGAAAGAAAAATTAGGTTTCCTTCCTCCCACATCCCAAAGAGATGTGAATATAAGTAGGTAAGAGCAGAAAGCCATTGGGCCCCTTCAGCCACCCCACCAGCCAATATGACCATGACTCAACTCCTCCTCTGTTCCAATGCCCGACAGCTCATAATCCCTTTACCGTTCAACTAGGATAGGTACACGGAGCTTAGAAAATAGAAGACTATGGGTAGCCCTAGGTAATTTCTAAAGTAAGTACATGTTCAGCACAGCATTGTGGGCTGAAGGGCCTGTATTGTGCTGTAGGTTTCCTGTGTTTCTATGTTTATCTATCTCCATCTTAAGTATATTTCATGTTCTAGACTTCTCCATCCTCTGGGGCAGAAAATTCCAGAGGTTAATTGGTTGTTTCCAAAGATGAGTAGGTTAATTGCCTTCTTTAGATCACCCTGAGTGTGTAGGTGAGTGGTGGAGTCTGGGGGGAGTCGATGGGACTGCAGGGAAAATAAAATGAATTGGTATAGATTGATTGGGAGGGTGCCTGATGGCCAGCACAAGACCCATGGGCTGAAGGGACTCAGCAGCACACATGAAATAGGGTGCCCAGTAATCAGTCCCTGCAGCTGGTATTGCACAGGTTGAGGTTGAGTCAGGCTCCGCCCATTAAGCATTGATAGCTGCCATGCTTCTGATTAAGTTGTAACAAAAACTGTCCCCTTCCCCCATTTCAACATTTGTGCCTACCTATACCTTGAGTTATTCACAGTGGCCTATTGAAATCATTTTCAATCCTTCTGCAGGCCCATGGATCTTCGAAAGAACCTCTACTTTGCCAGACTTGCATCAGATGGGTTTGCAGATTGTCCTTAAATTGTTAATTGAAGAGCCTGGCAGGAGATCCCTTCTCAGTTCATCTGTTTCCCTCTGCCCCAGTGAAGCAATTTTAAGGGCAGGCTACTCAGCTATAATGTTGAGATTGCTAAATCTGCAATTTATAATCCAAATGATTTAGTGTAGTCCAATGGATCTGAGGTCATTCAGTGGCGCACAGTTCATTGGCTTGACGAATCAAAGACCAACCAATCAGGGACACCCAATACATTGGTTTGACGAATCAGGGACCAGCCAGTCAGGGGCATCCATTACATTGGTTGGATCAGTCAGAGATTAGTCAATCAGTGGGAGCCAACACATTGGTCTTATGAACCAGAGATCAGCCAGCAACTGGCACCCAACACATTGATCTTACAAATCAGGGAGCAAGAGTCAGAGGCACGCAACACATTTGTTGTTTTAATTGGAGACCAGCCAGTCAGTGGCACACAATACAGGAATGTTATGAGTCAGAGACTAGCTAGTCAGTGGCATCCAGCACATTGGTCTGACAAGTCAGAGAGTAGACAGCCAATCAGTGTCACACAGCACATGAGTACTTGTGGTCCAAGTAACAGCAACACAGTGACATGTTTGATGATGTTTGCCTGCCAGCCAGGCCACAATGGCTGATTGGGATTGGCTGACAATGGTATGGGAATTCAGGTTCCATTCCAGCCACGTAGGTACATGACTCCAGCTGCCACTCCCCTGGGCACATGAGCCTGCTCCTTCAGAAGGCTCTGGACTGGATGTTATCTGAGGCCTCATCAGCTGATTGTGAAAGTGGCTGTGACACTACTTTAGAACAATGAACATATTATAGAATAGAACATTACAGCGCAGTACACGCCCCTTGGCCCATGATGTTGTGCTGACTTTTTAACTTAATCTCAGATCTATCTAACCCTTCCCTCCCACATAGCCCTCCATTTTTCTATCATCCATGCCTGTCTAAAAGTTTCTTAAATATCCCTGTTATGTCTCCCCTCTTTTTGTTATGTCTCCCCTCTCGCTGTGAAATGGGGACACCTCTTTTTCCTTTATTGGGGGAGAGAGAGAGCCTGTGATATGTCAAATTATCAGGTGAACGAGTAGTCATTGGGGTACTGCATGTCTGTGTCTTTACTGATGCTTTGCTGCATGCTTGAGTGCTCGGTGGAGGGCGCCGATGCTTTTTTGCTGGACGGGGTGAGGGTGGACCATTGCCTTTCTGCTGCTTGTGCGTGGGAGGGGGAAGCTGGGGGGGCAATGGGGTTCTAACATTTGACTATCATTCATTCTTTGGGGCACGCCTCTTTTTGTGGATGCTTGGGAAGAAAAAGAATTTCAGGGTGTATATTGTAATGGTATACATTTTTCTGACATTAAATGTACCAATTGAAACCTATTGATGTATCTGCCTCTATCACCACCCCGATAGTATGTTTCATGCACCCACCACTTTCTGTGTAAAAAAAAAACTTACTTCTGATAATCCCCTATGATTTCCTCCAATCACTTTAAAATTATGCTGCCTTCTATTAGCCATTTCTGTCTTGGGGAAAAGCCTCTAGCTGTGCTTCATATCATTTTGTACGTCTCTGGCAAATCACCCCTCACTCTCCTTTGCTTAACCTGTCATCATAAGGCATGCCATCTAGTCTAGGCAGCATCCTGGTAAATCTCCTCGGCACCTTCTCTAAAGATTCCCCATCCTTCCTATAGTGAACTTTGAAGGGGAATTGGGGAGTTCTTAAGCTGTCTTCGGTGGTATTTAATCCCTCACCCACTGCAGTGGAACAGACTGTCTGGTCATTATCAGGTTGTTGTTAATGGAAGCTCGCTGTGCACAGATTAGCTGTTGTAATTCCAGGCAGTAGTATTTCCTGCAGAGATCACTTTTGAAAAGTAGTTAGTTGATTGTAATGCACTTTGCATGTCCCGAGGTGTTGAGAGGTGTTATGATAATGACATGAAAGAGTGAATTTAATCACTACTTTCTCTTCACCCGTGGTACCAACCTTCCGTAGCTGGTTGCACACCTCACATCTAAATTGTCACTACCATCATCATCTCTCACCTTCTGATAACATAAATGTCAGTTTAAATGCTGATTGCCTTTGATGGTGATGGGGCAAAATCATGTGATCATTACCCTTGAACAGATGAAAGTAAGAACAAAGCGGTGCAAAGTCGAGAGAGATGCAGAGACATATGCAACAGAGTAAGTCTTTGACCTTCAGGTTTCTTTTAATTGAATGATTCAAAGGTCGTGATACCTGGATGAGGTGAATCATAAATTGACTTGCTTCTTGAAGTTCCTGTTTGTTCCCTTTGCCTTTCCTCACACTGTCTGTCTCCAATCTTCCATACTTTCAGTGCTGAGACAATTTTCTCATGTAAGGATGATCTGTATATAGACTCAGTGGCCAGTTTATCAGGTACACCTGCACAACTGCTCATCAATGCAAATATCTAATCAGCCAATCATGCGGCAGCAACTCAATGCATAAAAACATGCAGATATGGTCAAGAGATTCAGTTGTTAAACATCAGAATAGGGAAGAAATGGGATCTAAGTGACTGTGACCGTGAAATGATTGTTGGTGCCAGATGGGGTGGTTTGAGTATCTCTGAAAATGCTGATCTCCTTTGATTTCCACACACAATAGTCTGTAGAGAAAAGTCATCCAGTGAGCGGCAGTTCTGTGGGTGAAAATGCCTTGTTAATGAGGAGACTGGCCAGACTGGTTCAAACTGACAGGACGGTGACAGTAACCCAAACAAACAGAAGTTACATCAATGGTGTGCAGAAAAGCATTCCTGAATACACAACACGTTGAACCTTGAAGTGGATGGGCTATAGCAGCAGAAAACCATGAACACACACTCAGTGGTACCTAATAAAGTGGCCGCTGAGTGTACTTATAAAAGAGATCCCAGCAGTGCACACATTGAAACAATGCTAGTAAGCACACAGTCATAGGATAGAGTCTGCAAAGGATAGATCGTGGAAACAGGCGCTTCAGCCCATCGACTCTGTGCCAACCATCAACCATCACTTGCACTAATCCCAGTTTTTTAATCCACATATTCTCACTAAATTCACTCTTCCCCCACCCCCCAATTCTACCCCTCAGTTACAGACTAGGGGAAGTTTGCTGTGGCTGGTTAACCCACCAACACACGTCTCTGGGGTGTGGGAGGAGAGTGGCAGGGGTCAGGATCGAACCTGAGTCTGTGGCACTGTGAGGACGAGGTTCTAGCAGCCGCACTACAATGCCACCCTGCTGCGCTGATCCGACTAAAGTGAACTAATGTTTCATTCAGCCTCAGCGAGCTAAAAGATCAGTTAGCTTCAAATGCGCTGTATTTTGCCAGATAAGCAACATCAATTTTGACATTTTTTATTGCCTCCTCACCCCACCCCCCCAAACTTTAACAGTTGTCTGTATGAAAGAATGGTGTCTGATATCATCCTGGTGGCACATTTAATTTTAAAGATATGCCCCCTTATTTCAGACCTGCCAAAAGGAAAGGAATCTATAATTGGTTTCATGCTGTCTCATGTACAGAGATAAAGTGAAATATGTTGTTCGTATGCATCCATACAGGTCAATCCATACATCAGTACACTGAGGTATTACAAGGAAAACACAATAACAGAATGCAGAATACAGTGGTACAGTTGCAGAGAAGATGCATCGCAGGGTGAAGAGAAGGTGCATGGTCATACTTACTGCCCGTTGCACTGCTGGCATTCAGGGCAGCAATGAAGGTCCTCCATCTCTGCCCTTGATCGCACGCAGATGCAGAAGGATCCTTCATTGCTATTTCCATAGCAATTGGGTTTTTTTTTGAACAGTCTTAGCCCTGAGCTGAACCCCCGAACCTGGAGGACCGGTGGACCACTCTTACTCTGGCCTCTACCCTTTGACCTGTTTGCATGGGTGATCCTAGCAAGAGTCAAAGCACAAGGCCCCTACTCCAGCCAACAGAGCTGTTCGGGTCATTGAGGCACGCAAGCCACAAAACAACAAATTTCACAACATATATGGGTAATAATGAGTCTGATTCTGATTCTGATTAATCTGGACTGCAGTGCCCTCCCCGGCCCATATATCTGCATTTGGGATGAGAAATCAGACCACCTCAGGTCCAGTCTGCTGCCTAAATCTGAACCACCAGAGATTTCTACTGTTGACCCTGCTTCACGTTACAATATTTCATTCCTGACAGCCAAGAGATAAAGCAACACACACAAAATGCTGGTGGAACACAGCAGGCCAGGCAGAAGGACTGCCAACGTTTCAGGCTGAGACCCTTCGTCAGGACTAACTGAAAGGAAAGATACTAAGAGATTTGAAAGTAGTGGGGGGAGGGGGAAATGCAAAATGATAGGAGAAGACCGGAGAGGGTGGGGTGAAGTTGAGAGCCGGAAAGGTGATTGGCAAAAGGGATACAGAGCTGGAGAAAGGGAAGGATCATGGGACGGGAGGCCTAGGGAGAAAGAAAGGGGGAGGGGAACATCAGAGGGAGATGGAGAACAGGCAGAGTAATGGGCAGAGAGAGAACAAAAAGGGGAGGGGGGAAAATAAATAAATCAGGTCTGGGGTAAGAAGGGGAGGAGGGGCATTAAGGGAAGTTAATACTCCTTCTGATGTTTTCATTATTTTGCAATATTCTGTAGAATTAGCTCTTTTAAAGTTTTATATTTTGACCTTTCCATCTTCCCGGCAGTTTGGAGGACAGTTGTACAATTGTCCTGTGCCAATGGGCAAATGCAGAGACCTTGAGATACTCCTTGTCTGTCTATTATGGTAAGAGGAGGAGGTTGGTTGCAAATTGGAGTGTGGAACGGTGAGCTGATCAACTCCTCGCCATTGCACTTTGCACACTGATAGCTACAGACGCAGCAGCGAAAGTAAATTAAATATAGAATCTGTCAAACGAGAACCACCATTCAGAACTTGTTCACACCAGACTAATCACAAAGTACTTTTACACTGGGAAAATTGTGATTAAAAGCAAGGTGAAGCCCAAACTACAGATAACAGCTTCTTTAATGTTGCAGAAAATTAGCACTGAATTTAGAAGAGTGATTTATTTTTTCATCTGAAAAATTACTTCTTTCAGCTCCAATTCAACTGGCATAAAAATATCTGACTGAAGTCAGAGGGGGAAAGGACCCCTTGTCTGGGTTGAGGTTCTGTGGGTTCTGAGGTGAGGTGGAATTGGAATTAATTTATTGTTGTCACATGTATGAAGATACAGTGAAAAAGTTAGATTTGCATGTCATTCATTTAGATCATTTTAAAACATCAGTACAATGAGGAAAATCAATATCAGAATGCAGAATAAAATGTTGTGGTTAGAAAGAAGCTGCAGCACAGGCCAACAATAAGGTGTGAGGGCCATGACAAGGTAGATTGTGAGTTCAACACTCACCATAACCTACATGAGTTCTGATCAAGAGCCTTAAAACAGCCAGGTAGAAGCTGCCCTTGAGCCTGGTGGTGCGTGTTTTCCACCTTTTGGATCTTCTGCCCGGTGGGAGAAGGGAGAAGAGAGAATGTAAAGGATGGGAGAGGTGCTTACTTACGTTGGGTGCTATTCCAAGGCAGCGAGAAGCGTAGACAGAGCCCAGGGAGGACAGGCTGGTTCCTGTGATGTGCTGAGCTCTGTCCACAACCCTCTGTAGTTTCTTGCAGACATGTGCAAGCCGGTCCTGCATCAGGATAGCATACTTTCTGAAGTGCATTGACAAAACGATGAAGCCAATGTGAGATCCGTGGTCTCTTCCACAGATGGACCAGGGGGTACTGACAGGACGGGTGATCGGTCACTTTGATTTCATTGTTCTACTGTGTGCTGCCGGCTTTTGATCTCAATGCCAAACCCAGATGGTGTCCGATCAGTCAGGAGCCAAGAACTCATACTGGCAACAGATTTGGAGGATTTTGCGGAGACAGTGTTAGTGGAATCTTTCCAGTGCTTTGAGCTTCCTGTTACAGGTCAACGTAGATTTTTTTAGATGAGTTTTATTTGTCACATGTACATCGAAACATCAAAACCTACGGTAAAACGTGCCTTTTGCATCAATGACCACCCCAATTCAAAGATGTACTGAGGCAGCCTGCATGTGTCACCATGCTTCTGCTACCAACATAGCATGCCCACAACTTACTAACACTAACTTGTATGTCTTTGGAATGTGGGAGGAAACCAGAGCATTCAGAGCACCCACGCGGTCACGAGCATAAACTCCTTATAGATAGTGGCAGGAATTTCACCACAAACTTCCGATATCTGGTGCTCTAAAGTATTACACTAAGAACTACGCTACTGTGCATCCAGAGCTCTGATGTATACAAGAGGGAAGGGGTCATTGCTGCTTGGTAAACTGTGAGCTTTCTACAAAGTCTGATGCTTTGAATTGCCATCTTGTCAAACCAAGAAAAACACATTAATTCCCTCACTGCTTCCTGCCTGGTCTCAGTCTGTGCTAGTTTGTAACACACAACAAAGTCCTCTAACCTTGTTGACCAACCTCTTTGTGGAACCTTATCAAAGCCTTCCAAAGGTCTAAAAACCAATTAAAATTCTTGATTTCCTCATATTCCATCTTTGTCAATCTCATGGTCTTCCTTTTCCATTCCAAAATGTCCCGAAGTCTCCCTGTCCAGCTATCCCTTTTTCATAAGCCCCTTCCTTCAAAATAATATTGCCTTTAATTCTTCCTGTCAGCATGGATGGAATACTTCTCCAGTTGTGATTTTATGGGGTAAAATAATGCTGTTTTTGTTTTGAAGATCATGCATTACTTTTAGATATAAGAATTTGCTCAACCACTGTCATAACTTTTAAAATTTACAAATCAACCACATTGTAACCTCCACTCATACCTTGATTGTATCCCTGGTCAGCTTTAAGACCCTGTGTAAACTTCTGTCAAATTATGCTCTCTCTTCCCTACAAGACTACAACTAGATATTTAATTAACCTTTCCCATTGTACAACTCTAGATCTTAAAATTTCCTTTTTCCAAGCCAATTTACTAATACATTGGCCTACAAAACTATCTACTCTACATACCAAGTATTTGCCTTCTACCTGATTATTGTGTGGTACTTAAGTATTGTGAGCAGTTTTGGGCCCCTTATCAAAGAAGGGATTTGCTGGCATTTCAGAGGATCCAGATGGGGTTCACGAGAATGGCCCTGGGAATGAAAGGGTTAACACATGAGGTGTGTTTGAAGCGAGTCTGTACTTCCGGAGGTTAGAAGAATGAGGGAGGATCTCATTGAAACCTATCGAATATTGAAAGGCCTAAATAGAGTTGATGTGGGGAGCACATCTCCTATAATGGGGGAGTCTGGGACTAGAGGGCACAGCCTCGAAATTCAAGGACGTCTCTTTTCAACAGAGATGAGGTGGAATTTCTTTGGCCAGAGGGTAGTGAATCTGTAGAATTTGTTGCCTAGACAACTATGGAAGGGAAGTCATTGGGTATATTTAAAGCAGAGGTTGATTCTTGATTAGTCAGGGCATCAAGAATTATGGGGAGAAGGCAGGTGAATGGATTGAGAGTAATAATAAATCAGCCATGATGAAATGATGGAGCTGCCTTGATGGTCTGAATGACCTAATTCTGTTCCTGTGTCTTACGCTCTCACATTCTAATTTCTGCTAATATGACTTCTCCAGTCTATATGTAAAGTTCAAGTTCATTGTCTATATGTAAAGATAGCCATGTTTGTCAGAAACACATCTAAGATCCTGTGGCCAATCATACAATTACTCTTTGGCATCATGACTTATCTGCCACCATGCAGGATAGAGTCAATCAATGACTGTCTGTGGACATACAAACTGTGTGAGAGTGCTCAATAGTCCTACTCACTGGAACGAGTCAAAGGCTTTAGTAAATCTGAAGGAGATCGTATACAATGGTTGATGCTGCTCCCAGTGCCACAGTGGTTAAAATTTATTCACCTTGTTGCAGATTTGGTTTCAAGTAGAAACCAGATCAGGAAGGAGGCCAGATTTCCTCCCCTGAACCTAATTTGTTACTAAATACAGTCAGTGGCCACTTTATTAAGTACACCTGTATACCCACTTGTTAATGCAGATATCTAATTAAGCAATCATGCGGCAGAAAAGCATGCAGGCATGGTAGAGACATTCAGTTATTGTTCAGATCAAAGATCAGAATAGGGAAAAAATGATCCCTATTGAAATAACAAAAACACAACAAATAAACAAAGTCTAAGTGACTTTGAGCATGGAGTGATTGGTGCCTGACAAGGTGGTTTGATTATCTTTATTGATCTCCTGGAATTTTCATGCACAACAGTATCTAGAGTTTACAGAGAACGGTGTGAAAAACTTAGAAAAACATCCAGTGAGCAGCAGTTCTGTGGGCAAAAACACCTTGTTAATGAGAGATGGCAGAGGAGAATGGCCAGACTGGTTCAAGCTGACAGGAGGGCAAAAATAACTCAAATAACCACATGTTACAACAGTGTGCAGAAGGGCATCTTGGAATGCATAAGGTGAATCTTGAAGTGGAGGGGTAACAGCAGATGAAGACCACAAACATACACTGCACAGCCACACATTACGTACAGGAGGTACCTAATAAAGAGGCTACTTGGTGTAGGTGTTCATGACAATTCGATAGTTTGTATTTTTTTTAATTCCATATTGTTTACAAATGAATTTAAATTCACTTACAGTACCATCATATTGGAAATTAAACAGATCTCTGAATTGTTTGTCCTACTTCTGGTTATGAGCTATCCACCACGCTTCTATCAAAAGGTGTTTTGGATGATGAAGGATAAAGAATTTTTGGAAATCCTCGAGCCAATCAAGATATTTCCCAGCCAAGTAACGCCTGGTGTTACATAAGGAAGTGTGGTAGTATGCTTACTGACAGCAAGGGAATAATGAGCAGATCACCTACTTTATGTTGTATTGTTTGAGAGGCGTACAGTAGAGGGAAACCCCTAAGCTCATTGAATAACAATATCGTTTCTCATTCATCTACCAAACAAGATAGATAGATCTCAGATCTGTTCAACTATCAGCTAAGATATTGTGTCCAAGTCTCAGAAACAGAACTTGAATCAGCAAACCTCTGTCACTGAGGCTAAAGTACTTACTCTCTGTTTGAGAAGAATTAACGTAGTTTATTTTTGTGATTTATCTGATAGGGTAGTGGGGATCATATCCTGATGGTCCATCATGCAGCTCTCATACACTCATCTCTTGTGCTGCTGTAATAAGTTGGGTCTTTGTGATGGTTGACCCTAGCGTTCTGTTCTGATGGTTTGTCCGCAGGTAGTGAAGCAGTCTGTTCCTGCAAAAAGTCCGCAACATCACTTCAATAAATGAAAATCAAAGCAAAACTGCAGATGCGGGAAGCCTAACATAAAAACAGAAAATGCTGCAAATACTCAGCATGATAGGAAACAGTTATTGAAGAATCATTGATAGTGTTTCCGACTTTTTCTGATTCCGGTATGGCTGATAAGTGGCAAATATCTTTCATGTCACACATACGTCACTCCCTGCAACAAATCTTATTTCCCGGGCAGCCATCCCCCATCATCAGATCAGTGCTAAGAGAGCTGGCAGCTCTTCTTTGAGTCATGCTAGAGAAGTCATAGAGCACTACAGCACAGAAGCAGTACCTTCGGCCCATCCAGTCTATGCTGATCTTATTCTGCCTCGTCACTTCTACCTTCATCTAGATCATAGCCCTCCATACCCAACCTGTCCATGTACTTATCCAAACCTCTTAAATGTTGAGCAACACACACAGAATGCTGGAGGAACCCAGCAGGCCAGGCAGCATCTATGGAAAAAAGTACAGTCGACGTTTTGGGCCGAGACCCTTCAAGCTAGTCCTGCTCTCTCTAAAGTCACTCTCAGTTGAAGAAGCAACAGATTGCGCAAACAGCTAAAAGCAGGCAAATGACAAATAGAACATCAAACATCAAACCAGGAGCCCAGCCATATCCAGTTTAGTTCAGTTCAGTGCCACGCCGCTAACCAACGAAGGCCGCGAGGCCACTTCGCCAAAGCGCCCAAATCCGCATCAATCACCCCGATCAAACCGCTGTATGGCAGAAAGGTTCAAGACTTCTAAAACTGTGCTGACCTGCTTTAATTATACAATGGAACAGATGGAGTTTCCAAATGTTGCAATGACATATTTTGACAGTATGTTCAATGCTCATAGACCAGTGTTGCTGGTCTTTTAAAAGACCTTACCACATAGCAGGTGAGCAAAATCTGGGTCAGAGAGGAGGGGGATTCTTAAAGGTGGAGGGAAGGTATTTGGGGGCAGAGTTCTTGAATTTAACTCAATTTCTAAATGGTAATAGCAACATATCGGAAATCAAGGATGTGTCAGTTGAGTTGAAGATCTCACCACCTCTGATCTGCAAGTGGAGAGACCTTACTTGCTATACATTGGGGAGCTGGGAGGCAAGGTACTGAGAGTGAAAAAACAGTGTTGAGATGCCTCAATTTTTCCCTGCCCCAGCATCGTGCCATCTGGTCGGATACAAATGATAGCTCAGTGCTGCCTTCAGACATAACTCCGGATTGGAACATCCTCGCGTTATTGTCCTGAACTGAAAGTAACTCATAGGGTCTGAAGGTTCAGGTTTCAACTGGGGTAGGAGGTGGCAGGGGTTGTCGAATGCAATGCAAAGTTGGGAGGTGAGTAGAGTGAATGCTTTGCCCATCAGAACCTACACACTGAGGAAGATTCAATAATCTTCACTTCCTCCCACCCAGCCTTGGGATGTCCATGTCCTACTGTTCATTACAATTCCCACTACTTTTTATTTACAGCTGCGTGGACCATTGCTCCGAGCAGGAGATTTTTACACAGCCTGAAAACTGTGCAGCACTTTAATTAAATGGTATTTACAAGAAAATTCCAGTGGTGCAGCAACAATAGCTGTGTGCACGGGAGTGTTTCAGTTACCGTTTTGCCACGCACCTGTACAGCTTAGAGGGAACAGTACTGCTCACCATTCATTGGAGGGGAAGTACATGAGGTCAAAACAAACGAAGGGCATTATCTGTGGACAGTTTGAGTCAACAATTAAATGGTTATGTCATGTGAGTCTGTACTGTGAGGGTTGGTACTGAGGGAGTCTGTACTGTGAGGGTTGGTACTGAAGGGGTCTGTACTGTGAGGGTTGGTGCTGAGGGAGTCTGTACTGTGAGGGTTGGTACTGAAGGGGTCTGTACTGTGAGGGTTGGTGCTGAGGGAGTCTGTACTGTGAGGGTTGGTACTGAAGGGGTCTGTACTGTGAGGGTTGGTACTGAGGGAGTCTGTACTGTGAGGGTAAGAAACATAGAAACACAGAAAACCTACAGCACAATACAGGCCCTTTGGCCCACAAAGTTGTGCCAAACATTTCCCTACCTTAGAAATTACTAGGGTTATGCATAGCCCTCTATTTTTCTAAGCTCCGTGTACCTATCCAAAAGTCTCAAGTCTCTTAAAAGACCCTATCGGATCCACCTCCACCACCATTGCCGGCAGCCCTTTCCACTCACTCACCACTCTTTGCGTAAAAAACTGACATTTCCACTGTCCCTACTCCCCAGCACCTTAAAACTGTGTCCTCTTGTGGCAGCCATTTCATCCCTGGGAAAAAGCCTCTGACTATCCACACAATCAATGCCTCTCATCATCTTATACACCTCTATCGGGTCACCTCTTATCCTCCATCGATCCAAGGAGAAAAAGCCAAGTTCACTCGATCTGTTTTCATAAGGCATGCTCCCCAATCCAGGCAACATCCTTGTAAATCTCCTCTGCACCCTTTCTATGGTTTCCACATCCTGCCTGTAGTGAGGCGACCAGAACTGAGTACAGTACTCCAAGTGGGATCTGACCAGGGTCCTATATAGCTGCAACATTACCTCTCAGCTCCTAAATTCAATTCCATGATTGATGAATACCAATACACCATACTTCTTCTTAACCAGAGTCAACCTGCACAGCAGCTTTGAGCATTCTATGGACTCGGACCCATAGATTCCTCTGATCCTCCACACTGCCAAAAGTCTTACCATTAATACTATATTCTGCCATCATATTTGACCTACCAAAATGAATCACCTCACACTTATCTGGGTTGAACTCCATCTGCCACTTCTCAGCCCAGTTTTGCATCCTATCGATGTCCCGCTGTAACCTCTGACAGCCCTCCACACTATCCACAACACCCCCAACCTTTGTGCCATCAGCAAACGTACTAACCCATCCCTCCACTTCCTCATCCAGGACATTTATAAATAATCATGAAGAGTAAGGGTCCCAGAACAGATCCCTGAGGCCCTCCACTGGTCACTGACCTCCATGTAGAACATGACCCATCTGCAACTGCTCTTTGCCTTCTGTGGGCAAGCCAGTTCTGGATCCACAAAGCAATGTCCCCTTGGATCCCATGCCTTCTTACTTTCTCAATAAGCCTTGCATGGGGTACCTTATCAAATGCCTTGCTGAATCCATATACACTACATCTACTGCTCTTCCTTCATCCATGTGTTTAGTCACATCCTCAAAAAATTCAATCAGGCTCGTAAGGCATGATCTGCCCTTGACAAAGCTATGCTGACTATTCCTAATCATTTTATACCTCTCCAAATGTTCATAAATCCTGCCTCTCAGGATTTTCTCCATCAACTTACCAACCACTGAAGTGAGACTCACTGGTCTATAATTTCCTGGGCTATCTCTACTCCCTTTCTTGAATAATGGAACAACATCCGCAACCCTCCAATCCTCTGGAACCTCTCCCTTCCCCATTGATGATGCAAAGATAATCGCCAGAGGCTCAGCAATCTCCTCCCTCACCTCCCACAGTAGCCTGGGGTATATCTCATCTGGTCTCAGTAAGTACTGAGACAGGCTGTACTATGATCCATCCTGTCACAGAATTGATGAGGCGAAGTATGGCAAACAGCTATGGAGATACCTCTGCACGCTCAGTGATCCATTAGACATAACATTACACCAGTATCCTGGCTTTCCTCTCAGATGAATGAATGAGGCAATTTGTTTGACATTGGAATTGGTTTATTATTGTCACATGTGCTGTTATATAGTGAAAAGCTTGTCTTGCATACCACAGGCCAAATCATTACACAATGCACTGAGAAAGGAGAAGATTAAACAATAATGGAATGCAGAATGAAGTGTAGCAGCTACAGAGAGAGTGCAGTGCAGGTAGAAAATAAGGTGCAAGATCATACCAGGGTATATTGTGAAGTCAAGAGTCCATCTTCATTCTAGTGAACCATTCAGTAGTCTTATAACAGTGAAGTAGAGTGGGGTAAAGGATAAGGGCTGAGTTTTATTTTTCTTGACCTGCTAAGTGTAACCTGCCTCTGGCATGTCCTGCTGTATAATGGTGGTCATTCTTTACTCTGTGCAACCTGCCCTGTGGGGATTGGGAGAGTGGGAATGGTGTGACTGTTTCTCTCTACGCCAGCATGAATATGAAGGAAGAAGAGGTGGGATTCATGTTGATAGAACACGGAACGGTGCCGCAAAGTTCCCTCAGCCCACAATCATCTACTCCAAGATCAACTAAACCTTTCCCTTCCACCTAGCCCTCCAGTTTTCTGCCACCCATGTGCCAATTGTCACCAGTACGGAGATACAGTGGAGAGCTTGTTTCTGAAACTGTTCATACAGATCAGATCATTACACAGTGCATTGATGGAGAACAAGGAAAAGCAATAACATTGCAGAATACGGTGTAACAGCTACAGAGAAAGTACATTTCAGGTTCAGGGGAATTTGTCCAGAAATCAGGGAAGGGAGAGGTTGGTGAGAGGAGAGCGAGGTATATCGGCCTTCCCCGTCTGTCTCCTCAGACCAATGCATGAGCAAACTCGGACTGTCCGCTGTGCGTCTCGACTGGCAGAGTTCGTGTTGCCTCTGTTCTACCTCGTCCTTGCCCATCCGCCTCCGAGCGCAGCCGGCAGTGCCCCCCATCCTCCACACTGTGTCGAGGCTCACGAAGGGTGCGCGCTGGACCTCATCTCCGCTCACTTCCAGTCTCTGTGAATCTGCTTTAATTCCGTGCACGCAACAGGGGAGAAGTGCTCTCCGGCGAGAGAGAGCCATCTGTGCATCAGGACCCGACTCATTTCGCACCTGCCTTTTCAGCCCGGGCTGAGGGATTGGCGCAAGGAGAAAGGGAGGAGCAGGGTCCAGTTGGATGGGGGGGTGGAGAGTAGTTGGGCCTTGGGGGGAGAGGGATGATGGAAAACAGCCAGCTTGCCGCTGCGACAATTGTCTTGTTTAATTCCCTGTTCCCTGCGAAGGGTGTCAGTGAGCCGTGAAGGACAGTTACCATTCACTCACTCTCGCCGATATTGGAGAACACAGTACCCTTCATGGGCTCTGAAAACTGGCCGCGTCTCTCCCCACCTCCCGATTACAAGCGTCCCTTCGTGAGGTGAGGGGTTGATTACCTGGCACCCCTCAAGGATACGCTGGGCCGTCTTTGATCCTTCGATCACCGGTGGCGGAGCTGAGTGACCCGGGGTCACTGCGTCAGCCTCGCCAGTGTGTAATCGGGGTCCACACTAGGCCAAAGGGCCGTAGAAGTGTGTGTGTCTGTCCGTCCGTCCCTCCTTCGAGGCGTCAGTACACCAGATGGGCGTTTCCGATGTCAGATGTCAGATGGGCCACTTCTGACAACAGACTTGCACTGTTCTGAAGCTAATTTTAACCTGAAATTTCCACTGTGGAACTGAGTCTATTCTGTAAAGATGGTAAGAAATAGGAACAGAATTAGATCATTCATCCCAATAAATCTGCTCCGCCATACAAGACGTTAGTTAGACCCCATGGAGTATGGTGTTCATTTCTGGTCACCTCACTACAGGAAGGATGTGGATACTATAGAGGGAGTGCAGAGGAGATTCACAAGGATGTTGCCTGGATCAGAGAGCATGCCTTATGAGAATAGGTTGAGTGAACTTAGTCTTTTCTCCTTGGAGCGACGGAGGATGAGAGGTGACGTTATAAGTGTGTATAAGATGATGAGAGATATTGATCGTGTGGATAGCCAGAGGCTATCCTGGGCTTTTCCCTGAGCTGAAATGGCTAACATGAGGATGTATAGTTTTAAGGTGCTTGGAAGTAGTTACAAGGGGGATGTTAGAGGTAAGTTTTTTACACAGAGAGTGGTGGGTGTGTGGAATACACTGCCAGGGACAGTGGTAGAGGCGGATACAATAGGGTCTTTTAGGAGACTCTTAGATAGGTACATTGAGCTTAGAAAAATAGAGAGCTATGCAGTACAGAAATTCTAGGCAGTTTCTAGAGCAGGTTAATGGTTAGCACAACATTGTGGGCTGAAGATTTCAAGGTTCCATGATGGCTGATGATTATTCCCTCTCAACACCATTCTTCTGCCTTCTCCCAGTGGCCTTTGATGCTGTTACTAATCGAGAACCTATCAGCTTTCACTTTAAATATACCAAATAACAGGCCTTACTGGCCCAACGAGCCTGTGCCAGCGAATTATACCCATGTAACCAATTAACCTACATGTTTGGAAAGGAGTGGAGACCGTAGCATCTGGAGGAAAATCATGTGGTCATGGGGAGAAGATACAAGCTCCTTACAGACAACGGCAGGAATTGAACCTGGATCACTGGCGGTGTAAAGCATTTCACTAACCACTACGCTACTGTACTGCCCCTGACGGCCTCTGCATCTATCAGTGGCAATGATTCACCATGCTATGGCTAAAGAAATTCCTCCTCATCTCTGTTCCAAAGGGGCATCCTTCTATTCTGAGGCTGTGCCTTCTAGTCATTATAGGAAATATCCTCTCCATGTCAACTCAATCTATGCCTTTCAATATTTGATAAATTTCAATGAGATCACCCCTTCCCCCTTCTGAACTCTAGCAAGGACAGGCCCAAAGCCATTTAATGCTCCTCATACGATAACCCTCTGGAGCCTCTCCAATGTCGGCACATGCTTTCTTAGCTAAGGGGCTTGTGTATTGTGGCTAGTGCCGCTCCCCTGCATTTTTCTGTGACCATCACACTGTGAAGATCATGCAATCATGTCCCCTGTGCCTCTGATTGGACAGAATCAGCACAGAGTTTTATTGGACAATGAGAGAAGACAGAGGAAAACCTGCACCAGACCCTGTAGATACTGCAAGTGGATTTCTCTGCTGAGCTTATCCACCTGTTCTTTTAGTCTATCTGGCAGTTACCTCTCCCCTCTCTGCCGTCATTCATCAGGGTGACCATGTCCAGAAATATGTGACCCTCAGATTACTAATGCACAGATAGATTCCAGGGCTGTCAGATGATGTTCAAGCACCACAACACGAACCTCAAACTCTTGCGGTTGACACAAAATTCCTCCATAGATTCTATTTGAATTGCTGAGTTCCTCCAGCATTTTATGTGTGTGCATTACACAAGTTCCTATACTTGAGAAAAACACACAAAATGCTGGGGGAGCTTAGCAAGTCAGACAGTACCTATGGAGAGGAATAAACAAGTGATGCTCCAGGGCCTTGGCCCGGAACATCAGCTGCTTACTACACTCCACAGATGTTGTCAGACTCGCTGAGTTCCTCCAGCATTTGTGTGTGTGTTTCTCAAGATTTCTATCATCTGCAGTATCCCCTGTGTTCCTGTACTCGTGGTTGTCCAGGATGCACAAGTGTCCCAGAGTTCCCAGGCAGAATAGGTAGGGCATACATCTTGCTGATCTGCATTGTCCCTGACATCCCTCCCCTTCAGCTTAGTGTGTTAATTGAACAAATAAACTTGCAGAAGAACACCTCTTTCTCCAATTCACGGAGCCCAGACTGTATTGGAGAGATGTTCTGTGTAGCTGAACTCCAAGTGATTTCTCTTCACAATCTTGAGGAGAGACCTACCACAGCCTCAGTTTCACTCTGAGCTGGCCCCCCAGTTGGTTGTTGGCTGCCCATTACAGGCACCATTTTCTACTGTTTCCTTCTGTTGACCCTCCCACTCTAACACTGCATCTCTCTTTCTTATCGCCGCCCCCCTCCACCCAGTCAGACTATCTATTTACTCTGATCTTTATCTTTTTCCAGTTTTTCACCTATCTCTATCTCTGGCCTCCCACTGTCCCTTTCTCAGTCTCCTCTCTTTCTCTCTGTCTATCCTGTGATTAGTGCCTCAGTGCCCATGTTTTCTCTCTTTCCCCTCCCTCACCTCTTTCCCCTCTGTTTCTCTATTACCCACTCACTCTCATTTTATCCACTGCTCTCCTCCCACCCTCCCACTCTTTCTCCTCCCCTTCCATATCTCGGTCATTCTCCCCTCTTACCTCTTTTTCTTCCCCCCCCTCCCCAATATCTGTAAAGAAAGGTAAAACGCTAAAAACTCAAGGCAGGCAAGGATTCAGTCAGGTCTGACTGCCAACATCCCTCTACCTTGCTAGAGTTACAGCATTTCAGGTGCAAGGATAGGAAAAGTTTAGAGGGAAGTGTGCCAGGTGCAGGCAAATAAGATTAGCTTTAAGTAGACAACGTAGTCAGCATGGACAAGTAGGGCCGAAGGGCTTGTTTCCAAGCTGTATGTCTCTGTTTTGTGCCCTACTTCCATGAACTTTTTAAATTTCTGTATTTGGGCCAACATGGTTTGCTCTTTAAAGAAATTAGAGCACAGTGAGGATAGAAATCACGTTCGACACAAATAAACCCAAACCAAGGGAAGTAAACAGGACATGGCATTGTCATCTGCAGAACGGTATCTCCACAGATGACTTTCCTCCCAGGTGGAAGCAAGCTGGCGTGCAGGATGACTTCAGCGCTAATTTGTCAGAGGCGAGGGAGTTGCAGTGTTGTACGTGATATCTCCATCCTGCATTCAGTGCAAAGCACAGATGGCAAACCTAGTGCGGGCCGACCTTTCACACGGCCTGTGCCAGATCATCATCAGCCTCGGGTGTCTCCATCCTCCGAAACACTGTGTCATACACAAGGTGTCAGCTGTGAATTAGTGTGCCGCAGCATCTCAGGACCGGTTCCAAAGGCTTCCTTGCACAGTCCTGGCTGCCGTTCCTTTACCGAGGGTGTGCTGCACTGTCAGAGGCACTTGCCAAAACGCGTTCATTCATGGGACGTGAGGTCCCTGGCAGTGCCAGCATTTATTGCCCATCCCCTATGGCCCCTCTGAAATGAGGAGGTTGGGAAAGGTCAACCAGATAACCAGATCGGTGGGCCAGGAGTCACCAATAGACAGGAAGGGGGTAATGACGGCCAGCTTCCTCCTCTGAATGGCATTAGTGAACTACTTTACAACAATCTGGTGGTTTCATATTTACCATTACCAATATCATTACTATTTTAAATTCCAGATTTATTTTTAATTATTTGAATTTTAATATCCTCTCTGTAGTGTTTTGAGCTGTGCCTCTTTAAACTCAGACTGCATTTGCCCTATTGCAGGGCTGCAAAAAAATCTAGTGCAGTAACTTGAATAAGAGCCGGGGCGTTTGCCCCCAGGATCCAGACCAATATGGTTGCCCTGGCGACCTCGGTAAAACATCTGGCTGTGCTGGTGGGCTTTGTGCCTATTTACAGACTGGCTGTCCTCATAATTTTAAAAAACTTTGAGTTAGCTGCCAAATGCACTGTGACATTCACAAAGTATTTTCTCGTACCATGTCTTCATTGATGGGGCCTCCCTCCTTTCCCCCATTTTAAATTGCTTCTCCCATCTGAGAGCTAATTACACTGGACAACAAAGACTTTGTTTCCTGAATACTTTGGGGTGTATCTTATGGATTTTGACTGCTGATCATGAAAATCACCATGAAATTTCCCTATCATGCACTATTTTGTTTGTAATCGCCTATACTTGTTATTTCATTTCATAATTCAAGACAATTAAAATGTTGCCCACGATGTAAGCTCAGAAATCTTGTCCAGCAGGCCTGGGCATGCTCAGGCAGGGTGGATTTTGCATGGTAGGACAGGCTTCAAAAAGGCTATAAAAGCATCACGCGCACTGCTCTATACATTGTGTTTACATGCATATCGATTTGCGATCAAGTTGATGCACATGCTCTACATGCATAACATATTGTGTGTACTCATTACAATATAGTAACTGTATTTTCAGGAGTATCTGTGATAGCAAAATGTCACGCCAATGTTGCAACAGCCGCGATACTTTCTGTTATATTTGTGGTGAGTATATACACTTAAGTCTCAAAGATGGAGCATAATTCCTCTTATTAAGAAAGCCTTTGAGCTCTACTTTGGGTGTAAAGTTGGCAACCAAGACAAGGCCTGGGATCCTCACATCTGTTGCATTTATACTTCTTCCCTGCAAACCTTGGCACCGGAGGTGACAAGGGTGGTGAAAGGTTTCCCCAGGACATTGTGGTCATGGAGCAACTGCATCAGGGCGACTGGAATCCATCAACGCTGGCTAATTTTGGTTGGACACTTAAGCAAGAAGACTCCGACACCAAGTACAAACAAAAATCATGAACAAAACATTTTTAGCTTAGTTGCGCTATTGCACAGCATCAGCATGGTTATTCAATTATAACACATTATATTCAAAAAAGTTAATTTCTCATTTCTCTAAATTCCTCTTTGATACATGTAGTCTGAAATTATGTTTGTGCCCATCTTCAAGTGGCCATATCATAACCAAGAAACATTTTTGAGGAAGCAACACTTTTGAAAAAAATTGTTGTCCAGCATGATCAGCCATTCTGGTTTGGTCCTCCATATTTCCTCTGCCCAGTCCTTGTGCCTAGACCTGCCCTCTGAATTCTCCTGTAAACTGGTAAAACTGAAGGCAGTGGTGCCCCCTTTACACCTCCAGCAACCCTGCTTTGACACTGACCTCTACCGTTGTCTGCATGGATTTGTATATCCTCCCTGTTTTGACATAGAGTCTGAATTCCTCCTACCTCCCAAAGCTATGCCTAATTGGCCACTGTATGGTTAACCATTCCAGAATGTTTGATAGCAAAACAATCAAACAATGGCCATGTGTGACCTTAGAATGTCAGAAACAGGAGCAGGAGTGGCTCATTGAGTCTGGCCCATCATAAGATCATAGCTGATCTGTCTGTGGACTCAGCCCCAACTTCCTGCCTTTTACACAAAACACTTAATTACTCTGCTATGCAAGCTGTCTAACCTTCTCTTCAATATATTTAATAAGTAACCTCTACTCCTTCACTAGGTGGAGAATTCCACAGACTCACTAATTTCTAGGAAAAGTAGTTCCTCCTCATCTCTGTCCTAAATATATTCCCTGAATCTTGAGGTTTGTTGCAGGAATACAGTGAAGTCAGGAAGGGGAAAGGGGATTTATGGGACTGCTCCCTTGGGGACTGGCATGAACATGATGGGCCAAATGGCCTCCGGTGTCATGAGCTAAAAGTAAGGATGGCTTGCCATTGGCACAGGCCAAAATCAGAAGGCTACAGAGCAAACAGAGAGAAAGAAAATCTGCACAAAAAAGAAAACTAAAATAAATAACTCTGACTGTGAATCCAGCATTAAACATTCAACAGGTTCAATGCAACATGCCAAACAGTCGACGTTTAGGGTCCTGAGGGAGGGTGTGCGCTCTAAATGTCAGCTGTCCATTTCCTTCCATAGATGCTGCCCAACCTACAGTATTTTGTGTGTTACTCCAGATTTCCAACATCTGCAGTCTCTCTCGAGTCTCTCGCTGGTTCAATGGTTTCTTTCAAGAAAGAAATCGGGCATTATTACTTGATCCGCCCTACCTTCTGTTAGTTTGCTCACAACATAAGGACATCACCTCTAGAACAATCATCTATTGCCATCATAAACGATGGACTACACCACAATATGATTCGGGCCCTCTGGCCCACTGGGGCTGTTTCAACCATCAAGTACATATTCACAATAATACTCTTTTACTGCACTACTTCCTCACTCCTAACCTCTTCTCTCTCATATATCCCTCATCTCCCCAGATTCTCTTACCACCCACCCACCCACTCCAGGGGCAATTCATCGACCAACCCGCACATCTTTGGGCTGTGGGAGGACACCCAGAAGGATCCTTCATGGTCACAGAGAGAACGAGCAAACTCTATGCAGACAGCAGCCGTGAGCAGACTCGGCCCCAGGTCTCAGGAACTGGGCAGCAGCACTAACCGCTGAAATGCCCATTATTCCTCCTGAACAGAGAGGTTTTCCGAGCTGTTTCAGAGCCAGTCACTGAGGGTCCAGAATCCATTCAATCCAAAGTAATGAGAGCATCTTTGGCTTGTGAGCCCTGGGGTAAGAAGGGATGGAATTTGTAGGAGAGGTGTTGTACTTTGGGAGCTGCAGTATAAAAGGAAAATATAGACTCAGTGGCCACTTTATTAGGAACACCTATACACCTACTCGTTAATGCAAATATCTAATCAGCCAATCATTTACCAGCAACTCAATGCATAAAAGCCTGCAGACATGGCAACAGGTTCAGTGGTTGTTCAGACTACACATTAGAATGGGGAAGAAATGTGATGTACACGTGACTGATCATGGAATGTTTGTTGGTACCAGATGGAGAGTTTTGAGTACCTCAGAAACTGTTGACCTTCTAGGATTTTCATGCACAACGGTCTCTAGAGTTTGCAGAGGATGGTGTGAGAAACAAAAATACATTTTAAATGGCATTTCTGTCAGTTAAGTCGCCTTGTTAATGAGAGCTGTCAGAGGAGAATGACTAGCTGACAGTAACTCAAATAACCATGCGTTATCTCTGAATGTACAACATGTTGAACCCTGACGTGGATGGGCTACAGCAGCAGCCGAAAACCACACCAGGTTCAAAGGTGAGTATGCAGTAACTGGCAGGGTCCTCTGGGGCTTCGATTACAGAGGGTTCTAGGAGGTAAGTCCATCACTCCCTGAAAGTGGCACTACATGTGGGTGGGGTTGTAAAGATTCTGTACAGTATATTTGCCTTCATCAGCTAGGGCATGGAGTATAACAGCTGGAAGCCATATTGTAGCCATAGAAAACTTTGGTCAGATCACATCTGGAATAGCATGTGCAGTCCTGGTTGGCCCATTATAGGAAAGATGTGGAGGCTTTGGAGAGGGTACCAAAGAGGTTCACCAAGATGCTGTCTGGACTAGAGTGTATTCAGACTTGGAAGGAGAGGTTGGACAAGCTCTAGAGCAACAGAGGCTGAGAGGTGACCTGACTGAGGTCTATAAAACTGAGGGGCTTAGATAGGGTAGAAAGACTCATTTTTCCCAGGATGAATATGTCAAATACTGGAGGACATACTTCAAAGTGGTGCGTCAAGAGGGCAGTATCCATCACTAAGGACTTCACCATCTGTGGTATGCCCTCTTGTCTTTGCTACCATCAGGGAGCAGGTACAGGAGTCTGAAGACCCACACTCAATGTTTTACGAACAGCTTCTTCCCTTCTGCCATCAGATTTCTGAACAGTCCATGAACCCACTACCACACTATTCCTCTTTTGCACTGTATATTTACAGTTTTATTGTACTTTATAGTAATTTTTTCATGTCTTGCATTGTACTGCTGCCACATACACATGGTGTTCTGGGTGAGGCATCGTTAGTGGAGTTAAAATGCTGACAGGTTCTGACTCTTCCTAAAAGGTAATCCACCTTCTCCTTGCTGGATATGTATGAGTATTTTTTCAAGAGGATCAGAAGACTCTCTATCTCTGCCAGTTGCTGTCTCTTCCCTCAGTAGCTTTAAGAACCAGTCACACCGCTGGAAGAAACGCCAGAGTGTGGGAAGAGGGAGTAGATTGGTAATTGGTAACGTCGTGCTTGTCTAAATCCAGATCCAATATGAATGTGAAATTCAAGCACTCCGCTTTGTGGTTTAAAATCCAAAGGATCAGCAGCTGCACATCAGACAGCTCAACTATGCAGTGACAAAGTCATTTAAATTTTATTTTTTTATACTCTGTGAAAACAACCTGAAGGTTTAAGGCTTCCATTTGAGGATGCCAGTTAGCAAGAAGAAGATAAGTTTTGCTTTGGAGATTAGCTTGGTTTATAACACTTTGAAGATCATTCCCTGGATGGTTTGGCAGTTCTAGTCCTGGAATGATAATCCAGTGCTAATTAACCCAGAAATCTCCAGATCTATCCACCTGGCTTTAGCAAGCTGGAAATAAGAATGGACAATGAGCCCATGAACACTACCTCACTACTTTCTTCTCTTGTTTTGGGCCCCTTATCTAAGACGTGCTGACAATGGAGAAGGTCCAGAGGAAGTTCATGAGAATGAGCCCAGAAATGAAAAAGTTAATGCATGAGGAGCAGTTTATGGTTCTGGACCTGTACTTGCTGGAGTTGAGAAGATTGGGGTGGGGGGGGGTTGGGGTGTCATTGAAACTTATCAAATATTGAAAGATCTTGATAGAGTGGGTGTGCAGAGAATGTTTCCTATAGTAGGGGAGTCTAGGACCAGAGGGCACCACCTCAGATAGAGAAATGTCTCTTTAGAACAGAGATGAGGAGGAATTCCCTTAGCCAGAGAGTGGTGAATCTGTGGAATACTTTGCTACAGGTGGCTGTGGAGACCAAATCATTGGGTATATTTAAAGTGGAGGTCGATAGGCTGTTGATTAGTAAGGTGTCAAAGGTTATGGGGAGAGGGAGGGAGAATGGGGTTGAGAGTGGTAATAAATCAGCCAAGATGGAATGGTGGAGCAGACTTGATGGGCTGAATGGCCTAATTCTGCTCCTATATCATATGGTCATTTTGCATCATTTATTTATTCTAATATATTTCCTATTGTAACTTCATCATTTTTATGCCTTGCACTGTACCATTGCCATAAAATAATAAATTTCATGACATATGTCAGTGATCATAAACCTGATCCTGATTCTGTTCAGAAGAGGCTAGGGGCTAGGGGCCAAGTTACTTGACAACATCAGCTAGTTCACTCCAATGCACAGGCAAGGAGATGTGTCACCTTGTTGGCTCTGGTGTGTAGGTGGATCCAGACTTCACTGGCACAGCTGAGCCTTTGCTGCCCTGTACGGGGTTCACCCAGTTGTACAGTTACAAAAAACGGTCCATGATCCACCCTCACAAATGCATTTTCAGCTGGTGCCGAATGTTCAATAAATCTGGGCGTTACCCTCTGCATCCCCCTTATCATAAAGTCATGGAGTTATAGAGCACTACAGCACAGAAACAGGCCCTTGGGCCCATCTAGTCTGTGTCAAACCTACCCTGCCAAGTCCCATCGACCCGAGGGTCCGTACCCTCCCATTCATGTACTTAGCCAAACTTCTCTTAAGTGTTGCAATTCATCTGGGCACCGTGGTGGTGTCGCAGTTAGCATGGCTCAGATACAGCTCAGGGTGTTCTGGAGTTCGGAGTTCATTTCTGGCGCCACCTGTACAGAGTTCATATGTTCTCCCCATAAACTACGTGGACATCCTCCAGGTGCTTCAGTTTCCTCCCACAGTCCAAAGACGTACCAGTTAATAGGTCAATTAGTCATTGTAAATTGTCCTGTGATCAGGTAAAATACCTTGTTGGGCGGAGTAACTCATTGGGCCAGATGGGCCTGTTCAGCACTGCATCTCCAAATAAAAATAAATAGATAACCACATCGACCACCTCCTCTGGCAGCTCGTACCACACTCACACTGCCCTCTGTGTGAAAAAGCTCCCCCTCAGATTCCCCTTAGATATTTCAGCTTCTCATTCTAAACCTATGGCCTCCAGTTCTAGTCTCACCCAACAGTGGAAAAAGCCTGCCTGCATTTACCCTGTCAATATCCCTCATAATTTTGCATAGCTCCATTAAATCTCCCCTCATTTTTCTATGCTCCTGGGAATAAAGTCCAAACCTGTTCAATCTTTTCCTATAACTCAGGTCCTCAAGTCCTGGCAACATCCTTGTAAATCGTCTCTGCACTCTTTCAAGCTTATTAATATCTTTCCTGTAGGTAGATGACCAGAACTGCACATAATACTCCCAGTCAGGTCTCACCAAGGTGTCATACAATGTCAGCCTAACATCCCAACTTCTGTACTCTGATTTGTAAGAGAGGACTGAGGTTGGGGCTGGGGATGAGGGGGTTGTGGTGGTTACACCTTCTGTACCCCAGCACTAGTGAGGCGTGATGAGTCTGGTGTGGATCAGGAGCCCATGCGAGGACCAAGCTTGAGGGAGTGAGCAGCCCCCTCTTTCCTATTGTCTGGACTATCTCTAGTTGCCCCAGCTGTGTGCCCCCCTCTGCCCGTCTCCCCTTACAGCCTCCCTCCCCACACCCTACCCACTAGTGCTTTGGCTGCTCCCTCTGAGGGAGTGAGATCAGGTGAATCCGCCTTTCTCCTAGCACGGCTTTCTACTTTATCTTCTGCTGATGAATATTTCATCACACAAAAAAAAAACCCCGACTGTACTTTCAAGAGAGTGACTCACTAATTACGGGTAACCGCAGTTCTTCGCCCTGGGGATTGGGTCTTGTGACACCTGCTTGACTTCTGAAGTTGTTTCTTCTGCATTTGAAAAACTCTGTGTCTGTTTGGATGCAGATTTTGCTAGGAAGCTGGACTGGTACTGGAGTCCTCGTAGCTGTAAATAATCAAGGTTCAAGCTTTAATCCAGAGCCTTGAACACATAACCCCGAGCAGATATTAGAGAGTTTCTCTCCTCTTGCCAGAACCTGAAATCCCATTCCATAATTTTTACAATGCACTACAGAATGAGGCTATTTATCTCACTGTTGAAAGAGCAATGGATGAGTTACTACAGTCCACTACTCCTTCCTCAAATGGGTCATGTATTTTTATCTTTAACAGGGAGATCTACTTCCTTTAATTAGTTATTACTGAGTGTGCCTCCAGCACCCCCTCCAGCTCTATGTAAAAAATACTCTCGCCTCCCATCTGGAATTTTTTGGCAATTATTTTAAATCTGTCTCTTCGGGCTGCTGCTGCCTTGGAAGCAATTTCTCTCCATCAAGTTTAAATTCAAAGGGGGAAGAAAATAGCCCTAGGTTTTCCAGTCACTGTCCAGCAAAATCAGCAGTACAGCAAAGTTAAGCAGCCATTCACGAACTTGTCGATCAGATCAAAGCGCTGCAACCTCACCTATCACTAAGGCAACATTAGTAGGAGTCCCACCTTTGCATTATTGTCCATTGCATCGTGTGGCAAATGGGACGGAGCAGCATAAAACCCCAAACTGATGGGATGTGTGGTCCGGCAGCAGCAGAATCAGAGAGCTGGTGTAGCCCTCACTACCACTGCTACCAAGTGAAGAGATTAGCCTCTGGTGCAATGAAGACTACAGAAGGTCATGATGGAAACAGCACCAAGTATTCCTAACTGGGGGGGGGGGGGGGGCGACAGCCTTGCAAAATTGCAACAGTTCCCCGCCTGTGCTGACCGGCAAAGACAGCATTACAACGACAGAGTGAAACAATCTCAAAACTTAAACAGGTCAGGTCAAAGCTCTCATTTTGTGAATGGAGGTGGCAATAAGAACAAAAGAGATAGGAGCAAATTAGGCCATTCAGCCCATCAAGTTCACTCCACAATTCAATCATGGCTGATTTATTTTCCTTCTCAACTACATTATCCTGCCTTCTCCCCATAACCTTTGCTATTCTTAGAAATTAAGTACATATCAGTCTCCGCTTTAAGTAAACCCAATAATTTGTCCTGTACATTCTATAGGTTCACCATCCACTGGGTTATAACAAAAGGTTAGGACTTTATTCTAAGAGGTATACAAAATTATGCGGGATATAGATAGGTAAATGCAAGCAAGCTTTTTTTTTCCCATGGAGGTTGTGTGAGAATAGAACTAGAGGTCATAGGTTCAGGACGAAGGGGAAAATATTTAAAGGGAACATGAGAGGGAACTTTGTCACTGACAGGGCGGTGCAAGTGTCGAACAAGCTCAATCAGATTTAATATCACCGGCATATGCCGTGAAATTTGTTGATGTCAACAGTGCAATGAAATATATGATAATTGTAGAGAAAAAAGTCCGACTTACATTAAGCATGTCTATTAAATAGTAAAGTTAAAATAAGTCATGCAAAAAGAAAATTAAAAAGTAGTGAAGTAGTGTTCATGAGTACAATGTCCATTTAGGAATCGGATAGCAGAGGGGAAGAAGCTGTTCCTGAATCACTGAGTGTGTGCCTTCTGGCTTCTGTACCTCCTTCCTGATGGTAATAGTGTGAAGAGGGCATGTCCTGCGTGTTGGGGATCCTTAATGATGAACGTCACCTTTTTGGGGCACCATACCTTGGAGATTTCTTTGATACGGTGGAGGCTAGTACCCATGATGGAACTGACTAATGTTGCAAGTTTACAAGTGGTGGATATGGGTTTGAATTCAACAATTAATAGAAGTTTGGGTAAGTATGTGGATGAGAGGGGTATGGTGGTCCGGGTGAAGGTCAATGGCACTAGGTAGAATAATTGTTCACCATGGACTAGAGGGGCCTATTTCTGTACTTAATGTTTTATGGCACTATGACCCTAGCTAAAGAATTTCCTCCTCATCTGAAGTCCCTTTCTGAATCTATACTCTCTGGTCTTAGACTCTCCCTTTATTGCAAAACATCTTCTCCACTTCTACTCTATCTAGATTTTTCAATGTCAGCAGGCTACTGGAGAGAGGTGGTTCCCTTCATCAGAGAAGGTACTCTGCAGCCAATTCACTCCATCTAATAATATCATGTAATGGCTGAGAGTGCAGGACTCAGCAAAGGCTAGCTCTGTTCTTCAGAGCAAGCAGCGTCTTGAACCAAGCTGTTCCACTGCAGTTACAAAGCAGCCATCTACCGCCAACCTGAAAAATGGCCCAGGTGCATCCCACTCAGAAAAAGCAGGACAGATCCACTGTGGCTAATTACTAACTCAACAGCCCACACTCGATCATCAACAATGCAAGGTTGGCTGCCGTCAACAATGCAACAACTCATCAATAACCCATCCATTCTGGCACAGCCTGGGTCTCGCCCAGGAACTCAGCCTGTGAGCTAGACCAAAAAAGCTGGATCCTAGAGGGGAAGAGAGAGTAACTACCCTTGGCATCAGGAGAAAATTCCTTTTGATATAGAATCTATCCGATCAGCAGCTTTGATACCTTGTTCCCAATGACTCGTTGAGACACAGAGACATGCAGCATAGAAACAGGCCCTTTGGCCCAACACATCTCTGCCAACCAGTATATCTTTCTATAATCTCACTTACCTGCATTAATTCCCTATCTCTCTGTGCCCTGCTCATTGAAGTGCCTGTCCATATGCCTCTTAAATTTTGTTCCTGTTACTTGTTCAGCATAGAAACAGGCCCTTCAGCCTAATATATCGATCAAAGTTCAATCTTCAAAGTAGACTTATTATCAAAATACATATACAGTATTTTACCACTTGAAAATGAATCTTGAGATTCATTTTCATGCAGGCATTAACAGGAAATAAAGAAGCACAACAGAATTTTATGAAAACAATGCATAAACGGACAAGGACTAACAAACAACCAGTGTGCAAGAGAAGACAATCTGTGTAAATAAAAATAATACTGAGAACATGATTGTAAAGAGTAATTGAAAGTGAGTCTGTAGACCATAGGATCAGTTCAGAGTTGAGGGGAGTGAGATGTTCCTGAACCTGGTGGTGTGGGACCTATGCCTTCTGTATCCCCTACCGATGAAGAAAGCATGGCCTGGACAGTGGGAGTCTTTGATGATGGACGTTACTCTCTTGGACAGCACTCCATGTAAATGTGCTCAATGGTGGGGAGGGCTTTGCCTGTGAAGGACAGCCAGCTTCTAAGCCAACCATCATGCCTTTCTATACTAATCTAACTTGCCTGCATTAACTCTGTATCCCTCTATACCTTGCTCCTTCAAGTACCTGTCCAGATCCTCTTTAAGTGTTCAATGTTCAAATTAAATTTATTATCAAAGTACATGTATTTCACCATATACAACCCAGAGATTCATTTTCTTGTGGCCATACTCAATAAATCTACAGAATAATAACCATAACAGAATTGATGAAAGACTGCCCAACTTGGGCTTTCAACAAGCCTGCAGAAGACAACAAACTGCAAATTTTAAAAAGGAAAAAATAATAATAAGTAAGTAAATAAACAGTAAGTATCGAGGACATGAGATGAAGAATCCTTGAAAGTGATTCCATAGGTTGTGGGAATATTTCAATAATGGGGCAAGTGGAGTTGAGTGAAGCTATCCTCTTTGGTCCAGGAGCCTGAAGGGTAATAACTGACCCTGAACCTGTTCTTGTTTCTTCCTCCACCACCTCCTCTGGCAGTTAACTCTTGATACCATCTATTCCATGTAAAAGAATTATCCCTCAGAATCCCCTTCAACCCTCCTCCCCTTCACTTTAAACATGAGACCTCTGGTTTTAAACATTGCTCCCATAGGAAACAGACACTATCTAGCCTATCTGAGTCTCACCACATTCCACTATTTCCCACTCCCATGGGAACCCATGGTATCACACAAACCTTTCCCACCACTGTTATATTTGGTGACCTGCTGAATGGCCTGTGTGCCCCACTGAGCACTGTAGCAGTCCAGTGGCCCCCTTCCCTGATACAACCATTCATTATATCACTGACCCCCTTTGGAAGGGTCAGCAATGGAAAGAGTGGGCAATTTCAAGTTCCCGGGTATCAACATCTCCGATTATTTATCCTGGGCCCAACATATTGATGCAGATATGACGAAGGCTTGTCAGTGGCTATATAGCAAAGTTCTACAGATGTACCATGGAGAGCATTCTAATTGTTTACATCACCATCTTGTATGGAGGGGCGACTGCACAGGATCAGAAAAAGCTACAGAGAAATGTAAACTCAGCCAGTTCCATCGTGGGCACTAGCCTCCACAGCACCGAGAACGTCTTCAAAAGGCAATGCATCAAAAAGGCGGGATCTATCATTATGAACTCCCACCACCCAAGACATGCCCTCTTCTCATTATTACCATCAGAGAAGAGTTACAGTAACCTGAAGACACACACTCAATGCTTTAGGAACATCTTCTTTCCTGTTAAGGTCCCAGAGAAATGGGAACACACGGTCCTGACTTGGAGCGTAGAGCATGGCACCAGGCCCTTTGGTGCATTGAGCCCATGCTGACCTTCAAGCACACAGTTACTCTAATCTCACTTTATTCTCCCCACTTGCCTATCAATTCCACCTCCAGGATATTACCACTCACCGCTACACTAGAGGCCAACTCCTCGTTAACCTCTGCAAGTCTTTGGGAGATGGGAGGGAACCAGGACTCCCAGTGGAAGCCTACTCAGTCATTGGGGGAATATGCAAAGTCAACACGGACAATACCAGAGGTCAGGACTGACCCAGGTTACTGGAACTGTGAGGCACTCTCTACCTGTTATTCCATTGTGCCATGTGGCCTTATCCTTCTAGATGCAGAGGATCTGGATGTGCCATTAGGGTAACATCCATGTTCTCTTCACGCTACTATCATCAGGCAGGAGGTTTAGGAGCTTTAGGTCCCACACTACCAGATTCAGGAACAGATATTATCCTTTAGTCTTCAAGCTCCTGAACCAGAGTGGATAACTTCACTCACCCCAGCACCAAACTGATTCCACTATCTATGAACTCACCTTCACGGACTCCACAACTCCTGTTTTCAGTGTTTAATTATTTTTTATTTATTTTTCTATCCGTCTAGTGAGCAACAGTTCTGTGAGTGAAACACCTTGTTAAAGAGAGAAGTCAGAAGAGAATAGCCAGACTAGGTCAACCTGACAGTAGCTCAAAAACTATGCGTTACAGCAGTGGTGTGCAGAAGACCATCTCCGAATGTAGGTCCTTGAAGCACATGGGCTACAGCAGCAGAAGACCACAAATATAGATCACCTCCAGTACCTAATTAAGTGGTAACTTAGTGTATATACCTGCACTTTTTATTTCAACATTTTCTGCTGTATCAGGCTGGCTAGGAGTGGAGATTAAAGCAAAGATTTATCATTCGCTCATTCTGTGAAACGTAGTTCCATTTTAAACTTGATGGCATTATTTTCCAAACTTGTCCTTTTCTAAGATATTAAAAGGGACGTCTACTTGAATGTTACAGAAAGGAATTCCATGGGGAAGAATCAACTGAATTTTAATAAAAGCTATTTTGCTCAATTCAACTCCCACAGTGATATGGAATATGAGGAACAAATGCATTGTATCCTTTAAACAAATCTGAACAGGATTAGCTTTCTTAGATTTCCGACCGTTTTATTACTTTGCCCACTCGAAAAGCTGATCAGGGAGATAGTGAATTTCTGGCCACTCTGTATTACTGAGTTATGCGCTGGTTCATCTTCAACTGCATATTTACGTGAGGTCTGATGCCGTAGAGTCGTAGAACCATGCAGCATAGAAACAGGCCCTTCTGCCCACAATGACTATGCTGACCTCTGTACACCAATAGACTAGCCCCAGTTACCAGCTCCTTAACCTATTATGTCTTGTCTAGGTACTTCATAAATACTGTGATCACAAGATATTCAGCAGATGCTAGAAATCTTGAGTAGCACACAGAAATATTTTGATAAATATCACAATGAGGATTGTGATTTGCCTTTATTCATTCTGACAAATGCTATTTCCTATTGTGAGAGGCACAGTCTCAGCAGTGCGTTCCAGATTCCCACCACTCTCCAGTTGGAAAAGGTTCTTGCTCAGATTCCCTCTCTTTCTCTTATCCCAAACCTACCCCCTCTTGTTTTAGGCTCCTCTGCTATGAGGAAAAGTTTATCGTCCTAGCAGTGCCCCCTCCTAATTCTCTGTATCTCTACTGGATCCTCTGTCCTGATAGAGGGCTCGAGAGGGATCCAGTTCTCAAAGGGAAGCAAGTGGAACCCGTCCCGTGCCTCTGAAAACCCTCCATCACAGGCAACATCCTGTACCGTCTCCATTGCAACATGTCCTACCAATGGATCATTGACCAGGCATGGACTGACCCATGTTTTGAAAACATACATAAGCTTATATCTTATATCTTATCTCTTATATCGAAGCCCTAACTAACGAACGCAAGTATTCCATATGCCCTTTCCATCACGTTATGAAAGGTGGGCAGTGCAGTAGCTTAGTGCATTGTTTTACAGAACCAGCTGTAAGATCAGAACTCAACTCCTGCCGTTGCCTGTAAGGAGTTTATACGTTCTCCCTGTGACCTCATGGGTTTCCTCCCACGTCGCAAAGACGTACAGGTTAGGACTAGTGTGTATGTTATGTTGTTGGCAGAAGTGTGGTGACATTTGCAGGCTGCTCAGCAGAAACCTTACTGATTTGATTTGTCACAAACAGCACTGTATGTTCCGATGTACGTGTGACAAATAAAGCGAATCTTTAATCTTTTAATCTGAAAAGGGCATGTGGGATACTTGCCTTCATTATCTTCATTATGTGCTGCCACCTTCAGGGATCTTTGTTGGAGTCTATTCAGCCGACATCCACGTATGGAGTAGAATATGATCCCACAGCGATCCAGCACAGAGATAACATACAAGCAACTGATTGTTTCATTAGATCTGCAAGCTAGGATGGAACTCAGCAATGTCTGGGGTTCTGGGACTCACCAGTCTTGTATAATCTGGAATATAAAGCCAGTCAGTTGAGGAGAAAAAGATGTTTCAAAGGTGTGAGTCTAACAGTGAGCAGTGGGACAGGAGAGGGTTAGAATCAGCATCAATATCACCAGCATTGTGTTAACTAAGCACTGTGGTAACAGAAGTAAATACTAAATCAGAGAGCAGTGTCTCCAGTGAAAGATGCTCAACAGATCTCGCCAGATGATGCAGGAGGCTGAGGAGGAACAGGTTATCCACATCAATGAAAGGAAACAGGCATGTCCAGGATAGGTTCTGTGTTTGTGAAACCTCCAGGTTTCTATTACAGAACCCTGTGCCTATATTCCCATAGAGTAAGGGTAAACCCACGGCAAGTGGGACCTCTGTCAAAAAGTGTGCAATATTCCAACAGCTTGGCTTCCTATCTTGGTCCATTAACTTCCTTCAGGCTGTGGAGGCCAAGTCATAGAGTATATTTAAAGCAGAAATTGATAGGTTCTTGATTAGCGAGGCTGTCGAAGGTTATAGGGAGAAGGCAGGGAACTGGATTGAGAAGAATAATAAATCGGCCATAGTGGGATTGCGGAGCATACACAACAGGCCAAATGCTCCTATGGTCTTGTTTTGGGGCACTTCAAAGTTCAAAGTAAATTTATAATCAAAGTACATATATGTCACCATATACAACCCTGTGATTCATTTTCTTGTGGGCATACTCAATACACCCATAACAGAATAATAACCATAATAGATTCAATGAAAGACGGCACCAACTTGGGTGTTCAACCACTGTGCAAAAGAAAATAAACTGCAAATACAAAAAGGAAGAAACAATAATAATAAATAAATAAGCAATAAGTTTTGAGAATATGAGATGAAGAGTCCTTGAAAGTTAGTTCATAGCTTGTGGGAACATTTCAATTATGGAGTGAGTGAAGCTGAGTGAAGTTATCCCTTTTGGTTCAAGAGACTGATAGTTGAGGGGTAATAAATGTTCCTGAAGCTGGTGCTGTGGGTCCTGAGGCTCCTTCCTAATGGCAGCATCAAGATGAGAGCATGATCTGGGTGGTGGGGGTCCCTGATGATGGATGCCGCTTTCCTGCAACCATTCCCCATGTGTTTCAAATCACATGCCAATTTCTCAGATGGCTGGAGCTGGTGATGATCCTGTTTCCCCCCCTTTGTATCCAATCCTATACTACCTCTTGCTTCTTTCTGGTCCCTTCACCTAGAAGAATAACTTGGGTTTCCACTGAACTCAGCATTAAGCCCCTTTCTTTCTCTGCTGTGCATTAATAATGCAGACTTCAAGGTGGCAGATGTGATAAAGAAATTTGCAGTCAGTACATAAATCAGTAAAATTGATAAATTGATTTATTACTGTCACATGTACCCAGGCACATTGGAAAAGTTGTTTTGCATATTATCCTTGCAGATCATCTCATCACATCTGTACATTGAGATCGTACAAGGGAAAATAATAACAAAATGGAGACTGTACTGTTACAGAGAAGTGCAGAGCAGGCAAATGATAAAGTGCAAGGCCATGACCAGGTAGATTGTGAGGTCAAGAGTCTATCTTAATGTAGAAGGACCATTCAATAGTCCTATATCAGTGGGTAGATACTGTAGGAAGATGGTGGTACATTGTGTCTGTGAGGGTCTACAGATACTGTAGGAAGATGGTGGTACATTGTGTCTGTGGGGGTCTAGAGATACTGTAGGAAGATGGTGGTACATTGTGTCTGTGAGGGTCTACAGATACTGTAGGAAGATGGTGGTACATTGTGTCTGTGAGGGTCTAGAGATACTATAGGAAGATGGTAGTACATTGTGTCTGTGGGGGTCTACAGATACTGTAGGAAGATGGTACATTGTGTCTGTGAGGGTCTAGAGATACTGTAGGAAGATGGTGGTACATTGTGTCTGTGGAGGTCTAGAGATACTGTAGGAAGATGGGGGTACATTGTGTCTGTGAGGGTCTACAGATACTGTAGGAAGATGGTGGTACATTATGTCTGTGGGGGTCTAGAGATACTGTAGGAAGATGGTACATTGTGTCTGTGAGGGTCTAGAGATACTGTAGGAAGATGGTGGTACATTGTGTCTGTGCGGGTCTAGAGATACTATAGGAAGATGGTGGTACATTGTGTCTGTGCGGGTCTAGAGATACTGTAGGAAGATGGTGGTACATTGTGTCTGTGGGGGTCTAGAGATACTGTAGGAAGAGGGTGGTACATTGTGTCCGTGAGGGTCTAGAGATTGAATGAAGGTGGTTCAGTTACAGTGCAATATAGTAGAGAAAAAGCAAAACAGTGAAATACTGTTCATGGGTTCACTGTGTCCACTAGGGTCTTCAGATAGAATGAAGGTACTTGGCAAAGGAATCAGAGGAAAATTTTGCTGCACATTTTGTGGTTGAGGTCTACAATCTACTGTCAGATGTAGCATAGAGACACATTCAGTTGCGGTGTTCAAACGTAAACTGCTAAATACCTAAAAGGAAAGAATTTGCACTGGGAAAAGGACAATGGAGAGGCACAAGCATATATTGAGCTGGTCTGGATGCAATGGACCAAATGGTGTACTTACATACTCTAACCATTCCATGATTACACCTAATGATTGTGAAAGCAAACTGCCCAGTCTAATCCCACCTTCCCGCACTTCACCAAAATAACCAGATCCTGGTTGAAGGTGATGAGTTTTTCCACCTCTACCCACTATTCAGGTCATGAATTCCTGGTTCTCACTACCATCTGAGTGAAAAACAAGGCCCTCATCTCCCCTCTAATCCTATTGCCAATTTCTTTATACATATTCCTTCTGGATTTTGACCCACAGCTGAGGGAACAGACCTTCCAAATTACTCTTGTAAACCCATCATAATTTTATGTAGCTCGAAGAAGTTTCCACTCAGTCTGTTCTGATTCAAAGGAAACGCCTTTCCACACTGCTACAATTTTCCTATTTTGAGAACTTCCTCATACATGTCTGTGACAGTCACAACTCTCCTGTGATGTTTAAACCAGAACTGTATGTACTGCTGAACCAGTAATCTAACTGGCGTTGTGTATGATTCTAGTATAGCCTCCCTACTCTTCCACTCTACACCTTAACTAATGACAGGAAGCCATCCCAAATGTGTTTTTCAGAATTAGTATCAGAATCAGGTTTATTATCAAATGTGATGTGAAATTTGTTAATTTAGCAGCAGCAGTTCAATGCAATACATAATATAGAAGAAGAAAATCAATCTATCTATCAAATACAGTATACATATATTGAATAGATTAAAAATCATGCAAAAACAGAAATAATGTATATTAAAAAAGTGTGTTCATGGGTTCAATGTCCATTCAGGAATCAGATGGCAGAGGGGAAGAAGCTGTTCCTGAATTGCTGAGTGTGTGCCTTCAGGCTTCTGTATCTCCTACCTGATGGTAACAGTAAGAAAAGGGCATGCCCTGGGTGCTGGAGGTCCTTAATAATGGACGCTGCCTTTCTGAGACACTGCACCTTGAAGATGTCCTGGGTGCTTTGTGGGCTAGTACCCAAGATAGAGCTGACTAAATTTACAATCCTCTGCAGCTTCTTTCAGTCCTGTGCAGTAGCCCCCCCCCCCCCGCCCTCCAATACCAGACAGTGATGCAGCCTGTCTCCATGGTACATCTATAGAAGTTTCTGAGTGTTTTGGTTGACATACCAAATCTCTTCAAACTCCTAATAAAGTATAGTCAATGTCTTGCCTTCTTTATAGCTGTATCAATATGTTGGGACCAGGTTATATCCTCAGAGATCTTGACACCCAGGAACTTGAAACTGCTCACTCTCCCCACTTCTGATCCCTCATTGATTCCCCTCCTCACTAACCTATCCTGCTGCCTTTAAAGGTCTGGAAGCTGCAATCCAAGGTCCCTCTGTTCCCCCTGTAGTGCAATATCCTCCCATTTATTATATACTTCTGTGCCTGGTTCCAAATCGCCAATGCATTATCTCACACTTCTCCTACTTAAACTCTTCTTGCCAATTTTCTGTGCAAATGTCATAGCCACCTTTATCTTCTATGGTCTTAGGCTTTCTTTGTCTCTGTTAATCACATGGCCACCCTACACATCCTCTCTTCTCCTCCCTTCCATTGGGCAGTAAGTACAAACGCTTGAACACATGTACCACCAGGCTCAAGGGCAGCTTCTACCCACAGACACAATGTACCACCATCTTCCTACAGTATCTGTAGACCCCCACAGACACAATGTACCACCATCTTCCTACAGTATCTGTAGACCCTCACAGACACAATGTACCACCATCTTCCTACAGTATCTGTAGACCCTCACAGACACAATGAACCACCATCTTCCTACAGTATCTGTAGACCCTCACAGACACAATGTACCACCATCTTCCTACAGTATCTCTAGACCCTCACAGACACAATGTACCACCATCTTCCTACAGTATCTCTAGACCCTCACAGACACAATGTACCACCATCTTCCTACAGTATCTCTAGACCCTCACAGACACAATGTACCACCATCTTCCTACAGTATCTCTAGACCCTCACAGACACAATGTACCACCATCTTCCTACAGTATCTCTAGACCCTCACAGACACAATGAACCAACTTCATTCCATCTGCAGACTCTCGTAGATACAATGAGTCTCCTTTATCCTGTTATGTTTTGAAACTCCAAAACATAAAACTAATTGAAAGAAAAAGACGGAAGCCCAAGAGAGCAGGTCTTAGTTTTGTTTTTATTTTAAGCAAGTATGACATAGTGGCATAATGACATAAGCCATTCACATACTTTTACATATAATATTACTCAAATATTACATACACAACACTCCTTCCTGCTTAACTATAAACTCCAACTCAATACAGAATGCATCTCAATTTATATACATATACAGTGTACTATATAATACAACTACTACATGGACATCTACAGCATAGTAAATTTTAAAGTGTCCCACTCAAGCCTAAAGATTTAATTTCTGTGGAGGATGTCTTACTCGTAAGGGATAACATCTTATGGGTAACTCCAAAACATAAAACTAATTGAAATAAAATACTGAGCTGGGAATACCTTGTCTTAGTTATGCTTTTATTTGAAGTGGAGTGGGCACGTATGATGCAGTGGTGTGATGATGTATACCATTCACATTCAATCCATAATGAATTATTTAAACAACAAGAATGCTTAATCAAACAATATATTTACAATATTATTCAAATATTACTGATGTTAAATACAGAACACATTATACCTGTAGATCCTCACTATAAATGCCCTTCATTGTATCTGTAGGTCATCACATTTACAATGGACCACAAATTTCCCTGTTGTAGATATTCTGACTCTATGGAAATCTACCTCAGAATGGAGAACCTTGGTTTAATGTCTCCCAAATGCCCTCAGTGATGTACTTGACACCGCAGCCTGGATTTATGCTCAGCTCTGGAATGGAGTTTAAACAGCAGCCACTGCATTAGGAGAGATTCTTGCTTGTCAACTCCCCAAGGATTGCAGTGATTGAAGCCCATTTTCCCGAGAAATTCCATGCTGCATCCATCTTTGGCCTGGTGTGATTGCATGTGCTGAGCGAACTTGCAAATCTCATTGCAAAGCTGGTGACAGTGTCCCTGATAAGCCATCCGTCACCAGGAGGGAGGACAGATGAGATTAGTGAGAGTTATTTCAGCAACATAAAATAAGAGTTTGGTTGTTCATCACAATGTAGACACGGGAACATTTGCAAACTCCCCTGCCTGAATATGCGCAAATCCACACTGTGACTGAAGGTGAGCTTACACATTACACACATGTGGAGTATCTTGTCAATGCAACCTGGAAAGCACCATACTCTTCAAGTCTGGCAAGACAGCGTGCAGTTTGCGCAGCACTTTACAGCGCCAGCCATATGAGGTCGGAGTTTGATTGCCACTGCTGCCTGTAAGGAGTTTTTACATTCTTCTCATGACTGTGTGGGTTTCCTTCAGGTGCGCTGGTTCCCTCCCAGTCCAAAGAGATACGGTTAGGGTTAGTGAGTTTTGGGAATGCTGTGTTGATACCAGAAGCATGGTGACACTTGCGGGCTGCCCCAGCACAATCCTTGCTGATTTGATTTGACACAAGGTGATGCATTTCACTGTATGTTTCAATGTTCATGTAACAAATAGAACAAATTGTTACCTCTTTATACACCACATAACTGCATTACCTTCATCAATTCTGTTATCTCATCCTAAAACTCTATCAGATTAACTTTATTCTTAACTCTTTACCATAAGTGTGTGCTGACTTGTTTTAATTAATCCATTTTCACCCAGGTGACTATTAGTCCCATCTCAAATCAGTGTTTCCCACCAGAGAATTAAACAGATTAACCTTTAGTTGCTGTACTTAACCTTGGTCTCCCTTTAAGTATCCATGAACTTTTTTTCCCTCTGTCCTCTCTTTCATCCCTTCCCAAGACTGAGCTCAGAGTTTTGGGGGTCTAACATGGCCTGTCCAGTGTTGTTTGGGTCTCAATACTGGAGATAACAGCCTAGGTGCGGACACTAGAACTGTGCCTTGTAGTGCCTGCTGTAGCTAGTCCAGACATCAGAAGCATACAGAAGGTGGGGGGGGGGGGGGGTCACTACTGCTTAACAGACCATGAATCTTAAGCCCTGTCTGAAGTCTTGATCTTCAGACACCCTTCTCTTCAGTTGATCTGGGTTCATTGAAGCAGTGGTGAATTCAATCACAAACCCCACCTCGCGTGTTCAACGATGTAAAATTCTTTAATAGTTGGCTGAAGTAGAGCCCTGTGCTCCTGATGTTTGACTGACCAGTGGGAAGGCCAGGTGGACCAGAGAGTGTCCTGGAGGGTTTTCGTGGGACAGGTGAAGGTAGCCAACAGTAATCTTATTCAGGAATAAGAGAATACACGTGACAAATTTATTACCCCATCAACGCAGGGTTTGATTAGGACCAGAATTAGGTCATTCGGCACATTAGGTCTTCTTGGCCATTCCATCATGGCTGATTTATTATCCCTCTTAACCCCATTCTCCTGCCTTCTCCCTGTAATCTTTGATGCCGACCAATCAAGAACCTATGAACCTCCACTTTAAATGTACTCAATGACTTGAAATATATTCACAGACAATTGTCTGTGGTAATGAAATAAACAGATTCACTACTTTCTGGCTAAATAAATTCCTCCTCATCTCTGATCTAAAGGGGTGTCCTTCTATTCTGAGGCTGTGCCCTCTGGACCTAGACTCCTCCACTTTAGGAATCATCCTCTCCACCTACAGTACACTGTATCTGGATCTTTCAATATTCAATTGGTATCAATGAGATCCCTCCTCATTCTCCTAAACTCCAGTGAGTACAGGCCCAGAGCCCTCAAACACTCTCATTCATTAACCCTTTCATTCCCAGGATCATTCTCCTGAACCTCCTCTGGATACACTTCATTGCCAGCATGTTGTTTCTTAGATAAGGGGGCCATTACTCCAACTGCAATCTGACCAATGCCTTATAAAGCCTCAGCATTACATCCTTGCCTTTCTATTCTAGTCCTCTCGAAATGAATATTAACATTGCAATCTTAAGACTGCGTCGCTAACATTGGTCTGTTTAGCAGAACTTTATTGGTTCATTACAAAAGACCCAAATGCATGCATAAAATAGAAACCCAATGTGAATGCAGAGTACTAGTTGTTCATGTTATAACCAGCAATGTTTCAATGGAGTTGTTTGGTTATTCTTGTCCTGGGATTATGTTTATGGAGCCTGTACCTATATTTACACTGGTTCTCATCAACCACACCATTGGGAGCATTTAATAGGTAGTTAGAGCTTATCCCCACTCACCCACTCAGCTATGACAACCTTAAGGTCTCAAATAGCCTCTGACAACCAAGTCCGGCTCCTGGCCTTCACGTACGGCTTAGCAACTAAGCCCAGTGGAACTCCACTGACAGGAGAAGGGGCAAAGGCAGGTTACTGGCACCTTAAAGACCAGTCGCTTCAGGCAGATGGGGCTCGTCAGCCGTGGTTGCCAGCTCATTTAGGAGAAGAAAAACTCTGATTTCAAACCTTGTTGCCTTGTGGCTATACTCACTCATGGGGAAGGACTTCAGGAGTAAACCCCGAGGGAAAAATCTGGAGTTGGAGTTCCTAAGGCAGTCCTGCATTGAGTTCAATGCTGACTGGCAACTCCTGTGACACCACTGGTACCGAACTGTATCGGCCTCTGCTGTTTCTTTGGGGTCATCTGCTGTGTGGAGCCGGGGTGCGTGCTGCATGGACAACAGCTTGCTCTATGTGTTGTACTGCCCTGGCTTACCTCCGGACTCCTAGTAGACAGCTAGGGTGCAACAACCACGTTTGGCTTGATCAACGGAGGGTCTACATCAGCTATTATAAATTGTTGCCAGGGTAACATGTTCTGGTTACCCTTTCCTCTTCACATATCAAGAACAAAGCTTCTCCCTCCGTCAGATGTAGCTTAAGCACTGCTGCCCACCGTCAGCTTGTGAATAAGTGACTCGACGTATGATGAAAGCCAGCACACAGCATCACCGGGCAGGGATGAATGCAGCCGCTTGGCTGGTGAATGGAACAATAACACCAGAGCTGCAAACAGATCTGGCATGGATTATATAATTACTCATATCAGGTAACAGCCAAGCCCTAGCCAACAGATATTGCTGCGGAAATTTGACTACGCAAATGATTAAGGAAAAGTGGTTTGATCGTTTATTAAGTTAAGAAGGGCAAGGCAATGTGAGTTAGCAAGTCAGACCAATTCATTACATTCAAGGTATTGTGCTGGGAGTAGTTTTCAGTTCTGTCGTCCAACGCCTTTCAACATTCCACCCCTGAAGAGGTGGAGTCCTTTCGTTTGTATCCACTGGCATTGGCATATCTCAGTTCTTTGACTTCAATGATTAAAAAAGGAGACATTACATTTTCACTTTCGTCATGCGTGTGTGTGTCTATCTGTCTGTATGTGTCTGTGTGTGTATGTGAGTGTCCATGTATATGTTTGTGTGTGAGCGTGTGTGTATGGATGTCTGTGTATACTCTATGTGTGGGTGTTAGTGTCTGTTTTTGTGTGTGTATGTGGGTGTCTGTGTGAGTGCGTCTGAGTGTGTGTGTTTGTGTGTGTGTGTATGTGGGGCCTGTGTATATATCTGTGTGTGAATACTATATTGGGGGGGGGGGGTGTCTATGTACATACTTGAGTATGGATAAGAGTTTCCCACAATTTATTTTCAATATATTGTATTGATTAATTTATTCCTAGAATATGAAGTGTGTTTCACGCCCCTTTATACCATGTGAGACTTCTTCTTTTTGTGCTCTGGGTTAACTATTTTACGGTGTGTGCCCTTCCTCCATCAGTGTGTCAGAATTGATTTCCCATTAGACTCCATCAACCCCGGTGGCACTGACTCCCACCGCCACTGCCTTACAGTGGTTGCAATGTGCTCCATCTGCAAAATGGGTCTAACTCCTGGAGCTGCCTCTCCAACAGCACCTTCCCCAGGAGGACTGCAGATCACTCGTACGTTCTCACAGGCAATAAATGCTGGCCTTGCTGGAGACACACGTATAGCATCACAGGAAGGTGCCTTGCTTAAAGAACTTGTGCCGTAAGGAGAGGTTGGACAAACTAGGGTTGCTTTCTCTGGAGCATTTGAGAATGTCCATTTCCCCAAGCAGTATGGCTGATTAACACTCCCCCCCCCCCCCCACCCCATCACCACTACTTTATCATCTCCAGTCAGACACCGACTGTACAGACACTCAGACACTCCTGTGCCTGGCCTCAGTCAGACATACACTCAACCTCTGTCTGTAAGCTATCCTATGTAATTACATGTATTTATTGTGCTCTGTTACCATTGTGTTGCTTACTTCATTGTGTTTCTTTGTGTGTTGCTTCTGATCTGGAGTAACGATTACTTTGATCTCCTTTACCCTTGTGTACTGGAAATGACATCAAACAATCTTGAATCTGACCTGCTGGGTTACTCCAGCATTTTGTCTGTGCTCGCTGAATGGCTCTCCCAGTCAGCAAAGACGCCGAGAACAGTGGAACAGATATCAGGTAGATATCCATTCCCCTCCACACATCAGCAACAAAGCTTCCCTCTGTTTTGGATGCAGTTTAGACAATGCTGCCCATCCTCAGGTTGTGAATAAGTGAAGCCCAGAACACACATTCACCAAGCAGTGTGTAGCAGAACCGTGGCTCATAATCTACAACTATTTCTCCAATCCCGGCCCTCTGCACTTCACTTTCTCCTCTCCGCTTCTTCTTCCCTTCCTCCTCTTAACAACCCCCTCCCAATTACGTGTCTTTCTTCCGCCCCTTTCCCTTCTTTCCTCCAATCCCCTCCTCTTGCTTCCTCTCTCCCTGTTCTCCACCCCCCCCACCACACCTCGCCAACGTCCCTCCTACCCTCCCCCCTAAGACAGTTAAGTGCTGTAACTGAGCATCTGCAGGCAGCTGTGATTTAATGCTGGTGTTTAGCATTGCTGCTTGTTGTTGGACTCCAGCCGGTAATTCAATGTGAGTCAGACAGGGTGGATAAACACCTTGGAGATAAACATTTTTAGCAGAGCGAGGAGCTATTAATCTGCCGCTGTCTGGGTAATGAAGGACATGCTTGGACTGTAAAACCCACACAGGTGGAAACTTAGGGCTGGGGCTAAACCTACTCTTTTTGCAAGACTGGTTCTCTGAAGTTGAAGGAACTTCCCATTCAGCCCATTGTCAGTGGTGAGGAAGCTTCCCCAGCCAGAGCCCCCCACCCAGCACTCAGCCTATCATCTTTTAGAAAAAAGCCTGCTTGAATTTACCCTACCTATAATATTGTATAGTTCTATTAAATCCCCCCCTCATTCTCTTACACGTTTATGTGTGTTGGGTGAAACATCTTTCCTTGTCTTCCCTTTAATTCTCCTTACCAAAGGCTTTAAATCCGTTCCACCTGGTTTTTGATGTCTTTCATGAGGGAAATTTATCTTTCCCATTTAGTCTGCCTCAGTGTCGTATGATTTCATAGACTTTAATTAAGCCTCCACTCAGCTTTATCAATTATATACTACTCCAGCCTAACCAATCTCATCGCTACAAGTCTTCAGTCCTGCAAGCATCCTCATATTGTCCCTATGCACCCTCTCTTTCTGTATCATATCTTTCCTGTACAGTGATGAGCAGAATGAAATGCAATGTTCTAATTAGTGTTCTAGCATGACCTTCCCAACTTCAAGTTCTATTACTTACATCCATTTTTATTAGATCTGAGCTTCATCAGCTGCACCAATATTGATTGCCCATCCGAGGCAGCGTTCAACGTTCATACTAGTGAGGTAGTGTTCATGGGTTCATGCACCATTCAGGAATCTGATGGCATACAGGAAGAAGCTGTTCCTAAAATGTTGAGTGTAGGTCTTCAGGCTCCTGTACCTCCGATCAATGTAGCAATGAGAAAAGGGCATTTCCCAGATGGTGGGTTGCCTAATGATGGATGTCACTTTTTTGAGGCATCACCTTTTGTTAACGTCATTGATGAAGGGGGGAGGCTCATGTCTACGTTGGAGCTGACTGGGTTTACAACCCTCACCAGCTGTTTCTGATCTTGTGCATCGGAGCCTTTACACCCTACAGTGATTTAACCAATCAGAATGCTCTTCACTGGACATCTGTAGAAACTTGCCAGAGTCTTTGGTGATACACCAAATGTCCTCAGACTCCTAATGAAATGCAGCTGTTGGGATGCCATCTTCATGATTGCATCAGTGTGCTAGGTCCAGGATAGATCCTCTGAGATGTTGACCCATAGCAACGTGAACCTCTTCACTGCTGATCCCTCAGTGAAGACTGATGTGTGTCTTCACAACTTTCCCTTTCTGAAATTCACAATCAATTCTTTGGTCTTCCTGACATTGAGTGCAACTTTGTTGACACACCATTCAACCAGCCTCCTCATGTACTCATCTGAGATTCCCCTCCTTCCCCATCTCTGTAGCTTCTGATTAATCCCGATTCCAGGATCATGGCAGGGCGCCTGGGTACAACCTTGCTTGGAGGGAAGCTTGAGGATGATAGTACTTAGGAATCATGCAGATTTTAAATTCACCATCAATAAACTAAGGCTATGGATAAGGTAGATGTTGGGGTCTTTTTCCTGACCTAGGGGAATCAAGAAGTACGGCATGTATGCTTAAGATGAAAAGGGAACAATTTTTAAAGTCCATGAGGCTGATAGGTATATGGATCAAGTTGACAGAGGAAGTTGTAGAAGCAGGTATAATTAAAAGACATTTGGAACAGTAATTGGACAGGAAAGGTTTAGAACATGGGTTCCCAACCTGGGGTTAATGATATTGGTCCATGGCAGTAAAGTGTTGGGAACCCCTGGTTTAGAGGGATATAGCCCATACACGGACAAATGGACTAGCTCAGGGAGACAGTTTGGTCAGTATGAATGAATGAGGTCGAAGGGCTTGTATACATGAGCCTGTAAGACTTCAATCACATCAGACAGGACTAGATTCATTTTTCAGTGGGGAATTTAGTATTCGTGCCACAGACAGCTATGGAGGCCAAATCAATGGAAAATTTAAAGCAAAATGCAATAGGTTCTTGATTACTAAGGGCATCAAAGGTTACAGGGAGAAGGCAGGAGAGTGGGGTTAAGAGGGATGATAGATCAGCCATGATGGAATGGTGGAGCAGATTCAGTGGACTGAATGGCTTAATTCTGCTCCTATGTCTGTGTATGGCTCCCTCACTCATTCCCTTTCATCCTTACACAGAAATTCAAAGGATGACAATTTTAATTTTTATTCCCTCTTTTTGCTTTTCTTCCACATCCCTGCCAATCTGTGGCCCCAAACCTTGTCACAGTTTAGCCCAAAGCATCCTATTTCAAGCTCACCAGGTTCCCATAGCGTAGCAGTCAGCGCAGTTGCTTTACGATGTCACCGATCACCGAATGGGTTCAATTCCCACCCCTATCCTTAAGGAGTTTGTATGTTCCCCCATGACCACTTGGGTTCCCTCTGGGTGTCCCAGATACCTGCCACAATCCAAAGATGTACAGGTTAGGGTCAGTGGGTTGTGGGCATGCTACATGGGTGCGGAACTCACCCAACCACGTCATCAGACCGTGCTGGCGCAAAAGCAACACATTTCACTGTATGTTTCAGTGTCCATGACAACTAGAGTAAAGCCCATCTGAATCTTTATCTTTTAACTTCAAGTCTTTTCTCTGAGGCTTTGCAGTAGGAGCTGGCGCTGTGTGAAGCAGCAGACATATGGGCTGTATTGTAGAGAGCACTTTCACTGTGCCTTTGAGAAGAACAGGTTCTCCTCATGCAGTAAGTGCTCTATCAAAAGGAAGAAGTCATATCTCAGGTCCGCTATTCATTGCTTATCTCTTCAGAGTTTCAGCAGATTGGTTTAGTAAATGAACTCATTGTGCACCTGCTATCTTATGCATTTCCTGTTCTAACTGAAAGCACGCAGTGATCCATTGAAGAGCGAACGTTGCATAAAGCAGCCAGGACCCCTTGTGTGCTCACCTCTGTCGGCACGCTGTCCTCTTTACAGCTGCAACATACAGGCAGCCTGAGAGACTGAGAAGATGACGGGCCTTTCAATTCTGTTGTTCACATTTCATTAGCACTTGGACTTCCCTTGGAGAAATATAAACCCTTCATCAGAGGCTGCTTTCTGCTCTTATAATGCTCTCCTTTTAAAGGTATTTTGCACATGTCAGCTTGAGTTATTTAGTAGCACTCTCCCCTGTGCTGTAGCAGACGTGGTTCTAGGCCTTGAGATATAAGGTAGGTTGGTACATTAGAGCAAGGACTGAGTATCAAACATTTCATTCAATACCTCTTGTTCTAGTTCAAATTTCAAAACTAATTATTATCAAAGTACGTATAGTACTGCACAAATGTCTTAGGAACATAAATGTGTAGCTAGGGGTTCCTAAAACTTTTGTACTGTACTCTATTTGTCAACGTGCAGTGGTGAGCAAGTTTGTAGGTCTAGCAGGAGCAAAGGATGTTGGGAATGGCGAGGGTGGAGTGCCACGGAAGGGGTGGGGGACAGATGGCAGGGAAGCAGTGCCAAGGGTGGGTGGTGCACAGATGTAGACACACCCAGCCCCGAGACACCAGGCAAGGTCATTTGATTCCAGACAATTGGTTTATTGATCATTACAGAATGTCTCTCTGGTACTTCCTGCTCCTTTCCCTCTCCCTTCCCCTTTTCCTTGCCTTCTTCCCACTCGCAGTCCACAATAGAGACCCGTATCAGAATCAGGTTTATCATCACTCACATATGTCATGAAATTTGTTTTTGCTTGTGGCAGCAGCACAGTGCAATGCATAAAACGACTGCAATACTGTGCAAAGGTCTTAGGCACCCTAGCTATTTATACGTTCCTAAGACTTGCACAGGAATGTATATGTGGCCATATATCACCATTACCTTGAGATTTATTTTCTTGCAGCCATTTACAGGAGTATAAATACCATCAAATTTGTGGAAATCTCTGAAGAGTGACAAACAACTAATGTGCAAATGAAGACAAATTGTACAAATAATAAAAAACAGTAAATAAATCATAAGGAGTTGTAGCGTCGATGAAAGTGAGACTATAGGCTCTGCAATCAGTTCAGCATTGAGCTGAGAGAATTTGGATTTAACATCTGTCCAGGATAGGTGGAGGCTAAAGAATACCCCTCCCATTACAATATGTGAGGGTATTTCTTTCCAGGGGGCCAGCCAGCATTTCATCTCAGCCAATACAGAAAGAATTCGATTTAGATATGTCACAATTTCGCGTTGCAACTATTCTGCCTAAGATCCACAAGAAACTACAGGGAGGTGTGGACGCAGCTCAGTCATGAAAACCAACTCATTGACTCTGTCTGCATTTCCCACTCCCTCAGGAAAGAGCCTACACAACTGAGGGGTCCCCTCTCTCCCTGGGCATTCTGTCCTTTCTCCTTTCCCCACAGAGAGAAGATACAAAAACCATAAAATAAATCTCTCTTCCCCCCTCCTCTCTCCCCCTCCCCTTTCTCTATCTCCATCCCTCTCTCCCCCTCTCTTTTTCTATCTGTTGTCCATCTCTCCATCTTTCTCTTTCTCTGTTTCTGTTCTATCTCTCTCTTTCCCTCCCTCTCTCTCTCCCTCTCCCCCTCCCTTGCCCTTCTCCCTCTCGTTCTGTTCTGTGCATCTCTCTCTGTTTCTCCTCTGACTGTCTGCCTTTCTCTTCCTCTCTCTCCCCCTCCCTTGCCCTTCTCCCTCTCGTTCTGTTCTGTGCATCTCTCTCTGTTTCTCCTCTGACTGTCTGCCTTTCTCTTCCTCTCTCTCTCCCTCCCTTGCCCTTCTCCCTCTCGTTCTGTTCGGTAACTTTCTCTCTCTCCTCTCTTTCTGTTTACTCTACTCCAGCCATCAAACACACACCCACACTATTTTCATTTTTCTCTGCCCACATTCCTACCAACCCCCCTTTTCACCCATATACCAAGGGCAGTTTACAGTGGGCCAATTAACCTACCAACCCACTCCCACGTCTTTCAGCGGTGGACGGAATCCGCAGGACCCAACTGAAGCCCACGTAGTCACGGTCAGAGCAAGCGGACTCCACACAGACAGTGGAGAAGGCTAGGACTGAGGCAATGCTTCCCCAGCCGCCCCCTCCCCCAGATATTGTTGGGGTTTTACCATTTCTCACTCAGAATGTGGAGGTGGAACATCTTCCTGGGTGGGAGGAATCACCACAGTCCAGCGGCAGTGGAGCATATTCTCAGTCCACGCTGTTGACGGAGTGGCATGTCAAGATCCCACAGCAACAAAATGTTTGGTTACTTGGCGATAGGTGGCAATTGGTTCATTATTGTCACATGTATCCAGGTGAAAACACTTTTATTTTTCATGCCTTCCAAGCAGATCAGAGTCAGAATCAGGTTTATTATCACTGGCGAATGTTGTCAGATTTGATGTCTTGTGGCAGCAGTACAATACCAGACATAAAAATTGCTATAAGTTAAAAGTCAGTAGATGATAGTGCAAGAACTGAAGAGTGAGGTAGTGTTCATGGGTTCATGGACCGTTCAGAAATGAGAATGCAGAAGAAAAGAAGCTGTTCCTAAAATACTGAATTCCAAACATAAGTATATTAAGATCGTACAGGCAGATCCAGGACACATTTGTCAGATTAGGTTAATTGGGCACTGTAAAACACCACACAGACAGCATTGGAGGTTAGGATGGAACCCAGGTCTCTGGAGGTGTGAGACAGCAGCTCTACCAGCTCCAGTGTACTGTCCATGTGTTGTAAAATCCTCCTATAACCCTCCTGGGCAGTAGCTCTTTCCATTCCTCCCCCCAGATACTACTCCTCGCTTGGAAGGCTCGTCGAGCGTATACCACACCTCCACTGCCTGCACCCCTTCCTCCCCCTAGCCGTGCACCTTGCTCAGCCTAGCGAGAAGTTGAGTGTGACAGGTGAGGGTGAGAAATGAAAACTCCTTGCCAAGGAGTCAGTGATCCTATCAGTTCCCCGAGGGACAGCAGTGTGCCTTCTGCAGCTGTCAGGAGCAATTCAGAGAAGACTGCATCAACTAATATTTAACCTGCTTACTGGAGAGTAAAGTATCAGAGTGACTCTTTTACAGTACTGTACCGCTAAACTGGGAACTAGGCTGATAATTCAGAGGTTGTATCCCACCATAGGAATTTGAAAACTGAATTCATTATGGGTATGGATTTAACAACATTCCCCATGGCAGGCTCACCCTGCAAATCCGGAAGCACAGGATCCAGGGAAACTCTGGCTGTGTGGATTCAGAATTGGCTTTGTCAAAGAAGGCAGAACTGGTTGCAGATGGACCGTAGTCTGCCTGGAGGTCAGTGACCCATGATGTTCTGCAGGAATCTGTTCCGGGGCCCCGGTTCTTCGAGACTTCTATAAATGACATGGAGTAGAAGTTGAAGGACAGGTTAGAAAGTTTGCAAACGACATGAAGGTTGGTGGTATTGTAGATAATGTAGAAGGTCGTTGTAGATTACAATGGGACATTGACAGATTGCAGAGTTGGGTGGAGAAATGGTAGATGGTGGTCAGTCCAGATAAGTGTGAAGTAATTCAGAATATAGAATTAATAGCAGTATGGAGGAAGGTGGGGGGAATCTTGGGTTCTCCTTCATAGATCCCTCAATGTTGCAGCACAGGTTGATAGGGTGGTTAAGAAGGCGTAGAGAGTGTTGGCCTTCAGGGGACTGAGTTCAAGAGGTACAAGGTAATGTTGCAGCTCTATAAAATCCTGGCTTGTCCACATTTGGAGTATTTGTGTTCAGTTCTGGTTACCTCATTATAGGAAGGATGTGGAAACTTCAGAATCAGAATCAGGTTTATTATCACCAGCTTATGTTGTGAAATTTGTTTGCTTACCAGCAAGTAGTACAATGTAATACAAGATAATATAGAAAAAAAAGTAAATCAATTTTTTTTTACAGGAAGTATATATATGTATATTAAGTAGTTAAATTAAAAATAGTGCAAAAACAGAAATAATATTGAAAAAGTGAGGTAGTGTTCATGGGTTCTATGTCCACAGGAATTGTATGGCAGAGGAGAAGTAGCTGATCCTGAATCACTGAGCGTGAGCCTTCAGGCTTCTGTACCTCCTTCCTGATGATAACAATGAGAAGAGGGCATGTCCTGGGTGATGAGGGTCCTTAATGATGGGTGCCACCTTTCTGAGGGACTGCTCCTTGAAGATGCCTTGGATATTACAGAGGCTAGTACCCAATATGGAGCTGACTACCTTTACAACTTTCTGTAGCTTCTTTTGATCCTGTGCAGTAGCTCCCCCACTCCCATACAGTGATGCAGCCTGTCAGAATGCTTTCAATGGTACATCGATAGAAGTTTTCAAGTGTTTCGGGTGAGAACCAAATCTCTTAATCAAACTCCTAATGAAATATAGAGAGGGTGCAGAGGAGGTTTACCAGAAAGCATGTCTTGTGAGGATATGTTGAGTGAGCTAGGGCTTTTCTCTTTGGAGAGAAGAGGGATGAGAGGTGACATGATAAAGGTGTACAGGATGATCAGACACATAGGGTGAGTGGACAGCCAGAAACTTTTTCCCCAAGATGAAAATGGCTAATATGGGGGGGGGGGCATAACTTAAGACGTTGGGATGAAATTGCAGGGAGATGTTAGAGATAAGTCTTTTACACAGAGAGAGGCAAGTGCATGGAACACAATGCCGGGGAGGTGGTAGAAGCAAATATATTAGGGACATTTAAGAGACTCTTCGATAGGCATTTGGATGAAAGAAAAATGGATGTCTATGTGAGAGGGAAGGGTTGGGTTGATCTTGACGTGGGTTAAATGATCAGCACAACATCATGGGCCGAAGGGCCTGTACTGTAATTTCTACATTCTGTGTTTTATTCCCCTGTAGTAACTTGAGAACTGAACTTGTTATTGTAAAAAGCTGATTTTTATATGAGGCTGTATAATTGCCCAGAGAGACACAGCACAGAAACAAGCACTTCTGCCTAACAATCCACACTGACCATCCTAATGTAGGATTTACACTGATCCCACTTTATATTCTCTCTCATTCCAATCAACACCCCCACCCTCAGACTCAACAACTCACCAACGCAAAAGGGGCAATTTACAATGGCCAATTAACCAACTGAGGTGCATATGTTTGGGAGGAAACCGGAGCACCAGGAGCCTGGATGGCACCCAAGGTGGGGATTGAACCTCAGTGTCCGGTGTTACGAGGAAGAGGCTCTACCCGCTCCACCACCGTTCTGTCCAGGAGTCCTAACCAGTGAGCTGATGGCAAGGGAACGTGCCAAATTTGCTCAGTTTATCCCACAACTGCCTGATGTCAGAGACTCAGTCGTCGCTATGAAGGACGTGAATGGACACTTCCAAATGAAACTATGTCTGGCAGCAGGATACAGTTCACAGATCTCAAATAATTGAGCATAAAAGCTGTGGTAGGAAAGAAAAGGGGTTTATTGCTATTGACTTGTCAGCACTGCCAGCAGGGGTGAAGGATGCAGGTTAATTCTTTCAAAAGAAAGCAGGAGCATCCTTTGAACAAAAGACAGGGCAAGAGAAGACCCTAGATATAGGAGCAGAATTAGGCCATTTGACCCATTGAGTCTTCTCCACCACTTCATCATGGCTGAATTTTATTTTCTCTCTCAACCCCATTCTCCTACCTTCTCCCCATAACCTTTGACATGCTTAATAACCTCCATTTTTAATATTCTGAAGACTTGGCCTCCATAGCTGTCTATGGCAATGAATTCCATAGATTCACCAAGAAATTCACTTTCTCGTCTCTGTTCTAAAGAGACAATCTTGAGTTCTGAGGCTTTGCCCTTTGGTCCTAGACTCTCTCACTATTGGAAACATCCTCTGCACGTCTACTCTGTCTTGAGGGAGAGTGAGACCTCAGGCTAGGAGCCCACTGGTACCACTTTCACTTTGCAGTTGGTGAGGGGAGACTGAAGCTGAGCTGGTTGGTACCATCCCCCTCTGCCCACACCTCCCTACACCAACCTCTAGGTGGTCTTTAATGATGGAGGCTACCTTTTTGAGGCACTGCCTTTTAAAGATGTCCTCAACGCTGGGGAGGCTAGTGCCCATGATAGAGATGGCTGACTTTACTACTTTCTGCAGTTTTTTCCAATCCTGTGCAGTGACCCCCTCCAAACTAGTCTGTGATCCAACTGGTTAGAATGCAATCCACAGTACATCTGTAGAAATTTGCAAGTGTCTTTGGTGACATACCAATTCCTCTCAAACTCCCAATGAAATATAGCTGCGGTTGTGCCTTCTTTGTAATTTCATCAATATGTTGGCTCTAAGATCGATCCTCCGAGATGTTGGCACCGAGGAACTTGAAAATGCTCACTCTTTCCACTACTGAACCCTTGATGAGGACTGATGTGTGTGCCCTCTGTCAGGCCCGCACAGGTAGGCACCTCCCATTCTCTGCTCAGCTAACAGGAGTCATCAGCCACTCATTTACAACTCGTCACCTGCAGCCTATTTAAACCCAGCTCGTATCCACAGTCCTTGTTTACTTATTGAACTAGCCTGCCTCAACTAGATGTTCCTAACCTTTTTACCACATTCTCTTGTTGTGATGAAGTATCTGTTCTCTCTTGTTGGTGGCCCCTTATTGCAGTTTATTAGTAAGATATCACTTACTGCTAAATCATCTCTGCTGCTGCCGTTTTGGGTCAAGCCTCCTCTACATTTCCTGACAGGATTAGATGAAGCAATGATTTTCCCAGCAGAGATGCCCACCTAAAGGCAGTCATCCATCAACATGGGAGCACAATCCCGAAGGAGCAGGAAACCATTGACTATCTACTCACCACTCTCAACCAACTCTTTCTCTCAATAGAGCAACCCCATGCCAATCAACCTCCTCCATCAGAGCCCCAGATTCTGATGGCCGAATACATCGATGGACCCCAACCCAATACTGCAACTTGCTGTCCCAGTGCTTCTTACACTTCGAGCTCCAGCCATCTCTGTTTCTGATGGACTGAGCCAAGACTGCCTTCATTATTTCTCTCCTGACTGGGCGAGCTCGGACCTGGGCTGCCACTAACTGGGACAATAAAACAACCATGTGCAATAAATATGGATAATTCACCACTGAAATGCGCTGGGTTTTTGACCATCTGGTCAGTTACTTTGCCTGTGTCAAGACACTCACTTGATGCTGACTTACACCATGGGATTTAGGACACTCATGGCAGAGCGGTTTGATGATGTTGGGTTGCTTGGAAGAGGCACGGAGGGTCATCCTAGCTGTCAACTGCATCTACCGTCACCAAGCTAACCACTATCAGTGCCCAGCCACACTACTCCAGCCTGGGGATCATGTTTGGCTGGCAACCTAATATCTGCCCCTGCACCCCGACTCCTGCAAGCTCTCGCCCTGGTTCACTGGTCTCTTTAAGATTACCGATCACATCAACCCAGTCAGTCACTTACTGTCTCCAGCTGCCACCATCCCTCAGGATCACAACTACCACCCACGTGTCATGCCTCAAGCCTGTTGTCCATGGACCTGGACCTGAGAAGGATGGTGGAAGGTGGTCCAGTGTACACGGTTTGCCAGTTGATGGATTCACATCATTGTGGACAGTACCTGGTCAACTGGAAAGGGTACGGCCCAGAGGAGAGGTCTTGGGTTCCGTCCGCTTTCATCTTGGATCCATCAAGGAATTTCACTGGAGCCATCCAGAGTAGGAGGGCAGCTGTAGGAGGGTGAGTCCTGTCAGGCCTGTAGAGGCAGACACCTCTCAGTCTCCATCCAGCTAACAGGAGTCACCTGCTACTTGTTTCTAACTCATCACCTGCAGCCTATTTAAACCCAGCTCTCATCCACAGTCCTTGTTTACTTATTGAACTAGCCTGCCTCAACCAGTTGCTCCTAGCCTTCAGTCACTTCATTTCCTTGTTGTGTTAAATATCTGTTCTCTCTTGTTATGTGGCCCCTCATGGTTTGTTAGTTTGCAGTTTATTAGTAAAGTATTGGTTAATGCTAAATTGTCTCTGCTGCTCTGCTTTTGGGTCAAACCTCCTCTACATTTCCTGACATCCTCAGCTTCCCCGTCCTGCAGTCCACAGTCAATTACTTGGTCTTACTGACATTGAGCGCAAGATTATTACTGCAACACCTCTCAACCAGCTGATCTATCTCACTCCGGTATGCCTCCTCATCACCATCTGAAATTCTGCCACCAATAGTTGCGTTGCCAGCAAATTTATAGAAGGCATTTGAGTTGAGCCTATCCACACAAGCATGAGTGCAGAAAGAGTAGAGCAGTGGGCTAGTCCTGCATCCTTGAAATGTCCCAGTGTTGACTGTCAGCGAGGAGGAGATGTTATTTCTCACCTTCACTGACTATGGTCTCCTGGTGAGGAAGTCAAGGATCCAGTTGCAGAGGGAGATACAGAGGCCTGGTTTTGGACCTTGTTGATTAGAACTTATGATTGTGTTGAAAGCTGAGCTGTAATCATAAATCAGCAGTCTAATGTCAGTATTCCTATCAGCAAAACTAACCTGGACTGCAAAGTTAAAGTCAAAATAAAGTTAAACTAAATTTATTATCAAAGTATGTATATGTCACCATATACCTGTGCTACCTTAAGATTAATTTTTCATGCAGTGATTTAGAGGAAAATAAAAAAAATACAATAGAATTTACGAAAAACTATACATACAGACTGACAAAATAACTAATGTGCAAAAGAAGACAAATCATGCAAGTCATAATTTTTAAAAATTAATAAATAATGCTGAGAACATGAGATGTAGAGTCCTTGAAAGTGTGTCCATGGGTTGTGGAATCAGTTCAGTGTTGATCGTGGAATTATCCATGCTGGTTCAGAAGCCTAATGGTTGAAGGCAGTGTGGGGCTTAAGGCTCCTGTACCTCCTTCTCGATGTCAGCACAGTCGAGATGATGGGTCACACCGGTACATGATGCACCAGTTGGGATACTCTCCACTGAAGTTCAGAGAGACAACTGTAACCAGGTGGGATGTACTCCCTCCCCTCCAGTCCTTCAGCTGGTCTTGCTGCTGAGATGGTACTCTACCCTCGTCTCTTCTTCTGAGGCCTCCAGAGATTCTTCCTTCCCTCTTTTGAGGGACCTAACATCCCCTCCAACCCTATCCTTGGAGACAATTTCTGAATGAAGACAATTACCCAGCCAAGTATTGCAGAAGCAGTTTCAGTTCTCGCTAATTAAACGCTGCTTCCATGTGACGTCACTTTCCACAAGCCCTCAGCTATTTTGGCTTCCCCCTGCAGAGTAACAACTTGTTTACAACTCGACTGAAAACAGCCAGTACTCAGGGGACAGAAAGAGATAGAGAGTGTGAGTGTGTGTGTGTGTGTGTGTGTGTGTGTGTGTGTGTGTGTGTGTGTGTGTGTGTGTGTGTGTGTGTGTGTGTGTGTGAGTGTGAGAGAGAGAAAGAGTGACAGTAGACAGACACAGAGAAACAGAAAGACAGAGAGGAAGAGACAGAGATATAAGCAAGATCACTCTATTTCATCCATGCTTATATGACCTGCTCGGTACTTTCAGACAATGCTACAGATTATAGAGGTTTGGCCAACCGGCTCACACCTTCAACACACACAAAATGCTGGAGGAACTCAGCAGGCCAAGCCAGCCAGGAGAAGAGTAAACAGTCAACGTTTCGGGCCAAAACCTTTCAGCAGGACCGGAGAAAAAAAAATTCTCTTTGATCCTGTTTATTGGAGTCTCTTTAACAGGCAGTAGACCAAACTCCCATAATATCAAGTTGAAAATCTGACATAAGAGTGGCTGAGCTAGTTCTCCCCGTCTCTTCACTTTTACTAATTCTGCATTCTAGGTTGTATTTTGATTCCAGTCATGACATTTCTGAGGAGATTTGGTTACCTTACTGACTGATTTCTTGGTATTTTCCAGCACAGAGAAAATTGACTAAAAGACTTCTGTGAAAATGGAGCCTGGGGTGACGTGTAATATAGCACTGGTTAACTGTGTTGGATTAGTACATGAACACGGGGCTGACAAGTAGGATGTGACCTGTGAAGCTTTGCAAGAGTTGATGAATTGCACGATATTAACATTGCTGGGCATGGTAGAATGATTCCAATCAATGGGAGGCATATTTGGATGGTTATAAATCGTTCAGATGAGGCCATGAAAGGAGAGACGTGGACACTGTAACAGTATATTTCAACTTCAGTAGGGAGGCATGTGTGAGAGAGGAGCTAAAGGCAGAAATGACAGGTGCAGAACCATTTTATTACAGGGGTGAATTTTTGAAAGGGGTCAGTGTGACAGGGCAGCACCATAGCACAGTGGTTAGAGCTGCTGCTTGACAGTGCCAAGGATCAGGTTCAATCCCGACATCAGCTGTCTGTGTGGAGTTTGCAAGCTCTCCTTATGACTCTGAGTTAGTTCCATATGCGGGGGCTGATAGGTATGAGCCAAGTGTAAAGGGGTTATTGATGATCAGTATGGGCTCTGGGCCAAAAGGCCTGTTTCTGTGATGTATTGTTATGCGGCCATATGACAAGGTGAAAGCTTTGATCTATAGCTGTGAGAGAAGAGATCAGTCGCAATAGCCAGGAACACAAAAATTATGAGCTTTTGGCTGGAATAATAATGTCTGCATTGGAAGGCAAGCTGGATTCAGTGGTCTGTTTCGTGCCTTGATTCATTGAAGAGGTAATAAGGGGAGAAAATATCATTGAGCTGATCAGGTAATAAATCCCTCAGTCCTTCAGAACAAAGTCAGGTGTGTCATGAGCACCAGCGGTCACATGGGCAAGAATTGCTAACCAAATGCTAAAAAATAGCATTGATCACTGGAGTAATATTGATGGATTGGTGCTAGTCTCTGTGAGGGCAGAGTGACTGAAGAAGGGAATTCTGCAATCAGATAAACAATGTGTAGAATTGCCAGTACTGCCCCAAGCCTAAAGGCATTCCTGCCCTGTTAAGTATAAGTATCTGGCACTGGTCTGGGATGGAGGGGCCACTGGAAAAAAATGCAGGGAATGTGTAGATTCAGGATTGGATATCTTCAAAAGGCAATGCCTCAGGAACGCAGCATCGTTAAGGACCGCCGCCACCCAGGATATGCCCTCTTCTCACTACTACCATCAGAAAGGATGTGCAGGAGCCTTAAAATCACACACTCAACATTTTAGGAACAGCTTCTTCCCCTCTGCTATCAGATTTCTGAATGCTCTGAAGACCCATGAACACTGCATTTTGCCCTTTATTTACACTAATTTATTTGTTCATATACTCTTCTTATTGTAATATGTAGTATATTTTATGTTTTGTACTGAACTGCTGCCCCAAAACAACAAATTTCATGACATATGTCAGTGATGGTAAACCTGACTCTGATTCTGATCATCACCATGGCAACGAAGACAATGAATCAAGTGCAGGTAGATGGTAATTGGTAATGGGTTTATTAAGTAATGTGCGCTGAGGTACAGTAAAACACTTTGTTTTGCAAGACATCCGTGCAGATCATTTCAAAATGTTGAGGTAGTACAAGGGGAAATCAAGAACAGAATGCAGAACAAAGTGTTACAGTTCAGCAAGAGGGCAGTGCAGGTGCCATGGCCTCGATGATGTCGACTATGAGACCATAAGACATAGCGGCAAATTAGGCCATTCAGCCCATTGAGTCTGCTCCACCATTCCATCATGGCTGATCCTGTGTCCCACTCAACCCCACACACCTCCCCTGACCGATCAGGAAACAATCAACTTCCGCCTTAAATATACCCACATACTTGACCTCCACCGCAGTCTGAGGCAGGGCATTCCACTGATTCACTACTTTCTGGCTAAAAAAAATTCCTCCTTATCTCTGTTCTAAAATTTTCTGGCTATGCCCTCTAGTTCTGGATATCTCTCCCCCCCCCCCCATAGGAAACATCCTCTCCACATCCACCCTATCTAGTCCTTTCAACATTCAGTAGGTTTCAATGAGATCCCCCGTATTCTTCTGTATTCCAGTGGGTATTGGCCCAAAGCTGCCAAATGATCCTCATATGTTAACCCCTTCATTGCTGGAATCATCCTTGTGAACCTCCTCTGGACTCTCTCCAATGACAACACATCCTTTCTGAGATATGGGTCCCAAAGCTGTGACAACACTCCAAGTGCAGCCTGACTAGTGTCTTGTAAAAAAATCAGCATTATCTCCTTGCTTTTGTATTCTATTCCCCTTGAAATAAATGCCAAGATTGCATTTGCCTTCTTTATCACAGCTTCAACCTGTAAATTACCCTTCTGGGAGTCCCCTTCGAGGATTCCTAAGTTCCTGTGAACCTCTGATGTTTGAAGTTCATATTTTACCTTCAACGTACAAGATCTCCATTCAGCAGTCTTATAACAATAGGTGGAAGCTGCCTGAAGGAGCAAGTTTTCAAGCTGTTATATCTTCTGTCTGATGAAAGGGGTTAGCAGAGGGTGAAATGGGTCTTTAATTATATTGGCTGCTTTCCCATGAAGCAGAATCCATGGATGGGGAGAAAGAAAGTGGTGATAGAAAGTGTTGGGGAATAAAGCAGCCCGGGAGTGCTGGATAACTGGTGCTAAGTGCCAGGTGGTAACTATGTTTTATTCCAGTCTTGTTACCGAAGAGGAAATGGTTAACTTGCTTGGTCGGGAAAGGAAAGGGATAGGTTATAATGCCAGTCAGGCTGCCAAGCAGCTGTGCGAAGTTTGTCAAGAAATGAGCCTCAGTACGTGATTAAGATGCATCTGAGGATTCTCAAGGAAATAAGGGAGGAAATTGCAGGAATTCTGGCGGTAATCTTCCGTAAATTGCTGAATGCCAAGAGATGCCTCGAAATGAGAGAAAAGCAAATATTTTTCTAACTTTAAAGTAGGGAGCACTGAGGTCGTAGTCAATTGTTGGGCTGTTTTGGTAGAGTAGAGGGCAAAGAGTGGGCCTCTGGGAATCTAAACCAACTGCTTGGAAAGTACCAATGCTCATGAACGGAAAAGCTGACAAAAAGTAGTGAATACAGCCCAGTGCATGACAGGGAAAGCTTCCCCACATCTGCAAGGAGTGCTGCCACAAGAAAGCATCACCCTTCATCAAGGATCCCTACTATCTTCTCACTGCTGTCATCAGGCAGGAGGTACAGCAGCCTTAAGTCTCACAGCACCAAGTTCCCTTCAGACATCAGGCTTCCGAACCAGAGTGGATAACTTCACTCTCCTCAACGCTGAACTGGTTCCACAACCTATGGAATCGCCTTCAAGAACTTTAGACCTCATGATTCCCAGTTTTATTTATTTGCTTGTTCAATATCTCAGCAGTTTGTCTTCTTTTGCACTTTGCTTATTTATCAGTAGTTTTCATTGATTCTATGGTATTTCTTTGTTCTACAGTGAATGCCTGCAAGAAAATGAATTTCAAGGAAATATAAGTTGACATATGCATACTTTGATGATAACTTTCTTTTGAACTTTGAGTCTAACCGGTCCCCCATGGTGTTTACTGCCATTGCTGAGACCTCACCATCATTATTCAGTGGCGACGTGGATGGTGAGTGGGAGCAGTCACCAATAACTATGTAAAATAGTTATATAAGAAGGCCATTCAGCCCCTCATTACTTGCTCCACCATTCAACAAGACCACGGTTGCTGTTTTCCCTCAGCACTCCCTTCTTGTACTTGACAGTGGAGAGGCAGCACGGCAGGCACGGAGAGGGGAAGGGGGTGGTAAAAACAATTCCGAAGCATTTGGTGGTCTAAGGAAAAGTTCAAAGTAAATGTGTTATCAAGGTATGCATACGCCACCATATGCTACCTTGAGATTCGTTGAGGGGGGATGTAAGATGCCAGGCAGGAGGTGCCAGGTAGGGGAGGTGAGTGAGGTGGAGTTGGAAGGTCAGGGCAGGTGAATGACAAATGTGGGGGAGAGAGAGAAAGAAGAAGAAAGAAAGAAGGAGGGAGAGGGAGAGAGAGAGGTAGAGGAAAAAAAGTGGGGTCATAAACATAAGAACTTGGAGCAGGTGTAGGCCAAATGACGCAATGAGCCTGCTCTACCATTCAATAAGATCTGACTGCAGACTCGGCTCCACCTACCTGCTTGTTCCTACTGCTTCCCTGGGCAGAGAATTCCACAGATTCACTACTCTGTGGGAAGAGCAGTTTCCCCTCATCTCTGTCTGAAATCTATTCCCTACATCTTGGAGCAGGAGGAAGAATCTAAACAGGATGGTTGGTGTTGGCTCTGAAGGTGGAGGAGAACTGGCATGAAGGATCACAAGTGCAACATGATGGAGAGTTTCTGTAGAAGAGAAGATTAAAGGCAGGACTGAAGACTGGGAGCAGAAGAAGGATGATGAGCTAAGATGGAGGATGGGATCGGTGAGGGTGAGAATGACTGAGAGGAGTGCTGGAAATATCTCGGTAGGATGACTTGGGTGATGGTGTGAGGCGAGATTCTTGAATAAAGAGACCAAGCCAGGGGACTGATACAAGTGGGGTTTGCTGACAAGGCTAAAATGGTTGAAGACGTGGTAGTGGGAAGACTTCAGAGAGTGGTGAGGTACCACCAGCATGGAGCCAGGTTTCAGTCAAACCAGCAAGGTTAATCCAGTCATTTGCAATAAGAGCACGGCCTGTTGCACAGATACGCGAGCATTCGGAAGGAGGCAGGTATATGGATAGATGGACGTAGTAGAAATGTGGCACATTATAACAAAGCCTGACAGAGCAGAGTGATGTGCATGTCTCCCCAATACATTATAATGAGCATGTGCTGGAAATGTCACTGCTCCATTTGCTACGGTGCCTCTGGCTTTCAGGCACCAGGCAGTTGTTTCAATTCCTATCGGTGGAGTCCTTATCCCCAGCGCTACATTCAGATTGAGTACCGGCCCCAAATTTATTCCTTCCCCAGGGAGAATATAATGCAAGGCAAACGATTTCCATTTGTGTCTGATTTGTGCATTTCTACTGCAGTTATATAGCCAAGTTTTCTAATGAGGTTCATTTCCAATCATAACAATTTTGTGTGTGGGCATGTGTCACTGACTAACAGGACAGTGAGAGTTTAGAAGAATGAGGGGGGGATCTCATTGAAACCTATCGAATATTGAAAGGCCTAGACAGAGTGGCCATGAAGAGGATGTTTCCTGTCATGGAGGAGTCTAGGACCAGAGGGCACAGATTCGGTATATAAGGATGTTCCTTTGGAACAGAGATGCGGAGAAATTTCTTTAGCCAGAGACTGGTGAATCTGTGGAATTTATTGTTCTGAATGGCTGTCGAGGCTAAATATTTAAATTTAAATATTTTAGTTTAAGTATTTAGTATACTTAAAGCTGGGTTTGATAGGTTTCTTAATTAGTAGGATGTCAAAGGTAACAGGGAGAATGCAGGTGAATGGGGTTGAAAGAGAAAATAAGTTAGCTAAGACCGAATGGTGGAGCAGACTCGATGGATCAAATAGCCTAATTCTGCTCCTATATCTTTAGATCATTGCTATATTTATTAACTGCTACTTTGCTCTTATAAATAGCATGGAAAAGTGGTAGAACTGGTGTGATTGTGGATGAAAAAGTTACAAGGAAAAGTAGTGGTGAATGAAGTTGCTCTGTGAGCCAGCACAGACTGGATGGGCCGAAACTGCTTCCTTCTATGTTGTAAGGAAATATTGAATAGCCTATTGTCAGTCCTCCTGTGCCCCACAGTGAAGTTACAAGACCAGAGATCTGGTCTACCAGTTTAGAAACCTGAGTTCGAATGTCACCAGGGCAGCTGTGGAATTTATGTTCTGTCAGTCAGCTGGAACTTAATATTCAATATGTTGTTTCATAACAATGATCACAAAAATAGCGGATTTCACAGAAATCCACTTGGTTCATCTGGCTCTTAAATGACTTTGTGACCAAACAAGCCATTCAGTTCAAGGGCAGTTAGGGAGAAGCATTAAATGACGGACTTCCCAATAACACACTCACCCTTAAAAATCAAAGGCTTTCTTTCCCACACAGGCTAAGAATGTTTATTATTGTCAGTCACAAGCTGTTCAATTTGACCCATTTTTGGGAATTCCTTTTCCGATGTCCTTCAGAGACGGATACCCAGCCTGACTTGTTAATCCACGTCCATCTTTGTTCAATGCTATCTGCTGACGAATTGGCCATGCAAGCCAGGTCAATTGCTTCAAAACAGAGCAGAACTAAAACTGGAATCAATAGGAAACAATATCAGATAAAATCAGTCAACGTTGCTGACTATGACACCTCATTCAAAGTTTCTCCCAGCCCAGCTGATCGTGAGAAATCCTGCTCTCTCGCACTCAAGGGCTGGGGTCTGACCTGGAGAGCTCTCCTGGTCAAGCAGCAGTGTGCATAATCATTCTCTCCTGACCATGTGCAAGGTTTCTCTGTCACAATTCATTGATAAATCCAGTCCCACTGGCAGGACTGGTGGACCTGCTTGGCTAATTACTCCTAAACACTTATATTTTCCTGCCAAACTCAACACAGAACAAAGAACAGTACAGCACAGCACAGTACAGTGGGCCCACAATGTTGTGCCAACCTTTGAACCTACTCTAAGATCAATCTAACCCTTCCCTCCTACACCACGCTCCATCTTGCTGGCATCCATGTGCCTATCAAGAGTTCCTTCGATGCCCCAAATGTAACTAGGAGCATAGGTTTCAGGTGAGGGGGGAAGGATTGAAAGCAGTCCTAAGGAGCAACTTCTTCATGCAGAGGGAGGTCTACACTGCCAGGGAAAGTGACTGAGGCGGAAATAATAAACAACCTTTAAAAGACATTTAGACAGGTTCATGGGTAGGAAAGTTTTGGAAGAATGTGAGCCACTATGGGCAGCTTAATCACCATGGAAAGGTTGGACCAGAGAGTCATAGAAAACTACGGCACAGAAACAGGCCCGTCGACCAATATATTCCGTGCCGAACCATTTAAACTGCCTACTCCCAGCGGTCTGCACCAGGACCATAGCCCTCCATACCCCTACCATCCAAACTTCTCTTCAATGTTGAAATTGGGCTCACATGCACCACTTGCATTGGCAGCTTGTTCTACACACTCATCACCCTCTGAGAGAAGATATGATTCCCCTTAAACAGTTCACCTTTCACCCTTACCCCATGACCTCTTGTTGTTGTCCCACACAACCTCAGTGGAAAAAGAGAGTCTGTTTCGGTACAGTATTACTCTCTATTTGTGGGGTAGGGGGTGTTAATTGGTTATCTCTGATGTTGGATAGATAGCTGGGTGGGTGAATAGAGGTGAAGTTGAAGTCAGTCTTGAATTAACTGAGGGATGAACGAGACTCGAGTGTCCAAGAAAGCATATTTTGTACAAAGGAGTGTTCTGTGGCTGTCCTAAATGGATTCCGCTCTTAATTACAATTTCCACTGCCCGATTTAAACTGTCTCCTTATCTGAAGTCTTGCCTTGGGTTGATCTGACTGTGTCTTGGAGTGAAAGATGGAACTGGAACAGCAGCAGATTCGAAGTAAATGACACTGCAAAAATGAGCTCCTTGAGAACATTCACCCTCCCCGGTGATTTATGACATCAAAAATTTAATTCCACTGTGTACCTGCCACAAACTGCTTCCTCAGATTCAATCTCCTGCCTTCCTTGCCAACTCCATTATGCCATTTGTCAGCGGAATATTGCATGTCAAGCAGAAGAATAATCACATAATGAAGAAACCAAATGGCAGTCGATCAATGGGACAATAGGTGTGACCGGACTGTGTGGTGTCATTGTCAGTCTATGGCCTGTAGGTATGTGATAAATCTTCATACAAACGTCCATAACTTTCTCTTTCAAATAAGCTCCCTTTTGCCTGACGTGTAACTGATAGGGTCATGAAGATGAACGTACCTGAGTGAGAATATTCAATGGCCATTTAAAGGGAACAGGATAAAAATAGGGGTAGAAGATAATCCATTCAGTCCTATAATCCACCTCCACTATTCAATTGACTGTTTTAACTCATTCTGCCACACTACGAGGCTTGTTTGGCTGTCATTGTTTTGTTACTAGTGTTCTCTGTTCAAAATTAAAAGGAAGTTTATTATCAAAGTACATATATGTCTGTATGCTACTCTGAGAATCTTTTCTTGCAGGCATTCACAGTAGAACAAAGAATATATAATTGAATCAATAAAAAACTACACACAAAGCCTAACAAACAATCGATATGCAAAAGAGGCCAAACTGTGCAAATGCTAAAATCAAACAAGCAATGAATTAATTAATACTCAGAACATAAGTTGTAGAGTCCTTCAAGGTGCGTCATAAATTCTGGAGTCAAGTCAGTGTTGAGGTGAGTGAAGTTATCTGCTCTGGTTCAGGAGCCTGATGGTTGTAGGGTAATAACTGTTCCTGAACCTGTTGGTGTGGAACCTAAGGCTCCTGTGTCTCCTTCCTGATGGCAGCAGCAAGAAGAGAGCATTGCCTCAATGCTGGGGGTCCTTGGTGATGTTGTTTTGCCGAGCATTATGAGCATGTTATGCTTGCGCAGGAATGTGTAGCGACACTTGTGGGCTGCCCCCAGCACACCCATGGGTGTGTTGGTTGTTAAAGCAATGATGCCTTTCACTGTATGCTTCGATGTAAACGTGAGAAATAAGCTTGGATTGTGAATCTTGCAAGTTCTATTAGAACTCAATCACCTTAAATTCTGAAAGCCCAGTTCCAGAGAATCGATAAGTTGCCGGACCGTAAAGCATCCACTAATTCTGAAGTGGTGTTTCAACCCATACGTGGCCAACTCCTTTCTTCCCACAGCTCAACCTGCTGAGTTCCTCCAGCAGACTGTTTGTTACTCCACACCCTTATCTATTGGTCCCAATTGGAACTCTGGGGATTAAATGACTATGTTAAATTAGCAGTCTCCTTTCACAGCCATAGGAAATAACCTTTCCTTATCCACACCAGAAAGACGTTTTGTAATGCAACATCCATTAAATGTCGCCTTTTTCGTCTCCAGCAGAAATAAAAATTGTAAAAGGTCTCTCCTGCAGCCTATAATCTCGATGGCTTTGATGTCCTTTCTGTAAACCTTCGCATGTCGTTGCAAATGTCCTCAATGATTTAACACTCTTGAGCACTATGACTCTATACAGTGACACAAATTTCTACTGGCTTTTATCTCTCTGTGGTCCCAGTCCCAGTATTTGAATCTTCAAGTCTAACATCCACTACCTTCAAAGGAGTTTACGTTCCCATTCCCCATTTTAATACCCTAAGTGTGTTGCAGGGGACATTCCTTCATGAGAATCTGAATCAGGTTTCTTATCACTGAAATATGTCATGAAATTGGTTGTTTTATGGCAGTAGTACAGTGTAAGACATAACAAATAACTTACATTGAACATAGAAAACTACAGGCCCTTCAGCCGTAATGTTGTGCTAACCATTATTTGTTTCAAGATTGTTTCATCTTTAATGTCATTTCCAGTGTAAAGGAGAATGAAATAATTGTAATTCCAGCACAAAATAAATCACAATAAGGTAAAGAACACAATAATAATAAAAAAGATAATAAATATAAATACACAAGATAGCTTATATGCATAGATTGATTGTATGTCCATAAAGTGATGCTAGGCACAGGAGTGTCTGTACATAAGGTGACTGACAGGAAATGATAAAGTAGTGGCATTTGGGGATGTAGAGAGGTGGGTTAGTGGGTGGAGGTGTTGATCAGCCTTACTGCTTAGGGAAAGTAACTGTTTTAGAGTCTGATGGTCCTGGAGTAGATGCTGTGTAGCCTTCTCCCTGATAGGAGTGGGACAAACAGTCCATGAGCAGGGTGGATGGAATCCTTCAGAATCAGAATCAAGTTTAATCACACTGGCATAAGTTGCAAAATTTGTTGCTTTGTGGCAACAGTACATTGCAATACATAGTAATGAAGACTATAAATTACAAGTATATATAAAAACATACTTAAAATGTTGTGCAAAAATGAGGGAAAAATACTGAGGAAATGTTCATGGGTCCATAGTCCATTCAAAAACCTGATGGCAGAGGGGAAGAATCTGTTCTAAAATGTTGAGTGTGTATGTCTTCAGGCTCCAGTACCTCATCCTTGATGGTAGCATTGAGAAAGGCCATGTCCTGGGTGATGGGGTCCTTAATGATGGATGCCACCTTTTTGAGGGTGTCTTGGATGCCGGGGAGGCCAGTGCCATGATGGAGCTGACTGAGGTTATTCCAATCCTATTCAGTGGCCCTTCCGTACCAGACAGTGATGTAACCAGTTAGAATGCTCTTCACGGTACATCTGTAGAAATTTGTGGATGTCTCTGGTGACATACCAAGTCTCTTCAAACTCCCAATGAAGTATAGCCACTGTCATGCCTTCTGTGTAATTGCATCAATATGTTTAGCCCAAGGTAGATCCTCAGAGATGTTGGCACCCAGGAACTTGAAACTGCTCACCCTTTCCACTCTAATCCTTTGATGAGGACTGGTATATGTTCACTCATCTTACCCTTCCTGAAGGCCACTATCAGTTCTTTGGTCTTGCTGACACTGGGTGCAAGGTTGTTGCTACAACACCACTCAACCGGCTGACCTATCTCACTCCTGTACGCCTCCTTGTCACCGCCTGAAATTCTGCTAAGAATAGTTGTGCCATTGGCATATTTATAGAAAGCATTTGAGCCCCACAGTTGTGAGTGTAGAGAGAGTGGAGCAGTGGGCTACGCACACATCCTTGGGGTACACCAGTGTTGCTTGTCAGCAAGGAGGAGATGTTGTTTCCAATCAGCTCAGACTGTGGTCTCCCAGTGAGGAAGTCAGGAATCCAGTGGCAGAAGGACGTACAGAGGCCCAGGTATTGGAGCTTTTTGATTAGAATTGAGGGTATGATTGTGTTGAATGCTGAGCTGTAGTCTATAAACAGCAGCCTGACATAAGTATTACTATTGTCCAAGTCATGTGATCCAAAGCTCAGCAGAAACCAAGTGAGATTGATCCGCTGTGAATCTATTGTGGTGATAGGCAAGTTGCATAAAGTCCAGGTCCTTGCTATGGCAGGAGTTGATTCTAGCCATGACCAACCTCCCAAAGCACTTCATCACAGTAGATGTAGTAGACCAGAGTTGTCTGTGGGGAAGACAATTTCAAGGTTGTATACTCCATACATACTTTGATAACAAATATACTTTGAGTCTTTGAATGTGAGTGCCACTGGAGGATAGTCAATGTGGCAACTCACTCTGCTCTTCTTGGGCATTGGTATGATTGTTGCCCTTTTGAATTAGGTGGGAACTTCTGACTATAACTGTGAGAGACTGAAGGTGTTATTGAACACCAATTGGTTGGCACAAATTTTCAGAGTCCTACCAGGTACGCCATCAGGGCCTGACGCCTTGCAAGGGTTCACCATCCTGAAAGATGTTCTGATGTTGGCCTCCAAGTCAAAGGTTACAGGGTCACCAGATGCTGCAGGGATTCACACTGGCGTACTTTTATTCTCCTTTTCGAAGCATGCATCAAAAGGCATTGAGCTCACTTGGGAGGAGAGCATCACAACCATTCATGATGTTGGGTTTTGAGTTGTAGTAAGTAATGGCATGCAAACCCTGCCAGAGCTGATGTGCATCCAATTCCATTTCTAAACTCAATTGGAATTATTGTTTCACTCTTAAGATAGCCTTCATGATGTTACTAGCCCTTTCATGGCACCTTTCTGTATATATGTTCTTGATGGTGGGTAGGCTGGTGATGCATCAGGTAGTTCCTGTTAGGTAGTTCAGTGCAATTTCCCTACCAAGCAGCCTGTTAGGATGCCCCCTACTGTGCACTTGTAGAATAACATGAGTATAGATGAGCATGGTTAGGCTGCAAGATCCTTTTTCAATCACCCATGTGCCTGACATTCTTAAATCTCCCTAATGTGTCCATTTCTACCACCACCCCTACAGTGTGTTCCACACACCCACCACTTATTGTAAAAAAACCTATCTCTGACATCTCCTCATCTATTCGTCCAATCACCTGGAAATTATGCCTGCTCACATTAACCATTTCTGCCCTGGGAAAAAGGCTCCGGCTGTCCAATCTATCAATGCCTCTCATCATCTACATGCCTCTTTCAAGTTCCCTTCCATCCTGCTTTGCTCCAAAGAGAAAAGCCCCACACAATATTACAATTTAGGTAAATAATGTGAAAGAGGAAAAGTGAGGTAGTGTACATGGTTCAAGGACCATTCAGAAATCTGATGGCAGAAGGGAAGAATTGTTCCTAAAATGATGAAAGCGTGTCTTCATGCTCCTATACATCCTCCCTGATGGTTTTAACAATAAGATGGCATATTCCAGATACTGAGGGTCTTTAATGATGGGTTAAGGGCTGCCTTTTGAAGATATCCTCGATGGCAGGGAGGTTTGTGCCTGTGATGGATCTGGCTGAATCTACAATGCCCTGCAGCCCCTTTCAATCCTGTGCATTGGTGCCTCCATACCAGATGGTGATGCAATCAGTTAGAAGGCTCTCCACAGTGTGTTTGCTACAATCTTATCTGCACATTCTATCAGCCTGCCTCCACCTTCTAGCAGTTGTTTATATTTGTGCATCTTTTGAACTTCATACTTAACACTGCTCCCAAACCAGTCATGCAGGTGAAACCCATCTGCACATGGCAGACAGAGGCATTGGCCGTCTATTCAAGGGAACTCATATCTATTGATCTGCTAAGTCGCAGAGCAATACTTAATACTTTACACTTCCTTTCTTCACCCAATTTTCTATTCCATCACTGCCTTTAAAATTAATTTATTTCCCATCTCTAGTTGCCCTTGATTCAGATTCAGAATCAGATTTATTTATCACATGTTCGTACATGGAAACCTACAGTGAAATGCATCGTTTTCACTAACAACCCACAGGTGTGCTCTGGGTAGCCTGCGTGTGTCACCATGCATTTCTGAGCCAATACAGCAAACCCACAGTGTTTAATAGAACAGTACAAGCAGCAACAGCACAACACGACAATAGCAAAACAAGCCCTTCCCACCCCTTCACATACATAGACAGGCCACCTTGATGCCGCCAGTCCTTGGCCCCGCAGACATCGCAGTCGTCAAGCTTCCAAGTTTCAGCCCCTGGACCGGGCTCGCAGAACTCATCCTTTAGGCCTCTAACTCCAGGACTCACCCACTTCAGTCTTCAACCTTTCTTGATTCCGGATTCACCGAGTTCTGTGCTTCAACCTTCAGCTTTATCCACCGATGAAGGCTAAGATGAAGATGGTGGTAAGCCCCTTCCTGAAGTCCTGTTCTGAGTGAAGATGCTCCCACTATGCTGCTGAGAGGGGAAGTTCCTTAATTTAGATTTGGAAGGAAGAGTGATCCAGGAGTGATCATTCCAAACCCGGATGATGTGTGATGTGGAGAGGACCTGCACGTGCTGGTGTCACATTGAACTTAGTGCTGTGACTCCATTTTTATTATATCACAGGGCCATATTTCATCAGTAAGAAGTCACACGAGATAAGAAAAGTAAATCCTTCATTGCAATTTTGGGTTGTGTAGCACCTAATATTTCAGCTTGAAAGGTGCTGAATTGTTTCAGGCCTTCCATGAAAGTTGCAAGCACAGTGCAGCCTGCATAATCAGAGACTCTACTCACCCTGGACACTCAGAAGAAGCCACAGCCTGAAAGCACATACCACCCAGTCTAAGAACAGCTTCCTGAGAAGAAGCCTCTTATCTGGAGGTTTTCCCTGGGTTGATCTGACTCTGCCTTGAAGTGAAAGATGGAACTGGAGCAGGACTGGGTGGCACTGTACACTAGTGTAGTGTAGCAGTTAGCGTAACGCTTCACAGCATTGGGAAGTCAGCAGTCCTTGTGAAATGGCTGTCTCTCAGTTTACAGTACTACTAAGGAGATGACCGCAGCTTCTGTAAATTGGCTAATACAGTGAGGTGAGACACTGTCAATGTCAAGGTGTCACTCGGCACTGAGAAAGAAGTGAGGACTTGGAAATACAATGCTGTGGCGACATTCCTTTGGTCAAGCAAGGCAGTCCTGACCCCACCCTGATCCTACACAGGAGTATACCTGGGGGGGTATAGATAGGGCATAGTGGTTAATATACTCATGAAGGGCCTATTTCAGAGCTGTAAATCTCCATCAGTTCAGCTCGTGGCAGATGGTTCTCGGAGGAGCAGGGGGTTGGGGGAGCAGAAACTCCTCGAGCTCGCCCGGCAATCAAATTCCACCAAAACTCCACAACAGTTTGATCATTTCAATTGATCATTAACAGGTGAAGCTGAGACTCCCACCAAACAATGCAGGACTGGCGCTTCCTGTACTTAAGCAAGAGGTGTGACCCGCATGGTAACCACATGGCAAGGTGGGCACATGGTGGGGGGGCACAGCCTCAGGATAGAGGGGCGTCCATCTAAAACAGAGATGTGGAGAAATTTCTTTAGCCAGTGGGTGGAGAGTTTGTGGAATTTGTTTCCACAGGCAGCTGTGGAGGCCAGGTCGTTGGGTGTATATAAGGTGGGAATTGATAAGTTCTTAATTGGCCAAGGCATCAAAGGTTACAAGGAGGCCAGGGTGTGAGGTAGAGGAGGGGAAAAAGGATCAGCTATGATTGAATTGCAGAGCAGATTCAATGGGCCAAAAGGCCTAATTCTGCACGTATGTCTTATGGACTTATGGCATTGGCTGGAGATCCGTAAATCCAAGAGCAAAGAGTGTCTTCATGTGTCCTGTAGAGGATAACACATAAAATGCTGAGGAGCTCAGCCAGCATCTATGCAGAAGAATGAAGAGCTGATGCTTTGGGAAGAAACCCTTCATAAGAACTGAGAGCATGAGAGGATACTTTATAGTGTGGCCTAAAGCTGACGTCCCAGTTCTTTGCCATCTATTGAGTCTGGTGGCTGGTGGCTCTCCGAGAGCCACGGACTGGTGGGGGCTGGGTGCGGTAGGTGGAGCAGGGAAAGGGGAAGCAGTCACATCCTCAGATGCCACTCTGTCCAGGAGAGGCTGAGGGCACTGTGGTTTCAGTGAAGGGAGTCAGAATCACATTGCTCCTTAGGGAAACCAAGAGCTATGGGCTGACGTGGTAAATAACACTGGCACTGCACGTGCCAGGCAATGATCACTGTTTAAAAGACAGAGTCTTTTATCATTAGGCTCATGAACCAATGTGGATAACTTCACTCACCCCAGCACCGAACTGATTCCACAACCTACAGGCTCACTTTCAAGGGCTCTGCACTCATGTTCTCACTGTTATTTATTTGTTTCTTTGCTTGCATTTTGATTATTTATTATTTTTTGGGTGTTTGCACAGTTGGTCTTCTTTTGCACATTGGTTGTTTGTCAGTCTTTGTGCGTAGTTTTTCATTGATCCTATTGTATTCCTCTGTTCTATAGTGAATGCCTGAAAGAAATGAATTTCAGGGAAATATACAGTGACAGTTATGTAATTTGACAATAAATTTACTTTGAACTTGAGTCCAATCACTACTCCATTGTTGGGACGCCACTATCATTATTCAGTGGTGAGGAGATGATGTGTGGGGGGCACCAATCACTATGAGAAATAGATACACAAGAAGGCCATTCAGCCCCTCATTCCTTGCTCCACCATTCAAAAAGACCATGGTTGCTCTTATCCCTCAGTACTACTTTTTTGTACTCGTCCTATATGCCCCAACTCTCTTACTGTGTAAAAACATCAAGGGTTTTAGCTTGAGCGCACTCAGTGGCTGATCCTCTTGGGCAAATAATGCCCTCTCTCTTCCTATCTCTGACCAAATGGACAACACCTCATAGTCATAGAGTCATAGAGCACTGCAGCACAGAAACAAACCTTTCAGCCTAGACAGTAAAACAGTGTCACCTGGTTCACCCCAATGAAGATCAAGTTCACGGTTGTTGTCATGTGCCAGCATGTAAGAGCCATGAAAACTAGCTTTTTGTGGCAGTAGAACAGTATGTTACATACTTCAATTGCATAAACACAAATTAAACATGACTTACAAGACATTATAAACAAAAACAATGACATTTGTGCAAATTGAGGGAAATATCGTCCAAGATAGAATTAGAGTTCTTCAGATCAGTTCAAGAACTGATCAAGAAAGCAGATGGTTTAGATTCCCCACTCCCAACTACCCTGCTGGCGTACAGTCTCTGGAAAATAACACTGAAGACCTCAGATCAAGATTGCTGTACCAGAGAGACATCAGGGACTGCTGTGTACTTTGCTTTATGGAGACATGGCTTTCCCCTGCCATTTTGAATGCAGTGCTGCAGCTTAATGGTTTTACCAGTGTCTGCAGAAACAAAACAGCTCAGTCTTTTAAAGGCAGGGGAAGTGGAGTATGCTTTATGATTAACTCATTGTGGTGCACAGACATGGCACTTCTGTCCCATTCCTGCTCACCCTACTAGGAACATCTAGCAATCAAACATCATCCTTATTATCTGCCAAAGGGGTTTTCTGCCATCGTCCTGGTAGCGATGTACATTCCACCTCAAGCCAACATCAGGCAGGCACTAGAGGAGCTGAGCACTGTAATCAGCAGGCACAAAAGAGCACAGCCTAATGCCTTCCCTGTCACTGCCGGGGATTTCAACCAGGCCGGCATGAAGAAGTCTCTGAACAACCACCACGAATGTATCACCTGTGGAACCAGAGAAGCCAATATACATGACCACTGTTACACCACCATCAAGAACTCTTAGGAAAATCCAATCTCCTGGCTATATTTCTACTCCCAGTGTATAGGCAGAGACTAAAGACCACAGCACCAGTGGTGACGATCAAGAAGGTATGATCAACATGCTGGACATACCCAAGTCAAAGGACATGGATGAACCAGGAGATTCCTTGTGCACTGAGGGCTAGATCTCTGCCATTTAAGACTAATGATTTAAAACTGTACAAGAAGTTCAGATAAGACCAATGGAAGGCTATTTTAAGAGCAAACAAAAAATCAGTTTGACATTAGGGATAGTATCAGATGCACGTCAGCTCTGGCAAGTTTTGCAGGCCATTACTTCCTCCAAAGCAAAACTAACATCATAAATGGCTGTGATGCTTCACTCCCAGATGAGCTCCACACCTTTTACGCTCACTTTGAAAGGCAGAATAAAACTTATTCTATGCGAATTCCTGCAGCATCCGGTGATCCTGCGATCTCTATCTCGGAGGCCATCGTCAGACCATCTTTCAAAAGCAAGGACCCTCGCAAGGATCAGGCCATGATGTTGTACCTGGTAGGCCTCTGAAAACCAGTACCAACCCTCTCGCAGCAGTGCTTAAGGCCATCTTCAATCTCTCACTACTGAAATCAAAGGTTCCCTGGTTCAAAAGGGCAACAATCATACCAGGGACCAAGACAAGCAAGGTGAGCTTCCTCGGTGATTATCGTCCAATTGCATTCACATCTGCTGTGATGACGTGCTTTGAGAAGTTGGTCATGGCTAGAATCAACTCCGGTCTAAGCAAGGACCTGTAATTTGCCTACCACCACAATAGGTCTCCAGCAAATACAATCGCACTGGCTCCTCACTAGTCTTGGATCACCTGGACAATAGTATTACCTACATCAGGCTGCTGTTCATTGATTACAGCTCAGTGTTCAACACCATGATACCCTCAGGTCTAATCACCATGCTCCAATCCTGGGCCTTTGTACCTCCCTCTGCAACTGGATCCTTCCTTCCTCACTTTGAGACCACAGTCTGTACAGATCAGAAATAACATCTCCTCCTCACTGACGATCAACACTGGCATGCCTCAAGGATACATGCTTAGCCCACTGCTCTACTCTCTACACTCACGACTGTGTGGCTAGGCACAGCTCAAACAACGTCTATATATTTGCCAACAACACAAGTACTGTTGGCAGAATTTCAGGATGGTGACACGGAGGCATACAGGAGCAAGATGGATCAGCTGGTTGAGAGGTGTTGCAACAACAAACTTTCTCTCAATGTCAGTAAGGCCAAGGAGTTAATTGTGGACTTCAGGAAGGGGAAATCAACTGAACGTACACCAGTCCTCATCAGAGGATGAGAAGTGGAAAGGATGAGCAGTTTCAAGAGAGGGGGAGGGAGGGGGACTGAGACTGAAAATGAAGCAGACTTTAATGCGAATAGGATTTTGAGGGAAAAGAAAACAATAAATGCTAGGTCAAACAGGGCCGTTAACTAAAATTCCCAAATGGAAAACTAGATGCCAGCACCGCAGCTGAAAGGAATATCTCAACATGAAATGTGTGCCACTGGTCTTCAGCGTCATTAGACTCAACAGTTCACTTTCTAAGGCAAGGCTGAATGCAAACAGGCAGTGTAATGTTGCTGTGCTTTGTTCAAGTCTCGACAAGTGCTACAACAAAAAGACGGGAGTTAAGTATTGCCATAATGAAGGAATAATTAGCTGAAACATGCATATTCACAACTGCAATTGCCGAATCTGCTGCGCAGCCCACCTGCAGGGGCACGTAAACCCTACAGCAGATTCTGTAGTTATGACAGATCCTCCTCACAATAAAGGTCAACATTTCGTTTGCCTGCCTTACAGCTTCCTCAACATACTCGTTAACTTCCAGTGATTTGTGTGCAAGGACACTCAGATCCTCTCAATCCACCACCATTTAAAAAATACTGTCTTTTTTTTTCTTAAACATTAACTGCAGACCTCATTTGTTCACATTATATTCCATTTTGATGTGTCCTTGCCCACCTCTGAAAAACCATAAAATCTCTTCCCATCCCCAAAGCACATGGAACCGTACAGCACAGAAACAGGCCCTTCAGCCCACACTATCGTGCTACATTAATCCAATAGTGCACATGATGAAAGAAAAATGAAGGGCTATTGTGGTAGGGAACGGTTAGATTGAGCTTGGAATAGAATAAGGTAGGTTCAAGTATTAGATGGTCATTGCTCACTCAAACCTGAGATACCCACCAGTCCTAGAACTCCCCCATTGTACCCATGCACCCTGCATGCTCCTCTTCCAGGAACACAAAGGCATGGGTATAACCCCAGAAGAGGGCAGAACTCATGACTGCCCATCGCCTGTGTTACGTCCGTAGCCCCCTCCTTTGTGAGAATTGCAAGATCACTGTTGAGTTGGGTCAAGGGGCCCAGGAAATGGGAAAAGAGACGTGAGGCTGGCTCGTTTCCCCGGCGATGTTAAGCTACGGGACATGGCCATTGTCTCTTGGAGACCAATTTGTGGATTGAGCTACTATACTACGTGAACGCCCTCAAGCAAAGTGGACTGGTTGAGGGAGAGAGTGCACACCCCCAACCTGATTGACATCTGCGACCCTGCAAGTCAGGATAAAAGAGGGTCTGTAAGAACAGTCCCTCAGACGCACCAGAAGAAAAGTTAAGCGACCACGTAACAGCAGGAAGTCATCTGAAGGAGGCCATGTGCGTTCAATTCCATGGCGGGAATTGGTGGCTGGAACCACGGAAAACAGCTCAACGGGGTTCCAACGGGTAACAATGGGTAACAACAGGGGAATCCGCTCCCCTGACTCAACGGATTGGCATCATAAAAGACCTGGGCAAGTTTAAACCGCATCGCTCTTAAACTCAACAACACTGCAGCTTGAACGAACTGATAGTGACTGTTATCTTTCCATCGGACAATACATTATCCCCTAGACAACAATAGAGCTATTTCTTATTGGTTATTATTATACCCGCGCTTTAGATTTAGTATTGACGACGTATATTATCTGTGTGTTTGCATTAATCTTATTTTTGTGCCCTTTATCAATAAATACTTTTAAAAGTAGTACCATCAGACTTCAATGGACCTCTCTATCTTTGCTGGTAAGTGATCCAGTTACGGGATTTCATAACACCTGTGAATGGCCACCTTGGCCAAGCCCAGGGGCAAACCAACCAGGAGATCCCCTGACCAATTCAGAAGCATGGGACTGAAGAGCAGCCAGAACTTGAGGAACAGTTCCTTCAAACATCAGTCACCTGTGCCTGTACTATCAATCAAAAACCCTACCCAACCTGGACATTGCCTCTTCTCCCCTCTGCCATCAAGCAGAAGATACAAAAATCTGAAAGCATGTATCACCAGGCTCAGAGACAGCTTCTGTCCCACCATTATCAGACTCTTGTATGATAATACGGACTCTTGTCTTCAGAATCTAGCTCGTTGTGATCACTTTATCAACTGTACTTTCTCTGTTGCTTTTACTCTATTTTCTGCATTGTTACTGTTTAATGTTGATCAATGCACTGCGTAATAATTTCATTTGTATATGCAAGATAAGCTTTTCACTGTGTCTTGGTATATGTGACAATAATAAACCAACACCAATTAACACTCTATACACCTCTGACTGCCTCACTAACACTGCCATTGATTACTCATGCATCTCCATCAGCTGGATCCACCTTGGGGACTAGCCTCCCCAGCACTGAAGACAGCTTCAAAAGGTGATGCCTAAAAAGGCAGCATCCATCAGTAAGGACCACCATCAACCAGGACAAACCCTCTTCTCATTGCTACCATCAGGGAGGAAGTACAGGAGCCTGAAGACACAGATTCAATATTTTAGGAACAGCTTCTTCCCCACTGAACGGACAATTAACCACCAAACGCTACCTCACATTGCTTTCTTTCCTTTTTTGCTCTTCTTGCACTATTTATTTAACATTTTATATATATCTTGCCTGCTCATCATACTTTGTAAGGTGACTACTTAGAGGTCCTACTTAGACTAACGTTACCTGCATTAATCTTCCTATACATGGTGTTCCAAGTTGGAAGGAGTAACTTACTTACGGTAGGGCACTGAGGTGTGCAATAGAACAAAGGGACCTGGGAAGACAGATCCATAATTCCTTGCATGTCATGGGTAGATAAGATTGTAACGAGACTTTTGGGCACGTTGACCTTCATAAATCAGAGCACTGAGTACAGGATGTTATAATGAAGTTCTATAAGATGTTGGTGAGGAATTTGGAGTATTGTCTGCAGACCTGGTCACCTACCTACAGGAAATATATCAATAAGCTTGAAAGAGTGCAGATAAAATTTACAAGGATGTTGCCATGACTTAAGGATAGATCTGCAAACATCAGAATTTGCCAGACCTGAGTTATAGGGAACAGATGAATAGGTTAGGGCTTTATTTCTTGGAGCACTGGAGACTGAGAGGTGATCTTATAGAGGTATATAAAATTATGAGGGATATAGATAGGGTAAATGCAGGCAGGCTTTTTCCCCTGAGCTTGGGTTAGACAAGAACAAGACGTCATAAGTTCACGGTGAAAGTTGAAGTATTTAAGGGGAATCTGAGTGGGATTGTGTTCACGTAGAGAGTGGTGCGAGTGTCGAACAAGCTGCCAGTGGAGGGGATGAATGCGGAGTCAGCTGCAACATATAAAAGAAGGTTCAGTAAGTATGTGGATGATAGGGCTATAAAGGCCTATGGTCCAGATGCATGTGGATGGGACTAGGCAGAAGATTGAGTCAGCATGGACTGGATGGGCCAAAAGGCCTGATTCCGTGCCACAGTACTTTATAATTCTATGTAAATTGTTCATCTAATTACATTTTAATCTTTCCCTTGAAAGCAAAGATCACAGGGATAAGAGGGAAAAAAAGGTGTGTTACTACAGTGCCCTTCACTTCCTCACGATGTAACAAGGCAGGTCATGGCCAATGAAGTACTTGTTATGCTGTGCAGACACTGTGGGAAAGAGTGGCAGATCATTTGCACTGAGCAAAGTCACTCAAACTACAAAGAAATGATCACAATAATTTGTCTTTGTGCTCTTGGTTGAAGGATGAACACAGCCAAGGTGCAGAGGGAACCTCCTGGCCTCCCTCGCGGAGGCTGGAGAGGAGGGAGAATAGAAAACCCCAGGTAGGCTCACTAATGCCCAGACTGCCATTCTGGAAACTGCCTGCAAGTCTTTATTTTCATTTGTTTTTGGGATTTAAGGGCATCGCGTGCAACTGGTACCTCGCAGTGCCAGAGACCGAGGTTCAATCCTGATCGCCAGCGGAGCTGTACGTTGTATCTGGGATCTCTTGGGTTTCCTCTGGGTGCCACATCCCGAAGATACACAGGTTGTTTGGTCAATTGGTCACTTTAAATTACCTCCATTGTAGTTAGGAAATAGAGGAATCAGTGAGGTATTAATGGGCAGGTAAAGGAATTAGTTCCACAGAAAATAAGTGGGGGAATTGGTCCAGACTGAGTCCTGATGAGTGTCCTGTTTGTTTCCCTCCATAGATACTGCATGACGATGAATTCCAGCAGCATTTTGCCTGTATTGCCCAGGGAGAATAGGATAGATAGTCTGAGAGCTGCCATAGACTTGATGGGCCGAATCGCCTTGTTCTGTGTGGCGTAGAATTATTTGCCATCTTGAGCTACACATGAGAATGTGGTAATGAGCATTTGCTGACCATGACCGTGGGCCTTTCAAACTGAGCTCTTTGATACAGTTGTGTAAGAACTTTTTCATCTCCCTAAGAGGGTTGGAGTTTTGGTTTCACCACCCCCTCCAAGGCAACTTAGGTTGATATTCCGGTGTGGATCAGAAACTCATTACTGGATTCTGGAGTGGGAACCCATGACCCTCAGGTCCTCCCAGATGTGAGAAGACAGCAGCTGATAAGGAACCATGGGTAATCTCCTTTGGATTTCTGTGGCATCATTGGAATGGAAGATAACCATCATATAGAGTTAATACTGCTGCAATCCACTGAACGGCTTCTGCTGGATTGTACAGGCATCATCTGAGGGCTCACTGTGGCACAGGGTGCAAACACTCACTCTGTGATACAGATGTAACTGAGGTCTAGTTGCATCTCTCCAAAGCACGGTTAAGGACCAGCCACAGCGTGTGAGATGGGGGTCAGACCATTAAGAGCATCCATACCTTTCCACTTCAGATTACTTATGGCTTACAGAAACCCCATGGCTCGTGTCCACCTTTAATTGAGAGCACATTTGCATAATTTGCTGTTTTATTTTGTGTTGAGATGAAATGCTCAGACTGTCACAGAAGGATTTGAACTTGCATTCTTTTGCCAGAGGGTGGTGAATCTGCGGAATTTGTCACCCCAGATGGCTGTGGCCAAGTCATTGGGTATATTTAAAGTGGAGGTTGATAGGTTCTTGATTAGTAATGGTGTCAAAAGGTTAACAGAAGATAATAAGACAAAGGAGCAGAAGTCGGCCATTCAGCTCATCGAGTCTGCTCCGCCATTTTATCATGAGCTGATCCAATCTCCCATTTAGTCCACTCAGTCCATGCCTTTCAACATTCGAAATGTTTCTATGAGGTCCCCCTTCATTCTTCTAAACTCCAAGGAGTACAGTCCAAGAGCGGTCAAACGTTCCTCATATGTTAACCCTCTCATTCCCAGAATCTTTCTAGTGAATCTTCTCTGAACCCTCTCTAACATCAGCACATCCTTTCTTAAATAAGGAGCCCAAGACTGCACACAGTACTCCAAGTGAGGTCTTACCAGTGCCTTTTAGAGCTTAAACAACACATCCCTGCTCCTATACTCTATTCCACTAGAACCGAATGCCAACATTGCATTCACCTTCTTCACCACCAACTCAACCTGGAGGTTAACCTTAAGGGTATCCTGCACGAGGACTCCCAAGTCCCATTGCATCTCAGAACTTTGAATTCTCTCCCCATTTAAATAATAGTCTGCCCGTTTATTTCTTCTACCAAAGTGCATGACCATACACTTTCCAACATTGTATTTCATTTGCCACTTCTTTGCCCATTCTCCCAATCTATCCAAGTCTCTCAGCAGACTCTCTGTTTCCTCAGCACTACCGGCCCCTCCACCTATCTTTGTATCATCAGCAAACTTAGCCACAAAGCCATCTATTCCATAATCCAAATCGTTGATATACAACATAAAGAGAAGCGGCCCCAACACAGACCCCTGTGGAACACCACTGATAACCGGTAACCAACCAGAATGGGATCCCTTTATTCCCACTCTCTGTTTTCTGCCATTCAGCCGACGCTCTATCCACGTACGTAACTTTCCCATAATTCCATGGGCTCTTATCTTGTTTAGCAGCCTCATGTGAGGCACCTTGTCAAAGGCCTTCTGAAAATCCAAATGCACAACAGCCACTGCATCTCCCTTGTCTATCCTACTTGTAATTTCCTCAAAAAATTGCAATAGGTTTGTCAGGCAGGATTTTCCTTTAAGGAAACCATGCTGAGTTCTGCCTATCTTGTCATATGCTTCCAGGTACTCTGTAACCTCATCCTTGACAATCGACTCCAACAACTTCCCAACCACCGATGTCAAGCTAACAGGTCTATAATTTCCTTTTTGCTTCCTTGCCCCTTTCTTAAATAGCAGAGTGACATTTGCAATCTTCCAGTCCTCCAGAACCATGCCAGAATCAATTGACCTTTGTAAGATCATTGCTAATGCCTCTGCGATCTCCACAGCTACTTCCTTCGGAACACAAGGGTGCATTCCATCTGGTCCAGGAGATTTATCTACCCTTGGACTATTCAGCTTCCTGAGTACTTTCTCTGTTGTAATTGTGACTGCACACACTACTCTTCCCTGACACCCTTGAGAGTCTGGTATACTGCTGACGTCTTCCTCAGTGAAGACTGATGCAAAATACTCGTACAGTTCCTCTGCCATCTCCTTATCTCTCATTACAATTTCTCCAGCATCATTTTCTATCAGTCCCATATCTACTCTCACCTGTCTTTTACTCTTCATATACTTGAAAAGGCTTTTAGTATCCTCTGATATTATTTGCTAGCTTCCTTTCACAGTTCATCTTTTCCCTCTTAATGACCTTCTTAGTTTCTTTTTGTAAGCTTTTAAAAACTTCCCAATCCTCTGTCTTCCCACTAATTTTTGCTTCCTTGTTTGCCCTCTGCTTTGCTTTTACTTTGGCTTTGACTTCTCTTGTCAGCCACAGTTGCATCCTTTTTCCATTCGAAAATTTCTTCTTTTTTGGAATATATCTGTCTTGCACCTTCCTCAGCTCTTGCATAAACTCCAGCCACTGCAGCTCTGCTGTCCTTCCCGCTAGTGTCCCTTTCCAGTCAATTTTAGCCAGTTCATCTCCCATTCCACTGTAATTTCCTTTACTCCACTGAAATACCGACACATCGGATTTCGGCTTCTCTTTCTCAAATTTCACAGTGAACTCAATCATGTTGTGATTGCTGCCTCCTAAGGGTTCCTTCGCTTCCATCTCTCTCATCACCTCTGGTTCATTACACAATACCCAATCCAGTACAGCCAATACCCTAGTGGGCTCAACAACAAGCTGTTCTAAAAAGCCATCTCGTAGACATTCTACAAATTCTCTCTCTTGAGATCCAGTGCCGACCTGATTTTCCCAATCCACTTGCGTGTTAAAATCCCCCACATTTATCATAACACTGCCCTTCTGGCAAACCTTTTTCTATTTCCTGTTGTAATTTGTAGTCTACATCACTGTGGCTGTTAAGAGGCCTGTATATAACTGGGGAGAAGTTACAGGGAGAAGGCAGGAGAAAGGGGTTCAGAGGGATCATAAATCAGCCATGATGGAATGGTGGAGCAGACATGATGGGCCAAATGGCCTAATTCAACTTCAATGTCTTATGGTCTATTCTCTGGACACCACTCCAATAATGTAAATGTTACCTCACACTAATAATACGATAAGACCATAAGACATAGGAGCCATTTGGCTCCATTGAATCTGCTCTGCCATTTGATCATGGCTGATTTATTCTGGTTGTCAAGTCCAGCCCCTCTGTTCAAGGAGCTCTGGCACCCACCTCCACACGTGAGTCACTGTGTCCCAGCCACATTTTCCAGGGATTGATATGGCTCACCGATGCATTCCTGGGCATGTGACCCCATGGGAAGCCCAAGCCAGCCTTCAGTTGGGGTTAAGGGAATGAACTAAATGAGCCAAAGGGCTTGGAGCTTCCAATTGGCTTCTTATCCGGACTTATTTAGTTTCACTTGCCTGAAGAAATTCAACATTACATCTAAAAAACAGGGAAGCCAATAGATACACCTGGAAGAGTTCCGTTCAATAGGGAGCTGTGCTACATAGGAAATGAGCTCCGCTGGTCTGCAGAGAAAATGTGGGAGCTGTGAAGGGAGAGACTGAACAAACAAAAGACCCGGCCACTAACCACAGCCACCACGTGCTCTTGCCCACACTGCACCTGAATATGTGGATCCTAGATCAGCCTCCACAGTCATCTGAGGACCCACCTATAGACAACTCCTTAGAAGAACATCACACTCAACTCGAATGATCACATCACCACTGGTTTCGTAAATGTAATAGTGCTGTCAGCAAGACAATCCAGTTCACCTCTCATTTTATATTCAGCATTTAATTAATGTCAAGTCCCTAATTAAGCAACTTTGGTTTGTACTGAGAGGAGAAGGTTACCCTTCCATTCATTCCTAAAAGATGATCTTAGCCAGCAGTAGGAAAATACAAGGCGAGGAGAGGTACACAAAACAACAATCCCTTGTTATTCATTCCTATAAACTCTCCACAAATCCTCAGGTAAATCTGGGGAGGACAGACTTGGGCACAGCTGAAACATTGACTGATACAGGATGGCTTGTAGACACAAGAACCAAGCAAACAAAGAACAGCTTGCATTTAAACAGCACTGTTAGCAGAACCATGCCAATGTTGATCAGGGAGACTCAGCCAGACTCACATGAATACTAGGAGACAGAAGGCAGCTGGAACAGCAGCTATCATATCACCGTCAATGTACTATAAGTTGCCCCTAGTACGTATGTGGTTGGGAGGATTTGTGGAGAGTTGATAGGAATGAATAACACAGGATTGTGTGTTCTTGATGATTAGCATTGACGGTGGGCTGAAGAGCCTTTTTCAGGAAACACGTTGCTAAGGTAACCTTCTAACTATGGGTGGGGCAGGCTTCCATCATGATCACTGTTACTGGAGTTGTTCTCCCTGTTACGTACCCCGTAACTGGGTCGCTTACCAGCAAAGATAGAGAGGTCCGTTGAAGTCTGATGGTATTATTTTTAACAGTATTTATTGATAAAAATACACAAAATAATATCAATGCAAACATACAGATAATATACGTCGTCAATACTAAATCTGAAAGCGCGGGTATAATAATAATCAATAAGAAATAGCTCTATCGTTGTCTAGGGGGTAATGTATTGTCCGATGGAAATATAAAAGTCACTCAGTTCATTCAGGCAGCAGCTTTTGGTTGGAGAGAAAGACGGAGGTTTAGAACTTGCCCGTTTTCCTTTTTACTATGTCGATCCTTCAAAGTGTCATCGGTGGTGATCTCTTCTTTAGCTAAGCCATATTCCGTGGTAAGGCCCCAATCCCAGGCAACGGGAAAGGACACACGTGGGCTCTCCACTGGCTGTCTCTATTAAACGCTGTCACGGGATTTCTAGCGTTTCTCCTGGTGCGTCTAAAGGGGTTGTTCCCCAGACCCTCTTTTATCCTTACTCACTGGGTCTCAGATGTCAATCAGGTTGGGATGATGCAATCCCTCATCCAACCCCCTCTGATCATTCCTTGAGGGCTTCGATGAATAGCACAGTGCTCAATACACAATTCCATCTCCAAGAGACAATGGCCGTTTTCTGTGGCTTTGTATTGCCGAGGGGCCATGACATTCCAAACCCCTTGTGGATTCTGCATGTCTTTCTCTTATTTCCTGGGTCCCACACCCGCATTAATAGTGATCTTGCGATTCTCAAAAAGGAGGGGGCTACTTTGTACCCTTTGGCCCCTCAGAGTTGGGGCACAGTCATAACAGTGTCAGCTTGCCTTGGGCAGTGACATCTTGCCTCAGTGTCAGAGGGCCCTGGCCCCAGTCACAGCTTGGATACTTGGAACCATCTGCTTTTGGTAGGTGAGCTCCTCAGTTTTCCCCCTCTTCCGTTGAGGTGAAGGTTCTTGCTCCCAGAAGCTAGGTAAAGGTAGGTCTCTATCTGAAACACAAGAGATTCTGCAGATGCTGGAAATCTTGAGCAACACACACAAAATGCTGGAGGAACTCAGCAAGTCAGACACCATCTATAGAGGGGAATGAGCAACTGACGTTTTGGATTGAGATCCTTCATTAGGACTGGAACGAAGAGGGAAAAGCCAGAAGATGGGGGTGGGGGGGGAACCTTTTCATTTCATCCCCTTCCCTCATCCACTGACATTCTCCCTCACCTGCTTTCACCTATCGATCCCCTACCACCACCTTCCAAATAGATTTCTTTGAATCTATTTGGAACTCCAGTCAGCTCCATCATGGGCACAACCCTTCCCACCACTGAAGGCAACTTCAAGAAGTTGTACCTCAAGAAGACAGCATCCATTATTAAGGACCCTCACCATCAGAGGCATGTCCTCTTCTCATTACTGCTATCAGGGTGAAGATACAGGAGCCTGAAGACCCACACACAACAATTCAGGAACAGCTTTTGGCCCTCTGCCATTAGATTTCTGAATGATCCATGAACCCATGAACATTACCTCACTATTCCGCTGTCTTTGCAAATACTGCTCCTGTAAAATAATATATTTCATGTTATATAAGACAATGATAATAACCCTGATCTGATTCTGATTCTGGAGCCTCTGACTCTATATTAACACCCTTAAAAGATAAATCCCTTTCTAGACTCTTGTCTGACACTTCAAATCAGATACAGGTCCACAATCCCTCATCCGAAATCCTTGGGGCCAGTTGCATTTCGGAATTCAGAATTTTTCGGATGTCATTATCCCTCCTTATTGGTTCCGGGACCAAAAATCAAGTATGCGCAAGTCCCTTATTTAACCTGTCTCAGTGCAGGTAGACTTTAGGACCCGGCAGACCTCCAGACCTACGCACATCCTCCTGTATACTTTAAATCATCTCTAGATTACTTAGAATACCTAACACAATGTAAATGTAATGTAAATAGTTGTTATACTGTATTGTTTAGGGAATAATGACAAGAAAAATATTTTATTTCCAACAAAAACATTCAGTAAAACATAAAAATATACAGCTTCAAACAAACCGAATCCGACACATGGTAAATGACTTATTGGAATAAATGTAGAGCATCACTGTCACTATAAAACTTCAGTAACTTGTCTTTCTGTTTCTTTAAATCATATACAGTGGTAGTTCCGACACCATATTCTTCAGTAAGATACTGCACGGACACACCATGATCAAGCTTCTGCAATGACTCCACTTTTTGCATCATTGATAATGATAGATGCTTCCTTCTCTTTTTCTCATTGTTACTCATAGGGGTATCTGCAGCACTTTTTGACATCTTCACAGTGAAATTAAACACAAGGTCAACAGTGAACACAAAATATCAGCAAATAGCAAATGCATGTGTAACCAGTATGAGAGCTGAGCCACAACTGACGACTGGCGGCCTCTGCTAGTGCTGCCACATCACACCTGAGTGACGTTAGCTGTTGGTGAGAAAGACTACGGTTTTCGGAGCTTATTGAATTTCAGAATTTCGGATAAGGGATTGTGGACCTGTATTGGTATTGCTTTACTATTAAAAAGCTTATCTTGCATACAGATCAGATTATTACACTGTGCATTGAGCTAGAATAAGGTAAAACAATAACAATGCAGAATAAAGTGTAAACGCTACTGAGAAATGCAGTGCAGATAAACAATAAAGAACAAGATTATAGTGTCCTATTTTGTAAAACCAGACTTCATCTTGTTTTATGAAAGGTCTGTGTAAGAATCTGATAACAGTGGGTTAGAAGCTGTCTTTGAGCCTGGTAGTGCATGCCTTCAGGTCTTTGTATCGTCTGCCTGATGAGAAAGGGGAGACGAGAGAATCCAGGGTGGGTGGAGCTCACTGTTCTTGCTAAGCTATACAGGTGCACGGCTGCACAGTAACTGAAATGTTCCTGTGCACGTAGACTTTGGTGCCATGCAGCTGGAATTTTCTTTTGTATAATGTAATTTTGAAATTTATATTAATATAATTGTGAAATATTCTGAAATTATGTGTTAAGGAATAGAACATAGAATAGTACAGCACATTACAGGCCCTTCGGCCCACGATGTTGTGCAATACAATTGTTGAATACAATCCATAAATTTTCTGAATATAATAAATGCACCACAACCTTTCCTTTGAAACATTTTACAACACTGAGAAAAGAGAATGTTGAATGGTTGACAAAAAATATTCAGCTACAGCTATGAACTACAACAAAAGCTTTGCCTCAAAAATATGACAACAATACTGTGACTTCAAATTTGCCATTTCAACTTTCTGAGAAACTTAAGATTGGTTCATCTAAGACATTTTCTGAAATTTTAAACTACATGTTTAGAAACAAAGAGTTTGAAAAACTCAGTTTTTGTTGACATCGTTGGAACACTTCAAGCTTCTAGTGCTGACTGTGAACGTGAAATCTGTCTTAAGAATTCAATCAAATGTAAATCCAGAAACAGACTTGAAGTGAAACATTTGGATGATGTAATAAAGATTAAAATGTATCTTTCATCTTGATGCGAAATTCATCAGGACAGTGTTCATAGACAATGGATTTGTAATAAAGACAGAAAAAGTTACAAAACGTGAAATATTTTCCTCGTACTGAATTTCATTATACCATTCAATTAATAAATAAAATCAAAAGTACATGATTTTTAAATTCTCATGTAAAAAATTCATGGTATGTATTATTACAAAAATAATTTTTGAAGTGCTGTGCAGTTTTCAAGCCATGTAAAAATTTCATGCTCAGAGCAATGGTTAGTCCATGCGGCTGTAAAAAAAATTAGTGGGAACATTGGTGGGGTCTTTGATTTTGCTGGCTACTTTTCTGAAGCAGAAAGAAGTATAGACAGTGTCCATAGATTTGCGTGATGTGCTGAGCTGCGTCCACAACTCTTTGTAGTTTTCTTTGCAGTCACATGCAGAGCAGTTGCCAAACCAAACTGTGATGCGTCCAGACAGAATCCTTTCTATGGCGCATTGATAAAAATTGATAGGAGTCAATGGGGATATGGCAAGTTTCTTTAGCCTCCTGAAGAAGTAGAGGCATCGGTGAGTTTTCTTGCCCATGGCTCCCCCAGAGGTATTCACAAAATTACACAGAACTCTGCTGGTGTCCTGGTTAATATGTACCCTGTCACGCACAGCAAAAACTGATGCTCTGGCTGTAATTGTGTAACTTTTGTGGGATGTTGATGTGGCAAATCAACTCTTGCATTGCAGCCTTCCACCAATTCATTGATTGCAAGCCATTTTGGGGCAGGTTTCCCATGAAAGGGACCACATGGTAAGAAAATTGGCTGTGGTGTTTGTTAACATACGGGCACTTGGAGACATGAGCAGATTTGGCAAACAGTAGACAGTGGAGGTGCACTGTGAGGTGTTCATCCTTGAGATTTAAACCCGCGGTCTCCTGCTTTTGAAAGCATGGAAAATAATAATTACTTAAACAAAGTAAGTAAGTTAAGTTGTGTCCAGTGGGAGGGGGACGTGATAATAAGGGGGTGGGGCATAGCATAAGAGAGAATGGTTAAAGATTCAGAACCTCCACACATTGACATATTGATTGGCAGTGATTGGCACAGTCGGATGCAGTGCTGAACAACAATTCAGCTGTAGCGTATGAAAGCGTATAATTTCAATAGTGTAGTGAAAGAGCAGGGAACGGCCTTAAATGGGTTATTCTTTAAATTAACCAGTGGTGGGCTTCCACAGTGCTGTGTTGTTCCATGAATAGGTCTTGATGATGTATTTTGAGAGAGATGATAAATTTTACAAGTTAGTGATTCACTTCACAGGCCTGTTTACTTCTCTAATGCAGTCGAACCTTCCTGAAAGCTCAACCACTTGGTACTATCACTGTCTATAAAACAGCTTGTTGCAAAACAGACATGCTGAATAAGTTGCTTAGTTCAAGGAAACTTATAGACCTGATGGATAATAGCATTTAGCATATCAAATAGCTGATGTATTGGGAGCTTTATGTACTCAAGGAAGTTAGGTTTACGGCATTAATGGTGGAAAGCTGAGAACTGCATCTCCAAATCGATTTGCGTAAGAAGGGAATCTGAGGAAATATCATATGCATGTGAAGTCATTCACGTGGCAGAGAAAGGGTATAAGTGTTCAGACTCATTGAGAATGGGATAAGAAATATCAAGAAACCTGGAAGAAACATGGGGTGAAGTAGAATCCATTCCTCTAGCTTCAGTTCCTGCGACGTACGGTTCATTCATCTACATCTTTGGTATGTCTTTTTAGTTTACAGGAATTGTACCTGTGTTTTGGAAATCCTTTATCGTTTGTGCTTCAGGAATGTTTTGTATTTTAGAAATGGTTTGCAATTTGGAAATGTATAAGATAGAAATTTTCTGTGTGTTTTAAATGTATTTTAAGAATGCTGTTTGGATTTAACCATGCATCAAAGAAAAAAAATGAAATGAGTTTTAAACTGCAAACACGAGGAAATCTGCAGATGCTGGAAATACAAACAACACACACACAAAATGCTGGTGGAACACAGCAGGCCAGGCAGCATCTATAGGGAGAAGCACTGTCGATGTTTCAGGCCGAGGCCCTTCGTCAGGACTCACTGTTGACATTTCGGGCTGAGACACTTCGTCCTGAAGGTCATGACGAAGGGTTTCGGCCCGAAATGTCGACAGTGCTTCTCCCTATAGATGCTGCCTGGCCTGCTGTGTTCCACCAGCATTTTGTGTGTGTTGTTTGAGTTTCAAACTACTTTGTTTGCTGGAAGTATCTTCCTCTTGGTAGGGAGAGGAGATCCTCTGCTCAGTTAGTCGATATTGGCAACTAAACTCATTATGAAGAATAAACAGGGAAGTAACATAGTCTTTAAAGATTGGGTAGCTGCAATATAATCTCCCTTTAGTAAGTGTACTCATGACTAATTATAACCAATCGGGCTTAGGGTTTTCATTTGAGGTTAGAACTTCACAGTCAGCAAACCCAATACCATCACAGAACATACAATGTAGAACATACAAAAGAGTACAGGCCCTTTGGCCCACAATGTTGTGCTGAGATTTTGCCTGACAGTCACAGGAAAAGCACTCCCCACTATTGAGCAAATTTACAAGGAACACTGCCACAAGAAAGCAGCATCCATCTTCAAGGACCCCCACCATCCTGGCCATGCTCTCTTCTCACTGCTTCAATCAAGAAGGAGGTACAGAAGCTTTAGATCTCATACTACCAGGTTCTGGAACAGTTCTTACCCCCTCAACCATCAGACTCCTGAACCAGTGTGGATTACTTCACTCACCTCAACTCTGAACTGATTCCACAACTGATGGATTCACTTTCAAGGACTCCACAGCTCATGTTCTCAATATTCTATAGTTACTTATTTTTTCTTTGCTCAGTTTTTCTTCTTTTTGCATGGTGGTTGTTTGTCAGTCTTTGTGTAGTGTTTCATTAATTCTATTGTACTTCTCTGTTCAAAAGTGAAATACCTGCAAGAAAATGAATCTCAAGGTAGTATTTAGTGACATATACATACTTTGATAATACTTTGATATATACTTTGACATATACATTTACTTTGAACTTTGACCTCTTAACCTATGCCAAGATCCAACTAACCCTTCTCTCCCATATAGACCTCCATTTTTCTTTCATCCATGTGCTTATCTAAGAGTTTCTTAAATATCCCACACACCCACCATTCTCTGTATAAAGAACTTACCTCTGATAATCCCTCTTTAATTTCCTCCAGATCACTTTAAAATTATGCCCCTAGTATTAGTCACTGGTGGTGACAAATTTGCAGGCTAACTCTTGCCAAATGCTCCAGTGTCTAAGATTTCCAATTCTGACTGGACCAGTTCAGCTTGCGACCTCTCACCTGCTATTGGTCATCTGACACATCAGTCATCAGGGAACCCCACTTCCCCAGCCAACGGGGAACTAATCAGACTGTTCATTAACTAATTCTTGACAGCCTTTTCTCTATCCTGATGATAGTAACACACAGCAGGTCAGCCAGTCTGTAGGAAGAGAAGCAGGAGTTAGCATTTCAGGACAAAGAATCTTTGTCAGAGCTTGGAAGGAGGGAGAAGCTCATTAAGCTGAGGCACAAGAGATTCTGAAGATGCTAGATATCTGGAGCAACACACCCAAAACGGTGGATGTACTCAGCAGGTCAGGCAGCATCTATGGAGAGGAAATGAACAGTCAATTCATGATAAAGAATCCTGACGATGGGACCTGGCCCAAAATATCGACTATTGATTTCCCCCCCATAGATGTTACCTGATCTTCTGAGCTCCTCCAGCATTTTGTGTGCTAAATTCATTAAGCTTCAGAGAGGGGACATCTCTGGTAGGCTGTGAGGTTAGGCTGTAGACAAGATTATCCCGTCATTGAGTGATTGGGAGCAGTCATGAATGAGAACATAGATGAAAAAGTGTAAAAATGCAGAGCAGGAAGATAAGCCTAGCTGGCCAAGGTGGGTACATCCTCCACTCAAAGAAGGAAAGGGTTTATAAAAAAAAACAACAAACAAGCTGAGCTTTTGGGATTTGATTCTACCATTTCAGGCTCCTTGATTTCTGAGTCAGTTGCTAACCCAATTATTTGCTGAGTTTGCTCTCTGTGTGACAAGCCCATTCTTTTAGGACCAGTACTAAACTCTACGTACCAAATGCGGGTAAGTGGGACTGATCTAAATAAGTACAAAAGGGTCAGCATAGACATATTTGGCCAAAGGGCCTGTTTCCCTATTGTACAGTTCTTTAAGGACAGGTACAACAATCGTCTAAGCAGGCGTTTTATATTTCCCCTGTAAAGATTAATGAGCTCTGCCTTCTCTTTTCTTTTCCTTCTACAGATCTCCGTCGGATGACAGCTGGATTCATGGGAATGGCAGTTGCTATCATCCTTTTTGGCTGGATTATCGGGATCCTGGGCTGCTGTTGGGACCGGGGACTGATGCAGTACGTGGCTGGCTTACTGTTCCTTATGGGAGGTAAGGTTGTCCATCCATCCATGCCTTCAGGTCGTGTCCCAAGGCAAGGTTACTGCCGGTGATGTAAACTTGATAGGACATTCTGGAAGCATTTGGCAAGTCAGGCAGCATTTGAGGAAAGGGAAGAAGTTATTATTCCAGATTCTGCTGATGCTGGAACTCAGCATGTCAAGCAGCATCTATAGAGGAGAATTAACAGTTGCTGTTTTGGGCCAAGACCCTTCATCAGGACTGGCTCATCACCCCTCCTAATCAACCCCATACGCTATTATCCCTTCATATCAAACCCCATCGTTCTCCCACAAACCCCTCATCTGACCAAGGATAGGATTCCTCTTAAACACATGAAATGCTGGAAATCTTGAGCAATGCACACAAAGTGCTGGAGGAACTCAGCAAATCAGGCAGCATCAATGGAAGAGAATTAACAGTCCACGTCTTGGACTAATACCCAATGGCCTTTCATCAGAAGTGGTCGAGACCCTAAAGGTGAACCTAGTAGTTCTCAGGAGCCCTTTTCATTGACGCCAGCTCCTGAAATTAAAAGTAAAATAAAAGTGCATTTTGGTCCTAGAGGAAGGGCTGCAAGCTGGAAGGTAGCAATTGGAGAAGGGCTAATGGGGTGAAGTTATCTGGGAACCACTATTTCTATTATCCAAGACAGATAATATCTGAAACCCTTGTTATTGGGCATCTTTAGAAATTGCTCATTAGCCCCTCATTAACAGCCACCAGGCTTCAGCCACACTGGAGTCAGTCACAAAAGCCACTCCTCCAACCTTCTCTAGAGCCTTCTCTCTGTTCCACTCTCCTAAGCAGTAACCCAAACACTGCTTCTACAGGAAGACCATTACATGAAATACCCTACAACATTCGCAGTTAAACCTTTGCCAGGGCGTTACATATAAATCATTTTTTTTCAAGGAAATGTCCAGAATTGAAGGATGCAGAAATCAATCGACAGTTGAACTTCCCAATCCTAATTCAAAGACACTGACCCCACACACCAGGCCCAGACACCAATCCCAGATTCCAACCCAAGACACAAGTCCCAGACACACCCCAGACATCAGTCCCAGAGTTCAGTCCTAGAAACCAGCCTAGGCAAATACCAAATACCAATCCTAAACACTAACCCCAAATTCCATTGCAGCACCAAATATGAACCCCAGATACCAATCACAGAGGTCAGATACAAAGCCCAGACACCATTCCCAGATACCAACTCCAAAACACTGATACAAGACCCAAATGCCAACTCAGTACCAAATACCAAGCCCAGGCACCAACCCCTGCACCATAAACCTGCCCCAGACACCCTCAGCACCAGATATTCACCTCAGACACCAAGTTCCCCTCCCTCAACTATATTCCAGCCACAGACACCAAGCAGCACACAAGTGCCAACTTTCCAGCCCAGATACCAGCTTGAGGACCCAGATACCATCTTTTGGATGGCAATAAGATCATACCATTTCCAATCTGCCAGAGTAGAAACATGCAGATACCCTCCCAATATAAGCCCATGGCCCGTGATTCTGATAGAAACATGCCATCTGAATACTCGTGCCACCATTAAGGTTCCGATCTCATATCCAGACCATAATTTCTCAGCGAGTTTCACCACTGTCCTATTTTCAAGAAGTGCTAATATTATCAATTTCTCTGCCTGGAAATGCATGCCACTATCCAGTTCTGATCACTCTGCTGCAAACCTGAATAGCTGGAACTGAGCACCAAGGCAGCCCCTGCCTCCAGGAGGAAGGAACTGTGATATACCTGGGTAACCTGAGGTTTTGCCGCAAAAAGTGATAGGATGGTCTGTTGGCTTTCATTAGTCAGGGGGACTGAGTTCAAGAGTCTCAGGATAATGGTGCAGTTCTATAAACACTTGGAATATTTGTGTTCATTTCTAGTCACCTCATTATAGGAAGGATGTGGAAGCTTTAGAGAGGGTGCAGAGATTTACCAGAATGCCGCCTGGATTAGACAGCATGTCTTATGAGAAAAAGTTGAGTGGGCTTGGACCTTTCTCTTTGGAATGAAGGAGGGTGAGAAGAGACTCGATAGAGGTGTACAAGGTGATAAGAGGCATAAATAGTGTGGACAGCCAGCACTCTTTTCTGAGCATGTGAATGGCTAATAAGAGCGGACATACTTTGAAGTTGATTGGAAGAGGGTATAGCGAAAATCAGAGGTAAGTTTTTTTTACACACAGAGTGGTGGGTGCATGAAATTTGCTGCCTGGGTGGTGGTAGAGGCAGACACATTAGGGAAATTTACAAGACTCTTAGACAGGCACATGGATGAATGAAATATGGAGGGCTGAGTGGGAGGGAAGGGTTAGATTGCTCTCGGAGTAGTTTAAATGGTCAGCACATCATTAAGGGCTGGAAGGGCTGTACTGTTTTATGTTTGATGTTCTGAAGATAATTTATGGAGACAGTAGCCTCAGAAAGGATTATGACATTGTATTGTGCAGTTCTGGTGACAGTACAATGTGATTAAGCTCAAGAGGGTGAGGGAAAGATTCACGAGGATGTTACCAAGACTGGAGGGCTTGAGTTATAAGGAGCGACTGGACAGGCTGGGACTGTTTTCCCTTGAGTGAAGGAGGCTGAGGGGGTGACCTTATAGACTTTTATATCATGAGGGGTGTAGATAAGGTGTATGGTCACAATCAAGGACAGTGAAGACTAAGGCTACATCCACACTGAGTTAGTGAATTTTGAAAATGCCGGCGTCACGAAAAAAATGAAAGGCGTCCACACCAGGTATTTTTGAAAATACCTCCGTCCACATTAAAACGGGTCTTTGGGCGAATCTCCTCCTACTGGGCACGTGCGCAGGACACATCTACAGAAAACAAGTGAAGAAGAAACAGTATGCTATTTCCGTTTCCTCCTCTTAGTTCAAGAAAACAATTAAGTGCCGTGCTGCCGCTGCCATCTGTTCTGGCATGTCATGACAGCATTTTTAAAAAGCTCCGGTTACCCCATACACACTACACCGCCCAGCTGGCATTTTCAGATTTACACACTCTGGAGAGTGTTTAAGAAAAGCTCCATTTTCAAGGGAGGAAAACGTTGTTTCAGTGTGGACAGAGGGTCAAAATGAAGAGAAAAGGCTTCGGTTACGGATTTATCTGGTCTAGTGTGGATGAGGCCTAAAGCTAAAGGGTATAAAGGTGAGAGGGGCAGGATTTAATGGGGACCTGAGGAGCAAGTTTCTCACACAGAGGCTGAAGGGTAAAATATCTAGAACAGACTACAAGAGCAAGTGATGGAGGCAGGTATAGTGACTGCACTTAATAGACATTTTGACAGGTACATGGATAGGAATGATTTTGGAGGGACATTGACCAAACGTGGGCAAGTGGGACTACCTCAGCTCTGTGCCTCGGTTGGCACAGACAAGTTGGGCTGGAGGGCTTGTTCCGGTGCTATATAACTCTGTGATTCTATGATTTTCGGGCTTATAAATGAGGACTCAATCAACACATGTTATTCTCTTTTAACTCCATCCTTGGCATATTCTGTCCCTCATGTGCGCCCATGATACAGATTTAATTGCCTTTTAATGTTCTTGTAGCATCCACTAGAAGTGAGAAAGTCATTAAGATGGTGATGTTGGCTGAAGTCTCTCAGATTCAGTATCACAATCTGCTGAAACCACGCTTTCACTTTCCCTGAAGGATTATGGATAAATCTATTGTCTGTTCTTCAGGTGCCCGACGCTAACAGTAGATAATATCAATGTTTGGAAAGATGTTTGGAGATTGGAAAAAAACATCCAGTAATGAATTTGATGTTCACCGGAGAGAGTAATGTCAAAGGTGGGGAATTGGAATCCCTTACACCACAGGGACTCAATGTGCAGTGTATGAAAAAGATAAAGATAATGATTAACCCTATTTGTCACATGTAGATCGAAACATTGAAACATACAGTGAAATATGTTGCTTTTGGATGTCCTGAGGGCAGCCCGCAAGTATCGCCACGCTTCCAGCACTAACTTACCATACTGACAGACTGTTAACCCTAACCTGCATGTCTTTGGACTGTGGGAGGAAACTGGAGCACCCAGAGGAAATCCATGTAGACATGGGGGAGAATTACAAACTCCTTACAGATAGTGGTGGGAATTGAACCCCGATCGCTTGCACAGCAATGCGCTACGCTACCCGCTATGCTTCCGTGTCACCGCTGGACTTTAAGGTCGAAAGGTAAAATGAGGGGATGAGGCAATGGTGGCTGGGAATCCACTGTACGGATATAAAGCAGGAGAGGGGATGTGCTAGTGTCTGCAGTTACTGGCTAAGTCTGTAGAGAGATGGTCAGGGCCAGAATCCAGCTTGGCCCCCTCTGCAGGACTCTTGGAACAGCTGCTACCCTTTACACAGAGCACAACACATTTTTCTGTTTGGGGGTTTGTTTTGGGTGAACCCATGGTGACAAAGGAACACAGGGTGTTGCAAACTGAACTCCCATTAAAATCACAACCATGGGACCCATTTCCTTCCACTAAGTTGTTACTACGTGGATCTGGGGGAGTTAGGAATCGTCTACCATGTTCAACAGGTGTCAGGTCTTTTTGTCATAGGTAGGCCCCGCAAGCTTCTCGACAGAGCTTTGCCCATCCTCAGCCTGTCTACTTTCCCAACATTCAAGAAACATCTCCAGAGGATTTGGGTCACCAGGCCAGAAAGTGCTGGCAGACTTGAATGGCTTGATGGTGGGCTGAAGAGCCTCTATCTGTGTGTGTGACTCCACCTCACTTCCCCACAGGGGGCTCACTGGGGCAGATCGGGAACAGAACTGCAGCACCTCCCTCTCTGTAGTCAGGGTCTCTACTGACAGTAATGTGAAGTGCTGCTCAGCTGCCAGCTCGGCTTCCCTCCCTGCTCAGTAATCTTCCAAAGCGGGCAGAGGAGTTATCCTGGGACCTATCCTGCCCCTTTGCCTCTCCTTCAGATTTACCCATGTTGTCTTACAAACACCCAACACCTTCACAGCCCTCTATCACTCAGTTTCTTTCCCTTTCTCCACCCACCACCCACACTATCCCCAATTTCCCTCCCTCTCTTGACTCCATGTACCACCTTTCCTATTAGATCCCTTCTGCAGCCCTTTGTCAATCACCTCCCAGCCTCTAGTGCTATCCTTACTCTTCCCACCTCCATCTACCAATCACACCTTTCTCATCTAAATCCATCTTAACCCACCTGCAGTTTCTTGCCCCATCACTTCCCTTTGCCCCTTTATACTGGCCTTCTCCCCTTGATCTTTAAGTTCAGATGAAGGGTCTTGACCCAAAATGTTGACTGTCCACTTCCCTCCATTGATGCTGCCTGACCTGCTGAGCTTCTCCAGCACCTCATTTGCTTCTCTCGATTCCAGCATCAGCTGCTTCTTGTGTCTCTAGTTCTCCTGCTCACCATTTTCCTATCTTTCTCAGTCCTCTTTGTTTCAAGAACATGGAACATAACACTACAGCACAGAACAAGCTCTCAATGTTGTGCTGTTTAACCTACTTCAACATCAATCTACCCTTTCCCTCCTACATAGCTCTGTTTTTCTATCATCCTACACACCTATCTTAAATTCCCCTAACGTGCCTGCCTCTACCACCACCCCTGGCAGGTCGTTCAATGCACCCACCAACCTCTGTGTAAGGAACTTACTTCTGACAACTCCCTAAATGTTCCTCCAATCACCTTAAAATTATGCCCCCTTGCATTGGTCATCTCCACCCAGTGGAAAAGTCTCTGGCCATCCAGTTTATGTCATTTATCATCTTGCACACCTTTATCAATTCACCACTTCCTTTCCCTGTGCTGGAGAGAACATTGGAGTTTACTTGCTAAGCTATCTTACACATTTTACCAGCCGAGCTTTCAAAAATCCCCTTAAGCCACATTCGCAAAAATAGGAGCTTCAGATCACTCCAGCATTTTTCTATACAGGATCCAAAGGAACAACTTTGTCCAAACTAACTGACAAGCTTGTCATTTCTTCAGTCTTTGGTCTATTTTGGGACTGTCACCTGATCTCCCCAGCACACTTGAATCCTAATTAAACACATCCCTCTGTTTGTCAGGCCTTGATTTTTTGTCTCTCACAAGCAGATTATCCCCATTTAATTAAGATGATTGACTGGATGTGAACGAAAATCCTGAAGATAATTGTTAACGTAAATGGATTCCGAAACATCACCAAAGAACCTTACAGTCAAGGTGGCATTGACAGAATGTAAATGTTTACCTGCTCTCATTCCATCAGTCCTGCATTATTTTACACGTTGCAGTATCTGAAAGGCTGAAGGGTTGATGGGAGAGTTCCCCTGCAAATAGAGTGGCTCACCCCGTCCATTCACAAGGACATCTCATTGCCTCCATCTGCCTCTTTAAACCTCTGCTGCTTGTGAAGCTGTTGCAGAGAGGGCAAATGGCAGAACTATCACCAAATGGCCCGGATCTCCTCTGGTGGCAGATTCAAGATTGAAGATTGTTTATTCTCATTCATCAGTATGAGAGCAAAATAACTGTTACACCAGATCCAATGAAGCCTAAGAAAAACATAATAAATTTAAATGCATAAGATTTGTTTGTATACATAAACTGACAGAATGGACATAAAGTGATGCTAGGCACAGCAGTGTCTTACATAAGGTGACTCTGACAGGAAATGATAAAGTAGTGATGGGGTGGGTTAATGGGTGGAGGTGTGGATCAGCCTTACTGTTTGGGGAAAGTAACTGTTTTTGAGTCTGGTGTGGATGCTGTGTAGCCTCCCCCCTGATGGGAGTGGAACAAACAGTCCATAAGCAGGGCGGGTAGGACCCCTCATAATGTTACTGGCCTGTTCCTGTATCTAGGGTATATGCAGATGTTGGGTAGGCTAGTGCCAGAGATGCACTGGACAGTTTTAACTAGCTGTTGTACAGCCCTCCTCTCTGCCCAGTACAGTTTCGATACCACACAGTGATGCAGCAGTTCCTGCATCAACGCACACAAAATGCTGCAGGAACTCATCGGATCAGGCAGTATCTAAGGAGGGAAATGGACAATCAACCTTTCAGGCTGAGACCCATCATCAGGACTGGGACCAAGGACAACTGCCTTTTACTTCACACACCATTGAGGAACCGGAAGCTCAAGTGAGGTACTGAGCTGGCCTGGCAGCATCGTCAGACCCGGGGAAAAGTGAGGGGAGCCGCATGCTTTACGTTGCAGAGAAGGGGTGGAACGAGGGGACAGAAGAGAGGGAATGTCTGCAGGAGGGTGGAGCCTGAGAGAATGGATGTTACTGTTGATGGATGAATGCAGATTCTCCCCAGGTTACGATCTCCCCGCTCACGTACAGCCTGTACATGCAAAGAAACATTTGGGAGAGCAGCAGGGTGGATTTGCTGGCTGTTGTGAAGCTGTAGGCATTTTCTGCCATATAGGGACTCGTTTTGTGTCAATGTCTGAGTGCTTGAGTTAAACACCCCAGTTTAACTGTATGTTGTCCTTGGCCGGTCTATGTTTTTATTTAAACGTATTGTGTGGCCACATTTCTGGACAGTAAATGGCTCAGGTTGCAAGCAGTTCTCAGGTCCAGAACCCTGTTGGAATCCAGGGAAGACATGTGGAAGGAAATGAATGAGAACAAGAGATGAGAAAAAAGATCATTCCCTTCTATTTACAACACACACAAAATGCCAGAGAAACTTGGAAGGTCAGGCAGCATCTATGGAGGAGAATAATCTTGACGTTTTGGTCCAAGACCCTTCATGAGGACCGGAAAGGAAGGGGACAGAATCTCATTCTGAAATATTGACTGTTTATTCCCCTCCATGGATGCTGCCTGACCTACTGAGTTCCTCCAGCATTTTATGTGTGTTGCTCTGGATTTCCAGCATCTGCAGAATCTCTGGTGTTTGTGTCCTTCTACTTAAATCTTCTCCAGGAACATCACCTCTGTTGCCAGGGTACTCCTGAGACTCTTGTTTATCTCACACATTCCCTCTGTTCCCCCCCACTCCTCTGCCGCTCTCTCTACACCTCTACAAATTAAACCACACCTATTTTCTCATTAGTCCCTGTGCTAATGCTCGATTGTTGAACTGAAACACCATCTCTGCTTCCCTCTCCTCAGATGCTGCCTGACCCGGTGACTATTTTCTGCTTTCTGTTTCAGACTTCCAGTGACTGCTGTGTTTTTTTTCACTCTTAAGCCACAAAGGGAAGAGTAAGGTGGAGATGGCCCAGATGTCACAGCACGGGGTCAGTGGGACAAATTGTGTCACCATGACAATACCAATAATCCAACTGTGTCATACTGTCATTGCCTCACAGTTCAAACCAAACCTTGGGTCAGAATCAGATTTATTATCACTGACATATGTTGAGAAGCGTGCCATTTTGTGGAAGCAGTACAGTGCAAGACATAAAAAATTACTATAAGATACAAAAAAAAGCAAAAGATGAATAAAGAGGTAGTGTTCATAGGTTCATGCATTGATTGGAAATCTGATGGCAGAGGGGAAGAAGCTGCTCCTAAAATATTGAGTGTAGGTCTTCAAGCTCCTGTATTTCCTCCCTGATGACAGTAACAAGCAGATGGCATGTCCTGGATTATAAAGGTCTTTAGTGACAGATGGCATCTTCTTGAGACACCACCTTTTGAAGACGTCCTCAATGTGTAGGATCGAAAGAGGTTCCAGAGGCTTGTGCCCATGATGGAGCTAGCTGGGCCTACAACCCTCTGGAGTCTCTTTCAGTCCTACGTATTGGAGTCTCCATGCTAGGCAGAACACTGTCCATGGTACATCTGTAGAAGTAAGCTGGAGACTTTTGTGACAAAGCAAATCTCCACAAACTCCTAATGAAGTATAGCCACTGGCAGCCTGCCTTCATGATAGATCCTCTGAGGGTTGAAGTCCAGGAACTTGAAGCTGTTGACCACATGGATTTCCTCCAGGTGCTTCATTTTCCTCTCATATCCCAAGGACTTGAGAGTTGGTAGATTAACAGGCCCTTTTAAATTATTCCTAGTGTACTCAAGTTGTGTAGGAGGGGGAGTGGTTGAAGTTAACAGTGATGCAAGAAGAGAAGTGGGATTAGTACGAAAAGTTGTTCAAGATGCTTAATGGTTAGTATCGACAAGATGGGCCAAAAAAACTTGCTTCGGTGGCATAATTACTAGGACTGAGATACCATCACACTCAACAGAGTACATGTCAGAAGCAATCTGCATTGATTACGCAAACCCCAACCATCTCCTTAATGCAATTTTCAGGACACTTTTCTCATTGCAATAACTGACACAATATTAATGGTTCAGCCAGTAATTGATTCTCCAGGTCCATTACTCTGCAGTGCAAAAGGAAAACTAAACAGGTTTATTCATTTCATATTCCTGTCAGTGCACTCTACGTTCACTGCTCGAATTAAGCACTGCGCTTCAGCCTCTGAATTAGGATCATGTCCTCCCAATTATTCTCCTTTCACCTTGCTAATTCACTTGGCTCTGGGAGTCTCTTGTGGATTCTTCTCATTCATCCCGAGGCATCAGTACAGCCGAGGTGCCCTTTTGAATATCATGTCCAAGCAGTATTCTAGATTCTGTCGCACCAGTGAGTTGTGAAAGACCAGAGTGGTTTGATCTGCCAGATACACTCAGTTCCTACTTTATTAGGTACATCCTGTTCCTAGTAACATGATCACTGAGTGTATGTTTGTTGCCCTCTGCTGCTGTAGCCCATCCACTTTAAAGTTCGATGTGTTGTGCATTCAGAGATGCTCTTCTGTGCACCACTGTTGTAATGTGGGTATTGAGTGTACTGTCGCCTTCCTGTCAGCATGAATCACCCTGGCCATTCTCCTCGTACCTCTCTCATTAACAACACATTTTCACCCTCAGACTGCCACACACTGGATGTGTTTGTTTTTTTTTTTGCTTATTACACCAATCTCTGAAAACTCTAGAGACAGTTGTGCGTGAGGGTCAGGGGAGATCAGCAGTTTCTGAGATTCTCAAAACACTCTGTGTGGCGTCAATAGTCATTTCACGGTCAAAGTCACTTAGATCACATTTCTTCTATGTTTTGATGTTTGGTCTGAACAAGAGCTGAACCTCTTGACCACGTTGGCATGCTTTTATGCATTGAGTTCTGTTTTTTGATTGGCCGATTAGACATTCGCAGTGACAAGCAGATATTCAGGGCTACCAAATAAAGTGGCCAAAGAGTGTAAATGTCTTTGAGAGACAAACCCAGTTAATAACCACCTTCAGTTGACTGTAGTTGCCTTCAATGCTCAGAAATCACCCTGGGATACTTTAGTGTGTCTGTTTTCCCCTATGGGTTGCTAAAGGATAATTTTGCAAAGGGCATAAGCCGCAGCAGCCAGCACTGTTCCCATTGTGAGTCCACCTCCCCCCTCCTCCCCGGCTCTCGGCTGAATGACAAGACATCCAGGATACTGGCATCAGTATTGTCACATGCACAATCCAGGTAGATCCTGCTGGAAAGGTAATTACATCAAGGAAATGAGAAAAGAAAACAAAACGCAAAATGTAGGGTTAATGTACAGGAAGCGCAGTGCAGATGGACAAGTATTCAGCTCCAAGCTGGAAATCATGCGCAGCACACAAAATGCTGGAGGAACTCAGGAGGTCAGACAGCATCCATGGAGGGGAATAAACAGTCGACATTTCGGACTCAGTTCTGGAAAGGAAAGGGCAGAAGCAGGTAGACAAATAACCCTCTTTAAATGGGAGCATTGATCCAAAGTCAGTTTTATTTAAATATCCCTACCTGACACAGATTTACTTCCAGCACAGTGCCAAACTGGGGGCACCCTGCATCCTTGCCTGTTAGCAGATTTTGTTTGATTTATTTTTTTTTAATTTAAAGACACAGCATGGTAACAGGCCCTTCTGGCCCAATGAGACTGTGACACCCAGTTACACCCATGTGACCAATTAACCTACTAACCCATTCGTCTTTAGAATGTGGGAGGAGAGTAAATTCAGGGGGTAATGGAGAGAACGTACAGACTCCTCACAGACGGTGGCAGGAATTGAACCCAGGTCACTGGTCCTACAGGTGTTACATTAACCACTGTGTCGGGTAATTGCAGAGAATTGAAACCACCAATCAGAGCCAAAACACATTCCTCCCCATCTGCATTATCCTTCCCACTCCCATGTTTCTGCTCAGTGATCAGTTATTCCTAACTCCAGGCATTTAACTGATCCATCTATTTCTCAATGGCAGAAGAAGTCTTGTTGTCTTGCAGATCTCTGCTGAGAGTTCTCGGTTTAAAATGCATACAGTGAAGGAAACTCTTAAGAGCAAAACTGAAGAAGTGAAAGTCCAAGTAAGAATAGAAAAAGCAGAAAAAAATTAACTCCTGTACATTTCACCGTGCGACAGACACAGTGCTGAGAAACAGGAGCCAAGAGCTTTACACTGCGACACGTACTGTACAATGTCAAGGAGTTCAATATTCAAGATTCAGGTTAATTAGTTACTTGTACATTGGTACATACAGTGAAATGCATTGTTTGGGTTAATGACTACACACTCAAGTGTAGAGGGTGCGGGGCAGCTCACTAGTGTCATCACACAATCCAGTGTCAACACAGCGGGCCCAGTATGTTCAGCAGAACAACACAGAACACAACAGAGAAAACGTCAGCAGAAACAAGCCCCAATCCTCCCTCACACCCACACACGTACACAGTCCTCTAACCCCAATGGAGTCCATTTCCTTCGGCCTCCAGCTTCCAGCGGCCTTCAACATGCAGATCACGGGCCTTCAACCAACCCAACAGATTCTCAGATCTGAGGCTACAGCTAATGGGCTTTGACTTCCAGATTTTCAATTCGATTCTCAGGCCTTGATCTCAACATTAACCATAGAAACTGCTTTCACCAAACACCATGCCTCAAGCTCCAAACTCTCTGATGACAATATCAACCAGATATGAACTAGCCTTTGGTAGCACTGCAAAATCTATCATGGGATACTTGACATTAATGATAAGCTATCCACTCCTGTAGCTCAGTAGGCAACCAGCAGCTAAGCTCCTGATTCCTGGGCCATTCTGTGGCAGCCAGTCCCAAACACCAGACAGTAACAATTCATGTCTTTCATGACACCAGTAGATTCACAGAGACCAGAAGTCAAAGCCTGTTGGCTGGAGACCTGGGTCTGTGAATCTCTGCAAGTCTGCTAGTGTTTTAATTGTAGACTTCAGGAAAAGGAAGTCATGCAGGCACAAACCAGTCCTCATTGAGGGATCAGAAGTGGAAGAGGTGAGCAGTTTAAAATTCCTGGGTGTGAACTTCATTGCAAAGAAGGCATGACAGTGGCTATATTTAATTGGGAGTTTGAGGAGATTTGATGTGACACCAAGACTCTGGCAAATCTCTATAGATGTACTGTGGAGATCATTCTAACTTGTTGCATCACTATCTGGTATGGAGGGGCCACTGCACAGCATCAGAAAAAAAGCTGCAGAGGGTTGTAAACCCAGCCAGCTCCATCATGGACATTAACCTCCTCACCATCAAGGACATCTTCAAAAGCCGATGTCTCAGAGAGGCGATATCCATCATTAAGGATCCTCGCCATTCAGAACATGCCCTCTTCTCACTGACACCATCAGAATGGAGGCATAGGAGCCCAGAGACAGACAGACACACACACACCACACACACACACCACACACACACACACACACACACACACACACACACACACACACACACACACACACACACCACACACACACACACACACCACACACACACACACACCACACACACACACACACCACACACACACAGACACACACACACACCACACACACACACCACACACACACACACACCACACACACACACACACACACACACACACACACACACCACACACACACACACACACACACACACACACACCACACACACACACACATACACACACACACCACACACACACACCACACACACACACACACCACACACACACACCACACACACACAGACACACACACACACACCACACACACACACACACACACACACACACACACACACCACACACACACACACCACACACACACACACACACACACACACACACACACACCACACACACACACCACACACACACCACACACACACACACACACACACCACACACACACAGACACACACACACACACCACACACACACACACCACACAGACACAGACACACACACACACACCACACACACACACACACACACACACACACACACACACACCCCACCCTGTTTTAGGAGCAGCTTCTTCCCCTCCATCATCAGACTTCTGAATGGACAATGAATCCATCAACACTATCTCACTATTTTTTGCATTCATATTTTTATTAATATAGTTATTTAAGGTGGGGGTGTATATATATACAAATGTTTGTGTGTGTGTATATATATATATATATATATATACACACACACACATATACAGTACTGTGCAAAGGTCCTAGGCACATGTTAAAAAATTCTGTAAAGCAAAGATGCTTTCAAAAATAATTAAATGTAAAGTTTCTAAGTATCAAAAATTACTATAAAGAGCAGGAAACAGTAAGAAACTAGATCAAAATCAACATTTGGTGTGACCACCCTTTGTCCTTAAAACTGCATCAGTTCCTTAGGTGCACTGTCGTGCAGTTTTGTAAGAAAATTTGTGGGTAAGCTGTTCCAGACAACTTGGAGAACTTGCCACAGTTCTTCTGCAGACTTTGGCTGTATCTCTTGCTTCTGTCTCTCCAGATAGTCCCAGACAGTCTTGATGATGTTGAAATCAGGGCTCTGCGGATGCCATACCATCTGTTGCAGAACTCCTTGTTCTTCTTTTCAAAGATAGTTTTTTATGATCTTGGCCATGTGTTTGGGGTGCTTGTCCTGTTGTGGATTGAACTTGGGCCAGTCAGCTGCCTCCTTGAGATGAACTTCTCAGTATTGAGGATTCTATTAATTCTGACCAGATTGCCAACTCTATTTGCAGTAATGCAACCCCAAACCTGCAGGGAACCTCCACCATATTTCGCTGTTGGCTGCAGACACTCATCCATGTAGCACTCTTCAGCTCTTCAATAGACAAAATACCTCCTGGTTGAGCTAAAAATTTCAAATTTTGACTTGTCAGTCCAGTCCACCTGCTGCCATTGTTCAGCACCCTAGTCCTTGTGCTTCTTTGCATAGGTGAGTCTCTTGGCTTTGCTTCCACTTCAGAGGCAGCAATTCTTCCATGAAGACCACTTCTGACAAGACTTCTCTAGAATGTAGAAGGGTGTACTTGGGTTCCAGTGGTTTCTGTAAGATCAGAGCAGATAGCAATGCTGGACTTCTGACTTAAAAGAGATGTCAGTTTGACATCTCTCCCGTCTGCAGCACTCAGTATCTCTGGCTGACCACTGCATTTCTGGTCCTCAACCTTGCCCATTTTTTGTGCTGCTTCAGAAGAGCTTGGACAGCACGTCTTGAAACTCCCGTCTGCCGCAAAATTTCTGCTTGGGAGAGACCTTGCTGATGCAGAATGACCACCTTGTGACTTGCTGCTTTGCTCTCTCTTGCCATGGTGTAAGAATTGATGATTTGAAGGTTAAACTGTCACATTTGCCACACCCTCACCTTTTAGTTTGGTTGTCCATCACCCAGTTTGATTCCTTCTACACCCACTTCTGTTTCAGTTAATCAGATTAGTTCCTTCAACTCATTATGTCTTTGATCATTAGCATCCTATTGTTATCTTTGCTTAATCATGCACTGGGCTATATACATACTAAGTAATCAAGTTTTAATTTTAATTTTTTTTTGGAAAATGTATGTCTGAAAATCTAAAATTTGCTCTTATCCACTGACAATGCCACTGCAGAAGACAAAAAAATACGCATCTAAAACAAAATTTATATTAAAAACCTAGGGTGCCTAAGACTTTTGCACAATACTGTATCATATAACACTTGTAATGTATAGCTCTTTTTAATGTATTACACTGTACACCTGCGGTAAAACAACCATTTTCACAATATATGCTGGTAATAATAAACCTGATTCTGAATCCAATGTCAGTATCACCCCGGAAGTGGGTTTATAATTTCTGACCAACATGAGCAAGTCTGCAGATGCTGGAAATCCAAAGCAACACACACAGAACGCAGGAGGAATGGAAAAGAGTAAACAGTTGATTCTTCAGGACTGAGTAGGAAGGGGGAAGATGGCAGGATAAAAAGGTGGGGGAGAAGGGAAGGAGGCTAGCTGGAAAGTGATAGTTGAAGCCAGGCAGGTGGGAAAGGTCAAGGGCTGGAGAAGAAAGAATCTGATAGGAAAGGAGAATGAACAGGAGAAAGAGTCAGAGGAGGGAACCCAGGGGGAAGTAATGGGCATATGAGAAGAAGTGAAAGGAGTAGAGGAAAAAGGAGGATATTTGTTCACTGGAAAGAGAAATTGATATTCATACCAACAGGTTGGAGGCTACCCAGATGGAGTATAAAGTGTTGCTCCTCCACCCTGACTCATCCTGGCAAAAGAGGAGGAATGGGGATCGGAATTTAAATATTTTACCACCGGGAAATCCCGCTTGTGGCAGATGGTGCAGAAGTGCTTGACGAAATGGTCCCCCAATTTACTATGGGTCTCACAAATGTAAAGGAGACTGCATCAGAAGCATTGGGCACAATAGACAGGACACGGGAGAAGTGTTGCCTCACCTGGAAAGAGGTGAGGGAGGAGGTGTAGGGGCAGATATAGGACTTATGCCACTTGCAGGGGTAAGTGCCTGGAAGGAGATTAGTGTGGAGGGATGAGTGGATAAAAGAATCATGGAGGGAACAATCCCTGTGGAAAGTGGAGGGGGGAGGTGAAGATATGTTTAGTGGCAGGATCCTGATGAAGATGGCGGAAGTTGAGGAGGATAATGTGTTGGCTGATAGAGTGCTAGGTAAGGAGAAGAGGGATTCTATCATTATTACGGTGGCAGGAAGATGGGAAATTGAGAAGATGCAGGTGAGGGTAGCATCAATAACAGAGGGGGGAAACCACAGGGGTTAAACATATCTTTACCTCCCAACCCCCTCTACTCCCTCTGTGATTCCTTTGACCATTTGCCCCTCCCTCCCAGGCACTTGTTCCTGTAAGCGGCCTAGGTGCTACACCGGCCCACACACCTCCTCCCTCACCTCCATTCAGGGCTGCATATAGGCCTTCCAGGTGAGGTAACACTTTGCCTGCGAATCTTCTGGGGCTGCCTATTGTGTCTGGTGCTCCTGGTGTGGCCTCCTCTACACTGGTGAGACCTGTCATAAATTGGGGGACTAATTCTTCGAGCCCTTCTGCGCCATCTACCACCAGCGGGCCCCTCCAACCTGATGGCATGAATAGCGATTTCTCCTTCCAGTGAATGATTTTTGTCTCTCCCACTTCTATTCCCCACTCTGACCTTTCACTTCTTCTCACCCACCCTTTACTTCCCCTGAGTTCTCTCCTCCTTCCCTTTCTCCTGTTGACCCCTATCCTCTCCAACCAGAGGCCTGGCCTGCTGAGTCCCTCCAGCATTTTCTATGTGTTACTGCAAATAATTTTAGATGGATGTTTTGAAGGAAAATTATACATTTACAACACATCCATTTATGTCTGCAGACTTTTGAATTGAGTTTGAAGTATAGGTTCTGCTGTACTGCACACAGCCCCCCCAAGCCCCACACAGTCACTACCCACAGACAGGAGTGTCATTCCATTAACAACAATGCAGTCAGTTTTGGGGACATTAATAGAGAAATGTGTGTTGGTAAGTAAACACGAGCAACTCCCTAGCATATAGATAAGATACAAGCACCTCCTACGTCCACGAGAAAACTGGCAGGGCTTGCATTTCATATTGCATCTAAAAGAAGGTGCCTTTGACAATGCAGCATTTTCTTAAGGAGGGGTTGGATAGCCTGGATTTGTATTCCTTCAAGCAATAGATGCTGAGGGAATAGTTGAGTGAGTTAACCAAGCCACCCCCAAGGTTACAAAGACATGTGGATGAGCCCACATAAAGTTAGTGAATTCAACAGTCTGATAATATGCACATATGAGCCACAAAAATAGTCTCTCCCTCTCCCTCTTCCTCATCCTAGCCATCACCCTCACCCTCTCCCCTTCACCCTCACCCTCATCCTCTCCCTTTCCCCTTCACAATCACCCTCTCCCTCTTACTTTCCCATTCCTTTACCATGTCCCTCTCACTACCCCCTCCCCTTTTCTATCTCTCTCTCCCCAATTCCCTCCCCTACTTCCCACCCCCTCAGCCTTTAGTAATTGTTCTTTCTTACCAGTCTTATTCAATATTCGAGATTGTTTATTGTCATTCTTCAGTACGAGTGTAAAGGAGAACACAATGATTATTACTCTGGATTCAATGCAGCATAAAAAACAAAATAATAATGAAAATCACTACCAATATCAATATAAAAAACATTCCTATAAAACACAATGTAAAAGTAATTGCTGAGTGTAACCTTTATACCTAAGTTTAGCTTCTATGCTTTGACAGATTATATATATATTAAGTGAAAGTTGGTGCAGGACTATCTGAACATTGCAGCCAGCAGGGTGAGTATCAGTGCATTAGGGGTGCAGAATCAAAAAGGGTAGCAAATACAGTACTCAAAGTGTTATATTTCAGTGCACGGAGTATAAGAAATAAGGTGATGATCTTGTTGCGCTTTTACAGATTGTTGGGTATGATGTGGCCATCACTGGATTGTGGCTGAAGGATGGTTATAGTTGGGAGCTGAATGTATTGGAGGGACAGGAAGGTAGACAGAGCAGGTGGCGTGGCTCTGCTGGTAAAGAATGATATCACATCAGTAGAAAGATGTGACGTAGATTCGGAAGATGTTGAATTCTTGTGGATTCTGATTAAGAAACTGTAAAGATTTTAACATGCAGGTAGATTGCAAAAATCAGGTTGATAATGGATCTCGAGGAAATGAATTTGTTGAATGCCAATGAGATGGCTTTTTAGAGCTATATGTTGTTGAGCCTACTAGGGGATCAGCTATACTGTATACTGGATTGGGTGTTATGTGCTGAACCTGAGGTGATTAGAGAGCTTAAGGTAAAGAAACTTAAGGAGACAGTGATCACAATATGATTAAGTTCAACTTGAAATTTGATAGGGAGATAGTAAAGTCAAGTAACAATATTTCAGTGGTATGAGAGAGGAGTTGGCCAAAGTCAACTGGGAGGGGATGATGGCAGGGATGACAACAGAGCAGCAATGGCATGAGTTTCTGGGGAAAATGGACAAGGTGCAGGATAGAAGTACTCCAAAGACAAAGAAATACTCAAATGGTAAAATAGTACAATTGTGGCTAACAAAGGAAGTCAAAGCTCATGTTAAAGCAAAAGAGAGGGCATACAACAAAGCAAAAATTAGCAGGAAGGTAGAGGGTTGGAAAGCTTTTAAAAACCTGCAGACAGCAACTAAAAGAATCATTGGGAGAGAAACAATGAAATATGAAATCAAGCTAGCAAACAATATCAAGGTAGATTGAAAAGTCTTTTTCAAGTATAGAAAAAATAAAAGAGAGATGAGAGTGGATATAGGACTGCTAGAAAATGAGGCCACAGGAATAGTAACGGAGTACAAGGAAATGGCAGTTGCACTAAGTGAATATTTTGCATCAGTCTTCGCTGTGGCAGACACTAGCAGTGTGCCAGGTGATGAAGGGTGCAAAGGAAGAGAAGTGAGTGCAGTTACTATTACAAAGGAGCAAGTGCTCAAAAAGCTGAAGGACCTAAAGTTACATAAATCACCCGGAACTGATGAACTGCACCCTAGGGTTCTGAAAGAGGTAGTGGTAGATATTGTGGAGGCATTAGTAATAATCTTTCAAGAATCATTTAACTCTGGCATGGTTCTGGAGTACTGGAAATTTCCAAATGTCACTCCACTCTTCAATAAAGGAGGAAGGCAGCAGAAAGGAAATTAAAAACCAGTTAGCCTGATCTCAGTAGTTGGGAAGATGTTGAGTCAATTGTTAAGGATGAGGTTATGGAGTACTTGGTGACACAGGACAAGATAGGACAAAGTCAGCATTGTTTCCTTAAGGGAAAATCTTACCTGACAAACCTGTTGGAATTCTTTGAGGAGATTACAAATAGGATAGATTAACAGGATGCAGTGGATGTTGTATATTTGGACTTTCAGAAGGCCTTTGACAAGGTGCCACATATGAGGCTGCTTACTAAGTTAAGAGCCCGTGGTATTACAGGAAAGCTGCGGAAGGACTTAGACTGATTAGGAGAATGGGTAAGAAAGTGGCAAATGAAATACAATGTTGGAAAATGCATGGTCATGCACTTTAGTAGAAGAAATAAATGTGCAAACTATTTTCTAAATGGGGAGAAAATCAAAAAATTTGAGATGCAAAAGGATGTGATGCTGAGGCTTTACAAGGCACTGTGAGGCCTCAGCTTGAGTATTGTGAACAGTTTTGGACTCATCTGAGAAACTATGTACTGCATTTGAGAGGGTTCAGAGGCGGTTCACGAGGATGATTCCAGGAATGAAAGGGTTATCATATGAGGAACGTTTGATGGCTCTGGGCCTGTACTCACTGGAATTTAGCATGGGGGGATCTCATTGAAACCTTTTAAATGTTGAAAGGCGTAGACATGGTAGATGTGAAAAGGATGTTTCCCATAGTGGAGGAGTCTAGTACAAGAGGGCACAGTCTCAGGATAGAGGGGCGTCCATTTAAAACAGATGCAGATAAATTTCTTTAGCCAGAGGTTGGTGAATTTGTGGAATTTGTTACCACAGGCAGCTGTGATGGCCAGGTCACTGGGTGTATTTAAGACAGAGATTGATACATTCTTGATTTGCCACAGCATTAAAGGTTACAGAGAGAAGGCTGGGGAGTGGGGCTGAGAAGGGGAAAAAATGGATCAGCCATGATTGAACGGCGGATCAGACTTACGGGCAAATGGACTAATTCTACTCCTATGTCTTACAGTCTAACATAGGGTGGGTGACATGTGCTTTGAATGCTAGTTATTACAATGCTGTTAAGGCACTGTGACCGCATCAAGTAATTTTTGTGCAGCTTCTGATTTATCGACAAAATTGAACTGAGAATATCTATGCAAATGAGACCCATTCATTACCTGGGAGGTCGTACAGAATGATGAGGGGCATGGGCAGGATATTTATTTATTTACCCAGAGCAGAAGTATCCTAAATTATAGGGCATATGTATACAGCAAAGTCTACATGGTTTAGAGAGGATCTGTGGAAGAACTTTTTCTGCCGTTGGGTGATTGGGGATCTGGAGTGGGAGCTGGAGGCAGAGCCTCTCACAATATTGAAGAAATATCTGAATATCTAAGGTATGCGAGGTTAATGGGTTAATGGGATTGGTATAACTGGTTGGCATGGACTGAGTGGGCTGAGATTGAGTACGCAGCCCAGCGACACAGGGGTTGAGTTGTTCACTGGTTAAACTCCAGCACCAAGAGCCGGGGTCTGAACCATCAAATCCCACAGTGGCAATAGGAGAAGTCAAGTTCAATTGTTTAGGATCTTAAGAATTAGGAGCCGAATTAGCCCCTCAATCCTGTCCCATCATTCTGTAGGATTACTACCATCAGGGAGGAAATACAGGAGCCTGAAGACCCATACTCAACAGCTTCTTCCCCTCCGCCATCAGATTTCTGAATAGCCATGAACACTACCTCACTATTCCTCTTCTGCACTATATATTTTTTTATATTTTAACTTATAATAATGTTTTTATGCCTTGCACTGTCTTGATGATGGTTCTGATTGCTGATCTGATGAAGGGTATTGGCCCGAAACATTTCCAGCATCTGTTGGATCTCTTGTGTCTCCATTCCATAAGATCTTGCATTTTCACATAGTTTTTCTGTGCTACCCCCACTGCAGTGTTACAGGTCTGGGGCTGCTATCTCTGCAGCTTCCATTGTGCAGAATCTTTACCTAGGGGATTACCTCCCTGGTGCTGAAAGTTCAATTTCTGCTCCCCCCTGTATTCTTTTCAGATGAATTGAAAAGAAAAATCTATTTTATTGCATTTCATGAAGATATGGAATTTATTTCTCTCTCTCTCTCTCTCAATGAGTAAAGGGACCCAGTAGAACCTATTCTGCATTTATCTAAAGAAATGCAATTCCTGCAAATTGATTTTGAAGGCAACAAAAAGCTCCTTGGAAATGTTTCTTCATTTATGACTTGGCCCCAAGCAGCACACATTCATCCCAGTGTCTCCTGTGGTCAACATCCGATCAATCGCTGGAGTGATGAAGCAGCTGGGTGAAGTGTTTTTGAGGGAACTGTATCCAGTACTGTGTTCAGTCGTGTTTGTGTTGTTACCCAACCATCCCCACCATCCGTAGCCCCACTTTAGAGTCAAGGAGAGAAAACAAGGCACAGAGAGAAGAAAGAGAAGGAGAGGAAGAAGAGAAGATGATGGAAAAGGAAATGGAGAAGGAGAAACAGAGAGAGAAGGAATCAGAGTCATTTAGAATCACTGACAACTTGTGCAAATACAATAACAAATAAATAATACTGAGAAGATGAGTCTGTAGGTTGTGGAATCAGTTCAGAGTTGAGGAGAGTGAAGTTATCTGTTTTGGGTCAGGAACCTAATGCTTAGAGGGTAATGACTGTTCTTGAACCTTGTGGTTTGGGACCTAAGGCTCCTGAACCGCCTTCCCCATGGGAACGGCAAGAAGTGAGCAAGGCCTGGGTGGTAGGGTCCCTGATGATGGATGTTGCTTTCTTGTGTCAGCACTCATGTAGCACACATTTAATCGGTGTGTGCTGAAAGTACAAGCAATGCTAAAAGAACACTATGGCAACTTAAGGTGTTCATGGGACGAACAGGTACCCATCCATTTGAGACCGATGTTTCATGACTTATTTCTTCAAGGCTTGTTTCACTAAAATGGAGAGCTTTTCAACCGGCACTGACAGTGTGAATTAGTGTTCATCACACAGGTTCCCAACTTTATGATGCTCATTTCAACACTTCAATTCCATCCTAGTTTCCACTGGGGGCCCATTGTTGCAACTCACTCACATTAGAGCTAACTCAGGCTGGTTAAAGGTCAAGCTGCGTCTCTCGCAAGGGATGTGGCAGGACTCGAGCCCTGTAATTGTGAAGGGAGTGAATCAGACCTGCGGACACGGGGAAGGAAGAAGAAGGATCCAGAGCACTTTGATAACACAGATTTAAAAAGATTCCATCAATCCACAGGGCAGACCCTTGGGATGTGAATTGGGAGAGAGGTGAGAATACAAACCTATAAGTGTCGAGTCCACACTACCACGTTCAGGAACAGTTATTACCCAACAACCATCAGGCTGCTGGGCCAGTGTGGATAACTTCACTCACCTCAACACTAAACTAACTCCATAAGCTATTGATTCACTTTCAAGCACTCTACAATTCATGTTCTCAGTATTATTTACTTATTTTGTTTTACTATTTGCACGACTTGTCTTCTTTTGAGCTCTGGTTATTTATCAGTCTTTAGTTTTTCATAAATTCTTTATTTTCCTGTAAATGCCTGCAAGAAAATGAATCCCAATGTGATATATGGTATATATGGTGATATATACATACTTCGATAATAAATTTACTTTTAACCTCTTTGACCTTTGAGTTCAGTTGTCATGTCCCAAAGTGCAATATCTCAGCAACAAGCAAACTGCTGGAGGAACTCAGTAGGCCGAACAGCACCTGTGGGTGGAAAGGAATTGCTCATCTGGGACCTAGTGCAGGGTTTCAACCCAAAACCTTCCACCTCTCCCCACAGTTGCTGCCTGACGCACTGAGTTTCTTTGTCAAGACTGTTTGTTGCTCCAGATTCCAGTGTCTGCAGTCTCTGGTGTCTGCGTGCAAAGTGATAACATCCTGTATGATGACTTCATACAGCACCAAGATCAGTGACCCTGTCCTCAGATACGTCACCATCCATGTTATCACCAACCAAGCATCTCCATCAGGTAGCTCATGCTGGTATCCTCACTCACTGGTTCTAAGGTGGGCTTCACACCCACATCTCAGTGTCTGGACACTTCGCACAGCACTCATTGGAGAACCTCAGACCTGGCACAACAGGGGACAGTACTCAGCTGGTGACAAGGAGGCATACCAGAGTGAGATAGATTGGCTGGTTGAGTGGTGTCGGAACTACAGTCTTGCTCTCTGTATCAGCAAGACCAAGGAATTGACTATCGACTTCAGGAAGGGGCAATCAAGAGAACACGCACCAGTCTTCATTGAGGGATCAGCAGTGCAGTGGGTGAGCAGCTTCGAGTTTCTGGGTATCAACATCTCAGAGGATCTATCCTGGGCCCTATATATTGATGCAATCATGAATAAGGCATGTCAGTGGCTATACGTCATTAGGAGTTTGAGGAGATTTGGTACGTCAATGAAGACTCTAGCAAATTTCTATAGATGTACAGTGGAGATCATTCAGACTTGGTATGATGGTGCCAATGCACAGGATCGAAAGAGGCTGAAGAGTGTTGTAGATTCAGCCAGCTCCATCACAGAAGTCTTCAAAAGGTGGCGTCTTATCATTAAGGACCCTCACCATCGAGGATGAGCCCTCTTCTTATTACTACCATTGAGGAGAAGGTATAGGAACCTGGAGGCACATACTCAACATTTCAGGAAAAGCTTTTTCCCCTGCACCATCAGATTTCCATGAACACTACCTTGCTACCCCTCTTTTTCACTATTTTTAATGAAACATAGTAATTTTTATATCTTGCTGCATGGGCCAACAAACGTCAAGACATATGATAATAAACGTGCTTCACATTTGGATTCTGATCATTCACCTTGATGGTCAGAGCTGGGATAGCCAAATAGGTTTGGACTGACACCAAAGACCCAGAGCTTCCTTTCATGTTCTATCTCCCCTTGGCACACTCTCTTCTGACCCACGAACAAACAATGCAAGCATCTTCCTTCTCAACCCCTTCCCCATACTGTCACAAATGTTTTCCCCTTTTCCGCTCGCCTGGCCAGAAAGAGGAGATAATGCAAACACACTGGGACTCTGCTGTCCCCACAACAACCAGTTTGGAACCCAGCACTACGTCTCATTTTAGAGGAAGCATACAAGAGATTGGCCTGCCCTAGTCAAATGGACTAGAGCTCAGTAGGGGAGATCACCAGTGCTAGCTCACTGCAGAGCAAGGTGGCTTAGCTGTTAATTATATCTTTCCTTATGGCATAGCAACATCCATCATCCAAGATCCCTCAAAATGGGACATGCCATCTTCTCACAACCCCATCAGAAGCCGGAGGAACAGCTACTTCCCTTCAACTATTCATTTCTGAACCAAACTCCACATCCCTAAGACTAATGTTTAGCAGCACAATGATCACTTTGCACTAAAATAGACTGTGGTCTATTTGACATCTCTAACTTCCGGTAATTGGTTCCACCTCCACCCTTCTCTCTTTTTCGTTCCCCATTCTGGTAACCATCTCACCCCTTCTCTCCATCTGCTCATCGCCTTTTACTTGTTCCATTCCTCCCTCCCTTTATCCCATGGTCCACTCTTCTCTGCTATTAAATTCTTCCTTCTTCAGCCCTTTACCTTTCCCACTTATCACTTCCAAGCCGCTCAAATCATGCCCTCTCCACCACCCACCCACCTTCCTTTTCACCTACCATCTGCCAGCTTTTATTCCTTCCTTCCTCTCCCCGCCATCTTATTCTAGCTTCTGCCCCCTTCCTTTCCAGTCCTGATGAAGAGTCGGAAATGTAGACTGTTTATTCCCTTCCACAGATGCTACCTGACTTGCCGAGTTCCTCCAGCATTTTGTGTATTGTTGATGATTTCCAGCAATGCAGAATCTCTCATGTCTTTGTTTTTTCCTTCTATTTGAATTCTTTCTTGTAAGAGTGTGTATAGTTTATGCTTAAATTATGATTTCCTTGTAAGCACTTTGTATGATGCTATTTATGTGTGATGCTGCTGCAGGTACATTTTTGATTGCTCCTGTGAATACACGTACTTGTGTACATGGCAATAAACTTGACTTTGACATTGGCACTTGCAAGCACACAGGGGAGGCAGGCATAAACTGAGTAGTTGCCATCGTATACAAAAGGTGTTCTTGCATCAATTATTTTTTTCTGGAAGGTTCAGACTCGTGCATTCATTGTTGCTTTATGGTTAACTCTATGGTGTGTCAGTAATAGAGACAATTGAGTTTCAGGGCTGTTAGTAATTAGGTCTGTTTTTGCAGGAATCTCTCTCAGATGGATCGTTCACAGAAAAGAAAGGAGCACTTGTCCCAGATCTGTCATCCCTCCCTCCTCCACATGCTCCTGTCTTGTGGAAGGCAGGGCTGCAGAGAGAGTGGACACAATAGATTCTGCAGATGCAAGAGTTCTTGAGCAACGCTGCAGGAACTCAGCAGGCCAGGCAGCAAATATGGAAGGAAATGAACAGTCGATGTTTCGGGCCGAGACCCTTCATCAGGACCGGAAAGGAAGCAGGAAGAAGTCAGAATAGGAAAGTGGGGAGAGAGGGAGGAGTACAAACTAGTAGGTGGTAAGTAAGACCAGATGAGATGGAAGGAAGCTGGGTGGGGGGGGGGAGGGTGGATCAAGTAACAAGCTGGGAGTGGATAGGTGGAAGAGGTAAAGGGCCATAGAAGGTGGAATCTAATAGGAGAGGATAGCAGACCATGTAAGAAAGGGAAAGGTGAGGGGAACAATTGGGAAGTGATGGCAGCTGAGGAGATGGGGAGGAGTGAGAGGGCAACCAGAATAGGGAATGGGAAAAGAGAGATGTGAGAGAGGAATAATTATCCGAAGTTAGAAGAATTGATCTTCATGTCATCAGGCTGGGGCTACTCAAGCAGAATACGAAGTATTGTTTCTCCAAGCTGCTGAGTTGTAAGAGTGTATTATTTTGCAGTGGAGATGTCTGGTCCCCACTCAGCTGGGCGGTGTCGGGCTCCTGCAGACCTGACTGACCGTAGAGGTATGGTGCTAGCATCCCTTTGTGCCTATGTGGTTTGAATTGGCTGAGGCTGCTCAGCAAAATCACTTGGCAGAGAAACATTGTCTGCTGAACACTCTTCCTTTGCTCCTGGAGTGAAGCAGCAGTACAGGCACTGTAAGACACAGGCCATTCAGCCCATCGAGTCTGTTCTGCCAGTCAATCATGTCTAATTGATTTTCCCTCTCAACACCATTCTTCTGCTTTCCCATAACCATTGGCACCCTTAGTAATTAAGAACCTAACAACCTCTGCTTTAAATATACCCAATGACTTGTCCTCCACAGCCATCAATGGCAATGATGTTCACAGATTCATCACCCTCAGATAAAAGAAATTCCTCCTCATCTCTATTATAAAGTGACATCCTTCTGTTCTGAGACTGTGCCCTCTGGTCCTAGACTCCCCCACTATAGGAAACATCTTCTCCACATCCACTCTAGGGCTTTCAATATTCTGTGGGTTTCATTCTTCTGAACTCCAATGAGTACAGCCCTAGAGTTAGTAAATGCTCCTTATAGGCTAATCATTTCATTCCTGGGATCATTCTTGTCAACTCCTCCTGGACCCTCTCCAATGCCAGCGTACCCTTTTGTAGATATAGGTCACCATCTGCTGCTTGGTGGTCTGCAGACCCTCGGTGGGCCGAAGGGCCTAATTCCATGGTGTGTAACTCTTCATGTGAATGACTCTATCACACACCAAGTGCATGTTGTGCAGATAAAATACCACTGTATTCAGAATGGTACGTACCTGTAAGGAGACCCGATTGAACCTACAATCTGGGGCAATTTTTAATGCAAGCAGAACCATGCACTTTCTGCACTGACAGACAAGCTGCCATTAGGAAGGTGATACAGGAACCTTAAGTCCTACACCACCAGGTTCAGGAACAGTTATTACCCTTCAACCATTAGGCTCCTGAACCAATGTGGATAACCTCACTCAGCTCAGCCAATTCCACAACCTACAGGTTTCAAGGACTCCACAACTCATGTTCTCAGTAATATTTGTTTGTTTCTTTCTTTATTATTTATTTGCATAGTTTGTCTTCTTCTTCACATCGGTTGCTTGTTAGTCTTTGTTTGTGTGTTGTTTTTCTTTGATTCTATTGTAGTTACTGTGAATGCCTGAAAAAAAATGAACCCCAGGATTGTATTTGGTGACATCTACGTACTTTGACAATAAGTTTACTTTGAGCTTTGAACCAGAAGCCATGCAGGGTAATAAATAACAACAGTATAAATCCACTGATGATATTCAACTAATTGATCAGATGTCACCACTTGATTAATAATACCGAGCAGATCATGCGTTGTAATTCCAAAGCATGCATAGATAATTAGTGAATTATTGACATTGATTTCCAATTTTCCAACCAGATGCACAGATGTAATGCTGGCAGCACTTGATGGATGCTCCAGGGTTTGGCTTCTTTGGCCCCTAATCGATACCCTTGTCAGACCTTCTCCTCGAATCCTCTGATCCTTGTGTTCATTGGTACAGCACATTCGTATTCAACAGGAACCTGCAGATGAAATTTCACACTCGATCTAATCTTGTACTGTCCCAGCTTTGAGGCAACGTAGAGGATACTCTTGCCTCCACTGATCACCTCTGTCATTGTCTCTACCCTTCCCTACTCCCACTTGGCTTCATTTGCCAATCACCCCTCTTCTTTTTGGGCCTAGCTCTTAACCCACCCCTCCCCTTCACCTTTGTATATTGGTTGTTTGCCCTCTACTGTTTCCGTCCAGATGAAGGCCTTGACCTTGAAAATCAGACTGTTCGTTTTCTACTACAGACATTGCCTGACCTACTGAGTTCCTCCAGCACCTCCATTTTGTTTGACTGAAGAGAACTTTAATTCACTTTGTATTAGCCTTGGGGTGGTAAATGGGATAAGATGGAGGACGATTTGATCTGTATGTACGATTTGTGCTCTGCATAGAACACTGTGCTGTATTGCTGCTGAGAATGTTCAAACTTGTGGGCAGGTCTAACGCTACATTCGGATATCCTTCTTAATCTTGCTCTTCTCCTGCTGACTGAGGTACGCAAATTATGGGAGGGTAGAGATGGGATAAGTATTGTACCTGCAGGCTTTTCCCCCTCAGGGTGGGTAAGACTGGAACTAGAAGTCATAGGTCTGGGGTGAAAGGGGAAATCTGAGGGGGAGCTTCTTCGTTCAGAAGGTGGTGCGAGTGTGGAACGAGCTTCAGCAAAAGTGATGAATGTGGGTTCAACTGCAACATTTAAGATTAGTTTGGGTAGGTGCGTGGATGAGAGGTGTATGGAGGCTACAGTCCAGGTGCAGGTAAATGGGACAAGGCAGAAAACCGTGCAGTCATGGACTCGCTGAGCCAGCGGACCTGTGTCTGTGCTGTCGTGCCAATTAAATGCTCATCAGTAAGGTAAACAAAGACATACATCAAACCTCTGTGGTACGGACCTTGTGGGGATGCTGGTGGGGCTGGAAGTGAGGGGATGCGGACACGGAGGGAATGGCGGGAGTGAAGAATGGAAGGCCTGGAGTGCTGGCCAAGTCCCAGTGGGATCATCAGCAAAGCAATAAAGAGCTGATAGCGTGCAGCGAGAGCTACGGAAAACTGCAAATAGCCCCAGGTGGCTACCTGAGAGATCAGAGCAGAGGAGAATTAGAGGAGCTTCTGATCAAAATGGGTTTTGATCATTACTTGCTTCATTGGTGTAAGATTGCTCAATAAAGATGCATATAAAGCCTGCAGACTTTATTAGACATTTGGTGCGTTGAGCTGAAATGGTGCTGCAGTGTCTATAGTTAGTCCGACACTGGTGATGACGTGGGTGGATCTTTAGAAGTTTCCCCTCAACTTTATATTAACTGAAGCTCAGTTCAAAGTCAGAGACAAATTAAATTTATTATCGAAGTATGCACATGTCACAATGTACTACCTTGAGATTCATTTTCTTGCAGGCATTTACAATAAATAAAGAAGTGCAATAGGGTTTATGAAAAATAATACATAAACAAAGACTGACAAACAGCCGATGTGCAAAAGAAGACAAACTGTGCAAACACAAAATACATAAAGAATACTGACAGCCTGAGTTGTAGTTGTAGTTCGAGAGTCCTTGAAAATGAGCCTGTAGATTGTGGAGTTCATTCAGAGATGAGATGAGTAAAGTTATCCATGCCGGTTCAGGAGCCTGATGGCTGTTCATTTCTCTACCAGTCATCAGATCCAGAGTTTAAGCTCCCTTCCACACGACAGGCCTTCCAGTACAGTTCTGAGGGCATCCTGCAAGGTCAGAAGCCCCATCTTTCTCAAGTTTAGAGAGATAGGGCTTCTTTTTGCTCTCTTTCTGCACTACAATGCAGAAACAGGCTCTTTGGCCCATCTAGTCCATGCTGAACTATTATCCTGCTTAGTCCCATCAATCTGCGCCATTAGTTTAATCGTAGCACTCAATACCCTTCCCATCCATGTACTTGTTTCTTATTGTAACTTATAGTAAATTATTTTTATGTATTGCTCTGTACTGGTGCTGCAAAACAACAAATTTCACAGCATATTGTAGGCCAGTGATAATAATTCTGATTCTGCATGTAAAAGACCACAGGGCACTATTCTAAAGAGCTCAGGTGTAACACATATTCTCCTAGACAAGATTTACCCATCCCTTATCAATAAAAGACTCTTGTGGTTATCACACAAAGTACACTGCAGATGCTGTGATCAAATCAACACGTACAAACAAGCTGGATGAACTCAGCAGATCGAGCAGCCATCCGTTTAAAGGAGAAGTCAACGTTTCGGGCTGAGACCCTTCGTCAGGACTGAAGAAGGAGGGGGCAGGGGCCCTATAAAGAAGGTGGGTGGAGGGTGGAAGGAGCCAGGTGAAAAACCAATCGAGAAAGATCAAGGGGTGGGGAAGGGGAAGCAGGGAGGGGATAGGCAAGAGGGGTGAAGAAGGAATGAAAGGGGAACGCACTATGGGTAGTAGAAGAAGGCAGAATCATGAGAGAGGTGATAGGCAGCTAGAAGAGGAGACAGAGTTAAAGTGGGATGGGGGAAGGGAGACGGAGGAAATTACCAGAAGTTGGAGAATTCGATGTTCATACCAAGGGGCTGGAGACTACCCAGATGGTATATGAAGTGTCGCTTCTCCAACCTGAGTTTGGCCTCATCGTGACAGTAGAGGAGGCCATGTATGGACATATCCAAATGGAAATGTGAAGGAGAGTTGAAGTGGGTGGCAACCGGAAGATCCTGTCTGTTGTGGCGGATGGAGCGGAGGTGCTTGATGAAGCGGTCCCCCAATCTGCGTCGGGTCTCGCCGATGTAGAGGAGGCCACACCAGGAGCACCGGATGCAATAGATTACCCCAACAGACTCACAAGTGAAGTGTTACCTCACCTGGAAGGACTGTTTGGGGCCCTGAATGGTGGTAAGGGAGGAGGTGTAGGGACAGGTGTAGCACTTACTCTTGCAGGGATAAGTACCAGGTGGGAGATCTGTGGGGAGGGGGAAGTGGACCAGCCCCTTGGTATGAACATTGAATTCTCCAACTTTCGGTAATTACCTCCCTCTCCCTTCCACCATCCCACTTTCACTCTGCCTCCTCTTCTAGCTGCCTATCACCTCTCATGACTCTGCCTTCTTCTACTACCCACAGTGCTTTCCCCTTTCATTCCTTCTTCACCTTTCCTGCCTATCCCCTCCCTGCTTCCCCTCCCCCACCCATTGATCTTTCCTCTGATTGCTTTTTCACCTGGCACCTTCCACCCTCCACCCACCTTCTTTTTAGGGCCCCTGCCCCCTCCTTCTTCAGCCCCGATGAAGGGTCTTGGCCCGAAACGTTGATTGCTCATTTCAACGGATGCTGTCCGACCTGCTGAGTTCATCCAGCATGTTTGTCTTGTGGTTATCACATTGCTACTTCCAGGACCTTGCTATATACAATCACATCCAACTTTACAGAAACACTTTCCCATTCTGAGGCAGTTGTGAAACTTGCTGTTAGGAATACAATTATTTCTTTCTTATTCAACTTTGGGCTGTGTGTGTTTCTGCATCTTGTATTTATTGGCCAGACCTTAAGTAGTGACTCTTACAGCGGCTGCCCAACCAGTGGACACTATACAGCACCATCAGGCTGAGAGTTCACTATTTGACCGACAGAGTGTCACCAAACCATAGATGTTTACAGCTCAGTTCAAGGCTACTTGGTCAATTGTGTCTAAGCTGCCAATTAAAGAGCTATTTAACCCTGTACAAAAAGGACAGATTGCACTTGAATCCCAGGGGGACCAATATCCTGGCGGGGAGGTTTGCTAAGGCAACTGGAGAGAGTTTAAACTAGAATTGTTGGGGTTGGGAACCAAACTGAAGAGACTGGGGAAGAGGTGGCTGGCTCACAAATAAAGAAAGCTAGGAGACAGTGCGAGAGGGAGGATAGGCAGGTGATAGAGAAGAGACATGCTCTGACCGAAGGTTTGAGATGTGTCTATTTTAAAGCAAGGAGTGTTGTGAACAAAGCGGACAAGCTTAGAATGTGGATCAGTACTTGGAGCAATGGTGTTGTGGCCATTACAGAGACTTGGATGGCTCAGGGACAGGAATGGTTACTTCAAGTGCCGGGTTTTAGATGTTTCAGAAAGTACAGGGAGGGAGACAAAAGAGGTGGGGGCATGGCACTGTTAATCAGAGATAGTGTCATGGCTGCAGAAAAGGTGGACACCATGGAGGGATTGTCTATGCAGTCTCTGTGGGTGGAGGTTAGGAACAGGAAGGGGTCAATAACTTTACTGGGTGTTTTTTATAGGCTGCCCAATAGTAACAGGGATATCGAGGAGCAGATAAAGGAAACAGATCCTGGAAAGGTGTAATAATGACAGAGTTGTTGTGATAGGAGATTTTAATTTCCCAAATATCAATTGGCATCTCCCCAGAACAAAGGGTTTAGAAGGGGTGGAGTTTGTCAGGTGTGGTCAGGAAGGTTGCTTGACACAATATGTAGATAAGCCTACAAGAGGAGAGGCTGTACTTGATTTGGTATTGGGAAATGAACATGGTCAGGTGTCAGATCTCTCAGTGGGAATGCATTATGGAGATAGTGATCATAATGCTATCTCCTTTACAATAGCATTGGAGGTAGATAGGAACAGACAAGTTAGAAAAGTGTTTAATTGGAATGAGGAATTATGGCGCTATCAGGCAGGTAATTGGAAGCTTAAATGGGAACCAGATGTTCTCAGGGAAAAGTAAAGAGGGAATGTGACAAACGTTCAGGGGATATTTGTGTGGAGTTCTGCATAAGTATGTTCCAGTGAGACAGAGAAGTTATGGTAGGGTACAGGAACCATGGTGTACAAAGGCTGTAATAAATCTAGTCAAGAAGAAAGGAAAAGCTTATAAAAGATTCAGAGAGCTAGGTAATGATAGATATCTAGAAAATTATAAGGCTACTAGGAAGGAGCTTAAGAAGGAAATTGGGAGAGCCAGAAGGGGCCATGAGAAGCCTTGGAGGGCAGGATTAAGGAAAACCCCAAGGCATTCTACAAGTATGTGAAGAGCAAGAGGATAAGACATGAAAGAATAGGACCTGTCAAGTGTGACAGTGGGAAACTTTGTATGGAACCAGAGGAAGTAGCAGAGGTACTTAATGAATACTTCAGTATTCACTATGGAAAAGGATCTTGGTGATTGTAGTGATTTCTTGCAGCAGACTGAAAAGCTTGAGCATATAGATGTTAAGAAAGAGGATGTGCTGGAGCTTTTGGAAAGCATCAAGTTGGATAAGTCACTGGGACTGGATGAGATGTACAGCAGGCTACTGTGGGAGGCGAGGGAGGAGATTGCTGAGCCTCTGGCAATGATCTTTGCATCATCAATGGGGATGGGAGAGGTTCCGGAGGATTAGAGGGTTGTGGATGTTGTTCCTTTATTCAAGAAAGGGAGTAGAGATACCCCAGGAAATTATAGACCAGTGAGTCTTACTACAGTGGTTGGTAAGTTGATGGAGAAGATTCTGAGAGGCAGGATTTATGAACATTTGGAGAGGTATAATATGATTAGGAATAGTCAGCATAGCTTTGTCAAGGGCAGGTCATGCCTTACAAGCCTGATTGAATTTTTTGAGGATGTGACTAAACACATTGATGAAGGAAGAGCAGTAGATGTAGCGTACATGGATTCAGCAAGGCACTTGATAAGGTACCCCATGCAAGGCTTACTGAGAAAGTAAGGAGGCATGGGATTCAAAAGGACATTGCTTTGTGGATCCAGAACCGGCTTGCCCACAGAAGGCAGAGAGTGGTTGCAGATGGAGCATATTCTGCATGGAGGTTGGTCACCAGTGGAGTGCCTCAGGGATCTGTTCTAGGACCCTTACTCTTCGTGGTTTTTATGAATGACCTGGATGAGTAAGTGGAGGGATGGGTTAGTAAATTTGCTAATGACACAAAGGTGTTGTGGATAGCGTGGAGGGCTGACAGAGGTTACAGCGGGACATCGATAGGATGCGAAACTGGGCTGAGAAGTAGCAGGTGGAGTTCAACTCAGATAAGTGTGAAGTGGTTTATTTTGGTTGGTCAAATATGATGGCAGAATATAGTATTAATGGTAAGACTCTTGGCAGTGTGGAGGATCAGAGGAATCTTGGGGTCCAAGTCCATAGGACACTCAAAGAAGCTGCGCAAGTTGGCTCTGTGGTTAAGAAGGTGTACGGTGTATTGTCCTTCATCATTCGTGGAATTGAATTTAGGAGACAAGAGGTAATGTTGCAGCTATATAGGACCCTGGTCAGACACAACTTGGAGTACTGTACTCAGTTCTGGTCATCTCACTACAGGAAGGATGTGGAAGCCATAGAAAGGGTGCAGAGGAGATTTACAAGGATGTTGCCTGGATTGGGGAGCATGCCTTATGAGAACAGGTTGAGTGAACTTGGCCTTTTCTCCTTATAGTGATGGAGGATGAGAGGTAACCTGATAGTGGTGTATAAGATGTTGAGAGGCATTGATTGTGTGGATAGTCAGAGGCTTTTTCCCAGGGCTGAAGTGGTTGCCACAAGAGACACAGGTTTAAGGTGCTGGGGAGTAGTTATAGAGGAGATGTCAGGGATAAGTTTTTTACTCAGAGAGTGGTGAGTGCGCAGAATGGGCTGCAGGCAACAGTGGTGGAGGCGGATACGATAGGGTCTTTTAAGAGATTTTTGGATAGGTACATGGAGCTTAGAAAAATAAAAGTCTATGAGTAAGCCTAGTAATTTCTAAGGTTGGGACATGTTCAGCACAATTTTGAGGGCCAAGGGGCCTGTATTGTGCTGTAGGTTTTCTATGTTTCTATGTTTCAATCCAACCCGAGTAGCAGCTCGGGTTGGCCCATTGTCCTGATGTCTGGATTCTATGGGCTCATTTAAATGTGGCTGCAAGTTCTATTGTTTAGTCTAGGCTGGGCTTACAACAGCACATCTGAAGTTCAAGGCAGCCACTTTGAAATCAAACAAACAGCATCTGATAACATCAAGGCCGCACACATCTTAAAAGTACGTGGTCTCATATGTAGCACACACTGTTTATGGCACACAGCGTGAACAGTGAGTTTTTTTTTAATGAGAAGAGAGTTTCTTCCTTCAGACTCCTCCCACTCTGTGCGTAAAGAAAGCTTTCAATGATGCTCCTGTAATGTTTTTCCTTTCTAAAGGAAGCAGGTCCTTCCTTATACTCTCCATCTCAAAGCACGTGCACCTCATTTAAATCTCCTCAGAACTTCCTCTGTCCTAATAATCACTGCCTGTCACAACCGCCAACCTCGGAAACACCTGCAGAAATCTCCTCAGCACTCTCTCCCAATCTTCAGTATCCCACAATTTATGGTACACTTTCACGTCAGGAAGGGCTGTTCCCCATGGATCGGCCTGCTTTGAAGAGGGACAGATGAGTTTGGGTGGGGAGGGAGGGGGAGGGCTGTAATTTGTAGATGGCACATACTACATTAGTGAGCTGTATAGTTTCCAGGGCATCTTCAAGGAGCGACGCATCAAAAAGCCGCCATCCATCGTTAAGGACCCCCATCACCCAGGCCATGTCCTAAGGTCATTGCACTGTTGCCAAGGCTAACCTGACTTTGGTTCTGATCTACAGGAGGTTTTTATTTATTTAGAGATACAGCATAGTATCAGCCTGCACCAGCCAATTAACATACTGACCCGTAGGTATTTGGGATGTGGGAGGGAACTGGAGCACTCGGAGGAAACCCACGTGGCTATGGGGAGAGGCGGCGGGTCACTAAGTAACCGTTTTCCACGTAGTGGACGGGGTGCCCGCCTCGATCTGGATGGGATGAAAGGGGAGAAGCTTAGTGTGTGGGATGTTGTGCACTCAGAATCGAAATGTGGCCTGGTACAACTGATAGCTGCGGTCCAGTGAGTGAATCAAACTGAAGCGATTGCTGGAGAAATCAGACAATGTTAGGCAAAAAAAAGTGCCCAATATGTGACCGACTCAGAGACTTTGGGAGAAACATCTTGCAGTGATCGGCCAATCGGTAACAGAACCCGATCTCCTAGGACTGAGATTTTGTTTTATAAACAGTGGTTGCAGTCGACAGCTCAGGCGGGGAAACAGCTGTTCTCGGATTGTAGAGAGAAAGCCTCACTCAGTTCTTCCCCTGAGACCCAGCTAGGAATGTTAGTGTTTGAAATGCACAGACATTGGCAGGCTGGCTCATTCAATTTCTGTTTCATATGGAGCTCGCCTGGAGTCTCCTGCGTCAAAGATTAGCCCTGCAAAGAACCCATGGAAAATCACGAGTGTTTTCTAATGCCCTGCTGAGGCTTGACAGTTTATAGGATGCAAGCATCCAATGGATAGAGCATTTTCTGGAGTTCAGGGGATTATGGGCGTTATGGCCGCCATTAAAGAGTGCCTCGAGATACAGTTTCAGGCAAGTGAAGACAAGCATTTAGGTTCAACATTACTGGAAGCAAAGAGTCAGATGATGGAACTTCCCAGGGTCCGGATCAATGAACATTGGTAAATGCATCTAGGCACTAACCTAACAAAGAATCAGCAGTAAGTGTTAAAGTGAAGACATCAAAGACATCAACTAAAATGATTCATGTAATCTAATCATTCGTGTTCGGTGGCGGGATGGAGATGCGTATCTACCAAAGGAGGTGTAAGGCGTTCCTCCCCTCTGCTAGTCTGTAGGTCACCCTTGGGCAAGGTGTAGCACTTGCTTAACCCCCTGATCAGGGTAACGTGAAGCCATGGGAGCAGGTGGTGGATGTTGTTTAAGCACATCACATCCTGGTTATGGGACCACGAAAGCCAGGCAGAGAATCTCCGACGAGTATTGATAATGGTTGGAGTCACACTTCTTGTAAAAACTCTGCCCAGAAGGCAGTGGCAAACAACTTTTGTAGAAAAAAATTGCCAAGAATATTCATGGCCAAGAGCATGATTGCGCCCCCCACCCCCGTCATATGACACGGCACGTAATGAATGAATGAATGACTCATTCATGGCAATTACTGATGAAGTCTTTGTTTGGGTGAGACACTGAAAGGCACCGAACCCATCCTGGACAAACTAATCACCCAAAAGGAAGAGAGCAAATGTTTCCAAGTGGTCCTGTTAAGTAGTGACAAACGAGCGCCGCAGTGTAGCACAAAATGCTGGAGGAACTTAGTAAGTCAGGCAACATCTATGGAAAGGATTTGGACTGAGACCCTTTATCAGGACTTGACATTATCACAAAGATGCCTACCCCTCGCAGGGCTCAATTTTCTGAGCTACAGGCTCATTCTAGATGTGAGTTTCATGGATGTCTGAGGCAACAATTGTTCAGCAAGAACGTTATCATTTCTATATCACATTGCAAATCGATTGCTGTTGTTAGGTCAAATATAGTGAGAACCCACAAACAATAATGAAATAATAAAGAAACTGTTGCTTTCCCAGTGCATATGACGAATAAACTCTTATCGGGCTTTCAGCGGGTACAGACATCGATTATAACCGACATTTCTCGTTGACAAACTCTGCCATCTTCATCAGGGATGATGCCTGGGCCGGTCCGGTGCTATTTATAACCCCGTGGTCATTCACTCCTGATTGGTTAGTCCTCATCCAATCAGGCTTCTGCTTTCGCACCCTGTTTACAATCGTATTCCAGCTCTTTAAGCGATATCTTCGTCTTCGTTATTTTTTACCCTCTAGTTGTATTTCAGTGGCTTCCTTTACCGGGTGGTCCCAAAAGCCATCGGCGTGGCACAGTAGTTTTGTGCCGTCGAAGTCAATCCTATGGCCTTTGCGAATGCAGTGTTTTCCGGGTAACCCAAACGGATACACCTCCCCTGCTCCTTGATGCGGGTTTCCATCGTGCTGATATACATTGATCCGCATTCACAGAGAATCCCGTAACGCTGGTCGTCCTGATTCCTAGGTCATCTTTGGCACGCATGGGCTGTGTTTTGAGCTCCCTTTAAGAGTTTGTGGATAGTATTAGTCCTGTAATTCTTCAGGATCCTGGTGATCCTTCCAGAAACCGTGGATTTATAGGGAAGGCATGCGGCAGCGACGGGTTCTTCGTCGTTAGGTTTTCCGTCGCCCTCTGAGGGCCCTTTGATTTCCTTCACCTTGTAGCCATTCTGTCGTGCCTAATCGTTTTATTTCCTCGGGGAGACCCTCCGGGACCGAAATAGTTCTCGTGCGGTTAATCAAAGTGGAAAGGATCACTCTCCGTTGGGAGGCGTGATGGTGGTCGTTATTGTTGATAGCATTAACTGTTCGAAAACTATATCGGGCCCGGAGGGTCGCCCCGGGGAAGTAAAACGATTACGCACGACGTTCCTACGAGGTGAGGGAAATCAATCGGGCCTTCACAGGGCCGACGGAAAAACCAGGAAAGCTAACAATTAGGAGGAACCCATCGCTACCGCCTGTCTTCCCTGTATTTCCACGGTTTCTGGAAAGATCGCCAAGATCCTGAACAGATAGCGGATTAATACTTATACCGGGCTGGAAGCCCGAGAGGAGTTTAATAATGAAGTAATTAATTGTCAAATTTTGGAGGGGGGTTGATTAAAGGAGATGTGTAAAAAAAACCTTGCTTTGTCGGATGGTAATGGGGCCTGGAATAGGCTGCCAGATGAACTGGTGGAAGCAGATACAATATAAAGGCATTTAAGGGGTATTTAGAGAGACAGGTGTAAAGGCAGCAGATTTCCCTCCTCCCACCAGAGTCCATGAAATAAAGCCGTCTTAAGTCGCAAACTCAATAGAAAGACTAAACCAGAGACGCGTGGGAAAGAGTTATATAAATCAAAATGAATCAATTATTTCTCCGCAACACTCTTCTACGTGTCAGGAAAACAATTCTAATTTCCAAGCAGTCCAAAGGAGCAGAACTGCAAGAATTATAAATCTCTCCCTGCTTCCTCCTCCAATATGACCCATACATCCAGATTTTTTTTTCTGAAAGCAAGATCTCGCCTTCTGCTTTTCCCCCCGGGCTGTCTAGAGGTGGGAGGGACACCTGACGCTATCTGTTACTGGAATTGGAATTAGTTTATTATTGTCACAAGTACAGAGGTGCAGTGACTTGCATACTGTTCAAACAGATCGAATCAGTACACAGTGCAATGAATCAGACTCAGCTTTATTATCACCATATGGTGTGAAATTTGTTAACAGCGGCAGCCGTACAATTCATGATAATATAGAAAAAAATAAATCAATCAATTACAGTAAATATGTATTAGGTAGTGCAGAAGCAGAAATAATAAAAAGTGATGTAGTGTTCACGGATTCAATGTCCATCTAGGAATCGGATGGCAGAGGGGAAGAAGCTGTTCCTGACTCACTGAGTGTATACCTTCGGCTTCTGTATCTCCTTCCCGGGTGGTAACCATGAGAAGAGCGCATGTCCTTGGTGATGGGGGTCCTTAATAATAGATGCCCCCTTTTTGAGACGCCGGCCTTGAAGATGTCTTGGTTACTACGGAAGCTAATACCCATGATGGAGCTGACTAATTTTTTAACTTTCTGTAGTTTTTTTCGTTCCTGTGAACACACACACACACACACACACACACCTGTAGAAGTTTTTGAGTGTTTCAGGTGACAAACCAAATCTCCTGAAACTCCTAATGAAATAATAATAAGTACTTTATTGATCCCGAGTGGGAAATTATTTTGTTACAGCAGCAACATTTAAAAACACACAGCAATGATAGTAAATATAATACTATTGACTAATAAGTACAGAATAATATGCAAAATAATAGTTTAACAATGTGCAATAATAACATACAAAATAATAAAGCAGACACTGATGCGTGTTTCCCTGTCGCACAGAGATGAACTGTTGTATATGCTCATTGCATTTGGCAGGAAAGATTCTCTGTAATGATCCTTGTGGCAGTGCAGCTGAATAAACCTGTTCAAAAGGGTGCTCCGCTGTTAATTCAGTAGGTCGTGGAGAGGATGTGCCAGGTTGGCCACGATGGGTTCAGGGACATCCTCTCCACCGCTAACTCAGAAGAGTCCGGGTTGTAGCTGAGGATGGATCCAGCCTTTCTGATGAGTTTATTTAGACTTTTTGCGTCACCAGCACTACTGCTGCTCCTCCCCCAACATAACGCCGCAAAGAAGACTGCACCCGCAACAACAGACTGGTAAAAGATCTCCAACATCCTGCTGCACACTTCGAAGGATCTCAGCTTCCTTGGAAAACAGAGTCTGCTCATCCCCTTCTTGCCAACAGCCTTGGTGTCGGTTTTCCAGTCAAGTCTGTTGCCGAGGTGAACACTCAAGTATTTGTACTCTCCCATCACTACAACAACTTCTTCCAGAATGTATACAGAACTCGTCACAGTCCTCTTCCTCCTAAACTCAATCACCATCTCCCTGGTTTTGGCCACATTCAGGAGCAGGTGATTTCCTCCCACACCATTCCACAAACTTGTGTCATGGTTCCGGTAGGCCGTTCCCCTTTAACACTTCCTTCTCCCCGATTATGCCCCAATTTCAGTCAACTGCTGCCAGTTGACCCAATTACCGTACACCTGGCTTTCATCAGAGACTGGGAGATAAAAACAATGGCGACTCTATCGTAGGCTGCCAGTTTGATGGTAAATTCTCATGTGATAATTCGTTCCCTAGTCCGATTAGAACCTTTAATTCTAAATTCCGCTCTAGTTTCTAGATAGTCCCTGTAAATCCCGTCTCCTTGTCAAGGTTCCTTCAGTTTCCTCTTCTACGTTCAGGTCTACGCCAAACTTCCCAACTGAGTGGACGTGCCGGTGTCCTACACTTGGGTTCTCCTCAGTCGCCCCCACCCCCGCGACAGAACAAACCGGCCAGCATGAACCTAGCGGACACGAATTCCCTGCAACAAGCCCTCGCCAGCCATGGCCCCCTACTGTGCTTTAACAAGATCAGCAGCTTCGCGATGTCATGAAGAACTTCCGCTCCCTGTCAGGAGACGGAAAGAGGGTCAGTGAACAGGTTGACCGAGTATCCGTCCATCTTACCTCGTCGACCCCCCGGGAGCTCTGTCTGACCAACCCAGAATGGCGACGCCCGATGCGTCCACTGCACGTCCCCGAACCAGAACCCTACGCCGGGGATCTGGGGAAGTGACGGGCTTTTCTTCTGCAATGCTCCTTGGTGTTCGGGCAGCAGCCATCCACATACGCCACTGACCGAGCAAAAATAGTTTACATTATGGGCTTGTTGCGAGGAAATGCCCTAGCTCGGGCCACCGCGATTTGGCACCTGCTCTTCCTTGCCCACCTTCATTTCAGAGATGAGGAAGATTTTTGACTATCCCGTCCGCGGTAGGGATGCCGCCAGTCAAGGCTCACGTAGTGTTACCGAATACTCCGTGGAGTACCGGACGCTAGCGGCCAACTCGGGGTGGAATGATTAGGCTCTCCAGGAGGTATTCCGGCACGGCCTCTGTGACAAGGTAAAGGACGAGCTGGCGGCTAGGGATGACACTAACAGCCTGGATTCAGTGATCTCCCTAGCCAACTGGCTGGACAACCGACTCCGAGAACGGCAGAGGGAGAGAACCGGCCACCCTGCCCATTTGGCCACCCCACGGCACGTTTTACCATCTACTCCCAGCCCTAACCCCTCTCCTCCTCCCGTTCCTAGAATAGCAGCCGGCCCGGCCGTTTCCACCACCCCGGGAGAGGAACCAATGTTGCTGGGACGGAGCCGTCTTTCTCCCACAGGGTGACTCCGGAGATTCAGAGTCGGGGATTGTGGTCAGTCTGGCCATTTTCATGGTACCTGTTCCCTTCGGCCAAAAGGGAGGGCTCACCAGTAGGAAGCGGGACCCTGGTGAGCCAGACTACATTCCCTTCTGTCCCCCAATCCCGGATGCAGATCCAAGCTACTGTAACCTACAACCAACAGTCCCTGTTCTTGTCTGCCTTGATAGACTCCGGTGCTGAGGGGAATATGTTGTATGAAGACATAGCTGTCCAGGCCGGAATTCCTCGGGAGCCGTTGACTACCCCTCTGGAAGCCCGGGCACTGGACGGAGGATTTCTGGCTCAAGTCACTCACCGTACACCACCACTGTCTTTGATCCTCTCTGGGAATCATCGGGAGCAGGTACAATTTAACCTAATCTCCTCTCCTCTCAAGCCCCGATTGTACTTGGATACCACTGGTTAAGCCGCCATAATCCTTGCATTGATTCTTCCACCGCGAAGATCGTCAGCTGGAGTCCGTTTTGTCACTCCACTTGTCTACAGTCGGCCCTTTCCCCTGTAAGGACCACCACGACCTCGTCTGCCGTTGAGTTGTCCAGGGGTCCAGCGGAGTACCACGACCTGGTACAAATGTTTAGTGAACAATGCGCCTTTTCCCTGCCTCCACAACGACTGTGCCATCGACCTTCTCCCCGGGGCTCCTCTACCCGCCAGTCGGCTGTATAACCTGTCCTGGCCAGAGAGGGAAGCAGTGGAAGGTTCCATCAGTGAGTCTCTCGCGGCGGGCATTATTCGACCCTCATCCTCCCCGGTGGGCGCTGGATTCTTCTTTGAGGGGAAGGAGGATGGCTCCCTCCGTCCCTGCATCGATTACCGAGGCCTAAATCATAACCATTAGAAACAAGTACCCACTGACTCTTGAAGTTCTGCTTTCGAGCCACTTCATGGAGCCACCATCTTCTCGGAGCTGGGCCTCCGATACGCCTACCATTTGGTCTGGATAACGGAGGGGGACGAGTGGAAGACGGCCTTCAATACCCCTTTAGGCCACTTCGAGTACTTGGTCATGCCTTTCGCCCTCAACAATCCCCCGCCCCCGCCGTTTTTCAAGCCTTGATTAACGATGTGCTAAGAGACTCCATTAACCGCTTTGTGTTTGTCTACCTGGATGACATCCTGATCTTTTCCAGCAGTCCCCAGCAACACATGCACCATGTCCGTCAAGTCCTGCAGAGGCTGGGGGAGAACAAATTATTTGTAAAGGCGGAGAAATGCGAATTCCACGTCCCCTCGGTCAGCTTCCTAGGGTGAATCATCGAGGGGGGTGGGGGGAGACAGGTGAGAGCTGATCCCGAGAAGATCTGGGCTGTGGCGGAGTGGCGCAAACCCACGGACCGCAAGCATCTCCAACTGTTCCTGGGGTTTGCGAACTTCTATCGCCGGTTCATCAGAAACTACAGTCAGGTGGCGGCTCCCCTTACCCGACTTACCTCACCTGCCACACCTTCCCTTTGGAACTCCGAGGCGGACTCGGCGTTCTGATTCAACCAGACCCCTCCTGTCAGTTCATTGTGGAGGGTGACGCCTCTGACTCCAGGGTGGGAGCGGTACTGTCCCAACGTTCGGGCCCGGATCAGAAACTACATCCCTGTGCCGCCTTCTCTCGTCCACTGTCTCCCGCTGAACGAAACTACGACGTGGGGAACCGGGAGCTACTAGCGGTCAATCTGGCGATGGAAGAATGGAGGCACTGGTTGGAGGGGCGGAACACTCACCCATTGTCTGGACAGACCACAAGAACCTTGAATATATCCAGACCGCCAAACGCCTGAATTCCCGCCAGGCCCGTTAGGCACTATTTTTTGGCCAGTTCAGATTCTCCCTCACCTATCGTCCGGGGTCCAAGAACTGGAAGCCCGAGGAGGATCTTTCCAACCCCGAGACCATTCTTCCACCATCCTGTGTAGTGGCTGCCCTAACCTGGGAGATCGAGTCTAGAGTCAAAGAGGAACAAAGGACGCAACCCGCCCCAGACACCGGACCTCCCAATCTCCTCTTTGTACCCGATGCTGTTCGATCACAGGTTCTACAGTGGGGGCACACTTCAAGATTCCTCTGGTTTCCTGTTCTACGTTCAGGTCCACGCCAGCCTTCCCAACTGAGTGGACGTGCCGGTGTCCTGCACTTGGGCCCTCCTCAGTGCCCCCCCCCCCCGCAACAACTTGTCCACCAGTCCTCTGTACTCTGACTCCTGCCCATCTCTGATACACCCAACCACCGCTGAGTTATCAGAACTTCTGCAAGTGACAAGACTCTGATCTGTACTGAAAGTCTGAGGTGTACAGTGTGAACAGAGATGAGACGGTCCCTTGTGGCACTCCAGTGCCAAGCACCACCATCTCAGACAGAGAACTACCCAGCCGTACAAACTGGGGTCTGTCTGTCAGGTAATGATCCAGGAGATTTGTCTACACCCATCCTTGGCAGCTCCTCACTCAGACTGAATTGAAGGCACTAGAAAAATCAAAGAATGTGATTCTCACAATGCCACCAGCATCACCCAGGTGGGAATGAGCTCACTACAACAGGTAGATGATGACATGATCCCCTCCCACATGAGGTTGGTAGGCAAACTGCATAGAGGGTCCAATGAAGATCTCACCTGTGGTCCAAGGTAAGTCAGGACCAACCTCACCAATACCTTCATCACATGAGATGTGAGGGCAGCTGGTTTGTAGTCTTTGTTCAGATCTAGTCACCTTCTAGGGTACAGGAACTAAGCAGGAAGTCTTCCATAGCACCAATATCTTTCCTTGACTCAGATTGTAAAGGTGCTGCAAAATACCAGAGAGCTGGCTTACACAGGTCTTCAGTACCCTGGGGCTGATACCATCCAGTCCAGCAGCCTTGCCATTATGTAGTTTCTCCAGCAGTCTCTTAATCTGACCTGCTGTCACAGTCAGGCAGGGGAGGGTGGTCATTCCCATGGAGGCAGGGGTGGAGGGAGGTGGTTTTGGGGGCAGGGAGGGTGTGGGGTTTGGGCAAGTGGGGGAGGGGTCAGCAGGAGCTCCCATGCTGAACCTGTTGGAAAAACAAGTTCCAATTTGTTGGCCCTGTCCAGGCAGCCCTTGATCTTCCTTTCCATAACATTGAAGCCAGTAATCTGTTTCATGCCCTAAGGCTATTCTGCTGGAGCTTGTGCTCCAGTATCTCGTAGGATTCTTTCCACACCCTCAGCTTTACCCTCAGTTCACTCAATACTCACCTTAGTACTTGTCTGAAGGCTTTCTTCTTCATATTCAAAACTTCCTTCAGGTCACTGGTGATCCAGGGCTTGTTGTTGGGGAACCTGTGTACAGTCCTGCTGGCACAAAGGTGTTCTCACAGAATTCGATATAGTCTGAAACAATTAGTCATTTTGTATGATTGTATATAGTCGCTGTCTTGCCCTCTTTATAACTGCATTGATATGTTGGGACCAGGTTGGGTCCTCAGAGATCTTGTCACCCAGGAACTTGAAATTGCTCACTCTTTCCACTTCTGAGCTAGAATCAAAATCAGGTTTAATTTCACTGACATATGTAGTGAAATTTGTTTTTTTAATTTGTATATTTATTTATTTAAATTAAATAAGCAGTGCAAAAAGAGAGGAAAAAATAGTGACATAGTGTTGATGGGTTGGTTCATTGTCAGTTCAGAAATCTGATGGCAGAGTGGAAGAAGCTGTTCCTAAAACATAGTAGAATGAAGTTTTACTGAGTTTATTTAGTAAACCTAGTTTACTTAGTAGAACTAAGTTATGAGCTCATCTTTGGTCTGGAAGGTGAGATTGCCAGCACTATCACCAAGGGCAGGGAAAGGTCCTTACTTCATTAATGTATCTTTTCCCTCTCTTATTTTCCATCGCCTGTACCAATTATATTTTCTCTTGCCTCGAGCCAATTGGATGCACAATCAGCAAATTGTTACTGCATGGAGAAAGCGAAGAAGTCAGCACTATTCCAGTACACATAATGATTCCGATCTATTGAGGCGATTGGCCAGGTTCCTCTGTCTTATGATTATATGCAGGGCAGCCTAGACAGAAGGGTGAAGATGTGTACAATTACCACCTGATCAAACCACTTCCTAAATCAGTAATTTCTGGAAGAAAATATTGCTTAATAATGGCACAGCCACTCTTGGTTAATTTATAGGTGCTTTGAAGACTTTAGAGGCAGTTTAAAATAAAAAAACTATTTTAATATGTACCCATCCAACATTTCACTGAATTGAAATGCCATCCATTTAGCAACCTGTTCTGTCAAGTGCATAATGATGGAAATGTATTTTTAAGTGTGTGATTGAACAATCGTTTCCTCCTTTATGAACATAATTGTATATCAGAGGGTTCAGCCCACCTGAACTCTTCCACTTCAGACCGCATGAAACATTCAATCTGTCAACATTTCAGCGAGACGAGTTCACTGCAGCCTTCTCCCCTCGTCAGCTCCATTTAAGCCCTTGCTGTGTGAACACTGACTCACCTTCCTCTTCTTATGGGGCATCTGCGCTCTAGCCAGCATTTTACGCGTTAGTGAGAAACATTATCGCCCGCAGGGCAATCCGTGCCAGTAAATCCATTAGCTGGTAGTGGACATGCGAAGTTTAAAAGCTGTCCATCCCTCCGCAGTTGGGTTAAAACTCTGAAAGGCACTTTGATGCCAACAAGTCTGTGCTCTATAATACAGCACAGTATGATAAGTCTGCCACTGCATAACACTAAGGTATGATACCACTGGGGACAGATCTGTCACTGTATAACACTGGGGTTCAGTACTGGTGGGGTCAGGTCTATCACTGTATGATTCAGGAGCACAGTACTAGTGGGGATGGGTCTGTCACAGTATAACACTGGGCTGCAGTACCGCTAAGGACAGATTTGTAACTGTATCATAGCTGGAGTACATATTCAAGCTGAATTTTCACTCAACTCAGCTCTACTCACAGGGATGCTTTACCACCCCATGGTTCTAAAGTTCATTTTGTTGTCTAAGTATGTATGTACAATACAACTCCAGATAGCCATGAAATTCAGAAAGACCATGAGCACTGTTGAAAGAAAAGACATCAACTACGCCCCCCCCCAGCAACAATAACATCAAACCCCAAGCACCCTCCCTCCCAAAAAAGCACAGCGACAAGAGCATCAAACCCCCAACCCCTCTGTCACACACAAAAACTAACAGATCGCCCACACAGAAAACACCAAATAGATCAACAGACTCCAAATCCCCAACCCCTCGCTGGTACAAAAAGTAACATATCCCTTCACTCGCCAATCAGCAACAAGGAACAAAGTACAGAAAACCAAAGGAAACCAGTATAAGCTTGTGCAGTTCTTACAGCGGTCAGGAAATGTTGTCGGCTAGAGCCGACCTTGATTCTGTTCATATCACACAGGGGAGCAAGACAGAGAGTCCTATAGCTCAGAAACAGGCCCTTCTGCCCATCCAAACTGACTATTCACCCCCATTTACACTAATCCCATTTTATTCTCCCCAATTTTCCATCATTTGCCCCAGATTCTAGTACCAACACCCCCACTCACACACACATCTAAACATGCACACAGACCCAGACACACACACACGCACTCACTCAGGACAATCTACAGTGCCCCCTCCCCCATTAACCTACCCACATCTTTGGGATGTGGGAGGAAAGCAGGGCACCCAGGGCAAACCCACACCGGGAGAACACGTGGACTCCACACAGACAGCAGTGGAGACTGAATTGAACCTGGGTCACTGGTGCTGTCGATAGCAGTTCTGCTAGCCACACCTACTGATGGCAATAAGTGCAAATCATTGGTTCAAAGTGGTTCACATGCCAATTATTAGACCAGAGGGGGCACTTCTTCTGCCACTTTAGCATTGCTGTAATCATTGCTCCTGTGATATTGCCTCATTTTTCAATGGGCTGTCATCTCACACGGACCAACTGCTACAAGGAGAGTTTGGACAAACCTGGGTTGTTTTCTCGAAATTGAGGAGAAACCTGATTAAAGTCTGTAAGGTTATGAGAGGTATAGATAGAGTGGACAGTCAGAATCTTTTTCTACCCCCACCCCAGCGTAGAAATGTCAAGCGCCAGAGGACATGCACTTCAGGTGAGAGAGGGAGGTTTAAGAGAGATAATTTTTTTAAACAGGGAGTGATGGGTAATGTGTTGTCACTGGTGGAGCCAGTGGTGTATCAGAGGCTGGAGATAGGCACCTGAATGATGTGCAGGCAGTAAAGAATTGGTTTAATTTGTCACAAACTTTGTGGGCTGAAGGGCTTGTTCCTGAGCGGAACTGTTCCGTGGTCTACGCAATAGAGGCAAGGACTCTATTTCCGATTTTTAAATCGCAGCAAGAGGCGGAGAGGGAAGAGGTAGAAAAAAAGCTCGAAGAGAAGCTGTTGTTTTTAATCGATCGCGGTAAAGAGGCTAGACTGTGCAGGCACGTGACGTGGCGCCAAAGGTTTAAAAAGAAAGACTGCTATATACAACGGCCATCATCGGAGTGACTGAGCCGGAGTGGGTCGGCTTTGGCTCAATCGGGCTTCGGCGAGGTTTGAACGGGGCATAACTGCGCAAGCGCGTGAAAGTCAGCCCGAGAGGCAGCGGGAGAATTTAAATAGCGAGCAGAGGCTGAGTACGAGCTTCACTCCAGGTGAGGTAAGGCCGGGTAAGCTCCTTTAATTAATGTAATTAGCTTAGAAGTAGCTAATAGAGGCAGCAGTTAGGGCAGTTGAGTGCTCCGTTTGCAGTTTGTGGGAAGTCAGGGCGATCACAGCTGTCCCTGATGACCACACCTGCGAAAGGTGCATCCAGCTGCAGCTCCTGACAAACCGTGTTAGGAAACTGGAGCTGGAGCTGGATGAACTTCGGATCATTCGGGAGGCAGAGGCCGAAATAGACAGGAGTTTCGGGGAGATAGACAACCCTAGGAGTCAGGAGGTAGGTAGTTGGGTGACTGTCGGGAGAGGGAAGGGGAATAGACAGGAAGAGCAGAGCACCCCTGTGGCCGTTCCCAACAATAAGTATACCGTTTTGGATACTGTTGGTGGGGACGACCTACCAGGGACAAGTTGCAGTGGTTGCATCTCTAGCACCAAGACTGGACCCTCAGCTCAGAAGGGAAAGGGGGAAAAGAGGACAGCTGTAGTGATAGGGGATTCGATAGTTAGGGGGACAGATAGGAGGTTCTGTGGAAAAGATCGCGAATCCCAGATGGTCTGTTTTCTCCCTGGTGCCAGGATCCGATATCTCGGATCGAGTTCTCAGTATTCTCAAGAGGGAGGGTGAGCAGCCAGATGTTGTGGTCCATGCAGGGACTAGTGACGTGGGTAGGAAGAGTGAGGAGGTCCTGAAAGGTGAGTTTAGGTTGCTAGGTGCCAAGTTAAAGGACAGGACCTCCAGGATAGCAATCTCAGGATTGCTACCAGTGCCATGTGCAGTTGGGTTTAGAAATAGTAAGATAGTACAGATCAACATGTGGCTGAAGACATGGTGCAGGAGGGAGGGCTTCAGACTTATAGATAATTGGGCAGTTTTCCAGGGAAGGTTCCGGAGGTACAGTTTACATCTGAACTGGAGGGGGTCAAATATTCTTGCAGGTAGGTTTGCTAGAGAGAATCCAGTGGATTTAAACTAGATACAAGGGGGGAGGGGAACCAGAGTGTAGGAACAGATGTATGGGAGAAGGAAGAAAAAGAAAACAGTAAAGTTCTTTGTACTGTTAGAGATAAACAGAGAGGAAGAGGTGGAGAATTTTTAAATGTATTTATTTTAATGCTAGGAGCATTGTAAGAAAGGTGGATGAGCTTAGAGCATGAATTGATAACTGGAAATATGATGTTATAGCTATTAGTAAAACATAGTTGCAGGAGGGGTGTGATTGGCAACTAAATACTCCTGGATTTCATTGCTTCAGGTGTGACAGAATCAGAGGGACAAGAGGGGGAAGTGTTGTGTTGCTTGTCAGAGAAAATATTACAGCGGTGCTCTGGCAGGATAGATTAGAGGGCTCGTCTAGGGAGGCTATTTGGGTGGTATTGAGGAATGGGAAAGGTGTAGTAACTCTTATAGGGGTGTATTGTAGACCACCTAATGGGGAGCGAGAATTGGAGGAGCAAATTTGCAAGGAGATAGCAGATATTTGTAGTAAGCACAGGGTTGTGATTGTGAGAGATTTTAATTTTCCACACATGGACTGGGAAGCTCATACTGTAAAAGGGATGGATGGTTTGGAGTTTGTAAAATGTGTGCAGGACAGTTTTTTGCAGCAATACATAGAGGTACCAACTAGAGAAGGGGCAGCGTTGGATCCCCTGTTAAGAAATGAGATAGGTCAGGTGACGGAGGTATGTGTTGGGATGCACTTCCGGTCCAGTGATCGCAATGACATTAGTTTCAATATAATTATGGAGAAGGATAGGACTGGACCCAGGGTTGAGATTTTTGATTGGAGAAAGGCTAACTTTGAGGCGATGTGAAAGGATTTAGAAGGAGTGGATTGGAACAATTTGTTTTATGGGAAGGATGTAATAGAGAAATGGCGGTCATTTAAAGATGAAATTTTGAGGATACAGAATCTTTATGTTCCTGTTAGGTTGAAAGGAAAGGTTAAAAGTTTGAGAGAGCCATGGTTTTCAAAGGATATTGGAAACTTGGTTAGGAAAAAGAAAGATATCTACAATAAATATAGGCAGCATGGAGTAAATGAGGTGCTCGAGGAATATAAGGAATGTAAGTAGAATCTTAAGAAAGAAATTAGAAAAGTTAAAAGAAGATACAAGGTTGCTTTGGCAAGTAAGGTGAAAATAAATCCAAAGGGTTTCTACAGTTACATTAATAGCAAAAGGAGAGTGAGGGATAAAATTGGTCCCTTAGAGAATCAGAGTGGGCAGTTATGTGTGGAGCTGAAAGAGATGGGGGAGATTTTGAACAATTTCTTTTCTTCGGTATTCACTAAGGAGAAGGATATTGAATTGTGTAAGGTAAGGGAAACAAGTAGGGAAGTTATGGAAATTATGACAATTAAAGAGGAGGAAGTACTGGTGCTTTTAAGGAATATAAAAGTGGATAAATCTCTGGGTCCTGACAGAATATTCCCTAGGACCTTGAGGGAGGTTAGTGTAGAAATAGTAGGGGCTCGAACAGAAATATTTCAATTGTCATTAGAAATGGGGATGGTGCCGGAGGATTGGCGTATTGCTCATGTGGTTCCATTGTTTAAAAAGGGTTCTAAGAGTAAACCTAGCAATTATCGGCCTGTCAGTTTGTCGTCAGTGGTGGGTAAATTAATGGAAAGTATTCTTAGAGATGGTATATATAATTATCTGGATAGACAGGGTCTGATTAGGAACAGTCAACATGGATTTGTGCGTGGAAGGTCATGTTTGACAAATCTTATTGAATTTTTTGAAGAGGTTATGAGGAAAGTTGATGAGGGTAAAGCTGTGGATGTTGTCTATATGGACTTCAGTAAGGCTTTTGACAAGGTTCCGCACGGAAGGTTAGTTAGGAAGGTTCAGTCATTAGGTATTAATATTGAAGTAGTGAAACTAATTCAACAGTGGCTGGATGGGAGATGCCAGAGAGTAGAGGTGGATAACTGTCAGGTTGGAGGTCGGTGACTAGTGATGTGCCTCAGGGATCCATACTGGGTCCAATGTTGTTTGTCATTTACATTAATGATCTGGATGATGGGGTGGTAAATTGGATTAGTAAGTATGCGGATGATATTAAGGTAGGTGGCGTTGTGGATAATGAAGTAGGTTTTCAAAGTTTGCAGAGAAATTTAGGCCAGTTAGAAGAGTGGGCTGAAAGATGGCAGATGGAGTTTAATGCTGATAAGTGTGAGGTGCTACATTTTGGTAGGAATAATCCAAATAGGACACACATGGTAAATGGTAGGGCATTGAAGAATGCAGTAGAACAGAGTGATCTAGGAATAATGGTGCATAGTTCCCTGAAGGTGGAATCTCATGTGGATAGGGTGGTGTAGAAAGCTTTTGGTATGCTGGCCTTTATAAATCAGAGCATTGAGTATAGGAGTTGGGATGTAATGTTGAAATTGTACAAGACATTGGTAAGGCCGAATTTGGAGTATTGTGTACAGTTTTGGCACCGAATTATAGGAAAGATGTCAACAAATTAGAGAGTGTACAGAGAAGATTTACTAGAATGTTACCTGGGTTTCAGCACCTAAGTTACAGGGAAAGATTGAACAAGTTCGGCCTTTATTCTTTGGAGCATAGCAGGTTGAGGGGGGACTTGATAGAGGTATTTAAAATTATGAGGGGGATAGATAGTTAATGTGGATAGGCTTTTTCCATTGAGAGTAGGGGAGATTCAAACAAGAGGACATGAGTTGAGACTTTGGGGGCAAAAGTTTAACATGAGGGGGCATTTCTTTACTCAGAGAGTGGTAGCTATGTGGAATGAGCTTCCGGTAGAAGTGGTAGAGGCAGGTTCGGTATTGTCACTTAAAGCAAAATTGGATAGGTATATGGACAGGAAAGGGATGGAGGGTTATGGGCTGTGTGCGCGTCGGTGGGATTAGGTGAGAGTAAGCGTTCAGCATGGACTAGAAGGGCCGAGATGGCCTGTTTCCATGCTGAAATTGTTATATGGTTTATATAGACTCCCCACCATTCACTCTGTGTGCCTGCGTGTCTCTACTCAATGATCTTATTCCTCACCTCCTTCTTATGTGGGGGGGAGGTATAAGGAAACAGCAAACAGTCGAGGAGGAGGCAGTGTGAAACCAGGACCTTACAGCTGAAAGAGATGCAGAGGAATTTCTTTAGCCAGAGGGTGGTGAATCTGTGGAATTCAGTGCCACAGACAGAGGTGGAGGCTAAGTCATTAAGTATATTTATATTTAAAGTGGAGTTTGACAGGTACTTAATTGGTAAGGGGGGCAAAGATTACAGGGAGAGGGCAGGAGAGTGGGGTTGAGGGAGATAATTATCATAATGGAATGGCAGAGCCGACTTGATGGGCTGAATGGCCCAATTCTGCACCGACATCTTGTGGCTTTATGGAGAGGGGAGGGAAATCCTTCAACACAACCTTTGAATGAAAGGCCACAGCACAATGTCACTGGTAATCTGCTTCTGGAAGATTCTTGGTCTGCTTTGTCTGTGCATTAGTATTCCTACCGTTATTGCTACTATGGGGATTTAATGCAAAGTTCTTGTTTCTTTTCACAGGGACGTTTTGCATCATTTCTCTGTGCACGTGCGTCGCTGGAATTAACTTTGAACTCTCCCGCTACCCCAGATACCTGTATGGCCTGCCCGACGACATCAGCCACGGCTACGGCTGGTCCATGTTCTGCGCCTGGGGCGGCCTCGGCTTGACGCTCATCGCCGGCTTCTTCTGCACCCTGGCGCCCTCAGTCCAGACCGTCCCCAGGACAAGCTACCCAAAATCCAGACCGGAGAATGGGACTGTCTGCTAGAGCTCCACGGATGCGGCCAATTCAGAGGGGGGACCAGGCCAGGGGTCTTGCTCACGTGGTGCCTGGCTTGATGGACCTTTGATGGCACAAGCCAGAAGTTATTCAACAGCAAACCCTGAGCTGTGTATAATTCTTGACTTATATGTTAGTCTTAATTCTCTGAATGAAGAAGAACACAAATGTATATGCTGTATCTATACTGTTCCATTCAATGGAAATGGTCAACACTCCCACATCTTGGTTGTGCCGATGAATAGATTTGATTAGTCAAGTTTATCATGGTGGATATGCCCCCTGATGTAGTATACAGACACCTCCTCCATTAAAGCCCAGAACTTTGTGTGTCGGATGTATTTTCACATTCACTTTCATACCAACATGTGTGCGTGTGTGGGCGTGCGTGTATTTTATGATCAATGTAACTCGTGAAAGTGTAATTTTATTTTCTTCCCTGCAGAAATAAACTGTACTGGAAACTGAGTCTGAACAGGGGCTGAATTATGCCTTGGTAATGTGTGACGATCTACATTTTTTTTTAAAATTAAAGTTCAACCCCATCATCAAATGGCTTTGAGATGGTTATTGTAATCTACTGCTCAATCAGACCAGGGCTTTGAAATAACGCTGCCTTGTCCTGTGTCCTTTAACACTGTCTCAGGTCAAAGATTAACAATTATTAGGTCCTACACCACCAGGTTCTGGAACATTTATTACCTTCAACCAGTAGGCTCCTGAACCAGGATGGATAACTTCACTCATCCCCAACACTGAACTGATTCCACTGTCTATGGACTCACTTTCAAGGACTCTACAACTCATATTCTCAACATGGTTTATTACTTATTTATTCATTATTATTTGTTTTTGTTTTGTATTTGCATGGTTTGTTTCCTTGTGCACATTGGTTGTTTACCTGTCCTTGCTTGTGTGTAGCTTTTCATTGACTCTATTGTATCTCTTTGTATCTACTGTGAATGCCTGCAAGAAAATGAATTTCAGTGTTGTATATGGTGACATATACATACTTTGATAATAAATTTATTTTGAATTCACTGAGAGCCAATAGCCATTTACAGAGGGTTTTGAATTACTCCTTCTTTTGTTTCTGCGATCACTCTTTTGGCCACGTTTGAAAGATCTACCACCAGCTTTAAAGCTGTACTTTCCAGCCACAACAAGAGAGGCCAATTGGTCTCCAGAGTCAGGCTGGCCATCAAGCACCACTTAAACTAATTCTCTATTAATTACATTTTCTCCCCACATCCCCATCAATTCCCCCCAGATTCTACCACTCACCTACACACTAAGGGCAAATTACAGCAGCCAATTAACTTACCGAACAACCCGTCTCGGATACACGAGAGGAATCTGGAATACCCAAGGGGAACTGGCCAAGTCATGGGGAAAACATGCAGATTCCACCCTGACAGCATGAGGCTGGGATCGAACCCTTGTCTCTGGTGTCTCTCCCAGTTGAGCACTTTGCCACCCAAAACCAAGAGACTTGGTCTTTATATTTTTTCAAAGTATTAGTTCCATTGAACATATTCAATTGCTCCCAATGTTCTGAATTCTAGGAAATACAACCCAGATTGGGAAATCCATGTACGTAAAGTAACTCGATGTAGTTTTCTCTCCACCAAATGTGTCCAGTTAATTGAATCTTCTTAAGATACAATGTTTAGAACTGCTCCAGAAATGGTGTGAACCGAACTCAGTACAGCTACAGAATAACTCCTACTCCCCAGTATTCCAGCCCCAGAGATATTAAAGCCAGCCTCGCACAGGTCTTTCTGCGTACTGTATTTTAATAATCCATGAACAGGGACCTCACATCCAGTCCCATGTGGAGCATCTCTCTGGAACCACATGGGTTCCGCCCAACTGCAGTGGTTTCCTCCCACATCCCAAAGATGTGGGGGTTGATAGGTTAATAAATCATCCTCAGTGGGTAGATGAATGGTGGAATCAGAGGGAAATGAGGGAAGAATAGGTTGCAGGCAAAATTAGTGATAAACAGGATTGTTCAGATTGCTTGCCGAAGCTAGATGGGCCAAATGACCTTCCTTCGTGGTGTAGGGAAATCCATATTAGCGCTCCTTTTTCACTGCCTTCAATCACCTAATGCTTAGTTGTCAATTCCACTCTTTCAATGGGTTATAAATAAAATAAGCTACACCTCTCTAGTATTCATTGTATACCTTTCATGACTCGAAGAAAGATCTACGCAGTTTTCCAAAACCTTTCCTGAGGAAAGAAATCCAAGTTGTTAGAAGTTATGTTTTGTCACAGGAACAGGCACAACTTTGCAGGGTTGTTTGCTGAGCAAGACAGGTCTTCCACTACAACTCCACTCTCCTGCACAGTCTCCATTTCTATTGGTCCCCTAGAATCTAACTCTGAGTGGATGTTCACAATCCAAATAGACAAATGCCTCGAGGGAAGAACCTTCTCTGTGTATCATTCCCAGAGTCCCAACCTCCTGTCTTGGAGCTATACTCCCCACCAGTTCGGCACACACCAACACTCGGATCAGTCCAGTGGATGGACACAGAGATTATCCTCCTTCAAGGACTCAGTGTGGTCACACACAATAGAGAAGGCAACTTGTCAAGGTCGGAAAAGAAAGAGAGAAAGAAAAGATGAAACCTGGAAGAAACTGGTGGGTTGAGCAACATCTATGGGGGTAAGTCGACATCCTGAGTCGAGACCTCACATCAGGATCCCTGGTGTCCAGCATGAAAAGGTGACTTACTCATTTGACCTCCACAGATGCTGCTCAACCCACTGAGTTCTTCCACCTTCTTTTTCCAAGTTTTAGCATCTGCAGTTTCTCTTGCCTTCAAATTGAAGAGGGGAGTCACACAGTGGGTTGCAGAGTGGCGGAGCTCACAGGCCAAGGGACCTGGGGTTACTGAGGACCAGCACACAGGAAAGGGGTAGATGATCAGTAACAGAGGGAAGAACCTGGACAAACATGGGAGTCTTCAATAGCGGCCCAGCTTTAAATAAGGCCAAAACTGGGCCTCAGTTCTTTAGTTAAGGCCTAGCTTGGGATCCAAGTTAGTCTCACCATCAGCCTTGTTCAAGTGGAGTCTAACAAACTATCGTCGACCCACTGCACCATGTGTACGGATGTGCACACATTGTGTTAGTCAAGGGCCCTCCCCTGATCAGACGACACACCACCAGGCCCAAATATTGGTGCAGGCTTTTTCTGAACTCAGCGCCCACCCAACCTTGTGACTTTACATTGTACTGGTGTGATCACTCGAGTCGATCTCCAAAGGGGATCCACACTTGGCTGTAGAGGCTGATCCGGGATCCCCATATTTTGACCAGGGACTTCCAGACCTCACAATCCTGTTTCCTTCAACACTGAATTTAATCCAGGATGTTGGGGTGGATTCCCTTAATGGAGAACAGCTGTGGTTAACTTTGTTTTATGTGGGGAGGCTGAAGCACAGACAGTCGTCATGGGGTCCTTGACAGATTGGGATCCAAGTCCAGTGGCATTGAATGCAAGACGACTGAGGGCTCTTCACAGCTGCAGCCTACATCCACCTTCACTGCTGTTGTGATGTTTTGTCCTCCAGCAGCTCCACCGTTGAGATCTTGGCGGGATCGCCCTTTGACTGGAACCTCCCCCCTGATCTTACCGCCATGGGTGACCCTACCAGGAGCTAAACTCCAGACAGCATCTCTCTCAGGAACTCACAAGCCTCTTCACCACGACAAGGTGATGATCTTATTACATAACATTAATATGCAAGTTCAAGTTTGTTGACATAAGCATACATAACCAAAGTATAAATGCCATGAAAATTAGCTTTATACTGCAGCAGCACGATTCTTTACAAACATGTTGAACATCAGTTACAAAACTTACATGACACTATAAACAAAAATAATGTAACTGTATTAGTTCAAACTGAGGGAAATACAGTTTGAGGTAAAATTAGGGATTTAAGGTTGGTTCAAGAACCTGATGGCAGTACATTGTTAACAAAAATTAACATAACCTTAATTTAGTATAAATTATGGGAACGTAAGAAATAGGAGCCAGTGTGGGCCCTCTGGCCCGCCAAGCCTGAGTGGGCCATCTGCCCCATTGAGCCTGCAGATTTAATGTCTTGGCGGATCTGGCTGTGAACTCAGCTCCACTTAACCACATTTACCCTATGACACTTAATTCCTGTTGTACAAAAATCTGTCTAATTGTGTTTTAAATATATTTAATGAGGTAGCATCTACTGCTTCCCTGGCAGAGAATTCCACAGATTCACTGGTCTCTGGGAAAAGTAGTTTGTTCTCATTTCTTCCCTCAAATATATTCCCTCTAATTCTGAGGCTATGACCTTAGTTCCAGTCTCACCTACCAGTGGAAACAACTTTCCTGTCTCTATATTATCTATCCCACATTAATATGTTTCTATTAGATTCACTTGCATTCTTCTGAATCCTATCGAGAATAGTCCCAGGTGACTCAAACTCTCCTCACAGGCTATACTTTACTTACACAACAACATTAGTGAATATTGAGAGGGAGAGAAAAAGGATTACAAATTTCCGAGGTTGTTTAACTGACTGATTAATGAGATGCTCGGGATCAAACTTGCCCTGATTGGATGCCTGATTTCCCACCACTGACGTTATAAACCCACAGGAGCTCTAAAAGCTCGTGCTGTCATCCCAGGTCATCAATCCCACCTCTGAATTTCAACAACTCTTAATGTTTTCTCCTGAAAAAAAAATCTCCACGCAATAAATTACAGGCAACTGCACTGCACGAACAAAATGTATTTGGAAAAGAACACGCTTTCTTGTCTGATGAGATAAAAATGAGGTATTATAAGATAATTGTAATGAAGTATTATAAGGTAATTATAATGAGGTATTCTGAGGTAAATAAGGTAATTATGAAAATGAGGTATTTCCTCTGTTGGCAGAAACATTACAATTCCAGACTCACTTGCAGCCTTACCCCTTACCTAAAACAATCCATCAGTCACAGCATGAAACTCCATCACACAGATCTCCTTGGAGACAGAGGAGCAGGCTTCTGTCTTCCCTTGTGTGGAGATGCACTTCCTGGCTTCTTCCTGCTCGACCTTTAATTTTCCCAATGCTGTTTTGGTGGATCTGTATAAAGGCATCTCACCCACCTGTGGCTGACTTCCCAGCACTGATCCCAGCATTCCACAAGGAAGCAGTGCCGAGCTCGGACTGATGGATGCATTCTTTCGTTTCAATTCATCTTTCAAGCTATGGGAAGTGTTGTCAAGGCCAAAATTCATTGCTCCTGAGGCAGTAGGAGTGACCCTCTCCTTTGCTCTCCAATCTGAATCACTGCAGTCTACCTCCCTTTGTTGGGGCAAAATTTCTGGGATTCAGACCCAACAACAAAGAAGGAACAGCCAATAAGTTTCTACATCAAGATGTCGTGCAGTTACGTACAACCACTATGGTGTGGAGGGAACCAGCAGGTGGTGGAATCAGACTCTGGGTGGTGATGGGAAGAAGGACGGAACACACAGGATTGCTAGGCAATGGGGTTCCAGTCATATGGACAGAGGGTCCAGAGGAGGTACATGAAAATGATCCCAGGAATGAAAGGTATGAGGAGCGTTTGAAGGCTCTGGGCTGGCAGTCACTGGAGCTTAGAAGAATGAGAGGGGATCTCACTGAAACCTATCAAATATTGAAAGGCCTAGATAGAGTGAACATGAAGACATCTCCTATAGGGGAGAGTCCAGGACTAGAAGGGGACAGCCTTAGAGTACAAGGACATCCCTTTAGTACAGAGATGAGGAGGAATGTCTTTAGCCGGAGGGTGGTGAATCTGTGGAATTCATTGTCACAGACCGCTATGGAGGACAAGCCATTGGGTATATTTAAAGTGGAGGTTGGTAGGTTTTTGATTAGTCAAGGCATCAAAGGCTACAGGGAGAAGGCAGGAGAATGGGGGAGAGGGATAATAAATTAGCCGCGATAGAATGGAAGAGAAGGCTCAATGGGCCGAATGGCCTAATTCTTCTTCTATGTCATGGCCTTACAGTTTTATGGGATCTGATTGGCACCAAGCGATTTGCGTGCTTTTGGAGCTACATTCAAACAGGCAACTGGAGTGTGTTCTTTACCCTCCTGTCTTTATTCATGGTCCAGTTTGAGTGGCAGATCAAAGGTAATTATCCAGGATAATGATGGCAGGGAACTAAGAAATGATAGTGCCACTGAATAATATGCACATATGGTTCAACTCTCTCTTGTTGGTCATGGTCAGTGTCTGCACTTCAAGGGCACAAATGTCACTTTCTACTAACCAGCCAGTGGCTAAGCATTGTCCAGGCCTCGTGGCATGCAGACGTGAACTCTCCCACGCTGAGGAACTGTGAATAAAACTGAACATGGTCCAAAAATTGACATTCCCAAATCTGAGCTCAGGAGGAAGGTTGTGTCCTGGGTCCTGCCCCAAGGAATCCACCAGTGATGTCCTGGGGTTGGGGTGACTAGCATTTGAGATGTACCACACTTTCCTTTGGATAAGGTTTGCATCCAGACAGGAGTGTTTTCCCCTTGCTGCCCACGGATCTCAGTTTAATGAGGGCTTCTTGATGTCACATTCAGCAAAATGTTGCCCTTGGGCAGTTCACCTCTGGAGTATGGACTTTGTCCATGTGTGGACAAAGGTTATGATAATCTCTGGACCTGGAGAAACCCACACTGGGCAGCAGTGGGCAGCTTTTGCTACATGTCACATGATAGCTCAGGAGATGACTCTTTCCTGCACTTTTCTGTTGACTAAGAGGAGATTGATATGCTGGTGATTACCAAAACTGGATTTGTCCTGCTATGCAGTCCAGCTCCTTTGAGATAAAGGAGATCAATATTCCAACCATCGTTTGCAGGTGTTGAGAAATTGGACATGTCCCTGCTGACAATGCACCATGGAAAGCATCTGTGATCTGTGTGCATAATTGATTGGTATGGTAAATGCTCTTCAATTGCTGGCAGATTGTTGTGGACACAACTCAGCACATCGTGGAGACCAGCCTCCCCTCTACTGACTCTGTCTATACTTTGTGTTGCCTCAATAAAACAGCCAGCATACTTAAAGACTACACCACCCTCCCCCCCCCCACCCCCCGGACCTCCTCTCCTCTCCCCTCTCCCAGCTAACTCAATGCATTTTGCCATGATTTGATCTGTATGAAGAGTATACAAGACAAGACTTTCACTGTATCTTGGTACATGTGAGAATAATAAACCAATACCAACACCAATACCAATACAGCCATATAACAGCAGTATTGCACAGTCAGTGCCAGTGCCCATAAATAGTCTTATCTTTGACAAGCTATGCTGACTTACCTTCAAAGAGGATGATCTCATACACGCCATATTAAGTTCCATGGTTTGACTGCCTAATTAGTTCAGTCAATTAATCTGTGTGCGTCCAATTTGGGCACACACACACTCTTAATATCTTTATCCCTGCATCCAAGTTATCAATTAACTTGATACAAGATGAGATATTGGTCCTGATTTCTAATCCCAATCATATTCCGTACATGCCCAAGGAGAACGTGGATAAGAAGGCAAAATGATGGCTAGGATAGAACCATAGAACCATAGAACACTACAGCACAGTACAGGCCCTTCAGCCCTCCAAGTTGTGCTGACCCATATAATCCCTAAAAAAAAGTACTAAACCCACACTACCCCATAACCCTCCATTTTTCTTTCATCCATGTGCCTGTCCAAGAGGCTCTTAAATATCCCTAATGTTTTAGCCTCCACCACCATCCCTAGCAAGTGATTCCAGGCACTCACAACCCTCTGTGTAAAAAATCTTACCCCTAAAGTCTCCCCGAAACTTCCCTCCCTTAATTTTGTACATATGCCCTCTGGTGTTTGCTATTGGTGCCCTGGGAAACAGGTACTGACTATCCACCCTATCTATGCCTCTCATAATCTTGTAGTCCCCTCTCATTCTTCTACGCTCCAAAGTGAAAAGTCCCAGCTCTGCTAACCGTGCTTCATATGACTTGTTCTCCAATCCAGGCAACATCCTGGTAAATCTCCTCTGCACCCTCTCTAGTGCTTCCACATCCTTCCCATAATGAGTTGACCAGAACTGAACACAATACTCGAAGTGCGGTCTCACTAGAGATTTGTAGAGTTGCAACATGACCTCTCTACTCTTGAACTCAATCCCCCTGTTAATGAAGCCTAGCTTCATAGGCCTTCTTAACTACCCTATCAAATTGTGCAGCGACCTTGAGGGATGTATGGATTTGGATCATGAGGGAATTTTTTAATTAACCAAAATAAACTTTTTTGTAATAAAAAGATTTATAAGAATAAACTATGCAAAGCTGTTTATTTCTTACATTCGTAGACAGAGGCATTTAGAGTTTAATTCATTGTTTAAAACCGGTAGCACCACTGTCACTCATGTGACCCCTTGGGATGATGCATTACAATAACTGAGGGACTTCCTCACCCAGCCCAGCCTCCCCTTGTCCAGTAGTAGACCAACCCTATGCTGTGGTCCTTCCCCACCGAGCCCTTGAGGTGGCTGCACTGAGCTTCAGTGTGCCCCTCAGCACGTGCTCCTGCAACCTGGGATATGCCAGTTGGCAGCATTCCTTTACCACGTCTTGATATGCTGGCAGATCAATAAGTTGCAGCAGATCAAACGGCGTCTGTCACTGAGTTGATGATCTGACAGCAGCACCTGATATCCATCTGTGCACACGTCCCCGAGAAGGGCCCGCAGATCAGCGAGTCCTCTGACACACTGCTGCGTGGTATGACCGTGATACAGACCCTTCCCTCTTTCTCCACAAACCCACAGTCCACAAAAAAGTGAATGACCACCTCAGACCGCTACAGCCATCCCACGGGCAGTGAGCGGTCAGAGTGATGCAGGAGGGATCTGACTGGGAGGGCCCCTCTCACCGCTAGTCAAGCAAGGTCTAGGTTCCTGTTGGTGAGGTCCGTCAATGAGGCATTCTGCCAGACGGTCTGGACAGTCTGCTCAGTAAACAACCCCATTGTATCCATCAAGTCCTTCTCCTGCAGTGTCTGCAGGATGTTCGGTGTTGACCACTGCCTGATGGTCTTGTGGTCAAAGGTGTTGGTCTGGAAGAACATTTTCACGAATGACAGGTAGTGTAGCAATGTCCAGCTGACTGTGGTGTTGAGTAGAGCAGGGATAGACCAGAGACAGGTAGAATCTCGGCATGTAGTGTTCCACAGGCAGCCTGATACAGCCACACATGAAGGTGGTTATCAGGGTGGGGGAGACATTGTCTACCTATCGCGCAATCACAGGCACATAGCTTCATACAAGCAGCATTCACAAGAAAACATTAATTAAACAAAAATTATATCCAAATTTTACAAGAAAGAAAACAAATATAAAAAAAAGTCCATGCATTTCATCTAGAGTTTTGATGAATCACCCATGGGGTGATCCGTAAGGAACTGCATCACCAGACGCCTGCACTGTCTCAGATCCTCATTACTCACAGAGCACTCGGCTTCCATCTGTTAACTCTTCTCCGTAACATTGAACTCACTCAGCACACCCACACACATGCAAGTACTTACCAGGACCCTAAACCCAGCCTTACGACTTTCAGAATGGATCGATCCGCGATCTCTGGTAAAGGAAAAGGTGGCGGTGTGTGTTTTTTTAGTCAATTCTCGTTGGTGCACGGATGTTGGGGTTATTCAAGCAACACACACAAAATGCTGGTGGAACACAGCAGGCCAGGCAGCATCTATAAGGAGGAGCACTGTCGACGTTTCGGGCTAAGACTCTTCATCAGCCCGAAACGTCGACAGTGCTTCTCCCTATAGATGCTGCCTGGCCTGCTGTGTTCCACCAGCATTTTGTGTGTGTTTGAATTTCCAGCATCTGCAGATTTCCTCGTGTTTGTTGGGGTTATGTCAACTTCTTGTTCCCCTGACTTGGAACAACTAATGATTAAATGTAGACCATCCTATTTGCTTGGCGTTCTCATCCATGATCCTGACTGGAGTTTACATATCACACTTGTGAAACTGCGCAACGTTGTCTGTAACAAGAAACATCCCGCACATTTCAAATTACAGGTGGCGACTTTAACCAGGCCTGTTTGAAGAAAACCCTGCCTAATTATCACCAGCACGTAACCTGTTGGACCAGGGGTCCCAACACACTAGACCTGCAACTCTACGATAAGGAACGCCTGTCGTTCCTTCCCGAGACCACATTCCAGCAAGCTGGATTACTTGGCTGAACTCCTGTTCCTCCATACAGAGGTTACACAGGCTAAAGACCAAGGCTCCAGAGATCAAGACAACCAAGAGGTGGTCGTGGGAGACAGAGGAATGATTACAGGATTGCCTTGAGTCAGTGAACAGGGCCGTGTTCAAGAACTCATCTGATGACCTGAATGACTACACCAGGGTCATTACAGACTTTATTAAAACAGCTGTGGATGAGTGTGTCCCCACAAAATCATTCAGGGTTTTGCCTGATCAAAAACCTTGGATGAGGAATGAAATCTGGAATCTAAGGAGAGGCAGATCAGAGGCATTTGAGTCTGGAGATGAAGAGGTGCAGGTGTGACCTCCAGAAAGCCACCTCATGGGCGAAGTGGAGATTCCAGACTAGACTAAAATCAACGAGGGATGCTCAAGAGCTGTGGCAGGGTTTGACTGCCACAACCTCCTACCAAGTTAAATATTGCGACATAAGGAGCAGCAGAGTTTCACTTCTAGATGAGCTCGATGGCTTCCCTGCTCGCTTTGAACACCAGAACAGGGAGGAACCATCACGCACCTCCGTGTCACCGATGATCATTTGGTCTCAGTATCTGAAGGTGAAGGTCAAGAGAATGAATCCAAGGAAAGCATCCAGTCTAGACGGAGTACTGAGGACATGCGCTGGTGTATTCACGGCTATCTTCAGCCTCTCACCCTGTCAACGTGGTAGCCATCTTCTTCAAGCAGGCTTCGATCATACCGGTACACAAGAAGAGCATGGCAAACCTGCCCAGTGGCACTTACATCCACAATGGTGAAGTGTTTTGCGAGGCTGGCTTTGAAGCACATTAGCTCTTGTCTGAGTGGCGACTTAGATCAACTCCAATTCACCTAGGGAAGAAACAGGTTCACAGTAGATGCCATCTCTTTGGCTCTTCACACAACCCTGGAACATCTGGACAGCAAAGATGCATACGTCTGGATGCTCTTTATCAATTACAGCTCAGTATTTAAATATCATCTCCTCAAAAGTAATCAGTGAACTCCAAGACCTGGGCCTCAATACTCTCTTGTGCAATTGGATCCTGGTTTTCCTCACTTGTAGACCGCAGTCAGTTTGGATTGTCAAAAACATCTCCTCCACAACCTCTATCAGCACAGGAGCACAGGAGTACTTAACCCCATGCTCTACTCACTTTATACCTATGACTGTGTGGCCAAGTACAGCTCAACAACCATATAGAAGTTTGCTGATGATACCACTGTTGTGGGCTGTATCAAAGATACTGATGAATCAGTATATAGGAAGGAACATTTGACTGAGTGTTGTAATAACAGCAACATCTCACTCAATGTCAATAACACCAAGGAACTGATTGTAGACTTCGGGAGAGGGAAACCAAAGGTCCATGATTCAGTAATCATTGGAGGATCAGAGGTGAGGACAGTCAATAATTCCTGTGTGTTACTATCTCAAAGGACCTGTCCTGGACTCACCATATAAATTTAACTGTGAAGAAAGCACAACAGTGCTTCTAATTCCTCAGGATGCTGCAGAGATTTGGCATGTCATCAAAAACTTTGGCTAATGTCTATAGATATGTGGTGGAAAGTGTGCTGACTGGTTTCATTATGACCTGGTAGGAGAACACCAATGCCTTTGTACGGAAAATCCTACCAAAGGTAATGGATTCGACCCAGTACATCACAGGTAAAACCTTCCCAACCATTGAAATGTCGTAGAAAAGAAACATCCATCAAAGATCCTCCTCACTCAGGCCATGCTCTTTTCTCACTGCTGCCATCAGGTAGAAGGTACAGGTGCCTCAGGACTCACACCACTGGGTTCAAGAACAATTACTACCCCTCAGCCATCAAACTCTTGAACAAAAGGGGATAACTACACTTATTTGAGGACTCTCGTGTTAGTTCATGCTTGTTATTTATTTGCACATTTGTTGTTTGTGGTTCCTGTTTACAGTTACTGTTCCATAGATTTGCTAACTACGCCCACGGTAAAAGAATATCAGGGTTATATGTAGTGACATGTATGTACTCTGATAATAAATTTTACTTTGAACTTTGAAACCCCATCTCACACCTTACATTCACACAAAGCTACTGAACCAAAGGCAAGTACACAAGACCTACAGACCAACTCTTTTTGGCCTGAAGTATCGACTATACTCTTTTCCATAGATGCTGCCTGACCTGCTGACTTCCTCCAGCACTTTGTGTGTTTTGAAGAAGGCATTTAGCATGCTGGTCTTCATCAGTCAGGGCACTGAGTTTAGTGATCATTTGGTGAGGCTGCACTTGGAGTATTGTGTACAGTTTTAGTCACCCTATTGTAAGAAAACATTGTCAAGCTGTAGAGGGGGCAGAAGAGATTTGAGAGATTCATGCAGAAGTTTATAAAATGATGTGGAGTATGAAAATTTAATCTAACAATCACACCAATCTCAACCCACACAAAATGCTGGAGGAACTCATCACACCAGGCAGCATCTATGGAGAGGAATAAGACAGTCGATGTTTTCAGGCTGAGACCATTCTTCAGGAAAGGAAGGGGGCAGATGCCACAATAAGGAGGAGAGGGAGGGGAAGGAGGACAAGTTAGAAGGCGATAGGTGAAGCCAGGTGGGTGGGGAGAGGGGCTGAAGGAAGAAGCTTTGAGGTGATGGATGAAAAAGTCAAAAGGCTGAAGAAGGAGAAATCTAATCGGAGAGGAGATTGGACATGGGAGAGAGGGAAGGAGGATAGGCACCAGTGGTTAAGTGGTTGGCAGGTGAGGAGAAGAGGTTAGAAGGGAGTAGAAAAAGAGGGACGGGGAGGGGAAAACAACTACTGTAAGGAGAAATCGATGGTCATGCCATCAGGTTGGAGGCTACCTAGACGAGAATATAAAATGTTGCTCCTTCACCCTGAGAGTGGCCTCATTGTGGTAGAAGAGGTGATCATGGACAAACATGTCAGTATGGGAATGGGGATAAGAATTAAAATGACTGGCCACTGGAGACTTCTGTCTTTTGTGGGTGGAGTGGAGGTGCTCGACAAAGCAGTTCCCCAATTTACGTTGGGTGTAACCAACGCAGAGGAAACTGAATTGGGAGCATAGGATATAGTAGACGACCCCAACAGATTTGAAGTGCTGCCTCACCTGAAAGGACTGCTTCGGGTGTTAAATGGTGGTGAGGGAGGAGGTGAATGGACAGGTGTATCATTTCTGTTGCTTGCAAGGATATATATGTGCCTGGAGGGAGATTAATGGGTTGGGATGAATGGACAAGAGAGTCTCAGGGGGAGCGATCCCTGCAGAATGCAGAGAGTGGAGTGGATGTAAAGATGTGTTTAGTGGTAGGATCCTGTTAAAGATGGCGAAAGTTGTGGATAATGATGTGCCGTATGTGGAGGTTCATGGGACGGTAGGTGAGGACAAGAGGAACTCTATTCCTGTTAAGGCAGTGGGAAGATGGCGTGTGTGGATACAGATGCAGACTGCTGAACGCTGGAGGAAGGGAAAACTCACTCTTTGAAGAAAGAGGATATCTCTGAAGTTCTGGAAAGCAAAGCCTCATCCTGGGAAGAGATGCAGCAAAGATGAAGGATCTGAGAAAAGGGAATAGCATTTTTTTTTACAGGAGACGGGGTGGGAAGAGCTATCATCAAGTTAGCCATGGGAATCGGTAGGTGATGAAAGATATTGGTAGACAGTTTGTCTCCAGAGATGGCATCAGAGAGATCGAGAAAGGCGAGAGAGGTGTCAGAAATGGACCAAGTGAACTTAAGGGCAGGGTGGAAGTTGGAGGCAAAGTTGATGAAATTGACAAGCTGAGCATGGGTGCATGAAACAGCACCAATGCAGTTGTCAATGTTGTGCTCACCCAAATTCCTTCATACAGGGTTTGACTTAGAATACAGAACACCATAGAACATAGAACTTTACAACCCTTCTGCCCACGACGTTGTGCCAACCATTCAACCTTCTCTAAGATCACCCTAACCCTTTCCTCCTTACATAGCTCTGTATTTTTCTATCACTCATATGCCTTTCTAAGAGTTTCCTTAAATGCCCCTGATATATCTGCTTCTACCACCAACCCTGGCAGCATGTTTCACACACTTACCACTCTCTGTGCAGGAAACCTGCTTCTGACACACTCCCATACATTCCTCCAATCACCTTAAAATTATACCCCTGTGTTAGTCATTTCCACCCTAGGAAAAAGTCTCTGGCTGTCCATTTCTTCTATTCTCTTAGCTTCAAAGCAAGCTAGAAACTACTTCTTAATTTTCAAAAAAGTGAATACTGGAAACATTCAGTAGGTCAGAAGGCACCTGTGGAGAAGGAAATGGGGTTAATGCTTCAGATCAAACACCCTTCATCAAAAAGAAAATGTTAGTTTTAAGAAGCAGAGGGTTTGAGGAAAGGAGAATAGACAAAAGGAATATTGTTAATAGGGATGACGTGAGGATAAGTTGTTGGTGAAGCTAGATTACTGAGGACAGGCAGAGAGGGAGGGAGGACATGTTGAAATAGTGAAAAGTTAAACAGCAGGAAGTGTTCAGCATGTTAGAGGAAAACTAGTCCATACTGTAGATGGGAGCCCACCACAGAGCTGGTCCTAAGTACATAAGACATGGGAGCAGAATTAGGCCATTCAGCCCATTGAATCTGCTGTGCATTTTGATTGTGGATGATATCTTTTCCATCTAAGCCCCATCCTCCTGCCTTCTCCCTGTAAGCTTTTACATCCTTCCTAATTAAGCACTTAGCAACGTCTGCTTTAAAAATACCCAATGACTTGGATTCCTCAGGCATCTATGGCACTGAATTCCACAGATTCACCTCCCTCTGGCTAAAGGAATTCCTCCTCATCTCTGTTCGAAAGTGATGTCCTTCTATTCTGAGACTATGGTTCTAGATTCTCCCACTATAGGAAACATCTTCTTTATCCTCTTTCAATATTTGATGGGTTTCAATGATGTCCCTCCTTATTCTTCTAAACACCAATGAGAACAGGCCCAGAACAATCAGACAATCCTCACACATTAACCCTTTCATTGCCGGGATCATTCTTGGCAACCTTCTCTGGATCCTCCAATGCCAGCACAGCTTTTCTTAGATATGGGATACAAAACAGCTGATAGTACTCCAACGTGATCTGATCAATGCCTTATAAAGCTTAGCATTTATAATTTTGCTTTTATATTCCAGTCATCTCAAAACGAATGTTAACATTGCACTTGCCTTCCTTTCTACTGACTCAACCTCAAAGTTAATCTTCAGAGAATCCTGCACTAGGACTCTTAGATCAATTGGCACTTCAGATTCCTGAATTCACTGCCCATTTAGAAATTAGTCTACACAACAGTCTACTGGTCAGTTGTGATACACACAGATTCAGTGACTTACTCTGTATTGTGTTTGGTATGGAGTCCAGAAGACTGTAGTGTGCCCACAGTTTAGATGAGATTTTGTTCCTCAGGTGTACCTTTGGGCCATATTGTAACAGTGCAGGATGCCACAGGCTGGCTGACCGGGGTGGGGGGTGGGGTGGGGTGTTGCTGGATGAAGAATTAGAGTAGTGGCAATTGGGGCTAATGGTCAGAATCAGAAGCAAGTTTATTATCACTAACTTATATAGTGTGAAATGTGTTGCAACAACAGTACAATGCAAAGACATAAAATTACTATAAAATGTGTGACAAATCAAAATAGTGCAAAAAATAAATAGGGATAGTCAATGGCAGAAACCCTCCTGCAGGCATCTCAAGGCACTGGAGAGGTACTGCATGCTATCTTTGTGAAATCCGTTGAGCCTGCCGGCACAATTAGCAAATCAGCTCTGAGGCAGGATTATTGTCACCGACATACAATATGAAATTTGATGTTTTCTGGCAGCAGAATTAAAGTCAGTGTCCTCTCCTAGACCAAGCTGAGCAGTGGCTGGAGCCCAAATATTACCTCCCTGGCAAATGGCGCTGGAATCCATCAGGTTCCAAAACAGACCTTGGCGATTTGCTGCTAAGACTCCTAACTTTTCCTGATCCATTTGAACTTGTGCAGATACCTACTGCACTTTTCACCTCAATCACGGATCGGGGAGAAAGGCTTAAAGGGAGATCACTGGGCAACTCATTCAAAGCTGTTAAGTACTATGCTTAAATCACAATTTCAGGATGGATAAGGGGGGGGGGGTAGTGGATGTAGTATATTGAGGGTGCTTTGTTTTCCCAAAAAGTAAAACAGGTGCTACAGAAAAGGTTGTTATACAAGATTAAGCTGGGAATTCTGGAGGTGGGGAATGTAACCCCAGTATAAAGGTGGTCAGATGAGCAGAAATTGCTCCACCCAAGATGATGACTGCCTGGAATTTACTTCTTCAGAGGGCAGTAGATGTCCCCTTGTTAAATGTGTTCAATGCTAATGCAATTGTTTGAAACAACTTCCCAGAAATGACCCTATGAAGCTATCTTTGAATTGAACATGGCATCAGATAACATTTAACTAAAGCTCACAATCTTGATTGAGTCTCTCCTTAAAAGGCAACCATGTTCTCATAGCATCAGTCCAGACCACATCACCTCCAAGTGCTCAGATCTACTCCTTTAAAGTCTGGGACATTCTTTTAAAGTTTTTAAAGGAGTTGATCTGAATCCCTTTCTAGGTTCACAATAAACATTCAATCTTTCTTTGGCCCATTAGGGCACCTGCTGTCCAAAGGTTCTAATGTCCTGGTGTCTTAATGTTCTCCCTCATGTCCTTGACATTGTAGAGCTCCTTTATCCTCAATGTTCTTTAGCTAGCCTAAGGGTGGCTGCATCACTGTCTGGTATGGTGTGGGGGGGCGGTGGTGTTAATGCACAGGGTTGAAGTAAGCTGCAGAGTTGTAGACTTAGTCAGCTCCATCATGGGCACTGGTCTCCATAGTATCCAGGACATCTTCAAGGAGCGATGCCTTAAAAAGGCAGCGTCGATCATTAAGGACCTCCATCACCCTCTTCTCACTGTTACCATCAGGGAAGGAGGTACAGAAGCTTGAAGGCACACACTCAATGATTCAGAAACAGTTTCTTCCCCTCTACCATCTGATTTCTGAATGGACATTAAATCCATGAACACTATATCATCATTTCTTTTATTTCTATCTTTTTGCACTACTTATTTAACTATTTTATACACATATTTTATACTGCAATTCAGTTTTTTATATTATGTAGAAAAAAACTGTACAAAACATTGTACTGCTGCTACAAAGTTAACAAATTTCACAATGTCTGCCAGTGATATTAAACCTGATTCTGATCATCGAGGCTGCCTGGGATTACACGAAGAGACAGAAGCAAGCAAGGCAGCTGAAGTCTGCAGAAAAACTGTGGCAAGTTCTCCAAGATGCTTGGAATAATGTACCAGTCAATTTTATTATAAAACCGCATAACAGTGTACCTAAGAGAATTGAGGCAGGTTTAAAGGCAAAGGGTGGTCACGCCAAATGTTGATTTGGTTTTTTTTTTGACTGTTTACTTGCTCTTAATAGTAATTTTTTTAATATTTAGAAACTCATTTCATAATTTTTGAAAGCATCTTTGCCTTTCACAACTTTTTACATATGCCTAAGACTTTTGCACAGTACTGTAGTTTTTCCAACTTATAGCAATTTTTATGCCCTGTACTATAATGCTGCCATGAAGCAACAAACTTCATGACATATGTCAGTGACAATAAACATGATTCTGATTTTGAAGAGATGATGCCGGGGACAGGATTCAAGGAAACCTAGAAATTAATGCAGGAAAGAAGTACGTAATGATCAGGGTGAAAGCAAGGGCTAAATGGGAAGGAAAGAGGATGTTTACACTGACCAGTGTTAGCCAAGAGCCTTTTTGGGTCCTGTCCAAGATGGTTGACAAGATGTCATGCTGTCCCATCCCTGCAGCCACACAGAAGGTGCACATTGAACAGTCTTCCAAATTACATCCTGTCAGGTCCTTGTCATGGGGATCTCATCTCCATATATCTACTGGTGAACACTAGACCCCACTGATTTCCCAGGAGCCCTACTTCCTGCTCATTTAAAATTCTCAACACGTCTGTTCCTCACGACAGATTGTGAAGCTAACTCGGAGCAATAAGAGCTATTTTAAGATCTGTATGTTTGAAACTACCTTGGTCTCCTTTTGAAACCTCTCTTCAAATGTTTTTTTCTTACCCCAATCATCTCCTCAAATTTAAAAATTCAGCATTTCTTCCTTGGAAACAAGCTGCACGCGATAGCAGGCTTACGATCGGTTGGAATTTACTGCTGACTGATCCTTAAAGCTGATTTCTTGGTCTTGGGGAGTGACAGAGGAAGCTTCCAGAATGTTGCCAGAGTCATAGATCCTTTGAGAGATCAATCATGGAAACAGATCCTTTGGCCTATTGAGTTCACACTGAGCATCAATCACCCATTTGTAGCAATCCCACACAAATCCCACTTTTTAAAAAAAATTCTCCCCACATTCTCTTCAACTATCCCAAGATTCTACCACTCATCTCCACACTAGGGGTTGTTTACAATGGCAAATTAGCCTAATAATCCACACATCTGTGGGATGTGAGAAGAAACTGATGCACACAGGGAGAACATGCAAAACTCCACACTGACAGCCCCAACGGTCAGGATCGAATCTGGGTTTCTGTTACTGTAAAGCAGTTACTCTATCACCTGCTTTCTCCTCTCATCTCAAATCTACGCCTTCCCGTTTTAGACTTGCCTGCCCTGGGAAAGCCACCTTTCATTATTTTATACACCTCTGTAACTCGGTCTCCTGCACTCTGGGAAAAACAAACCCATCCAATCCCTCTACCTTTAACTCAATCCCTTCAGTCCTAGCGACAGCATTGGTAGTCTTTTCTGCACTCTTTCCAACCTAATGACCATAAGAGATAGAAACAGAGTGAGGCCATTTGGCCTATTGAATCAGCTCTGCCATTTAGTCATGGGTGATTGCCTTCTTTCCATGCCTCTTAACCATTTTACCAATCAGAAACCTATTAATCTCAGCCTTAAATGTACCAAAAGACATGGCCTCTGCCTCTTTCTGTGGCAACAAATTTAACAGGTTCACCACCCTCTGACTGAAGAAGTTCCTTCTCATCTCAGTTTTGAAGGGATGTCCCTTTATTCTGAGGCTGTATCCTCAGATCCTTGACTCTCCCACTGATGGAAACGTCTTCTCCATACTCACTCTGTCCAGGACCTTTAGTATTCGGTAGATTTCAATGAGATCCTCTCACTATCTTGAACTCCATCGAGTACCCAGAGACATTAAGCTCTCCTCAGGCATTAAGCCTTTCACTCCCAGGATCCTTCCTGTGAAGCTCTTCAGGGCCAGCACATCCCTTCTTAGATGTGGGTCTACAATTCCAAATGTGAGCTGAACAATGCCATATAAAGCCTCAGGAGCACATCCTCGCTTTTATGAATGTAAACCTTCATTTGCTAACCTTACCTTTAACTAGACCTAGATGTTGTTTTTAGGGAATCCTGAACAAGTCCCTTTGTACATTCAACTTCTGAATTACAGCAGCTCCTCACTCAGAAAATAGCTTACACCTTTATTCCTCCTATCAAACCTATAACTTAGGAGATGATGGCGCCTAACAGCGACTCGCTTGCTTGCATCTTCAGAAACAGCTTTATTTCTATCTTTAATATCTCTATTTTTCCCTTTCAGGGTTCTTTTGAAGATCCTGGAGTTACACGCTGACTTCAGTTCTTTGCAGGAATGAGACCTGCTCTGAGGGTCTCACAACTGGCCGATTCGATATACCGAGGAGACAGCCTAGAAGAAAGATTGGAGCAACTGGGCTTGTATACACTGGAATTTAGAAGGATGAAAGGGGATCTGATTGAAGCATATAAGATTATTAAGGGATTGGACATGCTAGAGGCAGAAAACATGCTCCCGATATTGGGGGAGTCCAGAACCAGAGGCCACAGTTTAAGAATAAGGGGTAGGCCATTTAGAACGGAGTTGAGGAAAAACTTTTTCACTCAGAGAGTTGTGGATTTATGGAATGCTCTGCCTCAGAAGGCAGTGGAGGCCAATTCTTTGGATGCTTTCAAGAAAGAGTTAGATAGAGCTCTTAAAGATTGCAGAGTCCAGGGATATGGGGAGAAGGCAGGAACGGATTACCGATTGTGGATGATCAGCCATGATCACATTGAATGGCGGTGCTGTCTCGAAGGGCCAAATGGCCTACTCCTGCACTTATTGTCTATTAAGGCTACTGTAGTGCGCCTTCAGGGTTCTGGCAGAATTGAGGTAATTGTCTCCACAGGAATCTGGTGTGTCATGGGAGATGGAAGATCGAAAGCAGCGAGCTGGCTGTGTACCCAGAGACCTGAGTTTTTTAGGCACAGAGCTCGGAAAAAGCAATGCATTGGACTTTTAACATTGTAAATGTCTCCCTGCTCACTATGAAACAGGGACACCTCTTTTTCCCTTATTAGGGAGAAAGAGAGCCTGTGGTATGTTGAATTACCGGGTGAACAAGTAGTCTTTGGGGGCACTGCAAGTCTGGGTCTATATTGATGCTTGCTGCACGCTTGCGTGTTCAGTGGGGAGCGCTGATGCTTTTTTTGCTGTTGTAATGGGGGGATCGTTGCTTTGCTGCTGTTTACGTGTGGGAGGGAGGAGCTGGGGGGGCTTTGGGGTTCTAACATTTAACTGTCATTCTCTGTTTTCATGGATGGTTGTGAAGAAAAAGTATTTCGGGATATATATTGTTTACATTTCTCTGACATTAAATGTACCTTTGAAATCTTTCCCTACACTGTATTCCATCTGCCACTACTTTGCCCACTTTCCCAACCTGTCCAAGCCCTTCTGCACACTCCTTGTTTCTGTAACACAAACTGCTCCTTCACCTATCTGTAAACCATCTGCAGACTTTGCCAGATTGCTACCAGTTCCTCCACCCAGATCATTAATGTATAATGAGAAAAGTTGTGGTGCCTAACACTGATCCTTGTGGAACTCCTCTAGTTACTGGTAGCCATCCTGTAAAGAAACCATCTGTCACTTCCCTGTTCTCCATTACTATTTCTCCACCATTCAATGTCCCTCCTACTTCTCTTTTACCTTCATGCGTCTACCAAAAAAAAACCTTTTGTAATCTTTTATATTATTTGCTGGCTTACCCTCATATTTCATCTTCTCCTCCCTTACAGTATTTTTAACTCCCTTTACAGTATTTGGCTAGTAACTGCATCCAATTCCTCTGGATTCCCCTTAATCTTTGCCAAATGGTGTACCTTCTTGTCCTATCCCTGACTTCTCCTGTCAGCCACAGCTGCCCCATCCTTCCTTTAGTGTGCTTCTTTGTCCTTGGCACAAAATTCTGCTATGCCTCCCAAATGATGTCCAGAAACCTCTGTCCCTGCCACTTCACTGTCATCCCTGTTAGAGTCCCCTTCCAATCAGCTCTGGCTAGCTCCCCTCTTGGCCTCTGTAGACACCTTTACTGAACTGTAATAGTCTTACATCAGATGTCAGCTCTCTTCCTTAAACTGTAAGCTGAATTCTATAATACTATGGTCACTCTCTCCCGAGTCACTATCTTAAACAACCTGATTCACACCAGTGACTCTACTTCATTAGGAGCTTGGTATATCACTAAAGTCTCTTGCACATTTCAGCAGATGTACAGTGGAGAACATTCTGACTGGTTGCATCAGTCTGGTATTGAGGCTGTAATGGACAGGACCACAAGACTCTACAAGGTTGTAGACAGTCAGTCCTATCATGGGCACTCTCCCCACCATGAAGGACATCATCAAGAGGCAGTACCCCAAGAAAACGGCATCTACCATTAAGGATTCTTCATCCAGAACATGTCCTCTTCTCATTACTACCATCAGGGAGGAAGCACATAAGTCTGAAGATCCACACTCAACATTTTAGGAACAGCCTTTTCTCCATCCACCATCAGATTTCTGAACGGTCTGTGAGCCTATGAACATGATCTTACTTTTTCCTTTTTTTGAACTGTTTATTTACTTTTAAAGTGATTTTTATGCATTGCACTGTATTGCTGCTGCAAAATAACATATTTCACATCATACTGTGTGTCAGTGATTATAAACCTGGTTTTGATTCCACACCTTTGAGTTACATTCTTAGTGCTCTTCTCTGAGGAATACCAGGTTATTGCTAGATCCCAAAAGAAAGCATATGAAATAACTTCTAGAGCAGTTTGTAATGAGCCCACAAGCCAAAGGGCAGTTCTGGATTGGATGTTGTGTATTGAACCAGATTTGATTAAGTAGCCTAAGGCAAAGGAACGCTTAGGAGGCAGTGATAATGATAGAATTCATCCTACAATTTGAGGAGGAGAAGCTGAAGTCAGATCTATTAGTAGTAGAGTAAAGGGAATTACAGAGGCATGAGAGAGGAGCTGGCCCAAAGCTGATTGGAAGCAGACACCATCAGGGATGATGGCAGAATAGCAATAGCTGGAGTTTCTAGGCCAATTGAGTAGGCACAAGATAGATGTATCCTAAAGATAAAGTAGTATTCTAAAGGGAGGATGAGGCAACCATGGCTGACAAGTTAAGTCAAAGATGGCATAAAAGCAAAGGAGAGGGTTTATAATATAGCAAAAATTAGTGGGAAGTTAGAAGACTGGGAAGATTATAATATCCAATGGAAGACAACTAGGAAAGCCATGAAGAAAGAGAAGATGAAATATGAAGGAAAGCTAACTAATAATATTAATTAGGGCATCAAAAGTTTTTTCCCAGATATATAAAGAGTAAAAGAGGGGCAAGAGTGGATACCAGACAGCTGGAAAATGATGCTGGAGAGGTAGTAATGGGGTACAAAGAAATGGCAGATGAACAGTAAGAGTTTTGTCAGTCTTCACTGTGGAAAAAAGTAGCAGTGTCAGAAATTTGAATAGAAGTGAGTGTAGTTGCTAATACTAAGGAGGTGGTGTTTGGGAAGCTGAAAGGTCTGAAGGACCAGATAGACTACACCACAGGCTATTGAAAGAGGTAGCTTAAGAGGCTGTGGAAGCATTAATAATGATCTTTCAAGAATCATCAGATTCAGGAATGGTTCTGGAGGAATGGAAAACTGCAAATGTTACTCTGCTCTTTAAGAAGAGAAACAAAATAAAGGAGGCTAGCTAGCCTGACTTCAGTGATTGGTTGTAGTCCATTATTAAGGATGAGGGTTCAGGGTACTTGGGAGGTGTACAATAAAATAGACCAAAGTCAGCATGGTTTCATTAAGGGGAACCTTGTCTGACAAATCTGTTGGAATTCTTTGAGGAAATAACAGGCAGAATAGACAAAGGAGAGTTGGTGGATGCAGTTTACCTGGATTTTCTGAAGGCCTTTAACAAGGTGCTGCACATAAGGCTAATTAACAAGATGAAAGTCCATGGTAACATAGGGAGATACTAGCATGGATAGAGGATTGGATGACGGGCAGGGAGTAAATAATGGGAATAAAGGGGGCCTTTTCTGCTTGGCTGCCAGTGACGTGTTTTTTGCAGGGTTTGGAATTGCGACAGCTTCTTTTCACATTATATGTCAATGATTTAGATGATGGAATTAATGGCTTTGTGGCCAAGGTTGTAGACAATATAAAGTTAGATGCAAGGGCAGAAAGTGTTGAGGAAGCAGGAAGTCCCCAGGACTTAGACAGATTGGGAGAATGGACAAAGTGGCAGATGGAATATAGTGTAGGGAAATGTATGGTCATGCACACTGGTAGAAGGAATAAATCCACGGACTATTTTCTAAATGGAAAGGAAATTCAAAACTCAAGAGGTGTGAAGAAACGTGGGAGTCCTTGTGCATCTCTAAATCCCAAAAAGGTTGACTTGCAGGTTGAGCTGGTGTTGGGAAGGAAAAATGCAATGTTAGCATTCATTTTGAGAGGACTAGATTTAAAAGCAAGGATATAATGCTGAGGTTTTATAAGGCATTGGTCAGACCGCACTTAAGAGTATTGTGAGCACTTCTGGGCCCATTATCTAAGAAAACACGTGCTGGCATTGCAGAGGACCAGAGGAAGTTCATGAGAACTTATGGAATTTGTTGCCACATACAGCTGTGGAGGCCCGATCTTTGAGGGTGTTTAAGGAGGAGATAGATTGATATCTAATTAGTCAGGGTATCAAGGAATATGGAGAAAGAGCCGGGAATTGGAACTAGGTGGGAGAATAGTTTAGTTCATAGTAGAATGGAGTGGCGGAGCAGACTTGATGGGCCGAATGGCTTACCTCTGCTCCTTTGTCTTGTGAGAATTATTCCAGGAATGAAACATATGAGGAGCATTTGATGGGTCCTCACTGAATGAGGGGAAATCTCATTGAAGCCAATTGGATATTGAAAGGTCTAGATAGAGTGGATGCACATAGCATGTTCCAGTGATGGGAGTCTAGAACCAGAGGGTACAACTTGAAAGTACAAGGTCTACCCATTAAAGCAGGGAAGGAATTTTCTTAGCCAGAAGGTGGTGAATTTGTGAAACTCATTGTCACAGACAGCTTTGGAGGTCAAGTCATTAGATATATTTAAAGTGGAGGTTGATAGGTTTTTGATTAGTAAAAGCATCAAAGGTTATCAGAAGGCAGAGGAACAGGGTTGATAGAGAAAGTGTATGATCAAATAGCAAAGCAGACATAGTGGGCTGAATGGCCTCATCCTGCTCCTATGTCTTATGCTCTATGGTCCCAAGTTACCTCAGAACCTACTGGAGTGGAAGCAAGTCATCCTCAATGCTGAGGAACTACTAAGAAGCTGTGAAGTTGACAAGCTGAATATACCAAGCAGCTGCAGGTAACACAGAGCCCAGCATGCCTGCTTGAAACAAGCTCCTTCCTAGACAAAGCTTAGACCAAATTCAGGATGAAAGATGACATGCAGGGGGCAGTCACACCGATGAACATGCACAGCAGGAGGGAGATCAGTGTACGGAGAAATATGTATGTATGGTGTGCACGCCTACGGATGTAGTTGTGTGCATTTGGATGTGATGTGTGCCGTGTTAGTGTGCGTGTATGTGCAGCATGTGTGCATTGTGAGAGGGCATATGGAGGGCAGGAACAGACTTCCCTTTCATGTGCAGATGGTTTAACTGTGCAGACACCATCGGGGCCCTATACATCAGATGCTAATGCTACAGATCGCCTTTGGCACAGAGCCAGCAATCTAGAGGGTAAATTAATAAGAACAAGACAGGGTGCTGAAGTTTGGGAGCCGTTTCCCCTTGTGCACCTTTTTTAAACCACCTGACATGGCTATTGGCCTTTCAGGTTGCCTTTACGGAATGGATCTAGTTGAGCACTAAGTGTCCGGGGGAGGGGCAATTGAAGAGCTGATGGCATAAGGCAGCACAGTAATGAGGCTGGGTCTGTTTTACTGGCATGTGACTGATTTTATATTAAGCTGGCACCCAAAGGATCAGTAACCTACCTTGTGTTGATGTTTGAAGAAAGGTACCTGATAGCGCAGCCTATCTATGTGACAGTCCAGTTACTCTGTTGTTCAATTTCCCCACACATCTCCCAGCCCTCATGAACACGCCAGTCCACGGCCTCCATTTCTGCCATGATAATGTCACCTTCAGGTTGGAGAAAAAACCTCATATTCCATCCAGGTAGCCTCCAACCCGATGGCATGAACATTGATTTCTCCAGCTTATGGTAATTTGTTTCCCTTCCCCTCCTTCCGTTTCTCCCATGATCCACTCCTCTCTCCTAGTCAGATTCTTCCTTCTCTAGCCCTTTGCAGTTTCCACTTAACATCTCCTAGTTCATTTACCCTCACTCACCAGGCTTCACCTATCACCTTCCAGCTTGACCTTCACTCCCCCCCCCCCCCCCCCATTCTGGCTTCTTCCCCCTTCCTTTCCAGTCCTGATTAAGGGTCTCAGCCCGTAACATCAACTTTTTATTCTTATTTTTATTTTATTTTTATTACCCAAAAATGCTACCTGGCCTGCTGAGTTCTCCAGCAATTTGTGGGTGCCGCTCTGGATTTCCAGCATCTGCAGAATCTTGTATGTTTATAGTTTACATTTACAACAGGTTTAGTAAAGTTGTTGTGGAATAGTACATCACAGAAACAGGCCTTTCAGTCCACAAGGATCAACTACCATCCATTTACACTAATTCTATTTTTTCTCCCCATGTCCCTATTAGCTCTCCCCTGATTCTACTAGACAAATTAGAGGCAATGTAAGGAGTCCAGTTAACCTATCAACTCAATGCCTTTGGGATGTGGGAAGAAATAGCATAGAGTGGGTCATGGGAACATGCAGGTAGAGCTCAAAGTCAGGGTAAAACCCAGGTTTCTGGGGCTGCAACACAGCAATTTGATGAGCTGCACCACCCTCTATTGCATACGGCCCTCAGGAGTTTGTTAATCATTCCAGGCAGACGATCAATATTAATGTTCAGTGGGAGATGGGGTTAGGAAATAATGTGTGCTTAATATTAAATGGCATTGATGAGAGGTAAACTGTACTTCCCTGTGTGCTCATTGGGTCTTTAAGAACCTGGTTAAAAATTGCAAGCAGTGTTTGAATTAGTATTCATTCAGCATATTCATCAGCAGTCCTTGGGTGTTAAATTAATATTTGCAGTATTTATAACCTCAGAAGCACAGCAATTGGTTAACATTTGTACTGGCTTACTGGGAGTTGGTTAACATGCACAGATGATCGCAGAGTTGGTCAACACTCTCAGAGGTGGCTCCAGCGCTTCAGTTAATCTCCACTGTGCTCAGCCATTAATACTTTTTGAGATCGTGGGCAGTGGTGAATCTTTTCCTTGGGGGTTTAATTATGATCAGTGGTTCAAAGGCTTTAAATTCACACCAGGTTCCAGAAAGTTTGCATCCAGAGGAGTTTTTTTGATAGTTGGTTAGTATTCACAGCCAGAGCAGTTTAATGTATCCCCAGGTCTTGCATTATAGGTTTGATACTGTACAAAACATTCAACTTCCCAGAGGTTAATTATATTGTTCATCTATGCTTAACCCCAGACAATGCTACATTAATTTGTCATTGAGGCTGTAGATGAATGCAAGAATAGACTTACAGATCCAATGGAGCTGAGTCAAGTATTTTTTTTTATTTAAGATTTAGTCTTGAATCTTAAGAGGTACATTTTTAGTTTTAGCGTCAAGGTTAACCACACTCTTCAAATACTGCATGTCCAGAACCTACAGATTACTTGAAGCGGCAGGCGGAGTTTCAACAAGTTGTGCGCCTGATGAATGAAGTGACTCCTAACGCAGTGCCATCTCAGAGTTCCCTTTCCAGTGGATTTCAAATGCCAAGAGAGACAGACACAGAAAGACAGATAAAGAAATGAGTATATACCACTCTGTTCAGCAGTTCTTTTATTGTTGTCTAGGTATTAAATTTGTGAATGCTTTTTTAAAACATTTCTCGTATTATTTAAGCTAAAGTCAAAATTTTAAAAAAATCAAATGGTTTTAGTCAACTCATCCACTCCTCAGCTACATGCCCATTTAATCACTAATCAAAATGCTTATCCAACATGCCGTTCTCCTGCAGACCGTGAACTCAAAAGCACTGTCAATTATGTGGGAAGCATCAATTTTGTGACTGACGCTTCAGTTGGTCTTACTGTGCAGCTTTCAACATTACTATGCGGCAATTATTATTGCACGAGATACAAGCATGGTGAGCCAAAGGGCTTCCATTAGTGCTGAACTGATCAATGGTTCAAGATGGGTTTTGAGAACTGGTTACTGGTCAGCAGGAGTCACTGCAGCCCACCTAAGGGTGGGGGGGGGAAAGCATGCTGTCAAGAGGCTGGTGAGCAGAAAAAAAAATTCTCCCGGTAATTCTAATGTAACCTGCGATCGCATTGTGTCTGGCACTGATCAGGAACTGAGATTATGTGTAGTGAAGGAGAGAAAGAAAGGAGAAGAGGGGAGTAAATCAGTTTTTCTTAGTGACGATCCAATGCAGAGCTCTGTAGAAGATCTGTGGGGGTTTTGTTGGGAGGTCTGAAGGTTGTCTGGAAACCTGGAGGTGGAGAGTGGAAGTTGCTTGGGTTGGAGGGTGCTGGGTAAGGGGCCCAGCCAGCTCTGTGTGAGGGAATCTGTGTGTTGAAGGGATTACTGTGCCCTGTCTGTGCTGTTGTGGGGCCATCTACTTCTGTCAGTGTCTGGAGCGACTTCAGCCAGTGTGGAGGGTTGTCATCTTGCAGAGTATCTAAACTGTTCCCTGTGGACGCTGGGACACCTGCAGAGAGAGAAAATATGTTAATGTTGCTTTTTATCATACATTAGTAGAATCATACAGCACAGCCTCTTTGAAAGACGTATCAATTTGGGTCTTATCATTGTAATCTTGTCAAATCATTTCCTCAAATATATTAGATTCTCATTTGAAAGTGGCTATTGAATCAGCTTTCACCTTCCTTTCAGGCGGTGCATTGCAGGAACTTCTGATATCTTTATACATCGCCCAAGTTGAACCATTAGTCTCAATTTGGGGGCAGCTTCAACTTCAAACCAAATTTTTACAATCAGTAAAAGAAACACAAAACCCTGTTTGAAATACCTTGATTCACTATTGCCCTCTTGTTTACTGGCTCTTGGTTGACCAAGAAGTCATGTAACTGCTCAGACCAGGAAGGTTTCAAACTCAAATTCAAGATCGAGTCAGGAGCAATTAGAAAATTGCAAAGGTTGAAAACTCCATTTTGTTTAGAAGCAAGGTGGCTAACATCAGAAACTCTACCCCAACTCTGCACTGAGTTGAAGGGAAGCTGAGTAATTCAGAACTTGGAATTACCTGATGACAAACCTGATGTGTACAAGTTGAACACTGGACAAGACTTCAGCAGATGAAGTTTGAGCTCATGACCAAACAGGTTTAGATTGAGAAACATTATGATTCAGTTTGGCCTTGATTATTGAACATGTACAGTGTTGGATCAGGCCCTTCAGTCACGATGTTCTGACCAACTGATTATGTTAAACTAAGAATCCTTTCTGTCAACACAATATCCATAATTCTTCTATTTTCTGCATATTCATATGCCTATCTATATCTCCATGGTTTTAGCCCCCACGACCACTCTTGGCAATTTATTGAACTGTTTAAAAAAAACTGTTGTGGCAGATTGCCTTTAAACTTATCCGCTCTTACCTTAAACACATACCCTCTGATGTCAGCATTTCAACTCTGAGAAAAAATGATTCCAGCTATCTATTCTTCACAATCTTATAGACCTCCATCAGATCTCCCAACAGCTTCTGGCACTCCAGAGAAAATAAATCAAGTTTGTCCAGTCTCTTTATAGCACAAGCCCTCTAATCCAGACAGAATCCTGGTAAACATTTTCTGTACTTTGCATATTCTTCTTACAATGGAGGTGACCAGAACTGTACCCAATACTCCAGATATGGCCAAACAAGAGCTTTATAAAGCTGCAACATAACTTCTTGATTCAAACTAAATTTCTTGAGTAACGAAAGCAAGTGTCTCATATGCTTTCTTTACTACCCTATCTGGTGTAGCTACCTTCAGGGAGCTATGGACTTGGGCCCCATGAACACTATTGGAGGGAGTGATAACTCAAACCGGATTCAATATAAGTATTGCAACAATTCCAAGCTAATTATAGGGCCAGAAATACAGACTGGGTAATATTCTCATTTAGCTAAAATATGTGTGTTTTAATTATCCACAAGGGAAAGAAATGATGAAAAGGAAATCAAGAACAGAATCCTCATTGAGTCAGTGAATATCAGGAGCAGTGTGTTCTCCTGATATCAGGTTGATATTTGCTCCTGAACCAGAATACCGAGCTGATGAAAGCTCAGATGCAATATGGCTCCTATATTTTGCTACAACAAAACCCAAAAGTGATAAAATCCTTCGCACATTTGAGTAATTCCTTTTGTACCCATGATGTTTCACTGTCCTCGACAGCAGTCACATAGGTTTCACACAATGCGTTTAAGCTACACAGTGCTCAACTCAAAACATCCCCAGTTCTACAAATTCACTTACAAAAGATACAACTGTGCCATATGCTTCTATAATGCAGCCACTGGGTTCAGTGTATTGTTAATTATTTATGGAAGCATTGCACATCAAAAATCCTATACTGATTAGTGCATTCAAATGTTATGGAGAGACAGCCCATAAATGGGGTTACATTGCAAAAGACAGTCACCAAATTTATTATATAGCCCTCACTAAATCTCAAGGCTGCGTTCTCCATTGCCATAGTTGACAGCTTCAGAGGAAATTGTCACATTCTTCTACTCTCCTATTCAATGAAACAACTCAACATGCTTGGAGAGGCAAAAAGGAACAGTGAGCCATTTATCATTCTGCTGTGCCTTTTTAACAATATATACAGTTTAAGTGAACACAGTAGTAAAATTTTACATACCCATTATACTCCACTGAAATCCTAGTGGCAGCACAATGAAATAATAGGAAAGGAAATTTATTAAAAGACTATCTATCGCCTGAAGGTTACTCATCGATTGGAAATGAGTTTCCAGACATCTAATTCTGTAGATTATTGCTATCATTCCATGATTCTGTTTACTAACAGCCAAAGGATGGAACTCAGTTGAAGGCATCAAGCCAGCAGGGGAGTCTGAATTTCATCAGCTCCTACAGACTGATTTATGGATAGGGGGTGGCACGTTATTCCTTCGGAGGAAGATTTTGCATCCTTCTACTGTTGTATTTGTTAAAAATGACTTCTGAAAGAGGTACTGCTGGTGACTAATGAAACAGCAGATCAAATAAATTACAGCACTTTATTAAACCATTGTTAACAATCTGTCACTACTAATATTTTATAAACCCAGAAACCAACATTATGCAAGCAGAGTTTGGAGAACCTAGAGTGAAAACTTAACTTGTCACCTCTTGCTTCTTACTGACAAGCAACCACTCTTTCACCCCAACCACTTTCTGCTTACTTTGGCTGAGTTAGTTGAATGGATGAAAGCATTCTTTCCCATCTTGCTTTGGGATTCCACTCAAAGTACAAGCTTGCACTTGAAATGACAAGGCTGATATGTCCAAGGACAGGTATCACCTGACTTCCACATTTCTTTGCAAAGGACTCTGATCAGTAATCACTCAGCTATTTTTTCACCACGTTATGGAAGCTTTTGAATGGATGCAGAGATTTACCAGGTTGCTGCCTGGATTAGAAGATGACAGGCCACTTAGAGGTGTATAAGGTAATAAGTATAGATAGAGCAGACAGCAAATGCCTTTTTCCCTAGGGACACAATGGTTGATACAAGAGGGCATACTTTTAAAGTGCTTGGAGGAAAGTATAAGGAGGGGGAATGTCAGAGGTAGTTTATTTTTTAAACACAGAGTGGCAAGTGCTTGGAAACACTGCCAGGGTGGTGGTAGATACATTAGGAACACTTAAAGGACTCTTATACAGGCATATGGATGAAAGAAAAATGGAGGGTTATGTGGGAGAGAAGGGAAAGTTTGGCACAACATTGAGGGCTTAAGGGTCAGCAGTATACTGTAATGCCCTATGTTCTACATTTCCTCCAAACACTGCAAACAATCAAAATCCTTGTTCCTTATTTGACCCTCCTTCACAACTTCATACAACCCCATCAACACAACCATCTATTGCTCTCTCTCGTGTTTATCTACCTTCCTGATAAGTCCACCCAATTTCAACTTCATGTAGTCTGAGTTCCACTTTCCATCCCCAATTCAGTGATTTCAGGAGAAACAATTCTGTCAATTCAATTTTGACTACCGTATATTTATTACCTTAGCTTATGCCTCCTACAAAAGTGGAAAAATCTCCATATCTTCCCCATCTAACAATAATCTAAAACTCCATTATGCCACCTAACATTTTCTCCTTTCCAAGAGCATGGAACACCAACATATTGAATTTTGTGCTGAGTGATGAATGTTTATACCACTCACCTGAAAAACTGTATTTTCAACATTATCTCATATCATATTCAATGCTCCACTGCTTTGCAACTCTAAATTCGCTAAGTTTCTTAGCAAGCTCAAGGTGACTTTGCTTTTCATCCAAAATAAAATGTGTTATTCTGTGAGCCTTTTCATACCTGAAAATGACATTAACCTTCATTGCTGCTAAAAGATTTTGTGTACTTGTACTTCTAAGATCCTCTACTTTTGCTCCAGGTACTTGTTTTCCAAAGCACTTGTGTGGCGAACATTATTCTGACTAAAATGTTCTCTTTAGCTACACTGATATTTATTTGTTATTTGTTCACCAATTCAGTGGGTTTAAATATCCTCTTGAACTTGGCTGTGGTGTCTCCTCTCAGCTACATACCACCCACTTTATCAGCAAGCAGTATCAGCAATATTTTCCTTACGATACCATGGATTAAATCCATACTATTAAAGACTCCACCTTATCCATTGCCACCCGTTTCTTGCTTTTAAAATACATCTTGAACATGGCAAAACTGCTCACACAAATACTACACCTGTAGTTATTATACAGAAAACTATATAAAAACTTTCAGCCTGGCAGTTTTGTGCTGCTCCAGTGGCAAGCATTTTCTTTCATCTGGTATCAACTTATCCTATATTCCTGCTGTACTTATCCAGCTTCCCCACAAGTACATCTGTTACTTACCTTACCCAAGATACCCTTGAATTCCTTATCTGATTTATTTTTGACTCATAGTTATGACCTCTTAGTTTGACTCTCATAGTTAGGATCCAAGCCTTCAATGCATTCTTCTGAATTAACCAATCTGAATAGCACTATAGATAGCATTCAATCCAAAACTCTTCACACTTCACCAATAACACTAATACATTTGTCTACCTTATATTCCAACCTCCTTTTATACTATTTGATTAAAAGGCCCAGTATTAAAAAAGCAAAAAAAAAACACAGGAATTATTTTGGAAACAATGTCTTTCAAAGCCTCATCAACAAGGATACTGAAAGAAAGGCAGTAATTTATACCACTACCAGAAAATATTTGGTGCCGTTCCAACTTGTTGTAATATACAGTTGCAAGAAAAAGTTTGTGAATCCTCTGCAATTACCTGTTCTTCCACATTACTCACTCTTAAAATGTGGTCTGATCTTCAACTAAGTCACAATAACAGATAAATATAATCTGCCTAAACTAACACAAAACTGTACTTTTCATATCTTTATTGAACATATTGTTTAATCATACACAGTTCAGGCTGGAAAAAGTATGTGAACCCATGTATTTAATAATTAGTAGAACCTCATTTAGCAGAAATACTCTCCATCAAATGGTTTTTGCAGCTGCTAATCAGACTTGCACAATGGCGAGGACGAATGTTAGACCATTCCTCCAAACAAAGCTGTTTCAGTTCATCAATATTTCTGGGACACCTTGCACGAACCTCTGGATCATGCCACAGCATCTCACTTGGGTTAAGGTCTAGACTCTTACTTGACCATTCCCAAACATGATTTTTTTTCTTTTAAAACCATTCTGCTGTTGATTTACTCATGTCTTATTGCATCATCCAACTTCTGTTATGCTTCAGGTGATGGACTGCTACCCTGACATTCTCCTCTAAAATGTCGTGAGACAATTTTTAATTTGTTGTTCCCTCAATGACTGCAAGCTGCCCGGGTCCTGAGGCAGCAAAACAGCCCCAAACGATGATGCTCCTTCCACCACGCTTCACAGCTTGCATGAGATTTTGGTGTTGATGTGCAGTGCCCTTTTTCTTCCAAACATAGCAGTGCGTATTTCTGCTAAAAAGTTCTATTTTTGTCATCCATCCTCAGAACATTGGAGAGCAGTAGTTTCCTCCGTGGTGTCCTTCCATGAACACCATGTTTGTACAGTGTTTTTCTTATAGTGGACACACGAATGGTGGACACATGAACAGGGACTTTAGTAAATTCTACAGATCTCTGCAGGCTTTTTGCAGTTACCCTTGGGTTCTTTTTCACCTCCTTCAGCACTGCATGTTGTGCTATTGGTGCATTCTTTCCAGGATATCCACTCCTAGGGAGAGCACCAACAGTATTGAGTTTCCTCCATTTGTAGACAATTTCTCTTACCGTGGACTGTTGAACACTCAGGGCCTTAGGAATGCTCTTGCCGCTTTTCCAGTTATAACTCTTCTTCTGAGGTCCTCTGAAAGTTGTTTTGATTGAGGTATGGTGTACATCAGGCATGGGCAAACTACGGCCCGTGGGCCATATGCGGCCCGTTAAGCTTTTTAATCCGGCCCGCAGAACTTGATGAAATTATATTAATAAACCTTGCTAACGTTTTTCCCTGCAATTCTGGCGTTTTCCCAATAGATGACGCACTGTATATGCATTTGTGGCGACCCATTTCCTGGCACATCCGAACCGGCTCACAATTAGCCAGAGTTCCGGCTAAGGGAGATAGCCTGCGGGGATTTGCGAGCACAGAGCTTTGGAGCCTCTGCGCGGGGGGGGGGGGGGGGGGGGGCAGGTTGAGGGAGGCTTAGAAGTGAGGCTGGGGATTTCAAAAAAAGTTTTTTTTCTTCGACTGCAGTTACCGAGTCCATGTCGTAATTTTAGCGCTGCATGTAGCACACCGCTACACATTGACCTTTGTTGAGGTGCAGCGTATACTCCACATTTGCGCTTTACTCTTTGTTCGGCTCGACTTATTTGTGTGAACAGGTGTTCAGCGTCATGAACATCAACAAAACCAGCCACAGATCCAAGTTAACTCACCAACACCTCAGATCCATCCTGAGAATCGCCACAACAAAACTAAATCCAGACTTTGATGCGCTGGCTAAAAAGGGAGACCAACAACACTGTTCCCACTGAAATTAAAAATAAGTTTCTTTGTTGTGTTATGTAAAAAATGCATTTGAAAATATTTTTTTCAATAAGCCTTACATGTTACATGTCATTTCTGTTAAGTGATGGACATGAGTAGTGCGCAGGTGCACGTACGTTCTCAAAATAAAAAATGCGCTCCAGATCAAATAACGCGCTCCGCATACTGGCTGGTCGTTGTTGAGTTTTGGCACAGGGGACAATTGAATAAGAAGGAGCAGGACAAGTAGACCTGCATCTCCTACCGTCTTTGAAATAAAGACAGTCAGGAGGAGAGTGATGATGATAATATCTTGAAGGATAACAGAATTTTCAGTGCTTTAAAATAATAACTGTTACTATTTAAAAAAAGCTGTATTTTATTCATTTAATTTTCAGTGTTTTAAAAGTCATTTCAATAAATAGCTAAATACCATGGGACTTCAAAGACAGATATTTTGTTGTAATGCATTTGTTCATTTTCAATTGAAATTAAAGCACATGTTTTCTACATATCCCATGATATTTTATTTTCTCTTATGAGGTGTATTACCAAAACACTCCGTCCATCTGCTCCTGGTCTGGCCCCCCTGTCAAATTTTAGAACCCTTTGTGGCCCACAAGTCAAAAAGTTTGCCCACCCTTGGTGTACATAAACAGATCTTTCTTGAGAAGAGCAGGCTCTGTCAGTAACCTGACTTTAGTGTAATATATACATCTCCAATCTCATCTCATTGATTGGAACACTTGACTCCAAATAGCTTTTTATAGAAAGCATTAACCCAGAGGTTCAGGTACTTTTTTGAACCGAGACTAAGTGTTTAAATGGTGTACTTAGTATTGACAAGTAGTACAATTGTTTCTGTGTTATTAGTTTAGGCAGATGGTGACTTAGATGAAGATCAGACTACATTTTATGAGTAATTAACGTAGAAAACCAGATAATTGCAAAGGGTTCACAAACATTTTCTTGCAACTGTTGTTCAAAAAGATATGCTTTTATAAAGAAACACATACACACATTTTGTGTGTTCTTCTGAATTTCAAGCATTTACAGAATCTCTCATGTTAATGCTTTCATATAGTGCAATCTAAGGATGCATCAAAATAGTTTACAACCACGGGAGAACTTTGAAGTTCTTTTTATACTTTTGATCTTTTTATACTGATCCAAGACATCACATCTTACAAATGAGGCCTCAGCCTGAGCTCTGCACTGCAGTCTCCATTTTAATTCCAGTGCCTCAGTGAGTTTTGAACCCTCAACCTTGGCACTTTAGATGGGAACTTACAGCGCCAGCAATTGGTGCTTGATTCCTGCCACTGAGCATGAAATGGAATTCAAGGTTCAGAATCTGAAAGAGATATACAAGATCATGAGGGGCTCACAGTGTGAAGGCATATAGCCTTTTTCCTCAGGGAGGGTGGCACTTAAGAAAAAACAGGAGATCAGAAGCGAGAGATTTAAAAAGATGCATCAAGGGCAGTTTTTCCAAGCAAAGATTAGGTTGTATTTGGAATGAGCTACCAAAATTAGTAGTTGAGGCGGGCACATTAACAATAATTAAAAGCCGTCTAGATTAGCGTATGGATGGGAGAGGGTTAGATGGCAATGGGTTGAACACACGCAGGGCAACACAGTCACCTCGGACAAATTAGGCTGAAAGGCACATTTCCACTCTGAATGACTCCAAGGCTTAAATAGGTGATAAGAAAGAATAAAGGTAAAACTTATTAAGTGTGCTCATCCAGGAGTATGACCAGGGAGAAAGATGAAGTTTGTGGCTAGAGCAGGGGTGGGCAAACTTTTTGACTTGTGGGCCACAAAGGGTTCTAAAATTTGACAGGGGGGCCGGACCAGGAGCAGATGGACGGAGTGTTTTGGTAATACACCTCATAAGAGAAAATAAAATATCATGGGATATGTAGAAAACATGTGCTTTAATTTCAATTGAAAATGAACAAATGCATTACAACAAAATATCTGTCTTTGAAGTCCCATGGTATTTAGCTATTTATTGAAATGACTTTTAAAACACTGAAAATTAAATGAATAAAATACAGCTTTTTTTAAATAGTAACAGTTATTATTTTAAAGCACTGAAAATTCTGTTATCCTTCAAGATATTATCATCATCACTCTCCTCCTGACTGTCTTTATTTCAAAGACGGTAGGAGATGCAGGTCTACTTGTCCTGCTCCTTCTTATTCAATTGTCCCCTGTGCCAAAACTCAACAACGACCAGCCAGTATGCGGAGCGCGTTATTTGATCTGGAGCGCATTTTTTATTTTGAGAACGTACGTGCACCTGCGCACTACTCATGTCCATCACTTAACAGAAATGACATGTAACATGTAAGGCTTATTGAAAAAAATATTTTCAAATGCATTTTTTACATAACACAATGAAGAAACTTATTTTTAATTTCAGTGGGAACAGTGTTGTTGGTCTCCCTTTTTAGCCAGCGCATCAAATTCTGGATTTAGTTTTGTTGTGGCGATTCTCAGGATGGATCTGAGGTGTTGGTCAGTTAACTTGGATCTGTGGCTGGCTTTGTTGATGTTCATGACGCTGAACGCCTGTTCACACAAATAGGTCGAGCCGAACAAAGAGTAAAGTGCAAATGTGGAGTAATACGCTGCACCTCAACAAAGGTCAATGTGTAGCGGTGTGCTACACGCAGCGCTAAAATTACGACACGGAGTCGGTAACTGCAGTCGAAGAAAAAAAACATTATTCGAAATCCCCAGCCTCACTTTTAAGCCTCCCTCAACCTGCCCCCCTGCGCAGAGGCTCCAAAGCTCTGTGCTCGCAAATCCCCGCAGGCTATCTCCCTTCGCCGGAACGCTGGCTAATTGTGAGCCGGTTCGGATGTGCCAGGAAATGGGTCGCCACAAATGTATATAGAGTGCGTCATCTATTGGGAAAACGCCAGAATTGCGGGGAAAAAACGTTAACAAGGTTTATTAATATAATTTCATCAAGTTCTGCGGGCCGGATTAAAAAGCTTAACGGGCCGCAAATGGCCCGCGGGCTGTAGTTTGCCCATGCCTGGGCTAGAGTAATGAGTTACCTTTTTGGTCACTACAACAGTCAATTGAAAGACACACTTGATGCAATGGCAGAAGTTTGGGAAAAGCCAACACATAAACTTCATTAAACCAAAATCATGAGTTTGTATTGGAAGGGTTGGCTGTCATGATATTATCTTAGAATTCTGGCACACTTTCCAATAAAAAAATAACATCTTTAAACCCACATTAACTATCAGGATATAAGGAATTTGTTTTTACTGAATTTCTGAATTGTTAGGTGAAGTAAAATGAAGGGAATACTGCAATCAAACCATTCCTGCAATAAATATCAGAATATTTCCACCCTCATTTGCTTCAAACAAGTGGGATAAACCTGAAACTAAGTGAGTGCCTTATATTAAGTTATATTTAAGTTCAGTTTGATTTTATGGAGAGACCACAGCAAACAACAGTTTAGACAAAAGGCAGGCAGCCAGTCCCCATATACAGGGCTAATAAGGCAGATAAGCTTTAACCTGCTACACAGGTTGTGAGCACCAGTGTAGACCATAGACAATGCCGGATATAATCTTCTCCAGTGTTCAAATGCATACATTACAAATTGACAATGGAACCATAACTCAGTGCCCACTCCACAATTATTATAACGGCTCTTCCTGACAAATGGCTTTAATTACTGCAATGTCGAGAGGGATGGAGCCGATTCTGATATTCTAAAAAAGAAAGGGAAGAAGTTCCTCTTGGGTGATGGCACAAAACAGATTATAACACTATACAAAACAAGCTGATAGCTGAATTTTGAACATTGTGCATAATTAGCCAAAGTTTCATGGAAATAGTTAAGGTTAAAAAAACCCAGTTACTGTCTAAATGAGTAAATGAAATACAGAACAAATCAGAACACTATCAGTACTGCTATACATAATATAAATTATGAATATTATATTCATCAGAGAAATTCATCCAGTATATGCTGCCGTGTTATTTTTGACTGACTGTAAATGAACAAAATCAGCGCAGACACCAGTGGACTACCTTCTTACAATGCTTTCACTGATTCCATTATCCAAACTCTCATTTTCTTTGTAGCATTCAAGATGATTGTTGATAGCTTCAAATTCTTCATAGTTCCCAAAGTATTGAAACCTTAAGTTTTACTCCATACTGTTTCTGGCATTTCCAAGTCTGAATGCTTGAAACCAGTGTGCAAAACAGTTCCAACTGGACTTACTGCTTATCAGTGAAAAAACCCACTCCTTTTTGAACACACACGCAAGTGATGCTATTTAGAAACTGTTTGCTCTAAGTATGGTGTAGTGTTTAACAACCACACAAATGCATGTGACTGATGATCGTTAGAAACTGTTCGTCAGTTTCCTGTCCCAATTAAGTGGAATAGGGCCCCAAACTAACAAAAAGAATCCAGGCTATTTTCTCGATTAGTTTTTGTTCTTTAAGAGTCACCCCAAGTAAGTGGTTGTCTTGATTAATCAATGGCCCAATTAACTGAAACTGCATTTAGAAGGAAACCAAAGTAAAGCAAGTAGAAAGGAGAATGATCTGAGGCTGACCAAATGCAAGCGAAGCATTTAGCACACCAGATTAGACTTTTCACTGAGTTTGGCAAATAATGCATTAGTAATAGTGGCTGTAAAGGAAGAGCCATGTAGATTGGCCCTCAGGCCTTGCTACATTAACATTCAAAACACAATTCCTTTGGAGTGTTCTAATAGTTTAATGCCAGACTATTTCTTCTCACTCACGACTATTGATCTTGCCTTTCCTGTTTAACAGTTCAACCCTAGAAACTGATCATTATGAAAACTTGAATAACCATACCTCAATATTGCTTTCTTATCTCTATCCTCTAAGATGCAAAAGTGACAAACAAATCAATGATTAAATAAAAGTTAAGTAAATTTATTATCAAAGTACATATATGTCACCATATAGAACTCTGAGATTCATTCTCTTTTGGGCATGTACAGTAACTCCAAGAAACATAGAATCAAAGACACACCCAAAAGGACAGAGAAACAACCAAGGTGCAAAAGACAAAAATAGAAAATACAAAAGAAGCAATAATAATAAATAAGCAATAAATACTGAGAACATGAGATGAAGAGTCCTTGAAATTGAGTCCATAGGTTTTGGGAACAGTTTAGTGGGGCAAACAAAGTTATCCCCTCTGATTCAAAAGTCTGAAGGGTAATAGCTGATTCTGAACATAGGGGTCTGGGTCCTGAAGCTCCCACACCTTCTTTCTGGTAGCCTGGATGGTGGGGGTCCTTGATGATGGATACTACTTTTCTGTGACATGCAGTATGTGCTCAATCTGCACAACTGATGCAGTAGCCATTATGTTTATACAACAAGTGGTTGGTAGGCCAACAGTGGAAGTGTTTAGAATAGCTATTTTAATAATTAGGCACTTCAGGGAAGAGCAAGCATCAATGACTCAGTTATAAATTTACTCAATTGCAAACTGAACTGCAGAGATTAGTAGAGTCAGGTAGTGATTTCCACTCAGTCGAAGGCAGAGCAGATGTTAATTTGATTGTACACTTAGGAGGGGAGGAGGCAAGAGGAGAACAGAGTGAAATGATATTGATTACTACAATCTACACTGACCTGACTTACCAACCAGCCAAGCATTCAATACCACAAAAAGAACAGTAACATAAAATATGAGAATCACCATGCTCACCTGGCATCCGTGTTTTTGAAATAATTTACTTTGATGTGTTCAAGTTTTAAAAATGAACAGGCCCAAGTATCTTTTCTTCCACCTACCCTACCACCTACCTAAATTCATTCAAGGGTACAGTGGTAGGCAAAGCAGATGATGGCCCATTTCAACTCCTGTCCAACTCCCCTGCCAGGGTAGGATAGAAATGAAGACTGCCTGTGAGTGCCCCTGAGAAGATTGAATGAGCTCTCTTCCATTCAATTCAAACTTTCCCCAAATGATTATACCTACAGTATTCAAGTTTGGGGTAGCATTCCAGAGATTTTAAAGTTAACAATTTAGATTATAAACAGCTCAATAATGGATTAGCAGTGCTTCCCAGATGACTAGAAACTTGGCTGCTTATGAATGTATTTGGGAAAATATCACCTTCCTAATTGTTACTACCAGACCGCCACAATATCAACTGTTCACCGAGGTTCAAAGTTCGATTTATTATCAAAGTACATACATGTCACCATCTACAACCTTGAGATTTATTTTCTTGTGGGGATACTCAATAGACCTTTAGAATAATGACCTTAAAAGAACCCATGAAAGACCACCCAACTTGGGTGGTCAATAAGAAGACAAACTGTGCAAATACAAAAAGGAAATAATAATAATAAATAAGCAATAAACATTGAGAACATGAGATGAAGGGTCCTTGAAAATGAGTCCATCGGTTGTGGAAACATTTCAGTGATGGGGCAAGTGAAGTTGAGTTATCGCCTTTGATTCAAGGGCCTGATGATTGCTACTAAACTTGGCAGTGTGGGTCCTGAGGCTCCTGTAATTTCTTCCTGATGGCAGCAGTGAGAAGAGAGCTTGCCCTGGGTGGTGGGGGTCCCTGATGATGAATGCTGCTTTGCTGTGACAGCATCGTATATAGATGTGCTCAATGGTGGGGAGGGCTTTAGCCATGATGATATCCACTACTTTTTGTAGGATTTTCGGTTCAAGGGCATCAGTGTTTCCACGCCAGGTTGTGATGTAGATAGTCCATATACTCTCCACAGCACATCTATAGATGTGTAGAAAAATATGATGTGTAGAGAAGCTGTGGAGAAAAATGGCAGGAGACAGCCTCTTTGTATGCTTGAAGATTCCGGATGTCACTGATTTCAAAAGCACTGCCAAACACCTCTTAACACCATTGCCTTACAATTCAAATATTTGCAGAAAATGTTATGTTCCTTACCCTCAGAGGAAATGTGGCAGATCCCAAATGTCATCTGTCACCTCAGTTAAAGAAAGACAAGAAACACAAGCAAACTCAGAAAGAGATTCAAAATCTTTAAAATCTACAAAAACAGAAAATATTTGCTTTATCACTGAAGAAAAGTTTCAAAGTAATGTGTAGATCAACCAAAACAGCACTTTGCAGTGAACTGTAAGAATATGCTTTACAGAACATGGTTATCAAGTATTTTACGTTATTTTAGGCTGTTCATACAGTACACCGAACTCCATTCACTAAGCCTTTTTCTTTCAGCATTCCTTTGGCCAGAATGTATAAAATTTAAAATATTGCTAAGACACCAGTAGTTTCACTTATTTGAAGTCCAAGTAATGTGACAGTAATCTTAACTGAAATCATGGCAGAGAAGAATTGCACACTAACGACCAAATCTGTGGATCACATTTGGTTCTCATGAACACAATGATCAGCACAATGCATAAACTTGAAAGTGAAAAAATTTGGCTGTAGACTCGAGGGTATTGGAAAAGGTATCAGATATTTACTGAAAGGAGTTCCAGTTATAGAAATGAAGGATAAGCCAAATTTCCAGACCAGTCATCTTTCAAAAAAGAAATTCATTAATGCAGCATCTTTCACAAGCTCAAGCAGTCCGAATCACTTAAGTATATCCACTCCTCTTGATATAGAAAATATTGCAGGCAATTTGCATAAAGATCCCACACAGAGCAATGAGATAAACATCTGAAAATCTGTTCATCTCTTCTGATAGAAAGGTGAATATTAAGGAGGCTCGGAAGAAATTTTTTCAGCTAATGCTATTGAATTTTTCATGCTTACTTGAAACAATGGATGGGCAATCAGTAAGCAACCTTCTGAACTCACCTTCAACAAACTGTCCTATTTAAGGATAACCACAGAGTATGGACTTTGATTATGTGGTAGTGGGTGAGGTCTGTGGGATGTCAACTGCATTAGCACATGAGAAAGAACAATTATTAAAACTGTGTTACGAATGAGGAGCAAATCTGATGGACAGAAGGGTCCAGAATCGCCAATGCCCCCCACTCCTTTTTGAGAATCACAAGATCGCTATTATTTCGGGTCTGAGACCCAGGAAATGAGAGAGATACACAGCATGTCAGGAAATGAGAGAGAGAGAGATGCAGGATCACAGCAAAGGCAGTTGTTACAGACAATGCAGAATACACAACCAGGTGGAATGTCTCTTAATAAAAGCGGAATGGAACCACTGATTACTGCTATTGTCTCTTGGAGAAAGAATTGTGTATTGAGTACTGTAGTAGTCATTGAAACCCCTCAGGGGACAACCAGAGTGGTCTGGTTGAGGGATTGCATCATCCCAACCTGATTGACATCTGAGTGAGGATAAAAGACGGGTCTGGGGAACACCCCTCAGACACACCAGGAGAAACGTATGAGACCGGTGGGGGGCTTGTGTGTGTGTCCATCCTTGCCTGGGTGGCGAGTCCTCCAAGGAATGGTTTAGCTAAAGGACAGATATGGATCAAGATCGTACCAAGGAAAGTCGGCAAGTTATTCTTCTATTTCTCTCTCTCTCCCTCTCCAACACTTGCAACACAGCAACAAACAAACAAACAACAGCTGCAGCCTGTATGAACTGAAATGAACTTTAGATTTCCATCGGACAATTCATTATCCCCCAGACAACGATAGAGCTTATTTCTTCTTATTATTATTATACCCGCACTTTCAGGTTTAGTATTGATGACGTATATTATCTGTATATTTGCATTGATATTATTTTTGTGTATTTTTACTAATAAATACTGTTAAAAATAGTATCAGCAGACTCCAACGGACGCCTCTATCTTTGCTGGTAAGTAACCCAGTTACGGGGTTCGTAACAACTGAAAGAGAGGAAAACAGTTTTGCTGTTTTTGGGAATGAATGCATTTGTACACAGGCTTATAAATCAAATAATATTAAGGGAGCTTGTTTGCACATTCAGGTGTTATTGATTAAGCTGGGAATGGCCTATACAACATTGGGACTATTCCATCTCAGTATCAGAGGAGAAAACATTCCAGTGAATCAGTGGTAAACAAAAACATGGGTCCATTCAAACATGTTCCTCTCATTCCCAACACTAGTGACTTGCATTCACTTGCACTGTTTAAGTTTGTTTTGCTTCACAGGCAAATGAGCAGCCAAGATCTTGTTTCCATAGGTAAAAGGAGCCAAGTCACTGCAAGTCAATGCTATTCACATCGTACATGAATGGGACAAGACTAGTTGAAGTATGCCTGCTGTCACTCAATCTCCATTACAGATTTTACTAGGGTGTTGGCAATGGGAGCAGGAGTTATAACAGAACCGAGCAGCTTCAATGGCAAAATAAATCTGCTGAGCATAAATAAAAATAAAGGCCTAACCACCAGTGCACTTAACTTATGCACAGAAAACATTTCAAGCATAAGAGTCATAGAGGAATACCTTCAACCCAACCAGTCTATGATGACTATGGTGCCCACCCAGCTAGTCCTATCTGCCTGCACTCAGCCATATTCCCATCTGAAAAATATACCTATCCAAGTACATCCTAAACACTAATGTTCCTGTCTCAACCACATCTTCTGGCAGCTTGCTCCATATATTCATCACCCACAGCATGAAAATTTGCTCCTCAGGTCCCTTTTAAATCATTCCTTGCTCACACCAGATCTATATCTTCAAGTTTGGGACTCGGAAAAGACCTATCATCTGCCTTATCCATGCCTTTCACCAATGAATCTCTGAATCAGGGGCATGATTGCAATTGACTATATCATAACTGAGAATAGTCTCCCTGATCTAAACAAGATACATTATATAAGCTAGAATACTTCAGTGCATTGCCTTCCAGAATGCAGACCAGTTGATGGCTAGGTCAGGTTTGACAATATCCTCAATTAACATACAGGCCACTTGTTGTGCTGGAGAAGCTTTATTTTAGATTTTCAAAAGCACAGCATGGCACAAACAATTTCACAACATGCTGCCAATTGCCACAAAACTATAAATACCCTCCAGGTGACCTCACCTTTCTTTGAGTGCAGGAATCAAAGCTAAATAAGTACATGAACAGTATCAGTCTTTTCTGAAAAGCTCAGGAGTCATTCACCCTGAGGTTTTGAATGTAAATCAAGAAGTCTCTGTGTATTAGAAAATACATAGCAGCCATAAGTATTATACACACATGAGAATAAAGGAGAGCAAGAACAGTTATTTTCCACAACAATGTTTTCAGTTTACACATTCTACATTTTTCCAAAGCAGTGTTTTAGAAACTTCATGTGGCAAATTTTAGTTTCCTACAAAAAGACTCCGTTCATAACATAGGATTTCTCTGCTCCCGTCCAAAGAGATGAGTTTACAGCCCATCCATGGTTTAACCCAAAATAGACATATTGCCTTAAAGTTGTATTTATTTCTGCTTATTCTCCTCAAACCTTATATCAATGTGGCAGAGCAGTAAAGCAATTCAGAGATATTGTAATTCACTTCACAGAACACCAGTACAGTCCAGTGACTGGATTCATGGGCACATTCTGCAGACCCAGTTATAATTTGTTCTATTTACCCAAATTCTAACATTACTCTCCACATCCTTAAGAGGTCACAGACACAGCCTGCCATTTTGTCCATTGGTCAAGTGTCAAATGTTTGAAACGCTTTCCAACTGGTCCTACTGAACACAGCTTCTCAGTTTTCTGTTTGTGATACAAATCCAATTCTTCTGGAATTATTTTATATTGAGTAGAATGCAAGAGATCATTTAAGCACAAGAAAATCACTACTAAATTTCTGTTGCGCAGTGCTCATATCCTTTTTAGTAGAATTAACTGGTATGGCTTGTAAATCACAAATAGGACAATGGGAGGTTTCGCCTCTCCATATTGTACCAGAGGTTCAATGCTAACTGAACACTGGCTGAGAACTGAACTGGTACCACTCTGGTCAGTGCAACACTGCCATCTACTTTATATTCACTAAAAAAGCAGAACTTCCAAAACAATTGGAATTGGAGTGATGGATTTGAAAGTTCAGTAAGATGCCTCAGCTGGTAGGCATGAACCAAATGTCAGAAGAAGTTGGGTTTTGATTGTTAATAGAGGATGATTTTGACTTAAATTAGTGCAAATGACTAAAGCATTGTTAGCTTATCAACAACCTTTCTTAGTCAGCCACTTGAAGTGGAACAACACTGCAATTTAACTTCAATCCAATATATTACAACGCTGACTAAAACAATCCCCACACTTCAAAGGAAAATTCACACCAAACATGCATTTCAGCAGCATGAGTGGAACAGAACAAACAAGGCAAAAACTATACAAAAGGAAGAAAGGTGGGGGACAAGCACTGGGAGCATTGGGAACAAAAGAAGAACCCAAAATTAAAAATAGCGCTTCTCATTTCCTCCATACAGATGTCAGCCATGGAAGTGCTTAAGTACATTCAGCATTGCAATGTGGTAATGCAGCACCCGCTTGCATTCAGCAAGGTCCAACAAACATCAAATAACCAACAGCTTGAAGTCTGAAGGATAAAGCTGCTGGAGATTTTACAGACACGAACAGAATATCTGAAACATGCAGTCTCCTGAAGCACAATTAGCTCAATAAGGTCATCCTGGAATGCTATAAACTTTGACTTCATGTTATCATCCAGTTTCAATAGGCACACCTCGAGTGCAAGACATTTGTCCTCATTAAGTTGCAATAATGGCCTGTCCTATAACCTTGATCCAGCCCATGAGTCCAAATTCAAATTTGCTAACCTCTGCTAGTTCACAGTACGAATGTATGCTGCTGCTAGCTGCCTGCGAGGTGTCACTCTGCAGTGTCATATCTTCAGCTGGAGTGCCAATTAATCTCAAATAGTTTTCTAAATATTCAGCTAGCTGGCTATATCTGAGACAAGTGAAACCAAAGTTCCAGGTTAAAGAGGAACATTTACTGTATCCTCCTCCACAGCCATTGCCAAGCATGCTGAGTGATTCCAGCAGTGTTTTTATTTCAGATTCCCGGCACATGAAGTTTTAATTTTAACTTTCAGAGCTTTCTATACAATTTGCACAGAAGAAGATAAGATCTATTTGAAGGGGTGACTATAGTTCAGGCACCTCCCCTTGCTCTCTCAATCCTGGTGAAGGATCTCGGCCCAAAATCATCAACAGCTTGCTCTTTTCCATAGGATCTGCTGAGTTCCTCCAGCATTTTGTGTTGCATCCAGCATTTAACTATAGTTGAGATTTTATTTATTTGCAGATCATCTTCTGCTGATGAGTTGAGGCAATATTGCCAGCGAATGAAAAAATACAAATGAATGCATTTTAAGTGCATCATTAAAAAAAAAACAAGAAACGGCACTAACTGAACTTCTCAGTCACCGTACTTGGGAACCAAGCAGATTTGTTACATCATTTCAAAATGCTCTCCATGCAGAACACAAGACTGGAATGGTAAAAGCAAATATACGTGAAAACAGTCATCTTTCCATCACCTGCCACAGTGTGGGGAGCTCTACAAAGGTCAGCCTGAGATTTGGTAAGGCCCGTCTTTAATCTGGTTTAACCCACGCAGTATTACTGTTCAACAGTACAAATCAGAAAATATATCAAAGAGAGAAAAACAAAACCTGCAACTCCATTTACACCAAGTCCCTGGAATAATGGAACAAAAATCCCTTTGGTTGTTGATTTCAAAATTGAAAAATCAAAATCAATGCTGATTTGACCAATCAATATTGGTTCATAATTTGGATGTTGGATGCAGTTCAAGTCTGAACCACTGGATCCCAACTGGGTTGGTACAAGGGTAAAGGAGTGAGCTGAATGGAGATGATTGGTTGGCCTCACCTGTTATAATTGCTGGGTCCATCCAGCTACTCCCACTCTCCCAGTTCAGGCTGGTGTTGTTGGCTGAGGTTGTTGCTGCATGGTTCACTGAAGAGCAGGAAGCAGCATTTGGTAGTCCCCCAAAATTGATGTTAATATTTGGTAACAGTGCCCGTAGACCATCCTGCCACTCTTTCACATTTAAACTTGCCACATTACTGCCGCTGTCTGGAAAAAAAAATAAAATAAAATGAAAGGAAAAACAAAAATTAACTGGGCATTGCCAGATAAGTTTTGGATTTTACTGGTCTTGAATCCATGCCATTTTCAAGGAGGGCAAAACAACATATTTAACAATTGATTTGCATGCATACAATGACTCTGCTAGGATGAGTGCATACACTCAATTCTGGGGGCCCTATTTTTTGCTTTTTTCAATATAGCAGAAGTTCTATTTCTGTACCAATGGTTACTTGCTGGCCTGCACTGCACTTCAGTGGTTTAAAAGCATCCTTTGAATCCCATCAAGTTCAGTCACAAAGCTCATGTCCACTCCCTAACCTTCATGCCTAGAGATCACGTTTATTTGACTCCATGACCCAAAACCACCTGCAATGCCCTGACTAGTGTACATTCTGCCTTTTAAAACCCATACATGTGCTCAGCAAGTCCTACTTTATCCAGCATATTAAGATTTCAGTTTACTTAACCAATACATCTGCATTGATTCATGTGCCAAAAGCAATCTGAAATCACTGTACTGGAAACACTCAAATTAATTGTGTAAAGTCATTTCTGTGAAATTTTTAACAGGTGCTCAACAGATTAGTTCAAATGATCAACACCTAACTTAATCTACTTTTATGAGCCCAGATAATCTGTCGGAATACCATCAGTCTGAGCTCAAAGATCACAGCAAACTGCCTACCACCAACTCCAGAACAAAAATGCGATGCATCTAACCAAAGAACATACAACTCCCATTTTTGAATCCCAACAATAAACTGGAGATTTTGTCGACTGAATTTTCCACCTCCTTCAGAAAATGAGAGAACAAATGAGTGGAGCTTTGGAAAAAGGCCACAAGACATGGGAGCAAAATTAGGCCATTCAGTCTATCAAATCTGTTCTGCTATTCCATCATGGCCAATTTATTATCCCTCTCAACCCCATTCTCAAATAAGTTTAAATTCTTAATTTTTTTAATCCTTTAAAGGGAGCCTCAATTTTAACTACTGACTGTCAACATTTTTGTTTCAATCCTAGTTCTGTGGTAACTTGACCAACAGCTGGACTCCTGCACCACTGACTCAAAGACAATTTGAATCCAACAGCAACCAGCAAAATTCAACTTGTCCCCCTTTTTTAAAGAGACAATTATCATGTCATTAAATAGGACATTTAACTACTTTGTTGTCATGGAAAAAAATGCATCCAGTTTATTACTGTTCTGAGGGAAGAAACTTTCTTTCCTTGCCCAGTTTGGCCCAAAATGAACTCCAAACCCACGACGTGGTTGACTCAGTTCAAGGATAATTAGGGATGGACAATCATTATCAGCATTGCTAGTAACATTAAGTAAACATTAAACTTTAAATAATGTTGCTAGCAATGCTGACAGTGAACGTCCATCAAATAAGCAATATGTTCAGTTCACTGACTCTGCACATAAAACAGAACTCATGTCGTGATTGGAAGATGAACAGGTTAGCTTGTTTCTACTTTGGCACACTGCTGATTGGATGAAAATGATCAATATCAAGATAGATAGCAAATCATTAACACAAGAGATTCTGCATATGCTGAGAATCTTGAGCGACGCACAAAAACTACTGGAGCAACTTTGCGATCAGGCAACATCTGACTTTCTGAATTCTCCAGCATTTTGTGTGCGCTGCTCAGGATAGGTAGCAGATCTTCTGGGAAGTTGCATGGACTACAATTCCTACAACAGTAGACATGCTGTTGAGGGCACATATCTTTCTTAAATAATCAGGTAATTCCCATCGAACATGAACTGCACTGTGCATAGCTTGGTGAAATCTTCATAATTAGCATCCATGAGGATTCTTGCCTTCTGTCGCAGAAAAAAAACAACCGTTGAGAATGACCAGGAGGTACATCAACTAAGTGTAAAAGCAAGCTGTTCTAGGACTCAATAAACCACATTTCATAAGGCTGGGGATAAGTAGGGGAAAGTGTTGCTACCTGAAGACCAAGGTCCAAACTAATTATCACCACCTAAGGATCAGACAAAAAGGTGAAAGTGGAGTGAGTCATCAACCTGCCAAAACCACGATTTGCATGGATGCTTCAGTGCGGTCAAAAATATCTACAATCTAAACACCCAAGGACCAAGACTGCTGAGGAGCAAGAGAAGGGGAGATCAGCAGGGACATTGAGGTAGACAATGTTGCCTAGAAAGAACAAAGTCCTGCTGAAGCATTTCGGCCAGAAATGTCAACTGCACTATTTTTGCATAGATGCTGCCTGGTCTGCTGAGTTCCTCCAGCATTTTATGTGTGTTGCTTTTTCTCTTGTTTGTTAAAATGGAAGACTTCCTCAATGGAGGCTGACAAGAGTCCTCAACTCCACTGATAGCTAAAACAAAAACAAGCCTCTGGAGATGACATTTCAAAGTAATAAAATAGTTGAAGTCACCTTGAAAGAGGAAAATGTGCTGGGGCTTTTGGAGAGTCCACGTTCATGGACATTTATAAGAAAGGAGAAAGCATAACTGTTTGAATCACAGATAATAAAATAAATCACAAAAGACCCTCAACCACATCTTCCCAGTAGCAATGATAGCTCCTCTCAGAGTTGCATGCAGATTCTGTCCAACAAATACAATGGGCATAATCTTTAACACAACAGGGAAAAGATCAAACTCAGCAAGAAAAAAAGCTTTTAACATTGTCAACTGAAATGAGTTATGAAAAAATCTTCTCAAAAATCTCCAGAATTTCATTACTGTTTTGTTTTTGCAACATGATGAGATCTGTCAAACGACAAATTTATCGTGAACTCGATACTGGTATATTCTGGGGTCAAAATGGTTATGTCAGGACACCAACCTTCTTCACCATTGCTCCAATATTGGACTTCCCTTCCCACAACCTTCTCTCTGAGGTGAAACTAATTTAAGACATCAATGGAAAATATTAACCCTCAGCACCCCAATAACAGAACCTGGACTACCCCAACTTCACTCAGATTTGCAGTACAGGATGCTTACATTATGTTTATATTAAGTAACACAACAATGTTGGTTTCTTCACTGATTTTACAAGAGATGTGAGTTTACACCAAGATAAAAGACTTCTACCACCCCTTCCCCATCTTATGACATCAAAACCCACCTCCAACTATCAAAAGGTAGTAAGAGCCAGTGAAGGCAGACAAATAACACATCTCACTTTAGCCAACTGAACAGTCAGCTTTGAAATGAAGCACTTAAATCTAGCATGAAGTCTACTAAATATGTTCACTGCTATTGCGTACACTTTAAACAATTTGCTCTTGGAACCTCAAGGCAGTGAAATATCACCTTTGCTGTTTTTGCAAAATCCTATAAATTCATTACCAAGAAAGGTAAACATCAACACCCTCAGCTACCCAGTATAGAGGTCCTGACTGCACTCTGTGGAAAGATCCATCACCATAAACAGACACTCTTCTGCAATGTCCATCAGTATAAAAGGTTTCCACAAGAGCAGAATGCCCTTGGAAAGATTAATATCCTCATCATCTCATGGCCCATGTTACTCCAAAGAGGAGCAGCCATTGGAAAAGCACTGAGCATGCCAGATCTCAGATCTCTGTGACAGGAGTGAGATGGATATAACAGCAAACATCTCAAACAACCCACTTGGTCCAGCATGTCATTTGTCTCATCTGTAATAGGATACAACATAGAACTCTTTCGCCAACTGAGAATTCACAAACCGGTGTCAATAAGAAACTACACTGGGCTACATGCAATCTTTTGCCAGAAATAATTTCACTTTATTTTTACTCAAATATGTTTTTAGCCTGTTTTAAACTTTAGAAACTTGATTTTGTTAATAATGTAGCTACCCCAGTCTGTTTAAGATAAATGGAAAGTGCGTCTCTTCTCCTCCCCATTCCCTCACCTCCCCTACCCTTTTCAGCTAGGATAATTATAAATTCACTACCCTCATCACAGTCTTGTTGATCTGATCAAAAGGAAGTTTTTCTTAAGAAAAGCTGTTTCCATTTCACTGGTATTAATACTGCTAAACATCCACAAAGGTAATGAAATAGAAATGGGAGCATAATTATTCACTAGTTTAATGACTGTGGAATGAGATTGTGTCCTGTTTCATAAGTGATTTTGTTAATGGTCAATTCTGCCTGCCCCAGTCCATTAAGTAGACTGTACACAAAGGAACTGAATTTCAAATGCAATCATTTGGATTGTCAACAAAAAATCATGAAATTGCATCAAGCATAAGAAAGTCTAATATAAATGCCAGTTTCACAGAGGTGAAAGGTCAGGCTGACTGGTTAGTCAAATTAGGGGTTCTGTGCAGAAACAGTAACACAATTATCTTAGGCACGAGCAGGCAGTGTCAGTGCTCCAGGAGTATAAATGCTCACTGGAGACAAGCAATAAAGGTCAGAGATGTGCAAAAATTCCCGAGAAAGTGGACTGAAGTAAACATTCACTTTCCATTAGTGCAGCTAAGGAAGCATGGATTAACCAATTAGATCTGGAGGACTGAAGGCTGGGACATTATGTTACAGGAATAACAGAGAAGCAAAACCACATCCAAGGAGGGTAATGCTGGAATGGTACAAAGCTTTGACTGGGTCACAGCTGGGAGTACTGAATGCAGTTCAGTTTACCACAGTGCAAGGTTATAGCTCCAGTATGGATATTTAAGAGATTTACAGAGATGGGGTCAAGTTATGAGAAACAATTAAGCAAGGGTTGATCCTTTATGAGGCAGCAGACGAAGGGGAAGTTAAGGGTCCTACATATAGCGAAAACGATAATTTCCTTTGTCAGGGCTCAAATGCATGAACAGCATTGATTTATGACAAAAAGGATAAGAGGGGATCTGTGAAAGTTTTAATCAATCCAGCTGGTGGAGGTTTGTAACTTATGGGCCAGAAGGCATGATAGAGCCAAAATCCTGTTAACAGTTTAATTTGGTTGGGTAAGTAATTGATGCAATGTGACGTACAAGCCAGGTGAAAAGCCTGAAACCAGTAGAGCAGTTCAGACGAATTTGGTGAGTACCATAAGAGGAAGATGCAGAAGAAAGGCTTTGTGTTTGCTCTGTAACTCAATAAAGCCATGGCTGATGCTGTGCCTTGTCCATTTTTTATCTGCACTCTAGATTTGTAAATTTGGTGTCCAAAAGTTCATCTAAACCTTGAAAATATCCAGTGACCAAGAAGCCACAGCCCCAAGGAGAGAAGGTTTTCAATATCTGCATAAATTCTTATCTCAGCCCCAAATGGTCAGTCTCTGAGCTAAGACTGTTTTCTATTTCTTATCCCTCCAGCCTCTTTCATCTGAAGTCACTTTGTACTCCATACAACTTGCATTCCAATGAAACCACCACTCAAATCCAGCCAGTAGAGGCCTATTACACAAATTGCTTCTCAAAGGACACTTAATTCAACCCTGGATTAAAAACAAAAAATGGTACAAACTCATCAAGAAGCATCTTTATAAAAGTGATCCATCTGAAAAGGTAACATACGTCCTCTTTCAACAGATGCTGGAAATCTTGAGCAACACACACAAAATGCTGGAGGAACTCAGCAAGTCAGGTAGCACCTGATGAAGGGGCTCGGCCTGAAACTACTTGCTATTTTCCTCCAGAAATTAGTGTGTGCTGCACTTTCACTGATAATGCCTGACCAGTTTGCAACGTATTCTGTTTTTATTTCAGGATTTTCAACATCAGTAATTTCTGTCCATCTCATCCAATAGAAACTATCTGGGACAACAATTCCAGTAAATCCACTCGACACGCATCCTACTTTGTACAATGAGACTAAAACTGCACATAGTTTAAAAGAAACTCAATCAAAGCTCTGTATAATCACAAACCTTATTTCTGCTCTAAAACCTTATTGTAATAAGTGTATTTCATTTTCTAACTCCTTCCAACACCTGGATATTTTCTAAATCTTGTGAACTAACATCAACATTACCAACCCTTCTGTTAAAATTATTTCTAAACATTCTTTTGCAGTGCATATTCTCACATTTTCCTAGAGTTATACTTCATTTGCCACCATCTCCCTAATTAGCATATCTTCAGTTCCTTCACACCATTTTTACAGCTCATATGGTCATTCATCTTGATCTTCCAGCAAGCTTTGATACCGTCTATCATTCAAAAAAAACCATTTAATCCTTTTTTGTTCTTTATCCCTGCATATATTTATAACTCAACTCCCGAAGCCCTTGATTTCATGTAATTTTGCATGTGGTACATACTTCTGTAAAATCAAAATGTACTAAATTCACTGATACACATTTTTCACAAGTTACATTCTCAATAAACAATGCTGATTTTGCCTGATGAGACAAGTGTGCTTTTACAAAGAAAAATCATTGCGTTTAGACAGTTTAATAATGAACTATTTTGCTGACAATATTTTGTTGGACTGCAGTTCTTTGCTCCCTCTGACTTTTTGAAATTTAATAGAATTTCCTTTCTATTAAAATGCAAGAGAAACTGGAACTTTTGAGTATCACCAGAAATGTATCAATATTCATTGCAGTCACTACTTTGAGTACAATTCCAGAGTCCACGATATTTGTCTAGTTTTAGATCTCTATAAATTCAAATGCCTTGTCATTAATACCATCATGAGAAGATCTTAATGTTATCAGAAAGTGCCTTTTCCTCTGAACCTGCAGCTTTGTCTAACGTAATGAAGACAGCTATGCATTCTTATAATTTCTACTGTTTACCCACGTCACTATTTGCACATTTTTGCTATGTCCTCTTTGAAAAAGTTTTTTTTAAGTGTCTACAATCTATTTTTATATTCTTTGATTATTTTCTTTCAATCTTCACTGTCAAATGTTTGTCATTCTTCTGCTGTTCTGTAACTCAATCCATTAGTCTCCTGCTCATTTGGTATGGAAACTGCTCTGCCCAAGACCTCAGGAACTTCAGTTGTGGACTCAACAAAGCACATTACAAAAATCACCCTTCTGCACCACCCCCCCCCCCCCCCCATGGACTCTGTTTACACTTCTCACCGCGTCAGGAAAGAAGTCAATGTAATTGAAGATACCAGCCATCCCAGACATTCTCTCTTCTCCCTCCTCTCATTGGGTAGAAGCCTGAAATCACAAACCATCAAGCGCAAGGAATGACTTCTATCTGACTTTAATTCTACTGAATGGTCCTCTTATATAAAATGGACTTTGACTTTATAATCCTACCTTGTTATGGCCTTGCACCTTGTCTGCCTGCACTTTATCTGCAACTGTAAACACTTCACTTTGCACTGTTAATACTTTCTCTTGTACTACCTCAATGCACTGATGTGATGAATGGATCTGCACAGACAATATACAAGAGCTTTTCTCTGTACCTCAGCGCAGGCTACAACAATACTTAAACTTGCACGGGCAAAATAATCAACCTATTACTGAAATATTATACTGTTCACAACTTCCTTGGTTAGGCACCAATGGATCATTATCTTTTGGTCTTATTATTTCACAATGAAAAGCATTATTTAAGAAGTATCAATTATTTAAATATTTTCCATTGTGCTTCCTGGCAAAACTTATTTAAATTCTCTAACTGCCTACACCAACACACCCCTCGTGACCTATATAATTAGTGATACTTGAATTCTGTGAGTTTCCAATTCATTTGTTAGAATGTTGCATGAATTTGTCATCACATTGTGGCCACTCTTCCCCAGAGAAATCCTTATTACAAACTAGTCCTGTCTGAGCTTGCTAACTATTGCAGGAAACTGTCTTGAAATAATTCAATTAACTTTTCTGCCATACTTTTGCAAGTTTTGTCTCATCCACAAGAGCAAAAATCTTTATTACTGAATTTACACTACACACCTTTCTTCCTTAGATAATTAACCAAAATCATTTGTGATTTTAAAGTACTTACAAACTACTTCAGGGTGCTTTTTGAACCTTGTTTTAAGTTATCTTGGCCTAGAATGTTACCCAGACACAAGGAGGATTGTCTGGAGCAACACACCTAAAATGCTGGAGGAACTCAATGGATCAGGCAGCATCTATTTGGGGGGTGGGGGGGGGGGGTGGAATAGACTCAGCATCTCAGGTCAAGATCTTCCCTGATTGTCAAAACATTGAGAAGGATACAGTCCAGTTGGAAAGAAGACAAAAAAAAAATATTCTGAATAAATGTGAGGTTCTGCAGTTTGGGAGGTGAAAGGGGGAGGAAACAATCCAGTAAATGGCAAGACCCCAAGGATCACTGAGGTAGAGAGGGACGAAGTGCAAGTCCGTAGCTCTCTAAAAATAGCAATTAATGCTGCTAAGATGTAAAGACAGTATGGCATGCTTGCTTTCATCAGTATAAAAGTTGGAAGTCATGTAGCAGCAATGTATTTTGATCGGCTACATTGAGCAGTTCTGCAGATGCATTACAGTAAGGATGTAGAAGCTTTGGAGAGGGTGCAGAAGAGGTTCGGGGATGCTGGCTATATTAGAGATTATTAGCCATAAGAAGAGGTTTGACAATCTTGGAATATTGCTTTGAACCACTAGAGGCCAAGGCTGATGGAAATATATAAAATGATGCACACACAGGGTAAATAGATTCTTTTATCCCCAGGGTAGAAATATCAAATACAATAGGCTTACATTGAAGGTGGGATGGGGGGGAGAATTTAAAGGAGATTAACAAGACTGATTTGGAGGGACCTAATTGGGAGGAACTCCCAATAGTAATGACACTGAGTGCCAGGAATGAATATTTTACAAAACATGCCTGAACTATGGTATGCAGTCGAAGCAGGTACAATGTTGAAGAGGAATTTAGACAGACATTGGAACAGAAGGGGGTATGTGCAGACATACATTCTATTTAAACTGGTATCATGATTGGCAGACATTGTGGGCTGAAGGGCCCTTTCTTGCGTTGGAATACTGTGTTTTTCAGTTTGTTGGAGCTGATTCACTTACACAAGCAGAGATAATTTCACAATCCTGACATGTTTTTGATTAGTGGAAATGATTTCAGGTTTCAGGAAGCAAATCACTTACCACATGCCATCCTGTTTTGATCAACATGCTGCCTGTTTGATTTTGGTTTGGTTGAGTCCATGGCTAATAGTGACCCCAAGAATCTGAAAGGGGAAGTCTCCCAATGGTAATGCCACTGAATGCCAAGAATGAATATTTAAGAGTCTTTTGGTGGAGAAGGTCTCTGCCAGACATTTGTAATGCATGAACGTTACTTGTTTCATATCAGTTCATAACTGAATGATCTCAGAGACTTATTGTATTCAGATATCTATGGGCTGGTTCATTTGTTGACGAGTTATAAGTGGAATGGAACACTGTACAAACAGAAAATCCGCATTCATGACTTTATGACAGAAGAAAGGTAATGATAAGACAGAAGATGATGGCCAGGAGTGCTGCTCCAACAAACTGCAGTGATATTCTGGAAGGAGGATAATTTGAAGCATTTCCAAGAATTAGAAATTTTTCATGTGAGGCATGAATCCAACCACTGAAGAGCTCTCCCTTGATCAGGATCAGAATCACTTTATTGCTGATATGTGAGCCATGCCAGAATTGATTGTGGTCCAGTGCCAAGCTTAAAACACATGACAATATTGTAATAATCAACACTATACCAATCAACAACAGTGCAGACAGCCATGAACAATCAACAATTTGCACCAATGTCAATAATCAAACTTAAATAAATGTGAACATATAAACAAACTAAAATAATAATCAACAGAATGAACAGAGTAGAAAAGACCATTTAATGGATGTCGTGCAAGGACAGTTCAGATACTACACCTAAGTGAGTTTTGACTAGCAGCTGAATAACTACAGGAATGAAACAGAGATGAAGTGTAGTCCTGGTGGTGATGGACTTGTACTGTCTCCCTGATGGTAATTTGGTGAATAGGTGACTGCTGGGCAGGTTGAGGTCAGCAGCAATTTTTCCAGCTCCTGTCTTCGCTCTGGCAATGGAATAAGTTGTTTAATGTCAGTAACCAACAGCAAACGATCTTCTCTACTGAGTGAACCACTTGTTGTATTCTGCACTTGGAGGGGGAGGAGGTGACAGGAAACTGTTTGTTAATTACTATGCTTTACAGTACCAGTGACCCAGGTTCAATTCCTGCTGCTGCCCGTAAGGAGTTTGTACGTTCTTCCCGTGATTGCATGGGTTTCCTCCCACAGTTTAAAGACATTTAACTGGTCATTGTAAATTGTCCCATGATCAGGCTAGGATTAAATCAGGGGATTGCTGAGCAGTGCAGCTCAAAGGGTCAGAAAAGACTACTCTATGCGGTATCTCAATCAATCAATAACTAACTAACCAAATGGTGACAGAGGTGGTCAGTGCACTCTCAATGATAGCCGAGTAAAAATTCATCAGGATATGCCCTCAGATAAAGCTGGTGTAGGAAGAACAATCTCTACTGGGCTTTCCTAGTGATAAGTGTATTGTGCTTGTCCCACTTCAATGTATCAGTAACCGTAGTCCTCAGGAATTTGAATGACTTGACTGCAGACACAAACTAACTATTAATTTCCAAGGCATGGCGGGGTGGGGGTAGGGAAGTCAATCTTCATTTCAACCTTTCTTGATAGCATTAAGCTCCAAGTTGTTATGAGCACATTATAATTGTGCCATATGCCAATTCCAGTTCTACCCAGCTTCGTGATACCATACTGTTAAAATATTGCCTTAATGTCAAGGGCAATAATTCATACCTCAACTCCAGATTCAGCTCTTTGATCCACATGTAATTTCCAAAATGAGTGGCCTCAACAAAATCAAAATGAGAACCTACAGCTCATTACTGTGTTATCCAGGAAACTAATCCCAACCAAGATGAAGTCAATTTCTTGCAATGCAAGTGCTCTCTTCCCTCAGTATTACTGCCAATGGTCAATAAAAGGAAAACTCTTCTTTTGTGAGATTATCATTCAGGACATCCAATCTATTCAAACCTACAAACATCCCACAAGATTAAAGTTTCACATTTCTTCATTTAAAGTTTGGTACTCAGTACCAGTGCCTCAGCAAATTTCAGTCCCTTACTTTGCCACTACATTTGGTTCCATTGTGATCCACAATCTTCTCCCAGCCAAAGATGTCCTTAACTCTGCACTGGGAAAGCAACCTGGATTCCCAGCATGATTGTAGAGAACAGCAAACCAGTCTTTTCTAAACTACCACTTTCAATGATTCTGTGATGCTCGTTAGGATTAAAAATAAATTCTGTATGCTGTGAAAGGAGAGAACCATGAATAAAAACAAAGTACTTGAAACACACAGCAGGTATCAGAAGAAAGTTATGATAAAGACGTCTTGACCACCTTCTCTCAGTGTAATCACCTGATTTCCACTGTCACAAACACCTTTTATTTGTTCCATACCTCTCCTTGTATGGAACCAGTTGTTTTTCTTTTCTTATTAAGTCATTGACCCGAAAGAGTTTTTTTTTCCTTTCTATGGACAGTGACGGACCTGTTGTGTACTTCTGGCGACTTGGTTTATTTTAGATGCCATCATCTGCAGTGTTTTGCACTTAGATTGAAATAAGAGCCACGGACGTTCGATGAATGAGATCTAGACAAGATAGGGAGTGAAGTCTGGAGGTCACACAAAGAGAGCTGAGGACACTGCCTGAAAAGCCATTGAAAAGCAAAAAACTTAGGTGTTACTGTGGCTGAGGTAAAGAGGCAGATATGATGAGAGAAGACTACATTGCTTTTAGTGCAGTTGTTACAATACTTACTTTTCTGGCGACTTTAAAGACCTCGCAGCAAGATGTTTGTCTGGTGTCCTCTCTTCCTTCACTTGCGACATTCTTGAACATTCCTGTTTTCACCAGGAATTGCTGACTTGCAAACTCCCACAGACATTAGTTATAGACTGCCTTTAGGGCAAGGAAATGTTGGCAGGTTCTTGGCTCATGTTTCAAAGCTAAAATGATCCTTTCTTTCCAAACACTGATGCCACTCAATGGTAGGAATCCATTTCTTTCTTTCACTTATGAAAGGCATCAAAGCTACTTCAATATTTAAGCAACACAAAATGCTGGAGGAACTCAGCAGGCCAGGCAGCATCTATGGAAAAGAGTACAGTCGATGTTTTGAGCTAAAACCCTCTGTGATTCAAATACTTAACCTAGCTTGCTGGCAATGCAATTCAGACTTGTTCCTGAATCCCCTTCTGAGAAACAGGGATATAGCAGGGCCACAAATTCCAACTTTGCCATCAAACCCATAGACAAAGGGAGTGCTGTTGTACTCTGATGAACTGACCTCAACCTTGCTGAGGCCAGGCAGCAACTTTGAGGCACCTCCTCTTTCTTACCCCCTGAAAAGAACCTCAAGGGTTAAGGACTATCAGGACACTGTCTCCATCACCCTCATTCACTCTGGAGGTCTCCTATTCACTGCCACCAACCTCATACTGTGCAAAAGTCTCAGGCACATAAGTATAGTTAGAGAACTTAAGATTTTGTACAGTATTGTATTTGTTCACGTGGAGCAGAGAGCGAGTTTGTAAATCTGGCTGGAGAAAAGGATGTTGAGAATGGCCAGGGTGAAGCGCCACAGGAGGGGTGTGAGGCAGGTGTTAGAGAGGGAGTGCCAGGCTGGGGGCAGCCTGGGTATAGACACACCCAGCCCTGATACACCAGGAAAGGTCATTTGGTTTATTGATCATTAAGGAATGTCTTTCTGGCGCATCCTGCTCCCCCCACTCATCCTTTCCCTTTTCCCAACCATGACTCCTCTGTCCTTGACCCTTTCCCACTCTCAAACCACAGAAGACCCATATCAGAATTAGGTTTATCATCACTCACATATATTACGAAATTTGTCTTTTTTCTAGCAGCAGTGTAATACATAAAATTACTATAGTATTGTACAAAAGTCTTATGCCCCCTAGCTACAGTTATGAACCCTTTGCCATTATCTGGTTTTCTGCCTTAATTACTTAAAATGTGGTCTGATCTTCATCTAATCTATAATAATAGACAAACACAATCTGCCTAAACTAATAACACAAACAATTGCACTACTTCTAACCAATATTGAGTTCACCATTTAAAACAATCAGTCTAGGTTAAAAAGGTATGTGAACCACTGGGGTAATGTCCTCTACAAAAGCCATTTGGAGTTAGGTGTTCCGATCAATGAGATGCACAAAACTGGTAAAAGGCTATAAAAGCATTTCTAAAGTCCTGAGTGTTCATCAGTCCACAGTAAGAGAAATTGTCTACAAATGGAATTAATTCAGAACTGTTGCTACTCTTCACAGGAGTGGGCGTCCTGCAAGGATCGCACCAAGAGCATAATGTGCAATGCTGAAGGAGGTGAAAAAGAACCCAAGGGTGACGTGCAGAAATCTCTAGAACTTGCTAAAGTTTCTGTTCATGAGTCCACTGTAAGGAAAAAACTGAACAAGAATGGTGTTCATGGAAGGACACCATAAAGGAAACAACTGCTCTCAAAACAAACAAAAACATTGCTGCATGACTCAAGTTTGCAAAAGACCACCTGGCTGTTCCACACCGCTTCTGGGACATTGTTTTGTAGACAGAAATGGCACTACACACCAACATCAAAACCTCATCCCAACTGTGAAGCATGGTGGAAGAAGCATCATGGTTTGGGGCTGCTTTGCTGCCTCAAGGCCTGGACAGCTTGCAAGGATTGAGGAAACAATGAATTCAAAACTATATCAAGACATTTTATAGGAGAATGTCAGGGTTGAGGTCCATCACCTGAACCTTAATAGAAGTCGGATGATGCAATAATACAATGATCCAAAAAATAAGAGCATATCAACAGCAGAATGCTTTAAAAAAAAATTGTGTTTTGGAATGGCCAAGTTACAGTTCAGACCTTATACTAATTGAGATGATGTGGCATGACATGAAAAGGGCTGCTCCAGCAAGGTATCCCAGAAATAATGAAGAACTGAAATGGTCTAAAATTCCTCCTCACCTTTGTGCAAGTCTGATCAGCAGAACCCCACCAAACAGCTTCACCTATCACTCTCTAAGCTTGTATTCCTTACCCCCCTCCTTTTTCTGGCTTCTTCCCCCTTCCTTTCCAGTCCTGTTGAAACGTCTTGGCCCGAAACGTTCATTTCCATAGATGCAGCCCAACCTGCTGAATTTCATCAACATTTTTGAGTGTTGCTCTAGATTTCCAGCATCTACAGAATCTGAGATTTTAATATACAGGCAGCATGGTTGGCTACAGGAACTTCATTATAGAGCCTCTGACTTACTCATGGTGAACCCAAGATTTAGTGAGGGTCATTTCTATAGCTATGATCAACCACTCCAGGACAATCTTAAAATTGGCACAATCACTCAGTACCATTGAATGTCAAGATGTTTTGGGTTTGGCAGAAAAGCCAATATAAAATTTTTGCATAAATAAAACAGGCTCATTACTGCAGTGAGTTTGGTAATATTGGAAGTTCCAAGTACCAACTACAAATCAGTTGCAGCACTTCTGCCACTGAGGAAGACCCACTTGTGATGAACATAAAAATCCAGGCTGAAATGAATACTGCATTATTGTAGTACTGTACTTAAAGACACAGACTGTGACATAGCCTTGCCTAGGTGAGCATAAAATATCCCAAGACACTATTGCAGAAAGCGGAGGATTACCGATGATATCCTGAGCCATGTACATTTACCCCCAATGCAGCTGACAATACTGATTTTCCGGTTATCACTTTGCTGATTGTAGGAGCATGCTATGCACAAAATGGCATTCACATTTCTTACAAAACAAGACTGGCACCTCTTTAGAAATACATCAGATGTAAAGTGCTTCATCCAGACCTGATGGGATCCACTTCAAAAATTTCTCTGGATCATTATGTTAACTATTGATTGATAATTGTAGAGGACCTATTACCTTGCCATTCTGCTTGCATGCAGCAATACCCATCAAACTAAAAAGAGAAACCAAATCAAAATAGGTGCAAAACTAGCCTGTGGTTTTCTTTTCTGCAAGGTATTGTTACTTAAACTACAAGGAATATGAAATATGTCACATTCCAGCAAGATGGCACCAGTGAACAACAGTGAGGTCATGCAGACAGCTTACAAAACTACTGGATACTCTCCTTCTGGATACACTGCTTCTTCTGAACTGCAACTGATTGCAGCCTATAATTTCCCCTTTTAAGAATGTAATTTTTGGGCCAAGCAAGCAAACAATCTGGTGTCTCTGCGATCGCCTGGGGGATTCAGTGTGGCCGCGGCAGAATGTTAACTCATGGTCGGCTCTGTTACATTGAAGTGTTGAGCAAGATTAAAATCAATGAGGATGAGAGTGGTAAACAAACGGGTGTTCAGTGCCCTCTGCCTATGAAAGGTGCAGGAGTCTTGGGTCCCAAATTCGATTGTCCCAGCAGCTCATGGATATAGACTCTGCTGCAGTTTGATGTCATCAGCACCGAACACGCTTAACTGCTCCTGTGACTTTTTTGAGGCATTGAGCACAGAACTCTATCTGCAGCTGTGGCCTGCAGCTATTGACACAGTGCTGACTCTGTGGCCATGCCGTCGGCTCCTTAACTGGCATCACTCACCTCGGCAGTTCGTTGTTGTGGACTCACTTTTGAGGATTCTGTGGTTTGATGTTTATTGTTCTGTGTATTATTTGTTTGCTTTTTGTTTTATGCATGACACAATTTCCTTTTGTTTGCACGTTTAATGGTCTTGTTGTATGGGATTTTTCTTTAAATGGGTTCACTGGCATTGCTTTGTTTTGTGGCTGCCTCAAAGAAGACAAATCTCAAGGTTGTATAGTGCATATATACTTTGATAAGCATACTTTGTACTTTTTAAATTGTCTTTAATTTTCCAAGTAAATTTCCATTACTTGTAAAATTAAAGGCATTAATGTATGTAACATCTTAAATGCTTCAAATCTATTTGATATGCTTACATATTCTGCTTTTCCCAACATCCACGCTCACCCATTTTCCAATGCTTTAACAGTGATAGGGTTCCTCTTGTCCTTACCTGCCACCCATCAGCCTCTGCATCCAACTTCTACCATCTCCAAAGGGATCCTACCACTAAGCATATCTTTACCTCCCTCTCCCCATCCACTTTCCACAGGGATTGCTCCTTCCACGATTCTTTTATCCACTTGCTCCTCCTGGCTATCCCTGCAACTGGCCTAAGTGCTACAACTACACATACACCTACACCTCCTCCCTCACCTCTATTCAGGGCTTCAAACAGTCCTTCCAGGTGAGGCAACACTTCACTTGTGAATCTGCTGAGGTCATCTATTATGTCTGGTGCTCCTGATGAGGCCTCTTCTATATTGGTAAGACCTGTTCTAAACTGATAGGAGGAAACTGCTTCATCAAGCACCTTGGCTCCATTTGCCACAAGTGGAACTTCCCAGTGGCTAAACATTTTAATTCCGATTCCCGATCCAACACGCTGGTCCATAGCCTGCTCCTGTGCCAAGGTAAGGCTACCCTCAAGGTGGAGAAGCAACACCTTGTATTCTGTCAGGGTAGTCACCAACCTGATGACACGAATATTGATTGCTTCTGGTAAAAAAAAAATTCCTTCCACCCCTCCCCTCTTCCTCTATTCCCCACTCTGACCTTTTCCCTCTTCTCACCTGCCTATCACTTCCCGCTGGTCCTTCCTCCTACCTTTCTTCATATGGTCCACTCTCCTCTCACCTTCCAGCTAACCTCCTTCCCTCCCCCCCACCTTTTTATTCTGGCACCTTCCACCTTCCTTCTCAGTCCTGAAGAAGGGTCTTAGCTCAAAATGTCGACTTTATTTATTGCCTGACCTCCAGCATTCTGTGTGTTGCTTTTGATTTCCAAGAGACTTTCTTGTGTTTATGCTTACAAAAGGTAGTTCAAATTTTAGGACTGATGTAGATAAAACAGACTCATTACTGTAGCAGTGTCAGTATTGTTGCAGGTTTCAAAAACCATTCACCGCTCAGTTGATCATATTTCTATAACTGAATCAAAAAGCCAAGGGCCTCAGACCCAATCAAATGATGGGCATGAAATCCAGATTAACACAAATGGCAGAACACATTCTGTATTCTAAGGAGCAGTTTTGAAAAAAATTATACTTTAATAGAAGTGACTGATCTGGGCGTGTACACCAATTCTTGGAGCGTAAGAGGACGAAAAGCATGGCTAAGTGAAGTCTGTGCTAATGAACAATCTGCCAGCTTTCTAAAGCTGTTCAATGACAGTAAAGGACAAATCATGAATCGTCAATGAGTAAAAGGTAGTGAGCTGTCATTTAAATTCTTAGTTATGATCAACAGGGCTCTAACTGAGCCCATCCAGTTACAAGTCGATTTCAGTCACAGAATTAGCATGGATACTTTGAGAAAAAAAAAATTCTATTTTGAAAGAAAGCAAAATCAATTATTTGTTAAACATAATTTTAAAATATTTGCTTATTCAGGACTGCACAGCGAATCTGTATTTAAATACACCTACACTGTGGCTTTTCACATGTACTTGTGATCAAAAAAATTTGAACCGTTTTATTGAGTATAGTTCAGTAATCTTTGAAAAGCACTTCAAACAGGTAAAGCACTAGCCAGGTCTAAAGCCAAAATGAAATAAATCCTCTTTCTTAATACAATTGATTAAACAATGGGTTCATGTTTGCTTTCTTGAACTTTAATGTATAAAAACTCGACTACTTCAGGGAGGTAAGATTTGTTGAGAAAACAGCAGGCAAGCCATCAGAGCTCAATGTAGTTCAGTTCACTAAAGGTCCCAATCAAAATTATTTACTGAATCACTCGGGTGTCAGAGTATAGTGGATATGGTTGTTCAGATATATATATATATATATATATATATATATATATTGGATGCATTTAGTTCATTCCAATGAACATTACATTGTAGAGCTAGAGATCTAACCTGCAAATTAAAGGCCTCAAGTAATGGGTCTACTGTTGTGCAAGGAAATGTTTGAATATAATAAGATACTGGCTTACGGTGCTTGATAGTCATTTGGCAAAGTGAGCTTTCTTCACTCTTTCAAAGTACAACAGAAATTAAGACAGATTACAAGAGATAAATATCAGGGTATACACTGGACACAAAATACACTTGGTCACCTGGTATCACACATAATTCAAACAATGACTAAGCATGACCTGACAAGAGGAATCAACTCAGAATTAGTGTCAAAAAAGATAAGGACATGAAAATTACAATAGAGAAGCTTCCACCTACATTATCAGGCAATAAATAACAGATTATGTCCCAAATTTACTTACAAAACAGAACCATACTGACATCACCAACTGAAAGTCACAGCCACAATTGAGCAAAACTTTGCCAAACTACTTAATAGTTGTTTAGTTCAGATACAAATTCAACATTCAAAACTATGCAGCTGAAATACAATGTCAAGGAATTCAAAAACCAATGCTATAAACCCATTAAGCAGGTCACCAACATCCTGGCAACTTCAATCAAAGGAATCCATCGCATGAGCTGGCTTAGTTTTAGCAATTGCTTCCATCCGAGATGTGGCTACCAGACACAGAGTACCCTCCAGCAGCAATAATCACCAACTGACAAAGCTCACAATATGCCTAACCAAACATGGTCCATATCAATGGAATGAATTTATTTTGTAGAACACAGGCAACAGATTAGAGTGCATGGAATATTTTTACTCATTTATTATGACACGAAAGAAGACCATACAGCCAATCAGGTCCAGGCTCTTCTGAAGTAGAACAAATCCATCCGTCACATTCCTCTAATCCTGTAGCTTACTCGCTGAACTCTCTTTTGGGTCTTTTGCCAATTGCCCAAAAGCATGGGTAAATTACAGTTGTCAATTAACCCAGCAGCCTGTCTTAGAGATGTGGAAAGAAATCCACATAGTCACAGGGAGATAGATACTCATGCCACAAAGTGCATGCAATGTTAGGAACTGAACCCAGGTCTCTGGAATCTGAAGTAGCAGCACCAGATCGTCCCAAATTTACATTCACTTTTGCAATGGTGATACCTTAAATATGCTCAGTGAAAACATGATTTTTTTTTGTGTGTACAAAACCCTTTGGATTGAATGGAATGCATAATTAGAACCAGAGTACTGGCTTGCACCATATATTTGAGGGTGGGAACAATTGCTCACCCAAGGCAACCAGTGAGGTATTGCTTTCCGGCCTCAACACAAGTTCATCCACAGGGTATCACAGCCCAGCTACATTTCCTAACCTGAACAACCCCAACAGCAGGTGAAACATGCTCTCCTGTTGGTTGACAGACCTCACAATAGCTGTTGCCCAGCGGGAAAAGCAAGACTGAAGTGACCTTTTTATGGAAGGAAAATTGAAATGTAATATAATTGGGGAGCGAAGATAGATATGCAAGCAGAGCAAACTGGAGAAACAAAATCTTCCTTAAAGTGTCCTTCTTTAGTTGCAAATGTTGTCTCCACAGTCTTTAGTTGGTGCACATTTTAAATTACAGGAAGCATACAGGGGTATTTTCTATGCACCCCTCTGGTGATTATACCAGACCAAGCTCTTTGCCAGTTTTTCTCCCTCTCCGTACCCCACCTGGGATTGTGCAATAATTTACACCTCTGAACACTGGTTTCCATGCCTGCTTCATTATTACACCTTTTCAATTCATTATTATTCTATACAAATTACATTTAGACCTTATCCTGCTTGCTTTTTTTTGCATGAGCATATACAGTCACTTCCAAATCTGGGCAAAGGTTATTGCAGAGATACAGCAGCCACTTCTCCCTCTGCTGACACTGCCCAATCTGCTTTGTTCATGTGAAATAGTTTACATCAATTTTCACGAAAAGGTATTTGACAGATGTCCACAGACTGAGGAAATACTTAATAATAGCAGGTGATGGTGAATAGAAAGTGCTGTCTGGATAAAAGTAGCCAAGTGGAGTTCCATGAATTGCAACCCATGGAGTTAATATCGCTAATGAAATGGAACAGAATGTCATTAACAACATTTATGGGTAATTCTGGCAAAGTTAATGACCAGAAGGATCGATGACCTTTACAGTGTCTTGGGACAAATTAGTTGAGCAAGCTAAATGACAGATGGATTTTAATGATTATACACTGGTAATTGTAAACATCTGTGCAAGATAATAGTGGCTTACTTTGCTATTACCCATTTGAAACGCAGGTTGACAGCTCTGAGAAACAGCATTAAGATGACAAGATTTAAAAGCCACAAATTGTCCAGTTCTGCGGAAATGCACTTTGGTGGGCTTTGAAGTTGGCCTGACAAGTATTTTTATATGTTCTTGACTTTGCTCCATTTTCACTGTAATATGATAAATATTCAACAGTGAATGGAGATGGTAAAGTCAAGAAACATTTTACTTGAAGAAATACTTACACAGAAGTTCTTCACCGGTGAACCTACCTCAGCATTTTGTCTTGTAACATACTGTGTTTACAGCAGTCACTTTAAATATTTGATTATTTTGAACCAGGCAAATAAATTTCTCCAGTTATAACGTAGATGAGAGATAAACCAAAACTAAGAGGGGCAATCTAGTAGTGCAATAGTTGGCACTCCAACCTCAGTTTCAGGAATAGAAGTTCAATCCTGACTTCAGGTGCTGCCTCTAAGGAGATTGCACATTTCCTCTATGACCATACAGGTTTCTCCTCAGGTAAGCCAGCTTTCCACACACCCTTACCATTTCCCATCCCCTTTTTCCTCTCTCACCTTATTTCCTTGCTCACCCATTGCCTCACTCTGGTGCTCCTCTCCCCTTTTTCTTTCTTCCATGATCTTCAGTCTCTTTCACCAATCAACTTCCCAGCTCTTTACTTCATCCCACCCCCCTCCAGGTTTCACCTGTCACTTCTCTCTCTTGTCCCACACCTTTAAAATCTACTCAACTTTTTATTCTCCAGTCCTGCTGAAGGGTTTCAGCCTGAAACATCAACTGTACTTTTCCCCCATGGATGCTACCTGGCCTGCTGAATTCCTCCAGCATTTGTGTGCTGCTTGGATTTCCAGCATCTGCAGATTTCTCTAGTTTGTAAGCCAGCTTCCTGTCATATCCCAAGGGATCTTGGTAGTTAATTAACCACTAAGAACTAACCCTATATGTAGATTGATGGCAAAATCATGGGGAAGTTTATGGGCATTTGAAAGTAAAATTTGCATGGCCACAGGAGAATTGGACTGTTGGGAGCGCTCCTTTCAGAGGAGGTGAGGGCAGGACATTTATGGCCAAATGGATTTGGGTGACATAAGCAGCGTTCTTCATACTCACAAACAGGCCAGATTCCACCTCTAAAAGGATTCCCTGATTCTTATTGATACCATTATTGTGGTAGAGTACTCACCATCAATATCCTCAAAGTCAACTGAAGCATCAATACTCTAGCAACAAGAGAAGGGCAGTGCCTGGGCATCCTGTACTAGGACTCACCTCCTGACACCCCAAGCTCTTCAAAGATCTACAAAGTACATCAAAGGTGCATGCTCTCCATTTACCTTGAAAAGAGCACCAACATTCAATCCGCTTGACTCTATACTGAATAAAGCAGTCTTTCTGGTTGCCCTCATTATCCTAAATATTCCTACTCTCTCCAACTTCTGCACTTTAACTGCAAGGACTGACAATAAATACAGATCTTTCCAGTGATACAGATATGCCAAAACCAGAATAAACACTGCCCCCACCTGCCTTTGCTTTACTTGCATGGTCACATTGCCAAAGCCAACATGCTCTACACTATTTAAACAGGTTTGGTTGAAAGAATTCCGCCACTACAGTGCATTAATCACCCAATTAACAATTCAAGACTGGTTATACCCCTTTAGGTGGGAGTGTAACAAAAGACCAAAAATAAAATATTTGGAAAAATACCCCCCCCCCCCGTCCACCCACAACACTGCAACTTTTCTACTACAGTAATGACTATTAGCAAGACATACAAAGGGTCACAGCTTTTGCAGCACCCAGCTGATAACTAACAATTTTTTGAAAAACAATTTTCTCTTTTAAAAACTGTTAAGAGACTTCAGCTCAGCCACCCATATGAATGAACTGAAACAAGGCAATCACAGTGCCACAAGCTGCGGGTGAAGATTAAAAATCAAAATCTGTGTCAGCAGGCAAATTCAAAGCTTGGGTACTTCCCCAAGGTAGAGGTGAATTTATGGAAGTGCGACCAAAGCGAGTTTTTGCTCAAGCAATTAAAGTGAGGGAGTTAAAAGCAAGTTTCCTTTTCAGACATGGGAAATCTAATATCCAAATAACTTTTTCCAAAGACTGAATGCAATAAGCAGCTTTAAAAGGCAAAATGAAGCTTGGCACAGAGGATTCAGAAATAGGAACTTGCAATTGAGGGGCTGCAATAAAAATTCTGCATTGGTGCAAAGATGAAGCCTACTGGGCCTAAAACAGCTCAAATTTAAATCAATGAGTGGTGATCTTACCGAATGAAAAAACTCCTGACAGGTCTTGATAGCACTGGACACATGCATGACTGGGATGAGGGAGAAAATGCAAACAAAATCCAAAAGGGATTGGCCATTCAGGACAAAGATTGGGTGAGATTTCTTCACCCACAAGATAATAAATCTCTAAATCTATCAAGAGGGCTGTGAAGAAACAGTCATTGAGTAAATTCAAGTCAAGGATCAATAGGCAAAAGAATCAAGAGTTAATGCATGAAGAGAGGAAAGAGGTTTGATATGATCTTACCAAATGTCAGAGTGGGCACGAGGGGATGAATTACCTATTTTGGCTTATAGCATTTCTGTTATATTGAATAGATTGATACTTAGTTGTGCTAAGATCGACAGCATTGGGTTTTAGAATTATTAAATCTTCCTCTTGAAAACAATTCCATTTGTAGGATTTCATCCTTTTGGTGCTCCCAGCTCAATTTCAAATGAGGCAAAGTAGAATTCTCACATCAAATAAAACAGAAGTTATTTCCTTTGTGGAGTTCCATTACAAATGCTAAGAAACTTGCAACATTAATACTGAAATTAACTTGTTCGATAATAGAGATGGCTAATTACTGCTGAAAGAAACAGAACATCCGGGTGACCTGAAAATAAGCAGGTGAAGGTTGCTGTTATCAGTTGATGCTTCGTAACATACCTGAAAGAATAAATACCATCAAAAACAGTACATACACCAAAACTGTTACTACTCTATCATATGGTAACTGCACAATAAAGGGAAATTAAAAAAATCTCAAAGCAAAAGAAACAATTTTCCATTATCAGTTGCAAATTTAAGAAAAATGTTTATAATATTCCTGTATCTCTTTTTAGGAACACTTAAGTAAATTGCTTTCAGAGCCAAGTATGTGACTGGTCCAACTGAGTTTGTCAGTGATGGCTCCAGAACACTGATGTTGAGGTAATTTTTATTCAATTGTAGTACCTTCATTAAGGCTAGGTAGTTAAGACTCTTGTTGGAAATCACCCAGTACTTTTCTGGCATTGTTACTTGATTTTCAGTACAACTAGTCGAGGTCTTGTTCATCCAGGTACGAATTACTTCATTTCCTGAAAGGCTGCAAATGAAATTGGAACTCTAGGCAAAGAAACATCTTCACTTTTGACTTTATCACCACTGAAGGGAGGGGAAAAAAAGCTGGTGTAGAAGACTGCACTGATGAACTTCTCAAAGTTAGATCTTAGGGTTGGTAAAACCTCCACAATTGGGAACACTCTTATATAGGGTGCGATCATTCATTGGATTAATCACTGACCTGAGTTTTGCCCAGGCTCTTTGTTGTTAATTTTGACCTCAACATCAACCAAACATGCCTCATCTCAGCAATTAAACTGTTTTGGTTGCTGTCTTAAAACTGTGATGATATGTGCATCTGAACTCATTAGCATCCACAAGTAGGTTATTGCCAAGTAAGTGTTTTCTGATAGCGTTGTTGATGACATACTTCCATGAAAGGAGTGGGTAAAGGGCAATTCAACTGATGCAACTTGAAAACTGAATATTCAAGACTTCCACAAAAATTGAAAATGCAATGACTATGTCGTGTTTAAAATTAGGTAAGACAAAAAACCCAGTTAAACATTTAGTTAGTGAAAGGTACCGCTTTCCACAAGTCAAAATGGGGAAAGTTATCCAGTTAAGAACTGCACAAACATTCAAAAACATACATTTAAGCTTATCATTAGCAGCAGTTGACATTACTTTAGCAAACAGATGGAATAGCTTGAGTGCCTGTTTCATTAATGCATATGCGGCTGATCTAAATAAGAAATGTTGCTCGACATTGGCATGGTATGATGAAAATGGCCTAATGAACCATCTCTTTTCTTGTTAGCAAAGACACAACCACATGCTGTGAAAGCAGCACTAAAGAGTCAGGGATAGAGCATAGGTCATTTGACCAATCTGGAAGACATGGTTAAGGAACAAACTTCACTTGTAAAAAAAAATGCAGAAAAGAGGAAGGTTAGACTTTTTTGCAGTAAACTACAAATCAATAATCTGATGATATACTGCAACAAGGTGGGTCATTTCCATATACTCTTGATTTTTTTTTACATGCTTTCTCCATCCTGTATACTCTATCCAAACTACCAGATTTTCACCATGCTCTCTAGTCAAACTGCATGTCATGTTTTCTTCTAACCATACAGTACATCAAATTACAACATTTATGTCATTACCACCATGCTGCAAAATACACTGCAACACCAACTATGTTTTTCCCAGTGGTGTTAATTGTAACATCCCATGGCTTTTTCAAATACATTCAAGGACACATCTTATCAAATATTTAAGATATTTTAATCTTCGTAATTCAAGATGCAATATGCTCTACCCCAATTCAAAGCAAATAGGAAGGTTACGTATTTTGATACTGCTTAGTGGGTAGAGAGAAATGCTAACCAGACCTTAGATTTAAAAAATATCACAATTCAGTCTGTTCCTTTGCACAAGAGATTCTAAAGCCTTTTGATACTTATGGCCTCAAACTGCAATCAAAATAAAAATTACTAGGAACACAAGACCTATTACCTATCAATAGCAGGAACATCTTACATTATTGTGCTTATTAACACCATTATCTTTCAAAAAATCCTACTACATTTCCACCAACATTTTCCGTCTTTGATGCAGGCTTAGATTCCACTTTAAACGGGTATCAGGGGCATTTTTATCACAGCTGGTCCCTCCTATTCAGTATTTCCATTACAATTCTTGACCTAAAAATGGCTCATTCATCTTTTATGTAAGTACACTACCACAAATGAGCTATTACTATAAAGACAAACACCATCATTATTTTTGACAGAAAATTTTAATCCTATTTGGAAATGAAATGGCAAGAGTCAATTAGGAATTACCAACTTTAGCAAGGAATAGCAGGAATAATGACATACCACATAAACCTCCGGTCAAAAATTCCACACATTTCACTTTCACAAATGATAAAGCCTCAGCTCATTCCCCAATTATCTTCTGTACTCCTGAGACCATAATTCATGACTGCAGTCACCTCAACCAAGGCTTCAATGAGATCACCTTACATACTTCACAAATCCAAAAAATATGCCTAATCTAATAAATATCTGCCCATGCAGCAAATTCATCACCCTTGGAACTTGTTCAGGTAATTTTCACTCCCTCTATAGAAAGTACATATTCTTCCTTCCCTTTGAATATTTTCATCTCCAAATTCCCCCGAAGCTTCTGTTGCAAGAATTATCCCAGCTTTTCTCGTGACTGACTCTGTGCGGTATATTCTTCACCTCCAACTTCATCTCAGTACATCTCTTCCGTAGTCTTTCAAGTCTATCCCAGGCTACATAAAAGTTGACTACAATAACCTAGCAAAGCACGTGAGCAGTGCTTTGAAGGGATTTATCACAAATTTCTTGCCTTTGTACCTAGTATGCCTTTTTAAGGAAATATTTTGATGGACTACTGGTTTCCTGTTCTTAGTCCTCCTTCAAAAGAGCATGATTTACAGTAGCTTGCCTTTATCCTCTTTCAACCTGGCTCCATTCTTCTGTTAAACGTCAGGCCATTTTAGCCTTTCAATGTCCCCTGAAAACTGTCATTGTCATTATCAGATATAAAAAGACCAAGGCGTCTTGGTCTCAAAGGACCAAAAAGCTTCAAAATTTAGCATTAGCATGACATGTTCTTTGAGGGAAATGCTTGCTGTCTCTGGAAAAATAACAATTCAAAATCAACTGGATTTGGAGTAATCTGAGTGTCTTTGTGTAGGAGTGGTAGCAGGGGTAAAAATTATGCACAAAAGGCAAATGACTGATTTGATTTCCTCAGTGACAGCTCTTTTGGATACATCTCAGACTGAGCCAGAGACGGCAAATAATGCAAGAGCTAGTACTACAAAACCTTAAATCTAGAGTATTAGAGTATTTATAGTATTAATGGTAAGACTCTTGCAGTGTGGCGAATCAGAGGGATTTTGGGGTACTAGTCCATAGGATACTCCAAGTTGCTGCGCTGGTTGACTCTGTGGTTAAGAAGGTATATGGTGCACTGGCCTTTATCTATCGTGAGATTGAGTTTAAGAGCCAAGGGGTAATGTTGCAGCTATATAGGACCCTGGTCAGACCCCACTTGAAGTACTGTCCTCAGTTCTGATCACCTCACTACAGGAAGGATGTGGAAACTATAAAAAGGGTGCACAGGAGATTTACAAGGATGTTGCCTGGATTGGGGAGCATGCCTTATGAGAATAGGTTGAGTGAACTCGGTTGGCCTTTTTTCCTTGGAGTGACAAAGGGTGAGAGGTGACCTGATAGAGGTGTATAAGATGATGAGAGGCATTGATCGTGTGGATAGAGGGCTTTTCCCAGGGCTGAAATGGCTAGCATGAGAGGGCACAGCTTTAAGGTGCTTGGAAGTAGGTACAGAGGAGATGTCAGGGGCAAGTTTTGTTTTTAAAACGCAGTGCGTGGTGAGGGCTTGGAATGGGCTGCCGTTGACGTTGGTGAAGGCGGATATGATAGGGTATTTTAAGAGACTCCTGGACAGGTACATGGACCTCAGAAAAAGAGAGGGCTATGGGCCGAAGGGCCTGTATTGTGCTGTAGTTTTTCTATGTTTCTATGTAGAGTAAATTCCAGTAACATATTACAGATTTAGATGGAAATATTCTTTTGTGGTATAAAATATACAAGAAATGATTAGCCTCTGTTTTCTCAAGACAAACTTATAAAACAAAGGTGACATTGTTATATACAGTTGAACATTAAATGTAACCTCATCACTCCTTATATGTTATTGGGGAAAAAAAAATAAGAGTGTTATTACCCTCAATACTTTCCAGTGAATCCTACTGTGATAGCCAGATCTTTGGCAGGACATCTTTGGGTGGAGGTACCTGATGGGCCATGGATTCTGTAGATATCCTTCAAGGGCTCAAAGCAAGTGGGCCTAAGGCTGCATCTGCTCTCAGGATGAGGCTTTTCATTCTAGAATGAAGGAGACATCCTCCTTTTTCAAAGAAAGAAGCTTCTCGTCCCTCCATCATCAAAGCTGCCCTCAACCACATCTCTTCCATTTCACCCCATCCTCTTGCCACACCACCAGGGACAGGGTTTCTCTTGTCCTCACCTACCACCCCACCAGCTTCTGTGTCCAGCACATAATCCACCAAAACATCTGCTACCTCCAACTGGATCCCACCACCAAACATCTTTCCCTCCCCTCCATTTTCTGCTTTCCACAGGGATCGCTCCCTATGTGACTCCCTTGTCCATTCGTCCCTCCCCTCTGATCTCCCTCCTGGCACTTATCCTTGTAAGTGGAACAAGGGCTTCACCTATTCCTACTACCATTCAGTGCCCCAGTCCTTCCATGAGGCAACACTTCACCTGTGAGTCTGTTGGGGTCATATACTGTGTTCAGTGCTCCAGTGTGGCCTCTTGCATATTGGTGAGACCTGATGTAGATGGGGAGAACGCTTCACCAAGCATCTAAGCTCATTCCGCCAGAACAAGCCGGATCTCCCAGTGGCCACCTCCACCGCCAGGATAAGGCCACACTTAGGTTGGAGGAACAACACCTTATATTCCGTTTGGGTAGCCTCTAACCTGATGGCATGAACACTGATTTCTCAAACTTCCAGTAATGCATCCACACCTGCCCCCCCCTTCACTATTTACCATCCTCGTCCCTCTCTTGTGTTTTCTCCTTGTCCGCTCATCACCTCCCTTTTGTGCTCCCCCCCTTTCTTCCATGGCATTCTTTCTCTTTCACCAATCAACTTCCTAGCTCTTAACTTCATCCCACCCCTTCCAAGTTTCACCTATTGTCTGGCGTTTCTCTCTCCTCGCTCCCCACCCGTCAAATCTACTCGTTGGCTTTTTTTCTCCAGTCCTGCCGAAGGGTTTTGGCCCGAAGCATCAACTGTACTTTTTTCCCCATAGATGCTGCCTGGCCTACTGAGTTCCTCCTGCATTTTGTGTTTGTTATAAAGGACAATTAGAGGGTGATTAATGGCACCCACAGAACCCAGTCTGAGCAAGGATTATCCATTTCATGGAAGGTGAACAGAGCTAACAGGGCAATCAAATTTTAATGCAAATAAAGGTACCATGGTACCTGAACGCTGCTGCCAAGAAGAGGATATAGATTAGTGTATTCCATTGTACAGTGGAAAAGTCATTTGCCAGTGAATGATTCCCCCAAAGAAACATTGCATTCGCTGTCACTAACTGCAACAATTTTCTGACGATTTTCTCATAAACAAAACTGTGTAACAGCTCAGTAGCAATCAACTCAACTCTGAATTGGCAGCACCTCTGTCTCTTGCATCAATTTCACAAGATAATACTGCAGATTTCCTAATCAGCTTGCAATTGGTAATTTAAATCCTCACCTGATCAATCACCTGCTATGACACTATTGGGGGCTGTTGGCGAACTTATACTGATTATAGGATAAATAGTCCTTAATGCTTTGTCAAGAAAATTTGAAAAACGGAATAATTCAGAGAAAATTCAATGCTGACAGAAAAAAATAACTAAAAACATTTGTTAAAGCATTCTGAATATAACATGAAAGAATGAGTAATAAGAACAAGCAAATCTGACTAGAAAATCATGAACTGACTTGGTAGCTCAGCTCTTTAACTCCAAAAAGAAATCCCGGTTTGACATTTGCACCTATGTAAAACAGCTTTCTTCATTAGAAATAGTCTCCTTGTCTGATCTTCCCAAATAGAAGTTAATAACACTGTTCGAAGAGGCTAATTTTACTGACTTAATCCACTTAGGGTGTGCCAATATTTGCGCAACTTCGGTCACCTCTGGTTAGAGAAATAACACTTGTTACAATAAAGAGCCACAGAGCAAATATTCATAACAGTAAGGGGACATACTTCTCTGGTGCAAATTGCTTTTTGCTTCAAAATACTTAAGCCCAGATTCATATTGAAAAACAGAATTTTAAAAAACATTTGAGACATTATACCATACAGTAAAATGTCAGCACATCTACATAGCCAACTGTAAAGTTACCTAAGTGTTATATTATCTCAAATTGCAGATGCAACAATCATTGTACTATGACAATAGCAAAGGTGAAAGAATATACATTTCTATACTGTGATACAAGAGCACAGAGCCAATGCCTTCTAAGCATTTCATTGTTAACTATGCATCACTGTCAGCACCTCCATGTTAGACTGGTATGGAATAGGATTTACCCTTATTTTCTTGTGGTAAGCAGGTTAATTTTAATTCATTTACCGGAAACTCAAGAAGATAAAACCTGTGACATTGATTATGTGGGCTAAGTGTTAATTGAAATCTGTAGCTGAGCCACAAACACTGCAAGAATCTGAAGTTTATTAAACACCAAAGTCAAGTGACACACAGAAAAATGTCAGGATTAAAAGTATACTTTTATGGCCCAGACTTGCAACACTCCTCTGCACTTCATCCAGCTGCTGGTTTTACAGTTCCTTAATGCAACAAAGAATCAAGTTATTAAGTAGCTACAATTGCCACCTACCTGATATAGGAATTCCACCAAGTCCTGTACTATGCTGTGGTATATTTAAGTCCAAGAAATTACTGTTCGAGGTGGGTGTTGCTGTGTGGTTCAAGTGCATCATGCTATTGTGAGGGTATGCCATCCATGGGTACCGTGCCTGACCTGGAAAACTGAATGAGTTGTAGACGGCTCTGTGCTGAAAAGCTGGAAACCTCCGTGGTAATACAGAGTTGGGAAAAGAGTTGCCTATGGAGTTGGCTGCTGTGGCAGAAGCTGGTGTCAAGAAGCCACCAATGCCTTTGTTTGCAGTTTGCGAAGGGGTCTGTAGTGCGGTGGGGGAAGTGAGGCCCACGTTGGAAGGTTGGTCCTGGACTGAGAGTTCCTTCTCTATCAGGTCTGCTAAGGCTTTCCTTGTGATGTCGAATGGGTCAAAACCCAGATCATCCTCTTGTTGTTTGGAGGAGCCGAACCCAAAAGCAGCTTGCCAGTCTGTTGATGAAGATACTGGGATTGTTTCTGGAATTTGTCAAAGAAAATGAGAAATGAGTAAATGTTTCTTTAAACATATCTATAAATATAACTATGTATTATTTCCATTGTGAAGAGTGCAATCAACTCTCAGTCCTTGTCTTCTTGAAAGTTAGTGAAGAGGAGATACAAATGAGAACTAAACCAGAAAAGGGCACAGTTTGATTAGTTAGTAGTGCCAGATCCTTCATTAAAAGGATGACTCAGATCAGGAGGGTTCCAGTTTCACACAAGGTGAAAGTAGTTACACAAAAAAGTTGGGGGAAAATGATAAAGAATTTATTTGTAAATTTAAGTTATTTCCAGTAGATTTCTTCCTCCTGATGAGCAGATCAATGCTGACAGTGGTGACAGGTTCATGCAGATAGTGAACAAAGATAACAGGTTGGTGATGCAGGGATAAGGAGGGCAACACATCTGAGCTGCTAATTCTGGACAGAGTATTCTTGAGGATTAACATAGAAATAAATTGTCAAATTCTATAGCAAACATGAGAATACATCAAGTGCTTAATTTTTAAGCACGTGTGGCTTTATATCTGTAAATTGTCACTTGGAACAAATAGCCGACTCTGCACTCAAAGAACACAGCAATGTGAAAAGTTCCATGTAGGAACTCAGAAGAATCACAGTACTTTATTGATGGCCTTGAAGCAAAATTATTCTGGAAGCTGCTTCCAGAAATGTCAACACCAAAGATGTACAGTGTAGATCAGAAAGCCGCTAGCTGTTGGGATGTTAGGAGATTCAGATTTTACACGCACAATTATCTCTAGTGCCAACTGTCTTGTCAGACTTCTGTACACTTTAAGGCAAATATGCTAACTTTAAAAAGATAAGTGTATGACAATGATTTAATTGGATCATCTCAATTGTAGCATCTGTTGTCTCTTGTTTCATGGCCTGCATGGGGTGCTTCAGGCATCATTTGCAATATGAAATGATATAGGTCAGCCTGGAGTAATGACTTCGATTAAAAACTGCCTGAAATATTGAGAAGTGGCAAATCCTCAGAAGCTAATTTAAGACTAAATATGGCAGGTTGGCAGCTATCCAAGGGCAAGTATGAATTGTGCCACCAGCCAAAAGCTGTCAATGGTTTTCAGATCTATCGGTTCGGCCATAGAAGAGTGAGAGACTGCGCATAATGCAAGACTTTTAGTCTTGAATTTCTTTTTAACAGCCAGCTGGCTATTTCTTCATTACATACTCTCAATGCATTGAAGTTACAAAGTAAACCTAATGGTTTTGACTCTGTTTCTACCTGGCAGCAGATGGTATACTTAAAAGCCATTTTATTTGTCGGTCACTTCAGGGTCACAAAAGGCACAAAATATTCTCTCCTCAGTGCACTTGCACTGTGACATTAAGGGCTTCAGCAGCAATCACAGCAGCTTGGAGTGTGTGTGTGTGGGGAGGGGGAAGGTAGGTTTAAAGGGTCAGGATTAAGGCAGAACAAGAGAAAGGTGAACAGTGAGAGAATACAGAAGCGTTCAAGCATCGTTAATGTCTTTTTAAATGGTATTGAGTGTTTTAACTATATGGAACTTCTTAAGTCATCAGCATTAACATTGTGGTAAAGCGGGACAGCAGTTTATGCCACAGCCTGACAGCGCCAGGGACTTGGATTCAATCCTCATCTCATATGCTGTTGTGTGGAGGGTTCATGCTTTCAAATAGGGTTTCCTTGGATGTTCTGGTTTCTTTCTACATCCCAAAGAACAGTTTATTGGCAACTCCAGCTTCCCCATTGTATTTGTGATTAGTATGAGTACTAATGTGACATAGGAGAGAACAGGTTACATGGAATTAAGTGGGAGAATGGGTCTGATGCTGATAATCTGAGCAATACTCTCCTGAAAGGAAACAAACTGCAAAATGCTGCATGATATGCTCTATTATACAAGTGTAGCAACGTAGATGAAGGAGTACAATTCTTTTAATGCTTTCAGTTGAGTGAAAAATGTTTATTTTCCCCCCATCCACATATGGGGACTGTTCCATGTCACCAGAACAATTCTCCACTTTAGGCTGATTCAGTTCCCCTAACAATAAATTACAGTTACATTTCATGTATGTGTTGTAGCTGCATACATGCACTAACTCACCAAAATCACCCATGACTTACATAATATACTTGCTTTATATTTATCCTGTCAAAGTGGACATTTTCCCTCATTATACTCATATTCAGACCTTTGTTAATTCACTTAACCAATCTGTACCTTTTAGTCTCGCTTCTTTTATATACCCACTATCCACCAGTAATGGATGTGTGCAAGTAATGTGGATACTCTGAACTTGAGAAATTGCTAGCAAAATTAGATTCTTTCACAATAATCCCACAAAACAGTGATAAAACATGCAGAGTCAGTCAGGAACACAAGTTGCTTTTAAAACTAGCATGAGAAATGGAGAGTTGTCAGGGAGAGTTTCTATACTCAGCCAATGAGTGTGCTTTGATATAAACTGGTCCAATCAGATTTCCAGTAACTCCATGGGTGGGAAAACAAGACATTATAATATATTCATCATAGTTCTTTCTCAGAACACCAAAGAACAAACAAGGGGGCAGAATTCAAATTTAGTATGAGCAATGGCAGTGAACAAGTTAATAACTAGGTACTTATTCACCTAGATGACTGATCAGAATATGGCTATTATGATGCAATGAGTTGTAGAGCACAGAAGCACAGCTCTTGGCGCACCAAGTTCACAACAACCTTTAAGCATACATTTACATGAATCTCACCTTTTTCCTCTGTATTTTCATTACCACTACTTACATTCTACCACTCACCTGCACACCAGAGACAGTCTAGAGGGGAAAGTTAACCTACCTACCTGCACATTAAACGTTAGAAGGCATTCCTGAAATATTAGAAAACATGTGGCTTGTGAAAAGAAATTACCTGAATAATTAACTAGGAAGAAGCCTACATATCTGTTAGTTTTTATGGACTATTTCCTAGAATTTGAATAAGATACTGGAGGTAACATGGATGCATAGCTTTAGAACTTCCACAATTCCAAACAATATAGAATGGTGCCTGCAAATCAGAAAAAATGAACCCAACTGCAACCAAAAAAGGGGTCAGTTAACTTAACCAGTTTGATCAACTGGAATGCAGCCATAAAAGGCAAATTATTGAACCGATTAAAAATTGATGTGAAAAACTGTTAAAACTGAGCTTTGTTGTTGGCATTGCAACAGTCAGGCTAGTTAGACAGTGAATGTAGCTATTTGGATCATTCAAAGGGCAGGTTATAAAGTGCTACATAATTAGGATTCATGGGGACTGGAGGATATAAAAAAAATGTCATATATTCATCAAATGTTTGCAACAAATAGGTTATTACAAAGCTTAGTGCTTGGACTCCAACAATTTATTGCATCGACTTAGAATAAACAAAACAGTCGAGTTCACCTGAAACAATTATGAAACTCGCTTCTGAAGAGAATAAACAAGTTGGAAATAAATGAGCGATGAGAACTCTGTTCATGGAAAAAAAATGGTAGCTTTTTTAAAGTTAGGAATATTGGTAGATCAATGTAAGTATGCTTGTGCTCATGCTCAAATACAAAGTTCATACTCTGGTACAGGAAGCAGCTAAGAAAACAGGTAACATTAGCTTTTATTGCAAAGATTTCAGTAGTTAATGCCACGACACAGGGCCTTGGTAAGATTACGTAGAAAATCTCTGCATACATCAGCTCTAAGGAGCTTACATTGGAATGAAAATTGGAACCAGAACACTGTCTTTTCAAGTTTTTAGTCCCTGGAGCTCAGAACAATGAGTGAATCTCATAAGGTGATGAGGTCACAACAGGGTAGACACTGGGACCATAAATGCAGGAGATTCTGCAGATGCTGGAAACCAAGAGCAACACACACAAAATGCTGCAAGTCACGCCTCATCTATGGAAATGGATAGTTGACGTTTCAGGCCAAGACCCTTCATCAGGACTGAAAAGGAAGGGGGAAGATGCTAGAATAAGGTGAGGGGGAGGGGAAGAAAGACATGCTATAAAGTGATAGGTAAAGCCAGGAGGCTGGGGGGGGGGGGGAATAAATTAAACTGAGAGGTGATAGGTGGAAAAGGTAAAGGGCTGGAGAAGAAGGAACTTGACAGAAGAGGAGAGTGGACCATGGGAGAAATTAAGGGGGAGGGGAGAGGAGGGTAATTACCTGAAGTTGGTAAAATTGATACTCATGCCATCAGGTTGGAGGCCACCTATTAAGAATATAAGGTGTTGCTCCTCAAACCTGAGAGTGGTATCATCTTGGTAAAAGATAAAAGCCATCAAGCATCATGTCAGAATGAGAATGGGGATGGGGATAGGAATTAAAATGGCTGGCCATCGGGAAATTCTGCTTTTTGTGCATGGGAGTGAAGGTCCTCAACAAGGTGGTCCCCTAATTTTAATCTCCATTAGTTTTCAACAATATACAGGCCACATCAGGAGCACTGGATACAGCAGACAACTCCAACAAATTTGCATATGAAGTGTTGCCTCACTTGGAAGGACTGTTTGGGCCCCTGAATAGAGATGAAGCAAGAGGTGAATGGGCAGGTACAGCACTTTCTGCTTGCAGGGATAAGTGCCACAAGGGAGATCAGGGAGAAGGAAAGATGGACCAGGGAATCACCGAAGGATTGATTGCTTTGGAATGCGAAGGGGGGGGGGGGGGGTGCGGTGTAAAGATGTGTTTAGTGAAAGGATCCCATTTAAGATGGTAGAAGTTGCAGAGAATGATGCGTTGGATGTAGAAGCTCATGGGTGGCAGGTGAGGACAATGGGAACTCTTATCTCTGTTGAGGCAGTGAGAAGACAGGGTGAGTGCAGATATCCATGAAAAGGAAGGGATAAGGGTGCGGGCAGCAGCAATGGTGGAGAAAGGAGGATGATATCCTTTGAAGGAGGATGATATCACAGATGTCTTGTAAAGGAAAGCCTCATCCTGGGCTCAAATGCAGCAGAAATGAAGGAACTGAGAAAAGGGAATGGCGTTTTTACAGGAGAAGGGGTGGGAAGAGGTATAGTTACGAGAGTCATGGAAATTGGTACATTTATAAAATTTATCAGTGGACAGTTTCCAGATAGGGAGACAGAATGATTGAAAAAGAGGAGGTATCAGAAATGGACCAAGTGAATTTAAGGGCATTGGAGCCATAGTTGATGAAATTGTCAAGCCTCAGCTTGGCTGGTTTGAGCAGTATCAATGTAGTGCAGAAAGAGCTGAGGAGTAATACCAGGGAAAACTTGGAATATGTACTGTTACAAATAGCCAAGGAAAAGGCTGGCATAGCTGGGACCCATGCGGGTGCCCAAAGCTACCTAGTTGAGTTTGGAGAAAGTTGGGGGGGGGGGGGGGGGGGGGAGAGAAGAGGAGCCAAAAGAGAAATTTGAGGGCGAGGATGAGCTCTTCCAGATCGAGGGTGGTGGTGGACAGCTGGTTGGGTCAACGAGATCTCACTACCAAACACATCTTTATCTTCCCTCCATTCTCCGCATTCTCCCTGCGTGATTCCCTTGTTCATTCATCCCCCCCCCCCCCCACTAATCTTCCTCCTGGAACTCATCCCTGCAAGTGGCAGAAGTGCTACATTTACCAATACACCTCCTCCCTTACCTCCATTCAGTGACCCCATGCAGTCCTTTTAGGCGAGACAACACTTCATCTGCAAATCTGTTGGAGTCATCTACTATATCTGTTGTAGCCTCCTCCATTTTGGTGAGACCTGGCGTAGAGTAGATTGGGAGACACGCCTCCACTCCATTCACAAAAAGCAGGATTTTCCGGTGGCCAACCATTTAAATTTCTATCCCCATTCCGACATGTTGGTCCATGGCCTCCTCTTCACTCACAAGGCCACTCTCAAGTTGAAGAACTCGTATTCCGTATAGGTAGCTTTCAACTTGATAGCATGAACATCAACTTAGCTTCTGGTAAGTTTCCCTCTTCCCCTCCAATTCTTCAATTTTCCATTCTGGACTCTTATCTCTGCTCCTCATCTCCCTATCACCTCCCCCTAGGCCCCCCTTCCTTCCCCTTTCCCCTATGGCCCACTCTATATCATATTCCTTCTTCTCCAACCTTTACTTTCTCACCTGTTACTTCCTAGCTTCTTTATTCATCACACTTCGCCACCTGGCATCACCCAACACCTCATTTGTCCTCCTTGCCCTGCCTCACCTTATTCTGGCATCTTCCCCCTTCCTTTCTAGTCCTGATGGTCTCAGCCCAAAATGTTGACTGCTTATTCACTTCCACTGATGCTGCCTGATGTGCTGAGTTCCTTCAACATTTTGCATGTATTGACACTGGGATAAAGTTTTCCCAGCCCAGTTGGTTGGGGGGGTGATGGATAAGTGTGGAAAGAAGTGAGGAGTAGAAGGGTCAACACGGGATTGTGGCATCAGACATTTCAATAACAAAAGAAATCCTTTGTTTGGAAGCTTGCCTTTGTAATTCTCTACATCAGACCTGTAAATACTCAGGTTTTCAGTATGCCCACATTGAAGTTTTATTTTTGGAAACAAAATTGGGAATGTTGAAAACAAAAAAATCAGACATGACCTTAATAAATAGATAAACATTAAATTATCAAGTGTAAGTAAATGAATGCTCTGCTCCAGTTCCTACTTTTCATGTTCTTTTGAGAGCTGCAGTTAAATAGAATATGGCTGGTTAGGATAATGCGATTTGAATGACAACTACAGACACTGAATATGGACACAGATAAGTCACGTACAAGGACCTCCACAATAGGATTACTTTGGTAGGGTAGAGATGAACAATGGAGGCTATGATTACAAACGGAGCAAAACTTCTTGAAAGATAACAGAAATGAGTGGTTATGAGCAACAGAAGTAAAAGCACTGAATAACCTTAAGCACCAAGATGAGAAATAATCTGTTGCATGCTTGAAAATAACTCAGTATCTTTTTTTCCACGCACATGGTAGATGCAGAGAAACTGCATTACAGCAGGGAAGCCCAAAAGTCATAGCACATAATCAAAGGGTAGCCATTCACAAGGAGGTTCCTAATGTGGAGAGTAGTGAGAATGGGAAACGGATTATTACATTGAATGGTTGAAGGAAATGGCCTGCGTACTCGATGAAAACTCCAGGGAATGAAAAGCAGAACTGTGAGGTGAAATGAGAAGTGGGAGCAAGTTCAATCAGAGCATAACAACTGTTTTGGTGAATTACCTTTTTCTGTGATATTTTCTCATTTGCTCATAGATACTCAATCTTGGGTTAATTTCCTACCTCAAGCTCCATGTACAGACTATTAGTGCATCCATTGATTTTAAAATTAAACTCCTTGTACCATGTGAACCTCTCACCTCAAGCCATAGGCCTGCAGCATCTCTGAAACAGCGATCAATTATCTCAGACTCAATTTTACCTGGAGCTTGAAGGTAGTGTATTTCAGACATGTGCATGCAAGATCCTCCCTTAACTATTGCTCTTCTCCCAAACCATAGGAAATTTACAATTCTCTGCATAATAAATGATCAACATCTGGAATTAGTGCCAATTTAACTCATCAAAAAGCTGAATTGCAAGCAACTGAGGGGAATCTTCTTACCAAGATGTTCATACTGCACCCTCAAAGACAATGCTTCTTAACTGCATTTTAATGTTGTGGATACAATGGCCATGCAAAAGCTGAAGATAGCAGTGTTTCTCAATAGTGGGGGAAAACCAGATTCAAAATACAAATTTTAGCATGGATCGAGATGCATAAAGATTAATAGAATATGGATTTAAACTGCAAATCCCTCCTACAAGAACTGTGTCAAACCCATGAAGCCACAATAAAGCATACAGAAAAGGAGCTTTAAATTAAACATTTGAAAACTCCCGCAGTCTTAATAACATAGAACAATGTAAGCAACAAAAATAGATAATGCTGGAATTACTCAGCTTGTCAGACTGCATCTGTGGGGGAGAAAAAGAGTTACTATTTCAGGTTGATGATATATTGTTAAACGAACTTCATCAGCTTGGTAGCAATCTGATGTAGGGGGAAAAACATGCCTTTCAGATTAATATACTGCAAGCAGAGCATCCAGTTTATCGTGTTATCTCCTATGCAAGCGCCGAAGTTCTTGAATTGGTTGCACAACGATTTGTATTAGCAGTAATTTTGCATCAGTGTTGACTCTAGTTGCCAGCAACGTAAGGTAATCTCATCCTAATTCTTCATCAAGGCAGTAATAAGTCAGCTGTGCTAGCAGAGTAAGCCCTTTTTAAGATACGACTGGCTCACCTGCAACTCTGCATGGGTGAAAACTTGGATTGGACCTCATTTTATAAAGTACATCTGCAAAATAAGTGCAGCACAAATAAAGTTTGTATTGCCTTCCCACATTTGCCGATCTTAGTTTAATCACAGCAGTTTACAGACAATCGGAAATCAAATTAACAGTGCTTTGCAAAAACAGACATTACTGGGTGAAAGAACACAACAGGTAACTTCCACTCATTCACTACAAGTTCGATTATAATCCAACCACCCGTTATTTCGTTCAAATCTCACATACATGCTTTTATGCTGCTTCATCTCTTTTCCCAATTCATGGATTTTGTGCTTTTGACATAATAAGTATCCAAGTAACAGTGTAGAAACATAGCCTCCCACATCCAAACATATACTCCAAAAGTACGTACCTGATGTGAAGAGACTCTGTGGTTCTGGTGCTGTTGGCCAGTCGTGTGTTGATGGTGATGAAGTGGGATATAACAGGCTATTTGGGAGAGGGTTGGGGTGTCTGAAGTTACTGTTGTCTGAGAACAGGGACTGGGATTCTGCTGCAGCACCCTCGAATGGAGACCTTGCGTTGTGATTGGATGAACTAATTGGGACAACTGGGTTGGGTTTTGTTAAACCTGGCGGTGGTGATGGTGTTTCACTTGGAGGGATCTGTAAACAGATAAAAATGGCATATTAGTATTTACATTATAGACGAGGCACCATTCATCAACTAAAATGTTAACATTATCACCGGCAAACCAACTGATAAATACTGTTCAGTTGTATCCAACACTGAACCATTTACTCCATATGTAATGTGCTCAAGTTGAAATATAAGTGATGATACTGGGATTTCATACAATCTCAAAAAGCTTATTTTCTTAAATTAGAACACAAAAGTTGGTAAATCCATTCCACGCTCTAACTGTATGAATCATAATTCTTAATTCTTTCTAGTGACATGTGAAATCAAGTTACAATTTCTGCAACTGAAGATTCATCTTTGATTCTTAAAAGGTCGAGTACTAATTTTCATTGTGTTCACTTGCTTTGAATTCCTCAACAAGAATTTTTTAAAAAACACTATGCTTACTGAATATTTTTAAGTGTCCCAAATGCTTCTTACATTCAGGTGAATACAATTTTATACAACCACCATGGCTAAATGGTGCTAGTTTAACCAGAGGCACTAATACAATTTCAATGAATCTGCCAAGACTAACATATTATTAACAATCAGCAAGGACAACAATGAAACATTTTGTCATTAGGCTTATGACTAATGATGCATATGCAACATAACTTGATGCCTTTATCTAAAAAATGCCCAAGATTTCAGCTGAGCTGTAGCTTTAACTAGCTTTTAACTAATCTTGCATTGCTCCAGCCATCTTTTGTCATCAAAATAATGTACCAGATCCAAAGACACTTACCATATCGCTTCTGAAATAACTCCATGTCAATTCACATGACTTGGACAACTTAACCTGATACCTTCAAATTTAGTGACTTAAATTCTCAAACAACCTACTATTATAAGCTGTTTAAACAAAGTCTTAAAGAAATGAGTGGCTACACATTGCATCCCACCATCCTGAACCTCTACTTCACAAGTAATTCCTATTGCAAGGTTCTATCTTCTAGCATTATTCAACATCTCCTAGGCTCCTATGTTGCCCACTTTACATTTCAGAAAGAACACGTACTCAGTTACTAGTCAATTTGCCAGTAAATGCATGAAATGCAGCCTGCTGAGTGCTCACATACGGTAATTCTCTGTAACCATAATTTCCAGTTGACTTTGGGATAAATTCCCACCTTTCTTCCAGGTCACATGACGCAATTAGCACAGGGATTCCTAACCCGGGGTCCAAGGACCTCTTGGTTAATGGTAAAGGTCCATGGCACAGAAAGGGTTGGGAACCCAATACTGGCGATACTTCCAAATCAGGACCATTTCCTTGCTTGGCTAGAGAAGTCAATGTGGACAAAATTCATTGTAATGGTATTCATCTTTAGAGATTTCACCAAAACAATCATTCTAAAAATTTGTTGTTTAATTTTGGAAAAGATAGAATTGTACATTGAAATGACTTGAGCACTTATAAAAGTCCTAGATTCTTGTGTAAATTTAAAGGGCAATAGTGGAGTCACTTCATTTTGACAACCTCAGAAGCTAGCTCATCTAAAATGAAACAAAAACTCATTTTGTCACCAGAATCTTGATAAAGTGCACCTAATAGCACTCCCCTTGACCTATCACACTTGGCTCCCCATGATAAAATTAGTTCAGACACTCAAATTTACAAGTTTCTTTAACTTATCTCCAATATTTCCTTGGACTCCAATTACTACCAATCTTTGGTACTTTCCACTCCAATCATTTATGTGCTATTATCATTGCTGCATTAGATAGTATTTTTAATCTTTTCAGGACTCCAAACTCCTACCTTTATCACTAAAGATTTGAATATGAATTACCTTCAATGGCTTATATGATTTGCACACATTTTAATCCACATTCAAACCAACTTTTACCATCTAAAAGGGCAAGATCCACATCAGCAAGGTGTTTGCAAGACCAGAAGATAGGGGCAACAACCTCATGGCAAATAATATATGGACATCATTTCTTCTTCATATCCAGGTCAGCTTTCTGTAAACCTGCATAGCAGCATTGAGAGTACTAGCACTCTACCAACAAATATGACAAGATCTCAAAAGCAAACCTTGTCACAGCTGTCCACATTCCAATAATAGGGAAAATGCTATTATGCTCCAACAGAAGAAAAATAACTGAGATACTAAGACAATGCATAATTCACATAATAATTTTCAAGGACAGAGCAGAGATAACTTTCGACTTCTACCTTAATTTTTGTACCCAAAGCCAGTCCTTTCCTCTGGCACAAAAATGTAGCATACTTTAAATCAAGACCTATTTTTCAAAAAATATATTTCACAATTTACAGTGACTTGAAAAAGTATTCGTTCCCCACAACTATTTTCATTTTATTGCCTCGTTTTCTAAATTTAAGATATATTGAAGTTGGATTTTTTGAGCTATTCTACAAAACATGTCAAATCAAAAGAAAAACTCCAAAACTTGTCAAAATTTTAAAATAAAAAATAAAAACCAAAATTGTGAGGCTGAAGTATTCATCCCCTTTGTAATTACTACACTAACTTGACTCAGGTGCAATACTGTATATATTACCTTACCAACTCACCCAATTTGTTGATGTGGAAAATTGGAGGATCACCTACTTTCAGCGAATTCATAAGAATAAATACCCCATCTCTCTGTAAGGTCCAACAGTATGGTAGATTTTCAACAGACAAAACCAAAGTGAAGACAAAAGCATTCAAGACAAGTCAGGGAAATGATAACAGAGAAGCACAAATCTGGGGAAGGGTTCAATAACATCTTAAAGGCACTGAACATAACTCGGAGTTCAGTGCAGTCCATCGTGAAAGAGTGGAACAAATATGAAACCCAAACTATGCTGCCTTGGTCAGGCAGCTGCTCTAAACTTAGTTGCCTAAGAATGGCACTTTTAGAAAGGCTACTGTGATGTCACCTGTCACTGAATAAACTGCATAAGTCAGTGGCTGCAAATGGAGATGAATCTTATGGCAACACAATCTTGAAGGCCTTGCGGAAAAAGGGTATTTATGGAGGAGTGGCAAGGAAGCAGCCTTGGCTAATAACAGCATATCCTTGCCCAAAAAGACCATACAAAGCGTCACTTAGAAGATACTGTAAACTGGAAATTTTGCCTTCAGCAAAAAGCGGTACATGTGGCAAAAATCTAATTCTGCGCATTAATCAGGCAGCACCATCCCTCCTGTAAAATATGGTGGAAGTAGCATCATGCTATGGGGATGCTTTTCAGCAACAGGTACTGGAAACTGGAAACTCTGCCAGAAAGCTTCAGCTGGGGAGGAAGTACGTCTTTCAGCAGGACAACAATTCAAAGCATACTGCCAGAGCAACTATGGAGTTGTGCAAAACCAATAGAGACCTATCCAAAAGGAATACTGGCTGTAAGAGGCAACTCAGCTAAGTACTGAATAAAGGATAATTTAGAACTGTTGACCTCTCAGTATTTGAATTTTTGTTTTCATGCTTCATAATTTTTTTTGTGCTCTACTGTGAAAAAAGGGGGCACGTGATTCACAAATAAAAATTCTTAGTTAAATTGATCAAGACCCCTGGTTGTAATACTCATTTATGAGAACAAATGGTTATGGGCTGGTAGTCTACCGCTTCACAAGGTGCAGGTTAGAAATAATATTTCACCATTGAGCTGAGGATTGAAATTTTCTCTCCAAGGAAGCTTGAAAGACAACTTTTATGAGCAACAGATACTTGCAACTGATCCAACACAGACATGCTCATGTGGTTCAAGATCAAATATTGTTAGGCAACATCTGAAAGCTTCCGTATGTGTTTAATCTTCACAGTCTGGGAGAATGGAGATTAACTTGCTTGTTTGAAGGCATCGCCTGGACAAGCATTCCAACACTTCAAATAGATTATTCATTCAAGGGAAAGACATGGAAATGGGAGAAAGTTTAAACAATAATAAATATAATTCGGATAAAACGAGGTATAATGAACAAAGAATATCTGATATAAAAAATAAACAAATGTAACTCACCTGTTGTAAATTATCACCATTTCCTAGACTGAGTGTTTCTGGTGGTTTATCCACCTGTCTGCAAAACAAACAAATTATGACAAATTGATGATCTTATCTCATTTTTCCTTGCGTAAATCTGATAAGTTTCTGTAGCTTCTTTAAAAGAAACAAGCAGCCAAGTGAGCGGACATTGTTTACACTGGATCCCACCAACATTCATGAAAGCAAAATCAAAGATGAAGTAAAATAGAAAAGGAGCAAGGATGTGCTATGATGTTCATACTCTTTGTACAAGTTAAAGCGGCCACAAAACTAACAGCAGTGCACCTGACTGGTTTGTAATCAAGCATGGGAACTGTAAGAGATCAGAATTGATGGATAGGACAGATTGCAAGTTCAGTAGCATCTTGAACTTTGGGTTTTTTGCCTTAATGGCTTCAAGACTTGCAGTTGATCTTCCATGCTTTTAGGACAAATAGTTGCAGTGTGGCACTGATCATACAGGTGACGAGACTACTACAGTTGGAGAATGGCCATTTTAATTCAAATTTTCTATTGCAGAATTTATCCACAGAATGGTGCAAGCTTTGCAGCTTTTCACAACACTTTGTCATCCTCAACTCAAGCTATCTAAAGAAACTGAAATCCTAGACTTAATTACAGAGAATATTTAGTTACACAATATTTTTCAGACATTAGCAAATGGAAGCATTCACAACTTCTCACAAATTTATATGGACAATATACAGTGTAATGCAACTACAACCACAAAGGAACTGAAATCATTCCTGTATGTGTAGAGTTGAAATGAGACAAGGTTAAAGCAGCTTAATTTAGTCCTCTAGAACAAAACACACAGATGGTGATTAGGATCTTGAGGTTAATTTTTTTTTAAATCAAGGATTATAAACAGGGCCATTCAAAAATATTACTAATTTGACAGCAAAATTACCTTAGTCTCAGCAATGTGGAAAGGCCAATCTTTGACCTAAAGCCTCAGCAGCTCCGTGAATTGAGTCTGACAAAGCCATGTTCCTTGAGATAATATGAAGTGAACTTGAAATTGGACAAAGACGAAAAAATACGCAGTTGCTCGAAATCCAAGCAACATGCTAGTCCTGCTGAAGGGTTTTGGGCCGAATCGTCAACTATACTCTTTTCCACAGATGCTGCCTGGCCTGCTGAGTTCCTTCAGTATTTTATGTGTGTTGCTCAGATTTCCAGCATCTGCAGATTTTTTTCTTGTTTGTGATTGAACATACACGGTGTTGGAGGAATTCGGCAAGCCAGGCAGCACCTTTGGAAAGGAGTGAACAGTCGATGTTTCAGGCTGAGACATCATCAGGGCTGGAATTTCACTGCCACTCCTCCCCCCACACACCCACCCCGAGTCCCCATGAAGGGTCTCAGCCTGAAACATCGACTATTTACTCTTTTCCACAGATGCTGCCTGGCCTGCTGAGTTCCTTCAATATTTGTGTGCATTGCCTGAAAACAATAACCTTAAAGCTGGAGCTCTGACACTAGACAATTGTGCATAGTGACATGATGTGATGCAAATCAAATCTGCATGCTTATATTTCGGTTGCAAAGTTATAATGCCTACAATTTCTTGGTGGTCTTATATATGAAGAGATGCCACCCAAGAAATGTGCTGGAAAACTGCCAAAAGTGAACACTAATGATGCTGTGACCCCAAGAAGGGAGCAAAAACGATACTGTGGTCAAGTATGAAAGCCATCAACATATTGCTTCAGTGACTGCCCAAATGTGATGCATTCAAAGTTCTGTTAAACGATGTCAATTCTGAAAAGAATGTTTACTGGAAGATACAATATCAATTTTTGCATCAACTCTAGGGTGAAAACTGACCCACTGGGATAAGTGCAGTTGGATAAAGGGAGAAGATACACATAAGATGTGGGGGCTTGACAGATGAGGGAAAAATTGCATCAGGAGGTTCTTCTGCCTTTTTGTTGAGCCCACTGTGAGATAAAGATCCAAGAACAGCGCCAACTTTTAGGCATCTATTTTTCAAGTGGGAAGTATGTGCTCTCAGAGGCTGTGTCAGCAAGTGACACAATGACCACATCCAAAACCTTGTTCTTGGTCTATATCAACATATCAACTCCATAGTAGGTCTGACGCACCAGCTCCAAGAACTGGAGCTTTGAGGGCTGTCCAAATTTATGATTTCAATCAAGAATGAAACCTAAGATATTACAATCAGCACATTTTTTGTGGCATGTCCAACTGTACCTTCAAGAGGATCAAAGTTTATCAGAGAACTCTTATTTGTCAGAGAAGTGTAGTATTTTGTTGGAGTTTAAGACTACAGACTGCTTTGCTCCAAAACTTGTATGGTTATAGAAGTACTTTTGATGGAAATGGGAAATAAAATTATCTACTTTGATTAACACCATCTTAGGAAGATGCATTATAAAGCTGATCTGAATTCAAATAATCTATAGGGCCTTATCAAAAGTAATGACTGCATTTATCTTTCATATCATGCTTTTGATAACAAAATGTACATCTGATTTCAAAGTTGTCAAAACTTATTGGAAGTGTTGAGTGAACCCTCGCAAGGCAGAAGGTCCCCTGGTAAGGCTTTGAAAACCTGTGCCAACCAACTAGCAGGAGTACTCAAGGACATTTTCAACCTCTCACTGCTATGGGCAGAAGTTCCCACTTGCTTCAAAAAGGCAACAATTATACCAGTGTCTAAGAAGAATAATGTGTGCTGCTTCAATGACTATCACCCAGTAGCACTCACATTGACAGTGATGCAATGCTGAGAGGTTGGTCATGACTAGACTGAACTCCTGCCTCAGCAAGGACCAGGAACCATTGCAATTTGCCTATTGCCACAATAGGTCAACGGCAGATGCAATCTCAATGGCTCATCACACAGCTTTAGACCACCTAGACAACACAAACACCTACATCATGATGCTGTTCATTGACTATAGCTCAGCATCTGATACCATCATTCCCACAATTCTCATTGAGAGGTTGCAGAACCTGGGCCTCTGTACCTCCCTCTGCAATTGGATCCTCAACTTCCTAACTGGAAGACCACAATCTGTGCAGACTGATGATAACATATCCTCCTCGCTGAATCAACACTGGCGCACCTCAGGGGTGTGTGCTTTGCCCACTGCTCTACTCTCTCTATACACCACTGTGTGGCTAGGCATAGCTCAAATACTATCTACAAATTTGCTGATGATACAACTATTGCTGGTAGAATTTCAGGTGGTGTTGAGAGGGCGTACAGGAGTGAGATATGCCAACTAGTGGAGTGGTGCCGCAGCAACAACCTGGCACGCAACATCAGTAAGATGAAAGAGCTGATTGTGGACTTCAGGAAAGGTAAAATGAAGGAGCACACACTAATCCTCATAGAGGGATCAGAAGTGGAGAGAGTGAGCAGCTTCAAGTTCCTCAGTGTCAACATCTGAAGATCTAACCTGATCCCAACATATCGATGTAGTCATAAAGAAGGCAAGACAGCGGCTATACTTTATTAGAAGTTTGAAGAGATTTGACATGTCAATACACTCAAAAACTTCTATAGTTGTACCATGGACAGAAAGAAGCTGCAGAAGGTTATAAATTTAGTCAGCTCCATCTTGGGTCCTCACCTACAAAGCACCCAGGACATCTTTAGGGAGCAGTGTCTCAGAAAGGCAGCATCCATTATTAAGGATATCCAGAACCCAGAGCATGCCCTTTTCTCACTATTACCATCAGGCAGGAGATACAGAAGCCTGAAGGCACACACTCAGCGATTCAGGAACAGCTTTTTCCCCTCTGCCATCCAATTCCTTAATGGACATTGAAGCTTTGGTTTACCTCACTTTTATTTAAATATACATTTGTTATTTGCACATTTAAAATCTATTCAATGCACATAACTGGTTTACTTGTTCATTTATTACTGTGCTTTATTTTATTTATTATTTTTCTCTCTCTCTGCTAGATTATGTATTGCATTGAACTGCTGCTGCTAAGTTAATAAATTTCACGTCACACGTCGGTAATAATAAACCTGACTCTGAGTTATGTGACCAAATCGATTTTGAATCATATCTCTGTTGATTCTTAGCATTGATACTGACCATCAAGTGCTCACAAAACTGGTCGTATACAAGAACTCTGAGAATAGAGGCAAGCAAACAAAAATTGCCTCCGTTGTTCAGCTGAGGTTATTGCAGTCCAAGAGAGAAATAAAGCCAATCACTGACCTGAGTTCTGTGTCAGGACCATCTGAGGTCATATGCTCGGGATCTGAACCATTATCAAGAATAGGAGGTGTTTTCCTGTGCCAGAGTATTAGACCGTTGGCTGCTTTAGCTGTGCTGAGTAATGACGGCCAGGCATCTTTATTACTAGTGTTGGGTCTGTAAGGGGAAAGAATGGCAGAAATACTGAGTATCTACCAAACTGACAGAACAATAGGCTTCAGCAGCTCAGAGATGCTGTTCACTTAGTGGAAACTTCCCAAAAGGGATGCCGTCCAAGATATATTGCTGGCATCGTGTATCCTCCCCAGCCAGTGGTCTGACAACAACCAAAACGAGGAATTCAATTATTCCATTATTGGATGATAAGAGGTTGCCTACTGCAGAGAAAGTAGGGAGAAGTAAGGTGGCTTGCATAAGTATGGATATACAATCACTGATCCTTAAAAAAAAAAATCAGGCTTTGTATTAGATAATAATAATTCAGAATTCAGAATGCTTTTTCACTAGATCAACTTGCATACACTAAACAAGGAATGTAACTGGATAATCCAAATGCTTAACAGCTTTCAGTAGTATCTGATTTCAGTGCAAATTCGCAAGGATCTGGTAGCATTATACATTTCTTCACAGTAAGTTTTCAACCAAGAGCAAGAACAATCAGAAGATCAGGTTGTTAAGTTCCACATGACAGGAAATTCACCATTTCCATTGTGACTGTCCCAGGTGCTCTTCTCAGGATATGGATAAGCAATTTTAATCAAAGACACCAAGCTGGTGTAGAAGAATCATAAAGATTGCACCATATACAAAAAATAATATAAGTAATAATTTAATATAATGTAATATAAAATATAAAATATAATATATAATATTATATATAATATAAAATATAAAAATAATATAAGTAATAATTTAAGTAATATACATATTACTTAAAATCTTATACTGAGACAAAGGAAAAACAAGTGACTACCTCATCATGACTTTACAGCTAGATTTTAAAAAACTAACGCCATTTATTCATTCTTTAAGAGTTAAATCAATATTCCAAGATATGAAATTGTAATTCACAATGACAATCCGATTAAATTTTGCAGGCAAGACAAAGGCTACATACTGCCAATTTCATTGAAGTAGCGTTTTACAGAAAAGTGAAAAAATGTAATGGGAAATCCATATATTCAGAGTTATTCTGTGGAACCATGCAAATCAGGAGCAGGTCATTAGCTCTTTATTTCATTAACATTTTGCTTATGTCATTGTATGTCAGATTTGGTGCACACAAATTTAATGCTGTGTTGTAGTTTTCTACCTAATAGCCGATGGCCAATGAACGGAAAAAAACATGCCTCTATTAATTATCAAGTATTAGTTTCCAGAGTGCAAAGGAAGCTTGCAATTTCACAACATTGCTGTCTTCACCACCAAATTTCAACACCGTTTCCAGCTTATGACCAACTAAGAGCCTTTTCAAATACCAAGACTCAAACTCAACACATCCTTAGCAGCATTGATAGCATTCTTGTAGTTGTAGACAACTTGTAGAAGCATGCAGAGACACCGTATACATCCAAAGCTGTTTGAACACGATGGTCCAATGGCAGGACAACATTGAGCAACATCAAATCAATATCTCCAGTAGCGATACTGATCATACTCAAACAGCTTTAGTGGTTGGATCGTATACCAAAACCAGACACTAAAAACAAGTACCATCTCTGAAACAGAAATAAACCCTAAAATAAAACTTACATGGATGTTCAAAAAAAAATTACAGAAACTAACATTTTAATAAGTCATGGGAATGCCCAACATAAATTGGGGATCTGCTTCATTGAGCACCCTCTCTGTGTCTGCTGCAAAAGACAGTGATCAGCCATTCTAATCTTAATTCCATTCTGGCATGTCTGTTATGGCCTCTTCTACTGCCACATTAAAGTCACCCTAAGGAGGAGCAATACTTCATATTCCACCTAGATAGCTTCCAACCTGATATTATGAACATTGATAACTCTAACTTGTACTTCTTAAAAATCGCCCACCCCATTCTTCCTTTTCCATTCTGGCTCGTCCCATCACCTCATCTGTGCCCCCCCCATCCCTTCTCCCATAGTCCACTATCCTCTCCTATCAGATTCCTCTCTCTTCAGCCCTTCACCTTTTCCACCTATTACCTCCCAGCTTCTCACTTTATCCCCCTCCCCAGTGTATCCCATCATGTTTTCTCCTATCATCTACTAACTTGTACTCCTCCTTCGCTTGCCTTCTTATTCTGGCTTCTAACCCCTACCGTTCCAGGGGTCTTGGTCCGAAATGTCTACAGTTTATTCCTCTCTGTAAATGCTGTCTGATGTGCTGAGGCCCTGTGACACCTCAAATTGGAAAAGTAGCATCAAGAAAATAGCAGCTTGTGCTTCCACACAGGAGTTTGTGATGGTCACATGCAGTAACGGAACAAGAGCACAACAAACCAAGTGCTTCATCAAGTATCATCTGCCCCACCAATGGCAGATCCTATGCAGGATGCATTATCTACCTCAGAACCCAAAAAAAAATGGAATGGTAACAGGTCAACCTCAACTGCTCAAGAATGAGAGAACGAGTTGGAGGCATAGAACAAAACATGCCTATTGTATTCCTGAGCAGAAAACTGTGCTCAAAGACACTATTTTTTCTCAGCAATATTTTTACTGGTTTTTTAAAATCAAGAAAACATAGTACAAAGGAGGTTTGTGCAGCACATAAAAAATGTAACAAATGTACAATTCGCACCTATGAAAGAGATGCACCCATAGTACAATCATGCTTTGGTTGCCTCCCTGCCCTGACCTACCCCTCCTAATTCCCCTTTCCAAGCCATCACTGCATTAGCAAAAAGGGTTAAACAGAACCTTTATCCCCAAAGAGATGCATTGGTATAGAGAAGGTGTATTTTCCTAACACGAACTGTTATATGTTTACACGTTTGAGTTTGTAGAATTTTACCGGAGAATGCTGATTGTCAGGGAGTTATGTGCAGAGGTAAGGAAGAAGGAATGAACCTTTAGTTTGGCTGGGAATTCTGAAAATATTCAAGAAAGGGTCCCCACACCTTTTGGAACTTTATGTCCAAATTGAGAGTTGAATAATGGATCTTCTCAAGGTATAGACTGGACATGATGTCACTAAGCACGGGTGGGTTGGGCAGCATCCCTCCACCTGAGCAAAACTGCACACCTGGCCAGAAGAGAGGCAAAAGACAGTATGCGACATTTGGTCGGACTTAGATGCATGTCGTCCTCTCTGGAGGTGCTGAAAAGAGCAATCAAAGGGCTAGATTCCAGATTGCAATTAAGTATTTGGGATAGAGTTTGGAAAACATCTTTCCAGTATTTTTCCAAGCTAGGGCATGGTCAGTACATGTGAGTAAGGGAAGCCTCGCCCATTTTGCCTTTGTCGCAGCAGGGATTAACATCTGCGTAAATGCGAGATAATTTAGTTTTAGACATATAAGCCCTGTGTACGTCCTTGAACTGTAACAGGCAGTGGTGGGCACATAAAGAGGTTGAGTTAACTAACTTGAGAACTGAATCCCATACATCGTCTGACAGTGAAAAATTCAAATCTCACTAAAGACATTGTTTTGGTGTAAATTGCCTCAGTAAATCTGAAGAATGGTCGGTTATTAGGCTGCTGACCTTCTTGAGGGAAAAACAAATTATATGCTCCTATTTTACCAGTGTTATGGTACTCTCAACCATTTATTGGTTACAAGAGTCAATGCATCTTCAATATTGGGTAAATGTGGTTTATTGAAGATCCACTCAAAAATTGCCCAGAAAAAGACCATGTATAAAATTTTCACAAGCTCAAAGTACAGCAGGCAGCATAATCTGCCAAAACCAAGACATTTTTCAGAAAGCCAATTTAATCTGGTCAATGCTCACAATACCTTCAGGCTCTTTTGACAAGTAGATTAGAAAGAAAAAAATCATTGACGAGAGTGGAGCTTAACCATTTCCTAATTTTAACTGTAATAAATCTGATGAGATTTTTACATCACTATTGAGCAGATAATACACAAAAACATAGTGGCTTTCTTTTTAAAATAAACTAAGACAGCATCTTTGTTCTGTGATGAGCTGGATATGTTTTGCGTTGTCAGGAAATCCAATCAATGATTTTGGTTTACATGTAGAAAATGAATCAGATGATAGTAAACAAGACTGACCATGCAAATAAATCTGGGGAGAATAAACAACTGCAAGAATATAGCAAATAGATTGGGCGGCACACTAGTAAATTGGCAAGTGCAATTAATTTTGGACAATAAACTGCTCTGGGCAAAAGACAGAAAGAATAAAATATACGATAGGATGCTGACTAGCAATGAGACAATAAAAGTTTGGAGTGCAGGTAGAAAGTTCCAAAGGAAAAAGAAACAGATATTCAGGATAGCTATTTTCTCGCCAAGCAGAAGAACAAAATTTATGTCTGAACTACATGCAAAACCAAGCAGAGCACTGATACTCACAACATGCAGTTCTACGCAGGAAGGCAAAGAGACTGCAGGTGGTGGAGAAAGTCGGCGGCATCTGTAGAGGGAAATGAATTGTTGCTGTTTTGGGTCAAGATCCTACATCAGGACTGAGAATGTAGGAAAGTAGCCAGTACAGGTAAGACAGTAGGGAAAATGGGTCAGGAGGTGTGAGGCGGACCAACGATGAGTGAGGGGAAAATGAAGTTGGAGATAAGTGCTGGAGTGTGCTGAGCAAGGACACAAAGCTGACAAGGACTGGAATTTACGAAGCCTGTCATAATGGGAACTACTCTACTCAAGGGAGAGATGGACAGATGAAAATAGAGGGGATCCAATGGATAAAGTGGATAGGAAGGAGGTAAATGTAACCACAATGTATTTTCAGAGGGGTGAGGAGCAGGAATAAAGGGTGATGTGAGGTATGAGAAAAGTTAGAAAGGGACCAAAGTGGGAATGGATCAGAAGGAGCAAGAGCATGCGCCAACAATCAGGTGGGGTGGCAGAGGCAGGGGTTACCAGAAGTAGCAAAATTCAATATTCATGCCATTGGATTATAGACCACCCAGGTGAAATGAGAGGTTTGCATTTGGCCCTACCCTGGCAGTGAAGGCAGCCAAAGATGGATTTGTCAATGTGGGAATTTGAAGGGGAATTGAAATGGCATGCAACTGGGTGCTTGGGGTGGTCACTAGAGAGTGCTGGTAATTTGCAAACTCCTTGCCTAGTTTATGCTTGGTCTCGCTGATACAGAGGAGGCCAGATTGGGAGAAATGAAAACAGCAGACAAGGTTGGAGGTGGTGTGCATAAATCTTTGCCTCACTTGGAAGGGCTGTCCAGATCTCCCATTATTGGTGATGGAGGCAGTGTGGCTTTTCTTGCAATTGCAAGAGAAAGTGCCAGAGGTCAATGAGTGGAGAATAGGGAGAGATGATGAAGTAGGGAGCCATGGAGAGAGTGGCCCTTGCATAAGGAGCTGGGGGGGGGGGGGGGTGGTGGAGAAGATGCAATGAATGGTGGAATTCCATTGCAGCTGACAGAAATGGCTAAGTATGATATGCTGGATGTGGGGAATAACAGAGGGAAAGCTGGACTAAAGGAACTCTTTTTGAGGTAGATGTTAGGCTGAGGGGTAAAAGCAAGACAAGGAAATGCAAATGTGAGAGGACTCAATAACAGAAGAGAAGCCACATTTCCTGAAAAAAAATTCACATGTTCTGGCATGGAGATCCTTGAGAGCAGACACAGTGGAGAAAGAGACTATGTGGGAAGAGGTGTGGGATTATAGCAGTGACAATGGATTGCTTATTGACCAAGAGATCCAGACAAGGAAGGGTCAGGAATAATATAAGTGAAAGCACGTTGGAAGTTAGCAGAAAAGGTACAAAACTGATGAGTCCTACACAAGTGCAGGTTGTGGCACCAATGCAGCTGATGTGACAGAGCTGGCAAGTAGTTCCAGACATTCTCTTGGACAAGGACCATTCCATGTTGCCAACAAAAAAAAAAACAGGCAGAACTAGGCCCATGCAAGTGCCCAAACTTTGCAGGAAGAATCAAAAGCAAAATTGTTCAGAATGTACAAGCTTTGCTAGTCACGTGAGCATTAATAAAGAGAAATTGATTAGGTCTTTGATGAATTAAGTGGAAGACTTGAATACCTTTCTGATGGGGTGTAAGAAGACTGACCAGCCAGTGAAGATGAGAGTCTGGGTGCCAGGGAATTCAAGGCTAACAAAATGGTGGAGAGCATGTGAAGTGTCCCAGAAGTAGCTGTAAAGGGAACACGAAACTCAACACTAGTTAGAAATGGGAATGGTAGTTCTATGGCTGCTTACTTTGCAGTAGGAAGCAGATTTAATTAGAAGAGGCAAAACTAAAAAAACTTAATGGGCATTTGGCACTTCCATATAAATTATATGGGAGCCCAATGTACCAGGTTCATAAAACAAATTAGTTGGTTGAAGTTTTAAACACAAGATGTGAAACAAATACAAGCAAGTTGGAAACTCCTGCTTTCTGCAGGCTCTTTAAGTGCCCTAATCTCTACAATATTATGAACAGCTGCAAATAGGGATTCAAATAACTTTTCCCTCTTTACAAACCAAATGGACCTAAATGACTTATTTTGTAATTTTTATGATCCTATGAAGCTCGACACTACAGAGACTTGACAACTGATGCATATTGGAAGGCTTAATTAGTACTACATGGAAAGCTTCTTCTCTGTTCACAACCGTGGAAACAAGTTATCAAAGCATCAGAATGAAAGGCAAGTTTTCACTTCCAAGTAATGCAGACTAAATGAGGTGAGAGGTATAGTATATCTGGATCCTCAATTGGGAATCATTCGGGTAAAGGGGAATAAGCTGTGACCAAAGAAGCTGCCACATCTGCAAGACTTACACCAAATTCCTTCCCTGCAGATTTAATACTTTCTTTGCACCCTGCTTATGGTGAGAACAGAGACTTGGGCTGGAAGATACAGCTTCTTCTTGGGTACAGCATTAAGTTTCTGATGCTCTGCAAGGTACCCCAGTACACATAAAACAAGGGAACAGCACCTCATTTCAAGTTTGAAAACAATTTTCTATCTGAGCATGACCATACTGATGCAATTGGGAGCTAACGGATTACAATGCACGTCTTGTCAAGGAAAATCTTGATAAAATTTAAACAAAAGCTTCATAACTCAGCCCAGGAAATATTTGATCAGTCATTCCACACAGATACATTTCTGAACCATGCATAAATACAAATTGAATCAAGTGGACAAAATTAACAACATGCACTTGACTTTCATCACCCAGAGCAGCAAATCAGTGGGAGGTTTCAATGGGTGTTAATTGTTCATAGCTTTGCAAATTATTACTGGGCAGTCATCAGCTAACACAATGAGTAAAAGCACTGTTTTTCATTTAAATGTTTTTTTCCTTACTGTGACCCAGCAGGGAACATCAACTTCATCGTCTTGCAGTATGCCAATACCTTCTGTCACATGTTTGTCAATTCTCCTTCAGTTCCTATGCTACTGACCTATTGGTCTATTAGCCGATGAGCACATCTTTGGGATGTGGGAACTGAGAAGACTGAGAGGAAACCTACGTGGTCAGGCATAACATATGCAAACTCCTCACAAACAGCACCCAAGGTCAGTATCAAATCGGTGTCTCTGAAGCAGTACTAACAGCAATATTAATCTAACACTGACTATTAATGAGTAAAATTATTTAAACTCATTTAGGTCTGAAAGAAGCAACCATTTATTAAAATTAATTTCCAAATTTTCATTCTCCAGCATATTCCAGTAATAGCAGACAAATTATTATGTTGGGTAAATACTAATTCACACCAATCAAGACTCAATTGGCCCAAACAATGCAATGTAATTGAAGCACAAGCTACAGATTATCTACAATGTTGATAAATTGATATAAACAATATTATCTTCAAAGAACTATGCATACCACTCCAAATTATTTTTACATCTCCCATCAAGACTACAAAACAAAATCACAATTTACAATAACTTTCTCGTTGTTTATTGTTATAATCACTTTTCCATGAAACAAAATGTTCTTGAAACATGTTTAGGGTTCAATCTTCAATATGCTTATCACTTTCAGTAGGTTTAATCAATAAAGTTGCAAAAATGTTTAAAATCATCACCAAGATTAAAACCCTCCTCATAAGTTTCCCAGAATTGTGGACGTTGCAACAAGGAATAAAAGGGTGTGCGGACAGAACAGAGTGCAGGCACCATATAGTCCACAAGCTGAACCAGACCTTTGAGAGCTGGACTTCACTTTGTACAACCTTTTCTGAGTGTGGAAGTTCACTTCAACCAAAGGCCAAAACAATAAGCCGATAGAGACAGCGTGCAATCACCCCGAATGAACAAGGTTTGTGAAAGCCTAGCTCTCCTTTGTACAGCCTTTCTGTTCAAGCCTGAGAATCAAGATCTCTCAGTGTACCAAGACAAAATGAAGGTCCAAACAAAGAATTCTAGGGCAACACATTGCTAGAAAGTTATTTTACTAATTCTCAAGCATAATTGGCCTGAAATATGTATTATGATTGGTAGTTAAATATGCAAATGTTGGGATTCAGAAGTTCACAAAGTTGCTAATAGATCAATATCCAACTAGTCAATTTCAGTTTAAAAAAGTCATTTCTTTGGTCAAACTTCAGAACATTCTGGTGACAGGGACCAGTCTGCTCTCCTTGAGTACAAGTAAAGTGTGATTGAGGGACGAGTGTGGGCTGTTGGGAGTCTAGTTAATTGTCATCAAAAGAATCATAATTTTAACTACAAATGAATGCAACTAAATGAAAGAAACAAACACACAGATGGGTTTGAGATCAACCATTTACTCATCCCAAAATTCTCATGTGGGCTTTTCCAATGTGCCAATATGTCACTACACTTATGGTAACAAGGTGTTGTGAAAGCAATGTAACAAGAGAGCAAGCCCAACCATTATTCGTTGTTGTACTGTTGAACAGGCAAGAGAGCAGAAATAAAGCAAGATCTCTGACCCAACCTGCGCACACTGGAAAGGTGCCCATCATAATCAGGACAATTTGCTTGCTTCATAAAGCACATTTCCTCAGTTGATAAATATATCTATCACAAAAGGACACTTTAACAAGCTTAGAGTAAAATTATGTACTTAAGCAAAAGCGACTTGACCCATATCAACAGGCGGAATGGAAAGGAAATTCATGTATAAACTTGAATGCAAACAGAAAGAAGCAGGCCAAGCAGGAGGCCAGGACAGTACTTACGCATCATACCTCTGCTGTGTAACTATTTTGTTCTTGTTTTTGTCGACTGTACTGGATGACTGGTGCAAAAAGTTGGGATTCATTTTATAAAGTTCCTGGAGCAGCTTCTGTTCATATTCTTGATGTTTCCCTGCCTGTGGAAGAAAATGAGATAACTTCACTGGGGCTCAATGCAAGCAGAGTGGCACAAAGCACAAGAGCAATTTATACCCTTGACAAAGTATATAAAATGATGCAGATGATTGCTAATTACAATACTTGGTACTAATAACGAGGGGTGAGAAATAATTATTTGAATTTCTCCCTCCCTGTAAATCAAGAAAAGGGTGCTTGACCTCAGTGAAATCTCAAGTTCAAATCCCTTCTCCAACCAGATATCCCACAACACTTGTTCCAGAATCTAAGACAAATAATAATGTCAATTCCACCTCGTGTCATACATGCCATTCAATATGTAAGTAATGGGTGCCCCATTAACGTACTTTATTAACACATGTATTTACTGTATAATGTCCAAATCCATGATTACCTCAATATCATGTTCAAGATTATTGTCATCTGACTGTACATATGTAAACCTAATGCTCCACCAGACCACAGTGCACCCACAATAAAACATTACCACAAATTAATTCTACTTCCTGGATGCTGAGACGCAACGAGTAGCAGCAGTACTCTCAATGGATATGATTAAATATTCCCGTTTCAGCCTGATACAACTAAAAAGCACAACTGCTTCCAAGGTCAGTCCAGTCAACAAAGATATCAATGCATTTAAACAAACTGTCGCTGCTTAAAACCGACGGAAACAACACCAATTGTGGTTGGAAGTGCCCACGGAGGACACCTCAGAGGAGGCGTGGGTGTAGATTGGGACTACAAGTGCGTTTAAGGAAACGGGGCTTTAAACTCCCTAAACCGACAATCTTGCTGGTGAATAAAATCAATGATCTCAGAGCCAGGGTGCTGAATCAGAGGGACATGAGGACCGCGTGTGTCCTTTGTTTCACAGAATCCTAGTTAACCCCTTCTGTTCTGGATGCAGCGATCCAGATCAACGAGTTTAATATACACCATCAGGATAGATCTATAGAGTCTCTCAAAAGCAGAGGTGGAGGAGTATGCCTCATGATGAACTCTTCTTGGTGCACAAATATATCAGTGCTGTCCCAATTCTGCTCATCAGACCTGGAATATCTAGCAGTAATGTGACGTCCTTTTTACCTACCACGGGAGTTCTCGGGGGGACATTTTGGTAGCAGTTTAAATTCCACCTCAGGCCAATGTCAAGCAGGCTTTAGATGATCTGAGCAATGGGATCAACATGCACGAAGCAGTGAATCCTAATGCCTTCACCATAATTTTGGGAGATTTTAACCAGGCCATTCTGAAAAACATCACTAAGCAACTACCATCATCGGATCACTTGCAATTCCAGAGGAAACATGGACCATTGCTACACCACCATCAAGAACGCCTACCGTGCTATTCCATGCCCTGACTTCGGAATGTCTGATCACCTAGCTGTACTTCTACTCACTGAGTATGGGCAGAGACTGAAGACTGCAACACCAGCAGTGAGGACCAAGGAGGTATGGACAAGGGAAGCACAGGAGCGCCTACAGGACCGCTTTGAATCTGGGGACTGGACTGTATTCAGGGATGCATCTTCGAACCTGGATGAGTATGCTGCAGTTGTTACCAACTTCATTAAAACCTGTGTGGATGAGTGTGTGCCCACAAAGACTTATAGTACATTCCCAAACCAAAAGCAGTGGATGAACCAGGAGGTATTTCGTCTGCTGAAGATCTGTGGCATTCAAGCCTGGTGACTTAGGCTTGTACCAGAAAACCAGGTATGATTTGCGGAGGGCTATTTCAAGGGCGAAGAGCCAATTTCATGAGGTTGGAGGTAACATCAGATGCACGGCAACTCTGGCAGGGGCTGCAAGACATTACTTCCTACAAAACGAAACACAGTAGTATGAATGGCAGCAATGCTTAACTACCAGATGAACTCAAAGCCTTCTATGCACACTTTGAACACTACGGCTGTGAAGATCCCTGCTGTACCTGATGACCCTGTGATCTCAGTCTCAGAAGCCGATGTTAGACTGTCTTTAAAGAGAGTGAACCCTTACAAGTCAGTAGGTCCCAATGGAGTACCTGGTAAGGCTCTGAAAACCTGTGCCAACCAAATCGCAGGAGTATTCAAGGACATTTTCAACCTCTCACTGCTGTGGGCGGGAGTTCCCACTTGTTTCAAGAAGGCAACAATTATACCAGTGTCTAAGAAGAATAATGTGGGCTGCCTTAATGACTATTGCCTAGTAGCACTCACATCTACAGAGATGAAATGCTTTGAGAGGTTGGTCATGACTACACTGAACTCTTGCCTCAGCAAGGAACCAGACCCACTGCAATTCACCTGTTGCTACAATAGGTCAACGGCAGACACAATCTCAATGGCTCTCCACATGGCTTTAGACCAGCTGGACAACACAAACACCTACATCAGGATGCTGCTCATTGACTGTAATTCACATTTAATACCATCATTCCCACAACCCTGATTGTAAATTTGCAGAACCTGGACCTCTGTACCTCCCTCTGCAATTGGATCTTCGGTTTCCTAACTGGAAGACAACAATCTATGCAGATTGGTGATAACATATCCTTGCTGACAATCAACATTGGCGCACCTCAGGGGTGGGTGCTTCGCCCACTGCTTAAAACTCTCTATATACACATGACTGTGTGGCTAGGCATAGCTCAAATATCATTTATAAATTTGCTGATGATACAACCATTGATGGTAGAATCTCAGGTGGTGATGAGAGGGCGTACAGGAGTGAGATATGCCAACTAGTGGAGTGGTGCCGCAGCAACAACCTGGCACGCAACGCCAGGAAGATGAACACTGATTGTGGACTTCTGGAAGGGTAAGATGATGGGGGACGTCACCTGTTGATGCAGGATCGAGACGTGGAAATCCAGCTCTCCCGTAAAAAACTAATAAATTAATGTTTAAGTGAAGAAAAGTTAGTAAATATTTTCTAAAAACTACGTCTAAACTACTCAGGATTTTCCTTAGATATTCCTCCTAAACAGATACAGAAGAAAACTTCTACTTTGAAGACAGTACAAGCTGGGCCGGCCACTATGAAGGAGCCTCGGACTCAAGTGCATCTTACCTCCGGCGATACAGAACAGGAATCGGCGGCAACATCAACAGTCTCCAAGAAGGAACAACAGGAACTGCGCGTGCGCGAAGGAAAGGGCATGCGCAGACATGAGCAATTTGAACTACAAATCCCAGCTACGATTGGAAGTGGAAGTGAAAATGAACCAGACGTGGATTTGGATCCTCTGGAACATACAGATGAAAATGAGGAGGTAAAAGAAGAACAACAGGAAGAGGTTGGAGGTGAAAGATATTCTGGAGACATAAGAGAAGCTTTGGCGCAAATAATGCATGAATTAAAAGAATTAAAAACATTAAAAATAATAAAAGGATATTAAAATATGAAGACTATGATAAAATGGTGAAAAAACAGAAAATGGACAAGTTAAAAAGCTGGAAGAAATAATGGGAGACACTATTGATAGAGTGAATAAAATGGAAGATAATATTCTTGCCTGGACATCAGAAAGAAAATGACTGTTGGAAAAAATAGACGTGCTTGAAAATTTTAGTAGACGAAATATTAAAATTGTTGGTCTTAAAGAAGGGAAAGAGGGAGAGGATCCAATAAAATTTTTTCAAAAAATGGAACCCAGAAAATTTGGAAATGGAAGAGGGAACCCAGTTGATTGAAATCGAAAGGGTCCACAGAGCCCTAAGACCAAAACCTCAAGTTGATCAAAACCCAGGACCAATCTTGATAAAATGCTTAAGACATCAAGAGAAAGAAAAGACCCTGAAGGCGGCTGTCCAACGTGCCAGAAAGAGAAATGAGTCATTGATGATAGAAGGGAAAGCAGCTCTTTTCTATCCTGATATAAGTTATGACCTTTTGAAGAGAAAGAAGGAATTTAATCCAGCGAAAAAAGTTTTATGGGAAAAGGGTTATAAATTTATATTGCGCCACCCGGCAACACTGATGATTTTTTTGGATGACGGAAAAAGAAGATTTTTTTTTACTGATCATCGGGATGCAGAGGAGCTTGCACAAGAACTCCCAAATATTTGCTAGACACAGTAAAGATTTAAAAGTGAAACAGATTAAAGATGAAGACGGGGACAGTGAAGTGAGTTGATGGACATTAAGGACAGAAGACTATTTAAATATACTTTTAATTATATGATACAGGGGGAGAAAGGTAAAAATTTGAGAAATATTAATCGAGAGTAGTGACACTTTTTCTCTTATATATACTTTTTTCATGTTACGGGGGCTGGGGGAACTTCGGATTGATCGCTACGGGATTCACGTGTGTAATCATGGTGTTTGCCATGACCCGCACAACGGAGGGGGGTAATGTTGTGTTTTCTTTCATTCACAACATTAGCAGGGGGGTTTTTTGTTATTTTTTTTCTTTATAATCTTATTTTCTTTTATCTTTCTTTCTTTGCTTGGATGATCGGAGGGGAGACACATAGCAACATGGAGAATTTTAAAATAATTCCCCAAGGTACTATGAGAGTTGAAATATTATGTGTTATTATAGACTGGAGTAACCCTGTTAAAAATAATGACTAATTTACTGAATTTTTAAAGTTTTAATGTTAATGGGCTTAATGGACCGGTGAAAAGAAAAAGAATTTTAACATACGTTAAGAAAATGAAAATAGATATAGCTTAAAATAGAAATAGATATAGCAAGAAACACATTTAACAGAGATAGAACATCAGAAATTAAAGAGAGATTGGGTGGGAAATGTTATAGCAGCTTCATTTAATTCAAAAGCAAGGGGAGTTGCAATTTTGGTCAACAAAATTTTACCAATTAAAATACAAAATGTATTAATTGATTCTGCAGGAAGATATGTAATTATACATTGTCAAATCTTTTCAGAACTATGGACTCTTATGAATATTTATGCGCCAATTGAAAACTATGTAAAATTTATATAAGAGGCTTTTTTGAAATTGGCTGATGCACATGATAAAATATTAATAGGTGGAGACTTTAACTTTTGTCTAGACCCAGTTTTAGATAGATCAACAAAGGTAGTTACAAAACCAAAAGTAGCAAAATTAACTTTATCATTGATGAAGGATTTAAATTTGATTGATATATGAAGAATTAATCCAAGAGAAAGAGATTATTCATTTTATTCAAATAGACATAAAACTTATTCAAGGATAGATTTTTTCCTACTATCAGCAAATATTCAAGGCAGTGAAAAATATGGAATATAAAGCAAGAATATTGTCAGATCATTCCTCCTTGATAATGACAATGATAATGATGGATAAGGAGGAATCGATTTACAGATGGAGATTTAATTCAATATTATTAAAACGTCAAGATTTTTGTGATTTTATGAAAAAACAGATTGTTTTTTTTTAGATACAAACTCACACTCAGTTGATGATAAATTTATATTATGGGAAGCGATGACGACATATTTGAGAGGCCAGATAAGTTATACTTCTAAAATTGAAGATTATATGGTAGAAATAGATCAATTGGAAAAAGAGATTACAAAATTAGAAAAAGAATCTCAAAGATATATGACAGAAGAAAAACAAAGACAACTTGTTAATAAGAAGCTACAATATAATACACTTCAGACATACCAAACAGAAAAAGCAATTATGAGAACTAAACAGAGATATTATGAACTAGGTGAAAGATCACACAAGATTCTTGCTTGGCAGTTAAAAACAGACCAAGCTTCTAAATCGATAAATGCAATTAGAACAAGTGTAAATAACATTACTTATAAACCCTTAGAAATCAATGAAACTTTAAAATTTTATTTTGAACTGTATCAATCAGAATCACAAAATGATATTGTTGAGATAGAAAGGCTTTTATCACAAATAGCTCTCCCAAAATTGAATTCGGAAGAACAGAAGGGATTAGATGTGCCTTTTACATTAAAAGAGGTCGAAGAAGCTCTAGGATCACTTCAGAGTAATAAATCTCCAGGAGAAGATGGTTTTCTGCCTGAATTTTACAAGAAGTTTACAGATTTATTAATTCTTCCTTTTATGGAGCTAATACACCAAGCGGAAGAACGCATAAACTTCCAGAATCTTTTTCGACGGCTATTTTAATAGTATTGCCAAAAAAAGACAGAGATCTTTACAAGCCAACATCATATAGATCTATTTCTTTGTTGAACACGGACTATAAAATAATAGCAAAGCTTTTATCTAATAGATTATCTAAATACTTACCAAAATTAATACACATGGACCAAACAGGATTTATTAAAAATAGACAATCGGCAGATAATGTAACTTGCTTACTAAGCATAATTCATTTGGCACAAAAGAGGGAAGAAATGAGTGTGGCAGTTGCTTTGGATGCAGAAAAAGCATTTGATAGATTGGAATGGGATTTTTTATTGAAGGTATTGGAAAAATATGGATTAGGAGTATCTTTTATAAAATGGATTAAAACCTTAAATACTAACCCCAAAGCTAAAGTGGTGACAAATGGCCAAATTTCAACATCATTTCAGTTAACAAGGTCAACTAGACAAGATTGTCCATTATCACCTGCTTTATTTGTGTTGGCGATAGAACCATTAGCTGAATTGATTAGAACTGACTCAGATATTATGGGTTTCAGAGTTAATCAGGAGGAATATAAGATTAACTTATTTGCTGATGATGTTTTGATTTATCTAACTAACCCATTGCATTTGTTGCGTAAATTATCTTCTAGATTGGAAGAATATGGGAAAATATCAGGGTACAAAATAAATTGGGATAAAAATGAAATTCTACCCCTTACTAAAGGAGATTACAGTCAATGTTGATTAATAACTCAATTTAATAAATGGTAAATGGTATAAAGTATTTAGGTATAAGAGTTGATAATGATATAAAGAATTTATATAAACTAAATTATTTGCCATTATTGAAAAAAATTCAAGAGGATCTGGATAAATGGATGATGTTACCGATGACATTAATAGGTAGAGTCAATGCTGTAAAAATGAATATATTCCCTAGATTACAATATTTATTCCAAACACTACCAATACAATTACCGCAGAAGTTCTTGCAAGAGTTAAATAAATGTGTGAGGAAATTCCTTTGGAAAGGTAAGATGTCAAGAATATCATTGGAAAAATTGACATGGAAATTTGACCTAGGAGGGTTACAATTACCAAATTTTAAGAATTATTACAAAGCAAATCAACTTAGATTTATTGCATCTTTTTTTGATGAAGATAAACCGGCATGGATTAGAATAAATTAGATAAAATAGGAGAAAATATACCAGAAGATTTTATATATAAATGGGAATCTAAATGGATATGGGAAAAGAAAGAATCTCCTATACTAAAACATTTGATTGATTTATGGAATAAGATAAATGTTGATGATGAGATAAAGAAATCTTTATTAGCAAAGAGACCTTTAATTCAAAATAAACTTATCCCTTTTACAATGGATAATCAACTTTTATATAACTGGTTTCACAAAGGGATTAGATATATAGGAGACTGTTTTGAAGGAGGTATGTTAATGTCATTTGACCAATTAAAGAATAAATATAAAATATCGATTAACACTCTTTTCTGTTATTTCCAATTAAGGGCTTATTTAAGAGATAAACTGGGTCAAACAATGTTATTGCCGAAACCTAATGAAATAGAAACTTTAATTCATAAAGGAAAAATTTAAAAATTTATTTCTGGTATGTATAATTTGATTCAAAAACAGGCAATTAAACAAGGAATTCATAAGTCAAGACAAAAATGGGAAACTGATTTGAATATTAAAATTGATGAAACAAGTTGGTCAAGATTATGTCTTGACAGTATGACAAATACAATAAATGTTCGACTAAGATTAGTACAGTATAATTTTTTACATCAATTATATATTACACCACAAAAATAAATAATTAAACTCAAATTTATCTGATCAATGTTTTCAATGTAATCAAGAAATTGGTACTTTTTTACACTCTACTTGGTCTTGTTTTAAAATTCAACATTTTTGGATAAATTTAAGAGTTTTACTGGAACAAATTATTGGAATACAACTTCCACATAATCCAACATTATTTTTACTAGGCGATATTGAAGGGATAAAATCGAATTCCAAATTGAATAAATATCAGAAAGAATTCATAAAAATTGCATTGGCAGTAGCCAAAAAGGCTATTGCAGTTACTTGGAAATTGGATTCATACTTAAGTATAAATCGTTGGAAGAACGAAATTTTTTGCTGCATTCCACTTGAAAAAATTACTTATAATTTGAGATAAATATGAGATATTTCTGAAAATTTGGCACCCTTATTTACAAAAGATAGGATTAAATATATAGGTGCTCCAAAGATAAAATCATTGGTTATCTGGGGAAAGAAATAAATATACATATTAAAGCTATTATGAACTCCATGGAGCATGTGGGGATCTTCCGATATCCAGGCATTCTTTCTTTCTTTTTTCTTCTCTTTTTTTCCTCTACAGGGATATGTTAGGGGGGGAGTGGTTAAGGGTTGATAATTTTTTTCTTTCTGTAACCTATTTGAAAATTCAATAAAAAAAATTTTTAAAAAGGAAGTGTAAGATGAAGGAGCACATATTAATCCTCAGAGGGATAAGAAGTGGAGAGAGTGAGCAGCTTCAAGTTCTTCAGTGTCAATATATCTGAGGATCTAACCTGGTCCCAACATATCGATGTAGTCATAAAGAAGACAAGACAGCGGTTATACTTTATTAGGAGTTTGAAGAGATTTGGCATGTCAACAAGTCCACTCAAAAACTTCTACAGTTGTACTGTGGAGAGCTTTCTGACTGGCTGCATCACTGTCTGGTATGGAGGGGCTACTGCAAAGGACTGAAAGAAGCTACAGAAGGTTGTGAATCTAGTCAGCTCCATCTTGGGTACTCGCCTACGAAGTACCCAGGACGTCTTTAGGGAGCGGTGTCTCAGAAAGGCAGCGTCCATTATTAAGGAGTCCAGCACCCAGGGCATGCCCTTTTCTCACTGTTACCATCAGGTAGGAGGAACAGAAGCCTGAAAACACACACTCAGTGATTTAGGAACAGCTTCTTCCCCTCTGCCATCCGATTCATAAATGGACATTACATCTTTGGTCACTACCTCACTTTTTAAAAAAAATATGCAGCAATTCTGTTTTTGCACGTTTTTAAAAATCTATTCAATACACGTAACTGATTTATTTGTTCATTATTTTTATTTTATTTTTTTTTTTCCCCTGCTAGATTATGTATTGCATTGAACTGCTGCTGCTAAGTTAACAAATTTCACGTCACATGCTGGTGATAATAAACCTGATTCCAGCAAACAGTATAGTAACATGGTTCTAGTGACGCAATCTCAGTCGCACAGCCTGGGGAGAAAAAGCTGTTACCCAGGTTGGCAGTCTGAATCCTGGTACTCCTGTACTTCCTTCCTGATGGTAGTGAGTCAGGATATTCAGATATCCACTGAGCCTCCACTGGTGGAGATTTCTGAAAATTCACTTTTTGCTGGTTGAAGAAATTTCTCACAAGCCTGACCCCTTATTTGGCGGATGTGACTGAGCTTCATAAACTCCATAAAGATCCTTGCATTTACCTTGTTTCACCAAGAACCTTTTACATTTCAGTAAATTCACTTCTCTCTCTAAATTTCCATACAAGTCCAGTCAGCTTAATGCCCCAATATGCAACAAACTTGACTCAGAAACCAGTGAGTGAACCATTATAGCTTTTCCTCATGTACTGTTTATGCTTCATTAAGTAGGAAACTAAACCTGGACACAATATTATGGATTTGGGTCATACCAGTGCAGTAAACTGACTTTGCTCGCATCCAAATCATCTATGAAGACTAAGTTAAATGTCTTCAAAGAGGAGTTATTTAAAAACAGGAAAAATACAAGCTTTGACCTCAAATAAAGCTGTATCATCAGCTCTGCCTCTCATCAAATACCATGCTGATACGTCATCTTGGCCTGACTTGCCACACCTCACCATTCTACATTTTCCCTATCAATTGCCATTGGACTACCAAGCCCACAGCTGCCATATCCTTTCTTTGGTCAAGTATCAAAGCATTTGCTAGCTTCCAATTCACTACTGCTGTTCTGGTAATATTTCGAAGATCACAAAATTCAGCATTTGCTACTCTTCCAACTACCTTATAAATGCATGATATTGGCCATCTGATCCAGGAAATCTGATGTTACTCACCCTTGAAAATACTTCATTTTTGTTTCATCTGTTTTATTGTCATGTTTTCCATAGAAGACAACTGCCTTCCTCCCTCCCTTACAATTTTTCCTTCCTGAACTTCAAAGGAACTTGTATTAATGCTTACTTTTTAAACTTGTAGAAACTTATATTTTTAGATCATCTTGTTTGATCAGAATTACAGTAAGATTTCTTCCTCAATCCACTTACTGGAAATTTTCATTCCAACTTAAAATACGAAATGAGATAACTGGAGTAAATTCTATAATACCTTCAGGCAGAAAGAAAATGTGCTCTTCATATCCAACCTCTGCAGGATATATAACCAACATAATATATGACAATGTTCTTCTGCATTAATAGTGATAGTTATATTTATAAATTACATCCTGAAAAATCTGAAATAGTGACCAACATTTATGAGCAGAACACAGGAAAATGCGCTTTGCACCTGACCATGCCAATCTAATTAATGCCATCTGCCTTTAACACTGGTCAGTTTCTCTGTCTAAATACTTTTTATTGGTTGTTATTCTTTCTTCTATTAAAAACCTCTCCCAACAGCACATCCTGGATAGCTCCACTTTGTTGTCTCCACTAGTAGCCTTGCACGCCTACATACAAATTTCTCTCTCACCTTAAACCTATGCCTTCTAGTGTTTGACATTTCCACACTATATAAAAAAAACTAACTGAAGTGTCCATGCCTTCCAAGGTTTAACACACTTCTACTGGGTCACTCCTCAGGTACTGATACTTCAGAGAAAACAATCCAAGTTTGTCAAACATTTGTTTTTGGTCTGTACTCCAATCCAGCAAAACCTCAGTGAACCTCTTCTGCAGCTTTTCCAAAACCTCCACAGACTTCCTGGAGCATGGTGAATAACAAGTCGCTCATGAGATGATGAACTCAACATAAACTATAATATACTAGCCAACAAGTCATTAACTTGCACTCCAAGCAGATTCTACTCAGATACCACCTCCAGGCAAGGGTTTCCAACCTGGGGTCCGTGGCATAGAAAAGGTTGGGATTGGAATGTATTACCTTTTAGTTGGCCTGCAGGTGGCAGCAGTGAACCACTTTCTACAACAGCTCCCAATCTTGTGGAGGCAGATGCCACATTGCTATTGGAGAGTTCAGAATTTAAACCCAGTGACAGAGAACAGGGAGGTTTCCAAGTCAGCATGGGCAAGGCTTGCTGTGGGCAGAGGCATTGCTATGCACCTGCAATAATTGTCATTCAAGTTGAGTGGGCTTGTGGTTTGAGGGAAGATTAACCCAGACAGCTTTATAAGACAGATACTGGCATTGTGTACAGTGTGATGTGATGTTTGAGGAGCACTCATCCAGGCAGGTGGAGATTACATTGCCAGCTTCTGCCTCTTCCACTGTGGAAGGCTTTGGAAAGTCAGGTGGTCACTTTACAGAATACCCAGCTTCTGAGTTGTCACAGAACACTAAGAAGAGGGTCTTTTCAGCCTGGCACTTATTTAGTACATTCATTACACCAAGGCTTGGTCTTGCTGCACAGAGTTACAAAAATTGTCTCATTATCTGGGTTGCAAATGCTAATGCAAAGCTCAACAAGTGTTTTCACTTCTGGTCTTGTAACCAAAAACATCCAGCAACAAATTAGCTGAAGGAAGCTGGGGACCAGGTCACTGGCCCAAGAAACTCCTGTTATGCTGATGAGGTCAACTACCAATCGTAGCCATTTTTTTCCCCCATTATGTTCGCTTTACTTCAACTCTTGATCTTGTGTTGTCAAATGTTGCTTTGATGTTCATACATTTGGCAGATGGCTAATGTTAGCGCAGTCATAGGACCATAGAGGCCGAACTTGCCAGGCATTGTTGTTCTACACTGTTGGTCTGGTGACTAGGTTTGGGAAAGGTTAGGGCTGCTGGCAAACGTGTGTAGCATTTTCCACAACCGGGGAGAAGACGAACAGGTGTCCCTGCTATGGTACGAGGAGGTAGGGCTGGTGGCAGCATGTACAGGGTTAACCACAGACAGTGAAGAGAGGAGCAATGCCCTTGGTCAGGGTTAGTAGCAGCAGGGCGTGTACAGTTAATCCTGAGCAAGAAAGAGGACAAGCAGGTGTCCTTGCTGGGGTACACCACTGTTTTACTTTGGGAACAGAGCATAGTGAGCCACCTGGCCACCAAGACCGTAGTGGAATTGAAACGACGTTTGTTCAAGTGACCTTAATGTTGATTTAACCACACTGCCCACTACCTCACCAATAATAAAGAGGACTCAATGCATTATTGATGTACAGGCAATGTTCACTTTGCCAGACATATTCACATCCCCCAAAGAATAAAGACAGATCAATGATATGGTTATTTATTGGATTACACTTGCTTTAGCTTCTATGACACTGTTTATTACAGTAGTAATGTTCACCTGCCTGGGGCCAGGCCAATAAATCATGGTTTATGACAAATATGATGATCCACTTGAAAAACAACTCTAAAAACCCAAGTTATTTATCTTGGTTTGCACTGAGCATCGGCCCAAGTCATCCATTTCTTGCTTATATGTTTAAAATTTGCTACGGCATGGAAGTACTTAGAAAACACCAATTCATTGAACTACGGAGAACAATTAAGTAGTCCATCCACTTCAAGCACATTTACAGAATGCAAACTGCTGCAGCAAACAAATCTGTCCTTGATTGGTCATAATTAATTCGATGTAAGCAGCATGAGCAAGTTGTGTCAGAAGTAGAGGAAAAAAATCCTACTCTCACAGTCAAAGGATAATAACGTAAGTTAATCAAGTATTTCCAAGAACCAAAGGAATTTTGCTCATTAAGTAAAAAAGGAATATTAACCTGAAGCATGTCAAAAGGGCGTAAAGATGGGTTAAACTATTCTCCGCTTCTTAGGTGTTTCATAAAACAGGTTAAGATAATCTAATCACTGAAATTTGTTAAAACTGCACAAGGAAGATCAAAGAAAAGATACACAGGTGTCCACTTGAGGGCACTCTTGAATAATATAACTCGAAGTTCTCTTTCCGAGGACAATTACCATCTTGATGCTCTTGAGTAACATAGAAAACCTACAGCACAATACAGGCCCTTTGGCCCACAAAGCTATGCTGAACATGTCCCTACCTTAGAGATTACCTAGGGTTACTCATAGCTCTCTATTTTTCATAGCTCCATGTACCTGTCCAGGAGTCTCTCAAAAGACCCTATCGTATCCGCCTCCATCACAGTCACTGGCAGCCCGTTCCACGCACTCATCACCCTGTGTAAAAAACTTACCCCTGACATCTCCTCTGTACCTACTTCCAAGCACCATAAAACTATGCCCTCTCATGCTAGCTTTTTCAGCCCTGGGAAAAAGCCTCTGACCATCCACACGATCAATGCCTCTCACCATCTTGTACACCTTTATCAGGTCACCTCTCATCCTCTGTCACTCCAAGGAGAAAAGGTCAAGTTCACTCCACCTATTCTCATAAGGCATGCTCCCCAATCCAGGCAACATCCTTGTAAATCTCCTCTGCACCCTTTCTATGGTTTCTACATCCTTCTTGTAGTGAGGCAACCAGAACTGAGCACAGTACTCCAAGTGGGGTCTGACCAGGGTCCTATATAGCTGCAACATTACCTCTCGGCTCCTAAACTCAATCCCACGATTGATAAAGGCCAATGCACCATAAGCTTTCTTAACTAGAGTCAACCTGCACAGCAGCTTTGAGTGTCCTATGGACTTGGACCCTAAGATCCCTCTGATCCTCCACACAGCCAAGAGTTTTACTGCCATCGTATTTGACCTATCAAAATTAACCATCTCACACTTATCTGGGTTAAACACCATCTGTCACTTCTCAGCCCAGTTTTGCATCCTATCGATGTCCCGCTGTAACCTCTGACAGCCCTCTGCGCTATCCACAACACCCCCAACCTTTGTGTCATCAGCAAATTTACCAACCCATCCCTCCACTTCCTCATCCAGGGCATTTATAGAAATCACAAAGAGAAGGGTTCCCAGAACAGATCCCTGAGGCACACCAGTTACTGACCTCCATGCAGAATATGACCTGCCTACAACCACTCTGCCTTCTGTGGACAAGCCAGTTCTGGATCCACAAAGTAACATCACCTTGGATCCCTTGCCTCCTTACTTTCTCAATAAGCCTTGCATGGGTGCCTTGTCAAATGCCTTGCTGAAATCCATATACACTACATCTTCATCGATGCGTTTAGTCACATCCTCAAAAAATTCAATCAGGCTCGTAAGGCATGACCTGCCTTTGACAAAGCCATGCTGATTATTCCTAATCATATTATGCCTCTCCAAATATTCATAAATCCTACCTCTCAGGATCTTCTCGATCAACTTAACCAACCACTGAAATAAGACCTACTGGTCTATAATTTCCTGGGCTATCTCTACTCCCTTTCTTGAATAATGGACTAACATCCGCAACTCTCCAATCCTCAGGAACCCCTCCCATCACCACTGATGATGCAAAGATCATTGCCAGAGGTTCAGCAATCTCTCCCTTGCCTTCCACAAAAGCCTGGGGTACATTTCTTCTGGTCCCAGTGGCTTATCCAACTTGATGCTTTTCAAAAGCTCCAGCACATCCTCTTCCTTAATATCTACCTGCTCAAGCAAGTAAATCATCCCTATAATTGCCAAGATCTTTTTCCGTAGTGAATATTGAAAGGTACTCACTGAATACCTCTGCTATCTCCTCCAGTTCTATACACACTTTTCCAGTCACACTTGATTGGTCTGTTCTCTCATGTCTCATCCTCTTGCTCTTCACATACTTGTAGAATGCCTTCGGGTTTTCCTTAATGCTGCTCACCAAGGCCTTCTCACGGGCTCTTCTGGCTCTCCTAATTTCATTCTTAAACTCATTCCTGCTAGCCTTATAATCTTCTAGATCTCTATCATTACATAGTTTTTGAACCTTTCATAAGCTCTTCTTTTCTTCTTGACTAGATTTACAACAGCCGTTGTACACCACAGTTCCCGTACCCTACCATAACTTCCCTGTCTCATTGGAACGTACCTATGCAGAACTCCACGCAAATATCCCGCGAGCACTTACCATATTTCTTCCGTACATTTCCCTGAGAACATCTGTTCCCAATTTATGCTTCCAAGTTCCTGCTGATAGCTTCATATTTTCCCTTACTCCAATTATATGTTTTCCTAACTTGTCTGTTCCTATCCTTCTCCAATGCTATGGTAAAAGAAATAGAACTATGATCACTATCTCCAAAATACCCTCCCACTGAGAGATCTGACACCTGACCAGGTTCATTTCCCAATACCAGATCAAATGCAGCTTCTCCTCTCGTAGGCTTATCTACATATTGCTTCAAGAAAACTTCTTGGACATACCTGACAAACTCCACCCCATCTGAACCCCCCTCCCTGCGGAAATGCCAATCTATATTTGGGAAATTAAAATCTCCCACTACAATAACCCTGTTATTATTACCCCTTTCCAGAATCTGTCTCCCTATCTGCTCCTCAATGTCCCCATTACTATTGGGTGGTCTGTAAAAAACTCCCAGTAGCGTTACTGACCCCTTCCTGTTCCTGCCTTCCACCCAGAGACTCCGTAGACAATCCCTCCATGTCTTTCTCCTTTTCTGCACCCGTGACACTATCTCTGATCAACAGTGCCATGCCCCCACCTCTTTTGCCTCCCTCCCTGTCCTTTCTGGAACATCTAAAACCTGGCACTCGAAGTAAACATTCCTGCCCCTGAGCCATCTGTAATGGCCACAACAGCATAACTCCACATACTGACCCACTCTCTAAGCTCACCCGCTTTGTTCATAATACTCCTTGCATTAAAATAAACACATCTCAAACCATCAGTCTAAGTGTATCCCTTTCTAAATCACCTGTGTATCTTTCCTCTCGCACTGTCTCCAAGCTTTCTCTATTTGTGAGCCAACTGCCTCTTCCTCCATCTCTTCAGTTTGGTTCCCATCCCCTGGCAATCCTAGTTTAAACTCTCCCCAAAAGCCTTTGCAAACCTCCCTGCCAGGATATTGGTCCCCCTAGGATTGAAATGCAACTTGTCCTTTTTGTACAGGTCACTCCTGAACCACAAGAGGTCCCAAAGATCCAGAAATCTGAATCCCTGCTCCAATCCCTCATCCACACATTCATCCTCAACCTCACTCTATTCCTATACCCACTGTCACATGGCGCAGGCAGTAATCTCGAGATTACTACCTTTGAGGTCCTGCTTCTCAACTTCCTTCCGAACTCCCTGTAGTCTGCTTTCAGGACCTCCCCCCTTTTCCTGCCTATGTTGTTGGTACCACAACCTCTGGCTGTCCTCTTTCCCACTTCAGGAAATCATGGACGTGATCAGAAACATCCCAGACCCAGGCATCTGGGAGGCAAACGTGCTTCTTTCCTGTGTTCATTGAATCGCCTGTCTGACCCCTAACTATAGAGTTCCCTATCATTGCTGCCATCCCCTTCTTTTCCCTACCCTTCTGAGCCACAGGACCAGACTCTGTGCCTGAGGCGCAGCCACTGTTTCTTCCCCCAGGTAGGCTGTCGCCCCCAACAGTGCTCAAGCAGGAGCACTTATTGTCAAGAGATACAGCCACAGGGGTACTCTCTAGCATCTGACTCCTGCCCTTCCCTCTCCTGACTGTTACCCAACTTATCTGTCTCCCAAGGGCCTGGTGTGACTACCTGCCTACAGCTCCTCTCTATCAACCCCTCACTTTGAGTATTGGCTTTGATGTGAAATCTGGATTTTACTTGTCTTTTTTTTGGGTGAGGAATATGAGATTTCTGAGATACCTCAATGATCCTCATGGTCTAACTGAACCACATTCAACTTCAAAACTTACATTACTGAAACTGAGTTTCACACATGCTGAAAAATACTTGATTGTTTTGCTATTGATAAGTTAGATAATAACAGAAATACCACCGTTTTATTTCAATGCAAGGACCTGGTCAGTCATTCATTTCAATTAAATAACAAAAAGGTGCAAATATTCAGAACAGATGATCTGAAATCCAAACACATTCACTCTCCCTTTCTCCAGAAATGCCAATTATCCCCAGACTTCTGTATTTATTTCAGATTTCCATTATTTGCAGTTCTTTTTTTGGCTTTTCAGTAACTGGCTTTGAAGGGTTGATTTTCGTGGGCTTTGTGCCAACAATGCCTATCATTTTCTTTAGGAAGGTATACATACCTGCATTTCCTCTTTAGTGAAACTGGCTGCTTCATCCCCTAGCTCATGCAAATACATACAGTCTGGTTTAGGACACTGCATATTTTTTAGGAAATAACTGCAATACTTCGTTGTGCCTAAAGATGCCTGAGACAAAGGAAAAAAAAACTGTGAACGATGGCGGTCACGTCAAAACTGAATTAACCAGCTGCAACTTTTCTGTGATTCAGATCCATCAAAAAAATTAGCAGACTCACTCTTAAGTTATTATAATATAGATACAGGCTTGCATTATTGGTATTTGCCTGTACAGGGTTAAATAGTTGGCAGTTGTTTTACTGCTCTGCGCTCAGTGTTTGTCCAGAGTTGCATACTCTTTCTATATAAAGAAATTTATTCAGATTTATACTAGTCCCCAATAGGTGCAGGTAAAGCAAACTAACTAGTAATTTGGCAATTTTATTTTACAGATAAGACCATAAGACATTGGCTAAATTCTGCTCCTTTCAGCCCATTGAGTCTACTCTGCCAGTTGACCATGGCTGATTTGTTATCCCTCTCAACATCTTTCTCCTGCCTTCTCCCCATAAACTTTCAGTCCTTTACTCATTGTGAACCTATCATCCTCTGCTTTAAATATAGCCCATGACTTAGCCTTCACAGTTGTCTGTGGCAATGAGGTTCACCATCCTCTGGCTAAAGTTCCTCCTCATCGCTGTTCTGAAGGGACGCCCTTCTACTGAGGCTGTGCCCGCTGGTCCTAGTTTCTCACACTGTTGGAAGCAGTCTTTTCAAATCCACTTTACTTAGGTACTACTGATTTGTAAAAAATCTTTGGATGTCATAGATATTTAAGACCTATTATGCAACCTCTCAACTTTGGAGAAGGGGCTCGGCCAACTGTCAAAACTTCCTGTATCAAAATACTGGGCCTCAGATCAAAAGTTTGATGCAAATTCGCGGAGGATTCATTTTGATTTAACTAAACCTTCATTTAAATAAGCCAGTACCAATAAGCCCGATGATTCTTAAAAGGCTTATGATATTTTAGTCTTTTAACCAAACAGTTGCTCCATTTAAAATCAAAACTGTACTGAAGACCAATGCCAACTTCTGTTTTATCAACAAAATGTCAGTAGAATCCAACTTTAAATTAGATTAATGGTTAATATTTTGATCTAATCAAAGTCCTCTAATTTTCTGGAAGGAACTAGATAATTACTGACATAGATAAAATATCAATGAAGTTTCAGAGAAAAGGAGGAAGATTAATAAATCACAAGGGGCTGAACTAGTTCCTTTGGTGTTGCATTCTGAAGAGGACAGAGATGTGGAGGAAGTTATGTAGCCAGAGTGCAGTGAATCTGTAGAATTCAATGCCACAGACTGCTGTGGAAGGCAAATCATTGAATATTAAAAGCAGGGTCTGTTATGTATTTAGTAAGGGCAGCAAAGGTTATGTGAGAAGGCAGGAGAATGGGGTTGAGAGGGAAAATAAATCAGCCATGATTGAATGCTGGAGCAAACTTGATGGGTCAAATGGCCTAATCCCACTACTAAGTCTTTAGGTCTTATTCCAGGTACTACAGAAACCCGAGTTTCAAAAGCTGTTACATTGTCACGGCTAATATCCAATTTGGGCAATTCGTAAGAACAAATAATAAACTAATTCAAATCCAACAATTTTATTTTGATATTTGTTGTCGGTGTACAAATTTGCTTTTGCTCATGGTAAAAATACTGCTGTACTTCACCACTTGGCTTCTCTCTCAACTGCATTGTTGCTTACATTTATGTCACAATTTGACACTAAAACTGTTGCAGTAAAGCTGCACTAGTTACAAGGAAACTTGGAGATCTAAAAGCATGGCATGCAGTAAGCACAGAAGACTATAAATCAATTTCCTACCTTAAGCGTCCTGCCATCCACCACCACATTATTTACACACTGTATTGCTCTTAGTGCGTCTTCAGACCGCATGTAGGTTACGTAAGCACTAGCACTGGGACCCTTGAAGAAACAGCAATTTAATTAGCAACACGGTAAAAAAAAATCTCCTGGCAACCAACATTCAAAGTCATACATGGCAATTGATTAGTTAAAAGATAACATGATCTGCAGGGGTAAATACAGTATTCTAATACAGGTTGAGATCCTAAAGCTGCAAAGAATGAAAAGCAATGATTACAGGGTACAGGCCAAGAGCAAGTGGGACTGAAAAGTTCCACTGCTGATGAATGCAAGAGTATGGACTTCATGTCAAATAGTGGCCTCTGTTGTTACAATTTTATGATTCTATCCCATTAATCCGTCTAGTCTGCTCCTTCAATGCTTCTTTTATGAAAACTTTTCTCTCAAAGTGTTCATCCAACTATCTTTTCATGCTACTAATGAATCTCCCTTCATCACAAGTGCATTTCAGATGAGAGGATGAAGGAAGATGCTTCACACCACCTTTGGTTCATTTGACACAGAATTTCAATTTGTACTGCATTCTGATCTTGCTACCAAAGCAAACTGCTTTGCTTATTTACTGATTTAAAACCTTATATCATTTTCACTAAAATCTAATCTGATGTTCTCTCAATATTTTGTCCTTCAAGGGAGCAATTGTTCTTTTCTGGTACCATTCTAGTAAATTTTGCCTGCGTTAGTTACCCTTCCCTTCTTCACCCACACCCAACCACCTCACTCCCCCATCCGTACTCCAACAAGAGCTTCAAATCCTTAGGAATATATGATGCCAGGAACTGAATTGTAAACTTCAGTTGATGAATACCAAAGTCTTTCACAAGTTTCATAGAATTCCTAGACCTTTGTACCCTACTGCTCAATAATAAACTGATGGATCCCAAATGCTTTCTTTTTTCAATCTTTGCAAAATTGGCAACTGTCACATTTGTTGGCTAGGAAATAAAAAGGCACGCCAGGCAACTATTGAGTAAGTCAGATTAATTTTGCCATGAGCAAGATTTTTCAAAATGTTAAAGTGAAAGTAGTAGCTACTTGGGAGGAGTCTGAACAGGTGAAGTCGAGCCACCAATGATGTGATGGACCTGTCTAAATGTATGCTGTAATGTTCCAAAATCTGCAGGTGACACAAAGAAGCCAAATCAAATTTATGTGACATGTATTGTGAAGTTTGTGATTTTGCGCAGCTGTATAGTGCAATACATAAAATACACTGTAAATGACAATACACAGTACATATAAAATTAGTATTAGTACAAAAAGAGAGCCAAAAATAGTGAAGTAATGTTCATGGGTTGATTCATTGTTCAGTCAGAAATCTTGATGGCAGAAGAGAAGCAGCTGTTCCTAAAAAGTGTAGCAGTTAGCATGACATTATTAGAGCTCAGGGTATTTTGACATAATCTGCAAGGAGTCTGAACCTTCTCCCCATGGTGCTCTGATCTCCTCCCACAGTTCAAAGATGCACTTGTTGGTAAGTTAATTGGTCATTGTAAATTGTCCTGTGATTAGGCTAGTGTGAAATCAGGAGTTACTGGGAGGCGCGACTTCAAAGGCCAGAAGGACCTATTTTGCGCTGTTATCAATAAATAAAAACATTGACCATACGTCTTCAGGCTTCTGCACCTCCTGATGGTAATAGTGAAAAGAGAGCATGTCCTGGGTGATAGGGTCCTTAATAATGGACCCTGCTTTTTTAAAGAATTACCTTTTTAAGATGTCCTCAATATTGGGAGGCTATACCTATCATGGAGCTGGCTGTGGTTACAACCCTCAAGCTTTTTCCAACCTTGGAGTAGTCCCTCCATACCAGACAGTGATGCAAATAGTTAGGATGCTCTCCACAGTATATCTGTAGGAATTTGCAAGTGTGTTTGGTGACATATCAAATCTCCCCAAACCCATGAAATACAGCTGCCATTATGCCACCTCTTTCTTAATTGCATGAAGGTGTTGGGCCACGGATAGATCTTCGGAGATGTTGACACCCAAGAACTTGAAACTGCTCATCCTTTCCACTGCTGACATCTCGATGAGGACTGGTGTGTCTTCACTTGACTTCCCCTTCCTGAAGTCCACAATCAATTCCCTGGTCTTACTGACATTGAGCACAAGTTTGTATTGCAACACCACTCAACCAGCTGATCAATCTCACTCCTGTACACTCTAACGTCACCATTTAAGATGCTGCCACAAATCGTTGCATCATCAGCAAATTTATAGATGATATTTGCACTGTGCCTAGCTACACAGTCATGAGTGTAGAGACAATAGAACAGTGGGCTAAACACACATCCTTGAGGTCAGTGAGATGTCATTTCAAATCTGCATTGACTACAGTAATCAATTGTGGAAGACAAAGTTCCAATTGCAAGTATAAAGACCCAGGTTTTGAAGCTTCTTGATTTGGTCTGAGGATATGATGGTATTGCACTCTGAACTGTAGCCAATAAACAGCAGCCCTTACATGGGCATTGCTATTCTCCAGGTGGTCCAAGACTGAAAGGAGAGCCAGTGAGATTGCATCTACTGTAGATCTGTTGTGGCTGTAGACAAATAGCAATGGGTCCAGGCCCTTGCTCAGGCAGGAGCTGATTCTAGCCATGATCAACCTCTCAAAGTACTTCATCATAGATGTGAGTGCATCTCAACAATAGTCATCAAGGCAGCTCTTCTTGAAGACCACAAGGGCAAGGTGGGAACATCTAACTGCAACAGTGAGAGATTTTTAATGTCCTACCAGGTCCACCAGCAATGACAAACTCCTTGTGAGGGTTCAACAGTAAGATGTTCTGATGTCAGCCTCTGAGACAGAGATCACAGGGTCACTAGATACTGCAGGTATAATTTTATTCTCTCCTTCAAAGCATGCAAAAATGGCATCGACCTCACCTGCAACTGAACCATCACAGCCATTCATGATGTTAGGTTTCCCCTTGGAGGAAGTAATACCCGGCAAACCTTGCCAGACCTTATGTGCATACAATTCCACCTTGAAATTCATCCAGAATTGCTTATACGCTCTTAAGATAGCCTTCCACAGTTCTGGAATTCTGGCAAAGCTCTGCGTGGCACAAATCTAGCTCTATGTTGTCTGCAAATCTCATAGTTCCTTCCCCTGTGGTTTTTAGCTTGGATGCATTCGGAATGCTCTTGAAGGCACAAGTCTATCAAGTTGGTGACAACTGCATTCAGATTCGAAGAAACATATATTATTCAGTCCATTGATTCAGAGCACTCATGGAAGCTCTCCTCCGCCTCCGTTGACCATACCTTCATGGTCCTTACCTCTGGTACTGCAGTCCTCAGTCTCTGCCTATAAACACTGCTGAAGATGGTGTAACGGTGGATTAAGTGTACTGACTTCTCTGGTTCCACAGATGACATGTTAATGTTAGCTGGTCAAAAACTTTTTCAAGCTGGCCTGGTTAATATCCTCTGTATTGACTGGCAAGGCCTCAAGGTGCACTGTCTCATGACTGCTGATCACGCTCAGCTCTTCCAGTGCCTGCCTGTCATTGGCCAAGGGTGAAATATACATTGTAGCCAGGATGATGGCGGAAAACTTCCTCAGCAGATTAAATGGACAACACTTGCCTGCTGAATTTTGCAGGTCAGGGAAGCAGTACTGAGAGGGAACTGCCACATCTGTGCATCACGTAAGCTCTGCCTTTCCTCGATGCTGCTGTCCAGTTCATGTGGTGGAAGGTAAAGGCCTTGGGCTGAAGCACTGTGTCTAGAGTAATGGAGATGAACCATGTCTGTGAAGCACAGCAATTTTGGTGTCCCTCAGGTACTGTAATCTTGCTGAGTTCTTCAAATTTTATTTACCACAGACTGTTCAGCAGGATAGTAGGAAGTGGGGCTGTAGTAGTCCTAAATGAGAATAGCTCGTGATTCCCTTTGAAGCTGCAGGGAAAGAGTTGCCACTTCTCAGTGCTATCTTATCCCTGCCAAGGCTTAGGAGCAGCACTGAACTGTAAGACAGGGAGTAACAGGCAGAATGGATAGGTACAGTACTGTGCAAGTCTTGGGCACATACATACATATAGCTAGGTGCCTAAGACCTTTACATAGTTTTGTATTTGTCAATGTTGAACAGAGAGAGAGCTTGTAAATCTGATGGGAGCAAAGGATGTTTGGAATGGCAAGGGTGGAATGTCACAGGAGGGGTGTGAGGCAGGTGGCAGAGAGGGGGTGCCAAGGGCAGGGGTGGCACAGATGTAGATACTCCCAGCCCTGAGGCACTAGGCAAACTCATTTGATTCCAAACAATTGGTTTATTGTCAATTACATAATGTCTCTCTGGTGCTTCCCACTCTCTCCCTTTTCCCAAATGCGATTCCCCTCTCCCTGCTCCCTCTTGTGCCTTTTCTTTCTTTTCAAGGTGGTTGGGGCTCTGTCAGTCATGATCTACAGTTCAAACTATGGTTCTGTGCAAGCTGTGTGGCCTGGCGGTTCACCATCTCCAGGGACGGCCTGGAAGAGATGTGGCTTTGGGGAGCAATCCTGTAGATGACCCTGTTCCTTGCTGATTCTGCTGACTGAAATGCCGTGGGAAACAAACATCGGGACAGAAGGTGATGTGTGCTGCTGTCAGAAGGCCCCTATACTCAAGCAATCTCTCTCTCTCTCTCTCAAGTGGGGGAGGATCGATGCTTCTGTTGTTGCTTGTGCAATTGGGAGGGGTGTTTCTAGGTTCTGATATTCCTAACATTCAAGATTAAGAATTTCAGGTTGTATACTGCATACTTTTGCTTATATTAAATTGAATTATTTGAACCTTCCCACTCAGTCCACAATAGAGATCCATACCAGAATCAGGTTTATCATCACTGATATGTCATGCAGTTTGTTTATTTTTTGCGCCAGCAGTACTGTGCAATACATAAAATTACTACAGTACTGTGCAAATGTCTTAGGCACTATATATATATATATATATATCTCCCCAAGACTTTTGCCACAGTACTGTTAGTGGCAGATAGAATTTAACACAAAGAATGAAATGAAAAATAATGCAAGACAAAATTGAGTAAAACCAAAGGTCTTGCATGAACATAGAAAGTGAATAAACATACACAGTGATCCTTGAAATTTGCAGGCATGCTGAGCAAGTGCTTCATGAAACCCATGAAATCCTGGGATTTATAGAGGCACAGGGTAAAATAATTATGTTCAATCTGTACAAAAACTTGATAGGCAACAATTGTAGTGCTGTGCCCAATTCTGATCAAATTTTGAAAAGCATTTCCAAGTCCAAGAGAGTGCAGAAGAGATTTATTACCATGCTTTCAGAGTTCAGGGATTTCACCTAAAAATACAATGGAGAAGCTCTTCTTAGAGTAAAGAATATTGACTGGAAAAATATTAGAGCATTAAAGTCATGACAGATGGCTTTATGGAGCAAAACTGCTCAAGAAAGTGTTCTGATTTAAATATGTCATCAAAAGGATTGAGTTAAGATCTAACAATTTATTGCCCTACAAGGCTGTTAGCACAGACACCACTTTGAAAAGCAAACTGTACAGGTACTTGAAGGAGAATAACTTTCACATCTGTGGAGAATAAGCAGGGTGATGACTGAGAGTTCTGTCTTGGGAAACCTGCATAGACTTAATAATCACCTGCACTCAAAATTTGCTTACATTTTAAGAACAAAATTAATTACCCTTAAGATTAAAAAAAAATTAACTGACTAAAATGTTACCACAAGATAACTTTAAACTTATCATTTCTTGCTACCAAAATGCAATCATCTGACCAAGCTTTGTGTCCACCTACCTGGTGTCTGCACATTGTAACTTTGCCCATGTCTCTTTGAACATATTACCATTCTCCTCACTGCCTTTTCAGATCTTGGGTCACGTACAAAGTTCACTACTTATAGCCTGTGCATAGAGCTTAGATATAATAAATATCAGTAGCTTCACATAATTTCCTGGGGAACTTGGGCTCCCAATAGTATGAAGATCTCTGTCACTGTACTTCCCTTTCTTAACTTTGTACCGTACAACTTTTTACCTCTTCCTTGCAAGATCCTTAATTTTGGTTACAGAATTTCAGAGATTTGCTTCTGCCACAAAGAGCAGCCTACTTTGTGCTGATTGTTTGCAAATTGTTCAATCTTCAGTTTATTTCCTTTCTCTTCTAATCACAAATTTTCCTATCAATCCTCCTCCAAGTTTCAAATGTTTCGACATTTCAAGCTGCCATGCTATGCTTCTCTAACCTCTAATCAAGTCCTAGTAACCCAATCCCTTAAATAGATCTTTTCCAAGAAATTGAAATGTGCAGTCCTTAGTTATCTTTGTCTCACACTCAGATGTTTGAAATATATTCTTTAGATTGGATTATAATTTCCTAGTTTTCGTACACCTGTTGATAAAATAAGGCACCCTCGACACCCGTCGACCAAATCTGAAATTCAATGCAAAGCAAGATTTTATGTTGAAAAAGTGTTTAACAGACTGGCAAAAGAGACCTGTTCCTTCATATCAAACAAATTGAAACTTAACACAATGTACAATGCTTGCTGTATCATTGCGTCATAATTATCTACATGTACAATAATTCATTACTGGTTTAATCCCCATGATTAAAACAATTATGTTTTAATTCACTCATTTCCTAAATATGCTCAGTGATCAATGCAAGTCCAGATTAGCACTTTTATATTCCATTTCAGCCTAGAAGAGCGAGGGCAAGTACAGATATCTGCATTACAACAAAATACAAAAAAATGCTATTATGCCCCTTCAAGTACAGGTAATCCATGATAGGAGGGCATGCATTAGAATTTTTTTTAAAAAGTCGTTCCAGGCAGAGAAGACAAAGGAGGCTTACAGCCCTGTTCTGGCATTCCAAGTAGTAAATGAAATAAAACAAAAGGGAAAATCAACCAAGAAATGAGCCATTAACTGGTGTAACCTTACCTGCGAACCTGCATATGATGTGCTGTTGTTGATAACAACTTTATGTATTTTACCAAACTTCCCAAAATATTCTGGCCGTTTTAAAACCTGGTTGTTAAAAAATATATATACATATAAATATACAGATGGTGATTCAATTCAATATCCATGATTCAGTCAACATTTTAAACAAGAGTATAAAACCAATTATTTCAGCAATAAAGTTCAACTAATACTAGCAAGGCCAAAACCGAGGAATTATCTGCAATTTAGCAATACTAACTGTAGTAGTCACAGCTTCCTCACTTGTTGGGCTGCTACACCAAGTGGGTTTGGGAAGATATGTCTCAACAAAACATTGCCTAGATGAACTATTTCAAAGGGGTCAAGAGCCATAATGATGAAAGTTGGCTTCTTTGGACTGCCCCAAGTTGAATGTTTCTTCCGGTTTATGACTTTTGGTGTAACAATTCTGAAAGCTTTCAGAGACAATTACGTAGGAAGATATCTACACTCAAGACAGTCTTGCAATCAGTTTCAAGTTCTTGGAGTGAAGAACTTTCAAAAGATAGTCAAAATAAAGCAACTTAAAGACGTTACTGAAAAAGCTGATGTATCTGCGACCAAAACATCTCTGGTACTAAGCTGATGTAATACAATTTGCTATGAGTAACTGTACTATTGGCCTGTTGCAAATCATACTCAGAAAGAGTTTAGAACTTGGCATCTATGTACAGTGCTTTGTAAAAGTATTCAGTCTCCAACCCTTTGTTCTCATAAATGAGTATTACAACTAGGGATTTTGATCAATTTAGCTCAGGATTTTTATTTGTGAATCAGATGTTCCCCCCACCAAAAAAAAAACACGGAAAATTGCTAAGCATGATAAACTAAAAAATCAAAAACTAATGTCAGCAGTTCAAAAATAATCCTCCCCTTGCTCAGTAAACAGTTGAACCATCTCTTACACCAGTAGTTTTTTTTTTGGACAAGTCTCTATCTCATTTGCACAATGTGATGGTGATTGCTCAAGCTGTGCCAGGTTTGTTGGGAAGTGGTAGTGGTAACTTTGAGGTCTTGTCAGAGATGCTTGATCTGGTTAAGGTCAGGACTCTGACTGGGCCACTCAGGGACATCAATTTTCTTCATCTGAAGCTACTTCATGGATGCTTGGGCAATGTGTTTTGGGTCATTGTCTTGCTCAAAGACACCTGCCACCCCCCTCCCCAGTTTAAGCTTTCTGACAGAGGCTAGTAGGATCTCTGTGGATTTAACAACATTCACCTTTCCATCAATTCCGGCTAGATCTCCTTAGCACACTTTACATTAGGAAGGTGTTACCTGGCTGATGCACAAAATTAAGATTTACACCACACATACCACTTAGCATTGAGACCAAACAATTCTACTTTAGTCTCATCTGAACACAAGATCTTGATCCACATCTTTACACTATCTTCTAGGTAATGCTTTACTGAGTCTTTATGGGCAAGGATATGCTTTTTATTTTAAGATGGGGCTTCTTCCTTGCCACTCTTCCATAACTATCCTTTTTGTGCAAACCTCTGGAGATTGTGGAGCCATGAACTCTGCAGCCACTGACTTCTGCAGTGCAAAGTGACTGTTGGCATCATTCTCTTTTCAGTGCCATTTTTCTCCAGCGACTAAGTTTGAGGGGCAGCCTGATCTAGGCAGTGTGGCTGTGGTTTCATACTTTTTCTACTTTGTCTTGATGGACTGCACTGAGGTTGTGCCTCTCTATTATCATTTGGTCTGTTGAAAGTCTACCATATTGTTAGACCTTACAGAGAAAGTGAGTATTTATTCTCATGAATTGATTGAAAACAGCTGATCCTCCAATTTTCTGTATCACCAAATTGGGTGAGATGTTAAGGTAATATAAGGTATTGCATCTGATGAAAGTTAGCCTAGTAATTACAAAGGGGATGCATATTTTTTCAGCCTCAATTTTGTTTTTAAATTTTTAGTGAATTGTTAACAGGTGTTGGAATTCTTCTGTTAATTTGAAATGATGCACAATGTTTTGCAGAACTCAAAAATCCTACTTCAATATAGTTTAAATCTAGAAAATAAGACACTAAACTGTGAAAATAGTTGTGGGGGCTGAATACTTTTTCATGGTAGTTTAACATGCCATGATTATTCCTAAATTAACATCTGAACTAATCTATTCTCCAGTCATATCACTTGCTAGTTGTTTTGGGCAAATTTGCTGTTCAGCTTCCCACACTGATTTTATTTGAAAAGTACTTACTTTAATAATAAGGACTTTAGAAATAGCCCAAAGTTGCAAGAGATACGACATCAAAACACCGGCTCACCTCTGGATCTGCAAGCCTCTGTGATAGACCAACAACAAAAACTAGATTCTTCTGTACAACACGTACACTAGCCAAATGTTTGCGGTTCTCTGAGATTTTCTGTTTCCGCTCATTCTGTTTTTGTTTCTTCTCATTTTTTATCCTCTGTAGCTCCTCTTGAGAAAGCGGTTTATAAACTGCAGGATCTTCAGGGTAGGGCTGGGGGTGGGGGGGGGGGGTAAACAGAAGGAAACAGGAATACTGGTTAAATAATGAAAGATGAAAAATACAAGGCTTCTGATAATTGGTGACTTTTGGAGCTACAGAACATTTAACCATCATCAAAATGCATTTTGCAGAGGGGCACCCACTCGAAACATCAAGTTTGTATCCACCCCTGAACCTGATGACAAAATACATCTAGGATTATGACATAAGCGAAGATGAACTCCAAAGATAAACAGTGAATTTGTTGGGCAAGGAGAAAATACCCAGCTTACACTGGCAGTGTAACCAGTGGACAAGGCAACGAGTACAGATCATTTAAGTTATGGGATCAAGACAATACTGTGAATCTTTATTGCCTAGTCATTGCTCAGAGCAATACTACTTATACAGCTGATTGTCTCAAGTTATAGCAATGCTAGAATTGCACACTGGATTCAGGGCTCACTACATCTTTGAAGATAATTACTTGGGTCTATTCCCCAAAGTAAAAGGAATTTGTGTCTTCTTGTGAACTTCGACATATTTGGCATGTGATGAATAACAGCATGCAACCTATGTGTGTGCCAAATTGCAGAACACAGCTATCCATAATCAAATGGTAGAGTCAATTTGCCAATAATAAGATTGACTGATATGCAGGTGAATCTTGCCCTTTCGCTATAATGGATGCCTGACTAAAAGGGGAAGGCTGATGTGTCTGGTATCACAAGCAAACATTTGTCACAAGCAATTATGAACGTGCATTATGATTTCCTTTCCAAACGCTTATTTAATTTAAAAACACATCATTACTCAAGGTTGTTAATCATACATTATAAGACATATTCAGGAACTGGTGTTCAGATACTAAAGGTACACCTCAGTAGCCCTCTTCAGTCTGAGAGGTTGTCAAGTTTCCAATATCACTGTCAAGAACTTATCATCCTCTGTTCTCCATATTATTTATTAATATTTCTTTTTTGTATTTACATAATTTTTTGTCTGTTAAACACTGGTTGTTTGTCCATCCTCTTGGGTGTGCCTATTATGATTCTAACAGATCCATAAATTAAAAGCCATAATTAATTTTATTATGGTTCTTGGATTCACTGAGCATGCCCACAAGTAAACTGAGTTAAGAAACTGCAAGGGTAAAAGGACTTTGATGGCAGTTATATACAGGCCTCCCAACAGTAGCTGGGAAATGGACTACAGGTTACAATAGAAAATAGAAAAGGTGAGTCAAAAGGGCAGTGTTATGGTAGTTATGGGAGACTTTAAAATGCAGGTCGATTGGGAAAATCTCAAGAGAGTGAGTTTGTCGAATACCTAAGAGATAGCATTTTAGAGTGGTTTGTCGTTGAGCTTACTCGGATCAGCTATACTGGATTGGGTGTTATGTTACGAACTTGAGGCAATTAGAGACCTTAAGGTTAAAGAACCCTTAAAAACCAGTGATCACAATATGATTGTGTTCAACTTGAAATTTGATAGGAAGTAAAGTCAAGTCTGATGTAGCAGTATTTCAGTGGAGTACGAGAAATTACAGTTGTGAGAGAGGAGTTGGCCAAAGTAGATTGGAAGGAGCTGCTGGCAGGAATGTCCAGCAGAGTAGCAATGGTGTGCGTTTCTGGGAAAAATAAGGAAGGTGCAGGACATGTGTTTTACAACAATAAAGAAATACTCAAATGGTAAAATATTACAACCATGGCTGACAAGGGAAATCAAAGCTATTGCAAAAGCAAAAGAAAGGGCATACAACAAAGCAAAAAAATAATGGGAAGATAGATGATGGGGAAATTTTAAAAAACCTACAGATAGCAACTAAAAAAACCATTAGAAAGGAAAAGATGAAATATGAAAGCAAGCTAGCAAATAATTTCAAATGTGTAGTAAAAGAGTTTTAAGTATGTTAAATGAAAAAGAGAAATGAAAGTGGATATAGGACTGATAGAAAATGAGGCATGAGAAATAATAACGAGGGACAAGGAGATGGCTGCTGAACTAAATGACAATTTTGCGTCAGTCTTCACTGTGGAAGACACTATCAGTATGCCTGATATTGTAGTGTGTGAAGGAAGAGAAGTTGGTGCAGTTACTGTTACAAGAGAGAAGGTGCTCAAAAAACTGAAAGACCTAAAGGTACATAAGTCACCTGGACCAGAGGAACTGCACCCTCGGGTTCTGAAAGAGGTAGCGTTAGAGATTGTGGTGGCATTAGAAATGATCTTTCAAAAATCACTAGACTCTAGCAAGGTGTCAGAGGACAGGAAAATTGCAAACGTCACTCCACTCTTTAAGAAAAGAGGAAGGCAGCAGAAAGGAAATTATAAACCAGTAAGCCTAACCTCAGTGGTTGGTAGAGTCAATTGTTAAGGATGAGGTGATGGAGTACTTGGTGACACAACAAAATAGTACAACGTCAGCATGGTTTCCTTCAGGGAAAATTCTGCCTACCGATTTTATTGGAATTCTTTGAGGAGGTTACAAGTAGGATAGATAAAGGGGGTGCAGTGGATGTTTTATATTTGGACTTTCAGAAGGCCTTTGACAAGGTGCCACACATGAGACTGCTTAACAAGTTAAGAGCCCATGGTATTACAGGAAAGTTACCAACATGGTTAGAGCATTGGCTGAATGGTAAGAGGCAGCAAGTGGGAATAAAAGGATACTTTTCTGGTTGGCTGTCAGTGACTAGTGGTGTTCCGCAGGGGTCAGTGCTGGGACTACTTCTTTTTATGCTGTATATCAATGATTTAGATGATGGAATATCTGGCTTTGTTGCCAAGTTTGCAGATGATACAAAGATTAATGGAGGGGCAGGTAGAGTTGAGAAGACACGTAGGATGCAGAAGGACTTAGACAGATTGGGAGAATGGGCAAGAAAATGGCAAATGAAATACAATCTTGGAAAATGCATGGTCATGCACTTTGGCAGTAGAAATAAACGTGCCAACTATTTTCTAAATGGGGAGAAAATCCAGGAATCTGAGATGCAGAGGGACTTGGGAGTCCTTGTGCAGAACACCCTGAATGTTAACTTGCAGAATGAGTTGGTGGTGAGGAAGGCAAATGCCATGTTAGGTTTCATTTCAAGAGGTCTAGAATACAAGAGCAAGGATGTGATGCTGAGGCCTCACCTTGAGTATTGTGAACAGTCTTGGGCACCTCATTTTAGCACCTGGCATTGGACAGGATATAGAGGAGGGTCACAAGGATGATTCCAGGAATGAAAGGGTTATCAGATGAGTAATGTTTGATGGTTCTGGGTCTGTACTCACTGGAATTCAGAAGGATGAGGGAGGGCATATGATTGAAACATTACGAATATTAAAAAGGAAAAGACAGTAGATGTGGTAAGGATGTTTCCCATGGTGGGAAAGTCTAGGACAAGAGGGCACAGCCTCAGGATAGAAGGGCGCCCTTTCAAAACAGAGATGCAGAGAAAATCCATTGGCCAAAGGGTGGTGAATTTGTGGAATTTGTTGCCATATGCAGCTGTGGAGACCAGGTCGTTAGGTGTATTTAAGGCAGAGATTGATAGGTTCTTGATTAGACATGGCATCAAAGGTTACAGGGAGAAGGTTGGGAACTGGGGTTGAGGAGGAGAGTAAAAAAGGATCAACCATGATTGAATGGCGAAGCAGACTCGATGGGTCAGATGGCCTAATTCTGCTCCTATGTCTTATGATCTAAACAAATCTCAGGGATGTACATGGTAACATATACAGTGGCATGCAGAAGTTTGGGCACCCCTGGTCAAAATTTCTGTTACTGTGAATAGCTAAGCGAGTAAAAGATTACCTGATTTCCAAAAGGCATAAAGTTAAAGACGACACATTTCTTTAATATTTTAAGCAAGATTAAAAAAGGAAAAGGGTCTAAAGCAAAAGTTTGGGTACCCTGCATGGTCAGTACTTAGTAACACCCTCTTTGGCAAGTATCACAGCTTGTAAATGTTTTCTGTAGGCAGCTAAGAGTCTTTCAATTCTTGTTTGGGGGATTCTTGCCTATTCTTCCTTGTAAAAGACTTCCAGCTCTGTGAGATTCTTGGGCCATCTTGCATGCACTGCTCTTTTGAGGTCCATCCACAGATTTTTGATGGTGTTTAGGTCGGGGGACTGTGAGGGCCATGGCAAAACCTTCAGCTTGTGCCTCGAGGTAGTCCATTGTGGATTTTGAGGTGTGTTTAGGATCATTATCCTGTTGTAGAAGCCACCTTCTTTTCTTCTTCAGCTTTTTCTCTTATAGACAGTGTGATATTTGCTTCCAGAATTTGCTGGTATTTAATTGAATTCATCCTTACCTCTACAAGTGAAATGTTCCCCTGTGCCACTGGCTTCAACACAAGCCCAAAGCATGATCGATCCACCCTCACGCTTAACAATTGGAAAGGTGTTGTTTTCGTGAAATTCTGCATCCTTTTTTCTCCAGACATAACTTTGCTCATTGCAGCCAAAAAGTTCTATTTTAACTTCATCAGTCCACAGGATTTGTTTCCAAAACGCATCAGGTTTGTTTACATGCTCCTTTGCAAACCTCTGATGCTGAATTTTGTGGCGAGGGCACAGGAAAGGTTTTCTTCTGATGACTCTTCCAGGAAAGTTATATTTGTGTAGGTGTCGCTGCACAGTAGAACAGTGCACCACCACTCCAGAGTCTGCTAAATCTTCCTGAAGGTCTGTGCAGTCAAACAGGGGTTTTGATTTGCCTTTCTAGCAATCCTATGAACAGTTCTCTCGAAAAGATTTCTTGGTCTTCCAGACCTCAACTTGACCTCCACCGTTCCTGTTAAATGCCATTTCTTAATTACATTACGAACTGAGGAAACAGCTACCTGAAAACGCTTCGCTATCTTCTTATAGCCTTCTCCTGCTTTGTGGGCATGATTTATTTTAATTTTCAGAATGCTAGGCAGCTGCTTATTGTTGGGACAAGGTTTGAGGAGTCAGGGTCAGGGTATTTATAAAGCTTTGAAATTTGCATCAACTGGCCTTTCCTAACGATGATTGTGAACAAGCCATAGCCCTAACAAGCTAATTAAGGTCTGAGAACTTGGTAAAAGTTAAGTAAGAGCTCAAATCTCTTGGTGTGCCCAAACTTCTGCATGGTGCTCCTTTCCTTCCCCCCCCCCCACTCTAAAATTGTACAAAACAAAAATAATACACTAATCTTGCTTAAAATGTTGAAAAGAATGGTTCATCTTTAACTTTATGACTTTTGGAGATCAGTTCATCTTCTACTCACAACTAATCACAGGAACAGAAATTCTGACCGGGGTGCCCAAACTTTTGCATGCCATTGTATGTACTTTGATAATAAATTTATATTTTGGGTGGACTTTGATCTTATTGGCTGATCCAAATTATCTTGGTCTAACTATGGGATTTCAGTTTATAATCTATGCTGGAGCCCTTTGTAAGGCAGATTGGCTAAGAGCCAAGTGGTGTCCTTTAACTAAACAATTCTGTTTTCTGTTTCCATCTTCACGATTGTCCTTTGTTTGAAAGTGGATTTCCATAACTCCACTGTATGGATTGGGAATAAATTTGCATTTCCCAAAGATACTTGTTCTGAAATGACAACCATATCATCACTGTAGTCCCAAATAAATCAAGATCGAGGGTCATCTGTAATAGAACACCAGCAGCCACTGCCTCCTCACTGGGCTTTCACTTTCCACCTTCCATTGAGTGCCTTTTTAATCCATAATTAAACATACTAGATACATAAAGACATAACAGCACAAGCACAATCAGTATTTCTGTTTGCAAGCTTGGTTCATAGCTTCTATTAAATCAGCTTACTTTTCTGCAGGCTGGACAGAGGCCATTTTCATCTGTGCGTATACGGTGCCAACAGAAACGACAGATCTGGTAGCCACAGGTGCAAGGGAAGAAGTTGATGTCATCAATTTCAAGAGGCTCCATGCAAAGTGGGCATTCAACAGGGTCCTCTTTCGTGTCAGGGCTGCGAGACATCTCCAGTGTTCACAGGATTTTCAACTTCTCACCAATGAAACTGTGCAAATCTGAGTATATTTCAAGTCTGTATAACCAACACAAAAAGAAAGTGTTTCAGAAGCATGCTTTCACAATTAACCCATGTTAAAAAAAAGTTAGAAACCAATTACAACAATACACAGCTTGAATCACACACCAATGTGAAGTGCCATTTAAGTACCACATAACCCATTTAACTAGTTTTATAAATGGTACTATGGCTTAACTCATCCTTGCACATTTGCAAAATAGCAATCAGAGCCCAAGTCTGTCAATGGACTTCAATACAACAACCCATGAAACCAAATGTCAAATGATTTTAGTATAATTAAATGTCAAGTACTTTTGTTCCGTCTACCACAGGTGGCGGTATTTTCAGCTTGATAATTCAGAGATAAATCCTCACTTTCTAGACTTTCATGTATGGAATTTGTTTCACCAAGTACACCATTTTGAACTAGGAGGAGTTACTGTTCTGTAATCTAGTTCTAATTACTCCTATCATGGAAATCATTAGAACAAAAGTGCAGCCACTAATACTTCACTCCAGTACTACAGGCACATTCATTTGAAGACAATGCTTGGGTTGAATGATTATGTACTTAAGCAGACAATTTCTATGGAACTTAAAGAAATAACTTCACATAGCAACATGCAGTCTCACTTCATTTCCAATATTACAATGTTCATTTATCATGGTAGATTGATGAGTGGGGCCCAAGATTAATTAGACAAGCCTGAAGACTTTCTTATTAATCTTAGGCATCCTCAGTTCAAAGCAGCTGGGAAAGTATACAATTACACAATCCATCAAGTTGGATGGTCTCAGCTTGGAAACATTAGCATCTCACAGACATTTTAAACTTTTATCAAACGATGGAACAAATCGTGAACATAACGACAAGAATTGTCTTCCCATGATACCACACACTCCTTTCTCAAGAAGAGTGAGTTAGTCTGCTGAGAGATTTCTATTAGCGATACTGCCCTAAGAGCAGCACCAGCACTTTGCTTCAGACTTTTATTGATAGGACAGGCACTTCTAAGTAGCTTCAACAAAGTTCAGGCTGAACATGTATCGAAACAAAATTAAATGGCGACTATACTAAAGCTACTTACTGAACTTAGATTCTGCACAAAATAAATGACTAGCAAGTCTTAGGAAAGCAAAACTTCAATTATTGCATAATAAGCACCAACATTAGAGTGGAGGTTAGAATTTAATCTGTTGTGCTTTCCTGTTCAACTCCTGCACTCCCCAAGCAATGACTCAAGACCATCTGTTTGAAAATGCTACTTTGTAAAATGTAAACAAACAGCATATAAATATTTTTGAAGTCAATTATTTTGGATGACACTGTAGCATAACTGTTAACGTAATGCTGTTACAGTGCCAGCTGTAAGGTCAGGGTTGAATTTCCACTGCTGTCTGTAAGGAGTTTGAACATTGTCCTCGTGACCGTATGGGTTTCCTGTGAATACTCCGGTTTCCTCCCACATTCCAAAGTAGTACAGGTTAGGGTTGAGTTGTACGCATGCTACGCTGCACCAGAAGTATGGCAAGAATTGCCAGGCACAATCCTTATTGATTTGATTTGTCGCAAATGACATATTTCACTGTGTTTCAATGTATATACGTCAAATAAGATCCTTTCATTTTAGACACCCACTGTAGATTAAGAACTATATTCTACTACTGCTAGATACTCAAAGTATCATACACAACATGTCTTTACACAACACACAGCACAATCTATTACTCTTCATCATGTGACAAAACATTTATATTATATATGCACATAGTTGTCAAAAGATGGACACAAATTCAGTTTTGTTATTGAACAATGACTGAACATGGGTCTGGACACTAGGAACATTTGACTTTTCTCCAAATGTTTCCATGGAAACTTAAACATTCATGAAAGATAAACTTGGTCAACTTCTAATAGAAAAAACATATGTTGCACATAGAATACAATTAATTGGACAATGCTATCCATGTTGCTGGACATGTGATGAATTTATTTTGCAAGAAACTGCTTTTAATTTATGACATCTTCCCCTACCACATCTACTAAACAACAAATAAAGATTTTTTTCCCCATGTGTCAACTTAGAATCCTCAATTTTATAATGGGAACCAAGACATGATTTTTTTTAAACGTAGAGAATGGTGAGTGCATGGAATGGGCGGCCAGCGATGGTGGTGGAGGCTGATGATAGGGTCTTTTAAGACACTCCTGGATAGGTACATGGAGTTCAGAAAAAATGGAGGGCTACGGGTAACCCCAGGTAATTTCTAAGTTAAGGTCATGTCTAGCACAGCTTTGTGGGCCGAAGGGCCTGTATGGTGCCATAGGTTTTCTACATTTCTGAGTTGCATTAGCTTCCAGATGCAACAAGCTTGTGGTATTATTGACAATAATACCCCATTTATTGTGAATTTCACAATCTTATGTTAGTCCCAGGCAGGAATCCCATTCTTTTCCACCTCAAGCAGAGAAACAGGGAAAATACCAAACACGTAACTACTGTCCAGAAGCTGGTGAAGAGAAATTGACTGAGGGTTTTCAGGTCCATATGGTGATGCCTCTACATGCATCTTTTTTTTGGGGGGGGGGGCAAACTTAGAATATAATGCTATCCAATTAAAACTGTAGTCTAAAGTTATCATGGCCTGAGTATACAAGAAACTTAAGAAAAAAATGCATTCACCTGCTTGGCATAAAAACTATGCAGCGGCTATAATGAGTTACTGTAGCATTCTGCCCAATCTTAATTGCAGCTAAAACTCCGTTCTGCAGCCAAGACCTCATTCAAAGTTAACTTGTCACAAGTATAAAGATTTATACACCTTACAGCAAAGGTTGTGTTCAAAAACTATCCTTTAATCCTTTATCACAAAGGAATTGTGAGCAAAACAAATGATTTTATATGAAGCAACACAAAAGGAAAAAAAAAGGAAATGTTTTAGCATTAAGACAGCATCAAGGAGTCTGCTTTAGTAGTTCTACTTGAAGACTTGTTTTGCCTGGGTGAGGTTTAAGATGCAGGTTGTGTCACATATTTCCAGAGTCAGGAGAAATAAACAAACCCTAATCAATCTACTTTTGCTTTCCTTCTTCGCCCAATAGAACCAGGAACTGTACTGTAGTGCAGGATCCTTGCCTTTTTTGGAACATGATATTTTTAGTTTCGCTTGCAGAGGTAGTACAGAAAATAAACCACTTCCACTGATCCAAGTTCCTGTTCATACTTCAGTGAGTAAGCATATCTTATTCAAAGCAACTGGTTTTTTTAAAAAAAATCCTAAATAAGCAAATGTGATTGGTTTCAACTTTATGGGAAGAAGCAGGTCGCCACCAAACAAGTCATTCGATTTGCAGACACTCATTTCTTAAAGGTCATTGTAAATTAGCTACTTTAAATATGAAATTAAAACAAGGAACACCAGAAATGCAGATACCAACACATGTCCAAGTTTTCATTGTCCTGTCCAAAACACAATAATGAAATTAAGTTTTAAAAGTCAATTACCTCTCCTCACCCCACTGATCCAAGGATCATGAATACCCCATGAATTACCTGTCATAGTGATCATACTGTTATTATGGACATGCTATGTTGATGCCATAAAGTGTGGTGACACTTGCGGGCTACTCCAGCACATCGTCGGGTGAGTTGTTTGTAAATGCAAACATATTTCACTGTATGTTTTGATATGCACATGATAAATAAATTTGAATCTTGAACATTTGAATTTCCTCATGGAACTTAATGAAACCCACTAACAAACAACAAACACAGAATATATTTAAGACTTAATGATTAGTACAGAGGTATTACTGAACCAACTTGCACTCTTTATATTAAATCGCTACCACATCTTCACCTGGAGGAGCAGGCACACAAAATGCACACTGTAATAGTAACCTCAGTGTTTGTATGATTTCAACTTCACACCACCTAACATAGAAACATAGAAAATAGGTGCAGGAGTAGGCCATTCGGCCCTTCGAGCCTGCACCGCCGTTCAGTATGATCATGGCTGATCATCCAACTCAGAACCCTGTACACGCTTTCTCTCCATACCCCCGATCCCTTTAGCCGCAAGGGCCATATCTAACTTCCTCTTAAATATAGCCAATGAACTGGCCTCAACTGTTTCCTGTGGCAGAGAATTCCACAGATTCACCACTCTCTGTGTGAAGAAGTTTTTCCTCATCTTGGTCCTAAAAGGCTTCTCCTTTATCCTTAAACTGTGACCCCTCGTTCTGGACTTCCCCAACATCGGAAACAATCTTCCTGCATCTAGCCTGTCCAATCTCTTTAGAATTTTATACGTTTCAATAAGATCCCCCCTCAATCTTCTAAATTCCAGTGAATATAAGCCTAGTTGATCCAGTCTTTCTTCATATGAAAGTCCTGACATCCCAGGAATCAATCTGGTGAACCTTCTTTGTACTCTCTCTATGGCAAGAATGTCTTTCCTCAGATTAGGGGACCAAAACTACACACAATACTCGAGGTGCGGTCTCACCAAAGTCTTGTACAACTGCAATAGAACCTCCCTGCTCCTGTACTCAAATCCTTTTGCTATGAATGCCAACATACCATTTGCCTTTTTCACCGCCTGCTGTACCTGCATGCCCACCTTCAATGAGTGGTGTACAGTGACACCCAGGTCTTGTTGTACCTCCTCTTTTCTTAATCGGCCACCATTCAGATAATAAATCTGTTTTCCTGTTCTTGCAACCAAAGTGGATAACCTCACATTTATCCACATTAAATTGCATCTGCCATGAATTTGCCCACTCACCTAACCTATCCAAGTCACCCTGCATCCTCTTAGCATCCTCCTCACAGCTAACACCGCCGCCCAGCTTCGTGTCATCTGCAAACTTGGAGATGCTGCATTTAATTCCCTCGTCTAAATCATTAATATATATTGTAAACAACTGGGGTCCCAGCATTGAGCCTTGCGGTACCCCACTAGTCACTGCCTGTCATTCTGAAAAGGTCCCGTTTACTCCCACTCTTTGCTTCCTGTCTGCCAACCAATTCTCTATCCACATCAATACCATACCCCCCAATACCGTGTGCTTTAAGTTTGCACACTAACCTCCTGTGTGGGACCTTGTCAAATGCCTTTTGAAAATCTAAATATATCACATCCACTGGCTCTCCCCTATCCACTCTACTAGTTACATCTTCAAAAATTTCTATAAGATTCGTCAGACATGATTTTCCTTTCACAAACCCATGCTGACTTTGTCCGATGATTTCACCGCTTTCCAAATGTTATCACATCTTTGACAACCGACTCCAACATTTTCCCCACCACCGATGTCAGACTAACTGGTCTATAATTCCCCAGTTTTTCTCTCCCTCCTTTTTTAAAAACTGGGGTTACATTAGCCTCCCTCCAATCCTCGGGAATTAATCCAGAATCTAAGGAGTTTTAAAAACTTATCACTGATGCATCCACTATTTCTTGGGCTACTTCCTTAAGCACTCTGGGATGCAGACCATCTGGCCCTGCGGATTTATCTGCCTTTAATCCCTTCAATTTACCTAACACCACTTCCCTCCTAACATGTATTTCCCTCAGTTCCTCCATCTCACTAGACCCTCGATCACTTACTATTTCCGGAACATTATTTATGTCCTCCTTTGTGAAGACAGAACCAAAGTAGTTATTTAATTGGTCTGCCATATCCTTGTTCCCTATGATCAATTCACCGGTTTCTGACTGTAAGGGACCTACATTTGTCTTGACCAATCATTTTCTTTTCACGTATCTATAAAAGATTTTACAGTCAGTTGTTATGTTCCCTGCCAGCTTTCTCTCAATCTTTTTTCCCTTTCCTAATTAAGACCTTTGTCCTCCTCTGCTGGACTCTGAATTTCCCCCAGTCCTCAGGTGTGCCACTTTTTCTGGCTAATTTATATGTTTCTTCTTTGGACTTGATACTATCCCTAATTTCCCCTGTTAGCCATGGGTGAACGACCTTCCCTAGTTTATTCTTTTGCCAAACTGGGATGAACAATTGTTGTAGTTCATCCATGCGATCTTTAAATGCTTGCCATTGCATATCCACCGTCAACCCTTTAAGTATCATTTGCCAGTCTATCTTAGCTAATTCACGTCTCATACCTTCAAAGTTACCCTTCTTTAAGTTCAGAACCTTTGTTTCTGAATTAACTATGTCACTCTCCATCTTAATGAAGAATTCCACCATATTATGGTCACTCTTACCCAAGGAGCCTCGCACAAGATTGCTAACTAACCCTTCCTCATTGCTCAATACCCAATCTAGAATGGCCTGCTCTCTAGTTGGTTCCTCGACATGTTGGTTCAGAAAACCATCCCGCATACATTCCAAGAAATCCTCTTCCTCAGCACCCTTACCAATTTGGTTCACCCAGACTATATGTAGATTGAAGTCACCCATTATAACTACTGTTCCTTTATTGCACGCATTTCTAATTTCCTGTTTAATGCCATCCCCAACCTCACTACTACTGTTAGGTGGCCTGTACAGAACTCCCACCAGTGTTTTCTGCCCCTTAGTGTTATGCAGCTCTACCCATATCGATTCCACATCCTCCAGGCTAATGTCCTTCCTTTCTATTGTGTTAATCTCCTCTCTAACCAGCAATGCTACCCCACCTCCTTTTCTTTCCTGTCTATCCCTCCTGAATATTGAATATCCCTGGATGTTGAGCTCCCATCCTTGGTCACCCTGGAGCCATGTCTCTGTGATCCCAACTATATCATATTCATTAATAATTATCTGCACATTCAATTCATCCACCTTGTTACGAATGCTCCTCGCATTGACACACAAAGCCTTCAGGCTTGTTTTTACAACACTCTTAGCCCTTATACAATTATGTTGAAAAGTGGCCCTTTTTGCTTTTTGCCCTGGATTTGCCTGCCACTTTTACTTTTCACCTTACTACTTTTTGCTTCTACCCTCATTTTAAACCCCTCTGTCTCTCTGCACTTGTTCCCATCCCCCTGCCATATTAGTTTAAATCCTCATGAACAGCAGTAGCAAACACTCTCCCTAGGACATTGGTTCCAGTCCAGCCCAGGTGCAGACTGTCCTGTTTATACCAGTCCACCTCCCCCAGAACTGGTTCCAATGCCCCAGAAATTTGAATCCCTCCCCCTTGCACCATTTTTCAAGCCACGTATTCATCTGAAATATCCTCCTATTTCTACTCTGACTAGCACATGGCACTGGTAGTAATCCAGAGATTATTACCTTTGTGGTCCTACTTTTTAGTTTATCTCCTAACTCCCTAAATTCACCTTGTAGGACCTCATCCCGTATTTTACCTATATCGTTGGTACATATGTGCACCACGACCACTGGCTGTTCACCCTCCCACTCCAGAATGTTCTGCAGCCGCTCAGAGACATACTTTAAAAATATTTTTTTTTATTAAATTTTTCAAATGATTGCAGAAAGAAAAACAATACCAACCCTTCCCCCCTACCCCCCCCCTAACATATCCCTATAGAAGAAAAGAAAAAGAAAAAGAAAGAAAATGCCTGGATATCAGAAGATCCCCACATGCTCCACAGAGTTCATAATAACTTTAGTATATATATTGATTTCTTTCCCCAAATAACCAATTATTTTTATCTTCGGAGCACCTTTATATTTAATCCTGTCTTTTGTAAATAAGGGTGCCAAAGATTCAGAAATGTTTCATATTTATCTCTCAACTTATCAGTAATTTTTTCAAGTTGAATACAGCTGGAAATTTCGTACTTACAACGATCTATACTTAAGTATGAATCTGATTTCCAAGTAACTGCAATAGCCTTTTTGGCTACTGCCAATGCAATTTTTATGAATTTTTTTCTGATATTTATTCAATTTGGGTTTCGGTTTTATCCGTTCAATATCACCTAAAAAAAATACTGTTGGGTTATGTGGAAGTTGTGTTCCAGTAAAACTCTTAAATTTGTCCAAAAAGGTTGAATTTTAGAACAAGACCAAGAAGAATGTAAAAAAGTGCCAATTTCTTGATTACATCAGAAACATTGATCAGATAAATTTGGGTATAATTTATTTATTTTTTGTGGTATAATATATAATTGATATAAAAATTATATTGCACTAATCTTAACCAGACATTTGCTGTATTTGTCATGTTATCAAGACATAGTCTTGACCAACTTGTTTCTTCAATTTTAATATTCAAGTCAGTTTCCCATTTTTGTCTTGACTTATGGATTCCTTGTTTAATTGCCTATTTTTGAATCAAACTATACATACAAGAAATATTTTTTTTAATTTTTCCTTTTTGAATTAAATTTCTATTTCATTAGATTTCGGCAATAACATTGTTTGACCCAATTTTTCTCTTAAATAAGCCCTTAATTGGAAATAACAAAAAAGAGTGTTGTTTGATATTTTGTATTTACTCTTTAATTGATCAAATGACATTAATATACCTCCTTCAAAACAGTCTCCTATATATCTAATCCCTTTGTGAAACCAGTTGTATAAAAGTTGATTATCCATTGTAAAAGGAATAAGTTTATTTTGAATTAAAGATCTCTTTGCTAATAAAGATTTCCTTATCTCATCATCAACATTTATTTTATTCCATAGATCAATCAAATGTTTTAATATAGGAGATTCTTTCTGTTCCCATATCCAGTTAGATTCCCATTTATATATAAAATCTTCTGGTGTATTTTCTTCTATTTTATCTAGTTCTATTCTAATCCATGCCGGTTTACCTTTATCAAAAAAAGATGCAATAAATCTAAGTTGATTTGCTTTATAATAATTCTTAAAGTTTGGAAGTTGTAACCCTCCTAGACCAAATTTCCATGTCAATTTTTCCAACGATATTCTTGACATCCAAAGGAACTTCCTCACATATTTATTTAACTCTTGAAAAAACTTCTGGGGTAGTTGTATTGGTAGTGATTGGAATAACTATTGTAATCTAGGGAATATATTCATTTTCACAGCATTTACACTACCTACTAATGTTATTGGTAATATCATCCATTTATCAAGATCTTCTTGAATTTTTTTCAATAATGGTAAATAATTTATACAAGTTCTTTATATCATTATCAACTCTTATACCTAAATATTTTATACCATTTATCGGCCATCTAAATTGAGTTATTAATCGACACTGACTATAATCTCCTTTAGTAAGGGAATTTCACTTTTATCCCAATTTATTTTGTACCCTGATATTTTCCCATATCCTTCCAATCTAGAAGATAATTTACGCAGCGAGTACAATGGGTTTGTTAAATAAAGCAGAACATCGTCAGCAAATAAGTTTATCTTGTATTCCTCCTGGTTAACTCTGAAACCCTTAATATCTGGGTCCATTCTAATTAATTCAGCTAATGGTTCTATCGCCAACACAAATAAAGCAGGTGATAATGGACAACCTTGCCTCGTTGACCTTGTTAACTGAAATGGTGTTGAAATTTGACCATTTGTCACTACTTTAGCTTTGGGATTAGTATTTAAGGTTTTAATCCATTTTATAAAGGATACTCCTAATCCATATTTTTCCAATACCCTAAATAAAAAATCCCATTCCAATCTATCAAATGCTTTTTCTGCATCCAAAACAACTGCACACTCATTTCCTCCCTCTTTTGTGCCAAATGAATTATGCTAAGTAACCGGGTTACATTATCTGCCAATTGTCTGTTTTTAATAAATCCTGTTTGGTCCATATGTATTAATTTTGGTAAGTATTTAGATAAGCTGCTAGATAAAATTTTTGCTATTATCTTATAGTCTCAATGTTTAACAAAGAAATAGGTCTATATGATGTTGGCTTTAAAAGATCTCTATCTTTTTTTGGCAATACTATTAAGATAGCTGTCGAAAAAGATTCTGGAAGTTTAGGCGTTCTTTCCGCTTGATGTAATAACTCCATAAAAGGAGGAATTAGTAAATCTTTAAACTTTTTGTAAAATTCGGGTGGAAAACCATCTTCTCTTGGGGATTTATTACTTTGATCCTGGAGCTTCTTCGACCTCTTTTAATGTAAAAGGCATATCTAATCCCTTCTGTTCTTTCGAATTCAATTTTGGAAGAGTTATTTGTGATAAAAACCTTTCTATCTTGACATTGTCATTTTGTGATTCTGATTGATACAGTTTGGAATAAAAATTCTTAAACGTTTCATTAATTTCTAAAGGTTTGTAAGTAATTTTATTTATTCTTGTTCTAATTGCATTTATCGTTTCAGAAGCCTGGTCTGTTTTTAACTGCCAAGCAAGAACTTTATGTGATCTTTCACCTAGTACTTAATATCTCTGTTTAGTTCTCATAATTGCTTTTTCTGCTCGATATGTCTGAAGTGTATTATATTGTAACTTTTTGTTAAAGTTGTCTTCATTTTTTTTCTGTCATATATCTTTGAGATTCTTTTTCTAATTTTGTAATCTCTTTTTCCAACTGATCTATTTCTATCATATATTCCTTCTTAATTTTAGAAGTGTAACTTTATTATCTGGCCTCTCAAATATGCCTTCATTGCTTCCCACAATATAAAATTATCATCAACTGAATGTGAATTTGTATCTAAAAAAACTGAATCTGCTTTTTCATAAAATCACAAAAATCTTGACGTTTTAATAATATTGAATTAAATCTCCATCTATAAATTGATTCCTCTTTATCATTATCATTGTTATTATCAAAGGAGAATGATCTGACAATATTCTTGCTTTATATTCCATATTTTTCCACTCTGTCTTGAATATTCGTTGTTAATAGGAAAAAATCTATCCTTGAATAAGTTTTATATCTATTTGAATAAAATGAATAATCTCTTTCTTTTGGGTTAATTCTTCTCCATATATCAATCAAATTTAAATCTTTCATCAATGATAAATTTAATTTTGCTAGTTTTAATTTTGTAACAACCTTTGCTGATCTATCTAAAACTGGATCTAGACAAAAGTTAAAATCTCCACCTATTAATATTTTGTCATGTGCGTCAGCCAAATTCAAAAAGACCTCGTATAAATTTTACATCATTTTCATTTGGTGCATAAATATTCATAGGTCCATAGTTCTGAAAAAATTTGACAATGAATAATTACATATCTCCCCGCTGAATCAATTAATACATTTTGTATTTTAATTGGTAAAGTTTTATTAACCAAAATTGCAACTCCTCTCGCCTTTGAGTTAAATGAAGACGCAATAACATTTCCAACCCAATCTCTTTTTAATTTCTGATGTTCTATCTCTGTTAAGTGTGTTTCTTGTAAAAAAGCTACATCTATTTTCATTTTCTTAATGTATGTTAAAATTCTTTTTCTTTTCACCGGTCCATTAAGCCCATTAACACTAAAACTTTAAAAATTCAGTAAATTAATCATTGTTTTTAATTGGGTTACTCCAATATATAATAATACCTAATCTTTTAACTTTCGTGATACCTTGGGGAATCTTTTTAAAATTCTCTATGTTGCTATGTGTGTTCCCACCGATCATCCAGGCAAAGAAAGAAAGATAGAAGAAAAATAGATTATAAAGAAAAAAAAACAAATTACCCCCCTACTAATGCTGTGGATAAAAAAAACACAACATTACCCCCCTCTGTTGTATGGGTCATGGCAATCGCCATGATTACACACGTGAATCCCATAGCAATCGATCCGAAGCTCCCCCGCAACATAAAGTATATATATATATGAGAAGAAAAAAAAATCACTACTCTCAATTAATATTTCTCAAGTTTTTACCTTTCTCCCCCTGTATAATTAAGAATATATTTAAATATTCTTCTGTCCTTAAATGTCCATCAATTCCATTCACTGTCCCTGTCTTCATCTTTAATCTGTTTCGCTTTGAAATCTTTGTGTGTAGTTAGCGAATATTTGGGAGTTTTTGTGTAAACTCTTCCGCGTCTCGATATTCAGTAAAAAAAATCTTCTTTTTCCATTCTCCAAAAAAATTCAGTGTTGCCGGGTGACGCATTATGAATTTATAACCCTTTTCCCATAAAACTTTTATCGCTGGGTTAAATTCCTTCTTTCTCTTCAAAAGGCTATAACTTATATCAGGATATATCCCTTCTATCATCAATGGCCTATTTCTCTTTCTGGCACATTGGGCAGCCGCCTTCAGGATCTTTTCTTTATCTTGGTATCTTAAGCATTTTATCAAAATTGATCGTGGATTTTGATCAACTTGAGGTCTTGATCTCAAGGCTCTATGAGCCCTTTCAATTTCAATTAAGTGAGTTCCTTCTTCCATTTCCAAGTTTTCCGGGATCCATTTTTGAAAAAATTTATTGGATCTTCTTCTATATCTTCTTTAAGTCCAACAATCTTAATATTGTTTCATCTGCTAAAATTTTCAAGCATATCCACTTTTTCCAACAACTGTTTTCTTTCTGATATTATCTTTCAGAGATATTATCTTTCATTTTGTTCATTCTTTCAAAAATGTCTTCCATTGTTACTTCCAAGTCTGTAATTCTCTTATCCATTTTGTCCTGTCTTTTTATCATTTTGTCAAACATAATCTTCATATTTTTCATATCTTTTTTATTGCTTTTAATGCGTTTAATTTCTCTAATTTACGCATTATTTGCATCAAAGTTTTTTTCTATATTTCCAGAAAAACTTTTACCTCCATCTTCGTCTGATTTATCCAGAGAATCTGATTCTACCTCAGATTCACTTTCACTTCCGGTTTCAATCGTAACTGGGATTTTGTAGTTCAGGTTGCTCGCATTTGTGCATGATCTTTGCTTCACGTTTGCGCAATTCTTGTTGGTCTTTTTCTTTAGAAATAGTTGATGTTGCCGCAGTTTCGCCGGAGGTAAGATCTAATTGAGCCCGCAGTTCTTTCTTAGCAGCGGGCCTTGATTCTGTTCCAACTTGCATTGTCTTCAAGGTAATAGTTTTCTTCTGCTTCTGTTTATGAGATGTAGTTTGAAACAATCCGGAGTAGTTTATAAGTAACTTTTAGAAAGTATTTACTAACTTTTCTTCACTTAAACATTAATTTACTGATTGATTGATTGATTTATTTATTTTACAGGAGAGCTGGATTCCCACGTCTCGATCTTACGTCATCACGTGACGTCCCCTCCGTTCAGAGACATCCTTGACCCTTGCACCAGGGAGGCAACATACCATCTTGGAGTCTAACAAAGCAGCATTCTTCATGCTTGTGTCCAAATACTGAGCAGCACTACAGTCACAAACATGATTCTTCAAGATTCTGATAGTTCTTTCTAGAGTTTTACATGTGTGATGCCATCTGGTAGTGTAATGGCATCAGCACCAGACTTCGAGGAAAATGGTCCAGAGTTCAAATCCATGCTGGCTTGAGCGTCACAAAACTCAGCCTCATTAAATACTGTCAACAGTGCTATGGAAAAGGCAAAAATACCACCTGATGCACCACAAAGCATGAAGAGGAACAACAACAATGCATGGTAGGAAGGAGAAGGTCATCTTAACAAACCATGGCAAGAACAGCCACACAAGCCAAACATATTGGAACAGCATTGTGTTTATTTCAAACCTGTACCACTATAGGAGCAAACTTTCACAAGGCTATGGTTTAAAACCTGTGGCTTTGGTAAAGTGGAGATCATGTGAAAACATTTCATTACAATGGCTGTTTTCCCTTATCCTTCAAGTGGATAGTTACTTGATAATGTTGAAATCCTCCACGAAGAATGTGGAAACCCTGTTACCACTTCCTGTGGAGGCTCTCTTCCCATTCCCATAAAAAAAACGTGGATCCTTGTCACCTGAATACTTGCCTACACTACAAAACTTACTAAAAACTAAAGGCAGCAAGATAAAAAGAAAAATCAGAAATAGTGAGCAGCATAAACAGGAGGAGAGCTGAACAGAACAACATGGTGCAAAAACGCAAAACCATTAGCAACTACTTTTGAGCCTTATCCAAATGCTGCTGCTGAGTCAAAGCAGCTCAGAAATACTAGATCAGTCAAAAAAATGTATAAACTTACAAATCTAAGGTAGCCATTGCCTAAAGCAACAACTATGACTGGGTGAGCAGCAAGGAAACCAGAAGTAAAGGCACAAACTGAAATAATGTGATGAAACCAAGAATGTGCCATACAGAAAATAAACTGCAACATGAGGCAAGGCACTGGGAGCCACAGTGCTAAGAAATGCCTCTTCTTAGAAATTAGTGACATCAAAGGCTCAACTCACTGAGAAGCCAGAATCATCGCAGCAGTCCACACATCTTAGCTCCAGGAAGCTGTATTTTCCTGATGAGGAAGATACCTGCAGTTGCAGGAGTATGGACACATCAGTGTGATGAGAATGGCACTGCGGCTCCAGAAACACCCATGTAATGCTCAGAGATACAACCCCATCTTTGGGAATCTGGAAGCAGCACAATAAATGAGGTATCCTAAATTCTAGAATATGGATGTAGCACTGTAGTGCGCAAGATACTCAAACCCCAGGAATCTGAGAAGAGTACAGTAATTCATAGAAAAGGGGAAGGAACTAGCTTAAATGTCAATCAAACTGATGGAGCAGTTCATGCACACTTAAAACTAAAACTAATTATGATCTGACCTTAATCCTATTTATTTTAAGATATGATCTAAAAATTGAGCTAATACTGTATGTGCAGAGTGTTAAAGGCATACAACCAGCTGCAGTGTTACTGTGCCAAGGTCATGCCCACTGTTTCTGCAGATGTGGAGTTTAGCACAGCTCAGCAATTATTAGCAATGGTCACAACAATGGCCTCAATCCATCTGATCAAACAGTGAATGTTCTCTGGCCTGGGTCTTGTGTTTCCGGGGGGGAGGGGAATGACTGCATGGAAGTCAGAGGTGGTGGGAGCTGTTTCCACATAGCAAAGGTAACAAAGGAATTCCACTCAAGTACATCAGCGTGTGTACCCAGCTGTGATGATTGAAAGGTTGGTAAGTTTCTTGTAGCTGTGGATGACCAGTCAATCATGCTCAAATATTACTACCTATTTAAATAATATGTCCCTATAAGTCTGAGAAAAATACTCAACTACAAATGCATCCAAAACATTATGGTCAAAATTTAACTGCCTTGTTTCTACAAATCCTTGATGATGTTGAATTACATAAGATTATTTGTAATAGTTAACAGTGGTTTTAGAATGAATGCAGACAGTGGAAAAGTATTTACTCAGGCCTCCTTGAGCCTACTTCACCATTCAATAAAATCATGTTGATCAGATCCTGAAGTAACTCTCAGTTTCTGGTTTGTTCCCCATAACTCTTCTTTTACCTAGGGGACGTTCAATAACAAAATAGAAAAATAATTCACATAACAGCTCTTGTCCCATGCTTCCCAATTCCACAAAATTCACAACTTATAATCAACTTCCCTAAAATAATACCCCTTCATTCCAGATTCTACTGCCAAAGGAAATAGCTGCCAGCATTTGTCATGCTCTCTCAGGACTTTGCTCCAGCCAGATATTGACCAGCATCCAAAAGACTTGCTCAATTATTTGCCACAAGATCATCCTCTGAATCCTAAGAATAATTATACTCTCCAAAGAAACCAAAATTGGCCAGTACGCAGATACAGTCCCAATGTTTAAGACATCAATTATTGTGCATTCATTTGCCAATCATATGTACTTCTATTTTGTGGTATCTGCATAGTAACTTAAGTTTTTTCTCTGCTACAATGACACTATAATCCAAACACATTATTCAGTTGTCTCATTCTATTTAAATAATATTCTGCTTTTTTGCTTCCATTGATCTGAACAAAACATTTTGAACTGTAATACTTGCATTTACATTACCAACTGACTCCTCTCTCTATACAATTTGCTATCTACAGCTACACTCCAACGTAAACAGTTGAGGCTCCAGCACTGATCAATGTGGGGTCCACTTCACACTTACAAAGCTGATGAACTATTTATCACTACCACAAAAAGACTCCAGCTACTGGGGGTTCACGGAGATGATGAGATTCACAATTGAAAAGCTTCATGAACTTGAGCCATAGCTCTTCTTACTATTCAATCTTGGCCACTTTATAGACTTTGCCTTTGATCACCCACTCCAGCCTCATCCCCGCAAATTAGAACACTGATTTCTGGCTGTTCTGAAAAATCTCTCATATTTTCAGCACCTGCGGATTTTTATCCGCTTCTTAAATCATTGTTTATTCTTCCTTTCCATTTTAAGGAAACAACCAACCTATCTATAATTGGTATTTTAACATGCCATTTACCTATTGGTCAATTTACTTGCACCTTAACTGAACCTATTTTAGAAGTCTAAACATACGACACCAACAGTTCTCTCAACTATGTCAGCAAACTATCTGGTTTGCTGAACCAGATGTCTCTTTCATAAGCAATCACAACTCATACTAACGAAATGATGGCTTAGTATGTGCCTGATCACTTCCTCAATGAATGGGCTCCAAAACTCTCCCAGTGGCAGATTTTAAAACAAATTGACCTTCTTTCTCAAACCTTTGTGCAAGAGTTTAGTAAACCCAAGATTGCTAACAATGCATCCAACATGCAACCACTTCTTTTCAGACCTCAGACGCAGACAATCAGATTTACTAGATCTGGCAAACTTTACTTGGTGTAGTCATTTGTTTTCCATAATAATGATTATTTTCTCTTTTGCCATATGAATTTTTATAGGATTCAACTATATTACGAAAATACAAAATAATTCAAGATCCCCACTACTTATTCCCCATTTAATTATAAATTCTGATTAATAATCGTAAAATTTTACTTCAAGCCACTGCTCAGTATGCCATAACCACAAGAAATTCTGCTGATGCTGGAAAAGCACAGTAACTAACACACACACACACAATGCTGGAGGAACTCAGCAGGCCAGGAAGCATCCATGGAGGGGAATAAATAACTGATGTTTCAGACAAAGATCCTTCATCAGGAATGGAATGAAAGGGGGCAGAATACAGAATAAGGAAGTGGGGGTTGGGGGGGGGTAAGAGTATAAGCTGGCAAGTGGTAGCTGAGACTAGGTGAGGGAAAGTGGGTGGGTGGAAGAGGGGGAACGAAGTGAGAAGCTGGGAGGTGATAGATAGAAAAGGTAAAGGTCAGAAACATATCATCCCCTCCCCTCTCCCCACTTTCCACAAGGTTCGCTCTCCCTGGTACTTGCTTATCCACTCATCCCTCCCGGCTCTCATCTCTGCAAGAGGGACAAGTGATAAATCTGCTTCTTCATTTTTCCCTCTCTACCATTCAGGGCCCCGAACAATCCTTTCAAGTGAGGCAACATTTCACCTGAAATTCTGTCAGGGTCATCTACTGTATCCAGTGTTCCTAGTCCAGCCTTATCCGTATCAGTGAGGATTGGGGGACTTCACTCCATTTGCCACAACAGGTGGGATTTTCTGGTGGTTATTTTTAATTTTACTTACCATTTCCATTTGACATGTCAGTCTGTGGCCTTCTCAACTGCCACGATGAGTCAACCCCCAGGTTGGAGGAGCAACACCTCAAATTCCATCTGGGTTGCCTCCAACCTGACAGCACGAACATTGATTTCTAAAAAAAAACCTCCAGTAATTTCTGCCCTTCCCCCCTCTCTCTTTTCCCATTCCGGCTCCCCTTGTTCCCCCCTTCTCTTCTTACTTGCCCATCACTTTCTTCTGATGCCCCTCCTCCTTCCCTTTCTCCAATGGTCTATTCTCCTCTCTGATCAAATTCCTTTTTCAGCCCTTTACCTCTTCCAGTTGTCACCTCCCAACTTCTAACTTCATTCCTGTCACCTTCCCCCTCAGTTGGCTTCATCTACCAACTTGTATTCCTTCCCCTCCCCCACCTCCTTATTCTGGTTTTTGTACCCTTCCTTTCCCGTCCTGATGAAGAGCTTTGGCCCTAGTGCCAACTATTTATTCTTCTCCAGAGAAGCTAACTGACCTGCCGAGGTTTCCTAGCATTTTAAGTGCATTGGACAAAATCCTTGAAAGTTCCCACATTGAGGCTTTATATTACCGACCAAATGTCTCATCAACTTCATTTACACAAAAATTATTGCAATTTGATTTCATTAATTTTTGGAACAGCCCAAGAATTATACAGAAGACGCATTGAAAATCCAAATTCTTTCCTTAACTTTGACCAGTTAAGGCTGATTTATACTTGTGCATACGGGCTACACTGCAACCCTGATTTTTACTTCTGCATCGCTCTACACCATAGCGAGCATGCGTTGGTGTACGCCAAACACTACTGGGCAGTGGGGTTTCTATGCCACTGTGTTGAGTTTCTTCGTGAGAACATGGATGAGGAAATGCATTTCAAACATTTTTGCATGTCGGCAGGTAGATTTGATGATTTGGTTCATCCATTTTGTATCAGTGTACGCACCACCTGCAAACATGGTGGAGAAGCAACCGAAAATGCGTAGGAGGAAATGCGATGCTACCAAGCGGACCAATCACAGTTGTTGCAGTCCATGTTGCTGCAATGTGGGAGTAACTTTTCTGAAGAGGTGCATGTCACCCTTCAGCGTAGGGTACAGCATAGGTACGGTGAATGGTACGTGATACCTACAGCGTAGATGCGACACACAAGTACAAATCAGCCTTTACTAATCATTCAGGTGCAGTCTTAAAGACTGCCAACACAATCTTTGAAATTTGGTTTAATACAAAGATAAAAAAGCTTATCAGCATATTTCATGCACTCCAACGTTTACAAACTAGATTTAACAAGTAATTCGGCACCAATGATTTTTTTTGGTCACCGATGCAATTTCACAGAATAAATCAAAACAACCTTTTCACAGGCAGAACATCTTAACCAAAAAGCCCATAACTTGCACTTGTATTTATTCAGAGTTCTTAAACAGCCCTTCTATGTGCACTCAGCCATGTTATTCAAGTGTTTTATCTTGTTTCGAGGTTGCTTAAAAACTGCATAAAGCCTACTCTTAAATTGACAATGAGAATTGCTAAATCTCTATTTTCCATCTGAGCCATATGAGAATTCCAAGTTTTTTCTTTCAAGGATGGAATAAAATCCATAGAAAGTCAAGAAGCTGAATCTATTTGGGTGGAGCTAAGAAAAAGGAATAAAGCTTGGTCGAGTTGTATAGAGGCCTTTCCCTGAATAGAGGTAATAACGTGGGGGATTATACAAAACTGGTAATCAGATGTGCATATAAAGGATAATACAAAACACTGACAAAGTTATATATTCATCCAAGGTTTATTAAGGCAATAGTGATGGAACCAAAGACAAACTGCCAGTTTCTGAAATCCATTGAGTTGAGAATGATTCCAAGGACCAGAAATCAGTAATTTCAGTGATCCACAATTTGGCAAAGGAGGGAGGGGGGAAAAATCAGAAGCACAGCCCACTTTGGTTGAAGTCAATAATGAGCAAAATGCTGGAATCTATTATTAATGAAGAGGCAACAAAGCACTTGGAAAATAAAAAGGTTGGCGGTCAACATGGAGTTCTGAAGAGGAAATCTTTTACACATCTGCAAGAACTTAGAGGATGCAACTTGCAGTGAATAATTAATGATGCAATCTGGCTACAAGGAAATTAAGACCATAAGACAAAGGAGCAGAATTAGGCCATTCAGCCTACTGAGTCTGCTCTGCCATTCCATCATGGCTGATCACAGATCCCAGTCAACCTCATACACCTGTCTTCTTGCCATATCCTTTAATGCCTTGATCGATCAGGAAACGATCAACTTCACCTTAAATACATGCATGGACTTGGCCTCCATAGCAGACTGTGGCTACTGGCTAAAAAAAAAATCCTCTTTACCTCTGTTCTAAAGAGTCTCCATTTAATTTTGAGGCTGTACCCGCTAGTTCTGGATAACGTCACCATAGGAAACATTCTCTCCAATACATGTATTACCCTCCAAATCATCTCCAAATGTATGTATTAAATGGATGCAGAGAAGCTGGGGTGGGGGGGGGGGGGAAATAATAGTGAACGAGAGGGGCAAGGCAGATGCAATATTGTAAACTGAGAGATTATCCAGTCTGGTTGAAAAAATACGATCTTGCACTATAATTTTTTAAATTGCAAAATATATGAACTTATTGGTGCTCCAAGTGACCTGGCAGCCATTGTACACAAACATTTGGTAGTATGTCAGTTCAATATGTCTTTGAGCAGTTAAACAATACGTCTGTCATTATTAAGAGAATATGGGTCCTCTATGAAGATACTGCTCTCCAATTTCATTGCCCCTGGTGTAACCACCCTCAAAATATTTACCTGCTCTCCAAGTTCAAACTTATTACCAAATATGTATGTCACCATAAACTACCCAGAGTTCATTTTCTTGTGGGCATTCATGATACAAAGAAATACAATGGAATCAATGAAAAACTACACATCAAGACAGACAACCTATGTGCAGAAGACAATAAACTATGCAAGTACAAAATAAAACAAATAATATGTAACATAATATTGAGAATGAGTTGTAGAGCCCTTGAACATGAGTCCATGTTAATAATTGCTGTTTGTTTCTTGTGGAATCAGTTCAGAGTTGAGGCAAGCAAAGTTATCAATGCTGGTTCAGGACCATGACAGTTGGAAAGTAATAGCTGTTCTTACTCCCTCCTATATGCTGATTTATCACCACCTTTGATTCGGCCAACAGTGGTGTCATCAGCAAATTTGAACATGGCACTGGAACTGTGCTTAGCCTCACAGTTATAAGTATAAAACTGCAACAGGTTACTCTCACTGATGTATTTTTAAATGATAAAAGGCATCACCAGCCAAAATCAGTACCACATCAGTAAGGTGTCATTAAGGGATGAGAAGAAACTTTTTCCCTGCAAAGTCAAAATATCACAACACAACATGGCAAGGAAGATCAAAGGTTGGACATATTGAAGACAGTCATGTGCATATTCAGATAGTAAGGGTAACAAAGGTTAGATTAGGAAAATAGATGAAATTAAGCATTAGCCAAGTATTCAAAAAACGGCACAGGAGGTAGGAAGGGTTCAAAAGGCCTTTACTTGCTTCCACATTCTCACGGACTCAGAGACAACTAGCACAGAAACAGGTCCTTAAGCCCAACTGAACTGTGCTGATCACAGCATCTCAACCATCTATATTCATAATTGCTGTTTGTTCCTCCAGAACACTAAAAAGTCCTCAGATCTAACTGACAACTTAGCATCTTAAAATCTACAGATTATCAATAAGTGAAACATTTTCATACTGTGTGCATTTCCTGTTCCCGAACCCATAATTGATGTTGTTAGTTTTGTTCACATTTGCAAAAATGCTTAAAACTGAATTGATCAGCCTTATTTCTTCAATAATTTTGCTGTGAATTCAATATTTAGTTGCAGCCTGGCTATTGGCTGATATTGACAAGTTTCTGAACTTCCAGCTTCCTTAAGTGAAAATGGTCAGCAGAAAGTATATTCAGTGAATTATTACTACTTCTTCGTATGTAAACTGAACAAAAATCCCTACCTTCCTATGAATTTACACAAAATAGATAAAATGCAATAACTAAATGGAATAATCCATTTGAATTGTACGTATTACAGTTCTTGATATACCAAAAGAGAACATAGAATCTAGCTACTTTAAAACAGAAGAGCCTAAAGTCTACAGATCAATAAATCAAACCACTTCTGATACTGTATCTTTGAAGAATACATATGTAGCAATATTTCACCGTTTACCTCTTCCAAAATTAAGACTGTTCAGTTCAAAAGTGTATTCCTGAAACTCCTTTCATTTGGAGCAATACACATGTGAAGATCGCCCTCTGCTGACCAATAACATTAGAAAAGCAATATTTGAAGCTTTCAATGCAATACCCAAGGAAAAAATGCCATACTGGATTTGAGCAGCAGTGCATTATGAAAGAGCTGACACAACATGGCCAACCCTGTTGCAATCAGAATCACTCTGGTGAAAATTCAGCCGATTAAACCATAAGACATAAAAGAATCATGCCATTTAGCTCAACTTTGCACCGCCATTCAATCACGACTGATTAATTTTCCCATTCTGTGGCCTTCTCCCAGTAACCTTTGAAGCCCTTACTAATCAAGAACGCAACAACCTTCCCCTTAAATATACCTGATCGCTTTGCCTCCACAGCAAGGAATTCCACAGATTCACTACCCCTGGTTAAAAAATTACTCCAATCACTATTCCAAAGGGAATGTCCTTCTATTGAAGCCGTGCCCTCTGATCTGAGACTCACTATAGGAAACATACTCTCCACATCTATACTATACAGGCCTTTCAAGATTTCGATGACCCCTCCACCATTCTTCTAAATTCCAGTTAATACTGGCCCAAAGCCATCAAATGTTCCTCACTTGTTCACCCTACTTACTTTGCCTAGGATCATTCTCATGATCCTCCTTTGAATCATCTCCAATTTCAGCACATCTCTTCTTAGCTATGGGACCCAAAAATGCTCACAATACTCTAAGTGCGGTCTGACCAATGCTTTATAAAGCCTTAGCATTACATTATTGCTTTTATATTCTTGTCCTCTGGAAATTAATTCTACCATTGCATTTCCCTTCCTCATCACTGACAAATTAACCATGCCGGCATGTGACATGAAATTTGTTAACTTAGCAGCAGCAGTTCTAGCAGAAAGAAAAAATAATAATATATAAAATAAAACATAATAAAGTAAGTCAATTGTGTATATTGAATAGATTTTTTAAATGTGCAAAAAATACTGTATATTAAAAAAGTGAGGTAGTGTCCAAAGCTTCAATGTCCACCTAGGAACTGAATGGCAGAGGGGAAGAAGCTGCTCCCGAATTGCTGAGTGTGAACCCTTAGGCCTCTGCACCTCCCACTTGATGGTAACAGTGAGAAAAGGGCATGCTCTGGGTGCTGGAGGTCCCCAACAATGACACCGGTCCCTAAATATATCCTAGGCATCCTGCAGGCCAGCGCCCAAGACGGAGCCAACTGGACCTACAACCTTCTGCAGCTTCTTTCTGTCCTGTGCAGTAGCCCCTCCATACCAGACAGTGATGCAGCATGTCAGAATGCTCTCCGCAGTACAACTATATAAGTTTTTGAGTGTACTTGTTGACATGTCAAATCTCTTTAAACCCCTAATAAAGTACAGCCGCTGTCTCGCCTTCTTTATAACTACATTGATATGTTGGGACCAGGTTAGATCACCTGAGATCCCAACACTCAAGAATACCTAGCCGCTCACTCTCTCCACCTCTAATCCCCCTGTGAGAATTGGTATGTGTTCCTTTGTCCTACCCTTCCTGAAGTCCATAATCAGCTCTTTCATCTTACTGACATTGCGTGCCAGGTTGTTGCTGCGGCACCACTCCACTAGTTGGCATATCTCACTCCTGTACACCCTCTCGTCACCACCTGAAGTTCTACCAACAATGGTTGTATCGTCAGCAAATTTATAGATGGTATTTGAGCTATGCCTAGCCAAACAGTCATGTGTATATAGCAAGAAGACAGCGGACTAAGCTCACACCCTTGAGGTGCGCCAGTGTTGATCGTCAGCGAGGAGGATATGTCATCACCAATCCATACAGACTGTGGTCTTCCATTTAGGAAGTCAAGGATCCAATTACAGAGGGAGGTACAGGGTCCCAGGTTCTGCAACTTTTCAATGAGGATTGTGGGAATGATGGTATCAGATGCTGAGCTATAGTCAATGAACAGCATCATGATGTAGGTGCTTCTGTTGTCTCGGTGGTCTAAAGCTGTGTGATGAGCCACTGAGATTGCGTCTGCCGTTGACCTATTGTGGCAATAGGCAAATTGCAATGGTTCTAGGTCCTGGCTGAGGCAGAAGTTCAGTCTAGTCATGACCAACCTCTCAAAACATTTCATCACTGTCAATGTGAATGCTACCAGGCAATAGTCATGAAGACAGCTCACATTATTCTTCTTAAGCACTGGTATAATGGTTGTTTTTTTAAAGCAAGTGGGAACTTCTACCTAAAGCAGAGAGAGTTTGAAAATGTTCTTGAGTACTCCTGCTAGTTGGTTGGCACAGGTTGTCAGAGCCTTACCAGGTACTCCATTGTACCTTCTGCCTTGCGAGGGTTCACTCTCTTTAAAGACAGTCTGACGTCAGCTTCTGAGACGGAGATCACAGGGTCATCAGGTGCAGCAGGAACCTTCACACTTTCAAGGTGTGCATGGAAAGTGTTGAGTTCATCTGGTAGTGAAGCATCGCTGCCATTCATACTACTGGGTTTCGTTTAGTAGGAAGTAATGTCTTTCAGACACTGCCAGAGTTGCTGTGCATCTGATATTGCCTCCAACCTTGTTCGAAATTGTCTCTTTGCCCTTAAAATAACCTTCCGCAAATCATACCTGGTATTCTGGTACAGACCTAGGTTGCCAGATTTGAATGCTACTGATCTAGCCATCAGCAGACAATGTACCTCCTGGTTCATCCACGGCTTTTGGTTTGGGAATGTACAGTAAGTCTTTGCAGGCACACACTCATCCACACATAATTCAGATCACTAATAACGTGAATAGTAGACCCAACTTTAACACCACTGGTAACTTGGCAGTCAACATGAAATGGCTACTTTATTTCCAATCTTTGCCTCTTGCCAGTCAGCTAGTCTTCTATCCACGCTAGTATATTTCGTATAATACGAGGGGCTATTAACTTGCATAGCAGCCTCAAGTGCACCACTTTGTGAAAAGTAAGGTCTTCTGAAAATCTAAGTAAAAAATAATTCTCCTTTGTCTATCCTGCCTGTTACTTCTTGAAAGAATTCTAATAGATTTGTAAGGTTTCTCCTTAAGGAAGCCATGCTGACTTCAGCCTATTTCATCATGTGCCACCAAGAACCATGAAACCTCATCCAAAACAATGGACTCCAATCTCTTTCCAACCACTGAAATCAGGCTAACCGGCCTATAATTTCTTTTCTTCTCCCTCCCTCCATTCTTAAAGAACGGAGCGACATTTGCAATTTTCCAGTCCTTTGGAACCATTCCAAAATCCAGAGATTCTTCAAAGTTCATGATTAATTCCTCCACAACATCTTCAACTATATCTTTCAGAACCCTGAAGTGCAGTCCACCTGGTCCAGGTGACTTATCTTCCTTCTGACCAGTGGTCCCCAACCACAGGGCCACGAGGAAATGATATGATTTGGTGATATGAAACGATATGAATCAGCTGCACCTTTCCTCATTCCCTGTCATGCCCACTGTTGAACTTGAATGCACGCGAGGTCTTCAGTCGCCGAACGCAATGATACCCTAGTGCCAGGGATCACTGGTTGGCCTCGGGTAACCTGCCGCCTCACGTGGCCAGCGAGAAGTGCTGTTGCTACTGGCCTGGAGCATGGACAGATGGGCGCTGCCTCTAAACCTTTTGAGCACACTGAATACTTGTGGGGAACCCAGTGCTAAAATATTCGTAGATGAACTAATTCAGGCTCAGGGATTTGTATGTAGCAGAGCAGCTACTTCGCTGCGATCTACTGAAAGTCATCCCTCAAGCCAAACTTTTGTCGGCCAATAGATCCTACCTACCTACAAGGGGGGCGGGCACGTGCCGTCGCACTCCTCACTTGGTCGCTCTCTCTGGACGGCGACTGCTGCGGCCCCAGCATGGGGACCTCCGGCCCTTACCTTGCCCTCTCACTGGTGTGTTGCAATGATTTTATATGTTCATACCAGGAAAATATGCACTGTGTGTTTAATATCCAAACGTTACTTAAAATGTTTCGATGTTATTGACTTATAAGTGAGTTACAATTGACTTATCACTATATTCATGCGAGGAAAATATGCGCTGTGTGTTCAATATTAAATTTGTTAGATAAACCCTTTCAGAAATGAAACTGAGTGTATTAGTCACTTATAAGTGACTTATAGTTCACTTCTCACCTATATTCCAGTTGTGATTAACACCCACCACCACCCCCCACCCCAAGTTGGCCGGTCCGCAAGAATATTGTCAATATTAAACAAAAAAGGTTGGTGACCCCTGCTTTAGACCTTCCACTTCCCAAGCAACTTCTCTAGGATCAAGATTAACTTTGTCACGTTTATCAAAATAGTTTTATAGACATAGAAACAGGTAGAAGCAACAACTAGTGTTCAGGTAAGCATCTGAGCAATCAGGGAATGGAGGAGTGTAGACCCTGTGTAGTTTAATGAGCATCATGGTCAGCACAGCATTCATGGGGTAAAGTGTAAAATTCTCTATGGAACATCTGATCTAGTGGTGATATTCTGTGCAAAGATCACTGGTATTCTGTCTGTGAGACAAACAAACAAACATTTGGACATCTTTCTATGTTACACGCAAAATTTTATATAGAAAAGTCATTGTGCCTCTTGCATCTCCACCGTAATGAGAAGAGCGAGTTGCTAATTATCCTCTTACTCACAGGATCCATATACACAAGGGAAAACTGTTCAAGTAATGCCAGGGTCACTAAAGATAAATGTCCAATGTGAGAACCATAATCAAACTGGACCTCTCCTTTTCGCACAATCTCCAACATGCTATTAAAGAGACTGCGATCTGGGATAAAGTCAATTGGCATTTAGAAAATTGAGCAAAAAAAAATAGGTGTGAACTTGTTCAAGGCAAATCACATTACATTGACTTGTTTGAAATAACATTTTAATTACGTGGATTTTTATAGGCTTTTGATTACTATGTTATGGATATCAGCAAAATGTTATCTCCTGGGATTAAAAACTGGCAAATGGATAGGAAGTGGATCAGTGAATGGTTGCTTTTCATGCTGAAAAATGGCTAAACACTGGTAGTTAATCAGTTTCACTGAAATATGAAGTGATACATTTTGGTCCTAACAATACAAGGGAGGAATATTAAGAAAAGAAATAATTTTTAGTAAAGATGCAGATGAAAATACTTCAAAATGTAAACAGTTATGGTATTGAGATGGGCCCTTGCCTCTGTTTATGCTGGTTGCATTGAACAGTTCTTGCACTGCACTGATTTGGGATGGCAGCCTTGACACATGCTTTGATGATTGCAATGGTGCCACATTGCTCATCCATACTGAAGTCAAACTTTATCACTTGTGCTACCAGTTTCTATACTCTCGAAATGAAGCACCCCAAGTCCCTCTAAACAAAAGCATGCTGCAATTTTCACCATTTAAATGTAAAGAGGGTTTCTTCTTTTTTGTTAACTAGCAGGAATGCTAATTTACTGATAACGAGAATGGTATTCCTTTGTAAACCAAATGGGGATTAATGTTCTTTCTTCTGAGTCTGTAAGCTTTTGTTGACGGGCTTTTGGGCAGATCGGCGCGAGGGGGTCGAGAGAGAGGACGCAATGCTCTAAGCTGGGCGAGGATCGGACCCCAAAGGGGGGTCCGAGGCCGGGAGATTCTCCGAGGAGGGGGGTGGATAAAGCTAGATGTGCTTGGTTGACCACTCGGAGGGTCCTGAGCTGTTTGGAGAGTCGAGGAGTTTGGAGGGTCCTGAGCTGCGAGTCGAGGAGTTTGGAGGAGATCGAATGGTGGCCAGAAGACTTCAGAAATTGAGCTCCAACGGTTGTGCACGAAGTGGTTTGGACTTTGATAAGTTTGGCGCCTTTTCTTTAATTTTCTCTTCATATATACTGTATCGTTATTAATCACTTAGTTATAGTAACCTTTATAAATTGTACTCATTTAATCGCATATGGTGTACTGTCTGTTTTTGGGTGAGGCGGGGACATCACACAGCATCCACACCAGCTGATTACCCATTTTGGCGGGGCCGAAGGCTGCTCCCCCTAGACGAAACGAGCTGAGCGAGCCTGAGGCGACCCAGGGGGTTACATTGTGGGGGCTCGTCCGGGATTGATTTCTGTGGAAGCTGTGTGATCACCCTCTTTAAATTGTGTCTGCGGCGAAGAGCTGGTGTGCCTTTGTGGGTGTGCGATTGCTGGTTATCGCTGCGTGTGTGTTGGGTGGGGTGGTTCCTGTTGGCTGACGAAATGGTGGTGGGACCATGGGTTGTCCGTACTGTTTGGAGAGTGAGGAGTGACGGGTTGGGATGTTTCAGCAGTGGTGAGTTCCGCCCGGTTATTGGAATAATGTCCAGCCCTAAAGGGGCGGAAGCGTGGGCGGAGCGGACCTGTCAGTTGTTGGGTGAGTGGCAGTGCTTGGCTGAGGAAAAGCGACAGGGACGGGCTGGTGACTTTGTTAGAACTGTCGGGTGCAATTACCTCGAAGTGACCGCTGCCAGTTCTGGGAAAGTGTGGGAAAATGCGTGTGGTTTGACTGGAAGTCAAATGCCGCAGCTGGGGGGCTTATCATATCCGTGGCAGGAGATTGGTGGGAAGTTTTTAGGGTATCCCTTTTTGCCTAGGGGGGCAGATAAATTGCTTGTGGTGCAAAGGGGATCAGTTGTTCCGTTGATTCGAGAGGTGTCGGGAAACTTAGAGGAGGCCAAGTGGGGGAACGGCTTGGGGTCTCTGGGGGAGCACGTTCCCAGCAATGTACCAAGGAACTCCCGAAAGGAGCAGACTCTATTCCTGAAGGCTTAGAGGGGCCATGCGCACAGGTGTTGTTACGGATGGATGGAAGTCAAGTTAAAGCCATCCTCGGCACCGGGGCGCCGGTTAAGTTGCTGTACAGTTTGTTTCATAACCGTTATTGGAAGCATTTACCCTTGGCGACATTGAGGACACTGGAGATTCGGGGTACCAGTGCCGGTGATTATCCAGACGACGGTTGTTGGTCAGTGAAAATGGAGTTCTTGGAGGCAAATGTGGAGGAGACTGAGGTTCATGAATCGTTAATGCTGATGTGTCCGGACACTGTTCAGAGGGGCAGCGTTTTAGTTTTGGAGAGAACCAATATCCTGCTGGTGCGCTTGGGGGCCTGCCCGGAGGAGGCGGGTGAGCGCTGTTTGGAGGCATTGTCGATGCACCCAGGGTTTCGAGCTGCTTGTGCGGACGTGTGTAGCAGCATTGGGCTGATACCGAATTCAAACAAGAGCCAGTGGTGGTACGGCCTGGGGGAAGTATCTGAGGGTGAGACCCTCTTAGTGGACGCTGCAAAATACCACGAGGGAGGGGAGTTGACTGCTGAAGACACCTCGGAGAGAGAGAGGTTGCGGCGACTGGCCCCTGAAGCCGTGGAAGACGTAGGCAGCGTGAGTGTGGATTGTATTGCGTTGAAGAGGCACACTGTCAGTGACCAGAATATGGCCCTGAGGGCCGGAGAGGCGATGGCCTGTCTGAGTGGTGTGAAGTGGTTTAAGGTGCTGGATCTGAGGAGTGGATGTTGCCAGATCCCGATGAGTGGGGCCGACAAGGACAAGACGGCCGTTATAAATTCCCTAGGAGTCTTCGGGTCCGAAAAGATGCCACAGGGTATATCTGGAGCCCTTGCAACCTTCCTGCAGGGCAGGTGGAAGACCATAGGGGATATGGAGGCGTTTGGAGTTTTGGTGTATGTGGATGTTCTCTTGGTATTTGGATTTGCCTCAGGAGAATATGAAGTGAGGTCGTTGCAGGAGCAGCTGAGAACTACCGAGTTAAAGTGTTTTCTGGACACGTGCCAGGGCTGGCGAAGGTCGCAGCTCGTGAGTGACTGTCTCTACGGAATCAAGTTTGCAATGAAGACGGAGAGACTGGAGAAAGCAATCTGGAACCAGTCGGAAGACTTACAAGTTGGAGAGAATGAAGAAAGTTGTCTGACTGAGGGTAATAGCAAACTGAGAACCCGGAGAGGGGAGTTTGCGGAGGTGAAGAAATTACAGACGAATCTCAGAAGAGAGAAGCGGAAGCTTGAAGGGAACCTGAAGATGACCATCGACAGTTCAAATGAAGTGCGAAACCTGAAAGTTGATCTGGACTAAGTCATGAGGAAGAAAAAGCTGGAGAGAAGTGTAGTGAATACTGAACAGGAGGCTGAAGAGACTGCGGGAGCAGTGCAGGCCACATGTTTCCGTTTGGAGAAGATCAAACAGCAGCTACCGATCACAGGAATGAGGAAGAATACAGATTCGATGGATGATGTGCTGGATGTGTGGTACATGCTGCCTTTTGCTGACTTTCCCTCGATTGAGGAAGAGACCTTTGGCCCTTCTCCCATTGAGTCAGGTGTAGCGGGGAGGGTTAGCTGTGTGCAGTGTGGGGCATGAGTGAGAGGTTGAGAGAGGAGTTGGTAGTGGGCCCAAGGTATCCCCAGTTGTGTCCAAGCCTGAAGGGTTTAGGTGAGGGGGTACGGAGGCCTCAGAAGGGTTAGGGAACTCCCAGATAGTTGGCCTAAGTAGCGCCTGAGGAACAGGGCGTGAGGGTTACTGTGTGGGGAGGAGATGTCACTGTTTGTGCTTGGGTTAAGGTGTGTTGGCAGGAAAGGTGGCGAGTTATTTAGTAGTCATGAGGACATGACTTTTATTTGGTGGAGGGAGAGCGTAAAGAGGGTTTCTTCTTTTTTGTTAACTAGCAGGAATGCTAATTTACTGATAACGAGAATGGTATTCCTTTGTAAACCAAATGGGGATTAATGTTCTTTCTTCTGAGTCTGTAAGCTTTTGTTGACGGGCTTTTGGGCAGATCGGCGCGAAGGGGTCGAGAGAGAGGATGCAATGCTCTAAGCTGGGTGAGGATCGGACCCCAAAGGGGGGTCCGAGGCCGGGAGATTCTCCGAGGAGGGGGGTGGATAAAGCTAGATGTGCTTGGTTGACCACTCGGAGGGTCCTGAGCTGTTTGGAGAGTCGAGGAGTTTGGAGGGTCCTGAGCTGCGAGTCGAGGAGTTTGGAGGAGATCGAATGGTGGCCAGAAGACTTCAGAAATTGAGCTCCAACGGTTGTGCACGAAGTGGTTTGGACTTTGATAAGTTTGGCGCCTTTTCTTTAATTTTCTCTTCATATATACTGTATCGTTATTAATCACTTAGTTATAGTAACCTTTATAAATTGTACTCATTTAATCGCATGTGATGTACTGTCTGTTTTTGGGTGAGGCGGGGACATCACACAGCATCCACACCAGCTGATTACCCAGTTTGGCGGGGCCGAAGGCTGCTCCCCCTAGACGAAACGAGCTGAGCGAGCCTGAGGCGACCCAGGGGGTTACATAAATAACAATCTCATCTTCCATTTTACCTTCCAAAATGAATGATCTCACTTTTAGAAAATATTGAAGGAAATTATTTGCTCAACTGAGCAAAGGATATACTGATACATTGAAAGTAGTGATGAACTGCAATGTCTGCCTTCAGTGAGAGGTAGCTCCAAAGATATGAGAAGTGGTCCACAGGATCAGATTTAATATCACTGGCGTATGTCATGAAATTTGTTGCCACACTATAAATTACAAAAAAAACATACATAGCTGCCTGGCCTGCTGTGTTCCACCAGCATTTTGTGTGTGTTGAAAGAAAAAATAGTGAGGTTGTGCACATGGGTTTATTATCCATTCAGAAATCTGATGGCAGAGGGGTAAGAAGCAGTATGCTTTCTCACTCCTGTACCACCTCTTTGATGGTAGTGATGAGAGCATTTCCTGGATGAAGGAGGTATTGCCTTTTGAAATCATCTTTGATGCTGGGTAAGCTAGTGTGATAATGGAGCTGGTTGAGCTTGCAATTTTTCCGACCCTGTGCAGTGGCCCCTCCTACCAGATGGTGATGCAACCAGTTCGAACATTCTCCACAGTACATCTGTAGAAATTTGCTCGAGTCCTTGGTGACAAAGAAAGGAAACTCCAAATGAAATATAGCCACCATCATGCCTTATTTGTTTTGTATCATTATGTTGGGCTCAGTATGTATCTTTAGATGTTGACACACAGGACCTTGAAACTGCTCACTCTTTCCACTGCCGATCCCTTGATGAGGACTGGTGTATATTCTCTTGACTTCCCCTTCCTGAGTCCACAATTAATTCCTTGGCTTTCCTTATGCTGAAAGGTTTCTGTTGTGACACCAGTCAACCAGTTGATCTATCTTCGTCACCATCTGAAATTCAGCCAACAATAGTTGTGTCATCAGCAAATTGATATGAGCTGTGCCAAGCCACAGAGTTGTGGGTGTGGAGAATAGCGCAGTGGGCAAAGCACACATCCTTGAGCTGAGCCAGTCATATCTCAGAGGAGATATTTCCAATCTGCACTGTGTTCTCTCAATGAAATCAAGGATCCAGTTACAGAAGTACAGTGTTTTGGAGCTTGCTGATTAAGTAGGGAAAGTGCAATGATGTTGAACGCTGAGCTGCAATCAATAAACAGAATCCTGATGAGCTTATTGCTAATGCCCAGGTGGTCCAATGCTAAGTGGAGAGCCAGTAAGATTACATCCACAGCAGAACTATTATGGTGAAAGGCAATTGCAGCATATCCCATCCTTCAAAGAGTTGATTCTGACCATGACCAACCTCTCAGGTACTTCATCACAGTAGATGTGAGTGCAACTGGGTGAGAGTCATTTAGGCAGCTCACCTTGCTCTTCTTGGGCACTGGCATGATTGTTGCTCTTTTGGAGTAGGTGGGAACCTCTGACTGCAGCAGTGAGTGATTGAAGATGTCCTTGAGCACTCACCACTGGTTGGCTGGCATAGGTTTTCAGTGCCATACCATATACACAATTGGGGCTTGATGCCTTGCAAGGGTTCACCCACATAAAAGCTGTTCTGGTGCTGGCCTTTGACATGGAGTCACTGCATCACTGAGTGCTGCAGGGATTCTCACAGGTAGTTTTATTCTTCCTTTCAAAGGATGTATAAAAGGCACTGAGCTCATCTGGAAGTGAAGCATCAGAGCCATTCATGTTAGGTTTCACCTTGCAGGAGGTAATGGCCTGCATATCCTGCTAGAGATAATGTGTATCTGATTCAGATTCTATGAATAGCTTTCCTGGTCTTGAAAGCCACAGATCTAGCCCTTGGTTAACTGAATCCCCTGGCTAATCCACCATTTTTGGTTTAGGTATGTCCAGTACATTCTCAAAGGCACACATTCATTTATACAGGTCTTGATGAAGTCTGTGACAACTGTGTTCACTCAGACTTGAAGATGAATCACAGAATATTGTCCTGCCCACAAATTCAAAGCAGACCTTTAAGCACTCCTCCGCCTCCCTTGACCATACTTTTATTGTTCTTAACATTGGTGCTACAGTTCTCAGTCTGCCTGAATGCTGGCAATAGAATAGCCAGGTGATCAAACTTTCCAAAGTGGATGGCATGACAAGCATTCTTTACTGTGCTAGCTCTACAAGTGACATGTTGGTGGTACTTGGTCAGACTTCAAGCTGGCCTGCAATAAAGGGAAGGCATCTGGGTGCACAGTTTGTGACGGCTGATCACATCACATCAGCTCCTCCAATGCCTGCCTGACACTGGCAAGGGGTGGAATGTACACCACTACCAGGATGTCAGCAGCAAACTTCCTCAGCAAATAAAATGGATGACACTTGACCAATGGATGTACCAGCTCCATTGAGTAGGACTGAGAGAACCACCCACGTCTGTGCACCATGAGGAGTTTATCGTGAAACACTCTCTGCCTTCTGAGTGTTCTGTCTTTGTGGATGGTGAAGCCCTCAAGCTACAGTGTTGCATCCAAAATGAAGCAAAGTACACAGCAGTCCTTGATGTCCCTTTGGTACTGCAATCTTACTGTGGTCTTCAGTTTTATTTTCCACAGCCTGTACATTTGCTAGCAAGATAGTGGGTATTGGGGTCTCAGGGCTCTGTGTTTCAATCTTACTTGCAGACCAACACACTTTTCTTGCTTCCTTTTCTTAAAGGGATACTCCACTTGCAACCCAAGTCCGCAGCCAAGGGTCTGTAGATTTTGAGAATCGATACTTTTTTTTATAAAAACGTCTACAGTATGCCACATCGTTTGAAGTACCCTTGGCTGGTACTATGGATTTCAGCTGCAGTCATCTGAAATGGTAGTATCTGATTATTCCCTTTGGAGCCGCATGCAAAGAGCTGTCACCTTCCGACACCAATTGGGTAAGTTTTCCCAATGTCTTTCCATGAATTTTTATCATGGACAGTGCGGTTCAGCAGACAGAATTATGGAAGCCTTTACCCTTCAGATGTTGAATACAAGACTCATCTCTTTGCTTCAGTGTAAGCTTCCATAGGCTTGGTACTTTCAATGCAAAATCTTTTTACAAGGTTTGCTCCACCATTCAAACAGTTGATTTGGCTTCCCTCTCAACCCCATTCTCCCGCTTTCTCCCCATAACCTTTGACACCCTTACTAGAAAAAAACTTATCAAACTCCTTTTTCAATGTACCCAATGACATGGCCGCAATAGCTGTCTTTGCCAATGAATTCCACAGATTCGCTACCCTACAGCTGAAGAAACTTCTCATCTGTTCTAAAGTGATGTCCTTTATCCCAAGGGTCTAGTCCTAGACTCTTGCGCTATTGGAAACTTCCTCTCCATGTCCACTCTATCCAGGCCTTTCAGTATTTGCTGTTTCAATGGGGTCTCCCACCATTCCTCTGACAGGCCCAGAGCCATCAAATACTCTCAAGCATTAACGCTTTAAACACACCCAGCCCCCAGAATCATTCTTGTAAACTTCCTTAGATCCTTTCCAATGCCAACATATCTCTCCTGAGAATTGGTGTTCAAAATTGCTCTCAATACTACAAATATGGACTAACATCATAGTCATTAACCTCAGTCTTATATACCTGTGTGTTGGCACGTGGCTAAGTGGTTAAAGCATTAGTCGAGTGATCTGAAGGTCGCTAGTTCGAGCCTCAGCTAAAGCAGCTTGAGCAAGGCACTTAACCACACATTGCTCTGTGACGACACTGGTGCCAAGTTGTATCCGCCCTTGCCCTTCCCTTGGACAACATCGGTGGCATGGAGAGGGGAGATGTAGCATGGGCAACTGCCAGTCTCCCATACAATCCTGTCCAGGCCTGCACCCTGGAAACTTTCCAAGGTGCAAATCCATGGTCTCCCGAGATAACAGATGCCTATACTATATACCTGTAGAGAAAAAGATGTAATGTGTTCTATTTCTATGTTATATTCTATTTTAGCAATGATTCATATCAGTCAGGGGTTCTCAACTTTTTTTATGCCATGGAGCGTACCATTAACCAAGGGGTTTTATGGACCCCAGGTTGGGAAACTCCGATCCAAGAAGTTTGGTGGAAGAATACTGGCAGCAAGGAAGACTGAATTAAATGGATGCAACATTGAGTGCAGCTTGAATTAACAAACCAATTGCTGAGACAGCTTCTTTTAATCGAGCAACTTCCATAGAGTTACTACTGCAATGAAATGCATTCTATGCAATTTTAAGTCAATAAAAAAAGGAGTACAAGATGGCACAGTAGAAAGAATCATTCCAAAATGTGATCAACATTCAAATTGAGCTAAGATGGGAGTTTATAGTCTCCTATTTGGTGGTGTCAGGCTCAGATGGGCAACAAGCTGAGATAATTATTTCCAGTGAAATTACTTTGTCATGAATGTCAATGCAGCGACATGACCTAACTTAAAATCAACCAGCTGAGTAGTGTTGTTCTATGGTTCAGGGTACTTGAATTTGCACACAAGGCATACTCCAGCAACAGGGAAGCTTTTGTGGTGCATTTAATATTATAACTGACCAGAGACGATCAAGTATCTTTTTAGTAAAAAGAACTCTGGAGTTTGGATTTCTAACAGTCAAGATCTCAATTAGTGGCTGTATGAATTTATGGTGAAATTTCCACTTCTGTTGGAAATCGCTGACTCCTTTCTTGAATTTGTCACTATGCTATGGGGAACACATAACTTTCATTTTGTCAAAGCATATTTCCTATAGAGTATTTCTAAGTCCTTAAAATTGTTTCAACAGCCAGCTTATTACCTCAGTAGTAAGTCCTAACTCTGAAGTGCATTGCGACTGGCCAGGCCTCTTAACCCAGAGAGCAATTCCAATCCAACTACATAAGTTTAGATATTCAAGTTCAAGATTTAAAAACAGCCAGAGATAAAAAAAATAATTATTCAAATCATTTGCGTTCAAAATCCATCTACTCCAAAACCTTCTAAGGAAGACAGCTGACAAAGTGATCTGCTCCATCTGCAACTGCAGTTGCACATCAAGGAAGATCAGCATGAAATATTATCTAAAGGAAAGTGTGGGCAAATAAAGAATAAGAGTCACCTGCTTGCATGTTGCCTGCAGTGCAGAAATAAGTATTTTCTACAAGTGTGTTAAATGAAGGAATAACAAAAACAAAGTTAACACCAACTGTTGGCAGTGCTGCAAACATTTGGTTCACACAACAGGTCAATAAAGATGGACAAAGCTCAAAGCATAGAAACAAAATACAGGCCGCCTTTTGGTTATAAACATATCACATATGGACATGTATATACAGTGGATACCAGTTAATTGGGCCATTGGTTAATAGGGGCAGCTGTTCATTTGGGACAACTCTGAAGGAACAAAAACTAATCGATAAAATAGCTTGGACCCTTTGTTTATGCCTCAACTATTTATGCTTTTGGGAGAGGGGTTGGGATATACTATCTGGACCAGCCTCAGAAATACTGTGGCTACAGGTAAATATACAGAAATTAACTTATACAGAACAGTTGAGCACTTCCGCTTCCAGAGTGAGATGTTTACCTATACCTTCAGGCAAAGTTATATGTCTGCAAGCGTGGGGTTGTCAGGATCATCAACATCTTCATCTTGAAAAATGAGTGAGGCATCGAGAATTGGTGCTGAAACTGGCACAACAGTTTCTTCAAAAACTGTTGATGTTGGTGGCAGCACATCTGGGTGAGCAGAAGCAGAAGTTGGAGAAAGGAGGTCTTCTATACGCCACAGTTCACACAACCGCCAGGCGGCCGGGGATTCGGCACTGGGCTCTTCCCTCTTCACTCGCATTTATTGAGGGAATTAATAGTTTCTTTTCCTCCGCTTAGTAATATGCTTAAATTCAGTGGGTCACTACATCTGATCTGAGGTCGTAGACAGAAGAAAACAGAGCGCTGGCTGGGCGACGCCAGAGGGTAGTGCACGACTGCTGGCAGGTGGGCAAGAAGACGGAACGACCCAGCATGCACCAGCTCCCCCGCCGCTGGCGGGTGCCGGGTGGCCATGCCTCATGCAAGTGATATTAATAAATGCAGGAAACCAAGCAGAAATCACCTGTCTGTGCTTACAAGAGCGCGCCAACACATGAACAGATCTAGCGCAACCAAAACTATGCACAGCAGATTGGTATGGTGGCCGGGGAAATCTGAAATTACAGTACAGTTGCGCAGAAAATTTGAAATCAGTGCCAGATTATCGAAGGAACCAGATTACAGGTAGTCGGATAGGTGAAGGTCAACTGTATAACCATTTCAAGCAAGGCTAACAATTAACCAACTCCGTCTCCCACAACATGAACCACTGTAATGACTTCATGTTCCCTGGCCAAGATAGTCTCATTTTTGCCACGGATATCCGTAAGCCATCTTGCCATCTTGGACAATGACTCCCATCCACTCCATAATGTATTGGTTAGGCACAGGAGTACGTTCAGCCAGAGACTCATTCCACCGAGATGCAACACTGAGCGTCATAGGAAGTCATTCCTGCCTGCAGCCATCAAACTTTACAACTCCTCTCTCAGGTGTCAGACACCCTGAGCCAATAGGCTGGTCCTGGACTTATTTCCACTTGGAATAATTTACTTATTATTATTTAATTATTTATGGTTTTATATTGCTACATTTCTACACTATTCTTGGTTGGTGCGACTGTAACAAAACCCAATTTCCCTTGGGATCAATAAAGTATGTCTGTCTGTATCCAATCTCTATATACCTCGATCCCCCATCAAGAGGGCTTTAAAGCTCTCTTCTTTCTAGACAACAGACCCAGCCTGTTCCTCTCCACCACTCTCCTCTGTTTGGCAGAACTGGTCTTCAGTCAATAATTTCTCCTTTGGCTCCTCCCACTTTCTTCAAACCAAAGGTACAGCCATGGGTACCCACATGGATCCCAACATTGCCAGCTTTTTTTTAAATAACTCGGGGGGGGGGGGGGGGGGAAACAGTCTATGTTCCAAGCCCACGCTAGTAGCACTCCCCAACTTTTCCTACACTACATTGATGACTGCATTGGTGCTGCTTCCCTTCCTACACCTGTGCTGAGCTTGTTAACTTCACCAAATTTGCCTCCATCTTCCACCCTGCCCTCAAATTTAACTAGTCCATTTCTGACACCTCACTCCCCTTTCTCGATCTCTCTATCGCTGGAGACAATTTACCTACTGATATCTTTTATAACCTAATGATTCTCACAGCTACATGGACTATACCTCTTCCCATCCTGTCACTTGGAAAAAAAAATGTCATCCCCTTTGGTCAATTCCTCCATCTGTCACATCTGCTCTCAGAATGAGACTCTTCATTCCAGAACTGAGGAGACATCCTCCTCCTTCAAAGAAAGGGGTTTTCCTTCTGCCACTGTCAACAGTGCCCTCACAGACATCTCTTCCATTTCATGCATGTCTGCCCTCACCCCCTTCTTCCTGCCACCCCCCCAGGGACAGGGTTCCTCTTGTGCTCAGCTACCACCCCACCAGCCTGCACATCCAGCACACAATTCTCCATAACTTCTGCCATCTCCAACAGGATCCCATCTTTCCTTCTCTCTCACTTTCTGCAGGGATCGCTCCCTACACGACTCCCTTGTCCATTCATCCTCTCCACTGATCACCCTCTTGGTACTTATCCTCACAAGCAGAACTAGTGCCATACCTGCTCCTACACCTCCTCCTTCATTACCATTCAGGGCCCCAAACAGTCCTGCCAGGTGAAACAACACTTCACCTGCGAGTCTACTGCGAGTATCTGGTGCTCCTGGTGTGGCCTCCTGTATATCAGTGAGACGCAACGTAATTTGGGAGACTGCTCTGTCGAACAGCTGTGCCCCAACCACTAGAAAAAGTTGGATCTCCTAGTGGCCACCCATTTCAATTCTACTTCCCATTCCGACATAGCCTCCTCGACTGCAACAACAAAGCCCCATTCAGGTATACTCAATTGTACAATGAAATACATGATAAATAAACACAGAGAAACTCCGAGTTACATTAAGTACACATGCCTATTAAATAGTTAAGTTAAAAGTAAGTACTACAAAATAACAAATAAAAACGTAGTGAGGTAGTATTCATGGGTTTAATGTCCATTTAGAAATCGGATGGCAGGGAGGAAAGAAGCTGTTCCTGAGTGTGTCTTCAAGGCTTCTGTACCTCCTTCCCGACGGTAACAGTGTGAAGAGGGGGCATGTCCTGGGAGGTGGGGATCCTTAATGATAGATGTTGCCATACTGAATACGGACTCCATATTTCCGCTGCATTACTGTTCAGTGGTTCAGGTACTGGTCAAATAAATACCACCAGAGCATACCAAAAACTATACCAACTTTCTTTTGTTGTTCAGTATTAAAAAACAAACTATTACACTGTTCCTAGAACAAAAGCAATGATGCATCTTTCACGAAATAATGTACAGCCTCTCAAAAGTGCGGAGTTCCATTTCACGGCAGAGCACTATGGCTGATCGTTAGTATACACTGAACTTCCACGTGAGATGATTCAGTGCAAAATCTTAAGCAGTTTATTTTTGAAAATTGTGTAACGATGACAAGAATATTTGACTTAAGTTATGATTTTTTTGAATTTCTTTGATGCCAGTCAGTTGCCATTTGCTGATGCAGTTAATAAGATAATACCTGTCTGAGAAACTATAGACCAGATAACTTTACATGAAACTGGAAAAATATCAGATATCTTACACAAAAAATGTCCAGAAACTGAAAAGTATAATGAAGTCAGTACAGATTTCAAAAGTGAAAATCATTTTTGGTTAAACACAAAAAAATGTTTGAAGGGGTGTGTATCAAAGAATAGACGGAAGGATGAAATGTGTGACAGAGCTATATTTCCAACACATCTCTGAACAAGGTATAACAGACAAAAATTCAGAAGAATTGGGGAATTAGGGAAAGCAGTAAATTAACTACTTTGCACAGATCAGAAAGGACATAGCAATGCTTAAGAATTGCTATTCAATTACAAAAGTGGGGCCCATATAAAAATGCTGTGCTATTTAATAGCTACAGTCAGTGCTTGTCAAGCAACAGGAGGCTTTTGGCCTCATCATTACAATATTGTTGAATGTAACATTCAGTGAATAAATAGGTAAATTAAGTACAAGTTTAAAATCTGGACACATGCTGTTATTGGGGTAATTGGTATTTTTATTTAAATATTTCCTTATGGAATAAGAGGCTGCTCTGCCCATTCTGTCCATGCCAGTTTTCAAAGCAATCCCACAAACCCCATTCCTCCACTTACTACTTTCTAAGCTTTCTCTCTACCCCAGTCAACATTGGGCCACAGGAGGAAACTGGAGCACTGAGCAAAAAACCTCTTTTGAAGGGAGAAGGTACAAACACCAGACTAAAAGCAAAGGATCAAAATTGAAAGTGAGTGATTAAAACTGTGATGCACCTTTTAAATCACGGTGCCAAACAATCATATTGATTATTCCTACATTTTCCTTTGAGACTATCCAGTAGGCGTAAGAATGACTCAACTTCCGCTTCAGGCACAAGGTATGAAAGATGCCTGAGCTTAGGCTCCTGTAATGTTTAGATTGATAATCAAATCCTTCGTCTTGCTAAAGCTGAGTAACATCTGTAATCTGTCATTCCAGTTTCAAAGATAATATTAATAACACTGGTTCCTCCATTTTTAATATCTCCTTTAAAACAACTTAGCTTGTCTGATTTCCTACTAAAGCTTGCAACTTACAAATTTATTCATCAATTTTTATTATTACATCTGCCTGTACCAGCATCTACATCATTGATGTCTCACTGTTTCTTCTGTAAAAGCAATTGGCAAAATTCCAACCTGACCAAGTAAATCCAGTCCTTATCAGTCTACAAATGGAAAGAACAAACACCAAACTTGCTTAAGATCTTGGAGAGAGAGAGAGCAGTTGAAACAGGGAAACATACTTCTCACTGTAGTATTTGGTATCTTTACTTGAAACATTGCTAGTAAGCTGGTAATAGATTTTAAAAAGCAGCAGCTATTTTTCATCCTGAACCCTGGTGCACATCACTTGGTAGTTTCTTCCAGTCTGACAAATAGTATTCATTCCCTCCACTCCCCTTCATCCCTCAGCAATTTTTAAAATTCATTCTTGTGCACTTTATCCCATAGGCTTCAATTTATTTTTACTAACAATGTGGAACTGTGTCAAACAGTTTAAAAAACATATACACATATTCAAATGGGTGCTGCTCACCTTCCCCATTACCACAAAATAACCAAATTTATGGCAGGAATCTCATTTGTTCCTTTTTATCCAAATTACTGCTGAATACCTCCTGGAAATGTTCTAAAACACATCCTACAGTATGAATTTTAAAAAGTGTTAAATCATATATCGAACTAACAAAACCAGAATTTACAAATTTATAGAACTGCAATCAGAGCAACATTTTTTGTGGCATCAGTAAGTACCTAATAAAATGGCAACCGATCAACTCATCGCCTTCCATTATTTAATTGCCAAGACAAGTTTTTTTTTTGAATCAAGGTCCCACACAGGTCCAGTCCAGAAGATTCAGTCAGTTGGCAAACTGAATGAAGGAGTAAATTGAAGATAGGCTTAGTGGGAGAAGCCAGAAAGGGGCGGGGTAGATGGTTGCCTCTCTGAGTCTATGAGTAGTGGCGCACTCCAGAGGTCGTTGCTGGGTCCATTGTTGTAATTTACATTACATTTACATTACATTTACATTACTGTGCAAAAGTCTTAAGCACATATATCTAGCCAGGGTTTTCATCTGACTTTTGCACAGTTCTGTATATTGGTTAAAATAGGAAGGTGATTTGGAAACAGAAATAACAGTGTTTAGCATAGCATTAACTCAGCAGTATTAAGTATTATTTGGTAACTAGAAAGACATAATATACAGTACTATGCAAAAGTCTTATGCACCCTAGTTAATTAAAATTGTATTTATCTCAGATTTTTGCACAGTAATGTATATTAATGATTTAGATAATGTGATAAAATAGTTAATCAAATTTGCTGATGACACCAAGATCAGGGGCATAATGAACAGCAGGGAAGACTATCAAAGCTTGCACTGAATTTGGACCTGCTGGATATATAGGCTGAAAAATTGCAAATAACAAATGTGAGGTGTTCCATTTTGGGAGAAACCAGGGTAGGACTTGCATGGTGAAGAGTACCATAGAATAGAGAAATGTGGGAATACATGTCAATAATTCCTTGAACTTGGGATCACAGTAGATAGGGTCAGAGAGAGAAATCAAAGCATTCAGGACAGCTGTTAAGATATTATGTTGAAGTTCAAAGTAAACTTATGAAGGCATATATGTCAACATATAGTAAGCAACTGTCGATCCCAGGGGATCATGGGTTTGTGCCTCTGGTGGACTGAGTCCTCTCCAGGGCCCAAGGCTGGGCAGGAAGATGTGAAGAACCGGCTGTTGCCCATGCAGCAGGTTCCCCTCTCCATGTCACTGATGCAGTCCAAGGGAAGGACAAGCGCCAATACAGCTTGGCACCTATGTAATCGCAGTGTCAATATATATGACCCTGATATTCATTTTCTTGTGGGCATTTTCTATGAATCCATAATAGAACCAATGAAAACCTGCACCAACCAAATAGAGAAAAAAAGCAATAAATATTGAGAAGATGAGATGAAGAGTCTTCATAAGTGAATCTATAGGCTGTGGGAACAATTCAATGGCAGGGCAAGTGAAGTTATCTCCTTTGGTTTAAGAGTCTAATGGTTGAGCGGTAATAACTGTTCCTGAACCAGGTGATGTGAGTCCTGAGGCTCCTATATCTTTTTCCTGAGGACAGCAATGAGACGAAAGCACAACATGGGTGATGGATGCTGCTCTCCGGCAACAGCGTTTCAAGCAGATGTACTGAATGGTTTGGAGGGCTTGACCTGTGATGGACTGGGCTGTATCCACTATTTTTGTAGCATTTTCTGTTCCATGGAATTGGTCTTTCCATACCAGGTTGTGATGCAGTCACACCCGCATAAAAGTTTGTCAAAGTTTTAGATGTCATGCTGAATCTTCGTCCCATGGAAATATAGGAACTGACATGCTTCCTTTGTAATTGCATTTAAATGTCCAGGACAGGTCCACTGAAATAACACCAAGGAATTTCAAGTTGCAGACCCTCTCCACCTCTGATCTGCCAATGAGGACTGGCTCATGGGCCTCTAGTTTCCTCCATGTTAAGTCAATAATCAGCTCCTTGGTCTTGCTGATATTGAGTGAGAGGTTGTTGTGGCAATCTCTTTCCTAAATGCTGATTCATCACCACCCTTGATGCAGCCCAAGACAGTGGTGTCATCAGCAAACTTGAATATGGTGTTGGAGCTGTACTTAGCTACAGTCATAAGTGTCAAGCAAGCAGAGCTGGGATCCCAGCACATAGCCTTATGGTGCACCTGTGCTGATGGAGATTGTGGAGATGTTGCCAATCCAAACTGACTACAGTTTGCAACTGAGGAAACTGAGAATCCAAATGCACAAGGAGATATTGAGGCCAAGGTCTTGAAGCTCATTGATTAATTTTAAGGGGATGATAGTATTGAATGCCGAGCTGGAGTCGACAGAGTATTTTGATATCCAACACTTCCAGGGTTGAGCGGAACTAATAAAATGACACCTGCTGAGAACTTGTTGCACAGTAGACAAATTGGAGTGGATCCAAATCGCTTGTCAGGTAAGAGTTGATAATGTGTCACCAACCTCTCAAAACACTTCACTGAGATGCAAGTACTATTGGACAATAGTCCTAGAAACCGTTTACCATGTTTTTCTTAATCACCAGTATGAATTGTATACGACATTGGTGAGGCCACAGTTTAGAGTATAGTGTGCAGTTCTGATCACCTACCTATAGGAAGGATACAAGATTGAGAGAGTGCAGAGAAGACTTTACAAGGTTGTTGCAGGGAAAAGACATTCCCTGGAAGGGAAAAGAATGAGGTGACATTTTATAGAGGTGTACAAAATTTAGCTTATAGATAGGGTAAATTCAAGCAGGTTTATTCGACTGAGTTTGTCTAAGACTAAAAATACATAAAAAAAGTGAAAATTTTAAGTGGAAGATATGGGTGAACTTCTTTACTCAGAGGGTGGTGTAAGCGAAGAGCTGCCAATGGAAGTGGATACCAGTTGAAATATAACACTTAAGAGAAATTTGGATAAGTAGATGGAAGGGAAGGGTATAAAGGACTATGGTCCAAGGGCAAGTGCAGGCAAAATACGTATGGCATGGTATAGATGTGCCGACTAGTATGTTTCTCCGCTCTAACACTATACGATCATCAACCTCCTCATACACAAAAATAAATAACCTGGTGTGGCAATACCACAGTCACTTGATATTTTGAGTCAATCTAACTAGATAATTACAAACAGTTGTTAAATACCTGAAGTGATGCACCCTATAAACATTTATTCACAAGTACAAATCAGGAAGAAAAGATTTCAAGTGAGAAGCAAAGGTGTGCTTCTTTTAATTGTTCACTACTTATCATGTTGACTGAACAAGATCAGCCCTTCACTCCATCTCACCCTCAAGTAGTAAAGCTGATCAGCACGGTTCTGACCAGTTATTATCATTACTATGCCTGGGTGTAATGATGCCCTTGAAAAGCAGCATTCGACTGATAATCGGGTGTAGGATTACAGCAAGGGTATTGTTTTTTTCTGACATACAGAAATCATGGGAAACAAGCTTTGTACATTAAACAATTCATGTTCCTTTAGCACTGTGTGAATGCTGCCAAGATATGATTGTGTGAATCTCAGCACAAGCAGCTGAGATCTGTTCAGCACACACCATACTAAATTGCTAATAGTTAAAATGGCACATGACTTTCACTTAGTCAGTTGCCTTCTTAAAATCAAAGCACCTAGTTACTCAAAAGATTGGAAAGATCTTTCCAAATGTATTTCAAATTAAGCTTTCCTTCCAGTAAAACTATGAATCTAAGGCAATGTACATTTTTTCCATTAGAGGTCATGGGAATATGTAATACATTATTACAACTGACAGCAAATGCCATCTTAATTATCTCATTTAACAAAACTAGGTAAACTCAAAAATAGTTCACAGTTGGTACAGAACAACTGAGAGATAAATTCCATGGTAATGTGAATCTGGGTAATAAACAAAATGCCACAGTATATTTTTCATAGCCTCCTAGTGTGTCAGGAAGTTGAACCTGGGGGTGGGAATGGGAATGAGAGAAAAGGAGAATTTGCAAAATGCATGCTTGATTGTCAACATGGACTCAATAGGCCAAAGGGCTAGTTCAGGGGTGGGCAAACTTTTTGACTTGTGGACCACAAAGGGTTCTAAAATTTGACAGGGGGGCCGGACCAGGAGCAGATGTACGGAGTGTTTTGGTAATACACCTCATAAGAGAAAATAAAATATCATGGGATATGTAGAAAACATGTGCTTTAATTTCAATTGAAAATGAACAAATGCATTACAACAAAATATCTGTCTTTGAAGTCCCATGATATTTAGCTATTTATTGAAATGACTTTTAAAACACTGAAAATTAAATGAATAAAATACAGCTTTTTTTAATAGTAACAGTTATTATTTTAAAGCACTGAAAATTCTGTTATCCTTCAAGATATTATCATCATCACTCTCCTCCTGACTGTCTTTATTTCAAAAACGGTAGGAGATGCAGGTCTACTTGTCCTGCTCCTTCTTAATCAATTGTCCCCTGTGCCAAAACTCAACAACGACCCGCACAATGACAGAACAGTGAGAGCGCGCCAGTATGCGGAGCTCTGTGCTCGCAAATTCCCGTAGGCTATCTCTCTTAGCCGGAACACTGGCTAATTGTGAGCCGGTTCGGATGTGCCAGGAAATGGGTCGCCACAAGGTCACAAAGTAAAGCGCAAATGTGGAGTAATACGCTGCACCTCAACAAAGGTCAATGTATATAGAGTGCGTCATCTATTGGGAAAACGACAGAATTGCGGGGAAAAAACGTTAACAAGGTTTATTAATATAATTTCATCAAGTTCTGCGGGCCGGATTAAAAAGCTTAACGGGCCGTAGTTTGCCCATGCCTGGGCTAGTTCAATCCTGTATGGCTACATGGCTCCATGACAATTTAATGCACTTGTTTGTTCCAGAGATCATGGTGGAATATGGCATAAACAATCAAGAATTAACTACTTGCCCAAGATTATACTGGGTACAATTTGGAAAGATAGTACACTCCTCAAAGAAACTCAAACTATTTTTGTCTTTTTGAATTTTTTCTAACAGCTCTTTATTAAAAAAGAAGCCATTTTAACAACCAAGTTTGATTTCAGACCATCCATGCTGGGATTAATTTCTGCAGATAGCCTGGCATTACAATCACTCAGTCCACAATATAATCTATAATCATGATCATAAAAAGCTGGAATATTTAAGGAATCCGCAGAACATCTGGAAAAGAATATATCATAACTCAATACAAAAGATAGAAGGGCAACATCAGTAACCAAAACAGGGGCAGGAGAAATATGGGGTATGCCAAAAGACAACAGGTCCCAATTGTTTCACACATTTAGAAAAGGCTTTAGTACAAACTGCACCATGTCGGTGTTCATTCACTTTATTGTAAAATTAAAGTTAGAGGATACTCATATCACAAGCGGAAGCGCAAAATGCAGCTCAAAGTTCAAAAGTACAAAATAAATTTATCGACGTTCATACAATATGTTACCATATATTACCCTGCGATTCATTTTCTTGTGCAAATTTAGAGTAAATATAATACAGAATCAATGAAAAATCCACACATGCAAACAGACAAAACCAATGTGCAAAAGACAACATTGTATTAAAAAAACAAAATTAATAATAGATAAATTAGTAATAAATAATATTGACATGAGTTGTAGAATCCTTGAAAGTGAGTCAAAAAGTTGTAGAATCAGTTATAGTTTTGGGGTGAGTGAAGTTATCCATGATAGTTCAAGAGCCTGATGGTTGAAGGGTAATAACTGTTCGTGAACCTGGTGGTGTGGGGTCCCAAGGCTGCTGTAGCTCCTTCCTGATGGCAACAAGTGATCACAAATCTCAGTGCACAAATGAGCAAGTACCATATTACCGTTTTGTCTTTCCCATGTGAGTAACAAAACCCCATCTGTCCTTTCCAGCATGTGGAAAATAACTGAAGTCCCCATGGCCAAAAATAATCCTGACCAAGACTCATCAATCATTACAATCAATCTCATCTTCAGATTACAAAGTTTATCTCATCTATTTAACATTTAAAAGCATTTTACAGTGGTTATTGTTAGGATTAAAGGGCTATGAAAGCATAAATAATGACATGGCTACAAGCTGTTATACCCTGTCAAACTGCTCCAGATCAAGATACACACCATTATATCTATCAAGATCTGCAAGCACAATCACGGTCATTTCAACCATATAATAGAGCTAAAGCTTAAATGAGAACAAATGAAGTTAGAAAATTGTCTGGGACATTCCATTTCTTAAATCGACATTCAAACCAAATATCTCTCGGTGAATAGCTGTTAACTGAAGCAAGTTCACAATTATCAGAAGAAACAATTTAACACCTCTTCAGCTGTACAGTAAAATTTGGGATTGTCGTCTGAATAAATAAATAAATAATACACCGCAAAATAAATTTCCATCAGGCAACCTCACAAGCATCTCTGGGGTCAGAGGTGAATTAAGAGATCCACGATACTTCCCTCAACAAATTTTATGCATTCATAAACAAGTGTGGTGGCACTTTCCAAGGATCATCTTCAACCGATATTTTATTTTTTTTTATTAGTTTTTTATGCATTTTCTACATCACTACAGATAGAAAAAAAACCCAAATCAAAATGAAAATTAATACAGTGCAAAAATAAACATACAATAATAATACAAAAAAGACAATTGAGAAAGCACCCAAATTGAAGATATGTAATATTAGTATCCTCCCCAAGCCCCGCAACAAAAAAAACTCCAGACCAACCACAACACAATATAGAGAATAAAAATCAGGACATTCAAACCCCCAAAACTATAAATACACTTAAAAACAGAAGATAATAATGCCTACTACCAAAAAAAAGAGCTGAAAAAAAAACCCTTAGTTAAGAGGAAGGTTATGAAAGTACTCAATAAGAGGTCCCCAGACCTTATGGAACTTTATATCCGAATTAAGAACTGAATAATGAATTTTTTCAAGGTCTAAGCAGGACATAATGTCGTTAAGCCATTGAGCATGCGTGGGCGGGGTAACATCTCTCCATCTAAGGAGGATTAAACATCTAGCCAGGAGAAAAGCAAAAGATAATATTCGACACTTAATCGAACTCAAACGTAAATCTGTCTCACCCAAAAAACCAAACAAAGCAATTAAAGGGTTAGGTCCTAAGTGGTGATTCAGAAACCGATATTTTATTGACCCATATTGGATGGGATTACTGTGGACAAGGCCCATATTTGTTGCCCAATCCAATCCCTAGTTGACTGAAAAAACAAATTATTCTTGGTTAATTGCTCCTATCCTCACATCTTTCTTAGTTTTGTACTGGTAAAGATAAAGCAATGACAGGGGGGAAAAAAACAGCATTTTTAAAAATTTCATTTGTTGCAAGAAAGTTGAAACGTCATGAGGAGTTTAACTAGACTAAAATTAACGAGACTTGATATTTGACAAGTTTAGCAAGTGAACATCAGGTTTATCAACTTTACACAATTCTTTATGTTTCACTGCTGAGTCACAGTAAACCTCTCCATCAGCAATGGTATTCATGCTGCCGAAGTCTAGACAAAAGGCCTCAACTGACCAAGCAATCAATAGCATCTGCATTCCAAGAAGCATTTTCATTTCAAATGTATAGTTTATCAAATGTTTAAAATATGGTAAATAGGTGAAGAAAATAAATTAATTCTACATATCAATGAGACAAACATAATGCTCATATTTGGATAGTTAAATTCAACATGAAAATAAGAGTTAAAATGATTATAGAAGCCAATTACAGAGGCCATGCTTTCCCATAAATTGAGGATTAAGCGATAGTGATATTGAAGATTACAGAATTTGATCTTATAGCAAAAAAACTAAGGATTTGAGAACTGTGCTTGATTTCCTGCTGTTGGCTCATCCACGTTCTAATTGTCTATGAGATGCAATTATACAGAATAGACAGTGCAGAAATAAGTGATTTTGTACACCAAGTGCATGCAGGTGTTTATGTTCCACTTGAGTCTCCTCCTGCCTTTCTTCATCTACCTTGACCTTAAATTACTTCTAATTACCTCCTCTTTCAAATGTTATTCCAGCTCCCCTTTAAATCCATCTACTTTGTTCAGTTTAACCACTCCCCAGGGTAGCAAACGCCACATCCTCACCAACCTTTGCATAAATACCAACATTATATTTTCAATTAACTATCTTTGTGCCTGCCTACAAGGATTTTAGTGATTGTCAATAACAAAACCCATATATGGATTTCACTCTCAACCAATCTGACAATTCGCATTAAAGAACATTTAGTCCCCATGGTATTTTTAATTGCACATACAGTCACATACAGACTTAGACACTCTACATTTATATAAATTTTGCTTTAAATGTTTAGTTTTATCTTCTGCAGTGGTGTACCAGTGGAGAATTATTGATTTCAAACATCGCGGTTTTCCTAAAAATTAAATGTTAAGATAATTTTTTTATATTTTGTTAACAGAAGTAATACATTAACATATTAAGAAACATTTAAGGCAATAAACAGTCCTTGTGGGTGAGACAACACTTCACCTGTGCATTTGCTGGGATCATTTATTGCGTCTCAGGCAGCCTCCTATACATTGGTGAGACCTGCTGTAAATTAGGGGACCACTTCATTGAGCACCTCTTCACCATCAGCCACAAATAGGACTTCCCAGTGGCCAAACATTTTAATTCTGATTCCCATTATGACATGGTAATCCATGGCCTCCTCTTGTGCCGAGATGAGGCCATCCTCATGGTAGAGGTGCAACACTTCATATTTCATCACGGTACCCTCCAACTTGATGGAATGGATATCAATTTCTCCTGGTGAACAATTTTCCCCCACCCCTGCCCCCTTCCTCTATTCCCTAATCTGACCTTTCACTTCTTCTCACCTGCCTATAACTTCCCCATGGGTCTTCTTCCCTTTCGCCTATTGTCCCTCTCCTCTCAGATTCTTTCTTCTCTAGCCATTGACCTCTCCCACCCACCTGGCTTCACCTATCACTTTCCAGCTGGTTTCTTTCCCTAACCCTCCCCAACTTTTTATCCTGGCATCATACCCCTTCCTTCTCAGTTCTGAAGAAGGGTCTCAGCCCGAAATGTATAGTGTCTAATCTTTTCCTGACCCGCTGAGTTCCTCCAGCATTTTGTGTGTGTTACTTGGGATTTCCAGCATCTGCAGCCTTTCTTGTTTTGATATTAAGTAAAACTTGATTACTTAGTAGGCATATAGCCCAGTGCATAATTAAACAAAGATAACAAACAGGATGCTAATGATCAAAGACATAATGAGTTGAAGGAACTAATCTGATTAACTGAAACAGAAGTGGGTGCAGAAGGAATCAAACTAGGTGATGGACAACCAAACTGAAAGGTGAGGGTGTGGCAAATGTGACAGTTTAACCTTCAAATCATCAATTCTTACACCATGGTAAGTGAGCATAGCAACAAGTCACAAGATGGCCATCCTATATCAGCAAGTTCTCTATCAAGCAGACATTTTGCTTCAGCCAAGAGTTTCAAGATGTGCTGTCTGAGCTCTTCTAAAGCAGCAAAGAAATGGGCATGTTGAGGACCAGAGAAAGTGGTCAGTCATGGAAAATGAATGCAGGTGATAGATGCATAAAACTGACATCCCTACTAAATCTGAAGGTCCAGCACTGCTAACAACTCGACCGACACCCCTCTACAATGCAGAGATGTCAGATGTGGTCTTCATGAAAGAGTTGCTGCTGAAAAGCCATTCCTCTGAAGTGGAAGCCAAGTCAAGAGACTCACCTAAGCACAAATACACAAGGACTAAGGAGCTGAGCAATGGCAGCAAGTATTCTGGACTGCCAAGTCAAACTTGAAATTTTTTGCTCAAACAGGAGGCAGTTTGTCAGTAGAAGAATTGGAGAGCACATGAATGAGTGTCTTCAGCCAACAGTGCAACACAGTAGAGGTTCCTGCAGGTTTGGGGCTGCATTTCTGCAAATGGAATTGGTGATTTGGTCAGAATTAACAGAATCTTCAATGCTAAGTACAAGCAGATTCTCATCCATCACACAATACTATCAAGGAGGTGTCGGATTGCTCTGAACTTCATTCTGCAGCAAGACAATGACCCCAAACACACAGCCAAGGTCAAAATGAACTATCTTCAATGAAAAGAACAAGGAGTTCTGCAACAGATGATATGGCGTCCACAGAGCTCTGAACTCAACATCAGAGGCTGTCTGAGATTACCTGGAGAGACAGAAGTAAGCCAAAATCCGCAGAGCTATGGCAGGTTTTCCAAAATGCTGAGAACTACCTGCCAGCTGAATTTCTTATTAAACTGCATAGCGGTGTACACAGGAAAAATGATGCAGTTTTAAAGGCAAAGGGTGGTCATACTATACATTGATAGTAGTATTAATTTTTACTTTTTACTGATCTTCATTGTAATTTTTGATATTCAGAAACTTATAATTTCAGTATTTTTGAAGCATCTTCACTTTACAGAATTTTTACATGAGCCTTTGATTTTTGTACTGTATGTATTTTAATAAATTTACTTTGAACTTTTGAGTATTGGAGATGTCTTAATACAGAAGTGAATTTTCCTGTTCATGAAGGCAATATTAGAATACATATGTTTTAGAACTAAACAGGCCAAGAATATATGCCAAAGCTCCTGCTTTACATGAGCACCAACCCACTGGACTCCATCTAACTCAATTAACAAATGAGGTGCTTGGCACATACAAGTGTGATGGTTTGTATGCAGTCTTTGCTTCCTACTGTATGTTATTACTAACCCACTAAAATCAGTAAAAAAATTGCTTAGATTTGTTAAGAATGAAAGTTCAAAACTTTTTGAATTCCAAGTTACCTTTCTTTTATTGGTAACCTTGGATAAACAAAACAGGGACAATAATTGATTGCTGAAATTGCAACACAACATGTTCTGATCAACACAATCTTTTAATTGATAAATCCTCAGAATAAAGCATATTATACCTCAGCCCATTTAATCAATCCAGCACGTTGACCACTGTCGATTAGTATGAGTTTTGTTTTTGTACTTCATTATTGCATCAAGTAAATATACGAATCAAAAGCAAAGGTGGAGAAGAAACAATTTACAAGATTAAATGTCAGATGAATTAAAGCATCTACACAAAAGGTGCTGAGTGCTGGTGTACATTTACATTCACATTCTCCCTACATTTGAACCATTGCTCAGTCGAAACAAATATTCTACCAGTTCATGGTCACCTCAAGGATATCCTGAAGTATTTCAAATAACTAATGTTGAAAAATATAAATCAGCAACACCAAAATAAAAGTTGACCTTTAAGGACTTAACCTCAACCTCTTTCATTTACAAGCCTAGTAACACACAAACCTAGCATTACAATATCACGTCTCACAGGACGTAATCTGCATGCCATTCCAATATATCTGGATAATAGCAAACAAATGACAAATTTACATATGATATGTATATTGCCTACCAGGCTGACAATCTTAACTCCAATAAAACTGTCCCTTCTTATCCAAAATGTTCCCCAGATAATAATTCAAAACAACCTAGAAGTGATACAATTGTAAAAGCCAAGTGATAATTATTTTATTTGGAGATACAGTGCAGTAACAGACCCTTATGGGCCCAATGAGCCCATGCTGCCCAATTACACCCACCTGACTAATTAACCTACTAACCTATACATTTTGGAACGTGGGAGGAAAGAGGAGCACCAGGTGGAAAGCCATGTGGTCACAGGGAAAAAGTAGAAATTCTTTAGACAGTGGCAGTAACCGATTCTGGGATAATCCATTCAACAGACCGCAAAGTTCAAAATACATTTAGGTCACCATATCAAAACTTGATGTTAATTTTCTTGCATACACAGTAAATCAAAGAAAAACAATAGAATCAATGAAAGACTGCAGCCAAGACAAAAAGACAAAATACTGCGCAAATACAAAAGAAAAAAATAATACACCATAAGGGATGAGCAAAATTAAGCCATTTGACTCAGCAAGTCTGCTCTGCCATTTCGTCATGGCTGATCCATTTTTCCTCTCAACCACACAGCCTTTCATGCCCTGACTAATCAAGAACTGATCAACCTCCGGCTTAAATACATCCAATGACCTGGCCTCCACAACCACCGATGGCAACAAATTCCACAGGTTGATTACCCTCTGGCTAAAGAAATTCCTCCATATTTCTGTTCTAAATGATCATCCCTCTATTCTAAGTCTGTGCCCTCTGGTCCTGGATTCCCCCACAAGAATCATCCTCTTCACAGCCACTGTTTGGGATTTTCAACATTCAATAAGTTTGAATAAGATTCACCCCCCCCCCCCATTTTTGTAAATTCCAGTTAGTGCAGGCCCAGAGCCAAACACTGCTCAAACAATAACCCTTTTATTCCCAGAATCATTCTCATGAACCTCCTTCTAAACCCTCTCCAATGTTAGCAAATACTTTCTTATTAAGGGGCCCAAAACTCCTCACAATACTCCATATAAGGCCTCACCAGTGCCTTATAAAGCCTCAGCATTACATCATTACAGCATTATATTCTATTCCTCTAAAAATGAATGCTCACATTGCATTAGGCTTCCTCTCCACCAACTCAACTTGCAAGTTAAGCTTCAGCAAATCTTGCATAAGGACTCCCAATTCCCTTTGCATCTTGGATATTTGAATCCTCTGCCTTTTTAGAAAACAGAGTAAGCTTTTGTTCCTTCTACCATACCCTTGTCGACATCATAATCCATCTGCCACTTCTTTACTCGTTCTCCAAATCTGTCTAGGTCCTTCTCCAACTTTCCCTGCTTCCTCAACACTACCTGCTCCTCTACCTATCTTCGTATCATCTGCAAACTTGGCCACAAAGCCATCATTGACACACAGCGTAAAAAGCAGTACCAATACAGATCCCTGCGGAACACCACTTGTCACCAGTAGCCACCAGATAAGGCTCCCTTTATTCCCACTCTTTGCCTCTTGCCAATCAGCCAATCCTCTATCCATGCTAGTGTCTTTCCTGTAATACTATGGGCTCCTGTCTTGTTAAGCAGCCTCCATGTGCAGCACCTTCTGAAAATTTAAGCACACAACAGCAACTGAATCTCCTTTCCTTTCTCTATTCTGCTTGCTATGTCCTCAAAGAATTGAAGGCAAGGTTTTCTCTTAAGGAAACCATGCTGACTTTGGCCTCCAAATAATTCTTATCCTTAACAATTGACTCTAAAATCTTCCATACCCTGAGGTCAGGCTAAAAGGCTTATAATTTCCTTTCTTCTGCCTCCCTCCCTTCTTGAGGAGTGGAGTGACATTTGCAATTTTCCAGTCCTCTATGCCAGAATCTGGTAATTCTTGTAAAGTCACTACAATGCCTCCACAATCTCCCCAGATTTTCTTTCTCTCCACTTCTTTCAGAGCCCTGGGGTGCAGTTCATTTAGTCCACATGACTACATGGGTTAGGACTGGATGATGTGGACTCTTTGTGGGGTTCCTGACGGGTCTGGCTCTTGGGTCTAATATATAAATGATACAATCACTTGGATACATAACGACTTGTCCTCCACAGCTGTGTATGGCAAGAAATATCACAGAATCATCCCTGTCCGGCTAAAGAAATTCCTCCTCATCTCCATTCTAAACGGATGCCACTCTATTCTGAAGCTGTAGATGCATACATGCAGATTATTTTGTAAATATTGTATATATTTATTCTGCTATTATATATGTATGTATCCCTTATGTGATGCTACATCCAAAAATAAATGTTAAATAGCCACCTTTAGACTTTTCAGCTCCCCATGCAACTTCACCCAAGTAATAGCAATTGCACTCACTTCTGCCACCTGGCACTCTCAAGCTCCCAGCATACTGCTGGTGTCTTCCAGTGAAGACGGATACAAAATACCTAATTAGTTTGTCTGCCATTTCCTTGCCCCACCACCCCAATCCCCTCCCAATTACTCTCTCTCCAGTGGTCCAACATTTGCTCTCGCATCTCTTTTACTCATATATCTAAAAAACTTTTGGTATCCTCTGATATTTCTGGCTAGCTTACCTACATTTAATTTTTTCCCTCCATATGGCTTTCGAGTTGCCTTCAGTTGGTTTTTAAAAGCTTCGCAATCTCTAACTTCCCAATAACTTTTGCTTTATTATATGCCCTCTTTTCTGATTTTATGTTTATGAATTCCCTTGTCAGCCATGGTTGCAGCATCCTGCCTTTAGAATACTATTTCTCTGGATGTATCTATCCTACAGCTTCCTATTTTCTCCAATAAACTCCAGCAATTGTTGTTCTGCTGTCATTGCTGCTAGCATCCCCTTCCAAACTTTGGCCAGTTTCTCTCTCGTGCCTTAATTCCCTTTACTTCACTAGAATATTGATACATCTGACTTTAGCTTCTCCCTCACAAATTGTAGGCTGAATTCTATCAAATTATGATCACTGTCTCTTAAGGGTTTCTTTACCTTCAGCTCTCTAATCAAATCAGGATCATTACACAGCACCCAACTGAATATAACCTTTCCCTGAGTGGGCTCAACCACAAGCTCCTCTAAAGTCATCTTTAGAGTCATCTAAAGGCATTCTATAAATTCTCTCCTGGGATCCAGCACCAACCTGATCTTCCTAATCTACCTGCAGAATAAATATACAATAAATATTGAGAATATGAAGTGTCCTTCAAAGTGAGTCCTTGGATTGTGGAACAATTCAGTGATGGGGTGAGTGAAATTATCCCATCTGGTTCAAGAGTCTGATGGCTGAGGGGTAATAACTGCACCTGAATCTGGTGGTTGAGATTGAGGCTCCTGTACCTTTTTCCTGAGGATGGAAGAGAGGAGAGAGCATGACCTGGGTGGAGGTTATTGATAATGACTGCTGCTTTCCTGTGACAGCACTCCATACAGATGTGCTCAATGTGGAAAGGGCTTTATCTGTGATGGACTGGGCCATATGCACTACTTTTTGTAGGATGTAGAAATTTACATTCCAATACTCTCCACCACACATCAATAGAAGTTTGCTGAATTTCAGATGTCATGCCAAATCTTCACAAACTCATAAGTACAGCTGTTGATGTGTTTTCTTTGTAATGGCACTTACAAGCCAGGCTCATTACAGATCCTCTGAAATGATAACTCTGAGGAATTTCAGAGGTTTCAGACCCTCTCCTCCTTTGACCCCCGATTGATGAGGATTGGCTCCTGGATCTCTAGTTTCATTTGACTGAAATCAATAATCAGCTCCTTGATCTTGCTGACATTGAGTGAGAGGTTGTTGTAGCACCACTCAGCCAGATTTTCAGTCTCCCTTATATCCTGATTCATCACCACCTTTAATTCGGCCAAAGACAATGGTGTCATCAGTAAACTTGAATATGGCACTCCAGCTGATCTTAGCTTCAGATTAAGTGTAAAGTGAGTACAGCATGAGACTAAGCACACAGCCTGTGGTACACCTGTGCAGATGGAGACTGTGAAAATGTTGCCACCAATGAAAACCGACTGGGGTCTGCAAGTGCGGAAATAAAGGATTTCAAAACTCATCATTGCCTTATCCCTTCCAGACTGGCAAAAATAAAAATTACCCTGAATTATATGCCTTATGCCACTATCAAGTAGAAATTATAATCGATTTTATCTTTCCATGCCCAGACACATTTATGACTTTGTCCAGCCTCATAGTTTATTCTGTTAGTTAATAATTCCCAATTTGCTAAAAAATTCAGACCATATCCACCCACGAGTTTTTTTTCTATTCCAGATCCATCTTCCTTTATATTGTGTTATTTATTCAAGGAATTGACACTGCTCAGAAACAAATTCTCCCCCCCCCACACAAAAATATCCAGTCTCGCTCACTGCTGCAAAAAAGACATAGCTCAACAACAACTACTTTTCAAACCACATTTATAGTCCTCCACTCTATTACACAAGTTAAAATTTATTGTGAAATAAAGGAAGGAAGCTCTTATTTCAAAGAAGGGCTGTCAGTCTGCTCATGATAATGATGCTTCGTCAATCAGAACAAGGCATTATTAAGAGTCACCATTTCACACATTACCTCTTCTACAGTGATTCTATAGATTTGCATTCATACAACCCAATATTAAGTCTGTTGGATTTAGCACCATGCTCAACAGGAGGATAAAGACACTTATTTCAAGAATGTGACTGGGATACAATTCCTTGAGTCTAACTTACTGTTGATCTGAATGATCCCCATAGCCCATCAGACACTTACTCGTGCCCTCTGGATGACAGTAATAAGCGTTGGGGGTGTTGTGGATAGTGTGGAGGGCTGCCAGTGGTTACAGTGGGACATTGATAGGATGCAAAACTGGGCTGAGAAGTGGCAGATGGAGTTCAACCCAGATAAGTGTGAAGTGGTTCATTTTGGTAGGTCAACTATGACGACAGAATATAGTATTAATGGTAAGACTCTCGGCAGTGTGGAGGATCAGAGGGATCTTGGGATCCGAGTCCACAGGACACTCAAAAGTTACTACGCAGACTGACTCTGTAGTTAAGAAAGCCTTCACTCATGAGATTGAGTTTAGGAGCCGAGAGGTAATGTTGCAGCTAAAAAGGACCCTGGTCAGACCCCACTTGAAGTATTGTGCTCAGTTCTGGTTGCTTCACTATAGGAAGGATGTGGAAACCATAGAAAGGGTGCAGAGGAGATTTAGAAGGATGTTGCCTGGATTGGGGGGGCATGCCTTATGAGAATAGGGTGAGTGAACTCAGCCTGTTTTCCTTGGAGTGACGGAGGATGAGAGGTGACCTGATAGAGCTGCATAAGACGATGAGAGGTATTGATTGTGTGGATAGTCAGAGGCTTTTTCCCATAGCTGAAATGGCTAGCATGAGGGCCCAGTTTTAAGGTGCTGGGGAGTAGATACAGAGGAGATGTCAGGGGTAAGTTGTTTTTTTTAATGCAGAGAGTGGTGAGTGCATGGAATATGCTGCCGGCCACAGTGGTGGAGGCGGATATGATAGGGTCTTTTAAAAGTCTCCTGGACAGGTACATGGAGCTCAGAAAAATACAGGGCTATGGGTAACCCTAGGTAATTTCTAAGGTAAGGACATGTTCGGCACAGCTTTGTGGGCTGAAGGGCCTGTATTATGCTGTAGGTTTTCTGTTTCTAAATACCGAACATGTCTCCTCACCAAACTCCTGTCATAGCAATATTTTGTAACTCCACCCCACCCCCAATCAGTTGAAACCAACATCCAAATTCACAAACCATTAACTTCAAGCTCACTCGATTTCTCTGAATAAATTTCAAAAAATATTTAAATATTGGGAATAAGGAAATTACTAATAAAGATTGACTCATTTCATGGAATCCATGTTAATTTATGTTCCTTTAATTTTTATGTTTAACTTATATTTGCCTTCATCTTGTAGTGCATTGCTGTAAAAAGCCAATTTTCACCACATTTATACCCCATGTGTCTGACACCAACTTGATGACAATTTTGAAAACTTTCCTTACACAGTGGAGAATGAAGGTATTACAGTAAAGAAATTGCTTTTGCTTTCAACTAAAGACAACAAATTTCAACACTTGATGGAGTTTGAGGAAATGACAATGGAGATAGTGGATGTTTTGGTTGTTACACTCTAAAATACAAATGTAGCATCATACTTAAAGAGGAGGGGGGAATATTCAAGAATGATTCAGATAGTGGGAATTAAAAGATATCAGGGACACAGCTACAAGTTACCAGAGTTAGATTATTAAAGAAATGCATAAATCAATTAAGTGACAAAAAGGCATTTTGAAAGGATAGGATTTGGCCAAGTCAGAAATCACATTTGACAATCTGTACCTTGCTTTCGTAGCAAGCAGTATAGACAAGAGCAAACTAAATAATATGCGGCATTTGTACTTTCAGAAAGCCCTTAAGGTGCCGCAGAAAAGATTATACCAAATTGGAGGTTTATGATATTGGAGGCAATGTAGTGGCATACCTGGGTGATTGCTCAATAGCCAATACACTGACAATGAGTCAGATTTTAGATTGAGATGTATAACTTGTGGATGCCACATCGATTGGTGCTGAGTCTCCAGGTGTTCATAACTTTCGAGTATTGAATCAGATTCAGATTAATTAGCACTGACATATATCATGAAATTGGCTGTTTTGCAGCAGCAGTACATTACATAAGTAAATTCTTCAGGTTGCAGTAAGAAATGTAAATAATGTGGAAATAAGAGCAAAATTGTCAAGTAGTGTTCATGGGTTCACAGGCAGTTCAGAAATTGGATGCTGGAGAAGAAGCTGTTTCTGAAACGTTGAGTGTGTTTTTTTGCTCCTATGCCTCCTCCCTGATGGTGGCAATGAGGAGAGAGCATGTCCTGTATGGCGAGGGCCCTTAATGAGAAATACAGTCGGCCCTCCTTAACCGCAGATTCCGCATCCGTGAATTCAACCAACTGCAAATCACGAAAAACTGAAAGTGCTCTTCTAGCACTTGTTGTTCAAGCATGTACAGACTTTTTTTCTTGTCATTATTCCCTAAACAATACAGAACAACAACCATTTTACATAGCATAACCATTTTACATATATTGTATTAGGTATTATAAGTAATGCGCATGGGTTATCATGGATCAGGATCGAAAAAAATCGGAAGTTCTTACTAAGTAATTCGGAACGGGTACATCCGGTATTATTTAGCGTCAGGTTAGTCAAACGTTCGTCTTAGTATATAGTATATAATTTACCTTTCTGTGCATATAAAACACTTAAGAACGTATGTTTCTGCACCAGGCTCGGGAACAGAAGTTCTGGGGACTCGGGACAGATCGCTCCCTAGTGCACTCTCCACCGTGCTGGGTTGATGTGGAAGATCAAAAACCCAAAACCCAATAATTAAACCACTGCATAGCTTAGTAATAATTATAGCTTTCATCAGAGCAGAGCCTTTCTCACTTTATCTTTTAAAATTTTTCCGATCGTTGACCAACGTAGCCTAACACTTTTCGAATAACAAATGGCGTTTCATCTCTTTCTGATCATTTTATTATTTCCACTTTATTTTCAATCATGATCGTGATTATTTTCGTGAACAGAAACACTGCGCATTCAGAGCTCTGGTGCCAGGTCCTAATGTCCACCGCTCTGAGACAGGTTAAATAAGATCTGGGGTTCCACTGCGTTCTAAGATCCACCACATTGATACAGGCCGAATAAGGGACTTGAGCATCTGCGAATTTTGGTATCCGTGAGGGGTCCTGGAACCAACCCCCCGCCGATAAGGAGGGCTGACTGTACTGCCTTCTTGAGGCACTGTCTTATGAAGATCTCTTCAACATCCCTTTCCTGAAGTCCACACTTAGTGCTTTAGTTTTATATTATTGTGTAACCCCAGGTTTGCTGATGATACGAAGCTGGGTTGCAGGCGTGAACTATGATTCAGAAGTACTTCACAGGACAGATGGACTGTGAAAGTGCAAAGACACAGCAGGTTGAGTATATAAAATAAATTGCAGGTCACCTACTTTGTAGGAGAAATGCACACTATTTTTGGAAGGGCAAGTGAAAAAGCAGAAGTTTAAGGGTCCTGACTGGCCTTGAACAAAAGTCACTGGAAGTCAACATAGAATTACAGTAAATAACAGACCTATCAGGACCGTGCCTAGAAATTTCTTCACATGGGTAACTGAACCTTAAATTTTTTAATTTTGAGATCACACTGGATCAAGATATGAAGCTACTGAACCCATCTCTTGGGTTTGGTAAGACACCATCAAGGTGAGAGATCTACCATCATTTAAAAGAATACTAAAGAACACAAGAGCTTAAAGGCCTATGATACACATTTGTTATGTGTTAATGATGTTACTTTTAGCCATATCTTATTTTTACATTTATATTAGGAATACATTTTCCCAATCAACATTTTTTATATCCTTTTATTGCAGGGGGTTTCCAAACTTTTTTATGCCATTGACCAATACCTTTATGCAAGAGGTCCATCGACCCCAGGTTGGGAACCCCTGCTTCATAGATACAATATGCTTTTCCTAATTTATTTTCCACCCATTTTGCACCATCAACAAATGAATATTACATTGAACTATTTCATTCAAGTCAGAAATAGACATTTCAGCACTGAGCAAAGGCACACCCTAATATTTGCAAAATAACCTGATTGATTGCACTTTTGGCTTAGTTAACTAATTTTCTATCCAGGTCAATCCAATACTTTCAGTTCAATGAGATAACCAAATAACCAACATGCACAATTTCTCTCTTTTAGCTTTTAGTAATTATTATTATTACCAATAATATCCTGAAAAGAAAGCTGATACAAGGGTTAAACAAATTACTTTCCATAAAACCATCACACTAAGACTTTCTAACAATTGTGTTACTGCTTCGTAAAATTAACATTTTTTGCAATGATTTATGTGGTTGACTGTCTATGGGTCCCCAATTCCTTCACCCTCAAGTTCTGCATTTCATATTACCAATATCTGACAAATGTCCAGTTAAATATCAAAAACAGTAGAGATTCTGCAGATGCTGTAAATCTTGAGCAACACACAAAATGCTGGAGGAACTCAGCGGTACAGGTTAGTATGCATGGAGAGGAATAAACAGTTGAGGTTTCAGGTGAGACCCTTAAATTCTAGAAACAGAAACTTTGATATATGAGCCAACCATTCAGCACACTGTCTCTATTCAAAGGATAAAAAACAAAATCCACCTTCTTGCACGAGTTCTGTGGCATTGCAAGCCGCATCTCAAAGTACTCAGCAACTACCAAGATTTCAGACAGATTCAGGATGCTACCCATCACCTTAAGGTTTTCCTTATTTCTTGACCCTACCCGCCACCCAAATCTTTCCAAGTACTTTAATCTTTGTCTCCTGGATTTTGAAACCCCTGAGAGTGGTTTGTATATACTAAACAAAACATTAACTCACCTATGCTTCTGGTGCCCCATTTCCTTTGGAACTCAGGGTTTGAATTTGCACATCCAAATTTTGTTTTATGCAAGTGGTTGGAGTAAGAGACAAACTGAAATAATCCCATGTACTACCTTCATTTGGATCTTCCCCCAGATTGCCTACTGTTAAATCAAAGGGCTGCATTCACACAGTCAAACTTCTTCATTATTTCAGAAGCTACTTTGGAAGAGAAATGTCAAAAAAAGCTGCTAATCATACTGACTGGGATATTCTCTATCTAAATCCTGTTGTGCAAGTTTGAATACAAGACAAAAATGCTGCAAAGCTGCAATCAATCTATGGTCTCTTCAAATGGTGAAAAAAAAACAAAAGCTTGATACAGCAGCCTTCACCTGGTCCCAACTTAAAAATGTCACCCTAAGCTGCTGAATGGCACATTAATAGATCATATTCTCACATGGAAAAATGAGCACTTGGTCAATGCCTTAGAATGACGAGTGTGCACATATCAGGGATGCAATAAGGATGGTGGTGGTAATGGAGAGAAATAGTCGGCACTGTGAGATAACTGCAGATGCACTTTATGCAAAGTCAGTTAAGGAGGATGGTCAGTGAATTAAGTATCATGACAGAGCAACATAATTTCAGTCTCAGAACTGGTTGACTAGAAAGTTGAAATTGCTTCAGCCCTGATGAGATTAACAGCTTTTTCCACATGGAAATCTGGCACAACTTATAAAGTTTGCAAATGTTTATCACTTATGTGGAAAAACAAGTTTACTTGCTTCTTTAACAGATTGATTACATTTTTGCTTTAAATGTTCCAGTCCAAAAGGTATTCTGAACATCAGCAGATTTTCAACACTTGCAGATAGTGATTGACCACCCCCCCCCCCCTCCACCCCAAAAAAAAATCAACATTTCAGCTATGAAAGGCAGGAAGCTGCACTTAGGATAAGAATTCACAAACTTTCTTTCTGCAATTTTGGGTGTCAGTAGAAAACGTAGCTAGAGTATACTAACCAAAATCAATGATGCTCTGAATGAAAACCTTTAAATATACTTCTGACAGCATGTCAGGTTTAACTGGTTCCCAGCCACATTCTTCCCTCCATTCCCAAACCAGTACCAAGGGCCATTTTGTCATATGGATAAAGTGCACAAAATCAGTAGTAAGCAATAACTACTTAAATCCAATGATCTTCGTATTTATAAAATGCAGTCATAAGTGTAGATGGCAATTTCAAGAGCAATGGTGCAGATCACGTAAATAATAAAAACAGCCCACATTAGCACTTATTGCCAATGTTCAGCCAATCTACTCAATAACCACTTCCAATGAGGACATCACTACTTAATACATCAAGCATAACAAACGTGGCACAAAGTTACTGTGGTAAGGTAAACTACACAGTTTATTTGACGGAGGCCATTTTTCTGAAATGCTACTTCAGTTCTCACCACAGATACTGTCTAATCCCTTCTGTATTTTGAATACTTCATTTTTTTTCTGTCTTACATATGTCCTTTTACATCCACCAGAAACAGAACTAATGCATCAGTTCAGCAAGAAACAACCACATGGAGAACTGTTGGACTGACCCAATAGTTTGTTCCATGTCAAAATTGGCTTAAGCAATCACAGGTACAGATATCAATATGCCACTAATCACTCACCATTGAAGCTTGTGTAAATGAAGTACTGACAAAAAACAAATGCCTTGGTAAAATTAAAAATGAAAACGATTTCTACTGTATCCATTTTTTCAAAGATCAAGAAACACAGCTCACAACCCATCAAGGAGAAATTTTACTGATCCTCACAGCATTAAATTTGTGCAACAACCATCCTGATTAACTGTACCCCTGAAAATAAATTAACTATCTTTGCCTCAATGTGAATCTTTCAGGGATAACTGAGAAAATACAAACTGCACCACTGAAGGATTTCTTGTGCTAACTGCAAGCCTACCAACTGTTATTGAACAGCTGAATATTAAATACTAAGTGTTCAAGTTTTAGTGAGTAACTATTCCCTCCAAGTTCTACCAACAAGCTGAAAGCTTGTTAATAGTGATGCACCCAATCAAGAACACCAATCAGGGAAGCTAAAATAGGTTTTAAAAAGTGTTTTTGCAAATATTAACTGCAAAGACATTTTCCCTCCAAAGTTGAGCTGGAAATCCATTACTTTGACAACCTGGCTGTTATGCCATGCCAGCCTCTCATCCAAAAGTGATGTTAAAAACAAGCCTATAATAACTTCCCTCTTATTTAAATGTACATCAGCATAGTAAATGTTTCTCTACGATAAGGTTATTTTATTCATTTTCAATAATCCACTTTACTTTTCCACACAATTACACTTCATATAAGATTTTAGCTTGAAAATTTTAACGCAATTTATTTTGCTTTTTTGAAATACAAAATAAATTTTGTATTTTGTCAAACCAAAAATGGCCCAAGAACCTAAGTGAGAAACACCAACTTCCTACCCAATGCACAAATTTCTATACCATGGAGCTTAATCAGGGAGCCTGTTTCCTTTGCCTCTACTGCTTGCAATTTCTCCCAACACTAAATTCATGAAACTTAGCTGTTAGTAATAAAGAATAATTTAATAAAACACAGCATTAACCTCTCGGTTACGTGTTTGTACACTAAAATAGAACATAACTTAGAACTTCCCGATATTGCACGAAGACGCAGCCCAGCTTCAAAGCAGATGAATGAACTTAGGTGTGTTCTTTTAAAAAATACATGTTGCATCACATAATATTCTGCTCTGCTTTATTTTTTTTTTAAAAAAATCAGCGAGATGCCTTTTTCTAGCAGGATGTATGAGTAAAGAGGGAACAGTAATCCCTCCTATCGCACCGACTCAACACAAGGAACAATTGCAACTCCCTCTTCTCCATGAAAGTGGGGGAAGAGGATGGGCCTTTCCCGGTGTCGGTCCTCCTTTCGGACCGATTGTAGGCCGGCTGTCTAACTGAACGCCGGCTGGCGCCTGGTACTTGCGCGGCCTGGAGGCGCGACTGAAGCCTCCGGGTAGCAGTGACCGGGTGCCAGACTCTCAGCAACTCTTCTCAGCCTGCTCCTCTCAAAGGCTCCCCTACTCACCTTTTCACCGTAGAGGAGCGTTTCTCGGGTCTCTTCCTTGCGTGTCCTTGTCCTGGTGCTGACGGGGAGTAATTACAGGGCCGGTTCCCTCTAGACGATATTATATATAATTATATATCCGTCTCTCTTCACAGCGCTGCTCTCATTTACACGCCAGCCACCATTTTTTTCTCTCTCTCCCTAGGAATCCCCTTCGCCGAGTCTGCGCACGAACGCGGCCACGCATGCGCCCACCGCCGCACCTGCAACCGTTACCCTTCTCCTTCGGCCCCCACGGCCGCTGTGCGCTACCTGCTGGTAGTTGTAGTCCACCGTTCCTTCCGCATCAATCTGTTAGGGGGAAGTGGGCGATGATAGCATACATTTCCCAGAGGCTCCCGGGACGCGGCTCCTCTTTTGAAAGATACGGGTTTTGCTCTGTTCTGGGAACCAGAATGGAATGAAAGGCAGGGATTTAAGAGAAAGAAGTAAGAAAGCTAATGGCGTTAGTAGCTGGACCTAATGACTTGTAATACAGGGTGCAAAGAGAGTTGGCAGCTGAGGTCGAAGATGCATGAGTGAACGGTTTGAAAAGTACCAAAGACGAGAGAAAAAATATCAGGACTTGCATCCCAAACAGTTAAAGCCTAACTGATTTAACTGTTACAAAACTCAGGGTTCGGATCAGAGCTCGTCAGTCTGACCACATCAAGTTGCGATACGTGAGGGTAATTATGTAGCGAATAAGAGGAATTCGTTCTAGGAACATCCCCATTCACATCGGTGGCAAGGTGCAGCATGCGAGGGTTAATGACAAGAAATTGCAGTTCTTTTCCGTCAAATGTGTTAAGTGGAAAACTCATTTTGGCTTTCATCTGACATTATCGCCATCACAAAAGATAGTAATTAGTCAATGTGACATGATATCCCTCAAGCTTTTCCTGAAACCGTATTTGCCCAAATATATTTTAAATGGCCCATCACTTACTCCAGCAGTTTATTACATTTACCCATCATCCTCTGGGTGGAAATACTTGCCTTTCACATCCTCATTATGGGGCACCTTGGCAGCAAAGCGATTAGCGGACGCTAATACACTCGGGGTCATAGGAGATTGTAGTTCAATTCCAGCACTGTCTGTAAGGAGTTTGTACATTCTCCCTGTGACCATGTGGCTTTCCTCTGGGTGATCTGGTTTCATCCCACATTCCTAAAATGTAATAAATGAATGTAATCCCTTCTCACCTTAAGCCTATGCCCTCTATTTTTATACCTTCCGACCCTGGATAAAAGATGGTGACCACTCATGATTTTGAATACAGGTCATGAATCAGCCAGCATTGCTTCAAGGAAAACAGTCCTAACCTATCCAGTTGCTTTTAACACAAACCCTCCTCTTCTGGTTTAGGTTCTTGGGAAACTTTTCTGGACCCCAGCCAATTTAGAATTTGTAGTACAGTAGTGTCGAATTGAGTTGAATATGATGTCCTCCTAAGTGTTTGGCTATTGCTGGGTCCTCAGGTAGCTATAGAGGCTGATCCAGGACTCACAAATCCTGAATGTTAGGGGCGGAAACCGTCGGTGTATGACTGTTTAATGTGGGGAGGCAGATGCATGGGCAGCCACCCCACTATCCTTGACAGTTCAGAGTTAGTGTCCAGTGGCATGGAATGCAAGATGACTGGGGACCTCTACTGCAGACATCTCCCACCCTCACTGCTTTTGTGATGTGTCATCATCTTCCACCAGCTCCACTGTTGAGGTTTTGATTGGACGGCTGTTTATCTGGAACTTGGACCTTGACTTTACCACCATGAACGACCTTCCCAGGAGCTCAGCAAAAACTCCCGAGGGCATTGCTCTCGGGGTCTCGGGAACTCACGAGCCTCTCCACCATGACAGGATGATGATTCTTGAAGAAGAGCTTAGAATTAGAACTTCATCTAAATATGCATGTCAATACACGTCTCTCCCGCTAACTCAGAATCGGGTTTAATGTCCCTGGCGTATGTCATGAAATTTGTTGTTTTGCAGCAGCAGTACATTGCAATATGCAATAACAATAAAAGTTACAACTAAGTAGACATAAAAGAATTAAATTAAATGAGTGGTGCAAAAAGAAAGGAAACAATAGTAGCTGTTGTTCATGGATCCATTGTCTTTCAGAAATTGGATGGCTGTTCCTGAAACGATGAGTGAGTGGCTTCTGGCTTCTGTACCTTCTTGATGGTGGTAATGAGAAGAGGGCACGTCTTGGTGATTGTGTCCTTCATGATGGATGCTGCCTTTGACGCTGACAATGGAGCTGGCTGAGTTTACAACCTTCTGCAACATTTTCTGATCCTGTCCAATCTTGATTTAAAGATGAACATAAATAAGGCACCTAAGTTTTCTGCAGTCAAAATTCAGTGGAAGTGGGGAATACGTGAAAAATCTGTGAAAGGGTGTAGGCATACAAATTGATAGGACAACAAATAGCAGCTGGGCATAATCTAAGAACAGAAAAAAAGATACCAGATCTGGGCTTAGCAAACTGGAATATTCACTAAACAGAGATAACTTGGTAAATGTTGAATGTGTTTGTATAGGAAAGAGCAGAGCAAATGTCAACTGCAGATAACTATAAGGGAAAAATAATGTCAGAAGTCAATGTCTAGTGCATGAATAGCAGTATTAATGAATTAAGCATTTTATTGTGATTTGTCAGGAACCGATTTGCAGTAGTTTGTGCGCTTTTATTTTCATAAGTGGTATTGTGGATATTCGCCAGCTGATTTCTGCCACAAGTGTGCACTGTTGTAAGTGGGCAAGATTGGCCTGCAATTTGCAAGTTAGAGGGATCCCATTGAAGCATTTAAGATTCAAAGAGATTGACAACATGTAAGACTGCTTCACTGGACTGAAAATCTGGAACTGGAAGTCTGGTGTTGACTTAAGATTGAGATCAGAGACCTGCATTCACAGGCTGTAAGTATTTCAGCTCTCACCCATCGGGCTGTGAATATACAGCCATATAGTAGTGGCTATAGTGAGCAGATTTTTGACCAGGCATGGTATAGGGAGATTAGTTGGGGAAAGAGGACCAACCAGGATCTCGGTGAGGTGCTGAACAAATTTTCCTAGACATATGGATGGCTCTCATGTCTTAAGTTCAAATGGTCAGCTCATGCATATATTCCTTCTATGTTTGCTCAATTTAAAACCTGCCTTTTATTCATGTTTTAAAGACAAAAAGTACAAAGTTACAGCTGAAATGGGTTCGGGGCAGCAGGCAAAGGTGTGAACCAAGTGCGCAGGGCCGTTTCCAGGCAAGGCACGCTGGGGAATGTAGTATGCATTCGCTGAATTGCATAACCTCCGGTTCTGGTTGCTGGGCATCCTGGGAGTTGTAGTTCAAGGGCGGAGTTCATGCAGTTGCTTTTCGTTTTGTTGCTCTTCGGTCTCGTTCGATCAACGGCCAGACGGCTGAAGAGCAGTAGTTAGGAGACGGAAGTACCATCGGCGGGTGTGGGTGCTGCCTGATGTCTCCGTGCTGAGGCGGCTGTGTGCTTTGGCCACGTTGGGCCAGTGTTTTTTTGTTCCGGTTTCTTTGCAAAAGATGGCGGCCGCAACTATGGCGGTAAATTCAGGTCAGTGAGGCCGGTGCGGGGACTGGGGAAGGGGCTGTTTTGGCCGGCTATCGGCTTGGTACACTCGCGGACGGTGTGGTGGTGAACCCATGATAAGATGACTGTAGGCAGCAGGTGTTCAACAACCCATCCCAATCCCAAGAATCAATCACCCGGGTACCACGAGCTCGCCTCAGCACCAGTCTGTGAGGTCCAGATGTTTAGTGGAGAGAAAGAAGGTTAGTGGCGAGGAAAGTGCTGTAGATAGAGAGAAGGGGAAAGTGATGGGATTGAAGGGTAAGGGGAGAGTGGGGTGAGTAAGATGCCGGGACAGTTGGGTATAGGTAAGGGAGCGGAAGGTGATGGGGATAGGAGGCGAAATGAGAGAGTGGTAGAGAGCATAGGAAGGGAAGGTGATACGTATAGATTTTGGGGGGTCCAGTGGATGGGTGGAGAAGAGAAGTGTAGAGGGGTAAGTGCCGGAGATGGGTGAAGGAGAGAGTAGTGGGAGGACGTGGGAAGCTGGGAGAGCAGAGGGGAAGGTGCTGAGGATGAGAGGGAGAAGTGTTGGTGATGGAGAGAGGGGAGTGCGATATTAGGAGGGGGAGGGTGGAAGGGGAGGTGACGGAGTGGAAGGAGAAGGAGCAGAGGGAGAGAAGTTGGGGGCAGTGAAGGGCGATAAAGGATGGACAAGGTGATAGGATGAAAGAAGGTGATTTAGGGGAGGTATCAAATGGAGAGAATGTCAGGGTCAATAGGTGAGTTAGGTAGAGCATGAATGGTGTTTAAACTGTGAGGTTATTGAAATATGAGGAGTAGGAGGAAATGAAGGAATGAGCACAGGATGATGGGGAGCTGAGGCAGGGGTTGGTGGTGCTCAAGAGCAGGGGAGGGATGGGTGTATGAACACCGTGGGGATTGAGGATGGGCAGGATATCAGCAGAACAGATTGGTGATATGGAGAAGGAGGAGAATGGATTACTCTGCAAAGGGGAGCAGTTAGATCACAACTGGTAGGGTGACTGTTGGAGGTAGGGTGGATCAGAATCAGGTTTATTATCGCTATTTCACATGGCATAAAATTTGTTTTGTAGCACACATGAAATCACTGAAATTACAAAATAAATTGAGCATGAGAGAAAAGACTAATGAGGTAGTTTTCATGCGCTGTTCAGAAATTTGGTATCGTAAGGGAAGGAGCTTCTGAATGTTTGAGTTTGGGTCTTTAACCTTCTGTACCTCCACCCTGATGACAGAGAAGGGTTAGTGACAATTGGGGGAGCTGTGTTGTGCAACAGGATTAGGGCAAATGTTGGGGAGAAAGGAATGTTGGAGCAAGAAGTGGAATCTACTGGGTGAGAGGGGCATGAGATGGAGGAGATGGGGTGAACTGGGTCTGCAGTGAGAGGAGGCTAAGAATAAACAGAGAAGGGTTAATATACTGATTTGAGGGATTATGTGAGGTTGGAGATACAGAACAGGCAGAAGAGGATGGAATGAGAGTGGAATGCATAGAGTATGTGCTGAAGAAGATGGCACAGGCCATAATGTGGTATTTGAGAAGGATAGGCTTGTGATGTGGGGGTGGTGGGAGCGGAGAGAAAAGTGGTCTTTGGATGGAGGGATAAAGTGAGAGAGGCAGAGAAGGGATAGTGATCCAGGGAGGGTTTATGAGTATAGGTCAGTGGGAGGCTGGAGGAAGAGTTGGATGAGGCACAGGGAGCACATGAGGATGAAATGTTAAAAAAAAAATGGTGGTGCTGGGCTGAGGAGAGGGAATTGAGACTGGGTGGCCAGAATGGAAAGGATAGAAGAGGTCATCGAGAAGTGATGCGGATAGAGAGGAGGTTTGTGAAGTTTATTTGGGTTGGAGAGAGAAGGGAGAGCTGATATCTGAGAGCAGACAGTTAGAGGAGATATAGTGTAAGGAAAATAGTTTTACTTAATTGGAGAGCGATTGCATGAAATCCACAGAGGTAAATGTAGAAATCAGGACATGTGAAATGTCAAGAGCGAAGGGGAGGTGTGTGCAGGATGTTGGGGTGATGAACAGAATCAAGCACAGGAGGTGTGTACCTGAGACAATTATCCACAAGATATTTACCCAATGACTTTTAGGAACAGTGCTTATTTAAGCAGAAAGGTATTTCTTTTATTAAAATTTATACTTTGTATTTCAGCTCTTAAATTTATGAAGCACAATCATCAACCTGAAAGAATTGTGGGGCTGATCTTGTCACAATCTGAAATTTGTGGTCCATACAATAGGTGTGCTTTTTTTTAGTGGAAATTACCTGTGTAGGTGTGCCTTGATTCCAAAGAGGTGGTGTTTGCTTCACTGAATACGAAATGTTGAGAATGTCAAGTCATCTGTGGGTTTTAACAATTTTTATCTGTGACCTTTCAAGTGTTAGGCATTTGTAATTACAATGTGACAAATTTTGTGTCTGAGCTAGTACTGGAAACAGCAATTTAGACAACATCCGTAAAAATGGCAAAGTGTTGACATTTCAAGCGCTATCTTTCATTAGAATTGGTAATGTTCCTGTGGGCATCCTCTAACCCTGCGTTATCTGAGGAAAGATTGAATCTTAATATAGATAATTCTGCAGGAGGTTGGATATTACCTGTGTACATCTTCTGCATCCTTTTCCATATAAGAGTATGACAGCATAATTTTGACTTTTCATATATGCTGCTTTTCATAAAATAAGACATGTTGAAACAGTGCAATTGGATTTCACCAACAACTTTGCAGCCATAATAGAGTAAATCCTTGCGCAAAATGTGTTCAGTCAGCTTGTGAGTATGTTAGATAACGCACAGCAACTACACTCAAACTAAATATGTGTGGCTTGGATAAATGTACTTAAACTCCACCACGATCCAGGTCAAGCTCTCTTCTCACTGCTGCCATCAGGAAGGAGTTTGGAAGCCTTAGATACTACATTACCAGGTTCAGGGACAGTTGTTACCCTTTAGGGTCCTGAACCAATTTGGATAACTTCACTCACTCCAACACTGAACTGATTCCACTGTCTATAGACTCACTTTCAAGGGGTCTACAAATCATGTTCTCAGTGTTATTTATTTACTATTATTACTGTTTGTTTTTTTTTTGTATTTGCAGTTTGTTTACTTTTGCACATTGGTTCTTGTCAGTCTTTGTTGTATGTTTGTAGTTTTCATTGATTCTGTTGTATTTCTTTGTTCTATTGTGAATGCCCTCAAGAAAATGAAACACAGGGTGGTATATGGTGCAATATATGTAAGTTTACTTTCAACTTTGAACTTAAAAAAAGTTGGAAAGACTGGAAAAGGGACTGATTTTTTTACAATTCCTATTTCTGGACTCATCTGCTAGAGCTCTCTCTGATCCATGGAAACTAAAAATAATTGTTCTTACAAAGATCAAGCAGCAATTTCTCAAATATGACAAAGTAGACGATATTTCACTATCATTTTCTTTGTCCCCAAGTTGAGGAGCATGTCTGTTTTGTTTGGGTGCTTCCATCAGCTGCCTGCATACACCACTTGCATGTTAGTAAATTGAGTAAATGAGGTGCTCAAGGAATATAAAGAATGTAAGAAGGATCTTAAGAAAGAAATCAGAAAAGCTAAAAGAAGATACGAGGTTGCTCTGGCAAGAAAGGTGAAAATAAATACGAAGGATTTATAGCAAACGGATAGTGAGGGATAAAATTGGTCCCTGAGAATCAGAGTGGACAGCTATGTGTGGAGTCGAAAGAGTTAGGGGAGATTTTGAACAATTTTTGTTTCTTTGGTATTCACTAAGGAGAAGGATATTGAATTGTGTAAGGTAAGGGAAATGAGTAGGGAAGTTATGGAAACTATGACGATTAAAGAGGAGGTACTGGTGCTTTTAAGGAATATAAAAGTGGATAAATCTCTGGGTCCTGACAGGATATTCCCTAGGACCTTGAGGGAGGTTAGTGTAGAAATAGCAGGGACTCTGACAGAAATATTTCAAATGTCATTAGAAACAGGGATGGTGCCGGAGGATTGACGTATTGCTCGTGGTTCCATTGTTTAAAAAGGGTTCTAAGAGTAAACCTAGCAATTATAGGCCTGTCAGTTTGACGTCAGTGGTGGGTAAATTAATGGAAAGTATTCTTAGAGATGGTATATATAATTACCTGGATAGCCAGGGTCTGATTAGGAACAGTCAACATGGATTTGTGCATGGAAGGTCATGTTTGACAAATCTTATTAAATTTTTTGAAGAGGTTACGAGGAAAGTTGACGAGGGTAAAGCAGTGGATGTTGTTTATATGGACTTCAGTAAAGCCTTTGACAAGGTTCCGCACGGAAGGTTCAATCGTTAGGTATTAATATTGAAGTAGTAAAATGGATTCAACAGTGGCTGGATGGGAGATGCCAGAGAGTAGTGGTGGATAACTGTTTGTCAGTTTGGAGGCTGGTGACTAGTGGTGTGCCTCAGGGATTTGTACTAGGTCCAATGTTGTTTGTCATTTATATTAATGATCTGGATGATGGGGTGGTAAATTGGATTAGTAAGTATGCAGATGATACTAAGGTAGGTGGCGTTGTGGATAATGAAGTAGGTTTTCAGTTTACAGAGAGATTTAGGCCAGTTAGAAGAATGGGCTGAGCGATGGCAGATGGAGTTTAATGCTGATAAACGTGAGGTGCTACATTTTGGTAGGAATAATCCAAATAAATGGTAGGGCATTGAAGAATGCAGTAGAACAGAGTGATCTAGGAATAATGGTGCATAGTTCCCTGAAAGTGGAATCTCATGTGGATAGGGTGGTGAAGAAAGCTTTTGGTATGTTGGCCTTTATAAATCAGAGCATTGAGTATAGGAGTTGGGATGTAATGTTAAAGTTGTGCAAGGCATTGTGCAAGGTAAGGCCGAATTTGGAGTATTGTGTACAGTTCTGGTCACCAAATTATAGGAAAGATGTCAACAAAATAGAGAGAGTACAGAGAAGATTTACTCGAATGTTACTTGGGTTTCAGCACCTAAGTTACAGGGAAAGATTGAACAAGTTAGGTCTTTATTCTTTGGAGCGTAGAAGGTTGAGGGGGGACTTGATAGAGGTATTTAAAATTATGAGGGGGATAGATAGAGTTGACGTGGATAGGTTTTTTCCATTGAGAGTAGGGGAGATTCAAACAAGAGAACATGAGTTGAGAGTTAGGGGGCAAAAGTTTAAGGGTAACACGAGGGGGAATTTCTTTACTTAGAGAGTGGTAGCTGTGTGGAACGAGCTTACAGTAGAAGTGGTAGAGGCAGGTTCGGTATTGTCATTTAAAGTAAAATTGAATAGGTATATGGACGGGAAAGGAATGGAGGGTTATGGGCTGAGTGCAGGTCGATGGGACTAGGTGAGAGTAAGCATTCGGCAAGGACTAGAAGGGCCAAGATGGCCTATTTTCGTGCTGTAATTGTTACATGGTTAGATCTCTGTTGAGTGAAACAGCTTCAAGGACAGTCAAGAATTTGATCCAGGGGTAAATATTGGAAAAATCTTGCTCGTCCTTTGATTTACTATTCTATTTAATGCTCTCCAAAAGCTTGCAAATGAAATTTGTAATTCCAGAATAAGAATCAGTTTTCTTATCACTGACATGTGTTGTGAAATTTGTTATTATGTAGCAGCAGTACATTGCAATGCATAAAAGGTTGCTTTAAATTGCAATAACAAATATAAAAAGTGCAAACAGAGAACCAAATAGTGAGGGAGTGTTCATGGACCATTCAGACATTTGATGGTGGAAAGGAAGAAGCTATTCCTAAAATGTTGTGTGTGTGCCTTCATTATCCCATCCCTGATGATAGTAGTGTGAAAAGGGGAAGTCCTGGATGGTGAGGGTCCTTAATGATGAATGCCACCTTCTTGAGGCAGAGCCTTTTAATGATGTCCTTGCTGGTGGAGTGGCTTGTGCCCATAATGGACTGAGCAAATCTACAACCCTGTGTATTCATCTGTAGAAATTTGCTAGAGTTTTGGTGACATACCAAGTCTCCTCAAGCTCCTAATCAAGTATATCCACTGACATGCCTTCTTCGTTATTGCATCAATTCGTAGGGCCTAGGATAGGTCCTCTAAAATGTTAATGCCCAGGAACTTGAAATTGCTCACACTTTCCACTGCTGATGAAAACTGGCGTGTGTTCTCCCAACTTCTTCCTGAAGTTTACAATCAGTTCTTTGGTCTTGCCAATGTTGAGTGTATGGTTGTGGGATCGTTTGGCTATCTCACTCCTGTAGGCTGTATTGTTACCATCTGAGATTATGCCAACTGAATGTGGAACTGTTTGCCCTACCATGGTGTTCTTTTAAAAAAGTATGGGAACCTGTGATTTAGGAATGCAGGGATGTTCCTTTCATCTGGTCTGTGTTTAAAAGCAGTAACCAGAGGCACAAGGTGTAAGTTGTGCAGAAATTTGTTAAACATGGTATCAGTTTCGCATGTTGCAATTAAATACCTTCTCAAATAACATTGCTATCTTTCTTCCCGCAGCTCAGTGTTTTTGTTACACCAATTATAAATTGCAATAATTCTATCCTTTGTAAATGTTCTTTACAGTGATATTGTGTTTGCTCATTTCAAAAGCAAAGTCGTGCAAATGTCACAAAAGAATAAATAGGATTTTGATTATTCAAAATGCTTTTATTTATTTTATATCCTACAGGAAGTAACCCAGGTGTTTCACGAGTTCAGAGTAGGTAAATTAATATATCATGGGAGTTCTTCATTAACTGCTTTTCATTACTACATATTCATTGATTTGTTTATAGTCGAGGAGTTGTTTAATATTAGTATTAAATCTTGCTTATTAAGATGGGTAAGTCCCCATGGCCTGATTTCCAAGATTACCAAGTAAGGCAAAGGAAGAAGGAGATTTCTGCGGTCTTGACAGATCTTTTTATTCTTTTTAGCAACAGGTGACATCACTTTTTTTGAAGAAATGTGACAGGAGCATACTAGGAAATTGTAGGCTGGGTGAGCCTTTTTTCAGTGGGAGAAAATTACTGGAGAAGCTTCTTCGGGGGTGGATATGCTCACGTTTGGAAAAGCATTGACCTGTTAGGTATAATAAGCATGGATTTGTGCAGGGGAGGTCCTGTCTCTCAAATTTGATTGAATGGATGGTGTCTTCATGAACAATAGTAAAAGCATTTAACAAGATCCCACATGATTACGTTGTAAAGACTAGAAGGGCCAAGATGGCCTATTTTCCTGCTGTAATTGTTATACGGTTAGATCTCTGTTGAGTGAAACAGCTTCAAGGACAGTCAAGAATTTGATCCAGGGGTAAATATTGGAAAAATCTTGCTCGTCCTTTGATCTACTATTCTATTTAATGCTCTCCAAAAGCTTGCAAATGAAATTTGTAATTCCCGAATAAGCATCAGGTTTCTTATCACTGACATATGTTGTCAGTTGTCACGGTGAATTGGAAAATTGAACAAAGAATTGATTTAGTTATGGGGCATTTTTCTTGTGAGTTTTGTACCCAATGGTGTTTCATGGCGATCAGTGCTGGGACTTCTGATGGTTGTAATACTTATAAATGATCGGGATGAAAATGCGTGATCAGTAATTTTGCACACAACACACAATTTGGTGATGTGTGGGTTGTGGGGAAGGTTGTGAAAGGATTCAGCAGGATATAGCTCACTTAGAGATTTAGACATTTAAATGGCAGATGGTCTTTAATCTGGATGTTTGTGGAGTGATGTATTTGGGAGATGAAATGTAAGAGTAAATGGCACAGCTTTAAGAGCATTGATGTACGGAAGGATCCTGGAATCAGTAGTCTCCTGAAAGTGGCAACGCAGGCAGACAGCTTGATGAAGGACGTGTATGGTCTGCTTAATTTTGTTGGTCAGGCCATTGAGCGTAAATGTTGGCAAGTCATGTTGCAGTTGCGTGAACATTTAGTTAGGCCATATTGGGTATATTGTGTGATGTTCGGTCACCGCAGTATAAGGGGGCTGTGCAGGCTTTGGAGAATTACTCATAAAGTACACAAGTTTGTTGGAGTCTAGGTTGAGTTTGTTGTGAAATGTACAAGTATTTGTATGCACAACAGCAATGAAGAACTTTGTTGCTGCACCACCATTGGCACACGACATCATCAAGTTACGTTCACAAGAAATGCATAAATTATGAACAATTTTTACATGAAACTGTAAGTGGAACAAAAAAATTAAATTTTTGTGCCAAGTGGTCAGAGTGCTGGTAACTCCATTGATTAGAGTTATACAAGTTGGTTGAAGAAATGATTGGTTGAAGGGAGGTAGTTCTTGAACCTGAAGATCTTTGGCTGTTTCCTTCTTGAGTGCATTTGCTTTTAAGAGAGTTTGGACAAACTTGAATTGCTTTTTGTTTTTGGAGTTGATCTGAAAGAAGTATTTTGGAGTGTAGATAGTGTTGATAGTGAAAATCATTATTCCTGGGTGGAAGTGTCAGACGCTAGGGACAGGGACCACATGTAGGCAGTGGATCTTAGTTTAGATTGGGTACATGGTTGGGGTGGACATGGCCGGCCAAAGGGCCTATTCTTGTGCTGTACTGTTTCCTCAGCCTCAATAACATTTTCTTATACCAGTTTCAAAATCTTAATTCCTTATTTTAAGACTATGCTTTAAATTTATAGCTAGAGGCTTTTCAGCAACTCCTGAGACTTTCGACAAAGCTCACGTTTGATGTGATTGTCTACAATTCAGCAGCTGCGCTCATTCCATTTGATTCAATTTATTCTCTTTTATGATGGGGATCAATCTCATCAAACTTGAATTCCCTCTCAGATGCAACCCTTTTCAGGAAAGTCTCGAGGATGTGATTTCACGGAAACACCAAGACTTCCTTGCTCCCATACCTTCTGATAAAGGGCTAATGTTTCTTTTATGTTCCTTATTGCTTGCTGTCTGCTTTTTGACATCTTGTGATTCATGAAAATTGGACCCAAATTTCCCTAGATACCAATGTACATGTAGTTTGTGTTTCTGTTCTCTATTTTCTTCTGAAGGCTTGTCTTAAATAAGGAAAATCTATTGAGTTTCATGAGATGCAACTTTTAAGTCAAGTCAACTTTTATTGTCATTTCGACCATAACTGCTGGTACAGTGCATAGTAAAAATGAGACAACTTTTTTCAGGACAGTGGTGTTACATGACACAGTACAAAAAACTAGATTGAACTAGGTAATTAAAAAAAAACCAGTGAAAGCTATACTAGACTACAGACCTACACTGGACTGCATAAAGTGCACAAAAACAGTGCAGGCATTACAATAAATAATAAACAGGACAGTAGGGCAAGGTGTCAGTCCAGGCTTCGGGTATTGAGGAGTCTGATAGCTTGGGGGAAGAAACTGTTACATAGTCTGGTCGTGAGAGCCTGAATGCTTTGGAGCCTTTTCCCAGACGACAGGAGGGAGAAGAGATTGTATGAGGGGTGCATGGGGTCCTTCATAACGCTGTTTCATTTGCGGATGCAGCGTGTATTATAAATGTCCGTGATGGCGGGAAGAGAGACCCCGATGATCTTCTCAGCTGACCTCATCATCTGCTGCAGGGTCTTGCGATCTGAGATGGTGCAATTTCCGAACCAGGCAGTGATGCAGCTGCTCAGGGCGCTCTCAATACAACCCCTGTAGAATGTGATGAGGATGGGGGGGCGGGGTGGGAGATGGACTTTCCTCAGCCTTTGCAAAAAGTGGAGACGCTGCTGGGCTTTCTTTGCTATGGAGCTGGTGTTAAGGGACCAGATGAGATTCTCCATCAGGTGAACACCAAAAAATTTGGTGCTCTTTACGATCTCTACTGAGGAGCTGTCGATGTTCAGCAGAGAGTGGTCACTCTGTGCCTTCCTGAAGTCAACAACCATCTCTTTTGTTTTGTTCACATTAAGAGACAGGTTGTTGGCTCTGCACCAGTCCGTTAGCCTCTGCACCTCCTCTCTGTAAGCTGACTTGTCGTTCTTGCTGATGAGACCCACCACGGTCGTGTCATCGGCAAACCTGGTGATATGGTAATGAGTCAAGATCTCATTACAGTTAACGAAGAAAATGTTCTGTTTTTGAAGTTCCAGTATCATCAAGTTTAATGAATATAATATCTATACAGTTCATTTTCATTTAATGAAGCTCACCTCTTCCTTTATATCATGCAGTTTCTGAAAGAGGGCTGCATGAAGTACTCTCTGTGTTCTTTAACCAACTAATTCCTTGCCTCTTGTTTGTTACAGCTGCCGGCTTGTGGGGCCCATACAAAGACATCTGGCAGACAGTGGAGAGTGTGATCTGGAGGCATCAGCCAGAAGCCGTTCATCTGTTGGATCTTACTCTCAAAAAACATAAACCAGACTTCATTTCCCTTTTCAAGAATCCTGTAAGTTCTTCTGTCTTACTAATAATTTCAGCTAATGAAGACACACTGATCAATAGTTAATTAATTGGCTATGAAAAGGAAACAGGAATTATGAAGGTCTAGAGTGATCATGTCTACTGAAACAAACTAAGCTGAAGACAGCAAAAGATCAAATGTAAATAAAATTAGTTCTTGCTTCAAATGTTGCCTTGGAGATTAACTTAACATGTTTTTTTTGCTCAGGCTAAAAATGTGCAACACAGAGAGAAAGTCAAAAAAGCCAACGTTGAGGGGATTGTCATCCAAGGTCAGCAAGGGACCAGGCTGCTTCCGGATCAGCTTATCAGTGAGGCTTTCATTTTGAGCGACCTGCTTAACATTGGAGAGCTTGCTGCAGTGGAACTGCTGCTGGCAGGTGGGTACTCAAAGTTTTGTCACTTGTTCAGCAACTTTTACCTAGCTGCACTGCTCTTGTGTCTACCTACTGATCCCAAGAATATTCCTCATTAAACATGGCTTCCACTGTATATTCACTCACTCAGTGAATGTGGATGCTGTTTAAGCCACCCTTGAAGAATGAGAGTCAAACATCAGAGATATGAGCCCTTTGGCCCAACTGGTCCATACCAACCAATATTCTCATCTCAACTTGTCTCATTTGCCTCTGTTTGGCCCATATCCCTCTAAACCAGTAGATTCCAACCTTTTTTTATTCATTGGATCCCAGGTTGGGAACCCCTGCTCTAAACCTTTCCTATCCATGTACCTGCCCAAGTTTCTCTTATGTTGTTATTGTACCTGTCTCTACGACTTCACTTGACAGCTCATTCCATATACTCGCCATCCTTTGAGTGAAAAGCTTGCACCTCAGTCCCTTTTAACTCTCCCCTCTCACCTTAAACCTATACCTTCCAATTGTTGTTTGCCCCAACCCTGAGAAAAAGACTCTGTGCATTTACCTTATCTTTGCACTTCATTCCTGTTGTCCTGCCAAAAGGTCTCAGCCTGAAACATTGGCTGTACTTTTTTTCCATAGGTGCTGCCAGACCCGCTGAGTTCTTACAGCATTTTGTGTGTGTTGTTTGGATTTCTAGCATCTGCAGATTTTCTTTTGTCTATGCACACCTCCCATCAGATCCTCAGTCTCTTGCACTCCAGTGAATAAAGTTCTAATCTGCTTAGCCACTCTCTGTACTCCGTTTTGAATTGTTGGTTGAGTTCTGGCAGCATCCTCATAAATCTCTGCACGTTTTCCTGCTTAATGGCGCCTTACTTCATAGCAGGGTGAGCAAAACTGAACCCAGTATTTCAAATCCAGTTTCATCTTGCTATTTGGTTTCAAGACTCCAAATTGTGGCTGTGAAAAAAATCTCAAGTTCTGGGGCTTCCTATGTGGTGGTTATAGGAATTGACTCTGAGACTGCAGGAAGTGGTTCTGACAACTCTGGACACCATTCTTCTCTTCTCATTTCAACCATGTATGCTGAATTGGACTCTCCTTTTTTTGGATTCTAATGAAACCGAAAGTGTTCTCCAGTCAATGATGGTTTTGGTTTGAAATGTTTCTGCATTTCTTTCATGACATCAGCAAAGCTAGTTTTGGTTGGAGTAGTTAAGTTTCTAAGCATGTATGCCTTTAAACCCAATGCACTCAGCAAAGCTGGCACTCGTTTCACATTGCCAACTTAATTCATTCAAAATACTGCTCGTTTAGCTCAGTATACATGAGGCAGTTGACCATTAAGCAACCAAACGTGTCTATCTTTCCAACATAGCCAGCCATTTCTTCTTTTTTTTTAATGATTATTATCACCAGCTACAACTGTTTATGAAACTGTGATTTCTTCAATTTTCTGCCTTTATTAAACTCAATCATCTCTGTCTCCTTTTCTGAAGAAACGTGCTGTGCTGCTTTTTTTTATATACTTGACTGTCTCACTGTGTCTTTTTTGAAACTTCAATATCTTGCTGCACTTCAATGGAGTCATAGAAAAATCCAGCACAAAACCAGGCCCTTTGGCCCATGTAGCCCATGCTGAATCCACTGCCTACTCCAATCAACCTGCACCGGGGCCATAGCCTTCCATACTCTTACTATTGAGGTACCTATCCAAACTTTATTTAAGTGTTGAAATAGAGCTTGCATGCACCACTTGTGCTGGCAGATTGTTTCACACTCTCATGGCCCTCTAAGTGAAGAAGTTTCCTGTCATTTTCCCCTTAAAGTTTTAACCTGTCACCCTTAACCCCTGACCTCTGGTTGTAGTTCTAGTGGAAAAGGCCTGTTTGCCTTTATCCTACATATACCCCTTATAATTTTGTATACCTCTATCAAATCTCCTTTCAATCTTCTACATTATAAGGAATAAAGTCCTAATTTATTCAGTACTTTGATTTATGAAGACCGATGTGCCCAAAGCTTTCTTTACGACCTTTTCTACCTGCGACGCCACTTTCGTTGAATTACAGACCTGTATTTCCAGATCCCTTTGTTCTACCACACTCCTCAGTGCCTTACTGTTTACTGTGTAAGACCTACCCTGTTTGGTTCTACTAAAGTGCAATATCTCACACATGTCTGCGTTATTTTTCAGCTGATTTTTTTTTTCCTCAGCTGATGAAGATCCTTCTGCAAGCTATGTTAGCCTTTCTTGCTGTCCACTACACTCCTAAACTTTGTGTCACCTGCAAATTTGCCGATCCAGTTAACCACATTGTCATCTAGATTGTTGATTTAGCTGACAACCAACAACGGACCTAGCACCGATCTCTGTGGCACACCACTAGTCACGGGCCTCCTGTCAGAAAGACAACCATCTGCTTCCACTCTTGTTTCTCACACAAAGCCAATTTACTACTTAATCTTGAATGCCAGGCGACTGAACCTTCTTGACCAACCACCCGTGCAGGACCTTGTCAAATGCCTTGCTAAATTCCGTGTTGTCAATGTCCTCTGCCTTGCCTTCATCCACTTTCCCGTTAACTTCTCCGAAAAACTCTAAGATTGGTTAGACCATATAACATATAACCATATAACAATCACAGCACAGAAACAGGCCATCTTGGCCCTCCTAGTCCGTGCCGAACTCTTAATCTCAACTAGTCCCACCTACCCGCACTCAGCCCATAACCCTCCACTCCTTTCCTGTCCATATACCTATCCTATAGACATACCTATCATGCACAAAGCTATGCTGACTATCCTTAATCTGTCCGTGAATATCTAAATATTTATATATCCAGTCCCTTAGAATGCCTCCAATAATTTTCCCACTATTGATGTCAGGGTCACCACCCTGTAATTTCCTGGTTTTTACTTAGTCTTTTTTAAACAGCAGAACAATGTTGGCTAAATCTCTCTGCTAGGGCCCCAGTAATTTCTGCGCTTGTTGCCCGTAGGGTCTGAGGGAACACCTTGCTAGGCTCTGGGGTTTTATCCACCCTGATTTGCCCCAAGACAGCAAATATCTCCCATCTCCTGAGTAAATACAGTTGTAAAAAATTATTTAAGATCTTCCCCATCTGTTTTGACTCCACATATGGATTACTGTTCTGATCATCCAGTAGACCAATTTTTTCCCTTGTAATCCTTTTGCTCTTAACATATCTGTAGAATCCCTTAGGATTCCCCTTCATCTTGCTGTTAAGGCAACCTCATGCCTTCTTTTAGCTCTCTTGATTTCTTCCTTGAGTGTCCTCTTGCAATTCTTGTTTACCTTAAGAACCTCATTTGTTCCTGCTTGCCCTTACCTGCCATGCACCTACTTTTTTTTCTTGATCTGGACCTCAATATTTCTTGAAAACCAAAGTTCCCTATACATACAAGTTTTGTATTCTCAAAATTTCACTTTTGAAGACCTCCCACTCTCCTTTGTCAGAAAACAGCCTGTCCCAATTCACACCTACCAGATCATTTCTGATACCATCAAATTGACCATTCTCCAATTTAGAATCTCAACCTGCAGACCATACATATCTTTTTGCATATTTACTTTGAAATTAATGGCATTGTGATTACTAGATGCAAAGTATTCCTCTATACAAACTTCTGTCACCTGCCCTGTCTCGTTCCCTAATAGCAGATCAAGTATCGCACTCTCATAGTGACTTCTACATATTGATTGAAGAAACTTTCTTGAACAAAGTTGATGATCTGTCCCATCTAGTCCTTTTACATTATGGAAATCCCAGTCACTATGTGGAAAGTTAAAATCACCTACTATAGCACAATATACTTTCTGGCGCCACCATAGTGTAAAAACATGTTTACCGTGTGCTAACATGAGAAAAATTATTCTGCTTTAAATTTTTATTTGTCTTTAAACCCAGCTTACACAGTACCTGTGCGCTGTACAGCAGCTTCGATAACAGTGTAATCTTTGAGCTTGATGGCTTTTAGCACGATTTGAAATATCTGTTTCAAGTTGTGACAGCAAAAGCCTCAAGTCCCCATGCGTAACAATGTCCAAGCAGTTTCTGTTTTTTGTGAGTATGTGGTTCACTGCACTAAACTCTCTTTCAACAAGGTAGGAGGATGGAAATGCAGTTTGAATCTTTTTCGAAGACTGGGAAGCTTGATATGACCAAAGCCACATAACACAAAAGCCAAAACTTTTGAAAAGCATTTTTGCTTCTTCTTCATTCTGAGTTTCGATAATTTCTTCTTCAAGCTCACTTCCTGCTCTTCCACCCTGCAAAGAAATGGGTTAATTGCCCAGTCCAGAATTTGCAGACGGTTCAAATCCTTGAATTGATTCTGAAATTCCTCCTTCAATGATTGCAAATCTAAGCAGTGCTCTTGCAAATCACCATCTGTGAAAGAGAGTACCATACTTTCCATGCAGGGAAACTGAGAACATTCTTCTCCTAAAGTTTTGCTTATATATTTCCAGTTTTCCAATAAAAGTGGATGCTTTTACCTGGATTAAATTGAAATTCTCACCCTGTGGTTTCATATTTATAACGTTTAATTTGTCATACAGATTAGGAAGGTATGCCAAATTTCTATGTAGAAGTTCAATCTTGTTTCACAAGCAGTTGTCGACTTTGAGCAAAAATTCAACCAGTCTCTAAAAGATCAAAGGAATGTTTTAAGCAGCAGCCTTTTGACAGGGAATCTCTTCATAAATTCTTCCATTTCTGATAAACCGTACATATGCTATTAGCTATGCCTTGTTGTCTCGCAGTTGACTCATCCAGTTGTATCCCAAATTCTGATTTTTTTTTGGTAGCTCTGTGCACAGTTGATACTTAGTGTCTTTATTCATTTCATCATTATGGTGAGCTACAGAGTTATTACTCAGAGGAATTGATTATCCATGTTGAGAAGAGTTGTGAGCACTTCTGATACAGCAGGCACTATTAATCTTTACCAATTGTATGAGATTTTCTGCACTTTGCTATCATTTTGGAAGTGTTACAACAAGCAACGAGACCACTATCAAGGTAATTTTGTTTTAGGTTTCTCGAGTGTGCAACGTTTTTCAAATGCTTTTTTCACCACCTGGAACTGAGCAATATAAGTAGCCTTTTCAGGCTGTCTTTTACAGAAGCGTTCCAGCAATCTTGATGGTTTTATGGCTTTATTAGACACGACAGTATTACTAATAAGACATATGGGGTGTCACTGATCTGATGGGAATGGTTAACAGCATACTCCAGGTATGTAACATTGTATTTTGATGGACTTTCTGTAGTTTCTGTTTCTTCTTAGATTAGAATTCAAGGCTTCACTGCCTTCAGACTAATAGAGCTCGTGCCGTATGTATTTATCCATCACTAATGGGGCTAAATAAGGATAAAAAATTAACATAAATTGGGAATGTCTATCGAATGCTGATGATGGCAGTGAATTGACCCGGATCGAATGATAGTAGCAGCACACAAAGGAACAGTGAGGGGAAGATGAAGACAATCACAACAGCAAAAATTATGTTGACAAGGATTCAGATTGGAATCTGAATGTTAGGATAGAGCTGGTGTTTGACAAGCTACCTTTATACTATTCCAGTTAGCACGATTGACCAATCATTGTAAGGTCTCATAATCCCCAAAGAACACACACATGAAGTCGAGGTCACTTCGACCACCTCAAGAGGGATCCTCAGGGTCGGCAGGTTCCCCGATTAGCTGAATTTCACCATTTGGTTCTGGCCGTCGCTGTATCGTTGCACAGTCTTTTTTCTGTAGGTCTGTAGAGAAAGTTGAGTGGGTGTACTTGAATTACCAGCTGTTAAGTTGCATGAACTCATTCCGTGGCATGATGCATAAATTGAACTAATTCATGCATCCCCAATAATATCAGTTTGGTTGGTCAGGTCAGATAAGATTGCTGAGCTATGGTTTTTCCTGTGTTCCAGCGCCTCATCCTATTTTTTTTTATGGAAGTGCTTGCTGTACTAACAGTCGGTTAGGTCTTGTGCCTCAAATTAGGGTGCAACTTACTGCACCCTCTCCCCTCTCCACCACCCCCAGAAAAGTGAACACCCCCCCAATGACTTCTATTTCCCCTGACATTCCCTTAGTATACGTATCCGCTCTGTTTGGGAATTACTGCTTTCAGTCTTTTGGACTGTTGGTCATCTGTAATATTTCCTATTAAAGTGGTCATAACTTTCTTATTTCTCAGTTCCATCCAAATCCCCTCACTGGATGAATTCTCCAGTGACTGAACATTATTGTGATATTTTCCCTGACTAGTAATGCCACCTCTCTTCCTTTAACCCCTCCTGCTCTGTCACGTCTAAGATAACGGAACCCCAGAATACTGAGCTGCCAGTCCTGCCATTCTTGTAACCAAGATTACTAATGGCTACAATATGATACTTTTGGGTGTTGATCTGTGCCCTGAGCTAATCTGCCTTTCTTACGATACCTCTTGCACTGAAATATATGCTGCTCAGTACACTTGTTGCACCATGATCAATCTTTTGATTCCTGACTTTGAGGTCTTGGCAACATCTGTCTCCACAACCTCTCCGGTAACTGTTCTAGCATTCTGGTTCCCATCCCCCTGCAACTCTAGTTTAAATCCCACTGTACAACACTAGCAAACCTTTCTGCACGGATATTAGTCTCTTTGCAGTAAAGCTGCAAGCTATCTCTTTTGTACAGTTTCCCTTTTCCTGGAAGAAAGCCCAATGATCCAAAAATCTTATGCCCTCCCTCCTTCACCAACTTCTTTAGCTATATGTTAACCTGTATAATCTTTCTAATACTGGTCTCTCAAGCACGTGGCACAGGTCACAATCCTGAGATCACGATCCCTGAGTTTCTACCCTTTAACTTGGCAGCGAGCTCCCTGAACTCCCTTTGCAGAACCTTGACACTCTTCCTATGTCATTAGTACCTACATGGACCATGACTTCTGGCTGTTCACCCTCCCACTTAAGAATGCTGAGGATTCGATTTGAGATGACCCGGTATGGCACCCAGGAGGGAACATACAGTGGTGCTAGAAAGTTTGTAAACCCTGTTGAGTTTTCTCTTTTTCTGCAGAAATATGACCTAAAATGTGATCAGATCTTCATGTAAGTCCTAAGATAAAGAGCATCTATTTAAATAACACAAAAACAGTTCTACTTTTCATTTATTTATTGAGAAAAATGATCCAGTATTACATGTATTTGTTTGAAAAACTATGTGAACCTTTGCTTTCAGTAACTTGTGTGACCCCCTTGTACAGCAGTAACTTCAACCAAACATTTCTGGTAACTGTTGTTCAGTCCTGGACACTGGTTTGGAGGAATTTTAGGTTACTCCCCCTTACAAAACTGCTTCAACTCTGAGATGTTGGTGGTCTTCCTTGCATGAACTGCTTGCTTCACGTCCTTCCACAACATTTCTATAGGATTAAGGTCAGGACTTTGACTTGGCCGTTCGAAAATGTAAAACTTCTTCTGCTTTAACCATTCTTTGTTAGACTGACTTGTGTGTTTAGGGTCAACGTCTTGCTACATGACCCGCTTTCTCTTGAGCTTCAGTTCATGGACCGATATCTGTAGAATTTGCAGAATTCCTAGTTCAATCAATGATGGAAAGCCGTCTCCTGGTCCGGAGGCAGCAAAGCAGACCCAAACCATGACACTGCCACCATCGTGTTTCACAAATGGGATGAGGTTTTTATGCTGAATCAGAATCAGGTTTATTATCACCAGCATGTGATGTGGAACTTGTTAACTCAGCAACAGCAGTTCAATGCAGTACATAATCTGGCAGAGAGTGAAAAAAAATCATAAATAAAATAAAACATAATAATAAATAAACAAGTAAATCAATTACATGTGTTGAATAGATTTTAAAAATTGTGCAAAAACAGAAATACTGTACATTTTAAAACAAGTGAGGTAGTGTCCAAAGCTTCAATGTCCATTTAGGAATCAGATGACAGAGGGGAAGAAGCTGTTCCTGACTCAGAGTGTGTGCCTTCAGGCTTCTGGACCTCCTACCTGATGGTAACAGTGAGAAAAGGGCATGCCCTGGGTGCTGGAGGTCCTTATAATGGACGCTGCCTTTCTGGGACACTGCTCCCTAGAGATGTCTTGGGTACTTTGTAGGCCAGTGCCCAAGATGGAGCTGGCTAGATTTACAACCTTCTGCAGCTTCTTTTGGTCCTGTGCAGTAGCCCCTCCATACCAGACAGTGATGCAGCCTGTCAGAATGCTTTCCACGGTACTACTATAGAAGTTTTTGAGTGTATTAGTTGACATCCCGAATCTCTTCAAACTTCTAATAAAGTATAGCCGCTGTCTTGTCTTCTTTATGACCACTTTGATATGTTGGGACCAGGTTAGATCCTTAAAGGTCTTGACACTGAGGAACTTGAAGCTACTCACTCTCTCCACTTCTGATCCTTCTAAGAGGATTGGCATGTGCTCCTTCGTCTTACCCTTCTTGAAGTCCACAATCAGCTCATGGTGAAATGCAGTGTTTGCTTTTTGCTAAACATAATGCTTCCCATTTAAGACAAGTTCTATTTTGGACATCTGTCTACAGAACATTATTCCAGTAGACTTCTGTCTTATCCATTTGGTCTTTAGCAAACTTCAGATGAGCAGTAATGTTCTTCTTGCAGAGTAGCTAGTGGCTTTCTCCTTGCAATCCTACCAGGCACACCATTGTTGTTCAGTGTTTGCCTGATGGTAGACCCATGAACACTGACATTAGCTAATACAAGACAGGCCTATTATCTCCTTAGATGTTACCCTGGGGTTTTTGCAATTTGTTCGATGTCACCAACACTGAGCCCCCAAGGAGAGCCACCGAAGCAACCTGCAGCTTGGTCATCTCTGGGGCTGAAGCTTCCAATGAGTGAACAGCCACAAGGCTGCAGGACCGGATGGCACTCCAGGGCAGGTACTCAGGATGTGCGCACACAATCGGCTCGTGTATTTACAGACATTTCTAATCTCTCCCTAGTGCAGAGTGCCCTCCTGCTTCAAAACATCCACCATTCTTTCTGTACCTAAAAAGACCAAGGTAACATTGTTGAAAAACTGGCTTCATGCCACACTCGCCTCAATAACAAGCAAATTTGCAACATGCTACTACCCACACTGGAGCCCCTGCAATTCTTCTACCGATGTAACCAATCGACAGATGACACAGTAGCCACAGCTCTACACACCTTCCTTACACATCTGGAGAAGAGGGATGCTTATTTGAGAATGCTGTTCTGGGACTACAGTTCAGCATTCAACACCATAGTTCCATCCAGGCTTGACAAGGAGCTCAGAGACCTAGGCCTTAACCCTGCCTTGTGCAGCTAGATTCTGGACTTCCTGTCGGATTGCCAGCAGATGGTAAGAGTGGGCTCCCTCACCTCCGTCCTTCTGACCCTCAACCCAGGTGGCCCCTTAGGGTTGTGTCCTTAGCCCTCTCCTTTACTCTCTATATACCTATGACGGTGTCACCACCCACAGCTCCAATCTGCTAATTAAATTTGCTGATGATACGACATTGATTGGCCTAATCTCAAATAATAATGAGGCAGCCTACAGAGAAGAAGTCATCAGCCTGACACAGTGGTGTCAAGAAAACAACCTATCCCTCAATGTCACAAAAACAAAGGAACTAGTTGTGGACTACAGGAAGGATGGATCAGGAGGAATTGGCTAACCCCTATTGTCATCAATGGATCTGGGGTTGAGAGGGTGAACAGCTTTAAGTTCCTCGGCATACACGTCACTGTGTATCTCTCATGATCTGTACATACCGGCTGTGTGGTGAAAAAAAGTACAGCAGCACCTCTTTCACCTCAGACGGTTGAAGAAGTTTGGCATGAGTCCCCAAATCTTAAGAACTTTCTACAGGGGCACAATTGGGAGCATCCTGACTGGCTGCATCACTGCCTGATATGGGAACTGTACTTCGCTCAATCACAGGACTCTGCAGAGAGTGGTGCGGACAGCCCAGTGTATCTGTAGATGTGAGCTTCCCACTATTCAGGACATTTACAAAGACAGGTGCATAAAAAGGGCCGGAAGGATCATTGGGAACCTGAGTCACCCCCACCACAAACTGTTCCAGCTGCTGCCATCTGGGAAATGGTACCACAGCATAAAAGCCAGGACCAACAGGCTCCGGGACAGCTTCTTCCACCAGGCCATCAGACTGATGAACTCACACTGATTTGAATGTACTTTATATTACACTGACTGTTCTGTTCTACATATTATATATTACAAATTACTATAAATTGCTCAGTGCACATATAGGCGGGGGCGTAAGGTAAAGATTTTTGCTCCTCATGCATGTGAAGGATGTAAGAAATAAAGTCAATTCAATTTGTGACCTTGGAAATGACATGCTTTGCTTTTGGAGTGATTTTTGTTGGTCAACCACTCCTGGGGAGGGTTTGTGTCTTTTTCCAGCCTGGTGATCATCAGCAGCTTATTTTTCTGAGGTTCTCAGGAAACTTATTTGATTGAGGATCAGATACATGTAATATTGGATCATTATTATCAATAAATAAATGAACAAGTATAATGTTTTTAAGTTATTTATTGAATTAGGTTCTCTATCTAGTTTTTGGACTTGTGTGAAGATCTAATCACATTTTAGATGATATTTATGCAGAAGTAGAGAACATTCTAAAGGGTTCACAAATTTTCTAGCACCACTGTACATTCCGGGAATAGTCTGCAGAATCTCCTTCATGTTCCACTAACTAATGAACCCCCTATCACAACAGCTTGCCTCTTCGATTCCCTTCCTTTCTGAATCGTAGAGTCAGACTCAGTGCTGGAGACCCTAATGCTGTGACTTTCCTCTGTTAGGTCATTCCCCCCCTCCCCCCCAATGCTGTCCAGTGTGATATAGCAGTCGTTGAGGGGGGATGGACATGGGGGAACCCTGCACTGGTTCCTTAACCCCTTTTCTCTTCCCATCTGTCTGTTTCCTGTGCCCTGCACCTTCAGTGTAACTACCTGTCTATATATCCTGTCTACGACCCTTAACCTCCTGAATGATCTGGAGTTCATACACTTCCAGCTCTAACTCCTTAATTTGGATTGTGAGAAATTGTAGCTGGATCCACTTTTTGCAGATGTAACTGTCAGGGACACTGGCAGTCTCTGCCTTCCTACATCCTAAAAGAGGAGCATTACACTATCCTACTGGCCACTTCTCTTCTAACTGAGCAAATGTAAAGATGGGGGGGGGGGGGGAGAGAAAATGTAGGTAGGTTGCTGTTACAGGTTCATTTTAAAAATACCTTGTTGTCATTGTTATATTTTGTGACATCAAAACATAAAGCTAATTTGAAGGAAACAAGGAGACAGGAATAAGAATTTAATTTATTTTTTACTTGAAGTGAGGCAATTGTGTGGAGTATGATGGCGTATGCCATTCCATGTATTTCTTACATATTTCCATAATGTATTTCATAAACAGCAATGAATGCTTAATCAAACAATATATTTACAATATTACTGATATATATTAAATACACAACAGTAGCGCCCTTCATAATGGAGATGAAAAGAGACTGATGGAATGGATTTATTGGTGGCAGCTGTAATTTAATACTGAGAACTGCAAGATGTTACATTTAGAGAGGATGAATAAGGAAAGGGAATGTAATCCATAGGGAACAATTATAAAATTAACATAGTTGAGTTTTATATGAAGAAAAATAGAATGGCAGGTTGAGAATCTAGTTTTTTTTAAAAAAAAGCATGAGGTTCTAATCTTCTAAAATACGGATCCGGAATTCAAGAACAAATAAGTTTTGGTGAATCTTTAGAAATCACTGGTTCTTCCATTTCTGGAGCATTACAGTAACAGACATTTATTAATATACATTTATAAAAGCAGTAGTCCTAGTATTGTGTCCATTTGTGGTCTTTGCACTTTGAGAAAGATGTGAAGAATCTGGACATGGCACAGAAAGGATCAACTAAAATTATTCCAGGGATGGGTAACTTTGGTTCAAGTGATGGAATAGAGACTGGGATTGTTCTCATTAGAACAGAAGGTTGTGAGGAGATATGAGAGAGAGTTTCAAAATTATAAAAGATATTAACAGATTGGGTAGAGGGAAAATGAAATGAAAGTGACTCATGGAAATGAACCAGACTAACATGAGCAAAATAAAAATGCTGAAAATTCACAGCAGAACAGGTAGTATTTGTGGGAAGATAAACAGTTAACTTCCCATGTCCGGCAAATTAGATGTAAGGGATAATCAGTTGTTGGGCACAATGTGCATTTAGTTCTGAATTTTTGGTTATCAGACATCCATTCAAGCATACTTTTCATACATCTTAACCTCATAATACTACGTAGTTACATCTGATATTATGCATTAACTAAACACTGCATTTTGTTGCCAAGATGTAAGAAAGCTCTGATTAAATTTTAAATTCAGATTGAATGTGGGAGCATGATGGGGTTGCTCTTGTGATTATGGGCTAGTGTAAGAATGCTTTTGTACCATCACTGCTGCGTGCTCAATGCTATTCTCTCTGCAAGTACTGCTCAAGGGGAGTTTCATTATTGAACATGTATCAACTTATTTCAATGTTGGTAATAACTGCTCATTTTAAATGTTCTTATCTTAACATGTTGTTGAATTTCCATTAATATGGAATTCCTCATCTCTGCAGTTGAGTGTCAGCCTTGAGTTCTTGTTATAGGGTAGGACCTGAACCCACAACCTTCCACCTTGAAAGCCAGAGTGTTACCATTGAGCCATTGCTACCTCTTCCAGCCTTCCCTTCCACAGTTGCCTATCTATTAAAGCTAAGCAAAGCAGATTTGCTCTTCTTCCTCTTCTACTCCTTGCACTGAAGACCAGGACCCTTTCCTTGTATTTACAGTTTGCAATTGTGTGAGATGTCCCTCAGATTTTTTTGTGCTTATTTTTTTTGTGAAGTCGATCGGTGAGTACAATGCAAAGCTTGAAGTTTGGTCGCAACAAAATCCTTTATCCATGTTGGAAGCATCCTTGAGCAGCAGATAGGATGACATCTGCCTGTTGGAAATAAGAGCATCTGGTAATGAAAGATCATCAATGTTTTGATCCTGGGAGTCTCTCTGACTTCCAGTACTGCCAGTAGCATTCGTCAAGTTAGCAGCCTACCAGTTTATTCCATACTTTCTCTCCCTCCACCCGCACCATTTTTCAGGAAAGTATAAGTAAATTGGATTCTCATTTTACCTAATTTTGCAGCCAACTCTCACATTTATCTCAACATTAAGTTGGTTGTTGTACCATTGAAGCTCATATATATAGTGAGCAAAGAAATTTGGTTCTCCAACTGGTGTGATCAGAAATATAAATCTCAGTTATATTCAGTAGTCTATAGTACATGCTTAATTATTTCTGATTCATTTTATGCCTTCAGACCTACGGATTTACAAGTTGGTGTAGCGTGTGGGCAAGTTTTAACCAGAAATGAATATGCCCATTGTTCGAGGGTTTGTTGTTAAAGTGAGTCTTTCAGCTCATGGAAAGCCCAGCTTTCACCGTTAAAATAAGGCCTTTGCTATTTAGGACAGACGGTAAAAGCTGGCACTACATTAGCAGTTTATTCACTGCTTCACGATGTTGAAAGTTACGAATATATTTGGGGTTGCACTTTTCCGAAGTTTAATCCAGGAGTACTCTGCTGGCACTGTGTACCTTCAGTACGTAGACTGCTGGGAAATGTGATAGACATCTCATCATGACTATAGATCTGTGTTTTAAAATTGAAAGCAAGTCATGCAGGACTATGTTGGCTCTATGTGAACAGAATCAATGACCACAAATGTGAATTTGATGAATTGGGCCTCTGTTGAGAAAGCAGCAAATCATAAGGCTCAGTCTTCTGGTGTTGAGTTTAATGATGGTTTGAATCTTTCATCAAGTTCTGTATTCTGGATCAATATGTTCAGATGCATGATCAGAATTTCTGAAATGTAGTGTTGAATTCCCTCCCTAATAATCATTTTGTCTTCACTAGTAGTTGTCAAACATGTACTTTGTCAGCTTAAAAGCTTCTTTTGTGTTTTCCCTGTTGATTCCTTGAGTTTGAGTACATCTGGCAGAAGCCTTCAGGCCGTTATTCAGTTTATTATGAAAGTTGTGGCATAAATGTATGTGACTGTTGCATACCAATTTCTGCACTTCATTTGTGCTTCATATGCAAGTTGTACCCGTTTTCTTTGTGCATGGAAACAACAAAGGGCTCTAGGGATAGAGTTGTCCCTGAGAAATCAAAATCGGTACAAGTGTGTATGGCGGAGTCCCATAAATACAAACCTTGAAATGAGCTATTAAAATCCAATATTAATGTCAGGAGGTAAGGATGTCAGTAATGGACTACCCATAAAAACTGAGCTGTCACTTTTAAACTAATTTTTATTACTTTATTGTTCCTTATTGTCAAACAGATCAATTCTTTTTGTGACCTCAGATCCTGCTGCAGCATCTTTTTCATAACGTGGACCATTATTTGTCAACTACCTGTATATTCACTGCTGATGCCCGATGAGCATTCTATAATTCGATTATATTTGTCTCCGCAGGTGAGCACCAACTACCTCGTTTCCCTGGCATGACCCGAGGTTTGGTGGCTGTTCTCTTGTACTGGGATGGGAAACGATGCATGGCACTGTCATTACGTTCCCTTATACAGTCACGACAAGGCAAAACCTGGACCTTGGAACTTGGGTAAGTTTTGTTTGCTGTAGGTCCGAGGAGGTGTGAGGATTTGCTATATATATCTCTCTTTCTGAAGTTTCATTTTGTGTCCCAGAGTAAACTTCATGCCAGCTCTTGCATTGAATTCAATGCACTCGAAGGCTTCTATTCTGTCAGAGGAGCTGTATTTTCCATTAGCTGACTCAGGGTCAGATTTATTATCACTGACATATGACCACAAATTTATTGTTCGTTGGTAATGGTAAAGAGCAAAGAGATGAAAGTCCAGAAATTAATAGTGCAAAAATGGACTGTTCAGAAGTCTGATGGCAAAGGGGAAGAAGCTGTTCCTAAATCACTGAGTGTGGGTCTTTAGACTCCTACATCATGGTAGCAATGAAAAGTGGACATGTCCTGGTTGAAAGGTGGATGCAGGTGGCACTCAGCAGGCCAGACAGCATCTATGGAAAAGAGAAAACGTCGACTGTTTACTCTTTTCTAAAGATGCCACCTGGCCTGCTGAGTTCCTCCGTCATTTTGTTCGTGCTGCTTTGGATTTCCTGCATCTGCAGATTACCTTGTGTTAATAGTGGCTGCTGCCTTCATGAGGCACCATTTCTTGAAGATGTCCTCTACAGTGGGGAGGGTATTGCCCATGATGGAGGTAGCTGAGTACAGCCACTTCCAATCCTGTGTATTGGAGCCTCCACTCAGATGGTGGTCCGGCCAGAATGCTCCCTACATCGCATTTGTTAGAGTCTGGTGATCAAGTGCTGTACCATGCGTATTTACTTTCAGAAGGTTTTTTTTCACATTTTGTGAATTGGTGCTTTGTTGATTGATTTTAGAGAAGCTGGTAGAACTGTTCAGTAAACCATGGAAAGAAGAGGGAAATTTAGCCTTGGATCTTCCTTTAAATGATATTTGGCAATTACTATGCAAATAGTGCTTCCGGTCATTGTTGTTATATCTCTAGTTTAATCTTTTCCACCTTGTATTTGCACCCATGAACAATCTGGTTACGTGCCCTATATAACCAGCATATGACAAGGCTGAATTTACTGAAGTATCTTAGTATTCCTGAATCTTTCCCTATATGAATTAGCAGCTTCAAGGCAAGAAATCAAAAGGAGTGATAGATGCTGCGTAGTTTATTATGTCCAGAATCATCCTTCTGTGGAGGAGTTGTATTATGTAGGTTAGAATGACCTTTCAACACTGTGTTGCTATTAACTGATTGTGATTGTGACTTTTCGAGTGGTGGATAAAACATCATGCTTTTGAAATTACAACCTAAAAATTCCCTTACAGTTCAGAGCTTGTATCTATGACAACACGGTTCACAGACGAATTGATGGATCAGGGGCTGACTCAGAAAGTATTGTGCTTGATCAATCAAATAAACCTCAACGAGGAGTTTGAGAAATTGCAGGCGGCCCGTGGCCTGGGCAATCCAGTTCATCGCAGAGCGGTAAGAATGGAAGCTCACTTTATCTGCAGGTTGGGTAATTTGAAGAAATATTTAGCAGGGTTTCCAATTGATATGACAAAGACATTTTTTGAATGCTTTTTATCATCTTGCAGAAAGTAGGAAAGCTATGCCAAGACTTAAAAAAAAATTGACTCAGCCTTGATAGGAATGTTGTTTTGGTTCATTGGTTTATTATTGTCACATACACCAAGATACAGTGAAAAGCTTGTCCTGCACACTGTTTATACAAATCAAATTAAGAAGCTGTCCTTGAGTATGGTGGGACATGCTTTCAGGCTTTTGTATTTCTGCCTGATGGGAAAGGGGAAACGAGAGAATGTCCAGGGTGGATGGGCCTTTGATTATGCTGGCTGCTTTACTGAAGCAGCAAAGAGTATAGAGTCCATCGACGGGAGGCTAGTTCCTGTGATGTACTGAGCTGTGTTGACAACTTGCATGCAATTCAGCATCGGTGATTCACCTAATTGTTGATGGATTTGAACGATACAGAATGATGAGAAAAATGAAATTATCTACTTGGAGCAGAAAATATTAAGCAGATATTTACTTATTTAAAATCGCGTATTTTTTTTAAGAATAGTTAGAAAAATTGTGTTTGAAATATTTTGGATTTATGAAATCTGGGTCATAAATAGAATTCTGGAGCACTCAGCAGATAGAACTGGAGAGATGAAAGTGTATATTTTAGATCAGCCTTTCTCAACCTGTTTGCCTTGAAGGAACCCTGGAAATAATTTTCAGATTTCAGGGAACCCCTGTCTACAGCTCATGGTACATTAGCGTGGTCAGTAAGTTGTAGATACAATATTCCAAAAATAATGCTCATGCTCTTTTGAATAGAGAATGAATTTTTAGCCAACCTTTCTTGAAAAAAACATGTAGTTAAGCTTAGATTACTTTTCTTGAAATTAATCTTTCTTTCCCTTTCATAATTTTAAAAACTCATAAGACAAACAATAAATTTCTTTTAAATAACCGTCTTAAGTCAAAATGGGATTTTGTCTAAAAGTAGGCTCGGTAGATTTAATTTAAATAAAGGTTGTAAATTGATTTTAATTAATGCTATTGACAATATGAAAATTTATTGACAATGCTGAAGCAGTTGGTTGTGACAATGTCAGAATTTTGTTTTGCAAGAGAAATGAAACCTCTCATGGAGCCAACCGTTGATGGGGCACCATCAGTACTGATGCCAGCACAGTTCCTTCAAAACAGACCCTTGTTTCCAGATATGGAGACAAAACATTAAATATATCTTGGCCTTTGCTCGTTTCGGGCAGCTCTTCGCAACAGAAAATTTTCTTGATATTTCACCGCCATTTGCAAATGTTACAAGTGTTACAACATGACATTTATTGGTGAAATCTGTTGAATCATTAACCTGGAAAGAGAAGCTGTTGTTTTTCAGATTATCACACAAAATCTCTTCAGCATCATGTGACATATCATCAATATGTCGACGTGCTGTTTGAGAGCGAAAGCTTTTCAATTTCTCTTAGTGCATCTTGCCATAGCATTTTACCCTCAATTTTACATACCGACATTATTAGGTTCTCACCAACTGTGTGGTTTTTCCTTTTCTGGATAATAAGTTCTGCTACTAAATAACTTGCTGCCTGATACTTTTTGCTGTTTATTATCAAAAGCTCTACTCTGGTTTGAGATTCCAATAGCCATTTGCATGTTATAAGGCTGTGATTTTTATTTAAATGTCTTTTCTATTTTGCTGGAGCCATTGCCACATTTGTGATTAGTTTGCTACAGACTAGACACCATGGAATAGGACAACTTGGATCATCAGTCCATGCAAAACCCATCCAACTGTAGTTTTCGCTGTAAAGTCAGACTTGTTTTTTGTGTCCTTTGTTACACTATAAGAATGGTATAATAAATAATTAAACAAGAAACCCACTAAAAATATGAAAACTTCATAATACGATTCCCTTCTAACCTACACAATCTACCTTACAACAACAGTCTACTTCCTACCCCACCCCTCCGCCCAGTGCAATACAATGCTCCCCAATTATCAACAGCCTCCCCTAACTCAGGATAAATGAGGTCGTACTGCACACTGCCATACTGAGCTGACAGACTGCGATCAGGGCTGCTCGATCACTGCCCGCCGCTGGTTAACATCGCACAATGTGAGAAGTTCAAAAAATGATGTTTAAATTTTTTTACTCATCTCGCGGAACCCTGGGGTTCTGGGAAAACCCAGTTGAGAAATCCTGTTTTAGATGCATCTCTTGCCTATTTGATAGCTTGCACAAATATTGTTATATTTTCATCTACTTATAAAACCTGTACATCAATTACATTTTCATAGTCTTTTCCATCATCCTTTCTCATTTAAAGATCTTGGTGTTTGCGTCTTTAGCATTTCTTTAAGTCAAACTACTGTAATTTCACTTGGATTTTCCCGTACTACTTTGATTTACTTAGTTTTCTCGGCTTTCTATTAAGATGTCACCACAAATTTTGATACCGTTCTTGTTATTAACATAAGCAGCATTTCAGTTCATAACTTAGGGAAGCATTGCTATCCACAGCATGCCAGTTATTAAAACAACTACCCTCTCAAGCCCAGCCATTGCTATTCGTGCAACATTGTTTCCATACATTTATATTTGATTACTGAATTTCTCATGTGTATCTCTGCTTGGAAAATGACAACAATAATGTTGACACAGTGTGATTTCTTTAAATAATTTTGTGTTGAGCATGGTGTATGTATAATTCTCTCCTCAGTGTTCGTGATCAGTTTTATGGTCGATTTGCTAAATTCTGTATTTTATATCTACTTGTTTTTAAGGCCGTACTATTAAGTCAGTAATTTGTGTGCCTTCTTCACAAGCCTAACAGTTACAGTTAATGGGAGAGCTCAAGTATGGCTCCCATTTCCTGTGAATTTTTTTGTCATACTATTGTGCAATGTGTATCTCAATACACCAACTACACTGCTGTTCTAAATTAATTAGGGAACTAAAATTAATTGAAAACTAATGGCATTAAAGTGTTAAGCTGCCATTTTGGGTGTGACTGCCATTACCCACTAAATGTCTTCCCACTGAACTGGCTTTGTGCATCTTAGTTGAATAACGTATTTAAAATTTGCACCATGGTAGTGTAGTGGTTAGCTTGGGGTGTCTGAATTTGGATTTTATTCCTGGAATCCTCAGCAAGAAAGTTCTCTATGATCTTCCCATGTACGCGTGAGTTTCCTCTGTTTCCTCCAAAGATGTATCAGTTAGTAGATTAATTGTAAACTGTGATGTTTAGGCTTGGGTTAAATCGGTGGTTAGCTGGGCAGTGCAGCTCTGTGGGCTGGAAGTGCCTGTTCCACGCTGCTTATCTAAATAGATAAATAAATATCTTAAAAGATCTTAGTGTTAAGATTAAGGGGGACTGCTTGCTTTCAAACTATTTTGATTATTCTGTAGATTCTGTGTGGGTGGGGACTTGCTAAGGTGATCAGAAGTGTAATGCTGATCTGCTACAGTCTGAATAATTGCTGTGTTACTTTCTAGGTCTCGGATCTGATTAAGGAATGTCGCCAGACCCTTGCTGAATGTCTCTTTGCCTGGGCCTGTCAGACACCACTGAGCAAAGATGACACCTTGTTTATCATTTGCCACATGGAGAGCATCACGACTGAGGCGGATGGCACATTGGATAATGTAAATCTTGCTCTTCTCATGGCTCTGCTTTATTGCTTTGATATAAGCTTCTTGGAGAATGTTACTGAGGACCGAGAAGGTAAGAAAGCTATCACGAAAGGATCACAGCGAAGTGCTATTATCTGTTTACAGAAAGTGCCACGAAACCTCTTTTGATCTTAACCAGTTCTGACTTGAGGTTATTTGCCCAGAAGACTGTAAAGTTTCTCAATTACCTTTGCTAGACAGAAATGTATTTAGCTCAGTGTTCATTGTTTAAAGGCATTCTAAGTCACAATTTGCATTTTCTGCATTGTTTCTGATTCATCACTGAAGAACTAGACTGAGTTTTCATGGATGATGCAGGCTGTCAACTGGACTTCATGGCTAGAAATCATAGAATATTATCTGCATGTTACTTTGGTGAAGGGTCTTAGTTGTGCCTGAAAGTGAAATGCTGCACACTTCAGTAAAACCAATAAAAGTTAACAAGACTGGTTGCAAGTATTTAGCTTCAGCTTGAACTTGACTTCTGTTGAACGATATAGTTGAAAGCCCGTCTAATGCTTTTCGGTTTGCTGATGTTCTGTCACTGTCTCTTTAAGGTAGAGAGATATTCTAACTTGATTGAATGAGGAGGGGGAAAGCAAATGGAAGATATTTCTTTGGTTGCAGTGATTTGCAAGCTCACTTGCAAATCCCAGTCAGTCCGACTGGCAACAAAATCCCCTCCACAATCAGCATCGCACAGATGCACCACAGGTCTGTGTGCTTAGCCCTGTTCCACTTGCTTTATACTTATGACCGTGAAGCAAACTACAACTTCAATCCATATTTAAGTTTCTGATGACACCATTGTCTTTGGTCAAATCAAAACTGGTAAGAAACTAGCATATAGGAAGGAGAATAAAAACCTGGCTGAGTGGTGCCACAATAACTAACTTCCACTCAAAATCAGCAAAGCTAAAGAGCTGATTATTGATTACAGGAGGAGGAAACTGGAGGACATGAGCCAGTCCTCATCAGAGGTGGAGAGGGTCAGCAACTTTAAATTCTTTGGTGTTATCAGAGGATCTGTCCTGGAATTAAGTTAAAAAATGGATGTATCAGCATGTTTAATTACCAATACAATGCAGTACTTGTGATCTAAGTGTATAAATTAATTTGACTTCACACTGAGTGGAGATTTTCTTTCCTGTCTTCTGAAGAACTTGCAATATTGTTTTTTAATAGAGTTAATTCATCAACTGCCATTACTGACAGAAAAACAATATGTGACTGCCATTCATAGTAGGCTGCAGAACTCCCAGCCTTGGAAACTGCCAGGTCTTCAGGCTGTGGTCAGACTGGCCTGGGCCTTGGCTCTGCGAGGGATCTCACAACTACCAGACACGACAGGTAAACCTTTGTGCTTCCCCACTTTTCAGAAGTATTTGAGAAAGGCATTGTCAAATTTATTTTCAGATGTACGGGTGAAATGAAAAACTTTGCAGCAGCATCACAGACACGTACCCTCAAATAAGCAGTATTCATAACAAAAAAAACAAATTTAAAAAATGTACATAATTTTTAGAAAAGCACATTTGAGTAAAGAAAAGCACAATGTGCGTTTTTGTGCAAAGTGATCAAGTGGGCATGACGTTGCTACTCTGAGCTAGTGATTGGGGTTGTGCTGGTTGGTTCAAGAACTGAATGGTTGAAGAGAAGGTGCTGCTTTTGAACCTGTTTTTGTAGGACTTCTGGCTTTGTGGAAGTTGGACCTGATGCCTGTTGGCAAGATTTCGGTTCACAGGATTGAATGTTTTGCCTTGCTCTGGAGTTAGTCATTAAATATGACAATACAGCACAGGAACAGCCCTTCGGCCCACCATGTTTGTGCTGCGCATGCTGCCAATCTAACTAATTCTGTCTGCCTGCACATTCCCTCTCCTCTGTTCATGTTCCTGTCTAAGTGCATCTTAAACTTTGGCATTGTATCTACCTTTAGTACTACTGGCAGCTTATTCTAGACACCTACCACATCTTTAAAATTTCCTCCTCTCGCCTGAAAGCTCCGCCCTTTCATATTTCACCTTCCCACACTGAAGGTAAAGAGTTTTGCTTTCTACCCTATCTATGCCTCTCAATTTTATTTGTATGTCCTTCCAAGGCTATAAACTCCCAACTTGTGGAGAGCTGGTGCATATGATCAAGGATTTTAGGAGACTGGTAGGGTGAATGGGGACAGATTTGTCAACTGATGTGGGCTGCAGACATCTTCTGCTGTGTGAGAATGGGGCCTTTATGTGTGTCTTCTCTTCCCAGCTCTGAGCCATGATTAGTCGGGTCTTAGTCATGCTGAGCTGAGTGCCTAATGGATTCTCATACTTACTCACTGAGTCAGTGAGGCCTCATCCAAGCAGCATCCTAGTGAACTGCTTCTGTAACTTCTCCCAAGCCTTTAGTGCAACAACCAGAATTCCATAGAGTACACCAAATGTGCCCTTGGCGAAGCTTTACATGGCTGGTAACTTCCCAGCTTTTACACCTATTGCCCTGACCATGCTGTAAGCTGCCTTTACTGCCTGTCTACATGTGTTTCACTTTCAGGTAGTTGTGGACCTGCAACTCAAGATCTCTCAGTCCATCACTGTTTTTAAGGGCCCTGCCATTTCCCTTTTCATTTTATTATTTATTTTATTTTAGGGATACAGTACAAAATAGGCCTTTCTGGAACAAGGAGCTGTGTTGCTCAGCAACCCACCTATTTAACCCTAGCCTAATCACAGGACAGTTTACAATGACCAAATTAACCTAGTAACTGGTACATCTGGGAACTGTGGGAAAATTGAAGCACCCAGAGGAAACCCACACAGTCAAGGGGAGAATGTACAAATTCCTTACAGACAGCAACAAGAATTAAACACTGATTTTATAGCTGATGCTGTAAAGCATTTAGACATCCTGTGACTTAATCTTCTGGACCAAAGTACCATGAGGGATATTATTTTATAGTATCCATGTAGACATTATTCAGTGATTAATCAACTTCATCAGTTGTTCAAAAACTTAATCGGTAAAGTCAACATCGCTTGTGCTGGGAAGACCCTACCCCCCCCAACTTTGATTAAGTCCATGCTTTTCCAAATATAAGTAAATCCTGTCCCTAATCTCCAATAATTGCCCTACTACTAGTGTAGTGCTCTCTCCCCATTAATTTCTTGACATCCTTTCTTTCGCAAAGGAACAACAGTGGTGGGACCTTGGTTATAGCTCAAATTTTCAAAGATCTCCCTCAGTATCCATGGATAGATTTCATCAGGCCTCTGGGACAACCACCCATAAAGTTTTTCAAGAGGCCCGGTACCAATTTAATATCAACTTTTCTTTGAATATCACCATATCTCACATTCATCCATGTCCTACTTCATGATGATGTAGCACCTTTTCCACTTCCTCTAATTCCATGCATAAATTCCCTCCTTTGTCCTTGGCCTTTGCTTTGCTACCTCAGCTCTTAACATAGATATAGAGTAAACTTAAAGGATTCTCTTTATTCCTATTTACCAGGGAAATATCACAGCCCTATTCAGCTCTCCTATCTCCTTGCTTAAGTTCTTTTGTTTATTTTATTTTCCTCGAGGGCCTGTCTGATTTCATCTTCCTAAATGTCACATAGACTTCTTTTTTCCCTTTGATTAAACTTATCATATCTCTTTCCATCCAAGGTTTCAGACATCTAATTGGCTGGACTGTAACATGGCAGATGTTGATTTAGTTCCAAGCAGCCACTTCCAATCTCCTGTTGCAGTACCTTCCTCACCCAAATTAACACCTTTACCTGAGGACCAACATCCTTATCCTTGGCGATCTTGAAACTTAGGGATAGTGATCCTAAAATTCTCCCTCAGTGAAACTCTGATTACCTTGTACAATGTCTGGTATGGGCTCTTCCCCAGCTGAGCTATTTTCATACTGTTTAGAAACATAGAAAACCTACAGCACAATACAGGCCCTTTGGCCCACAAAGCTGTGCCAAACATGTCCTTACCTGAGAAATTACCCATAGGATAACTTCTGCCATGTTACAGTCCAGCCAATTACCCATAGGGTAATTTCTCAGGGTTACCCATAGCCTATTTTTCTAAGCTCCTTTTCCACCTATCCAGGAATCTCTTAAAAGACCCTATCGTATCCACCTCCATCACCGTTGCCAGCAGCCCATTCCACGCACTCGCCACTCTGCGTATAAAAAAAAACTTACCCCTGACATCCCCTCTGTACCTTCTTCCAAGCACCTTAAAACTGTTTTTTCTGGTGCTAGCCATTTCAGCTCTGGGAAAAAGCCTCTGATTATCCACACGATCAATGCCTCGTTTCAAGAATTTTTTTGGATGGACCTGATAAATTCTGCCCCAGCTAAACCCACTAAACACTGGGGAAGTTAAAAATCACCTACTACAACCTACTTCATTATATTTACATCTTTCTGTAATCTGCCTGCATATTTGTTCCTTTAACTAGCAATTGGCAGCCATACAATTTAGTCCCAGCATAGTCACTGCACCATTCTTATTCCTGAGTTCTACCCATATGGTCTGTTTGGAGGAGTTCTCCTGGGATGTCTAATATTTTTGATGGGTAATACATCTCCCCCCACTTTTTTTTAACATCCATCACTGCACATCTGAAATTTATCTTTAACCTAGAATGTGGAACTGCCAGTCCTGCCCCTCTTTCGACTCAGGTCTCTCTAATGGCTGCAGTAATGTAGTTCCATGTACTAATTTGGACTGTTAGCTTATCTGCTTTACCTGTTGTACTCTTTGCATTAAAATAAACACACTACAGATTGTGAGCCTCACGATGTTTATTAATCTTACCATGCCAATTCACCAAAGCTCCACTTTGACCTCAAGACGGTTCTTCTCAAAATGGCTTCCCTGCCTCCCTTTTGCATGCTGTCAGGAGGAGGAAATGTACTTTGTCTTAGCTGAAACTTTATAACTAATCGTTGCTGCTCCTTCACTGCTCAGTCTGTCAGTAGGGCAAAGCTTGATCTATTACTGCCAAAAAAAAATTAAACGGTTTGCAGTCTATTTGGTATTATTCTCTTTATGTTTTTCTTACTCTTTGCAGCCCAGAGCATCTGCCTAGCTGTGAAGGGATGGCATGACCTGAGCCATTTGCTTTGCAGTGACCTTCTTGGAATGTCTGAGGTGTGCAGCCACTTCTCTTGGGTTACCTTTCCTCAAGTTTGGCCACACTGCTTATCTGAAGATGGGTTTCAGCATTTTGGTGGTGGGGCTGGTATTGGTTATTCAGGTTCCATGAACTTGGTGAAGGAGATTTTGTATTTTATCATGCTGCTCTGTATCACTAGCTAACAAGGAATGTGGTTCATTCTTTAAACCAATGACATCAATAATTTAATCTCCCTCCACATACATTGTAAAACTAATTAAAGGTATAACAAAGCCATAATAATAAGTTGCTTTAAAAGTTCACAACATTTGTGATGTCTTTAAGCACTTGACAGTGTATGAACAGTGTATACTCAAGAGAACATGGAATTAGAGCCTTTTCGGTAATAATCATGCCATATCAGTTATAAAATTGAGTGTATGGGATGCAGATTTCTATGAGCACTGGTCTTAATGTGCCTGTTTTGTTTTAATCCCCAGCTTTGACTGAATTCACAGAGGCAGATGAGTTGATTGCTAACATGGCAATAGGACAGAATGCCTTCCTTTTCCTCACGGAAGCTGTGGTGGGAGCTGAGGGCTTGTACCTGGATGAGTTCTATATCCGCAGGATTCACAACCTCGTTGCAGACTTTTTGACACTCATGCCAATGAAGGTGAGTTGGAGAGGCAATGGACAAACAAACGTTGTGATTCTGAATTTGCATCCCTGTTTGTGCTGTTCACTGCAAAGGACAAATTAGTCATTCATACTTTAGAAAGCTGTGGTTGCATATGTCTAAGCCCAAGTAAGTTATGTATACTTTCCGACTCCTTTTACATGAACTTACACAGAAACACAATGTGGACACAAACTTACTGATATTACTTCCTTATCTGACAACATTATTATCTCCTTCATCTTGCATCTTGGTCGTTACTTTGAAGAATTTTTTATTACCTTGAAGCTTGTGGCAAAATGCCAGGGACAGGCCACCCTGTCTGTGCAATTTATCACTTGGATGAAGAGATCTCTGATTGCACTGGCATAGCTAAGCTGTTGATGTCCCGAGTACCCATATGATAAACTTCTGTGCTAATGTCATTATGAGTAAAACTGTTCTTTAATTTCAGTCTTGTTTTCCTAGAGGTGTCATGGGAAGTGGTAAAATTTTGATGGTGCTGTCTGCTGAGCGCTGGCATTCCAAACTGTGTTAATTAGTGGGAATAAACCAACCCACAAATCCTTTACTTGTGTTTCCATTCTGAGCGGTTAAATGAACAGCAAGGTAAAATGAATCAACATTTTGCTGGTTGATCTTAAACCATAAGTAAACCCCTCATAAAAATGACATAGGTACAATGCACAGCCACGTGCAGTCATTCACAGTGATTACTGATGACTCATTCACTAACGTTTGTGAATGTGGGCCCTTTTATCAATGCTGCTGTTTGGCCCAGAGACATGTCCACGATGTTTTACTTCACCATGGCATTTAATTGATTTTGAGGTACTCTTTTTGTTCATGCTTAAAAGGCTTTTTAGTTGGAAATATCTGTTAGGAAATAAAAAGAGTAGACAAAATAGGTTTCATGAATGAAGCATGTCATGATGACATCTAATGTTATAACAAATTAACCAGCATGTTCATCATTTTAATTAAACACAGTGGGGAGGTGTTTTTGAGGAGAATGGAAGTTCTTGGAATGGATTTAGATGTGTACACTTAATGAAGCTTCAAAAACTGTTGGAGCGCATGAATTCCATTATCTGGAAACCAGTTGTTTTTCTTAGCAGCTATTTTGCATTTGTCAATCCACATAACATGTTAGAAGGAGGTTAAGAATAACTGCCATTTAAATTGTGGATCATAATTATGCAAGATGTTTACTTTTATCTTCCTGGTTACAGACTTCGGAGAAAAGTCTCGTGCAACAAAAAGCGAGAATGAGCAAAATTACATCAACTCATCACTTTACTTGCTAAGAATGTAACCTGGCACCCAGCTACATTTGCAGCTCCTATTCATAGATCAGAGATACTTCAGCAGAGAAGGTTCTTGTCCTCTGGCATTGTTGCCAACATCAGTTGCACCTCAGAATTACCTTTGCGTTTTCCCAAGTACTTTCAAATGTCCCGTCATTTTAACCATGAGGCATGTTAAACAATTCGCTCAGTCAACTTGAGCTATTGGTGCTGGGTCTGCATGACCCCATCAAATCCATTGCACTGGTGAGCTCACTTTGGCCAACTGGCAGACACTTGTAAAGGGAGTTTCTTCTTTTTTCTTTGTTACTGTGTATATAATCAAAAGGGCTTCTTTGTTTTGTTAAAAGCAGGATTGCTCCTTTGTTGCGAGAGAGTGCTGGAAGCTTGTTTGGGATAAAATTTACTGATAACGAAAATTGTATTCCTTTGTAAACCAAATGGGGATTAATGTTCTTTCTTCTGAGTCTGTAAGCTTTTGTTGACGGGCTTTTGAATAGATCGCGCGAGGGGTTTGAGAGAGAGGACACAATGCTGTAAGCTGGGCGAGGAACGGACCCCAAGCGGGGGTCCGAGGCCAGAAGGTACTCCGAGGAGGGGGGATGAAGCTAGATGTGCTTGGTTGACCACTCGGAGGGTCCTGAGCTGCGAGCCGAGGAGTTCGGAGGGGATCGAATGGTGGCCAGAAGACTTCAATAATTGAGCTCCAACGGTTGTGCACGAAGTGGTTTGGACTTTGATAAGTTTGACGCCTTTTCTTTAGTTTTTCTCTTCATATATACTGTATCGTTATTAATCACTTAGTTATAGTAACCTTTATAAATTGTACTAATTTAATTGCTTATGGTGTACTGTCTGTCTTTGGGTGAGGCGGGGACATCACACAGCATCCACACCAGCTGATTACGCAGTTTGGCGGGGCCGAAGGCTGCTCCCCCTAGACGAGAACGAGCTGAGCGAGCCTGAGGTGACCCAGGGGGTTACATTGAGAGGTGCTCGTCCGGGATTGATTTCTGTGGAAGCTGTGTGATCACCCTCTTTAAATTGTGTCTGCGGCGAAGAGCTGGTGTGCCTTTGTGGGTGTGCGATTGCTGGTTATCACTGCGTGTGTGTTGGGTGGGCTGGCTGCTGTTGGTAGCCTGGAGGTCATTGTTCGAGTTCTGACTAGTGCTGACGAAATGGTGGTGGGACCATGGGTTGTCCGTACTGTTTGGAGAGTGAGGAGTGACAGGTTGGGATGTTTCAGCAGTGGTGAGCTCCGCCCGGTTGTTGGAATAATGTCCAGCCCTAAAGGGGCGGAGGCGTGGGCGGAGCGGACCCCTCAGTTGTTGGGTGAGTGGCAGTGCTTGGCTGAGGAAAAGCGTCAGGGACGGGTTGAAAGTTTGAGTAGGCGGGCTGGTGACTTTGTTAGAATTGTCGGGCGCAATTACCTTGAAGTGACTGCTGCTAGTTCTGGGAACGTGTGGGAAAATGCGTGTGGTTTGACTGGAAGTCAAATGCCGCAGCTGGGGCTTATCATATCTGTGGCAGGAGATTGGTGGAAAATTTTTAGGGTATCCCTTTTGCCTAGGGGGGGCAAATAAATTGCTTGTGGTGCCAAGAGGATCTGTCAAGGGGATCAGTTGTTCCGTTGATTCGAGAGGTGTCGGGAAACTTAGAGGAGGCCAAGTGGGGGAACGGCTTGGGGTCTCTGGGGGAGCACGTTCCCAGCAAAGTACCAAGGAACTCCCGAAAGGAACAGACTCTATTCCTGAAGGCTTAGAGGGGCCACGCGCACAGGTGTTGTTACGGATGGATGGAAGTCAAGTTAAAGCCATCCTCGGCACCGGGGCATCAGTTAAGTTGCTGTACAGTTTGTTTTATAACCGTTATTGAAAGCACTTACCCTTGATGACATTGAGGGCACTGGAGATTTGGGGTACCAGTGCCGTTGATTATCCAGATGACGGTTGTTGGTCAGTGAAAATGGAGTTCTTAGAGGCAAAAGTGGAGGTGACTGGGGTTCATGAATCGTTAATGCTGATGTGTCCGGACACTGTTGAGACGGGCAGCGTTTCTGTTCTAGAGAGTACCAATATCCTGCTGGTGCGCTTGGGGGCCTGCCCGGAGGAGGCGGGTGAGTGCTGTTTGGAGGCATTGTCGATGCACCCAGAGTTTCGAGCTGCTTGTGCGGACGTGTGTAGCAGCATTGGGCCGATACCGAATTCACATAAGAGCCAGTGGTGGTACGGCCTGGGGGAAGTATCTGAGGGTGAGACCCTCTTAGTGGACGCTGCGAAATACCATGAGGGAGGGGAGTTGACTGCTGAAGACACCTCGAAGAGAGAGAGGTTGCGGCGACTGGCCCCTACAGCCGTGGAAGACGTAGGCAGCGTGTGTGTGGATTATATTGCGCTGAAGAGGCACACTGTCAGTGACCAGAATATGGCCCTGAGGGCCGAAGAGGCGATGGCCTATCTGAGTGGTGCGATGTGGTTTAAGGTGCTGGATCTGAGGAGTGGATGTTGCCAGATCCTGATGAGTGGGGCTGACAAGGAGAAGACGGCCGTTATAAATTCCCTAGGAGTCTTCGGGTCCGAAAAGATGCCACAGGGCATATCTGGAGCCCTTGCAACCTTCCTGCGGGGCAGGTGGAAGACCATAGGGGATGTGGAGGCGTTTGGAGTTTTGGTGTATGTGGATGATCTCTTGGTATTTGGACTTGCCTCAGGAGAATATGAAGTGAGGTCGTTGCAGGAGCGGCTGAGAATTACAGAGTTAAAGTGTTTTCTGGACACGTGCCAGGGCTGGCGAAGATCGCAGCTCGTGAGTGACTGTCTCTACGGAATCAAGTTTGAAATGAAGACGGAGAGACTGGAAAAAGTGATCTGGAACCATTCGGAAGACTTACAAGTTGGAGAGAATGAAGAAAGTTGTTTGACTGAGGGCAATAGCAAACTGAGAACCTGGAGAGGGGAGTTTGCGGAGGTGAAGAAATTACAGACGGATCTCAGAAGAGAGAAGCGGAAGCTTGAAGGGAACCTGAAGATGACCATTGACAGTTCAAATGAAGTGCAAAACCTGAAAGTTGATCTGGAAGAAGTCATGAGGAAGAAAAAGCTGGAGAGAAGTGCAGTGAATACTGAACAGGAGGCTGAAGAGACTGCAGGAGCAGTGCAGGGCACGTGTTTCCGTTTGGAGAAGATCAAACAGCAACTACCGACCGCAGAAATGAGGAAGAATACAGATTCGATGGATAATGTGCTGGATGTGTGGTACATGCGGCCTTTTGCTGACTTTCCCTCGATTGAGGAAGAGACCTTTGGCCCTTCTCCCATTGAGTCAGGTGTAGCGGGAAGGGTTAGCTGTGTGCAGTGTGGGGCATGAGTGAGAGGTTGAGAGAGGAGTTGGTAGTGGGCCCAAGGTATCCACAGTTGTGTCCGAGCCTGAAGGCTTTAGGTGAGGGGGTACGGAGGTCTCAGAAGGGTTAGGGAACTCCCAGATGGTTGGCCTAAGTAGCGCCTGAGGAACAGGGCGAGAGGTTTACTGTGTGGGAAGATGTCACTGTTTGTGCTTGGGTTACGGTGTGTTGGCAGGAAAGGTGGCGAGTTATTTAATAGTCATGAGCACATGACTTTTATTTGGTGGGGGGAGAGTGTAAAGGGGGTTTCTTCTTTTTTCTTTGTTACTGTGTATGTAATCAAAAGGGCTTCTTTGTTTTGTTAAAAGCAGGAATGCTCCTTTGTTGTAAGAGAGTGCTGGAAGCTTGTTTGGGTTAAAATTTACTGATAACGAGAATTGTATTCCTTTGTAACCAAATGGGGATTAATGTTCTTTCTTATGAGTCTGTAAGTTTTTGTTGACGGGCTTTTGGGCAGATCGGCTAAAGGGGTTTGAGAGAGAGAATGCAATGCTGTAAGCTGGGCGAGGAAGTACTCCGAGGCCAGGAAGTACTCCGAGGAGGGGGGGATGAAACTAGATGTGCTTGGTTGACCACTTGGAGGGTCCTGAGCTGCGAGTCGAGGAGTTCGGAGGGGATCGAATGGTGGCCAGAAGACTTCAATAATTGAGCTCCAACGGTTGTGCACGAAGTGGTTTGGACTTTGATAAGTTTGACGCCTTTTCTTTAGTTTTTCTCTTCATATATACTGTATCGTTATTAATCACTTAGTTATAGTAACCTTTATAAATTGTACGAATTTAATTGCTTATGGTGTACTGTTTTTGGGCGGGGATATCACACAGCATCCACACCAGCTGATTACCCAGTTTGGCAGGGCCGAAGGCTGCTCCCCCTAGACGAGAACGAGCTGAGCGAGCCTGAGGTGACCCAGGGGGTTACACACTCATAGTCTACGATACATAAAAAGTCCTACCTTTACCCTCGTGGTTCTAATAATAATAATGATAAATATTCATTTCCCCTTCGTATATTGGTTGAAGTCGCTTGACAGTGTGCTTATAGAACTAGTGCACTGTAATGTAGGGGTATTGCATTAATCAAATTTAATAGTACAAGAAGAACCAAGGAAAGTGAACTCAAAACTCTGAATGGTAGGGATAGGCTAGTTGTTAGACTGTGGATGTTTTGCCTAACTCCTAATATCTTGGATGGATGTTCTCGCTTGTCTCTACTATCTTTGCTGAGCTACATTACCTCTGATTTTGAAGTTCCCATCTCAGTCTTAAAAGCTTTCTGTAGGTTTCCCTTTCCTATCTGTTCAGTTTTCTTTAGTCCCTTTCTGAGAGTACTGAAGACTTGATGGATGAACCACTGTTCCATCAGTTTAGTATGGCTGAAAATGGCCTAAAAGGAGGTGTCATGAGTAAGGTGTCATCTTTGTGATCTTCCCTCCTGTCCCACAGGTTAAACAGCTGCGGAACCGTGCAGACGAGGATGCCCGAATCATCCACATGAGCCTGCAGATGGGCACCGAGCCACCTTCCACCCTGCGGCGTGACCTCGAGCACCTGATGCTACTGGTGAGATGAATCTCCTCTCTGTTCCCTTGGTGTTTAAAATGTGCAGTTCAACAACATCAGCTTGCATTTATGTTACATTTTTATGTATGACGTGAAGGATTGTCAATATAATTTGAATGCTCCTGCAGTATGTCGAGGGAAAGGATTGGTGAACGAAAAAGAGGCATAATTTAAATTTCCAAAGAAGAATGTCCTCGGCTTGCAGTTCATAATTTGATGTCTTCATGGATATAAACTCAGTGGCCACCTTATTAGGTACACATATACACATGATTGCTAATGCAAATGTCTAACCAGCCAATCATAAGGCAGCAAGCAACTCAATGCATAAAAACAAGCATACATGGCCAAGAGGTTCAGTTGTCAGTGCCATATGAAGTGGTTTGAGTATCTTAGAAACTGCTGGCCTCCTGGGATTTTTACACACAGCAGTCTCAAGGGTTTACACAGAGTGGTGCAAAGAAACAAAAACAAAATCCAGTAAGCATTAGTTCTGTGAGCAAAAATGCCTTGTTAATGAGAGAGGTCAGAGGAGAATAGCCAGACTGATTTAAGCTGACAGGAATGTGACAGTAACTCAAATAACCACACGTTACAACAAGGGTGTGCACCATGGACTATATCTGAGCCGAAATACCAAAGCAAAGTATTTTGAATGCAAGAAACCTGAAGCAAAAACAGAAAATTATGAAAATATTTTAGCAGGTTGAACAGCATTTTGTGGACAAAGAAACTAAGTCAGTCGTTCACACACAATTACAAAACAATGGAGAATAACAGACAGTGGAGATGAGTGAAGTTAGGAGAGAGGAGAGAATACCAGGGATGATTTGTGACAGGGTCAAAGGAGAGGGAAGCTGTATTGGGAAAGGATGCTCTGTAAGTTAACAAAAGCCTACAGGAGGCTATTGGTGCAAAACTGTATTGGTCTCTGTTGTTGTTTTGGATCCATCAGCTGCGTGGAGAGTGCTGCATAGGCAACAGCTTACTCTCCATATCACGGCACCCATTGTTGACCCTGACCAATGGAAGGTCTCAGTCTGTCCAGCATACAATAACTGAAAATATAAGAATGGGCCACTCTGTTACCCAAAAAGATAGTGATTGGCCTGACTCTAACCACCTTAGATTCCCAAGACACTTTTGAGGGGAAGAGTTACAGTGAATGACAACCCTCTGAGAGAGAAGATGTCATATCAGTGTTGAAAATGGGCAACCCCTTGTTTCTAAACATTCCAGTGAATGCTGACCAACCTTTCCTCAAAGGGCAACTTGTCCATTGCGTGTATTAGATTATTTAGATTCTGAACTGCTTATAAAGCATTAACATCCATCCTTACCACTCTCTTTGTAAAAAAACACAACCTCTGAAATCACCCCCAATCACCTAAAAATGACGTCCTCTTATATTAGCCACTGCTGCCAGGGCAGGGGTCAGCAACCTTTACCACTGAAAGAGCCACTTGGACCCGTTTCCCACAGAAAAGAAAACACTGGGAGCCGCAAAACCCGTTTGACATTTAAACTGAAATAACACTGCATACAACGTTTTGTTTTGCCTTTATGCTATGTATAAACAAACTATAATGTGTTGCATTTATGAAATTGATGAACTCCTGCAGAGAAAACGAAATTACATTTCTGCATGCAACAAAAACATTTTGAACTCCAAAAAAAAGACATTGGGTTGAAGGTTACTTTTAAGTAAAATACTCAACGTCTATTTGAGTCCTTCTTGTATTTATGAAAAACGCCAAACTTAAATTTGCCGCCAGCAGCAAACCAAAAATAACGTCAGCCAGCTGTCAACCTGAAAAATAAAAGGACTATTTCACTGAACAATGAAAACATATGAATATACGTAAAATAATAGGCAATTAAAATATTTATCATACTTGTTCAGGTTGACTCACACCTGACAAAGCAGTCGTATTCAGTAGGGATGGATCGATGCTTAGGGGAGTGACCGGGAAGGATAATGTGTTTTTTTCCTCTCTGAACTCACAGAAGCGTTTCCCAAACGATGTTTGCATTGCGATGATTGCAGAATGTAAATACTCCGAATTTATCATGTCGTGACCTTGTTTGAACTCTCTCAAATTGGGGAAGTGAGACAATGTGCCTTTCTGTAAATCTCTGGCAAGCAATGTCAACTTGCGCTCGAATGCCAAAACATCCTCCAACATGTGCAGGGCTGTACGTCCTTACCCCGTTGAAGAGCTGTGTTCAGCGTTTTCAGGTGCGCTGTCATGTCTACCATGAAGTGTAGCTTTTCCAGCCACTCTGGCTGTTCCAGCTCAGGAAAGTTGAGCCCTTTGCTGCCCAGGAAAGTTTTCACTTCTTCCAGACACGCGACAAAGCGTTTCAGCACCTCCCCTCTGGACAGCCAGCGATAAAAACACGTTGTAGCGGTGTGCTACACGCAGTCAGTAAACTGCAGTCAAAGATAGCTTTATTCGAACTAAACAGCCTTGCTTTTAAGCCTCCCTCAACCCGCCCCCCATGGGCGCGGATGCTGCAAAAGACACGTACTCACAAACCCCCGTAGGCTATCTCCCTTAGCCTGAATGCTGGCTAATTGTGAGCCGGTTCGGATGTGTCAGGAAATGGGTCGCCACAACGTCTTATTTAGATTGTACAAGATCACCGTAATCTTCAAATTTAGATTTACATTTCAAAAACTAACAAACTAACATAAAATACATTTTAATTAAATACTGACCATGTAGCGGTGTGCTACACGCAGCGCTAAAATTACGACACGGAGTCGGTAACTGCAGTCGAAGGAAAAAACTTTATTCGAAATCTTCAGCCTCACTTTTAAGCCTCCCTCAACCTGCCCCCCATGGCGCAGAGGCTCCAAAGCTCTGTGCTCGCAAACCCCCGTAGGCTATCTAATTGTGAGTCGGTTCGGATGTGCCAGGAAAAGTGTCGCCACAACCAATTATTTCCCAAAGCAACAGGGAGTCGCAGCACAGACGTAAAAGAGCCACATGTGGCTCCGGAGCCGCGGGTTGCCGACCCCCATGCCAGGGGAACAGATGTCAGCTGTCCACTCTAGGCCTCTTATCATAGTATACACCTCTATCAAGCCACATCTCATCAAAAAAAAAGCACCAAAAAAAATCCATCCTTCCATTGGGGACAAATAATGTATATGGTACTCCAGATGTGGCCAGTAAATCGCAGCATGAGTGAAGCATAATCTCTGTATTAATCTAAAATCCCCCTCACAATAAATGATAAAATTGATAAAACAGCTTTCCCCTACTCTGAAAGTTTATTTACTTCCACTGTTCGCACAATTTGTTTTTTTTTCTGCATATTGGGTCTTTTTTAATGGGTTCTATTTGGATTTGTTTGTTTTGTAGCTACCTGCAAGAAGATGAATCTCAAGGTTGTATAATGTATGCATACTTTGATAAGAAGTGTACTTTGAACTTTCATTATCTTTGGTAGCTGCTTTCCAGCCATGTGCACTGAGACATCCCGATATCTCCAGATGCCTCTACACTTCAAAGCTCTACAATCTCTCATCATTTATATAATGCTTTTTAAAAACAATTCAAAGTTAAATGGAGAATTTCATACATTTCCAGCGTAAACCTCAGTGCCAGATTTTCACCCGCTAACTTAAATCAGTATTCTTAATCTTTATCCTTCTTATGACCATTTCATGATTTACTTTGCTGTAAATTGGTTACTTAAAATCATTGAGGTAATTTGGAAAGAATTGTGGATATACTTGTTATCTGAATCTATTGAATGCCAACGTGGAGGCTGGGAGAATATGATAAGCTTTCTCAAAAGAAGCTGTGGCTTTTCTCTGTGGAGCAAGGGAAGATGAGAAGTGGCTTGATAGAGGTGTATACTATGATAAGAGGCCTAGAGTGGGCAGCTGACATCTGTTCCCCTGGCAGCAGTGGCTAGTATAAGAGGACGTCATTTTTAGGTAATTGGGCGTGATTACAGAGGTTGTGTTTTTTTACAAAGAGAGTGATAAAGTGCTTGGAACACTGCAGGAGCTGGTGGTTGAGGCAGATACATTAGGGACATTTAAGGGACTTAGATTGATGCATGGATGAATGAAAAATGGAAAACTCTGCAGGAGGGAGCATTTAGATTGATCTTGGAGTAGGTTAAAAGGTTAGCACATCATTTTGGGCTGAAGGGCCTATTCTGTGCTGTACCCTTATTCCACATTAATTGTTCCACATTATAAGGGTTGCTTGTGCTCACAGTGAATTTTATTGGAACAATGTACGAGGCTGAGGATTTACAGGTTACGGTGGAGGAAACGGGACTGAGGGAAATGCTCATTAGACGTGGCACTGACTTGATGGGACAAATTAAAGTTCAGGTGCCTGATCTGCAGTTGCTTTGGAGGGTGAGTGAGCATTTCTAAAGATGGAAGAATGGACCAGGTTCTCATCAGAGGGAATGTATTCTCCAGCAGCTGAAAGTTGAACTAAGGAAGAAAAATGTGATGCTGGCTGCCAGTGTTAAAAATTGCAGAAGACCCCTACGCTGTGAAGGAAGGTAGGTAGAATAGACAAAGGGTAACTTAGTCTTGTTCTGGCAGTCAACATGGGTTGAAGTGGACTGCTGAGGACACACAGTGGCAGAAATAGGTTACTGCAGGCTGAATGCTGGATTCTTTAAATTGTACAGTCAAATACACCAAATTTTTAACTTTGCCAATTGTGAAGCAATGCCAGTGAAGTTGATGCTGTCCATTTTAAGTGCCTACACTTGAAGTATTCATGCCCAAGTTGATACTTGTATGGTTCAAGAAATGAATTATTCCAGAGATGTTCATTCTCCTTTTGATAGATTGGGGAGTTGTACCTGAAAGACCCTTTCCAACTTGAACTCGCCCTTGAATATTGGTGTCCATCTGAACCATTGCAAGCCACAGCCACAACTGGTTCCTTCTCAGGTTTGACCCACCACAGGCCACCACAACGTCAGGTATGTCAGACAAATTGCACAATTGATCTGCGATAAATATTCAGTAATATGGATCGAAGGAGTTAATGGAGCTGAGGTATAGATCAGCCATCAAATGATGAGCAGCTCTGCTCTCTCTACTCTATTCATTGAGGAATGTGGTTCAGCTTTACTTTGTTAATTGCCTTTCTACAATGACTGATTGATGTTGTGTCAGCTCTCTTTCAGCCTCTCTGTGCTCATTTAATATTGCTCTGATTGAAAATTTGTAATGATTGTGCCCATCAACATTATGAAGAACATAATTAATACTTGACATATTTTCTTGCATTTCATGAAAGTAAATGCAAATCTTAACTTCAGTTATAAACTTGAAATAACAAAGTACTTCAATGTTTCTTTTCATTTCATGCAGGTTGTTCTGTCTAAATTTGTGAGGCAGATGGGTGATATGCTGCCCCCATCTCTCTATCTACCTTACCTTAAGATGCTCCGTGGACTGGCTAATGGGCCACATTGTGCACACTACTGCTTCAGTCTACTCAAAGTCAATGGCAGCAGCCATGGTAAGCTTTGTCTGCACAAATTGTTACTGTTGAGTGTTAGACAAGTAGCAGACCTGACAGGAAATCGATAGAAAATCCATCAAAGGTGTTCCTATTATTTGACAGTGAGGAACAGTGTGGTCTAAAGGCAAGTTAGAAATTTAAGGCTGTTCTGTGCATACTTCTTTTGGGCAAGCGTTGTACTGTCCATTATTGTACAACCTATTCCATTAACCTGAAAACATTTCCACTTTGGCAGTTTAATATTGACATTGCTTTTGTCTTTATTTCTATCAGTTTTTTTCAACTTGTCATCAAAGCTTAAAGATCAATATAATTAATTTATATCAAAGTACATGTATGTCACCATAAACTCCCTGGAGATTCATCTTCTTGCAGGCATTCACAATAGAACAAAGAAATACAACAGAATCAATCAAAAACTATACACAAGGACTGCAAACAACCGATGTGCAAAAGAAGACTAACTGCATATATATAAAAAAAACTAGGAACATGAATTGTAGAGAAAAATAAATTCCGCTGATGCTGGAAATCCAGAGTAACACACACAAAATGCTGGAGGAACTCAACAGGTCAGGTAGCATCTATAGGGAGGAATTAAAGAGTGAATTGTTCTGGCCAAGATCCTTCTTCAGGACTGGAAAGGAAGGGAGAAGAAACCAGAATAAGATGATAGGGGGAGGGGAAGGAGTCCAAGCTGGCATGTGATAGGTGAAGCCAGGTGAGGGGGTGGTGGATGGGTGGGGGAGAGGGGATAAAGTGAAAAGCTGGGAGGTGATAGGTGAAAAAGATAATGGATTGAAGAAGAAGGAATTTGATAGGGGAGGGGGGAGGACCATGGGAGGAAAAGAAGGTGGAGGGGCACTAGGGGGATGTGATTGGCGGGTGAGCAGAAGAGAAGGGGTAAAAGGGGGAGCCAGAGTGGGGAATGGAAGAAGTCCGTAAAATGAGTCCATAGTTTGTGAAGTTTGCTCACCTTTGAGGTGAGTGAAGTTGTCCACACTGGTTCAAGAGCCTGAGGGTTAAAGGGTAATAACTGTGTGGGACTTGCGGTTCTTGTACCACCTTACTGATGGCAGCAGCAAGAAGAGAGCTTGGCCTGGATTCTGGGGTGCTGCTTTCTAATCTGTGATTACAGGGTTTATTTCCACTTATCTGAATAGTAGTGTGACGTCTACACTGCTCTAGTGATCTGGCTCTTTCCTCATATTTAAGGGTGATTGGAAGATTGTGCTGTGCAGTTTTCACCCTTTTAGTTATAGTATCTTCTATACCAGCTGACTTCTACCTGATAAGTAGGGGTCAATCAGTCTAATGTGCTTAGTTTTAAAAAAAAAACATACTGGTGGCATGATCAATTTTCACCTGGAAAAACATGGGTTAATAAGGGCAAACTGGTGCTAGTTTGCTCATAATGAATCATCAGTGTGATTTCTCTGCTATATTAACTGAAGATGCAGGAAATGATTATGGATTTCCAGAGGGCAATTGATAATGTACATCTAAAATAGAAGAGCATGAAGTTAAAGCAGAATGATATAGTAGACATGAGACTAGGGTAGAAGTTCCTTCGCCATTCTCTGTGTGTTGCTATGGTGAAAGATGTTTTTATATTTTGTAAATATGAAGTGGTGTCTCCCAGGGGTTAGATCCATCATGTTTTTGTATATGAATGATACTTTTAAAATGACTAGGGCTTTGCTCTTTTTGGGAATGCAGTAAACAGTGAGCAGTTCAGGAGGACGAAAAGGAAAAGGTCAGGCACTTGACAAATGCAACTTAACATAGATAAATGAAATTGTGTACTTTGACAGAGGTGGTGAGGCAAAGCAGTGTAATCCAAATAGGATACAAGAGCAAAATGGTCTAGGAGTAGATTGATAAGGTGATGAAGGATGATAATACTAAAACTGCAGCTGCTGGTCGTCTTAAAATATAAAATTGTAGGAACACTCTACAGATCAGGAAAGAGAAACCGGGTTAATATTACAGGTCTAAGACAGTAATATCAGAGTATTGATTAAGAAATAATAATCACTTTAATTATAAAGAAATAACCACTTCAAATAAAGATTTAACAGGGTCATACCAGTGTGGAAGACTTAAGTAATATGATTAGACTGAAGAAGTTGTGATTATTCTTTAAGTTAGGAAGATTAAGGCAAGGATGATAGAGAGAATATGGTTCTAACATATTGTACCGTATATCTGCTATTCAGGAATCTCAGTGGTTCAGCATCTCTGCCTGATGGTGCTCCCTTTCTGCTGGGATCCTGGTTCCCACATTCCCTTTCATATGCTAGAGCCCCCGTTCCTGTGCTCCGCTTCCTATCCCCAGGGCCCCCATTCCTTTTCAACTTGTCTGGGTCACCAGGAGGTTTATTATCATTCTGTGAATCAGAAAGTTATTATGCTATTAATTTAAATAACGTTCAGTCGTCTGATAGATCTGCCTGACCAGTGGCACCAAAATTCCCAAGTGTGCAACATTATTGTAGTTTCACTACAGTTAGATTCCATAGAAATTTCTAACAGGTGGTGTTCTTGAAGAGGTGTAATTTGTAGAATTATTACTAAAATAGACAGCTCATTGAAAGAGCCATTTGGGTCCCTCTCTGCTGTATCATTCAATGATTATGCATTTGATGTTTCAAGTATTTAATTGCACTGGAGCATCAGTAATTGATGTGATAACTATACTGCGGCTGGAGAGTCTGTTGACATTCACCTTGTGGGATCACAGATGACAATTGTACTGAGGTCAAGTCTATGGAAATATAACACTCTAAATCACAGATGGATATCATAAGAAAGGAGATATACAACTATAAAACATAGAAGCAGATGTAGGCCAATCAGCCCATTGAGTCTGCCCCACCATTCTATAATGGCTGATTTATTATTCCTCTCAACCCCATTCTCTTGCCTTCTCCAAAAACTTTTAGCGTCCTTATTAACACTGTCAACCTCTGCTTTAAATTCACCCAGCTAACTGTGACAATGAATTCCACAGATTTACTACCCTTTGGCTAAAGAAATTCTTCCTCATCTCTGTTATAAAGGGGCATCCTTCTATCCTGAGGTTATGCCCTCTGGTCCTACACTCCCCCACTCAATCTGGGTCTTTCAATATTCAATAAATTTCAATGAGATTCTTCCCTCATTCTTCAAAAATGCTCCTCATATGTTAACCCAGGATTAATTCCCAGGATCATTCTTGTGACCCTCCTCTGGACCCTCTCCAATGCCACCACATCCTTACTTAGATAAGGGGTCCAAAACTGTTCATAATACTCCAAGTGCAGTCCGACCAATTCTTTGGAAAGCCTCAGCATTACATCCATGCTTTTGTAAAGGCTTGTGGAATGAGGATTAAAAAAAAATTGTACTGATGATTTCAGTGGTTTTCATTAACTGATAGACAATTGGTGTGCATTGTTTCTTGCAGTGGAGAATATCCAGGTGGTTGGAGGCAACCCAGTGTCATGGGAACATTTCTTCCATTCATTGATGTTGTACCACGAGCATTTACGGAGAGATATCCCAAGCACAGACACCATACAGTACAGGCAGATGCCACTGAGGGGCATTACACAGCGAGAGATGGATGGACTCATCGCCTTCTTGCAACTTACTGCCACAACCGTCAGTTGGGTAAAGTATTCTTGAATAAACTCCACAGTTGCAACTCTTAGAAGGTTCAAAGGAGAAGTTTCATCCCTCTATTTGTTTTGTGGAGAGTTACTGTCTTGTGGTAGAGGGAATAAAAACTTCAGTGACTAACTTCATGTCATGAGGTGTGAATATATAAGCTGCATCTAACCTCTTATCGCTGTTCTAAGCTTGGAATAGAATTGGGTTTAAATTTTGAGCATTACTGATCGGTTTGGCTCAGCTTCTGTGGGTGAACTGGCCGAGCTATACTGGGAGATGCACTATTTTTCACTTGTGTATTCCTTTTGGAGTGTAGACCAGGTGAAGATATTACTGTGGTGCCAACAACAATGTTGTTAATGTACCAACAGAAGAAAGTAAATCAAGTTGGAATAAATACTTCTCAGCTAGATTCTCCACTTTGTTTTTCATCCTTTACTTTCACTCGTTGATTTAGCTTTCTTTTTGTGATTGGTGTACTTAGCTCTCTACTTAGTGTTCCGTCTATTTATTTTGAACAAAAACCAAGTTCTGTTGTTAGTTGTTTTACTGCACCTTACTCGGCCGTGGTTGACTCAGCTATTCAAGGTTGACCTTCAGATTGCTGTGAAGCACTTTTATGGTCAACTGAAGGTTTTGTTTTGACAGAATCTGCAGATCACTCACTGTTGAGTTGACCCCTTTCAATGCTGCCAGACTGTGTTAAGCTGTAAAATGCACTGCCTTTAATATATTCCATTCATGAATACCGTGTCTCAGCATCAGCATTTATGAGGTTATCTATTTTAAACCTTCGCCTTTGCTTCCATTTTCAGCTGTGTTTTACTCAAAAACTCTTTCAGCTTTTGGGGTACAGAATAGTGATTGTTTAAAGAAAAATCATAGAACTCTGAAGAGCCACAACATTAATGGTCCATGAATTCAGATTATAAAATGTGTCATGAGAAGGTTCAATGGTATACTAGCCTATAAATCAGGAGGACTAGAATACAAAGCCATGGTTAGACCACACCTGGAGTGTGGTGAACATTAATTAGAGAAGATTGAACTGTCCTTTTGTTTTGGCTGGATGGACAGTCTGCAGCTAGGGCATGTATACTCAAGCTTAGAACCAGAACTTCACGATTGAGATTAGGAAATAGTTGCATGTGCAAAAGATGAAACTCCTTTCACCAGCAGTCAATCATGACAATTGTAGCTCTTAAGTCCGAGATCTAAGGAACATGGCACAAATATAGCTGCAGACTTGTTTACATGATTATTATGATCTCATTGAATGCTTGGCTAGTTTGAAAAGCATATCTTAGTTCATATGATTGCAACAAATTAACTTAAATAGAGCAGCATATAATGCTTGTTGGCAGTTGTGTTTTTCCAGTCAGCTGGGTTGCTTAGCCGTTTTTGAGATGCCTTGTCTTAGATGAGATTTCCAAACAGTGCAAGAAGACCTAGGCACATCACACCATGCTTGTTACTTAAAAGGGACCTGATTGGTTCCAGATCCCACCTTTTGCTACATAGCCTTGCAAGCCTTTATTTTCCCAAAAGTTCTACAACTGCCAATTCTGCTCAGAGTAATGAAGATTATCCAGTCTTCCTGACTGTTTATTTTTCCAAAGGTGCAGAATGTAAGTGAGAGAAATAAATTGGCCAACATGACCATATTTCCATATTTGCTAGTGATGCAGACTAAGTGGGATTGTGATTAAATGGCAACGTAAAGAGGTGTTAAGAGGATACAGACAAGCTAAGTGTGTAATTAAGAACATAGATAAAGTAATGTGGAAAACTGAGGTGCCCAGAGCAATATCTTTGAAAATGGTGACAGATTGGGAAATGTTGATGATCAGAGGGACCTTGGTACTCTCAAACTCAAACTACTGACTGATCTGGCTGTGGACACAGCTCCACCCACTTGCCTTTTCCTCATAGACCTTAATAACCCCTGCTATGTAAAAATCTACCTAATTATGCCTTAAATATATTTAATGAGGTAGCCTGTATTGCTTCCTTGGGCAGAGAATTCCATAGGTTCGACATTCTGTGGAAAAACAGTTTCTCCTCATCTCTATCCTAAATCTGTTCCCCAAATCTTGAGGCTATGTCCCCTAGTTCTAGTTTCACTTGTGCACAGAAACAATTTTCCTACCTTTATCTTGCCTATCCCTTTCATAATTTTATGCTTCTAGATGATCACATCTCATTCCACTGAATTTTAATGAATATAGTCTCAGGCAATTGAATCTCTCCTCATTTGTAACCCTTTTATCTCTAGAATCAACCTGGTGAACTTTCTCTGCACCACCTCCAAGCCCATCTAGAGACCAGAACTGAATGCAGTACCCTTGGTGTGATTTCACCTGTACCCTGTACAGATGCAGCATTACCTCCCTGCTCTTAAATTCAATTCCTCTACAATGAGGGCTAACATTTGCCGTCTTGATAACCTGTTGACCCTGCAAACAAACCTTTTATGATTCGTGTGGATGCGCTCCCAAATCCCTCTGCACAACAGCGTACTACAATAAAAAACACAAAATGCTGGCAGAACTCAGCAGGTAAGGCAGCATCTATGGGAGGAGGTAGTGACGACGTTTCAGGCAGAAACCCTTCATTAGGAGTGAAGTAACATGGGATGGTCGAGGGGGAATAAGAAGTGGGAGGGAGGGATGAAGTAGAGAACTGGAAGGTGATAGGCTGAAGGCAATAGACTAGGGGGAAGGTGGAGAATTATGGGAAATAAAAGAGAAAGCAAGGTAGGGCTGGGGGGAAAAAGAGAGAGAAAGAGAACCAGACTAAAATTATAGATCGGGATGGGGTAAGGGGGGGGGGGTGCAGGGGTATCAACGGAGGTCTGTGAGTACTAGGAGGCTACCTAGGCGGGAGATATGGTATTGCTCCATCGACCTGCGTGTGGCCTCATCTTGACGGTAGAGGAGGCCATGGACAGACATATCAGAGTGGGAGTGGTCTGTGGAATTGAAGTGTGTGGCCACAGGGAGATTCCGCCACTGCTGGAGGACTGAGCACTGGTGTTTGGCAATACGATCTCCCAGTCTGCGGCGGGTCTCCCCAATGTATAAATGGCCACATCGGGAGCACTGGATACAGTATATCACCCCAGTTGACTTGCAGGTGAAGTGGTGCCTCACCTGAAAGTACTGTCTGGGGCCTAGGATGATGGTGAGGGAAGAAGTGTGAGGGCAGGTGTAGCACTTCTTCTGTTTGCAGGGATGTGCCTGGAGGGAGGTCGATGAGGGGGATGAATAGACAAGGGAGTCGTGTAGGGAGCAATCCCTGCAGAAAGCTGAGAGTGAGGGGGAGGGGAAGATGTGGCTGGTGGTGGGATCCCATAAGAGGTGGCGGAAGTTACAGAGGATTATATGTTGGATCTGTAGGCTGGTAGGGTGATAGGTGAGGACCAGGGGGACTCTATCCCTGGTGGGCTGGCGGGGGGGTGGGGTGAGGGCAGAGGTGCATGAAATACAGGAGACGCAGTGGAGGGCAGAGTTGATAGTGGATGAACGGAAGCCCCTTTCTTTAAAAAAGGAAGACATCTCCTTTGTCCTAGAATGAAAGGCCTCATCCTGAGAGCAGATGCGGCGGAGGCGGAAGAATTGAGAGAAAGGGATAGCATTTTTGCAGGAGACAGGGTGGGAGGAGGAATAGGCTAGGTAGCTGTGAGTACCTGTGTAGCATACTACAATCTTTCACCATTTAAATGATCTGATTTTCTATTAAACCAAATTAACCAACCAATTTGGATGCCTTTTTGCAACAAGTTCTCACAGAGTACGTGCAAGGTCCACGCAGGCAGCACTGGAGGTCAGAGTCAAGGCTGTATAACTGGAGCTGCTTCCACAGGTTGTGTCACTATACTGCCCTCTCCAATTGACTGGCAGAACATGACTAGTGCCTGCAAGATTGTGTTCTAATTAGATTCCAATGCAATCACAATAAGGTGAAGAAACCCTGAAGATGGTTAGCAGAAACTTCCCAGTACTCATGCTCATTCATTTTATCTTCTAGAGTGAGAATGCTCGTCTGGCTCTCTGTGAACACCCACAGTGGACTCCTGTTGTGGTAATGTTGGGTTTAATCCAGTGCAGTATCCCACCAGTGTTAAAGGCTGACATACTGAAGACATTGGCAGCATTTGGCAAATCACCAGAGATTGCTGCTTCTCTTTGGCAATCGTTAGAATATACACAGGTAGGTAAAACTTAAGGCTTTGTCAGGTTTGGTAATGTATACAGTGGAGTTGACTGGAAGGAGTATTATGAAGGTGAAATGAAAGTTCTCAGGAACAATAATTCCTGCTGCTAAATGCCACACTGGAAGTGGACTACAGGTGACATTCCTTTTCTTGAAAATGAGCAGCTTGTGGAAGGGACCTATGATGAACACATGTTGCAAAACAGCTCGAAAGGGCTGGAATGGTAGAGGAATCAATGCTGATGAAATAGAAAATCTGAGCTATAATGAGAACATCAACAGGGCTTGGCCAAGCAACTTGTGGTGTCAGTTGTGCATGTTCTGACCTTGCCTTCAGAACCATTAATTTTTATTATGTTTCAATTATAACTGACGTATTCTTCAACAAGGACGCTTCTATCTTTCAGATTCTGCAGACAGTTAGAACCCCAAGCCAGAGACAAGACACTGGGATTGAGGTGAGCATCTGTTAAGTAAGGATCTGCACTGATTGAACAGGGTACCCAAGCTACGAAATGTGTGTAATTTGTAATCCAAAGGTTTCTCATGTGGATGTTCTGGGATTTATCAGTTGGTGTCATGTCAGTAATAGAGGAGGTGATGCACTGGATGCTGTGACTTGCTGCACAGTAAAGGGAGCTTAAGCATTGAGAAACTTAATGATCTATGGGTGGGATAAAAATGAGTGATTTCATGGAGAGTTTTCTCACTTTTAAAATGTAAGTGCAAATAATGGAATTAATTTACAGTTGGCCCTCTTTATCCATGGTTTCAACCAACGGATCGGGAAAACCAGGAAATTCTGTCTCCAGCACTCATCATTTGAGCATGTGAAGACTTCCTTTTCTTGTCATTATTCCCTAAACAATGCAGTATAAATACAGTATATTTACATTGTCTTAGGTATTATAAGTAATCTAGAGATGATTTAAAGTATACAGGAGGATGTGCATAGGTTACCACAGATCGGGATCAGAAAAAAAAACCCGTTAAGTTCTCTCTCCAGCACTCGTTGTTTGAACGTATACAGACTTTTTTTTTCTTGTCGCTATTCCCTAAATAATAGTTCATTATTCCCTAAACAATACAGTATAACAACGATTTACATAGCATTTACATTGTATTAGGTATTATAAGTGATCTAGAGATGATTTAAAATACAGGCAGTCTTTTAAGTCGGAACAGGTACATCCAGTATTATTTAGTGTCAGTTAGTCAACTGTTTGTCTTAGTATATAGTACATACCTTACCTTTCTATGCATATAAAACATTTTAAGAAACGTATGTGTTTCAATGAATAAACCACTGTGTTGCTTAGTAATAATTGTTGCTTTCATCGGGGCTGGGCTTTTCACATTCTCCATTATTCTCACTTTATCCTTTAAAATTGTTCCGATCATTGACCGACTGTAGCCTAACGCTTTTCCAGTGACTGATGGCGTTTCACCTCTTTGCAATCACTTTATTATTTTCCACTTTATTTTCAATTGTGATCGTTTCCCATCAACGAAACAGGAATATTGCGGATTCAGCAGCAGCCACGGGCAGTGGGTTGGAGCTTCCCCGGGTCCTAAAGTCCACTCGCACTGAGACAGGTTAAATAAGGGGCTTGAGCATCTGTGTTTTTTGGTATCCGTGGCGGGGGGGGGGGGGTCCCGGAACCAATCCCTTGCCCGTAAGGAGGGCTATCTGTGCTCTTCCATCAGAACATTTTCGTTGTGTACCACACAATTGTGTTTATCAAATCAGTCTGAATGATGAGTATCTTTAGAGTCTAAACCTGGATTCCCAACCTGGGGAGCGCAGACCCCTCGGTTAATGGTTAGGTGTCCATGGCATACAAAAGGTTGAGAACCCCCTGGTTTAGACCATCTCTTTCTTATAGATATTTTCAGCAATTACCAGTATTTCATTCAGACTTTGATTGCTTATGGTTGTTCATTTTATTGTCGTAATTCTTCAATACTGGGAGCAATACAAGATGTGAAAAATAAAAAGGCATTTCAACTGCTTTGAATGTATTTTTGTTTGGTGGGAAATAGGTGAGGAATGAAGTTAGAAACTTTAGTCATCGTGTTTGCCAGCAACTGAAAAAGAAATCCACCAATAATTGTATGAATCAATTACTGCTATTGGATTTGGATTGCTTGGATCACATTGCTTGGAATTGATTAATGTCTCATGCCCATTCCTTTATGCAAATCATACAGAGCTGTCTGTCATGACATTTGCTTCTAAAAATAAATGCTATTTTAAATTCTGTAAATGATTATCTAGATAAGAGTGGAGCCTGTAAGGTTTATATATGTATATATTTTTTGCCCTGAAGTATTTTCATCATCTGGATTATACTTTAGGCAAATCTTTCTGAAGCTGCATTGATTTAATCTGGTCAAATGACTGTGATCCAGAGCCGTGAACAGAGTCTGTTATTTCAGGATCAGGTTTATTATCACTGGCATGTGACATGAAATTTGTTCACTTAGCAGCAGCAGTTCAATGCAATACTAGCAGAGAGAGAAAAAAAAATAAATGAATAAAATGATAATAAATAAATAATAAGATGAGTAAATCAATTACATATATTGAATAGATTTTTTAAAATATGCAAAAAAAAACAAATAATGTATATTTTAAAAAATGAGGTAGTGTCCAAAGTTTCATTGTCCATTTAGGAATCGGATGGCAGAAGGGAAGAAGCTGTTCCTGAGTCGCTGGATAATTTTATTATAATTGTAAATTTTGTTAAGGTTCAGGCCAAATGATAAAGTTTAGTGAAAAAGTCAGCTCTACATTTTGACTCTGTTTAATAGTGCTATTTAGTCATTCCAGTATGTATTTGTGATAGATCAGATTCCCTTTCAATCAACAAAGGTTACATGATGAATTGATACATATTTCAATCACTTGGATACAGAGAAAATAAAAGAGCACATCAGATTTGTTGTGCAGTGCAATGGTTGGTGAATTTGAATCTATAGTAAACTTTGGGCCAATGGCTGATGACCGTGCACTGTCCTGCTCACAGGTCAGCTCATCGGTCTTGTGCTTGTGCATTGAAGATCACATGAAAATTGGAAATAGGCTGGGGTTGAATGTTAATGCATCTTTTTTCCAATTTTGTCAGTGTATGGGAAAAATAGCATTTTAGTGATGTCTGGCATAATTAACACAATGTTTGAACATGATTGCCGACTCTTATTAAAAATGTAACTGGGCTGTTTGTTTATTTAGCTTCATCTTTGTCATTGATTTCCAGTAGCTTAACTACTCCCCCCCACCCCCCACCATTTTCAAATTTTCAATTATTTACAACTGTTTGCACTTCCTGAGATGTCTAAGGTAACCAGCCAGTCAGCCCTGAGATCAGTTGGTATTTTAAAATTAGCTACTTCCATGCATAGTGTAGGACCCTTTGCTCACTGTCTCTCGTCTTGAAGAATGAGAAACAAGCAACTAGGTTTCCTGGTTTTAGCTGTACTCCTCCAGACTTGATCACAGCCTTTTATTGCTCCTGTTACAGACTTATGATCCCTACACTATTCTTCTCCTGCTTCCTGATCACAGTTTTTAATTGAATCAGGATGTCCAGTTACGGCATCTTATTTGATCATGGAGTCATTTAACTCTAAGCTGAATGTCCACTTGCAATTCCAGTAAGTTATCGAAGTTGTTACTCTGACCTCCGCTCATACAGTGACATTTCTTGTCCAAGCCGTCATTATGTTGCTCTCCATGTGCATAACCTAAATCTAACTGTCTCAATTGAGTTCAGTTAAATGTTCTAATTAGAACATTCACTTTGTGTTGGGCTGCACTATGTCGGCCCATTCAGTACATTATCCTGCCTTTAATGTACAAGAATACTGTATTTGATGTTATATATGGTCAGTAGGTATGAAATGTATAATGAGGGCTTGTTGGGTTTGTAAATGCTAAATTATGATAAAAGAACAGGGCAGGAACAATCAGACTGTTCTTTTTAAGAGGCATTGGCAGGCCAGATGGTGGCGCAATGGCATCAGCGCCGGACTCCAGAGCGAAGGTTCCTGAGTTCGAATCCAGGCGGGCCACCCCTGAGCACACTTTCCATCCGTGCTGGGTTGAGCGTTGAACTAGCCACTTGGCCTCATAAAGAAAACAAGGGTCGAGTCAGGAACGTTCATATCGTTTTAATCCGAAAGGAGACCAATCCTGACACCATGCACGAGACAAGAATGGCTGACTGTCTGGTGAGACACACTAAAAAAAAAGGCCAGAGCAACGCACACAAAATGCTGGAGGAACTGAGCAGGTCAGGCAGCACCTATGAAAGTTAATAAACAGTTGATGTTTCAGGCCGAGCCCCTTCATCAGAATTGGAAAGGAAGGGGAAAAAAGCCAGGGTCTTGGCCTGAAACATTCCTCCTGTATTTTGTATGTGTTACTCTGGATTTCCAGCATCTGCAGAAGACTCTTTTGTGTTTAGTATTAGAAGGGCAGTGCCGATTACTTCCTTGAGTGCTGCTTGATATCTGTGTATTCAGGGTGCAATGTATTATTATTTGGCTTTTTCCTCAGGTGGAGCTGAATGAAATTGAATCTCGCAGTGAAGAATATCCACTCACCAGATCATTTTGCTACCTAATAAGCACTTTGGTAGAAAGTTCCTTCCCCACAAACCTTGGGGCTGGGCTCCGTCCTCCAGGATTTGATCCATATCTCCGGTTCCTCAGGGACGCAGTGTTCCTCCGCTTTCCTACAAGGGCCTACAGGAGGGCTGCTGAAAAGGTGAGAAGTGAGCTTGTAAATATGGAAACAAAACTGGTTATTTCGTTTTGTCTTTTTTCCCCATTATGCTCCCCCTTGTATCACTCCATATCTGTTCTTTGATGTAAAAATTGAAAATACTTAACAAGTGTTTATCAGAAAGGGTAATGAAGGGTCATGCATAGTTTGGAATTCCAGAATCCTTAATATTTTGAATTAGTCTTTAGCCTCTGTGAGGCAATACTGATTATTGACATGCGTGATTTTCCATAGTGGGAGGTGGCCGAAGTTGTGCTTGAGGTTTTCTACAAACTGCTGAGAGATTATGAGCCACGAGCAGAAGATTTTGCAGATCAAATGGTTGAGCTTCAAGGTAAGTGATAGAATGTTGAGGATTCCCAAGACTAACTGTATCTCAATGGGATTTAGCTTCCAAGCTGGACTGAATGTGGTGTATTAATGGTTGTGCTGTTAAGACTTCCCAGGTTTCATGTAACATTTTGAAAATCAAATTTAGTTTATAATTCCTTTTCCCTTTGCTTCTTTTTCCAATTTTATGTGTTTTTGGATTTGGGAATGAAGTAGCCTACAAATCACTGCAGTGTACTGCCGAAACCATTCTCTACCCTGTTTCATTGGTACCCCTGCAGCAAGCTCTGTTACACTGATGTGACACTCCTATCCATTGTGAGCTATTGATAATGCCATTTTATGAATGACTGCAATGCCAATTAGTATTTAATAAACTGCATAGAAAGCAGGAAATTTGGCCAGTTAACGGCATCTATAATTGAGGATAGGCTCGAATCCGGTATCAGACATTTCAAAAATCCTATGACAATAAAGCAGTCAATATGGTTTTCAGAAAATGAAGACATAGACTGCCGATGCTGGTATCTGGAGCAACAAGCAATCTGCCAGAAGAATTCTGTAGGTTGAGTAGCATCTATGGTAAGAAAGGCATTGTCCACGTTTTGGGTTGAAATCTCATCTTAAACATGGAGTATCCTAATGCAAGGTTTCATCCAGACACGTTGGCTGATGTTTTCCTCTCACAGATGCTGCTCAAGCCACTGAGATCCTTCAGCACATTTGCTTGTTGCCTTATATAATTAAACAAATGTTGGACACATGTGCTAGACTCATTTGGAAATGTAACAAACATGGTGAATAAAGGGTGACTTCCAGGTATATTGCATATGGATTCCTTAAAGACATTTGACAAAGTGCCACATAGTAGGTTACTGCATTAATTTGAGTGGGTGTTGTCGCTGGTCAAGGGGGTTGTCTCTTGACATTGGTAAATGATTGGTCACCTACCGAAAGCTGAGAGCTTTGACAAATAGATTGTTTTTGGGTTTGCAATCAGTAACTAGTGGGGCACCACAGGCCTTGGTCTGTGTTGTGGAGTGGCACAGTAGCATAGTGGTAAGCATAACACTATTACAGCACCAGTGACCCAGGTTCAATTCCACCACTGTCTATAAGGAGTTTGTAAATTCTCTTCTTGTTCACATGGGTTTCCTCCGGGTGCTCTGGTTTCCTTCCAAGTTCCAAAGACAAAGGGTTAGGAGGTTAATTAGGTGGCACAGGCTCATTGGACTGAAAAGGCCTGTTATCGTGTTGTAAAATAATGAAAGTAAAAATATTCACTGAATCTTGGGGATTAAGTGTACATTGAACATAGAACAGGTGCAGTCAGTACAGGAGCAGACTCTTCGTGCCATAATGTTGTGCTCAACCAGTTATATTAGTTAGCAAATGGCCAACTAAATTCATCCCCACTGCCTGCATAATGTCCGTATCCTTCCATTTTCTCACATTCAGGTGCCTATCTAAACATCTCTTAAAAGTCTATAATGTATCTCCCTCTACCACCACTCCAGGGAGTGCATTTCAGGTACCTACAACTCTGTTTTACATTTAAAAAATAACTTTACCCTCACATTACCTTTGAACTTAACCCCATCTCACTTTAAATGCATGCTTCCGTTAATTCAGACATCTTAGCCCTGGGAAAAGGAAACTATCTACTCTATCTATGTCAGGTCTCCCCTTGGCCTCCGCCACCCCAGAGAAAACAACCCAAATTTGTCTGGCCTCTCATTATAGTGCATGCCCTCCACCTGGATGCTCTTTAAGAAACCCAACGCTCCCCCTTCCTTTGCTTCAAAATGCCCTTCATATTAATATGCTCAGCACTGCTCTCCCTATCTTCCATGTCCTTCTCCTTGGTAAATACTGATGTAAAGTACTCATTAAGGACTACACCCACATTGTCTGCATCCAAGCAAATGCTTCCCCCTTATCCTTGAGTGTTCCTACCCTCTTCTTACTTATCCCCTTTCTCTTGATGTACAATATGTGTAAAATAACTTGGGATTCTCTTTAATACTGCTTGCCAAGGACCTTTCATGGCCTCTGCTGACCTTCCTAATTCTCTCCATTATTCTCACTATTTACTGTACATGTTGCAAACATGCTATATCTAATTCCAAAATAGATGTGTGAAATGATCTGCTCTTTATCGTTGAACCCTTAGGAGAACTCGTGGTTGCATACAAGTCTCCAGGATACAATCTGATGTTTCACTTGCTGAATGACTCTCCAATGCTGAGTCTTTGTCTGAGTCTTTTGGAGGAAGGAGTTAAACTATTGGATACTTGTGCACCATTCCCTGGTAAGCAAATAACAATGCACAGTTTGATAACGAGTTAGGGTACTGATATTTTAGTAGTGTTTTTATTTTTAAAAAACTCATATTTCCTAAGTCCTTTTCTGCTGCTTCCTTGTGGCAACCTTTGTAACTAGCTCTGATGACAGTGGAGATTTGAGCCTTCAAAGGTTGATGATCTCTTGAGATTTACACAACTAGCTAATGGGAGAGGCATTACATTGACACCAATCCCATCAGACCCAGAGGTCTTCTGGGTGGATGGTGGATTTGGTGATGGCTACTGGGACGTATCTAGTGCAATATCACAACAGACACAGTTTCATGTAGAACTGTTGGCTAGGAGCATTCACTTTTGTAAAATTATCTTTGAGTCACGGAACATTGTGTAAATAAAATGTCTTTTGATCTGGAAACTGTAATAAAGCTGTTCTTCGCAGTTTTTTCAGTAGACCATCTCTGGTGTTGACTCCACATGATGCAACAATTATTGAAACTAAAGGGGGTAAAATTCAGTTTGCAGACACTGGCTTCCATCTGAGCACTGCTTTTGTAGATAATGTTTCATATTCCTGCTGCACGTTTACTTTTGACTCAAATCGGTCATGACTGAAGCTAGCAAGACACTGAACTATGAACTCTGAGGAGAATCCTCTGATCAAAGCCAATTATATTTTTCCCGACATGTCAATACTTGTATCTCAGATTAAATTAGTAGAAAATAGTATAACGACGTTTCTTAAATATACTTGCAACTCAGGTCAACCAAGTGGTCATCACCCTCCCATTCCCTCACACCTCTCTTGCTTCTTGCCACTCCCCTTCCCCCAGCCTGCTCACACCTTCCCCACTCCAGTTCCTTTCCTTATCTCTCACTTGTTCTCTCCTTTTTCTCCATCTCTTTCCTGTTCACAGCCTCTGACACTCCCCCCACCCCCAGTAGCACCCCTTCTTCACCCACTGGACTCCAGCATGATGCTGTATTATTAATTATGGGTTCTGTTCTCCAAATGCTTCAGGTAAAAAGCACCTGGAAAAGGCAGTGGAATATTCTTTGGGTCTTCTGGAGCTGGCCCTGCAGAAAGAGAATCAGTTCATGGATTGGCTGAGGGAGAGCCACTCCTCCACCATTGCCACCCCGCTTGAACAGCTGCTGCAAGGCATCAACCCACGCACCAAAAAGGCTGACCATGTGGTCAACATTGCCCGGTGAGTAGAAGATATGCCAATTTTACACATGGCTCTTACTAATGCAAAATTAGTAGGAAAGTCACTTAATGGAATGATGGAACAATAGATAGACCAGGAATTCCCAACTTTTTTAAATGCCTTAGACCCCTAACATGGACCGAAGGGCTCATGAACCCCAAGTTGGGAACCTCTGAGATAGAGCATTAGAGGAGGGCAACTGGTCCATCGCACGTTTTATGGATTGAGCAATCCCAAAAGATTCATTCCTCTTCCCTTTCCAAATATCCTTATGAGTATTAATGTAATGTTCTTAGGTACGTGGGTGAGAGGGGTATGGAGAATATGGTCTGGGTCCAGGTTTATGGAACTAGGCAGAAAAGCAGGTTGGCATAGACTAGATGGGTTAAGCGACCTGATTCTTTGCTATAGTACTCTGACTCTTTGGAAAACAGTTGTCCACCTTGGAGATCCCACTCTTTCTGATTTCCTGAAACATTGCATGATCATATTGCTTCCTTTACCCTTGGAGTTATTTTTTTATCTTGATGCCAAAGCTTATTCTGAGACTTGCCCTAGCTTTCCCATGGAAGTTCTGTTTTCCAGCCCAGAATGGACATGGATTAGTGTAACCATTGATATTAGTCTAGTAGGATGCTGCCAGGGATGCTCATCACTGGACACAAGCATTTTACTGGTAGAAGAGGAAAAACTACAAGTTGCTGGACTTAAACCAGTAACTGCACAAACCGAGACAGCTCTCTAGTTGTTCCATGTGTCACACTGATTTTGGTTGTGCACTTGGATCCTTCCATCTCATTTGTTGCGGAATGGCCAGTCCCTGGAATGTGTGCTGCAAGAACTTTTCAGTATCTCATGCGACCTGCACTATCTCCAGCTTGAACTTGAACTTGTAGACTGTCCTGTCTCCCTTTCTCTTCACCATCTATAACCTCGGACTTCAACTACAACACAGAGTCTTGCCACCTTCAGAAGTTTTCTGATGATTCTGCCATAGTTGGATGCATCAGCAAGAGAGATGAGGCTGAATACAGGGCTACGGTGGGAAACTTTGTCACATGGTGCGAGCAGAATCATCTGCAGCTTAATGCAAAAAAAACTAAGGAGCTGGTGGAAGACCGGGGGAGGGCTAGGGCACCGATGACCCCTGTTTCCATCCAAGGCGTCAGTGTGGACATGGTGGAGGATTACAAATACCTGGGGATATGGATAGACAATAAACTGGACTGGTCAAAGAACACTGAGGCTGTCTACAAGAAGGGTCAGGGCCTCAGTCTCCCCTTCAGGGAGACTGAGGTCCTTTAACATCTGCCGGACGATGCTGAGTATGTTCTACGAGGCTGTGGTGGCCAATGCTATCATGTTTGCTGTTGTGTGCTGGGGCAGTAGGCTGAGGGTAGCAGACACCAACAGAATCAACAAACTCATTCATGAGGCCAGTGATGTTGTGGGGGTGGAACTGGACTCTCTGACGGTGGTGTCTGAAAAAAGGATGCTGTCCAAGTTGCATGCCATCTTGGGCAATGACTCCCATCCACTCCATAATGTACTGGTTAGGCACAGGAGTACGTTCAGCCAGAGACTCATTCCACAGAGATGTAACACTGAGCGTCATAGGAAGTCATTCCTACCTGTGGCCATCAAACTTTACAACTCCTCCCTCGGAGTGACAGACACTCTGAGCCAGTAGGCTGGTCTTGGACTTATTTCCACTGGGCATGATTAACTTATTATTATTTAATTATTTATAGTTTTATATTGCTATATTTCTTCACTATTCTTGGTTGGTACGGCTGTAACGAAACCCAATTTCCCTCGGGATCAATAAAGTATGTCTGTCTGTGCTGGAGAAGTTAGAGGTTTACTGTATTTAGAACAATACAGGGCTCTTTCAGTACCATTGAATTCTCTCAACATCAGAACTGATGGACGCTGTCTATCCTTTTATTTAAATATTATATCATTTCACAGTGATGCATATTTATTATTTGTTCAATATTTGAATGTAATTTGTTTGCAGAGTACTTGACTCTCTCTCCTCATTCTTTTGCTGCTGGCCCTCAAGATGATTAGAAATTTTGAGAACTTTACTGTTTCACTTGCTGCACATTCCGCTCGCAGTAAATTTCTTCCATCAATATTTAGTACTCTTGATTAAACTGTTCTGAACCCAGTGCTGTGTGAAACCTGAAGTTATTAGGAATGCATGGAATGCTCATACTTAAGGCTGTTTTGACTTCAACATGTTAAGCTCACAAAAGGCTGCATCTATCTTTGTGAAAACTAACTGCGTACCACAAGTAAACTGTTGGGATGTTGAAAATCCAAGTAAACGCTGGGCAAAAGTTTTTATGCTTCTCCTGTTCCACAGCTACCTGTGCCATGGAAGTACCAACCCTGATTTGGCCTTTGGAAGTGCTAAGATTCTGTGTTACATCACACGTTACCCAAATATCCAGGTGAAACTTGTGGGAGACTTCACTCAGGACCAGGTAAAGTGCCGATTTCTATTACTGATGATTTGCTTTGAAGCCCAAGACACATAGCGGGGATATTGAATTGCTCTTCAACAAAAAGTTGTTTCAGCAATAACTATTAAGTATTGGAAGAGCTACATGCTTCACAGAAAGGTATAAATTAAATTTGAGCTGTTGGAGTAAGTGATGGCCAATTGACTGTCAAATTTTAGTCTACAAAACAATATTTGTCATAATAGCACATACGGTCAAAAAATAATATTAGCGCACATCCCTGAGTGGCATGGCCTGAAGATTGATGGTGCATGGGATGTTGTCTTGGAGCCATGTTTCTGTAAAAACAAAACACAGCAGTTCCTCGTCTCATGCTGGGTCAGATGTAGACGACGACAATTCAGTTTATCTTCTGGGGAGTGAACACAGGAGAGTAGCACTGGTGAGAAAGCCGACCCACAGGGGCAGCCCCCAGTCCAACATGGTTTCTAGTGTGCCCACCGTGCCTCCTGTTCTCTCCCACACGGCCTCTGATGCCTCCTCCCTGGGAGGATTTTGAAATCATTACAGGGTTACAGTAACTGGCCCACTTTGGTGGCTGTGCTATAGTATTTAATCTGAGAAATATTATATAACATAGCCCAAGCATACCACTAACAGAGATACTTAAACTCTATACCTCGTATCTAATGCATGCACTACTGATTATTGTCTATCAACTTGAAAAGGACTTAAACAGAAGCAGGGTTCTAGATTACAGCTGGAGAAAGCAGCCTCTAGACATGACCTTGTCTGTCCATTTGATTGAATAATCGCAAGCTCCTTCTTTGTCCTGCAGTCGTTTCAAGAGAATCCATGATATATAGCTAGCATTTTATTTATTTTGCACTGTATGGACATATCAGTGTTGACGAACTTGCCCAAGTGTGTATCCCTGTGACATCGTTTCACTCCTGTCTTTATGTAGACTGCAAGTGAAATGTTGATGGGTGGTTTTGTGGAGTGTTTGGACAGCGAAGGTGCAGAGGAAATGATCCAGCCTGAAGATGGTAGGTACTAAGGCGGGAGCGGGTGCGTGGATTAAGGGTGGGTGTGGGGGTATGGAGAAATGGATGTCTGGATTAAAATTAAAAGTTTTTTTTCTGCTGAAAACTTTTCCAGCAGTTGGTTTAATATTGATAGTGGAATTAGCAAACTGATTTGGCTTTGTGTCTGTGGGAGAAGGGTATTTTAATCCCAGCTGGGACTCCAAATTTCAAAATAAATGAAAGGAAAAGACAACAACCAAACTGCTGGAAGAAGTCAGCAGGTCAAACCACATCTGTGGAGGCAAAGAAATGATTGACATTTTGGGTCAAGACCCTGCAGCATGACTGGGTGTAGAGGGAAGATAGCTAGCATAAAGTGGTAAGAGAGAGCGGGGCGAGATGAAGGCTGGCAAGTGATGGGTAGCACAAGGCTGAGAGGAGAATGGGCTAGAGGCACCAGTTGGGGAATGGGGAGGAAGAATTTTTAAAAAAGAAAGCATTTTATCTAAATGGTGAGATGCTGCAGAGTTCTGAGATGCATATCAATTTGAGTGCTTTTGTATATAATTTGCAAAGGCTTGTATGCAGGTGCAGTAATAAATTAACAAAACAAATGGAGTGTTAAACTTTATTGATTGTGGAATAGAGATCTCAAGTGAGGAGTTTGCACTTCAGATATTTAATGTGAGATTGCTTCTAGAGTAAAGGTGTAGAGTGTTAACATTATTTAAGGAAGAATGTTAATGTGTTGGGTTGATCTAAAAGGAAAGATTGTTAAACCAAGGTTTGTATTTGTTGAAGTTTTTAAGAGCAAGAGGGGTCTTTATTGTTTAAATTTTACAGTCACTTGATAGGATGGATATGGAGAGTATGTGAAAACCTCGAACTAGAGATCACTGTTTAAAAATAACTTCTCAGACTTAAAATGTCAACACCTTTTTCTTTCCAAAGGTGCTACCTGATCTATTGAGTGATGGCAGCCTTTTCTGATTTTATACCAAATTTCTGACAACCCCGTCCTTGACACTCTCCTCCTGCATATCTTCACTCTTACTGCTAAAGAATATTTCATTGAATTCACTAATTTCTCATCACAGTTATTATTCCAGAGAAGAAGAGCAGCTTGGTCAGACATAACATAAAGATACATATCCTGAACCTGCTGATAAATTCCTTGGAACTGAAAGCACCCAACTTGGCACTCTACTTGCTGGGTTACGAGATCCGAAAGCCAGTGAATGCTACCAACCTGCAGGATCCAGGTAACTTAAACCTAGTCTCATTCCTTGTGCATTTGTGACTGGTGCTCTGTTTCAAAGAAGATGAATGTTTGGAAGTATATTTCTCTTTATTATATATACCATGTGTCTTCTAACATTGCTTTTTTGTTTAGAGGGGCCATTTTCTGAATTAGGTTTAATGCAAAGCCGGCTGAATTTAATAGGCTGTGACAGCGCTGTATGACTGCAACAGTGCCTCTTGCAATCTTCTTGTACCCCTTGCATGCTCTTCCTCTTCTGGTTCACACCTCATGCAGTTGCACCATTCCACTGGCCCTACACGGTCTGACTGAACAAAAAGCTTATTGAATGTTGGTATCTACTATGACTTTATCTAACTTGATTATTTTAAAATATAAATAAGGAGTCCTTGGATGTCCACGAACCTGCCTTCACTCCATTTTGAACATTCTTGAGAAGGGCACAAAAGGAAGGAATGGACCCCTTGTTGTCAAAGAGTCTCCGCATTTGGCTGAGCTTTGCTATCAGGTAGGAACAGCTTATCCTGCTTCTGTTGATGGAAATGCTAAAATTGCTTCTGTCAATTCACTAAGCAGAACATCTGATTATTTATCTATATTTGCATCTGCTTACAAATGAAATAGTCTTCAGTCTCAAATGAAAACTGCCATGAGATTCTCATTTATTTATTCACAGGATCTGAATGTCTCTGAAAAGGCTAATGTTTATTACTTACCTTAAGTGCCTCTGAATTGAATGCATTGGCAATTTGTTCAGAAAGAACTAGGGAGGTAACTATATTATTATGCCACACAGAATGCTATAGAGACTCAGCAGGCCAGTCAGTATCTATGGAAAAAAGTACAGTTGACATTTTGGGCTGAGATCCTTTGGCAGGATGAAGGGTTTTGGCCCGAAAAGTCGACCATACTTTTTTCCATAGACACTGCCTGGCCTGCTGAGTTCTTCCAGCATTTTGTGTGTATTACTTGGATTTCCAGTATCTGCAGATTTTCTCTTGTATATTATTGTATCACATTGCTGGAGGCATTTCATTTAGTTCTGTGTAAGGCTGCAGTTTTTCCTTCCCTGAAGGACCATCAATGGACCAGACATGTTTTTGCTACACGTCTGGTAGTTTAATGATCACTGTTTTTGTCCAATTCTTGAAAGATAATTCAAATTCATTTTGCCAGATTAGTGACCCAGGCCTTTGGACGACATTCACAGATTTTTGATCGTAGTTGGATCAAGGGGGATATGGTGTTGTTGGATAAATGAAGTTGAGGTACAGATATGCTGTTGGACAGGCTCAGGAGGGCTGGATGGCCATCTTCTGTGTTCCAAGAGTATATTAAAGATGGTGTAAATTGCTTCCAATATAAATGACAAAATTTTCTTGGTACCCCGGCAAGAGAAGGAATCATACCTGACATTCTGTCTGAATGATTTGTGTGTCTTCCTTCTGACAGGTCTCCACCTGCACATTGATATTGTATATGGGCAGAAACTGCCTCAGTATGTTGTGCCCAATCCTGCTTGGTTGAGAAAACAGAAAATGCTGGAAGCAGTCGTCAGCTTACACAGCTTCTGTGGAAAGAGAAACACTTTGAAACAGAGAATGTCTGGTCTGGAAAGTCAGCTGGCTTTTGACACGAAGTTTGGTTGAGTTGTAGGTAGTGAGAACAGTTGTCTAAGGGTACAAAGAAATATAAATCACCTGCAAAGTTGGGCAGAGTAGTAACAGATGGAACTTAATTCAGTTTAGTATAATACAATATATTTTTTGGTGTTCTATAGAATCTCAGAATAGTTGATGTACAGAGAGAGATCTTGGGGTGAAAGTTCATGCCTCCTTGAAAATAGTGACATGAGTGGATGAAGTAGTGAATGCTTACTTGCCTTTATAGGCAGGAAGCCTGAGAGTTACAACTTATATAAGACTTATCCAGACTGGCCTGTTGAGTTATGACGTATGTCCACCTTTGTCTTGAATGTACTTGGTGACTGATTCTCCACATTCTTCATCACAGACCTAGATGGCTGAACTTTTACACTGAGATTGTGACCACTGGTACAAGACAAGTTATCTATATATAAACAAAAATATCCACCACATTTAGGCTCCAGCAGAACTTCATAGGTTTCAAAAGACAACTCTCCTTCATTATAATGATCTTCATTCCTTATCTGTATCCCATTATGATTCTGACCTATGGTGATGGCTTTTGATTTTGGAATTAAGTGCTGGTGAAGCCCATGCTTTTATGGAATAAAAATGAAAGGTAAAAATCTTAAAGATAAGATCTATTAGTCTCTCTCTTTAAGTTTCAGCAGAATTTCATATGTTTTAAAGAAAACTCTCCTTCATCCCACCTTTGGAGTGAATCGGCCCAGTCTGCTCAATCTCCATGTCGAACAAGCTCATTATTCCAGCAGAAAATAAACTATTGGAACAACTCAGCAGATCAATTAGCATTTGTGGAGGCAGTGGGATGGTCGAATTTCAGGTCGAGACCCTAGATTCAGACCTGGATGCTGCTTGATCCTCCAAGTTCATCCACCGGTTTAATTTTTGGTCCAGATTCTAGCATCTGCAACTTCTTGTGTCTCCGCTATGTTAGCTTTTGTATTCGGGCAGTGTATTGATAAAGACCAATCTGCGGGACTATATCCTGTGCACTCATCACTGTTGGAGGACGATTGAAGAAAGTGTCCTAGGTGACTATGGAATAAGATCTTATCTAAAACAAGTGCATTGATAGCAACACACACAAAATACTGAAGAAACTCAGCAGGTCAGGCAGCATTGATGTTAGTGTTCTTTGATCCCATTTGGTCAAACCAACCAAATATGGAGTTCCTTCTTATAACTAAGTAGTTCCTCGTGTTTCCTAGGTGATTTACCAGCTGTGTGCTTACTCCGATACCTCGGGTCCAACCATGCGATATTTGAGAACAAGCCAAGATTTTCTCTTTTCTCAACTCCAACATCTGCCCTTTGCAGTTAAAGGTAAACTAATGTCTAGAACTTATCCTGTCTTCTCTCTGGAACTCCCTTGTGTCATGCTTCTTTTCTCTCTTTTGAATCCCATTTCTCATTCCTTCTCCTGCTGCAATTTTGATTCAAGGCTAGACTTCTGCTTTCAGCCCTTTTGCTTGGTTTTCTTCTTGTATTGGAGACTTTGCATTGCATAAGGAAGTGTGCGTATCAAAATAAATAGCTATTTTGTTGAAAGTTGGAAGAATTTCTCTCTGCAGGTCATGAGATCTCAGCCTTGAACCAGATGTCTTGGCTGATGAAGACTGCTGGGATTGAACTGCGTGTGACATCTCTGAATCGGCAACGTTCTCACACACAGCGTCTCCTCCATCTGCTGCTCGATGATGTGCCGATGCGTTCTTATACAGGTAAGTACTTAGAGTGCAGTGGTATAATAAAAATCATAGAACATTAAAGGACCTGGGTTAGCTGATGATGATGTCCATGCAGGCTCTTTGCAGCGTGCATGGACATAATTAGTTTTGCACCTGAAATTGTAGATTTTTTTTCTCTTTTTACTTTTCCTTTTGGGAAGTTAAAATTGAATATTATTTCAGTACTCTTTAAAGCTGCAGCATTTAGATTGCAGTATAAAAATAAAATTATCCTTACATTTTGTAAGTATGTGTTCTTAGTTTACATCTTCTACCATTGGAATTTCCTTCTTTCCATTCAAACATATCACATTAAATTGTTTTTTGATTTGGTATATGAAATACCCTCATGTACCAAGATACATTGTTAAGGGTCCTGACGAACGGTCTGGGCCCGAAACGTCGACAATGCTTCTCCCTCTAGATGCTGCCTGGCCTGCTGTGTTCCACCAGCATTTTGTGTGTGTTACAGTGTGAAGCTTTGGTTTGCATGTCAACCGGTCAGATCATGCCATCCACAAGTACAGTGAGGTAATGAAAAGGGAAAAACAGAATGCAGAATGCAAGTTGACCCTACAGGGAAAGTGCAGTGCAGGTAAACAAAGTACAAGGGGCTTGATGAGTTAGATTCAAACTTGTGTAACTTCTGCGTGAAGGGAGAAGAGAGAATGTCTGGGGCAAGAAGGGTCCTCAGTTATGTTAGCCACTTTCCCGAGACGTGGAAAGAATAGATGGCATCATTGTAGATGAGGCTAGTTTGCTTTAACTATCTGTGTTACGAGAACATTCTTTGAATTGCTCACTTTTGAATTTAGTGCAACTAGATGATCGAAAGTGACATCCAAGCAGTTTTATTTTTGCTGAACTCTGACAACCAGGTTATGCTGAAGACCTTGTTGCTTAGCATAATGTGTCTTTTGGGTTCTCATATTGAGGCAGCTCCTCTTGTCTACTGAAGTGGGAAACAGGTATTCTGCTGATGGTTAGTTATAGTTGATGTAACTGCTTTTCACAATAGTGATAATGGCAGAGGTGGTAAAGATGAGAAGTTGAGGGTGGGTGGTAATGTTCATAGAGATAGCTTGGCTGAGTTGGATGTGGTTAAAGTGCTGTCTACATCAATTGTCTGTTAAAACCCCTTAAAGGAAAATATTGGTTTATTATTGTCAAATGTACTGAGATGCAGTGAAAAGCTTTTGTTTACATGCCATCAAGACAGATCATTCCATTTAGTAATTCGTACATTCTTAGAATTGAGATTTAAGAGTGGAATGATTTTAACTCTAATGAGTGGGTCTGCTGAAACCTATTAATTCTGGTGCATTTTGAGTCATGGAGTTATATAGCAAGAAAACAGGCCATATGGTCCAACAGCTCCATGCTAACTAAGATACCTATTTGAGCTATCTCAGGGTGCCTAATGTCCACAGAGCTGTGTCCAGTAAAGTTAATTAGACAGTGCCTTATCATGGATGTCTGCACTAACACTGTACTGGCCACTGGTGCATAGTGTCAGCAAAGTGAGCTAATGTTAAACTGACATCCTCTTGTGAGTCTGTATACAATGTCCTTTCACAGGTCTTGATGGTGGTGACGGCATGGATTTTTGAGTGAGAGTAGTGAATGTATCCCAGTTCCATAGAATTGCACCTGTCTGTATCCAGTGCCTATAATAAATGGAGGGGTAATTTGAGTGGTTGAATATCAACCAGAGAATGTAAGAAACTGAGCAAAATGAATTGTTGCAACTTGACCAGAACAAAGGTTCTGTTCAGACTCCCCTCTGTTACCAGAATCTGGACTGAAATGTTGCTGTACAGCTGATAGCATGTGACCATTTTATTCATCCTTCAACATTCTGCTTCCTGCTAAACATTAATGAGATATTTAGGTGAAGAGTGACTACTGTAATTGCTCCCTGAATTGGCTGAGCAAACCACATACTTCTATTAGGACCATTAGCAATTGGCAGTAAATGTCAGGCTTGTCAGCAGGGTGCTTGTTACTAGGATTCTTCAATCACTTAGATGTTTTAACTACTGTGAAGCTTTATCAGAACAGGAAGTATTTTCACAGAATGTTTACTTTTCCTCTTCATTGCTTGGAGCTTCACAGTACGCTCCTGATTAATATTGAATGGAAGTGTCTTGTCTTTGCTAGATATCCAGAGCAAAACAAATCTATCTGACCACCAAAGACACCATTGCATTGAAAGGTTCCAGACCTTCCACTCCAAGGCAATTGAAGAATGGGTCCTTGTTTTGGTGACCTCCAGACTTCGAGTATCAGAAGCAGGTTTATTTTCACTGACATATGTCGTGAAATTTGTTGTTTTGTTGCAGCAGTACAGTGCAATATACAAAAATATAGAATAAATTACAATAAGAAATGTGTATTTAAAAAGGCCTGCAAAAGAGCAAGCAGTAATGTTCATAGACCACAGGATAGCAACTATTCATAAAAGTTGAGTGTATGTGTTCAGACTCTTGCACCTTCTCCCTGATGGTAGCAACAAGAAGAGGGCATGTCTTGGGTGATGGGAGTCCTTAATGATGCCACCCTTTTGAGGCATCACCTTTTGAAGATGTCCTTAATGCTGAGGAAGCTAGTGCCTGTGTTGGAGATGGTTGAGTTTACAACCCTCTGCAGCTTTTACTTTGATCTTGTGCACAGGCCTCTCCATACCAGTCAGTGATGCAATCTGTTAGAATGCTCTCCACGGTACAGCTGTAGCAGAGTCTTTAGTGATATACCAAATCTCCACAAGCTCCGAATGAAATATAGCCACTGGGGTGCCTTCTTTGTAATTTCATCAATACGCTGGGCCCAGGTTAGCTGTTCAGAGATGTTCTGGATGGCATGGTAGCGTAGTGTTTAGCACAACAACTTAGAGTACCAGCGAACTGGGTTAATTTCCCACTGCTACCTGTAAGGAATTTGTGCATTCTCCCTGTGACTGTAGGTTTCTTCTGGTGCTCCGGTTTCCTCCCACAGTCCCAAGATATACTGGTTGGTAGGTTAATTGGCCATTTTAAGTTGTTCCATGATGATATTAGGGTTAATTTGGGGGTTGCTGGGCAGCACAGCTCAAAGGGCCTGAAGGGCCTATTCCGTGCTGTATCTCAATAGATAAGTAAAATGTGTTGACACAGAGGAACTTGAAACTGCTTACTCTTTCCATTGCTGGACCCTGGAGGAGGACTAGTGTCTGTTCTCTTGACTTCCCCTACCTGAAAGGTCTTACTGATGTTGAGTGCAAGATTATTGTTGCAATACCATTTAGCTCCGCGGTTTATCACACTCCTGTACACAATCTCATTGCCATCTGAGATTCTGCGGACAACAGTTGACAACAAATTGGTTGACAACAGTATGAACAGTTGATTGTACTTTATCTTGTTATGAAAAGTCAATTATGGCAGTAGTCAAAGTAATCTCCCTTGTGTTCATCAACTCTATTTTTTGAGCGCTTGTTCTAATTGATCTTCTTTATGAATATCATAGTATAATGTACAAAAGTGCTCATTGCTGCTTCATGTTGATGCTGTTCTGATTCACCAGTTGATGCCGAAGGAAGTCTTGAGGAAGATATGAGAACCGTCACTGGGTTTCTACAGTTTGACAGCATCTCCAAAGGTATTATGTTCCCATCATTTCTCTCCTCATGATCAGCCCGTTGACATTTTGCAGCTTGGTGATAGGAGGAAATTGAATGAGTTTTAAGAGGTTGCAATGTGGCAATATACATCATTGTTTGAATGTTTATTTCACCTAATAGTTTCATGGATTTTGATGCTGGTGGCTCCTGGAAGGACTGAGCTTAAGTTACCACTCAATGCACTTCAGTAAACTATTTAAGAACTTTTTAAAAGCTATTTATTAATGCTTTTTGGGAGGATGATTTTAGATGCATATCATATTTATACTGAGTTAAATACTGTATGTAATTAGTTTTGCTACAATAAGTGTATGGGACACTGGAAAAATGTTGAATTTCCCCTTGGGGATGAATAAAGTATCTACCTATCTATCTATCTATTATGAACTGTTGTGTATTGGCAAAGATTTGTGTTGATACCTCGCTGCGTTTCATTTGTTTCCTCCGTATGTTATATTCTGGGTCAAGACAGTAAAGTTATTTCTCAGATACATTCATGCCTGTTGTTATTCCATATGACATACAAAAAGAGATATTTAAATTTGTGTCCCTAAATTTGAATCCATTTCGTTAATATCCTCATGCACCAATTTTAAATAGTTGCTATTATTAGTAAAAAGCAACTTTGTAAGATTGAAGGGAACAGACCATAAGACAGAGCAGGATTGAGGCATTCATTCCATCGAGCCTGTTCCACATTCCATCATGGCTGATTTCGAATCAGCTCTTTTGTCTTACTGATGTTGAGTGCCAGGTTGTTGCTGAGGCACCACTCCACTAGTTGGCATATCTCACTCCCGTACACCTTCTCATCACCACCTGAGATTCTACCAACAATGGTTATATCGTCAGCAAATTTATAGATGGTATTTGAGCTATGCCTAGCCACACAGTCATATGTATATAGATAGTAGAGCAGTGGGCTAAGCACACACCCAATGTTTATCGTCAGCGAGGAGGATGTATTATTGCCAATCCGCACAGATTGTTGTCTTCCAGTTAGGAAGTTGAAGATCCAATTGCAGAGGGAGGTACAGAGGCTGAGGTTCTGCAAGTTCTCAATCAGGATTGTGGGAATGATGGTATTAAATGCTGAGCTATAGTCAATGAACAGCATCCTGACATAGGTGTTTGTGTCATCCAGATGGTCTAAAGCCATGTGGAGATCCATTGAGATTGCTTCTGCCGTTGACCTATTGTGGCGATAGGCAAATTGGAATGGGTCCAGGTGCTTGCTGAGGCAGGAGTTCAGTCTAGTCATGACCAACCTCTCAAAAACATTTCATCACTGTCGATGTGAGTGCTACTGAGCGATAGTCATTAAGGTCATCATCCTTCTCAACCACATTCTCTTGTCTTCTCCCTGTAACTTCTGATGCCCTTACTAATCAAGAACCTACCAACTTCTGCTTTAAATATACCCAATGATTTGGCCTTCATGGCTGTCTGTGGGGATGAATTCCGCAGATGCACCACCCTCTGGCTGAAGAAATTCTTCCTCATTTCTGTTCTAAAATAGCGTCTTTGTATTCTGAAGCTGTTTCCTCCTGGTCCTAGATTCCCCTACTATTGGAAACATCCTCTCCACATCCAATCAGTCGAAGCCTTTTAGTATTTGATAGGTTTCAATGAAACACTTTCCCCCCCCCCCCCAGTTCTTCTAATCTGCAGCAAGTACAGGCCCTGAGATACAAAACACTCCAATGACAGGACATCCTTTTTTTGATAGGGGCCCAAACTGACCAATGCAGACTGCACTAATACATCTGCACTTCGATTACATAAACCATTTTCAGCAAATATAATGGGGCAGATTGCACTGAAATCTTTCCAGTGGGTCTGGAGTAGACCTGGCTAAGAACTGGCTTACTCTTAAGTCTAAGGGTTTCTGTATACTGTGAGCTGAGCGACTTGAAATCTTTTGTACCTCGCCCTTCAGTTGGCTAGTGTTTCTAATGTAATTCCATTCATTTAAGGTGGACTTCTAACTCTAGTTTCTCAAATTTGCTGGTGGTGTAGAAGGAGGTTGCATAGTATTTAAATCAGTAGTGCTATTTTTCGTGTTAGCTGTTAGATTTCACCGAACTATAAACCATTTCCAGTTGTCCTACCATGAGCCTATACTTGGGATAATTTACAGTGGCCAACTAATTTATCAGCAAGTGCATACTGGGGGTGTGGGTGGAAACCAGAGAACCCTGGGAGAATCAAGTCATCGGAAGGAAGAATCAGATTTATTTATCACATGTGTATCAAACATACATTGAAATGTGTTGTTTCCATTAACAGCCAACGTGGCCTGCAAATGTCACCACACATTTCAGCAGTAACAAAGCATACTCACGGTGTTCAGTGGAATAACACAAACAGCAGCAAAAAAAAAAGTAAAACAAAACAGTAAAATATACAGACTGACCTCCAAACCCATGACAGGCTGCCACCCCACCTCCAGTCTTTGGCTCCGGATTGGGGAACACACAAACTCCACACGTGCATCATCTGAGATTAGGGGTTGAAGCTGGCTTGCTGGAGCTATGTTTTAGTAGCACTATCTGCAGCACCACTACCACGTGAAACTCAATTTAACTAAGTTGATTTTTAAAATTATTTCACTGTATAGTTATGTTAATTAACTCAAATGAGTTTTTCAAGTAAATTTATTATATTTTTCTTCTAAGTGTTTTTGTTAAACTTGATTGAATTTAATTTCAAATGCTTTCAAAAGCCATTAGAGTGGTATTGGGGGGTTCATCTGTGATACATTGACTCGGGAATCGGTCAGGTCGTGGCTGCGTGTGATTAACGCGGCTGTCGGCTGAGCAATCACTAATTTGGATGAAAGTCATTACCTCCTTAGGAATGTATAGTTACTGAAATAGTTTAAAAGAGTTTACTGTGAAAATCAATGTTTGAATATTGTCCTTGATCTAGTACGTCGAAAGATCCTCAGTATTTTGGACTCAATTGACTTCTGCCAAGAGAGCACAGAAGAGCTGCACCTGGACTTCTTTGATCGTGCACAAATTGAGCAGGTCATCCACAAGTGTGAGCACAAGAACCAGCAGGGCCAGACTGTCTGCAATGTGAAGGTAACTGAGTGTGACCTAGGTGTGTGTCTGTCTCGCCGGCCAGCTTGCCCTGTTGAACCTTGCCTCATTCACTATTGGCTCCTTGCTGGCTTTCAGCAGAGCACTCTCATCAATCCCACTCCCAGTTCATTTCTCTGTAGCCCATTCTCAACCACATGGCCGACTCCCTTGATTTGCTAATTACCTCAAACTAAGCTATAGTGAATTAATGCATATCTGATATGTAAGAGCATCCAGGCAAACCTCAGGTGAAGGTACAGACACCCGATGGATAAACCCCTGATGTCACTGGAGCCGTATAACAGCAGCATAATCCGTTATCTGCCATTCTCTCTTTTGCGCACTGAGCCTCTCTATATGCTTGGTCTCTCACCCCCTTGTCAACCACCTGCCCCTGTCCATTATCAAATGTGGTCTGCTGATGATGTATCCTGGCAAGTTTGCCCATTGTCTCAGGGAGAGGTAAGCCTGGCCCATGGAATGTGAGCTCTCATGAGGAAATCTGCAGATGCTGGAAATTGAAACAACACACACAAAATGCTGGTGGAACACAGCAGGCCAGGCAGCATCTGTAAGGAGAAGCACTGTCGATGTTTCAGGCCGTGAGCTCAGCTGTTTAGAAAGCCCCTTCTCCCAAGGTACAAGGTGAGACCCACACTGGATCCAGCAGATCATAAGCATTGCCAAAGACTTATGGTTTGATGACAATGCCAGTCTGATAGTCAGCAGAATTAAATGTTTGGGAGGCTCCTGAATGCTGTCCCTACTGTACCCTCTGTATTGTGGTAACACCATCAGAGGATGCAAAATATCTCCCCCTCCCCAGGATACATACTCTTTGGGTATGATGACATAGCTCTTCCAGTGTCATCTTGCAATATTAATGATTTCATTGTTTTCCACCCAGCTCCTTCATAGAGTGCTGGTTGCCGAAATAAATGCCCTGCAGGGAATAGCAGCCATAGGACAAAGACCTATACTGATGGAGGTGAGCTTCTATGCTATGGATTTATTTTCTGTTTGTAGTTCGCAACACTCTCAGTAATATCCATTTAGTAAACATCTGTGCCGTACTGAACACAAAGGGTCTGGCCTCACAGTAATACTTATAATGCTACATTCAGTAGTTAAGAAGTCAAATGACATTTGGCCTTCATTACACAGTGGTTGGAGTTTAAAAATAGGGAGATTTTGTTACAGTTGTACCGGCTGCTGGTGAGGCCCGTCACCTGGAATACTGCATGCATTGGTGGTTGACTTGATGTAGTACAAAGCATCAAAAGCAGTCCAAAGGAAATTCACCAGACTTATCCTTGAGATGAGAGGGTTTTCCTACCAAGATAGACAAAATAAATTACGCCAGAATTCCTTGGCATTTAGAACAATGAGGGGTGAGCTTATTGAAGCAAGTAAGGTCCTAAGTGGGCTCTACAGAGAAGATGTTGGGATGTTTTCAGAAGTTGGAGGGTGTTGAACAAAGGGAAATAACTGCAAGAGAAAGGGCTGGTCTTTTAAAACTGAAGTAAGTAGAAATTTCATCTTCAAGAAGGTGGTGAATCTCTAGAATTTTCTGCCCTGGTGGGTTCTGAAAGCTGGGTTATTAAATACTTAGATGGAGAAATAGAGGGGTATAGAGAAATGGGACAGAAGAGGAGTAGAGACCAGCAGAATTCAACTTTACTCAGATTGAATGGGGGTGCAGGCTTGAAGTTCTCCTATTTCCCTCTGTTCAGCATTGGGAGACGATTTGTCCCTGCCACTCCTTCGGATCTTGCTTGGAGTTGGTACTGTGTCTAGAGATAAGCCAATGAATGATTCCCTGCACTTATTGTTATCAGTTTACGGAATAAATAAGGCTTGTTGCCTTACTTCAAAAGTTCTTTTAAGAAAGAGAATGCTCTCCATTATCAAGGACTAGCTATGTTATAGTTTGTGGTATTTGTCTCGATTGAAGGTTGTTTGAACTCACTACAGTTTCTTTCCATCTGACTTGTTCAGTTGTCTCACCACGTCTAATGCATTGCCAGACCAGCTGTCAAATGTAAACATTTCTGGTCTGTTGAAACATTGTTATTGTTTTCAGGTCGTGGACTTTGCGAGAGGAAACCATTTTGAGTGTTACCAACTACCAAGGTGGGATATTTCGTTCTAACGTTGCATCTGTGTTGTTTAGGAAATCAGCACGATTTTGCAACATGTGGTGGAGAGGAACAAGCTGCGGGAGTGTCTCCATGCCAAGAAGCACATGCTGGAGTCCTGGCGACAGCTTGTTGAGGTCATACTGGCGGCCTGTCCCCCCGATCTCATTCAGGGAGAGGACAGACAGTTGGTCATCCGGGACCTTCTGCACGAGCTCCATGATAAGGTGATACAGAAACATCCTGTGGCAAACTTCAATCGTTACTCTGCCACTTATTATCTCAGTACTTAAATTTTAAAAATGCACATGCATGGGTAAATTTTAAAAATGATGAGATGACAAAAGTAGATAGAAATTCTTTATTTGCATGGAAAATCAAGCAGCAGTGTTAGTTTGAGTTGAGTTAAGAAATAGTAAGGTTCAAAAAATACAGGTGGAGGTTGTCTTTAAACACCCCTAGTGGTAAGTGATAGAGCATTGTTTAATTCCATGTATCAGAGGCACATATAAGGTTAATAGGGTAATCTTAAGGAAATTTAATTTTCCTTTGGATGGGAGAAACCAATTATGGTGTACATTCATGGAATATATACAAACGTTTGTAGATAATTCTGGATAATTATGGTGATACTGGTATTAGTTTATTATTGTCACATTTGCTAAGATATATTGAAAAGCTTGTCTTGCACACTGTTCATAAAGATCAAATCATGATACAGTGCAATGAGGTATAACTAGGTAAAACAATAATTCAGAATAAAGCATAAAAATACAGAGAGAATGCAGTGCAGGTAAATGATCAAGTATAAGAATACAATGAGGTAGAGTGAGTGGTCAAGAGTCCATCTTATTGACGTATGGGACTATTCAGTTGTGTTGTTGTGAGATTGGCACGTGCTTTCAGGCTTATGTATCTTCTGCCTGATGGGAGAAGGGAGAATGTCTGGGGTGGGTGGGGTGTTTGATTATCCTGGTGGATAGCATTGTAAAAGTTCAGATACAAGAAATAAGAGCACCATTCAAGGGTCTAATAATAGAAGAAGCAAGTAGGGTGCAGCAAAAATTCTAGAGAACAACAGATTTGGAGACAATTAGTAGCTGAATGCAATCAACATGAGTAAAATGAAAATCTGTTGAAGAAAACGTAATGGGTTTGAAAGGCATTAAATCTCCAGATCTGGTAATCTACATCCCAAGGTTTTTCAAGTAATAGCTATGTAGGATAGGATTCCTTGGGTGTTATCTCCAAAATTTTCTGTATTCTTGAGTAATTGGTACAAATTAGAAGGTAGCCTCTATTAATTAAAGAAGAGAGAGAAACAAACCACTGATTTGATAGCAGTTATTGTGACATTACATGGAAAAGTGTTGGTATTTATTCTTGAAGAAGTGGTCACAGGACATATATATAATAAGTAACTGTAAGATTAGGCAAAACCAGTATTGACTTCTCAAAGAAAAATCATGCTTGAGAAATGATGAGAATTCTGTGATGTAATAAGCAGAATGGATAAAGGTGAACCAGTTATTATATTTGGGCATCCAGAAGGCCACACAAGACAGTATTTACAAAAAGCTGAAATGCAAAATATGGAGTAGAATATTTGCCTGGACTGAGGTTTGGTTAATGGATCAGAGAGTAGGAAGAAAGAGGTTACTTCAGTGGAGAATGTGTCTAAAGAGGTGCTACAGGAATCAGTGCAAGACATCTCCAGTGATCTGCTGAAGATATAAAGTTGGGTTTGAGAAGGACGTGGAGGAGAGGGACTTTGTGAAAGATTGAGCACATGGTAGTTGGAATAATGCATGGAATAATAACCCATTTGCTTGGGTAGAAAAAAAACAGAATTTTTTCAGTGATGAAAGATTGAAATGTTTTGGATTTATTTTTGAAAAACTTGTATATCCTTGTACACAAATCACTGAAAATAGCTTGTAGGTACAGGAAGCAAAGAAGTAAGCAAACTGTACATTGGCCTTTATTACAAGAGCCATTGAGTACAAGAGAAAAAGTGCCTTATCAAAATTGTGTAGCTGCCTGGTACAGCTGCACCTACAATATTGTGTGCAAGTCTGGTCACTCAGCCTGAAGAAGCTTATACTTGCAGTGAGGAACTCTAATGTAGATTCACTAAATTGATTCCTTGGATGGCAGGACTAAGCTAGGAAGAAAGGTACAGTATTAGCAAGCAAAACCTATATTCCTTGTTTTTTTTTAGAGTAGTGTCAATTTATTTCATTGTAAAAATACAATAGTTTTGTAACAAAACAATGATTCATATTTTTGTAAAGATATAAGAATCTTATGGCTTTCTATGGGTAGGGTACATTTCACTGTATGTTTTAATATACGTGTGACAAACAAATCTGAACCTTCCCTCTAATCAGTGGGTCTTCTGGTTACCACCGACATCCTTAGTACACGCTTGCTGATAAATTAATTGGCCACTGTAAATTAGCACAAGTAAAGGCTCGTGGTAGGATCATTGGAAGGGATTTATAGATAAGTTTGATTTCAAAGGTCCATTTAATGTCAGAGAAATGTATACAATATACATCTTTTTTCTTCACAACCATCCACAAACACAGAGGAGTACCCCCAAAGAATGAATGACAGTTAAATGTTAGAACCCCAAATTGCCCCTCAGCTCCTCCCTCCCACACATAAGCAGCAGCAAAGCAACAACTCCCTCTAACTAGCATTAGAAGTCCACCTTAAATGAATGGGGTTGCATTAGAAACACTAGCCAACTGAAGGGCGAAGTACAAAAGATTTCAAGTCCCTTATGGGTGGGGCTGTCTAGAATTTGGGGTCAAAATCTCAGGGTAAGAGGATTTGAGCTGAAAACAAATCTCCTGCCTTAGGGGGTAGTGAAACTTTGCAATTCTTTAACCCTTAGATCATTGATGGCTTAGTTGCCATGTATATTCAAAACAGAGAACGATAGAGTTTTGTATGTTATGAGGTTAGTACAAGAAGTTGGTGCTGTGAAAGGAAAGCCTTGTTGAATGACCGAACTGGTTTGAGGGACCAGGTGGTATGTTTCTTTGTATTTTTCATTCTTAAAAGCAGTTTCTTAATTTCCCATAATCCAGTCACAAGGATAGAACTGAAGTTCTTCTTGCATTTTGCTCTGACGTGTTGTTATTTTAAAAATGAAACCTGCTTAGTGTAACTTTAGATCTATCAATATGTTTAATTTTCCATTAAGCAGTAATAATGCTTTCCTCTCATGTCATTAGCAAGAAGGATGAAGATGTATTAGCTGCTTTTTGCGTCACTGTTTCATTAGGTAGTTTGTTCTTCACTTTTACACACCTGAGACTCAATGTAGCATTTAGTTAGTAAGTGACATATTAATGGTGTGTCAGCTTTTTCTTAAATCTCTTAAATGGCATGATTTTGGAGGTCTCTTTTAACTTTTGGTTGAAAGGACAAATGTATTATAAGGAGTAAATAGAAAAGGACAGAGAAGGGAAGCATGGAGCGTTAAAAAAAATAGGATGGAAATGAGCTGAGAGTCTAGTACTTGGAAGACTGAATACAGTTACATAATCAAACTGATAAGAAGATTTTAAAAAATCATAGTGAAAGAAATAGGAAAATCAAAGAACTACACTGTATGCAAATATGTGGTTGGAGCAATAGAATAGAGCAGGTGCTAGTGACTCACCATCTTGTTTAGGAATTGCTGATTAACAGCCCAGAAAAGAAGACAAATCTTGACACAGTTGTATCACGTTGAGCTACATGGGGATGTACCTTGGTGCTCTGGAATGTGATGGTTTTACACTCTACATCTCTCCCACTTAGATCCTTAGTGAGGAGGCTGCCCAGGAACTTATGCCTGTGGTGGCTGGAACAGTGTTCACGCTAACCGCTCACCTCAGCCAGGCGGTCCGCAATGAGCAGAAACAGGCACTCAGTGCCCACTCTCAGGGCATCCTCAATGGGAGCATCGCACCAGGAGATGTATCAGCCGGCTTTGGCTCCATCGGAGATTCTTCGCTTCACATCATCCTCCGGAAACTCTTGGATTTTGTCCTCAGAACAGGTAGATTCCACTGAAAATGTCACTGTTGCTCACTGAGTAAATAGGTTCTTGGAGCGGTGACTCCAATTGCGTCGGCTTTAATCTACCCCAGCATTTTTACAATGTCATCTGCTTAGATTAAGTTCAAGAGCCGTGAGGTAATGTTGCAGCTTTATGAAACTCTGGTTAGACCACACTTGGAATATTGTGTTTCTGATCACCTTGTGGTAGGAAGAACATGCAAGCTCTGTAGAGGCTGTGGACAAGATCTACCAGCATTCTGCCTGGATTAGGGAGCATGTCTGAGGAGGGCAGGCTGAGCGAGCCGGGGCTTTTCTCTTTGGAGCAAAGGAGGATGAGAGGTGATTTGTTAGAGGAGAACAAGATAAGAGGCATATATCAAGTAGATTGCCAGACTTTTTCCCAGAGTGAAATTGGCTAATACAAGGGGGCATAATTTTCAGGTGGTTGGAGCAAAGCATAGGGGGAATGGCAGAGTTAAGTTTTTTTTAATACTGAGCATGGGGGTGGAGGGTGCATTGAATGTGCTTCCAAGGGTAGTGGTAGAGGCAGATACATTAGGGCCATTTAAGATGGGCATATGGAAGATAGAAAGATGGAGGGCTATGTAGAAGCGAAGGGTTGATCTAAGAGTAGATTAGAGGTCAGCACAACATTGTGGCTGAAGGGACTGTATTGTTCTATGTTTAGATGAAAGCTAACAATTATTTGTCAATAGCCACTCAGCTTTTCCTGTTTTAACTAATGGGGAAGTCCATAATAAATAAACCTAACATCTTGTGTTTGGAATTCCACTTTTTTTTAATCAATCTGTGTGAAGAAAATGGAAGATTAAAGAAATTATCTAATTTTTATAAATAAGTTTTTGGCTGCGTTTTACTCATTTCCTAATAAATACACTGGCGGCCACTGTTGGCGCAGTGCAAGTGGCCAGGTGACTTGTACTTACATATGTCGTTGTTGCAGGTGGGGGTTTCCAGCGTGTAAGAGCACATCTCTATGGAGCACTGTTGTATTACCTGCAGATAAGTCAGAAGCCTGATGAACCAGACACATTGGAAACAGGTATGAGGAAGGATTTCTGAGTCTCTGTGAGCAATGGCTTTTTCTTGTGCAACATTTCTGATCATCCATCTGAGTGATCTGGAACCAAGGAGTGGAATCTAATACTCGGTCAATTAAAATGCAGAACCATTTGGATTTAAAGTGTTAGTTCATTCTCAGCACAATTAACCTTTTCTGGATCTCTCTCTGTCTCCTTTTCCAGAAATCCATGGGGACTCTCAGCTACCTAGACTACACCTGTTCCCGCCCTCTCTTGCTAAGATGCCATTCCATGACATTTGAAATGTCCCTTTTCAGGAATTGTGGCCTCCCTTCTACAGGAATTGATGGAGCCCTGTCTCACATTTCCTCTGTTTCTCAGACTTCTGCTCTGAATTCCAGCATCTCTGCCCACCCTTTTCCACCTTCCATTGGGACCCCTCTCTTTGTGAACACCTGCTCTGCTCAACCCTTCCTAACCATCCATCCCTTATTCCTTCAGCCAAAGGAGTTGCACTACTTGGTTCTTCACCTCCCTTCTCACCATCCCCCAGGAATCTAAACAGCTCTTCCAGCTGAGGCAAAGATTCACATGCACCGTCTCCAACCTCATCTACTGTACTTGGCTCTTGCAATACAACCTCCTCCGCAACGGTAAAACCAAAGACACACAAGGTAATCAGTTTGTAGAGCATCTGACCCCTGGTTGCAATGGCCAGCTGTGTACCATTTCAATTCCCATTCCCACAGTGACCTGTCCGTCCTCTGCCTTATCAATTGTCAATGCAACCTAGAGGAACAGAGTCTCCTATTCTAACTGGATTGTTAACAATTCAATGAATATTGAATTTTCCAATTGTAGGCACCTTAGCTGCTGTGTTCCCCACTCTCATTCTGCCTCTGGTCCTTCCATTTTCCTTTGATGCTCCCTGTCACCCATGTTTATGTCTCTCTCCCTACTGATTTTATTGACCTACTACCCACAAACTGCACCCACCATATCCCCTTACTCCCATCTTCTTCCATTCATTTTTCTCTCATCCCTCCATCTGTGGTTTCCATTATGACCCCCCCCCATACTATTTTCATTCACCCACATTACACAGTTTTTTCTTTCTCCCTTCCTCCGATAACTCCCTCCACCCTTGAAAAATAATGTTTCCAACTGCCATTCACCTCTCCTCTAATGATTCCCACTCTCACTACCATATCAGAAGCGCTTTGTGTTTCTGCTTATCTTCCTCCTGCAGCTGTGTCATCTCTATCTGCCTTCATCTATCCACTCATCCAACTACTGCTGTCTTGCACCTCCCCTACCTGTTATCCTAAACCTCTCCTCAGTCCAGCATTTCCCCAGAATCCTTTCTTGCTCTTTTCTCCTCTCTGTACTGGCCATTTCACCTTTCTACACTCATTCTGATGCAGGGTTTTGACAATTCCTTTCCTCCCACAGACACTAATGAGTTCTTGTTTACTGTATTATTCTGATTATCGCCATTCTTGCTTATCGGAATCCAGAATTTGTATCCTTCGTGTCCTCATGATTTACCTTCATTCTCTGTCTGTGCCTTCATCCTTCACTCCCTGACCTGGATCTATCTGCAATTTTTCTTTGACCTCTGTTTTCCATCTCCACCTTTTCCCACCTGGCTTGCTCTGCCCGTTATCCTTCACCTCTCAATCTAGCTTTCATTTACCAGCCCATTTCTCGTTCATCCTCCTCTTAATAATGGCAATCTTCCCTTTCCACTCTCAGTCCTCATGCAGACTCAACCCAAAATGTCAATCATTCCTTCCCCAACCATCAGAATCAGGTTTAATATCATTGGCATATATTGTGAAATTTGTTTTGTGGCAGAGGTACATTACAATGCATAGAACAATAAATTACAATAAGAAATATATATAAAAAATATAGTACAGGTTGACCTTCTATAATCTGGCACCATCGGGACCTGAGGAGTGCCGGGTTAGTGAAAATGCCGAATTACAGAAGGAGCACATTAAGCAATAGCTAACCGCCTCATCATACCTTTAAAATATCATGTAAATCAGTACGTTAGATAATAATGAAACAAATATTAAATGAGTAGCAAGTGAAATTTTAATAAAGTAATATACTGTACAGGCACAGATAAAACAAAGGATAAGGTAAATGTACAAGAATTATACAGAACAGTTGAACACTCCCGCTTCTAAAGTGAGACATTTAATATACCTTCAGGCAAAGTTACATGTCTGCAAGCGTGGGGTTGTCAGGATCATCAACATCTTCATCTTGAAAAATGAGTGAAGCATCAGGAACTGGTGCTGAAACTGGCACAACAGTTTCTTTGAAACTGTTGATGATGGTGGCAGCACATCTGGATGAGCAGAAGTCAGAGAAAGGAGATATTCTATACGCCACATTTCACACGACCGCCAGGCAGTCGGGGATTCAGCGCTGGGCTCTTCCCTCTTCACTCGCAGTTACTGAGGGAATCCTCGTTAATTTCTTTTCTTCCGCTTAGTAATATGCCTAAATTCAGCAGGTTGCCACATCTGATCTGAGGTTGTAGGAAGAAGAGAATGGAGCACCAGCTGGGCAATGCTGGAGAGCAGTATGCAACTGCCAGCAGGCGGGCAAGAAAGTGGATCAACCCAGCGCGCGCCAGCTCCCCCTGCTTCACACAAATGATATTAATAAATGCAGGAAAACAAGCAGGAATCGCCTATCTACTTACAAGAGCGCACCAACACATGAACAGATCTAGCGCAACCAAAATAATGCACAGCACATTGGTATGGTAGCTCAGGGAATTTGAAATTAAAGTTGCGCGGAAAATCTGAAATCAGTGCAGGATTATCGAAGGAACCGGATTACAGGTAGTTGGATTAGTGATGGTTGACTGTAAGTAGTGCAAAAGCAGGGTAAAAAAAATAGTGAGGGCGTGTTCATGGGTTCATTGTCCATTCAGAATTCTGATGCCGAAGAAGAAGCTGTTTCTAATATGTTGAGTGTGTGTCTTCAGGCTCCTCTACCTACTCCTTGATTGGTAGCAATGAAAAGAGGGCATGCCCTGAGTGATGTGGATCCTTAATGCTGGATGCTGCCTTCTATAGGCATTGCCTTTTGAAAATGACCTCAGTGCTGTGGAGGCTTGTACCCATGTTGAAGCTGGCTGAGTTTACAACTTTCTGTAGCTTTTTCTGATCTTGTGCTGGCCCCTCCATACCTGACAGTGATGCAACCAGTTAGAATGCTCTCCTTGGTACATCTGTAGAAATTTGTAAGAGTCGTTAGTGACATACCAAGCCTCCTCAAGCTCCTAATGAAATATAGCCCATATCATGCCTTTATAATTGCATCAATATGTTGACTGGATAGACGTTCAGAGATGTTGACTCCTGGGAATTTCAAACTGTTCACCCTTTCCACTGCTGATCCCTTGATGAGGGATTTCCTCGGGTGCGTTTCCCTCGGCCTCCCCAACCTGAAATCTACAATTAATTTCTTGCTCTTACTAACATAGAATGCAAGGTTGTTGTTGTGACACCACTCAACCAGCTGAACTATCTCCCTGCAGTAAGCCTCCACAGTAATAGTTGTGTAATCAGCAAATTTATTGAGAGCAGTTGAACTGTTTCTAACCACGCAGTCATGGTTGTTGAGTGAATAGAGTAGCGGTGCACTCAATTGCTTAGTTCCTCTAGCAGTATTTTTTTCCTCAGAACCTACCATCAGAACCAGACTGTTCTGAAACAAGAGCTTTTGCATAAGCTGGAAATCTTGAGCAACGTATACAACATGCTGGAAGAACTCAGCGAGTCAGGCAACATCCATGGAGGGGTGTAAACACTTGACATTTCAGGCTGAAATCCTGTCCCCTTCCTTTCCAGGCCTGATTAAGGTTCTCAGCTTACAATATTAGCTGTTTATTCCCCTCCATAGATGCTGCCTGACTTGCTGAGTTCCTCCAATATTTTATGTGTAAGGCTGTACTTAAACGCAGATCCCAAAAGGAAAAGGCAAACAGAATGATAAGCTTTGCTGGATGAGGTGATTATTACCTTATTTGGCTCACACATCAGGTATGGTGAATTTCGGAGAAAATGTGAACATAATTCAAACACAGCATTTGACTGGGAAGTGCTCATTTCATCGAGGCGCAAGCAATGTTGGTAAGATTAGAAACCTTGATTCATGTTTCTTTCCACAGCAGATCTCATGTCACTCAAGCCTATTATTAACACATTCTGTGTTTCTCTGACTGAAAGCTTTAACTTAGTGATGATTAATGGTAGAAATAGAACTACAGTTCTGTGTGGCATAGTGTAATATCACATGTTGCCAAAGGTAGCCTTTTTAAACTTATTTCTGTTAAATATGTAAAGAAAAATATACCTTTCTTCTGGTCTGTTTTCAGTCTTTTTTTTTCACTTATTCTATACTGTGATTGGGAAGTAAAGAGAAAATTAGTCAGCCATAGACCCAAGTTTGGGTTCATGTCATTAAACTTTGAGCCATGTGTAATGGTTTATGAATGCATATCATTAACTGGAGGGAAACTAACCAGACTGAAAGTGTGAGGCATTCAGCTGTGTTGCACCATTTTGTGGATGTACAAGTCTTTTGTTTTGAAACTTGACCATTACTCTGCCACTTGATAGACCAAATTTCAGGAAGAAATGGATGGATGAACTGCAAAGAGAATAGTGTAATGCTGCCATCTGCCTCTGCATCTGCCTCTTTCAATTTTTGTGTTTTAGGAAAGCAAACCATGTGGGAGAGGCTCATTGCTCCAGAAGATGAGTACACCAAGCTGCAAAAGGACAACATGAGCATCATCGAGAGTTATGGGGCATCATTGATGGAAGTTGTCTGTCGAGATGCTTGTGATGGGCACGAAATTGGTCAAGTAAGTATGAATAAACTTGCCCAGGGACCAATCTGTGGGATTTGACCATTCCATTATTAGACTTTTTCAAGTAACATTCATTCTAATATACAAGTATTACATATTAGTAAGTATATCTAATACTTCTAATATGTAAGTGAACAGCAGTGTGCTTGTATTTGATTTGCAAAATGAAAATAGAATCAGAATGAGTTTATTACCACTGGCATATGTTGTAAAATTTGTTGTTTTATAGCAGCAGTACAGGGCAAGACAAAATTGCTGTAATTTATAAAATCAATAAATATTGCAAAAAAGTAGTGATCATGGACCATTCCAAAATCAAATGTTGGAGAGGAAGGAGCCATTCCTGCATTGAGTGTGTGTCTTTAGGAGCCTGTACCTCTACCCTGATGGTAGTAATGAGAAGAGGGTATGTCCTGTATGGTGCGTGTCCTCAATGATGGATGCCGCCTACTTGAGGTGCAGCCTTTTGATCATGTCCCCTGGCAAGGAGGATTGCACATGAGCTGGCTGAATTCAGCACACTTTGTAGCCTTTTTCAATCCTGTGCGTTTTCAAAATGAAAATGGTTTCCAACACCTTTCTTCCACCGCAGGATTTTATATCCACCTTGTTAACTAAGATGTTCTCTCGATATACTGAATTGTATATCAAGGTACGGGTTCCCCTGCTATCCAAAGATAGAGCATTCCTATGAAATGGTTCGTAAGCCGGAATGTCGTAAAGTGAAGAAGCAATTACCATTTATTTATATGAGAAAAATTTGTGAACGTTCGCAGACCCAAAAAATAACCTACCAAGTCATGCCAAATAACACATAAAACCTAAAATAACAGTAACATATAATAAAAGCAGGAATGATATGATAAATACACAGCCTATATAAAGTAGAAATACTTTTCTACAATCATTGCAGCACTGTCCACCGTAGCGAAAATCTCACGCCAAGTGCTCTTGGCAGAAGCACTCGGCGCAAGCACTCTCGGCAGAAGCACTCTCTCCAGTAACCTTTAAGCTATGAAGCTGCCAAATCAAACCAAATAACACATAAAAATGCACAGCCTATATAAAATAGAAATAATGTATGTATAATGTAGTTTCACTTACCGGAATTGGGAAGTCGGCGAGCACACTGTTGATGGTGTTTTAGGCTGAGTCGTCGGAGGTTGGGGAGTTGGGAGACTGGGGTGTCATCTCATCGTCGTCGGTTTCCATCAGGGCAGGCAGGTCACCTTCTTCTATGTCTGCCTGCCTCGATGTCGAAGGTCAAGGTTCATCATCTGCTGTGGCTGATGTGGAATGCTTGCAAAATGAGAGTATGCTTGAATTGTGCATTTTTTTTATCATACAGTTCTTTGTAAGCACTCAAACCATCTTGTAAGTATGCCCTAAAGCTACATACCCTTTCAAAATTAAAGTCATAGTTTTCTGCAATCATTGCAGCACTGTCAATCGCAGCGAAAATCTCACGCAATTGCTTCACTTTCGGTTCCTGGACGACTTCACTTTTGGACTGTTCACTACTGTGTCGGTTTTGATTGTTATCCTTTCCTCTTGCAATTACTTCAGCTCTTCATCTGTCAGTTCTTGGTCATGGAATGCCAAAATGTCTTCAACATCATCTTCGTCAACTTCCACAAACCCAGCCTCCTTAGCCAAGCTCACTATGTCCTTACTTCATTCATAACGATCGAAACACTTAATTATGTCTAGTCTTACGCTAAGTGTAAAACCCTTACGAGCTCTTTTAGGCTTTTCCGATACCTTAGAACTCATCTTGCTAACGGATGTACAAAATAAATCGAGATAAAGTAGATGCCTACAGGCACGTGTTTAAGCAATGCCGGTTAGAATGCAGTTCTGAGGGAGGAGCTTGACTGCTCGGTGCTCGCTGCCTTTTTTCATAACAGTGAAAACACCTTCTGTTAGTGAAAGCAGGTAACTAATGTAGGTCTTTCGTAACAGCAAGGTGTCGTAAAGCGAATGTTTGAAAAACGGGGGACACCTGTAAATGTATCATGTAGTGTACTACAAACCGGTGAGTGTCAGTTTCAGTTCCCATTCTCTGTAATTAGCTGATTTATGCAGAGTGCCTGAGACCAAGATCTGACTGAATGCCGACTGCTGGTCGGTGAGTCATGCTAGAAACTGGAAGCTCAATGAGGACATGGTTGAGCTCTGCTTATAGACTTCTCCATAGCTGAACAAGCAATAAACCACCCTGATTAACTTGTGTTTTACCTTTATTTTGTCCAGTCATCTCCATACCAAATAAATGCAGTCCCTTAGTTAAGAGGGTGTGGGTTGTTACCTAACCCCAACCCTCAAATTGACCCCTTACACACAGAGTAACATATTTTGCAGAACAATCACAAAATACTGGAGGAACTCAGCAGGTCAGCAGCATCTTTGTAGAGGATTAAACTGTCAACTGCTTTGGGCCAAGACCCTTCATCAGGACTGAAGGGAAATCTGAATTCAGCCAGCTCCATCATAGGCACAATCTTCCCCACCCGTGGAAGTGTTGAAAAGGCCGTGACTCAAGAAGGCGGCATCCGCGCCATCTGAGTCTCGATGAAGGGTCTTGACCCGAAACGTCAATTGTCTATTCCTTTATTTGGTATTAGTTGCTTCCTGATCTACTTAGTTCCTGCAGCATTTTGAGTGTGTTGCTCTGAATTTCTAGCATCTGCAGAATCTTTTTGTGTTTCTGAATGACATATTGAGTTGATATTCTTGTTTCAGATGCTTGCACTGGCGGTGTTAGACCGGATTGTGGCTATTGACCAGCACCAACAGTGGCTCTACTACCTCACCAACAGTGGTTATCTGAAAGCATTGGCAGATAGCTTGTTGCAGGATGACAGCATCCTTCAAAGCATGCTCAGTATCAAGCCTCCTTTACTGAAAGCCTTGTACCTTTATGAATCCAAAATGGTAAGTGTGTGCTTGCCTTGCTTTGAGCAGTCTTGTGTTAAAAATGGAGGGAAGGATTAGAACAATCTTTGGGTAGATAAAGGTCTGCACCTTTTAGCTTAAATTAAATTTTATCTGTGGAATTCTCTGCCCAGTGAAGCAGTAGAGGCTACTTCAGTAAATATATTTAAGACAAGTTTGGATACATTTTTGCATAGTAGGAGAAAAGGTAGGTGGGTGAGAGATGAGACCATAGCCAGATCAGCCATGATCTTATTGAATACGGGCCAGATAGTCTACTCCTGCTCCTATTTCTTATGTTCTTATGATCTACCTCTTTGTGGGTAGAAGGGCCTGTATTCTGCTATCTTGTTCTACAGTGCTCCAGTGCCTATAGAAAGTTTTCCCCTCCCCCCAGAAGTTTTTATGTTTTATTCTTTTATAGCATTGAATCGCAGTGAATTTAATTTGGCTTTAATTGACACTGACCAACAGAAAAAGACTCTTTGTGCCAAAGTGAAACAGGTCTCTACAAAGTGATCTAAATTAATTACAAATATAAAATACAAAATAATTGACTACATAAGTATTCATTCCTTCCCCCATTAATATGATGCCCCAAATCATCACTGGTGCAACCAGTTGGTTTGAAAGGTCACATAAAAATAAAATCTGAGATGCGAAGGGACCTGGGCGTCCTTGTGCAGAACACCCTAAAGGTTAACTTGCAGGTTGAGTCGGTGCTGAGGAAGGCAAGTGCCATGTTAGCATTCATTCATTTAGAATACAAGAGCAAGGATATGATGCTGAGGCTCTAAAAGGCACTGGTGAGTCCCCATCTTGAGTATTGTGAACAGTTTTGGGCCTCTCATCTTAGAAAAGATTTGCTGGCATTGGAGAGGGTCCAGAGGAGGTTCACAAGGATGATTCCAGGAGTGAAAGGGTTATCAGACAGGGAACATTTGATGGCTCTGGGTCTGTACTCACTGGAATTCAGAAGGATGAGGGGGGAATCTCATTGCTGTGTGCATACATCTACTGATGCTACTGGATACATAATCAGTGGTGGTCCTGGAATCATCGGTTGTTTCAGGTCTTTCAACATCATACACCCTTCTCCAGGTGACCCAGCTGATCAGACCCCAGCTTGTGTCCAGTTGGCTAGCTACATATGGCATGAAACCTTTTGAATTTTGAAAGGCCTAGACAGAGTAGATGCTGAAAGCCTTTTTTCCAGAGTGGGAGAGTCTAGGACAAGAGGTCACAGTCTCAGGATAGAGGGGCACTCTTTTAAAACAGATACGTAGAAATTTCTTTAGCTGAAGTGTGATGAATTTGTGGAATTTGTTGCCACATGCAGCTGTGGTGGCCAGGTCATTGGGTGTATTTTAGGCAGAGATTGATAGGTTCTTGTTTGGACATGACATAGGGGAGAAGGCCGGGAACTGGGTTTGAGGAGGAGAAAAAAATCTATCAGCCTTGAATGAATGGTGGAGCAGACTCGATGGGCCAGGTGGCCTAATTTTGTTCCTGTGTCTTATGGTCTTAATTAGTTAATTGGAGATCACCTGTGTGCAGTCACGTTGTTCCAAGTGATTGTAGTACACCTGTAGCTGGAAGGTCCAACTGCTGGTGTGTCAGTATCCTGGCAAAAACTACACCAAAAGAACGCTCCAAGCAACTCTGAAAAGTTTATTGAAAAGCACAAGTCAGGAGATGAAAATGCCTGTTCACTCACAATTCCCATGTAATCTGACAGAGCTTGAGCAGTTTTGTAAAGAGGAATGGGGAAAAATTGCAGTGTCCAGATGTGCTAAGTTGATAGAGACCTATCCACACAGACTCAAGGCCCTAATTGCTGCCGAAAGACAATCTACTAAATATTGACTTGAAAGGGGTGAGTGATTATACAATCAATTGTTCTGTGTTTGATAATTGTAATAAATTGAGACCAATTTGTAAAAATTTGTTTTCACTTTGACGTGAAAAGTCTTTTCTGTTGATCAGTGTCAAAAAAAGCCAAATTAAATCCACTGTGATTCAATGTTGTAAAATAATAAAACATGGATGTTTCTTGGGGGAGGGGTGTTGAATACTTTTCTCGGCACTGTTTATTCCATGTAACATAAACAGCCCTTCAGCCCATCTAGTCTGCCACACTGGTTTTCTGTCTCGTCCCATTTACCCACACCAGGACCATAGTCCTCCATACCTCGCTCATCTAAGTACCTATTCAAACTTCCCTTAGATGTTACAATTGAACCCATATTGACCACTTCCATGAGGAGATTGTAATGATTCCAGATATTGGTAATGAGTATGAACTGAGAAACTGAGTTTGTAATTCTAGGTTGTAAGTGAATGTTTGAGCTGTCCGGTCCTAGTATGAAGTGAAGTCGGTTACAGTGCATCTGTTAACAGAAGCTATGGGAGATATTTGAGTGTCAATAATCATGCTCCTGTGGGTTCTTCCTCGCCCAGTGACTCAGTGTTACTGATTGAGAGGCAATCATTAGGCAGCCAAATGATTGCACTTGCTAAGTAGATTTTTATTTATTATTTATGTTATGGTTTACTGATAACACCATTCCAGCAGACAGATTGTTGTCCCTCTATACCTCCTGGCATTACTTCCCTTGTTTACCTGCCCATTCATGATTATGTCATTTGGAGTGGAATTTCTTATGCTGAACTAAGTTCTTTGGGACTGCTGATTCCTGGTTTGGAGATTAGTGATAGGAATTTTGTGAGAATGTTCAGTTGTTGTAAATGTGCTTAAATAACATGCTCACAGATGAATGTGATAACTATACACTTAAAGGAAACAATTTGTCTTCAGAATTAACAATTTGTTCCATAACAGCAGTAGTCCCCAGCCACCGGGCTGCAAAGCATGTGCTACCGGGCCACGAGGAAACAATATGATTTGTCGATATGAAACGATATGAGTCAGCTGCACCTTTCCTCATTCACTGTCACACTCACTGTTGGAACTTGAACGCACATGAAGTCATTACCCATGCGAGGTCATCAATCGCCTAAACCCAGTGATACCCTCGCGCCAGGGATCACTGGTTGAGCTCATGTAACCAGCCGCCTCGTGGCCATTGCTACTGGCCTGGAGCGCGGATAGATGGATGCCGCCTCTAAACCTGTTTAGCACATCGAATGTTTGTGGGCAACCCGGTGCTAAAATATTCGCAGACGACCTAATTTGGGCTCAGGCGTTCTACCTCGCTGCGATCTGCTGGAAGTCATCCCTTGAGCCAAACTTCTGTCGGTTGCTCTCTCTGGACTGTGACCGCCGCAGCCCCAGTATGGGGACCTCCAGCCCTTGTCTTTTCACTGGTGCAATGATTTTGTATGTTCATATGAGGAAAATATGCACTATGTGTTTAATATTAAATTCATTAGATAAACACTTTTATAAATGAAATTGAGTATATTAGCCACTTATAAGTTACTCATAGTTGACTTATTACCTATATTCCGGTTGTGATTAATAACCCTTACCCCACCCCTGGTCGGCTGGTCCGCAAGAATATTGTCAATATTAAACCGGTCCACGGTGCAAAAAAGGTTGGTGACCTTTGCATAACAGCGTCTATGAATCATTTTTTGGCCCACAGTGAGATTTGGACTCCCTCCTCCCACCTTCAAATAGATCCTGTAAACCCTCCGCTTTTCCTGCTTCAGTGCTCCGTGGAAGTGAACACCCAAATGCTGGCACTGATTATCAGAATATAGAACATTACAGCACAGGAACAGGCCCTTCAGCTCAGTGTTGTGATGAGACCGTTAAATTTGTAAACAGATGGCCAACTAAACTAACCACTTTGGCCTACACAATATCCATATGCTTCCATTTTTTTTTCCACATTGATGTGCCCATCTATACATCTCTTAAAAATCCCTAAGATAGCTGCCTGTACCAGCACCACGGGCATCGTGTTCCAGGCACCCACTACTTTTGTTGTTGGCAAAAAGAACTTGACTCTCACATTTCCTTTTTCCTTTGAACTTGCCCCTCTCATCTTAAATGCACGCCCTCTGCTGTTAGACATTTCAACCTTGAGAAAAAGATACTGTCTGTCTACTCTATCCATGCCTCTCATAATCTTATAAACTTCCATCAAATCTCCCCCCACCCCTGTCTCCACTGCTCCGGAGAAAAAAACCTAAAGTTTATCCAACCTTTCATTATAGCACAGGCCCTCTAATCCAGGCAGTATCCTGGTAAACCTCTTCTGCACCCTCTCCAAAGCCTCAGCATTCATTATGTAGTGGGTGACCAGAACTGTATGTAATACTCCACACGTGGCCTAACTAGAGTTTTATAACGCTGCAACATAACTTCCTGACTTTTGACCTCAATACCTTGACTAATAAAAGCAAGCATGCCATTTGCCTTCTTAACTACCCTGTCAACCTATGTAGCCACTTTCAGGGAGCTGTGAACTTGGACGACTCCTCTGCTCATCAACACTATTAAGGGGCTTGCTATTAACACTGTACTGTCTCCTTATATTTGACCTACCACAATGCAACTCTTTACATTTGGCCTGGTAAAACTCCATCTGCCATTTCTCCACCCATAGCTGCAACTGATCTACAACCCACTGTATTCTGCCGGTCTTCTATGCTATCCACAACACCACCAATCTTTGTATCATCTGCAAACTTACTAAAGCACACATCTACACTTTCATCCAGATCATTTATACACATCACAAGCAGCAGATTCCCAGTACAGATCCCTGTGGAACACCACACCTCTAGCTGGAATAAGTCCCTTCGACCACTATTCTCTCTTCTATGGGCAAGCCAATTCACCATGATTCCATGCTTCTTAATCTTGTGGATGAGACTGTCATGAGGGGCCTTGTCAAGTGCTTTATTAGTATCAATGTAGTCAATATCCACAGCTCTATCTTCATGAATCACCCTCATCACCTTGTCAAAACACTCAAGTTAGTAAGACTTGACTTTCCCCGCACAAAGCCATGCTAGATCTCCCTAATTAGGTCATGATTTTCCAAATGCTCATAAATCCTATCCCAAAGGATTATCTCCATTGACATGATGTCATCAGTCTATGGTTTCCAGAATTATTCCTGGAGCAACATCAGCTATTCACCAGATCTCCAGGATCTCATCTGTTGCTAGATAGGCAACAAAGATATTGGTCAAAACCCCAACAATCTCATCTCTTGCCTCTTTCAATAACCTGGGGTATATTCTAACAGGCCTTGGGGACTTAATCACCTTACTAATCTTTAAGAGACCCAACACTTCTTCCTCCTTTACTTCGAAATGGCATAACATATTAATATATTAATACACTCGGCAGTGATTCCCACTCCTCGTCCTTTTCCTTCGGAAATATTGATGTAAATCACTGGTTCTGCTCCATCTAAAGCTTTTGCACTAAGAAAGTCCCAGTTTAGATGAGGGAAGTTGTAATTTCCTATGACAACAACCCTATTGTCTTTACACCTTCTCTTAATCTGCCTGCATATCTGTTTCTCAATGTTCAGATGGTTGTTGTAGTACAATCCCATCAGGGTGATCACGCCTTTTCAATTTTTGAGTTCTACCATATAGACTCAGTGGATGAGCTCTCCATTATTGCACTCCTGAGTGCTGCTGATATTGTCCCTGATTAGTAGTGCAATTCCCCCCCCCCCCCACCCTTGTACCTCTCTCTCTATCTTTTCTGAGGCATTGAAATCCTGGGGGCGTGAAGCACCCAATTCTGTCCTCCTCTTAACCATTAGCATTAAAATCCACACACATCAAACTATCAATCCACAACATATCTATTACTTTATCACTGCCTGTTTTTACTAGCCCTGACATCTATCTTCCTCTACAACCCTCTACTTTCTGACCTGGTGTTCTGGTTCCCGTTACCCTACCCAACTAGTTTAAACCTTCCCGAGTAGCACGAGTGAATCTTCCAGCCAGGATATCATGATCATCAGTATGCTGGGCAGAAGTTGCAGAGGCAGGGATGGAGAGAGGGATGTTATGAATGTGCTCTTAAATCACAATTGTTTTTATTTAAATCTATTATAATCTTAAGTTTTACAAAATTAATAGCAAAACTTTTTAATTGTTTTAAAATATTTGCTTTTGGTGAAGTTTTTCTGTTCTAAATGTTCTCTAGGCATTCCTGACAAGAGTAGCTAAGATCCACCAGGGAACTGAGGGGCTTCTGACGGCTGGGGTCATTGTTCGCCTCTCCCAGTGCCAGGTCTACGATCATCGGCCTGAGACTGAGTCACACAGGTATGGAGTGTGAGCTTGAGAATCTCATGGTATGGCTCAATGTAATGGTTCCTGTTAATATGCAGAAGTGTACTCTAATTTGTTTGCATGGATTCTCTTGCCAAGTCCAAAGCTATCATTGTGAAAGCACAGGAGTTGATTAGGTATGAGGATTTTAGTCTTACTGCAACACACACAAAATGCTGGAAGAACTCAGTAGGCCAGGCAGTATCTATGGAAAAAAGTATAATCGATGTTTCAGGCTGAGCCCCTTCAGCAGAACATACTGTTTTGTTTGTCTTACTGTTTTATTTGTCACATTTGTCTTTGTTTGTCTTGTGTGAAAACTAACTGACTTTTCGTCCTCATTCTGATGTTTGGTCTGAACAACAGCGGAACCTCTTGTCCATGTTAGCATACTTTGAGCTGCTCCCACGTGACTAGCTGATTAGATATTTGAATTAATGAGCAGGCGTGACAAAGTGGTCACCGATTGCTTTGCTTTTACCTTCCCCGAAATACACAAAACAGACCCTTCGATCTTCTGTGGGACACTTAGCATGTTATAAATGGGATAGCATAATGGGCTGGGTTGATCAAATCTAATATTTCAAGTGTTCAAGACATGGTAATATGTGTACAAGCACAACGAAGTAACTTAAGCCTAGTTTATTATAATAAAATAGAAAGCTCAAATAAACCACACAAAATACTACGAAGCAAGTCACAAAGGTTTCAGAGCTCATGGTTCTTAGTCACTACTGGATTGTTGCTGTTGTTGAGGGAACTCGAATTCAGACTTGCACATGAAACCACCCCTGGCTCCTTGGCACTGATCGTGATTACCAGCCTTCAGTCCAAACAAACCCGCGAAAGGTATCCCAATAAATACAAATTTCACAAGCACAAAGAGACAGAGATAGACAAGCTCTTTGATCTTTTGTCTCAACACAGCCTGTCTTTTCAGATACATTCCGTATCCATTAACCCAGTCCTCATAAATCAATTCAACACTTTAATGATCACTCCCCATTATCTTGTGGCATACAACATTCCTTTGGACTTGGGAAAGGGCCTTAATATTACATATAAACAATAAGCCAAAATCCAAAAAATAATCGATCAAGCCAACTTGACAGACACTAAGGAAGAGTCCATCAGACTAGCTCCCAAAGTGACCAGCAGACTCTGTCATTAACAGACATCCTCATGTTAATGATGTCTGAGACTAGGAAAGAATCCAGATGCTATCAACAAATATTAGACACTAACAGACCTACTGTGTTTACTTTGTACAGACGCTCTACATGCTGCGAGCTCAGAAAGAGTTATTGTTGCTTTGAACTGTTCAGACACTCATTCAATGTTTTACAAAATTTAGAAACATAGAAAATAGGTGCAGGAGTAGGCCATTCGGCCCTTTGAGCCTGCACCACCATTCAGTATGATCATGGCTGATCATCCAACTCAGAACCCTGTACCTGCTTTCTCTCCGTACCCCCTGATCCCTTTAGGCACAAGGGCCATATCTAACTTCCTCTTAAATATAGCCAATGAACCGGCCTCAACTGTTTCCTGTGGCAGAGAATTCCACAGATTCACCACTTTCTGTGTGAAGACGTTTTTCCTCATCTTGGACCTAAAAGGCTTCCCCTTTATCCTTACACTGTGACCCCTCGTTCTGGACTTCCCCAACATCGGAAACAATCTTCCTGCATCTAGCCTGTCCAATCCCTTTAGAATTTTATACATTTCAATAAGATCCCCCCTCAATCTTCTAAATTCCAGTGAGTATAAGCCTAGTTGATCCAGTCTTTCTTCATATGAAAGTCCTGCCATCCCAGGAATCAATCTAGTGAACCTTCTCTGTACTCCCTCTATGGCAAGAATGTCTTTCCGCAGATTAGGGGTCCAAAACTGCACACAATACTCTAGGTGTGGTCTCACCAAGGCCTTGTACAACTGCAGTAGAACCTCCCTGCTCCTGTACTCAAATCCTTTTGCTATGAATGCCAACATACCATTTGTCTTTTTCACCGCCTGCTGTACCTGCATGCCCACCTTCAATGACTGGTGTACAATGACACCCAGGTCTCATTGCACCTCCCCTTTTCCTAGTCGGCCACCATTCAGATAATAATCTGTTTTCCTGTTCTTGCAACCAAAGTGGATAACCTCACACTTATCCACATTAAATTTCATCTGCCATGAATTTGCCGACTCACCTAACCTATCCAAGTCAACCTGCATCCTCTTAGCATCCTCCTCACAGCTAACAACGCCGCCCAGCTTCGTGTCATCCACAAACTTGGAGATGCTGCATTTAATTCCCTCGTCTAAATTATTAATATATATTGTAAACAACTGGGGTCCCAGCACTGAGCCTTGTGGTACCCCACTAGTCACAAAGATATCACAAAGATGAATTCAGAACAGGCCTAGCACTTTAAAACTGGGCAATTGTAACACACGGTGAGAAGCAGAAAAATTATGTTCTGTAACCTCATGAGTGAGTGTATTCCTCTCTGTGTACTATGATTACCTGGGTCATCTGATCATGTATGCGCTCTTCATTAAAGGAGCATGCAGTATGGTGGAGAATCTGTGTCTTTTGTGATTACAAAGGCCAGTAAATGATGCCAAGCATGAGCTGAATCATTATTAACCATTCTTTCCAGAGATGTTCGTTGCAAGGTCTTCATGTTAAAGGGTCCCATCCATCAAGCGAAAAGCTTTCAGCCAGTTTGATTTATACCAGTCATGAAATGGCTCAAAATGTCAGTTACCTGATTAGATTCTGCTGAAGACTTGAGAATGAAGCTTGTGTTCTAACACTAATTACTGCCCGTCAACCTTCTTTTAAAGTTTAGTCAAAGGCACTACCTAGAGGTACTTTATTCCCTGAAAATTTGGCTCCAGATCTCATGAGTCTGAAAATAGACGGGAAAAAACCAAATACCAGAGGCATGGTATTCAGTTCTTCTGTTCATGATGGAATTTAAATTTGAATATATGTGGCATTAAGTGCAGGGGAGTGATTGTGGAAGGCGGCAGTGAAACGGAAACTATTAGTAAATGAGAGGGAAACTTCTCATTTGGTGAGAGTCCTTCATGACACAAATGGCTATTGGATGTTAATCATCCCAGCCGCAGGACAACACTTCTGGAGTTCTTCAAGGTAGCCTGATCAACTAGCTTATTCACCAGTAACTAACCTCTTACCATGTGTATGGGTTTTCACTGGTGATTGCATGTTACTCATTCTCAATGATGCAGCCCTTCACTGCCTACCTTTAACTCTTTCTGAGCTCACAGCAGGTAGAGTGTCTGTGCAAGGTAAACACTGTAGGTCTGTTAATGTCTAGTGTTTGTTGATAGCAGCCGAATTCTTTCTAAGTCTCAGATATCATTAACAAGAGGATGTCTGTTAATGACAGAGTCTGTTAGTCACTTTGAGAGCTAGGCTGATTTGTGGCATATAACGTTTGTGCATTTCAAATAATAAAGATGACCTCTGACCAGCAAGTGTCCTTAATTGTCTGCCCTTGAGACTTACTATCATTCTGTGCTGTGCTTCCCATCATCAACATCTCGGGGAGGGGTGGAAAGGTGTTGGTACACCACTGACCACAGAATACAGGAGCACTCAAAAAAAAGATGTGACCTCAGGAGCAAATCTGTGACTTGCTGCCCTGCAATGAGGAACTCTTGTCATCGCTTACTGCCATCTACAGGTTAGCGGTGTGATGGAATGTTCTACACTTAATTAGATGAGTGCAGCTCTGACACTCAAATAATCCTCTATTTGCTTGCTGCACCATTCACCACCACCACAATGTAGCTACAGTTGTGCAGATAATGGAAGTGGACAGAAGTTTCCTGAGCAGTAAGGGAGAGAGGACGTGATGTGACAAGTCCGCCAGTGATACTGATCCACACAGCCTCGTGTCCTCTCCTGCTCAAGTAACACCATTCTCCTGGCTGGAAGTCATTATGTGAGAAACAACACTTTGATTCTGTTGGCAGTATAGACTTCCATTGGATGGATTTAAACTTGAATTAAACTCCCCAGGCCAAAGATTAGTTTTAAAAGGATTCAGTCAGGGTGTCGTGGTCATCTTTAACAGATGGGAGTAAGGATTTCTTAAACCCACAGGCAACATCGAAGGAGAAAGAAACATGGCATGATATTGCCACTAACTGCAGCTTCCCAAATCACACACTTTCCTGACTTGAAAATGTGTCGCCAAATCTATCTCATTAAAGTAGAAGTCCTCCTTCAATTCCTGACCTTTATTCAGTATGTTGTGCAAGTTTCCTTGCCCCTCCCAAGTGTTACAAACCTGTCTGAGTTCAAGATGCATGATTTTGTTTTAATCTTCTTCTACAGCATGCTTTGCATCCGAGACCCATCCGGATTTATTCCAGCCCCAGTGGAGCGGTATCGGCAAATTCTGCTCCCTGCTCTTCAGCTTTTCCAGGTGATGCTGACCTCCAGCACCGGGAAGCATCAGTTGGCTGCAAGTCAGGTAACAGTGCACATCAATCCCCTTCCTCCCACTCCCCCAGATCTGTCACCAACATTGTGGAGATGTTCCAAAGCCTGACTGAAATACAAAATTAATCTCTTTAAGACTGGTTTGGTTTGGAATTCTCAGATCAGTAGATGACTTGAATTTTCCAGTTAACATGTCCAGGAGCAATTTGGGCCAGTCCAGGGGCATGTCCTGTTAAGTGTAATGCTAAGGGGAGGGAAGGGGAGGTTTCTCTGTCCTGGTTGATCCTACCACTAAAGTAGTTTTCTAGTTATGACCACATCACCTTTTCTGGATCTGGATGTGTGAATTGTCTTTCATAGTTAAGTATTGTAACGGTGACTATACCTCAAGAAGTACTTGATTGGCTGTCAGTACATTTTGTGATATTCTGAGGTCATGAGAGCAGCTATTCAGATGTAAACTTTAGTCTTCCTTAGCTGGTTCTAATTTCTTTGAAACAGGTACTGCAGTTCCTAATTGCCCATTCAGAGCCCATACAGGCCATCCTACGTTGTCAAGATATAACTGCGGGATCTCTGCGGGAATTGGCACTTTTAACAGGCATTATAAGCAAAGCGGCCTTACCAGGTAAGTAACAGAGTGACCAGAAGAACTCAGCACGTCAGGCAGCATCTAAGGATGAGCAGTCAATATTTTGAGCTGAGACTCTTCATCAGGACGATGTCCTGATTAATAGTCATAGAGCTGTAGAATATGGAAACACGCCCCCTCAGCCCATCACATACATACTGACCATTGTACTTTTCTAAGCTAATCCTTTGCCTGCATCAATTCCATATCTTTCTATGCACTGCTCATTCAAGTACCTGCCATAATGTTTGTGATATGATGATAAAATAATTAATTCACAGCTTTCACCTGTTGGAGGGAGTTGTCTTTCCATTAGCCCTCTGTATTGCTGAGTTATGGCATTTGGATTGTGTAAGTTCTTGATGTTATTCTATGATACTTGATGGTGTCATGATTAATACATTATGCTATTTGGTCCTGAGCTAAAAGGCAGTTTGATCTGAAGTCTACTGATTTAGTTGGCTTTTCCAAGAGTATAGTAATTCTGTGTTTTCAGGTCTGGAGAGAGAGCCACTTGTGCACAAAATGTTGGAGGAACTTTATCTATTGAGTTCCCCCAGCTGTGTGTGTGTGTTTTGCACAAGATTTCCAGCATCTGCAGAGCTCCTTGTGTCTATGGAGAGAGGGCCAGCTTGCCGATCTCACCCCTGCCACCACTCGGTAGGTGGGTGCTGGCCACCTACATCACCTATCAGTTGTCCTCAAAGACGCTATGAGAAAGTTGGTTAGCATGTGCTCTCAGAACAAGAAATAAAATTAGCTGCAATTCTCATTGCAGATAGTTATGGCCCCTACTGTGTGGACAAATCAGTTGCACAGTCAAAATGTTTGACAATTAGAAGGAGCACACTTGTAGTATCTGTTCCAGTGGGGTAGGGATAAAGAACTCTTCAGTCTAACCCCATCTTGCCACTCCATAGCTCTGTAACTTGTGGTTCTTTAAGTATGTGTATATACAAATATTAAGAGCTGCTGGATCTACCATCCTTTCGCACATGCATTCCCAACACCAAGCAATGTCTGTGTGATTTTTTTTTCCTTTTACTTCTCTGATTGTTCAGTGGCCGTGTCTTTAAATCCTACTTCAAGGGGAAATAGTAATTCTTCTATCTTTCCTCATAGCTATAATACCCCAGTCCTGGCATCACCTCGTGAAAGTGCTCTACACTCTCCAGTGTGATCACATCTTTCCCCTAAAGGACTGACCAGAAATGTTAGCAGTAAAAATGTGACCTATCCAGAGCTTTATATAGGTGCAACCTTCTTGTTTTTAAAGATTGTGCCTCTGCCAAGGAAGGAAAGCATCTCCCATGCCTTTTTAACCTCCTGTCAATCCTGTAAATTTGTAAATTAATCCTGTTCTGATAAGGCCTCGGGTGGCTTTTAATTTGTCAGTCAGCAGAGTTGGTAGCATCAGGTGGGATAGGCAGAGAGGCTATTCAATGAAGGGAAAGGTTGACCTAGCTGGGCCCTAATTTCTTGTGTCCCACACTTTTATCCTGCTTTGTTCCTTTGGGCAGCTGAATGAGTCTTTACTGTACTATATATTGGTTTATAAAGAGGTAATGCTAGGTAAGTCTTGTATATGAAGCCATTGTCACATTAATCATTTTACTGTTCGTACCAGTCTTCTTGTGTTTTACACCTCCAAAGCCAGGATATCCTGCCCAGAATTAAATCAGTACTCTAAATGCAGTCTAATCATAATTAAATCATGTTTTCCTCTTTGAATGCCAGCTTTCTCATGATAAGGATAAATATATATTCACCTATATTCACTTAGCATACTCATTTAATCCTGATAAAAGGTCTTGGCCCAAAATGTCAACTCTATTCCTTTCCTTAGATGCTACCTGACTTCCTGCGTTCCTCCAGCAATTCTTGTTTGTTACGATGAACGTAGCATTAGCCTTTAAAATTCTTGTTCCTGTGTGCCTTCTGGATTTCAGTATTTTCTGCATAGACCCTAAAGCTGCTACTTTATAGTTCCAGGCTCTGACCTGGTCCATAACAATGATCTTGCACTTCCAGCTGCATACTCTACCCTCTATGTTCTCCTCCCTCACTTACACCTCTCTGGCATTGATTGCTTTTATATATCTAACTTACAATAGTTCATCAGAAGAGTTCATAACTTCTTTCCTTCATCAATGCTGCTTACTTAAATCAAATCAAAAAATCAAGTCAACTCAAGTTTAATTGTCATTCAAACCATACGTGATACAGCCGAGTGAGACAGCGTCCCTCTGGGGCCAAGGTGCAAAAAAATACACGCACATTCAAAATAAGAGGAAGGCAGAAAAGAACATAGTCGCGTAAGAAAGCAAATTTTTAGCCCACATTCCTGAGCAGTAAGTCCTGTAAATCGATGGTTCCCAGCAGTCCATTCTGTAATTCAACTGATCCACCACTGGAGGGCAGCAGTAATGGGAGCGGCCACCCCCAACTGAGCCGGGACATACTCTACAGTGCAAGTCCGAGGACTCAGGCCCAGTCCTAGCTACAACTGACTCAACACTGTTGCCTCGCCACCTGTCTCACTGCCAAACAAGGAAAGCAGGCCTGCAGCAATCAATGTCCAACAGGGTCTTGCAATTGCAAGAGAAACGTCCAAGGCAGTCATTTACGGTTTCACTTTACGCCAACTCAAAGACACCAACTCTGGTGCCTCTGAGTAGCAAATAGCAGCACAATCTCCACCCAGATTAGCACTTCCGAACCCAGTCTGGCTTCTCCTGCAGCCCGACGGCCTGGCTCAACATCCGCCAAACCGCCTACACCAGACCACTGACTGGCTGTTACAATACCCCGGCCAGCTACTCCAAATATCAAGCAGCTCACTGATGTGATGGACCTGCTGTACAGGTAGTTATTTGAGTCAAGAATAGTTTTACAGTGTATTAAGAACACATCTAACAAGGGAAAAAGCACCTTCAGTCGGCCCCCTAGAGGCCCTTGCGTGCATACTCAATAAATCCATAATAAAATAATAACCATAATAGAATCAATTGGGCATTCAACCAGTGTGCAACCACACCAAATTGGGCATTCAACCAGTGTGCAAAAGACAACAAACTGTGTAAATACAAAGAGAAAGTAATAATAATAAAGCAATAAATATCAAGAACATGAAAGTCCTTGAAAGTGAGTCCATAGGTTGTGTGAACATTTTATTCACAGGGCAAGTGAAGTATCCTCTTTGATTCAAGAGCTTGATGGTTGAGGGGTAATAACTTCCTAAAGTCTCCTGTACCCTCTTCCTGATGGCAGCAGTGAGAAGAGAGCATGGCCCTGACTACTGGAGGTTCCTGATGGTGGATGCTGCTGTCCTGCAACAGGATGTGCTCAGTGGTGGGGAGCACTTTACCCATGATGAAAGGTCATCCCAATCTGCAAGTTGATAGCCAGTAGTTGACATTGGATAATTGAAAATTATGTCATAAGAATGAATGATCAGTTAATCTGTTGGTTGTGGTATTACTTGGGGAAGCGGAGGTTGCGCAAGAAGGGTAATATTAACCAGGGTCTCAGATGGTTGCTGGGTAGAGGTGATTACAGAAATAAGGACTGACAAGATAAAAAAGAGGTTTTTTAAATCAAAAGTGTGCATTTTTAAGTTCAGCCATGGTTTAACTAATGTGCATATAGGTTATTTACTATGGGAGTAATTTTCTCTGGCTCTACAATCTGCAGCTACTTTTAATCGTGGCCTCTTGCATCTTTCTTTAATATCTACTTAATATTCATTTGCAAACAATTTATAGTTAACTAATACTGTGCAAATCATGGCAATTCCTTATGGCAGTTCCTGTTTTGCATGTTATGGCTGTCATCAGTTTAAATCTGGATCGATGCAACTATTTACCTGCTAACTTATCTATGAAGAAGGTATTAGAATTTGGCCCATAAAAATTGGATAGTTTACTGACACATTTTATAAAAGTATACAGATTAGGAATATTGTGAAATTGTATCTTATCCACAATTGATGCTTTATGAGAGGACGTACACTTTGTGGGGAAGCAGTGTCTCTATTCAATCGACACAGGAGTTTCTGCAGATGCTGGAGATCTTGAGCCATGCACAAAATGTTGGAGGAACTCAGCTAGTCAAACTGCATCTATGGAGGGGAATAAACAATTAACGTCTTGGGCTAAGACCTTTTATAAGGACTGGAAAGGAAAGGGGCCGAAGCCAGAATATGAAATTTGGGGGAGGAGAAAGGGTGCAAGCTGGCAGGTGATAGTGAGACCAACTGATGGAAGGAGATGAAGTGAGGAGCTGGAAGGTGATAGGTGGGATGGGTAAAGGACAGAAGAAAGAATTTACATGGCGAGGACATTAGACCAGGGAACATAGGAAAGGAGATGATGAGCAAGTCATGAGGATAAGAAAAGAAGGGATGAGAGGGCCATCAAAATGGGGAATGGTAAAAAGAGAGAACTAGGTGGGGGGAAGGAGAGTGATTATCAGAAGTTTGTGAAATTGGTGATTCATACAATCAGATTGGAGATAACTCAGATGGAATATGAAGTGCAAACACGAGGAAATCTGCAGATGCTGGAAATTCAAACAACAACACACACAAAATGCTGGTGGAACTCAACATGTCAGGCAGCATCTATAAGGAGAAGCACTGTCGACGTTTCGGACCGAGACCCTTCGTCCGAAACGTCGACAGCCCTTCTCCCTATAGATGCTGCCTGGCCTGCTATGTTCCACCAGCATTTTGTGTGTGTTGTTGTTGGAATATGAAGTGTTTCTCCTACAACCTGAATTTGGTATCATCATGGCAGCAGAAGAGGGCATGGACAGACATGTGGTTCTGGGAATGGTAAGTCAAATTGAAATGAGTAGCCACTGGGTGAGCCTGCCTTTGTCGCGGGCAGAGCAAAGGTGCTCAACAAATGCTGTTTTTAATTATGATGTCTTTCACTTTTTCAGGTGTGGTAAGTGAGATAGAAGCAGAAGGCAATTATGGTACAATTATGGAACTTAAAGGGCATATTGGACGTTTCCAGGTATTTATTTTTCTATTTAAAATGCTTGGTTCTTTGCTTGCTTTTCTCACTTCTTCCCTTTACTTTCATGTTGACCAACCAGTGTTACGTTCTTAATGCTGCTTCTGGTCCATACCTTCCATTGTTAGAATGGCCTTCCCAAGGTGTGATGCCCAGAACTGGCTAACCACAATTTTCTTGCATACCTTCTACCCCTTTCTGTGCCAGCTACCTTGTGAAAAGGGCAATATTGCTTTTCACTTTTCAGTTTTCGTATCTGCTTGCTAGATGTGTTATGTTTTGGACTAGGTGATGATCTTGTACTCTTATTGACCAGGCTGGTGATATGAGATCTATCATCCATACTTTGGAATTTGGTCTTTGCTGGAATTTGGTTGATATTCTTATGATCGGAGTTGCACTCATCCAGGCAAATAATATTCTTTCGCATTCCTTACAGATCCATAATTCCTTGAAAGTAGCGTCACAGATAAATGGGTCATAAAGAGAGCTTTGGCACATTGGCCTTCATAAATCAGTGTATTGATTATAGGAGTTGCGATTGAGGTTGAATATGACATTTGTTATGCCAAGTTTGGAGTATTGTAGGCTGTTTTGGTTACATATCTACAGGACAGATATCAATAAGTTTAAAAGAGTAAAGAAAAATTTATAAGGAGGTTGCCAGGATTAGAGAAACTGAGTTGTAGGGAAAGGTTGAATGCGTTTGGACTTTATTCTCTAGAGTATAGGAGAATGAAAGGAAGACTTATAGAGGTATACGAAATTATGAGGGGTTTGATACTGCAAATGCACGTAGGCTTTTTCCCTTTAGGTTGGATGAGGCTAGAACTAGATAGATGTCATAGGTTTAGGGTGCAAGGAATCTGAGGTGAAACTTCTTCACTCAGCAGGTGGTGAGAGTGTGGAATGAACTACCAGCAGAAGTGGTAGATGTGGGTTTGATTGTGACATTTAAAAGAAGTTTCGATAGGTACATGGATGAGAGCTTCAAGTTCCTGGGTGTCAAGATTTCTGAGGATCTAACCTGGTCCCAACATATCAATGTAGTCATAAAGAAGGCAAGACAGCAGCTATACTTTATTAGGAGTTTGAAGCGATTTGGCATGTCAACAAATATGCTCAAAAACTTCTATAGTTGTATCGTGGAGAGCATTCTTACAGGCTGCGTCACTGTCTGGTACGGAGGGGCTACTGCACAGAACCGAAAGAAGCTGCAGAAGGTTGTAAATCTAGTCAGCTCCATCTTGGGCACTAGCCTACAAAGTACCCAGGACATCTTTAGGGAGCGGTGTCTTAGAAAGGCAACATCCATTATTAAAAACCTCCAGCCCCCAGGGCATGCACTTTTGTCACTGTTACCATCAGGTAGGAGATACAGAAGCCTGAAGGCACACATTCAGCGATTCAGGAACGGCTTTTTCCCCTCTGCCATCCGATTCCTAAATGGACTTTGAAGCTTTGGACACTACCACACTATTTTTAATATACGGTATTCCTGTTTTTACACATTTTTAAAATAATCTATTCAGTATACGTAATTGATTTACTTGTTTATTATTATGTTTTATTTTATTATTATTATTATTTCTCTCTCTACTAGATTATGTATTGCATTGAACTGCTGCTGCTAAGTTAACAAATTTCACGACACATGCCGGTGATAATAAACCTGATTCTGGACAGCTATGGTCTGGGGGCAGGTAGTTGGGACTTGGTAGTTGCAGGCTGGCATGAACTAGATGGGCTGAAGTGCCTGTTTATGTGCTGTAGTGCTCCATGTTTCTATGATTATGACTAGGTGCAAGCTATGGCTGGGTAATGACCAGTTTCCTTTCTCAGAAATATTTTTAAATCAGTTTTGTTTGTGAATCAGAAAACACACGCAAATCACTTGATGTTTTATATAGATAATCAATTGCTATAGATGAGAAATGAGTTCTGCTGTTCATAGGAACAAATGTATGTACTTCACATTTTTAAATTTAACACTATTTTGAGAGCTCATTCATATGTATAGGTGCCCATAAACTGAGCATTTGTAACCTGGGGATAGTTTATAGTGGAAAGCTTTAGAGCATCAATTCGAGTCCTTTGTAGCCTTCTCCCCAGTCTCTTAACTTGCTCCTGTGCTCATAGCAGTTATGATATTGGTTGTCTTGAACCGTTGATTTGAGATTGTCTTTCTGTGGCAGGTGAGTAGTTACTTATCAACACGTACAAACTCAGCAGGTCGGGCAGCATCCATTGAAATGAGCAGTCAACATTGACTGCTCATTTCAACGGATGCTGCCGGACCTGCTGAGTTCATCCAGCTTGTTTGTATGTGTTGATTTGACCACAGCATCTGCAGTGTACTTTGTGTTTACGAGTAGTTACTTATACTTTGTTAATGTGGGAGAAGTTTTGTAGAGTTGAGAAAGCAGGGCATGCAGTCACTCAGAGCAGGGCATGCAGTGTCTGACCTGTTGATGCCACGATATTTACGAGGCCAATCCTGTGGAGGTGCTCTTCAGTTGTTTTTCCCCGGGCAGATGATATTGGAAAAGGAATGTAAAGTATTTAGACTCTGGGGGATTGAAAGTGGTCATTATTATGCTGTTGTATGATTTGTGGCAGAAATTGATATGTTCTTGGTAAAAGGGTTAATTGTTATAGGGAGTAGATGGAAGGATGGGGCTGAACAAAAGAACTCATACTTATCAATGTGTAGTGCAATGATCTGATCTGTATGCAAGACAAGCTTTTCACTGTATATTGGTATATGTGACAATAGTAAACCAATTCCAAAGAACCACTATGTGTGAATGGTGGAGCAGACTTCATGGACTGAATGGCCTAATTTTGCTCCTATATCATGTGCTGTTATGGAGAGTTCCTTGCCATGTAATGACAATGTTCTGTGGGCTCTGTGGCATGTTAACATGGATTGCTGCTTCAGTTATGTAGCTGCAAGTCATAAACACAAAATCCAGAGCAACATGCACGAAATGCTGAAGGAACTCAGCAAATCAGGCAGCATCTGTGAAAATGAATGAACAGTTGACATTTCAGGCTCAGACCTTTTGTCAGGACTGGAAAGGAAGAGGGAAGATGCCAGAATAAAGAAGGGAGGTGGGGGGGAAGGAAGACAAGCAAGGAGGTGCTAGATGAAGCCAGGTGGATGAAGGATGGGTGATAAAGTAAGAAACTGGAAGGTGATAAGTGGAAAAGACAATGGGCTAGAGAAGAAGGAATCTGATATGAGAGGAGAGTGGACAATGGGAAAAAGGAAAGAAAGAGGGATACCAAGGGGAGGTGTTAGGCAAGTGAGGAAAAGAGGTAAGAGGGCAGAGTGGGGAATAGAAGAGGAGGGGGAATTACTGGAAGGAAAAATCGATGTTCATGCCATCAGGTTGGAGTGTATTCAGACAGAAAATGAGGTGTTGCTCCTCCACTCTGAGGTGGCAAAAGAGGAGGCCATGGACTGACATGTCAAAACAAGAATAAAGAGAGGAATTAAATGGTTGGCTACTGGGAAATTCTGTTTTTGTGGCGAATGAAGTGGAGGTTTTCAACAATGTGGTCCCTCAATTACATGGCCTCTGGCTTTGGCTCCAGCCCAACCTCGGCCGCCATCATCTTCAAGTTAACTCCTTCCTTTCTGCCACTGGGTCTCAAGGTTCCCTTCCCCACCCCTCCAACCTCTGAACCCTGCCGTGTCTTCGCCATTCCCTCCACCCTTCACCTCTCTGAGGCAGGACCATTTGTCCTCAGCAAGGATCTTAGTCTCCCCATCCCCCCACCGTACTTCAGTGAGTTCTGGGCCCACCATGACACCAAGCTCTTCTTCTATCCCTTCCACCTCTGAGATTTCTTCTTTGGCAAGAATTCCCACCCTGAACTGATGACTTCTCCTGTCTCCAACTATCCTCCTCTTCTTGGACATCCTGCTCTGGATCATTTCATCTTGAATTTACAATGAGATGTCAACCAGCTTGACCTGCACTCCTCTCTCCTCCTCCAACCTTATACCCTCTGAACCACTCAGTGCAACATTCCCAACCTTGGCATCAAACCCACAGATGTTGTAATGTGGCAGACTGACCTCCAGCTTGCTGAGGTCAGGCAGCAATTCTTAGGCCCCTTGAGAAGGACCCCAGTCGAGACTCTCAAGCCACTGTCTCCTGCACAGTCACTAATTTAATCAAATCTGGAGATCTCCCATCCACTGCCACCAAACTCATAGTTCCCTTACATCACACTGCTTATTTCTTCGTCCTACCCAAGACCCACAAACCTGACTGACTGGGTGCCCATTGTCTCTGCCTACTCCTGCCCCACTGAACTGTGTCCACATATTTGACTCCATTCTAACTCCTGGGTTCAGTACCTTCCTATTTACATCTGCGACAGTTCATATGCTCTTGATCTCAACAACTTTCAATGCTCTGGCCCTGACCACTTCATTTTCCTCTTGGATGTCCACTCCCTATACATTTCAATCTCCCATCAAGAAGGCCTTAAAGCTCCAGCATCTTCCTCGATAAAAGACCCAACCAATTCTCCTCACCACCCCACTACACTGTCTGGCCGAACTGATCCTTGCCCTCAACAATTTCTTCTTCGACTCCTCGCACTTTCTAAAATTTCAAGGGGGAGCCATGGTCACCCGCATGGTCCCCAGCTATTCCTGCCTTTTCATTTGTTGCATGGTACAGTCCATGTACCAAGCATTCTCTGCTAATGCTCCCCAACTCTTTCTGTGCTACATTGATGACTGCATTGGTGCTGCTTCATGCACCTATGCTGAGCTCGTCAATTTCATCAACTTTGCCTTCAACTTCCACCCTGCCCTTAAATTCACTTGGTCTATTTCTGACGCCTCTCTCCTCTTTCTCAATTTCTCTGTCTGACAAATTGTCTACTGACGTCTTTTATAAACTACTGATTCCCATAGCTATCTTAACTGTCTCTCTTCCCACACTGTCTCTTGTAAAAATGCTTTTCCTCTTTCTCAGTTCCTTTGTCTCTGCCACATCCGTTCGCAGGATGAGGTTTTCCTTTCCAGGATAGATGTCCTCCTACAAAGAGCAGGGCTTCCTTTAATCTGCCATTGATGCTGCCCTCATCTGCATCTGTACTCACTCCATTTTCCCACAGCCTTAATAGGGATCGTTCCTCTTGTCCTCACCTACCACCCCAAGAGACTCCACAACCAATGTGTATTTCTGCTATCTTCAACGGGAATCACATCTTTAATTCCACCCCACCTCCCACGTTGCACAGGGATAGTTCCCTCTATGATTTCCTAGTCCTTTTATCCCTCCCCATGATTCTGCCTCCTGGGAGCGTAAGAAATGCTACACCTGCGCATTTACCTCCTCCTCACCTCCATTCAGGGCCCCAAACAGTCCCTCCCAGTGAGGCAACACTTCACCTACAAATCTGTTGGGGTTTGTCTATTATATCTGGGGATCTTGAGGCGGCCTCCTCTACATTGGTGAGACCCAATGTAAATTAAGGGACCACTTTGTCCAGACCCTCTGCTCCATTTGTCAAAAGTGGAATTTCCCGGTGGTGACTAACCATTTTAATTCCTATCCCCATTTCCGTTCCGACATGTCAGTCCAAGCCCACCACTTCATGGAGAAGGAGCAACACCTTATATTCCAACCTGATGGCACGAACATCGAATTCTCCTTCCAGTAAATTTTTTCATCTTCTTTTCCCTTCTCCCTTGCTTCTTCTATTCCCCACTCTGGCATCTTTATCACTTCTCTCCTGCCCCTGGTGCTGCTCCTTCCCTTTCTCCCATGGTCTCCTCTCCTAACAGATTCCTTCTTCTCCAGCCCTTTACCTTTCCCATTTACCTGGCTTCATCTATCACCTATCTTGTCCTCTTCCCACTCCCCTCTACCATTTTATTACGGCATCTTCCCCTTTCCTCTCCAGTCCTGATGAAGGGGCTCGGCCTGAACCATTGACTGTTCATTCATTTTCATAGTTGCTGCTTGACCTCCATCATTTTGTGTGTAATAGCTGCAATTTTTTTTTTAAATTAGCCCCGAGAACTGTTTCGTTAAAAAATAAATTGGATGACAACTCCACACTCTGCCAAACATTGTTCTAACACTAATTATAATTAGATTAGTCTTGGTGTATTCTTACTGTTTCCTGAAGTTTGCTGTTAACACGACAACTGTCAAATTCATTTCTAACAGTCGTTGTACTTCAAAGCTCTGGTGCTAATTTTCTGGGATAATCTGTACTGGGATAAGCAAACTTTTCACTGCTCAGGATGCAACCCCAGCTCTACTGAAATATCTGTTAGCTTAAGACTGGTATCTTTTCATATTATGCTGCAGGACATGCAGTGATTCCACAATCACTTCATCTTATCTTATGTGAACACAATCTTGTGCTCTCTGTCGGCTGTTTAATTATCTATTATTATTAAGATTAGTCTCTTCTTTTACTAAGGACTTTACAGCTCATGTACTCAGTGTCTATTTATTATTTGCCAGTCTTTGTTTATGTATAGTTTTTCATTGAGTCTATTTCTTTATTTTCTTAGAAGTGCCTAGAAGAAAATAAATCTCAAAGTAGTACCTGGTGACGTATAGGTACTTTGATAATAAATTTACTTTGAACTTTGCAATTTGAAGATTAAACTAGAACAATTATATGGAATCTCTGTCATTTCTTATTTCTCAATATTATCTCCCAAGCTGATCCTGAAAGGGATTAATATTGACTTTAACGTTAGTTTTCAACATCAGTAAACAAGGAGCTGTTTCTGGATCCATCTTTGTCAGCCTTCAGCCCCATTCAATTTTCTGTAAGTTATGCTGCATATAGCTTGCTTCATTTTCAGAGGATTTGTGAGTGGTATTGTACTTTGTGCAATCATCACTGAACATGCCCATCTTTTGACCGTGTAAACCACTTTAGGTGGGTGGACCAGGTTACTGCCTAGAGAGCCTCCAGTAGTGATACCCTGGAGTTTAGATGATCCACCTCAAACAATCACAGACATCGTTCTAATGCCCAGAATAGCTCCAGCTATTACGTGTTTTCTCCTTCGTTGTCAGTTTTACCAGAGCTTCTTGATGACAAAGGCATTTGGACCAAACTTGTGCTGAGATGTGGTCTCAAGGGAAGTCTGACTGAACAATGGTGATCGGATTATCGATGAGTAACTTGAGTGTATTGCCACTGATACTAACCAAGACCATTCTCCAAATACTCAGTTAAATGCCTGTCTTGTGACGGTACTCAAACAGCTTGGCCAGAGGCACAGTTAGTTCAAGAGCACAAGTCTCGAGTCCTACAGCTCTTGTCTGAGTCTGATACCCAGTGTGTGAGCTACTTCTTTGATTATCAGGAATCGTGAATCAGATCAGCTTTGATGCTGTGAAATGTATCATCCACTCAACACTCCTGAATGTGACTGCAAATGCTTCACCTATGCTTTGGGATCCACTATTGTTGAGGGAATAGAGATTTTCTTTGAGCCTCCTCCCAGTCTACTGTTTATTCTTTTGTCACCATTCACAGTTGTAGAGCTTTGATTTCTTCCATTAGTTATTGGATCGCTTAGTCTTGTCCGTTGCAAAACTGCTGTTACTGCATTACAATTTCATTAGGTTGGCACCGTGTGGTCATCTCCCTAATCACTGATTACAGTAAAAGCTGCTGCTGATGGTCTGTGTTGCCTTATGACCTCCCAGTTGTGTATTGAGTATGTCCCATTTTGGCATGATGGTGATGTCACACGTCTAGTGGAGGGTATTGCCTGTGTGAAGCAATGGATTGGTCTCCACTATTGAGTGCACTGGTCATTCCTACCAGTGCTGTCAAGGAATGGTGCACCGAGGAATAAATGGTTTCTGCAGATGCTGGAAATCCAGAGCAACACACACACAATGCTGGGGGAGCTCAGCAGGTTAGGTACCATTTACAGAGGGGGATAAACAGTCGACTCTCAGGCTAGGGAAGGGTCGCGGCCTGAGAAATCAGTTGCTTTATTCCCCTCCAGACATGCTGCCTGACTTGCTGAGTTTTTGCTGAATGATGCATCTAGAACAGGTTTATTAGTAAAAATGAGGGCAACTCAATTGCTCTCTTACATTGACTTGTTCACCATCTATACAATCCCAATGTAGTAGAATTATCATTTTGCACTTGTCTGGCTCAATCAGAGGTGCTGGCATCGAACTTGGTGATGGGCAGTGAAACTTCCTTCCCAGTATAGGGTACAGGGTTTCAATCCAAACTGTTGACTATCTCTTCGCTTGCACAGATGCTGCCTGACCTGAGTTTTTGCAGCAGCTTTTTTTTTTATTCTACAGAATTCTACGTACACGTGCTTATTCCAACCTGGAGTACTAATACATCAGTAAAGGAAAACTGGTAATGAGGAAGGGGTTCTGTGTTTGTGTTTGAGCTGACAAACTGAGTTAATGAGATTATGGTTTCTGAGGTCGATATTTAACACCCACGGGACCATCACATATGCGTGTCACTGTTCTGTTACCTCAAGTGGATTTGTGCCACTTGTAGGGCAAGATATATTCAGGGACTATCGTGGAGAAATGTGATGTGTTGGCTATATGTGATGTTTCTTTGTTGCTGGACTATTCTGCAGGGCACTTCCCTCATTAAAAGAAAATTCCTCAAGGTGTTCATGAAGAAAACTGAGTTTCAGCTGGGGAGTAAATTTGCTGTGTCTAAATCCAGTACTTTTAACTCCTCTGAGTAGCCTTACCAACTTTACTGTTGCTGTGTTTAGAAACTGCTGAATGACTTGCTAGGCTACTTCTGGGAGCAATTAAGAGCCAAGGACATTGCTATGAGTCTGGAATTACACTTCGATCAGCTAATAATGAATGGCAGATTTTCTTCACTGAAGGACATTAGTGCACCAGATGGATTCTTGTGTCTATTCAGTATCAGAGTTACTTAGTTTTGAGTCAATTGATTTGTAGGCTTATGGAAACCTCATGGTCTGGTCCCATCTTTACAAATTGAGGGCAATAATTTGTAGTGTACTTCTAGATTTAAAGGATTTATGTGGAAAGCTTTCCTATTTGCACTTCTCAAATCAACTGTACAAAGGTAAAGTTGAAACTGTTTTCACACATAGTGCATCCTACAATGTGGTTATCTTTTCAATAATGAGCAACTCATTTTCAGTATTACTGACCTTTGGCTTCTTCTTTGACTCCCAGCGTCAGTGTCTGGCCCTGCTCAGCCGCTTTACCCTCTCAGACCGATTTTCTGAGTTCAAAAAACAGCAAGAAGGCACTCAAGTTGGTGGGGTTAACAAGAGGGATGAAATGGAACTTGCAATGCAACAGGTATGGACCCAGTTAGTGTCCTGTCTTTTGTCTGTGATGCATAGAAGAGGCAATTACCCTGATTTGTAAATAAGTGATACTAGTTTTTGTTACTTTTAAAAATGGACAGGTTAATATACTGATTGAATCAATCAACTAAAATGAAGAGAAATGTTAGTTAATTGATGTGATACATAATTAACTCCAAACAAATGAGGTGGGTTTTATAACATAGGAGATTTAACCGTGCCCAGTGTAAGTGTTCTTTCTGTGAACACAACCTGTAGGTTGGCAGAGAATTCAAATTCTACCAGGGATCATGACTAGCTAAACGGCAGAAAGAAATCTAGTTTTCTGATACCTTGGTTTGGAAAGTAAGTTTGATATAAGCAATAGTTCTGTTTTTCTTGCAGATTTGTGCAAACGTGGTTCAGTATTGTCAAACGCTTCTGATACAAAGCAGTCCTGGATCCCAGCATACTATTTGCCTCTTTACTCCTAGCCTTGCTGAAGGGACATCTCGAGAAGGTACCCGGCAAGGTAAGCAACTTCTTGCCTCCTTATAAGCACATACTCCAGTGTGTTCATCTCCCACTGATCCCTGATCTGTAAATAAACCTTCCCAGAGTTACAACAAAGCACATAGTTTAGCTGTAACTTTGCCTGACTCAGTTTGACTATAGCTTCTGTGAGACTGGGCCTAACTATAACCAGTGCATTCATCATTCTGTGTTTGGAAATCTTACTGTGACCATGTGTGACTGTGAACTCTGTATGGCTGGGTGTAACTAACTAACTACCTTATAACCGGGTGGGACTTTGATTCCCACATGGTCACTTTGATAGTGTACATTGTATAACTGGCAGAGTTTCCTAACCTTCCCCTTAATTTCTTTTCAGTCTGTAAAACTATAAGCCAGAATTAGGCTATTTGGCCCTTTGAGTCTGCTCTGCCATCCCATCATGGCTGATTTTATTATCCCTCCCCACCCCATTCTCCTGTCCCAATCTTTGGCGTGTTCAAGAGATTTAGTCTTTTTCTGATTATATATGAATTAGATTTTATTAATGGGCATTTGAGACTGAAAGATTTATTTACCATTTAATGTGTACCTACTGTAAGTTTTCAGCAAGCTTTCCTGAAAAGATTGACTCCGTTGTTGCCTGTAAGTATTATCCACACATAGACAGTTAGTGTTAAGCAGGTATAATAGTTTCCTGTGTCAGAATCCTGGTGGATCCACATTGTCTCTTGCAGGAAACATTTTGTAACAGTACGGTGACTGAAATAAAGCTTTGCAGCTCCCAGTGAAAGATGTGCCATAGAGAGAATAAAAGACTTGCATGAGAATTGAGCCTGTGGGAAGATAAAGACAAAATAGAGACATACAAGAAATATTAGTACAACTAGGATAATGTGATGCAGCTTCAAGTTGCAGTCATTATTTTTGGCAGAGGCAATATCTCATAAATACACCTTTTGTTTGCCACCTCAGTGATAGCTGATGAATTTTAATTTATTGAAGGAAGTCTTTGACCAGCCTAAAGATGCTGGCATTTCCCTTCTTGAGTTATAGTGACAAATGTTATTTCTCCCCTATTTACAGATGCTCAACTAGCAATGGTTCCTTACTGGAGACTGCCCAGTCTTGGAGTCGTGCTGTTCTTATTGAAGCAGAGTGCAAATGATTTCTTCAGCAGCTATGAGAGCCACCGGCAGAGTGTGACTAAGTATCAGAATTTGCAACATCTTCCCCCAGATGAAATAAAGGAGGTAGCTGTTTTCTATAGTTTGTGATTTGAAAACTTGAACAGATGCCCTTCCCTCAGGAATTAACAGTGGTGCAAGATAATTTTAGTTATAGTACTGTGCACAAGTCTTAGGCACATATATGTAGCTAGGGTGCCTAAGACTTTTGCACAGTACAGTAGTAATTTTATGTATTGCACTGTACTACTGCAAAAAAAACCACAAATTTCATGATATATGTGAGAGATGATAAACTTGATTCGGAGATGGTGCAGTTTCTAGCACCAAGCATAGGTAGTAATCCAAAGGAGGAAATGTGGGACTTCTTCCTCAAGCATTACAATCACAACTATTAATGGCGTTTCTCTGTAATGTGGATGATGGTCACAAGACTGTATATTGAAGCTTGGTGGTAATGGGTGGCATTGTGAACAGGATAAATTGCTAATGCTTGGTAATTTGTCAGATAGGTTAGTGCTCAAGAAATGGGAGAAATCAGTTGAGAGGAAAGCTGGTGATCAGAGCTGATCGTATCAACTGCCTCAGTGAGCCTTTCTGGATCACCAGATTTTCTCTTCCAAAGAGAGTCAATGAGTTTTGCATCATTCTTATACAGAGAATAATATTGGTATTCCCCGTGTCTCCACTGAAGGACAATATTTGTGTCTTTGTGAAGTTCTAGTTATGTTCTAATAACTGTAAACAGCAACAAATGATGCGAACACACAAAATGCTGGAGGAACTCAGCAGATCAGGCAACATCTGTGGAAATGAATAAACAGTCAGCATTTCAGGCCAAGACCCTTCAGGACTGGGGAGAAAGGGGGCAGACACTCTGGCCTCTTCTCATCTACCTATCACCTCCCCCGGGTCTCTCTTAACCACCACCCCTTTGCTTTCTCTTTTGGTCCACTCTCCTTTCCCAGCAGATTCCTTTCTCTCCAGCCCTTTACTTTTCTTACCCACCTGGCTTCACCTATCACTTTCTAGCTATGTTCCATCTCCTCCACCAACCTTTTCATTGTGGTGTCTTCCCTCTTCCTTTCCAATCCTGAAGAAGGGTCTTGGCTTGAAACGTTGACTGTTTATTCATTTCTACAAATTCTGCTTAACCTGCTGAGTTCCTCCAGCATTTTTAATGTACTTTGGATTTCCAGTATCTGTAGAATTTTTCTCCTGCTTAACAGATGATATTACTGTTCAGCTGACCAACTTGCCATCATGTGTCCACAGCTATGTCAAGCGTTAGTACCAGCTGGCGTGGACAAGATTTCGGCTGCTCAGCGACAGGTTCTGGCCAGGCGGCGCCTTGTGCACCAGATTAACCATAGAGCGGAGCTGCTGTCCCTCTATTGCTGTATCCTTTATTACTGGTGCCCTCGCACTTCACTGGCTTCTAATGAAATCCACCTGATTTCCATTATTGGTCCCAGCTGCTGCTTAATTATCATCTGCTTTAATGAAAGGACTTGGCGGTGGCGGCGATAAATAATGTGCCGGTTTGGCAGTGTGGCTGTAAATAATGCCTCCAGCTGGGAGGGGGTAGAGTGTGGATAATATCTTTGGTCTGAAGGAGTGAAGAGGAAGTGGGTGGGGGAAGGGTAAATAAAGTCTCTGATTTGGTGAGGGAGGGGGAGAGTTGAAATTGAACGCCAGTTTCCAGTTTTCTTCTGTGACTCATTTTAACTTTTCAGACATTGTGGAAAACTGCCTCTTCATCTTGTGGCGCCATTTGGAGTATTATTTCCTGTACTGTGTCCCCTCAGATTCTCAAGATTTTCTGAATGTCTTGGGTGGGGCATACCGAGGCAGGGAACATCAAGGTGAGAAGCAGGTTTGCAGATAAACTTTGCAAGTCGCATTAGGTCAGTCATTTTAATCTCAAGTGTTGAAGTCCATGTGTACGCCACATGTCATTGTTATCACAGTCTAACTTGTGCATTGCTTCTATTATTTCCATGGATGCTACAGTAGTGAAGTGGTTAGCATGACGGGTCATTGGTGTTCGAGTTCAGTTCCAGCGCTGCCTGTAAGGAGTGAGTTTGTTCTCCCCATGACTGTGTAGGTTTCCTCTGGATTCTCTAGTTTCTTGCCACAGGCTAAAAGTGTACCAGTTTGTTGGTTAATTGTAAATTGTCCTGTGATTAGGCTTAGGTTAAATAGATGGTTTATTTGGGAGTCTTTAGGCTACAACGAACTGTTCCAAGCTGTATCTCTAAATAATAAAACTGTATTACCTAGTGCAATAGGTCACAAACTGAATTGGGGGAGCTTGTATCAAGGTTGTGATATTCTAGCTGCAGTGCTGAAAACTTGCACTTCAGAATCAGCCACACTGCTAACTAAGTCGTCCCAGTACCATTATAACACTAGCATGTACTTCATGCTGTGAAAAGTTGTCCAGGTAATATCCTGTTTACAAAGGGCAGATTCAGTCTGGCTAACTACCACTCAGTCTGTCTGCTCTTAATCCCCTACAATGTATTGCAGGTTAAGTCAATAGTAAGGAAGGCAAATGCAATGTTAGACACGAGAGATTCTGGAATGTTAGCCTTCATTTCGAGAGGACTAGATTATACTGTAAAAGCAAGGATATAATGCTGAGCTTTTATAAGGCATTAGTCAGACCACGTTTCAAATATTGTGAGCAGTTTTGGGCCCCATAATCTGAAATAATATATTGGATTTGGAGAGGGTCCTGAGAAGGTTCACAAGAATAATCCTGGGAATGGAAGGGTTAAAATTTTGAGTGTTTGATGGCTCTGGGCCTCATTCGAATATTGAAAGGTGTAGGTGTAGTGGACCTAGAGAGGATGTTTCCAACAGTGGGGGAATCTAGGACCGGAGAGCACAGCTTCAGATAGAGGTATGTCCCTTTTAGACAGAGATGAGAGGGAATTTCTTTATCCAGAGGGTGGTGAATCTGTGGAATGCATTGCCACAGACAGCTGTGGAAGCCAAGTCATTGGGTTTATTTAAAGCAGAGGTTCTTAATAGGCTGAATATCCTGTCCATCACCTGAGAAACTTTCCACTAACAAGGAGGCACAAATCAGCAGTGTGATGGAACAATGTCCACTTGCTTGGATGAGTGTTGCTGTCAAACTGCAAAAATCAGCATTACCCAGGACAAAATAGCTTTCTTGATTACAGCTTTCTAAACCACCTTTGGTGTGGGAGTGGTGTTGTCATAGAATAATAGAAAAGTACAGCACAGAAACAGGCCCTTCGGCCCATCTACTTTGTGCCGAACCATTTAAACTGCCTACTCTTATTGACCTGCACCATAGCTCTCCATACCCCTGCCATTCATGTACCTATCTAAACTTCTTTCAAACATTGAAATTGAGCTTGCATGCACCACATGTACTGGCAGTTTGTTCCACACTCTCACAACCCTCTGAGTGGATAAGTTTCCCCTATGTTCCCCTTAAACTTTCCACCTTTCACCCTTAACCCATGACCTCTATTTGTAGTCCCACCCAACCTCAGTGGAAAAATCTCACTTGCATTTACCTTATCTATAATCCCTCATAATTTTGTGTACTTCTATCAAATCTCCCTTCAGTCTTCTATATTTCAAGGAATAAAGGCCTGACCTATTCAGTCTTTCCTTATAACTCGGGTCCTCCAGTCCTGGTAATGTCCTTGTAAATTGTCTGTGGACTCTTTCAACTTTATTTGTATCTTTCCTGTAGGTGGTGACCAAAGCTGCACACACTACTCCAAATTAGGCCCATCCCATCTCCTGTACTCAGTATTTTGATTTATGAAAGCTTATATGCCAGAAACTTTCTTTACGACTATCTAATTATGGACCTGTATTCTCACATCACTTTGTTCAACTGCACTCCTCAGTGCCCTACAGTAGACTATGTAAGACCTATCCTGGTTGGACCTAACAAAGTGCAAAACCTCACACTTGTCTGCATTAAATTCCATCTGCTATTCTTCAGCCCATTTTTCCAGCTGGACCAGACCCTGCTGTAAGCTCCAATGATCTTCCTCCCCGTCCATTACACCATCAATCTTGATGTTGTCTGCACATTTGCTGATCCAGTTACCATATTATCATCCAGGTCATTGATACAGATGATAAACAACACCTTGTGCATGATCTCCAGTCAGAGAGGCAATCATCTGCTATTACTAGTCTCTGGCTTCTCCCACGAAGCCAATGTCTAATCCAGTTTACTACCTCATCTTGAATGCCAAGCAACTGAACCTTCTTAGCAAATCTTCCATGTGTGATCTTCTCAAATGCCTTGCTCAAGTCCACATAGACGACATCCACTGCCTTGCCTTCATCAACTTTCCTGGTAATTTCCTCAAAGAACTCTTTAAGATTGGTTAGATGTGACCTACCACTCCTAAAGCCATACTGACTATCCCTAATGAGTTCATGTCAATCCAGATGCTCATTTACTTGGCCTCTTAGAATATCTTCCAATAATTTACCCATGGCCTTTAATTTCCTGGTTATTTTTTTATAGCCTTTCATAAACAGCAGAACATCCTCCAGTATGTCACCTGCCAATAAGGATTAGTTAAATTTCTCTGCTAAGGCTACTGCAAATCCTGCTCTTGCCTTCCACAGGGTCCAAGGAACACCTTGTCAGGCTCTGAGGATTTATTCACTCTAATTTGCCTCAAGACTCCAAACACCACCTCCTCTGTGTTCTGTATGGGGTCAATGACCTGTCATTGAGCCTGGTCAAATTAACCCAAGTACAAATCATTGGCCATGCCTTGAAGATTTCATGTAGATCTCCTCAATGATTTGATGCAGTGTAATTTGAAAATCAGACTCATGAGACACAAAGTGAGGATTTGGTATCTCGAATAGCTAATTTCTGAGATTAACCCAAGTGCCGACTTTGTGTTTTTTTAAATGTTTTGTAAAACTTAGATTTCCGGAAGTTTGGTTCAGATCCTGATTCCAAGCGTTTCATCCTGAGTCAAGTTAACCAACATGATCTGGAACAGGTGAGTTTCAACCCTGGTTACATTCATGCAAGCAGGTGATGGTGATCTTGGGTCATACTTAAGAATTCTATGTTACTATATGTAGAATAGAATCTGGCAGTGATACTTGCATTAGAAAATTGATGCACATTTTCAAAAATAATATTGAATGCACACTGTTAATAAGCACAAAGATTGGAGAGTCTGAGCAAGCTAGAGCTTTCCTCTTTGGAACGAAGGAGGATGGGAGACTACTTGAGATGGATGCATAAGATGATAAAAGGCATAGATGAGGTGAACAGCCAGCACCTTTACCCCAGGTTTACAATGGCTAATTCCAGAGGATATCCTTTTAACACGAATGGAGGAAAGTTTTAGGGGGTATGTCAGAGATTCGCTTTTTACACAGAGTAGTGGGTGTGTGGAGGCAGATATATTAGGGACATTCAAGAGATTCTTGGGCACATGGATGAAAGAAAAATGGAGGGTTATGGACACTAGATGGGGGGAAGGGTTCGATTGATCTTGGAGTTCGTTAAAAGGGCAATACAACACAATGGCCAAAGGGCCTGTACTGTGCTGTACTGCTGTATGTTCTATGTGCTATCACTCTGTAGGGAAAATCCATAGACATGAGTTAATTGTGAGATAATTTAATGTATAAAGCAGAAAGCGGATAAGGAAAAGGAGACTGATATTGGCCAATTCATTCAATGGACAATAGGTGCAGAAGTAGACCATTCGGCCCCTCGAGTCTGCACCGCCATTCTGAGATCATGGCTGATCTTTCACTATCAATACCCAGTCCCTGCCTTGTCCCCATATCCCTTGATTCCCCTATCCATCAGATATCTATCCAGCTCCTTCTTGAAAGCATCCAGAGAATTGGCCTCCACCTTCAGATTGGCCTTCAGATCAGCATCCTTGGTTTTCCAACAGGCACTATAATGGGACCCTAGGCATTCTACCACTAGAAATAAGTATGGGTTAATTGGAGGTTGCTAATATGTTACATTGTTGCAACCAGCACAGCTTGCTGCTCAGCTGAATGGATGACCCAAGCTTATCTTGCAGATGCAGAGCTTAGGCCTGAGGCCAGTGCAGCAGGACGATGGTGCTGGGCTTGTTTAATTTCTGTGCTTAACAGAGCAAACTGTCTTGTTTCTCCAGCTTCAGACTGATGCCGCAGCGAGCTTTGGGGAATCTCTACAAAAGAAATTGCTTGAAATTGAGAATGTTTACTGCCGAGTGCGATCGAGGCACTTGTTTATTCAAGCACTTGTTCGACGAATTCGTGGCCTTGTGAGAATAAAGAGGACGGGATAAGTCTTCTCAATTACACTACTGTACACATCCTCCTGTTCTTTTCTTTTAACCCACTTTTTCAGTTTATTTTCTGTAAGTCTCACAGAACCAGTATAATTTTTGTTCAGAATTGAACTGTAATTACAAATAAAATGCTATTTTCCAGATAAAGTTCAGTATTTAGAATTCGTGATTGAGTTTTTTCAGAGTCTAGCTGGGGCTGGTAACCACATTACTGCAGACTGGTGTAACATATGTTCAGATTGCATATGGCCACAAGATTGTTTTTTTTTTCTTTTTTAAAAAAAGGTTTTTTTATTTTGATGCTGTAATTTATTAACTGAATGTAGCTTCCTCAGTTCCCATGGTGAGGTTTGAACTTGTCTCTAGTCTAGCTGATTAATTCAGAGTTTGAAGTTGCCTGTCCTCAATGAACATAAACAGGTGCTATCATCCCCATTTTAGAATTAATCGACTGGTGTCTAAATTCTCTGTTCTCCACTCTAGAGGAGTTCGTTTACTCCTAACTTGGCTTTGTTCCTTCTAGTCATTTCTAAGGTAAGATCTGGTATTCCATTCTAGAGTGCTGAGCAAACACTTGTGTGTGGCAATGAGGGTGTGTTTCACTGTTGGGGTGGCATCTTTCAAGTGAAGCATTAAACTGAGTCTTCCATGCCCTCAGAGATGGACAAGTCCAAGAGTTCTGTTGTCATTGGACCGCTGCTGAGTAACGATTACATCTTACTACTGCTGCTGGCAAAATAAGATTGTTGACACAAGATCCTTCATTTCAAAGGAATGCTGAGTTGTTTTTATTGGTAATAAGTGTGTTCATAAATCTTGGAGATGTTACAGAGGCGATAGGTAGAGAGAATTTTTGATCTAACCATTCCCTCCTGCATAGAGGTCTCTTTAGTACCACCCTGTACAATGAAGGTTTGAATTCTTTACGTGCGTTGTTAGACTTTTATGTAATGAAATAAGGAAGCATTTATGCACAGAATTCTCCCTCCTACATCATCACAGCCAAACAACATCATTTTTGCTACTTTGATGAAAATAATATATGCTAATTTATTCCAAATGTGTTATTCCAAAGCAAAGCTCCCAAAATGATTATTTCTTTCATCCTCACATCTACAAAAATGGTGCTTTGAAACTTCCTTGCCACAAATCAGGCATTGACTAATATCTTGTGGATGATTCCACAGGAAAATATCCTCATTCACAAGTTTGGTAAGCAGAGCGCCTGAAACTCTAAGGCTAGATCTAAGGATCACAGTCTGAGAAGAGGGTTCAGCTATTTCTGATCAGAGATCCTCACTGAGTTGTAATCCTTTGACATCTTCTTTAGTCATATTCATTGGATACTTATGGAAGTAGGGTATGTGATTTGTTGGAGAATAGTCATCTCCTGTGAGTTAGTGGAATAATCTGCTGTTACTCCTATTACCCTTGTTTTGTGCTTATAGGCAATGTGGCACTCCCAGAGGTATTCACTGTCAGCTTTGTTTCTGGAGTGGGGGTGAATCTATTCTCACCAGTTATCATTATGCCATGGCTTACACCACGAAAGTAAGCAGCCCTACCTGGCATTATTCACTGATACAGTCAGACATTTCCGAGCATACTGATTTCTCAGAGGATTGTTGAGAACAGACTAGACTGGATTGGATCTATCCATTTTTTTGGATGTCGATCACACAGTAAAATTACACACTGAGATCATGCACAAAACACGTTTTTATTTTTTTAAAAAAGGTTTATTTATAGATAATATGAATCTGTTCACATAGGTTGGTACAGCCAAACAAGCACTACAGTCACAGTGCTGAGGAATTACAAGCAAGAACAGTCATGTAAATCCACACGAGCCATCTTAAGGTGCAAGACACCACTCAGTATGATTCACTAGTCTCATGCAAAAAATCACCACCACCAGGTTCACATGAAAAGCATCATGTGATAAAATTATCTATTGATTGGTCCCAATCTCATGACTAGAGATCAGAAATAAAAAGTAGCTGCCTTATGTGTTTTTGTATTGGGAAGGCAGTTGACGTAGGAATTCTCTCCAAAGTGACTTAAGGACTTCCTGTTGGTTAAGCCGATGGCCAACAACCACAGTTTGGCTTTCATCTGTGTAATTATTGTATCAATTTATTTTTTAAAAATGGAAGATTTTGAAGAATCCACAAGGGCAGGAGGAAAAGTTAGATTCTGACCGGAACCTATAATGGAAGCACAGTGTAACAAGGGACAGATGTGTTTTTTTTTTTGGCTGATAAAATTGATTGAGGGTGAAAGATAAGACAGGATAAGAGCATTCTGGCTTTGGGACTTCTCGCTAACCAACCTGGATTACATTTAACTTGCTCCCAAGTACTCCTGTCATCAGTACAGTGCAGCTTATTCTGATGAAGGCACTCACAGCTATGAAAACTCATTCATGACAATGCCACTGTTGTCCCTTACCAATGTACAGAGTGGCCTTTCAACAGATTCAAACTTAGAAGCTACACCTTAAAGGCAGATATGGGTAATTTTTGAAGAATAAATCAATTAAATACACAAATATATTACAAGCTCTTCATTTACTTCCCAGTGCAAACATTGCTTGATACGTCCAAATTCCCCAAAAAGTCAGCAAATGAATCAGTTCAGTTCACAGAACCTGACCTACAAAAAAAAACTTAGTAAATATGGTGAAATAGTCTCCACCTGATACCATTACACAAACATGCAAATCATTTAAAGTTGAAAACACACTTGATGCTTCTCTTAAGGGCAATTTCATGGGAGCTTATGTAGTAAATGAGAGATCTCCTTGACAGACTCGACTTGATTTGAACCTTGTTGACTAATATTTGACTAATCCTGAGTGCAATTCAGTGTACATACACAACGTAAGGTCCAAGCAATTTATGTAAGGGCAAGTCTTGGCTATATTTTTAGAATTTGTTGTCTCTGTGCTACATCTCTTGCACAGGTGTTTAAATCCTCTGTTCACACTCTGGGAAACAAGTTCAGGTGAATTTTTGCAGTCTGTTTCAACGCAGTATCCCTTCTGTAAGTGTTTCAGCACCATTTATAAATTTCATTCACTTTGGCTAAATTTTGTTTGAAACATTCAGGGCTTTACACTTCTTTGCCTTGCAGATTTCATGCTTGGTTGTGATCATTCAAGTGTTATCCTGTTGAAGTTTTTGTGTGTGTAAACCGCCACTGAGTGAGAAGCAAGGATGGGGCTGAACTGGCGGAGAGGATTGATAACCTCTGACCCAAGGCCGAAAGACCACTGAACTCTCTGCCACCACCCAAGTCTTATCACGTATGAAGTTGTGTACTTTTTAACTTGTATCATACATCCACCTTATTATTTGTTAGTGGCAATATTACTCTGTGTTGTGTGTGTGAGTTGTATGTACTGTGTTGTTCATCTTGGTCCAGAGGAATGTTGTTTCTTTTGGCAGTATACTTGTGTACAGTTGAATGACAATAAATTGAACTTGAAGGTGAGTGGTCCATGAAGAATATGACATTGAAGATCACTAATAGTTGCAAGAGAAAAAAAAACTTCTTTTCCAACCCAGGTGTCCTTCTAGTTGGCAAAAATATGAAAAGTTATCAAAGCTTTAATCAAACATCTTAACAGAGGATCCATTTTATAATTCAAGTTCACCCTATTCTGTCTTCACCCTGAAGAAAATGCATCAATTGCCACACAAAGGTCTCCCTTCAGCTGCTGTAATCCAATGTACACCAGCTTGGTTCTTCAGACCTAGGTGGACCTTTATGCTTTTTGCCAAATTCCTCCCGAGTTAGCAAAATGTTGGACTCCAACCTATTCCTCCGATACCCAGCCATCCACATGTCATCTGAACCATTACTGGGCCATAAGCCAACTTGGATGTGTGCCATTATAAGTGTGAACATTCCACTTTATAAACCCAAATTCATCAAAAACCGAGCTGCCTATCTACCAATCTTCCCTGAAATTGATTCAATCATCAGCTCTGTGCCTGCAATAAACACTGGCTTCAGTTCCAGCAATTTTATAGACTTGTTTTACAGACCTCTCTGTGCTGTTGTTCTCTCTATCAGTGTAGCTATGTACAAGCCCATCACCTCTTGGGTTCACAGTATATTTCCAGGCTTGGTCTTGTGTGTGCCTCCAATTTTCTTTGGAGTCAAACCCTATTGTCTTTCCTCTTCCAAATTGTTTTGGGCCCTCTAGTTTGTAAGGCTACAGTATAGATAAAAAATAGATAACGTTTTTCTCTTGATTTTTGGCTACCTGGAAGGATATTTATGAGCTTTGGCAATATTACAAAGCCTTAGCCACTCACCACCAGAATGGTTGGAAGATGTTGTGAATTGTCTTTTGACCAGCGAAGCCACATGCCAGAGTGGCTGCCAGGATTATTTTTACCATTTTCAATTACGAATGGGTGCCCTTGTGACCACATCAATAGAAAGGACAAGATGTGCCTTGAGTGTGAGGGGCATGAAGAAAAGGTGAAGACTGAGAATGAATTGGAGCAAGATGCAGGTAAGGGTTCACAGGTGGTTCTGGCCAAAGTACTTTCACTGGAGTAAATCCTGCTAGCTACATACAATGTTGATGTGCTTACTGTTGTGTTGAAAATACTATCTGAAAGGGTTTTTTTTAACCCTGCTTGTAAGAACATCAGTTTTTTTTACATTACTTTTAATGACAGAATGCAGATGTACAGCAAACACAGGGACTGGAGTAACTTATTGAATGTGGCATCAGCTTCTGAATACTATGACCTGCGTGATACTACTAATTCAGGAGAGCAAAGATCCAAAACAAGCTCTCATTGGAAATGGAAAATGTCATTAACACTCAGCAAGATTTCAGCAGTGCAGGTGTTAAAATGAAGACCTATGTTTTCTAAAATTGGGTGGAAGTGTCATGGAATTAGCTTTGGCTAGCTAAAAGTTGCTCATAATTCCTGTGAAGATCTTTAGATACAAGGGTCACAGGAAAAGTTCCAGACAGGAAGTGTATTAAGTTATCAATTTAATACATTTGAAGGTACAGGGAGAGGAAGAATATGTTGAAACCACAGCTGGAGAATTGATTTTTAAACGTGCAGCGTCAAGGGCTTCCTATCTGTTGCCTGACTTAACTGTGAGAAGACGTGATACTCCACTGCTCAGTATCGAAGCAGTAGAGAAAATAGTTCACACAACAGGACCAAATATCCTGAGTGGCAGTGTGTCAAGGTGAGTGAGAGGAGGAGCTCATTTATCCCCTTCATTGGATTAGGGTCTGAAGCAACTTTGTAAAAGACACTTTGCCCCATATACCTTAATGCCTTGATGAGCAAAAGTTTGTCAATCTTTAAGACTCAAATTTAGATACATTAGGGACATTTAGGAAACTTTTAGATAAGCACATGAATCATTGAAAATATGGAGGGCTACATAAGAGGGAAGTGTTAGATTGATCTTAAAGCAGGCTAAAAGGGCAACGCAACATTGTGGGCTGAAGGGCCTGTCTTGTACTGTGATGTTCTATGTTTTATTAAGTATTAAGAAGTGACAATTGGCCTTGAATTTGTAAACTAAAGCTCTGCCTGCAGCAGTGTTTCCTAATCATACATCAGGAAATGCCTCCAATGTTCAGACTTAACTACCCTATCAGTTTTCATTGCTATCTTGAGACTCTGAACAGATCACTCTTAGCCATCTAAACTGTATGTGATATGATACAGGGTATATGTAATTCCGCTTCATAAATTAAACAGACAACAGTGCCAGTCATTCGGTCCATGATGTTGAGACAACCTTCTAACCTACTCCATCATCAATTTAACCCTTCCCTCCTACATAGTCACTTTTTTTTACCCATGTGCCCAAGAGCCTCATAAATGTCCCTAATGTATCACCCTCAACCAGCAGCCATAGGAGTACAGACAGCAAACCTCGAAGTACAGATAGGATTCTGGTAAATACACATCACAGTCCATCAAAGATCAATAAATCTTTCCTCAGATAAAATTTTAATCTAATTCCATTTGGCTGATGAAGTCACATCTCATCAACTGTAACTTGACATTTAGATCTTTAAGCCCTATGGATAACGGGCAGGCATGTCCGAGTGTCTCATTGCAGCTGTCTGTGGAGTAGGAAATTAACTATAATACATTCTATTGTCAGATTCTGATGCCCACACTTGTGTGTTCCAGAAACTGCAGAAATGATGCAGAGGTCCATAACCAATGAGGTGGGAACAGTGTTAGGTTGCTTATGGCTATTTGTGGCTTTTTGTTTGGGTTTCATGAGGTTGAAAGTCCTATACTTGAGATTGAGTGGAAGAACTAAGAAGCCCTCTGTGGCTTGATATGGTGATTAGGGATGTTGTGGAGGCCCTGGTGAAGAGGGTGATGTTCATTTACCTGGTTTTGCTGGATGTTGTGCAGAAGGCAGCATTGTAATGTATGGATGAGGAGTGGTGTGAATGAGGTCTGGCAGCCAGGTGGTTACACTGACTTGAGGGTGTCTGAAGCGCATTGCAGTGTTCAGTGGGAATGTGTTCACATCTGGTCCAGATGCAGTATTCTGCCTTCAGCCACTGCATGCACAAGGCTCCTTGCCTTGCTTGTGACGTGTCAGCTAGCTTCTGAATCAGCCGACCCTTCATTTCCGGGGCCACTGCATGCACAAGGCTCCTTGCCTTGCTTGTGACGTGTCAGCTAGCTTCTGAATCAGCCGACCCTTCATTTCTGGGGCCACTGCATGCACAAGGCTCCTTGCCTTGCTTGTGACGTGTCAGCTAGCTTCTGAATCAGCCGACCCTTCATTTCCGGGGCTACCTTCTTCAGATGGACTTTGAGGTTAGTGAGAGATCCCATTCATTGAGGTTGCTGCAGTGGAATAGTGGCTGATATTGCTACAGAAGCCCACCTTCAGGCTGCTTTAGCACCCTCCATCTGCCAGCTTAGAAAGCAGTGGTTGGGTGTTGTGTAAAGCTCCCACTTCTGGTAGTATTCCTGCCTGATCATTTCAGGCCTTGCTCAGGGTGGACTCAATGCCATACTGTCATTGCTTTATTAAGCTGAGGTTGCCCTCATGGGTGAGTTTTGATCTCTCCAGTGGTGATCTGCTGCTTGCAAAATGTTTAAATGAGTGTGTGTGACTTGGAGGTGTTAGCATTGTCACCTTGGCAGAACAGAGTAACACTTTTAGTACAGACTAAGACAACTGCACTGCTCCACAGAGCACTGTATGAGGTCATTCTTGCCCTCTGCCATTAGGCTCTATAATGAGTCTATAGACAGTAGGTGCAGGAGTAGGCCATTCTGCCCTTCTAGCCAGCACCGCCATTCACTGTGATCATGGCTGATCATACACAATCAGTACCCCGTTCCTGCCCTCTCCCCATATCCCTTGACCCCGCTATCTATAAGAGCTCTATCTAAATCTCTCTTGAATGCATCCAGAGACTTGGCCTCCACTGCCTTCTGGGGCAGAACATTCCACATATCCACCACTCTCTGGGTGAAAAAGTTTTTCCACATCTCTGTTCTAAATGGCCTACCCCTTATTCTTAAACTGTGGCCTCCAGTTCTGGACTCACCCATCAGCCGGAACATGCTTCCTGCCTCCAATGTGTCCAATCCCTTAATAATCTTATACGTTTCAATGAGATCCCCTCTCATCCTTCTAAATTCCAGTGTATACAAGCCCAGTCGCTCCAATCTTTCAACATATGACAGTCCCGCCATTCCTGGAATTAACCTTGTGAGCCTACGTGCACTCCCTCAATAGCAAGAATGTCCATCCTCAAATTTGGAGACCAAAACTGCACACAGTACTCCAGGTGGGGTCTCACCAGAGCCCCTTACAGCTGCAGAAGGACCTCTTTACTCCTATACTCAATTCCTCTTGTTATAAAAGCCAGCATGCCATTAGCTTTCTTCACTGCCTGCTGTACCTGCATGCTTGCTTTCATTGACTGATGTACAAGAACACCTAGATCTCGTTGTACTTCCCCTTTTCCTAACTTGACTCCATTTAGATAGTAATGTAAATTATCCCCATTTAGATAGATGGGGAAGTGATGACCCCTCCCGTTAACTGTTTTATATAACTTTTTTAAATTCTTTCTTACTTCTTCTGATATTTGTATCTGTGCACTTGTATTGCTACTGTGACAGTAATTTCCTTTGGGATCAGTAAAGCATCTATCTGTTTTCCTGCTCTAGCCTGTTCCGGAGAGGGATAATAAATTAGCCATGTTAGAATGGCGGAACACACTGAATGGGTTGAATGGCCTAATTCTGCCTCTATGTCTTTTGCTTTAAGTCCTGGATTTGGCAAATACTATTGGAACAGCCTAGGTAAGTTACTCCAGTATATTTTGCAAATAATTCACCTACCGTCATTGTGCTCTGGTGCTAGAGAGAATTAAAGTTTAGCTGGGGAGTAGGATGCTTGTCAAGTGAGCTGCTTTGTTCTGCTGCTGTGGAGAATGCTAAGCTCACTACCAACTTTTTCTACCTCACCAGTGACCATAAGACATGGGAGCAGAATTTAGCCCACTGAGTCTATTCCATCACGGCTGATTTATTATCCCTTTCAACCCCATTCTCCTGCCAACTCCCTGTAACCTTTTGATGCCTTTACTAATCTAGAACCTATCGACCTCTACTGTAAATATACCCCAATGCCTCCACAGTTACCTGTGACAATTAATTCCACAGATTAACCACACTCAGGCTAAAGAAATTCCTCACTTCCATTCTAAAAGGATGTCCTTGTATTCTGAGGCTGTACCCTCTGGTCCTAGACTCCCCTATTATTGGAAACATCCTCTCCACACCCACTAGACCTTTCAATATTTGATAGATTTCAGTGAGATCCCCCAAATTCTTCTGAACAACAGCAAGTAGAGGTCCAGAGTCATCAAATGCTCTCCATAAATTGTTTCTGTATTAGCACCTCCAATACTGGAAGAGCAGTAATATCTTCCAAACAGATATGAGAAAGATTGAAGGAACTTTTATTTTCCCCAGCACAATATTGCTTGACAGCCCTCTTAACTAGTAGCCAACCTCAGGGAGCTCTAGACCACATACCTTCACTATGGCTGTCTTTTTCCACCTCAGTGATACTGTCTGGCTCCATTGCTCCCTGAATCTTCAGCTGCTGAAACCTTCATCCTGACTTGACTACCTCTAGACATGACTATTCCAAAACTCTTCTGATTTTGCAAACTATATTCTTGTGGTCATTGAATGTTTATGATCTCCGACCAAGACTCACTTCTGTGCTTGTTAATTACCATTCCAGAATTCTTATCCCATGTTCTCCATTTGATCTCCTCCAGCCCTACAGTCCAAGGTGCTTTAATTCTGGCCTCTACACCATCAGTGATTTTGATTGCTTCACCATAGTCAGCAGTATCTACAGTTACTATGGTTAAGCTCAGAATTTCCTCTGCAAATCCCTCATCTTGCTCTCTTGTTTTCCCGTTTAATACATGTTAACCCAACATTTTTAACCAACTTTCAGATCATTAGTGAGCTGGTATTTGTAAGTGTATGAGGTGTCTATGAAGGTGTTGTACCTCTGCTGTAGGGCCTGACATGTCACTCTGGGGCAACTCACTCAAGTTTGGTCTCCATGGGACACTCAGCTCTTGACTGTGGTTCCAAGTAGCTGTTTGCATGCGATAGTGGCCACACCCCAGTAAACCACCTTGACAGGCGGGCTAAACCAGGCAAGGGTAGCCGGTGGACCTGATACTCTAGTGGGATAGAGACATGCCTGTCCCAGTATGCAAAGTCAGCTCTGGCAGACTGGGTGGATGAGATCTACAGTAAGATCCCATGACTAAGAAGGCCATTTTGCAATGCTTCATGGAGAGCGAAGGCAATGACAAGGCACAGATGGAAGTCAAGGTCATCCAGTGCAACCAATGAAGCCATCCGGTGTGACGACTATTTGGATCACTGGTTCTGGTCTTCTGTGTTTGAGAGAGTGGAACTGCCCCAGTGCAATATCCTCTCCACTTTAAAAACTCTCCCACACAGGTTTGTTTGCGCAGTTCACATGAATGTTCAACAGAAGAACTGCACAAGTCTAACTTGTCAATCGTTGCATACAATGGACAACCTGTACAGTGGAAGCTGATTACTTTGGTGACACTTTTCATTGCTCTACATCTTGTACATCACAAGACAACAGGACTTTGCAATGTGAAGTGTCAAACGGTGCAAGACTTCCCTCCCAGTTTTGATTATGGTAAGTGTGGATACTAGCAGCAGGACTGTATTTAGTAGTTTATTCTTTCTTGTAATTTGGAGTAATCCCTCACCTTTTTGTCAGGTGGCTATGTTGTAGATGTACTTGAGCAGGCAGACCAGACGGTTGGCAAGTTGGCAGCGTGGAGGTTGAGGGTTAAGATAGTGTGCAGGCAAGGATAGTTTGCTGACAGTGTACAGTCAACCAAGGCAAGAAAGGTTTTTGAAGAGTATATCTCCCCTTTGCATAGCCGAGGGCTGAAGCTATTTGGAATACCAAGACAAGAAAAGGGATGCAAATGAGGATTTTAGGGTGACATTTACTATTAGATATTTACTAGAGTTATTTTACTAACTCTAAAGTATTATTGACTGTTAACTCCTGTAGTATTGTAGAGATTGATTATCCGAATAAGGAATTTGTACATTCACAAGACTACCATTTGGTCAATATCTGTATCCAACTAGTCAACTTCTGTAGAAAAACAGAATTACTTTGTTCAAACTTTAAAACAGTTTGGTGCTATTCTCCTTGTGCACAAGTAAATAAAGTGTGTTTGAGGAACGAGTGCAAGTTTTCAGAGTCCAGTGACATCAGCACTGAAGCTGGGATCCATCAGGTCACAGACTTTCCTTTTTGCAACTGTTCTTGATCCCGTGAGCTGGATTTGACAAATAACGGCTGCTGTAACAGTGGAGTCCTCTGGAGCAGATTGAGGTGGACCGTCCATTTGGTACGTTTCTGGAGACACCAGCAAAAGCTCCAATCACGTCTTTGGCACAAATGTTAAGTTGCGGTCATTCACAGAGCCGCCCCTTGGTGGTTGTTTAAATGTCCAGCAATATAACTGACAGGCAGGACTGTTCATCTGTGCAATTGCATAGTGATGATTATAGCATGCTGCAGTCACAGCTTAGCAGGTGCATAAATGCATCGCATCAGCACCTGACATTTGGTACATTCCTGGCCTTTGTGCCTCAATGAACCCCTAGTTTGATGGTGTTTAAAGGGATATTCTGGTCATGAAGTTACAAACCATTAATCCTATTGTTTTTCCACATGTTACCCACTTAAGTGACCAACCACACACAATTGTACCTCAGCATCACCTCTCTTAAACTTTCTATGCTTAAAGGATCTGATTCCATCTTGTTGCGGTCACAGTGCCAGGCAACACATTGCAGGAGGCCCTCTGTGTGAAAGTGACCTCTTGACCGCAAAAGTACCTATAGTGGTCACTCCTACCGCAATTGCTGTGGTCAGCAAATGAAGATTAAACCTTCTGACACCTTGTTTACAACCCCCCCCCCCCCCCCAGAACTTTCATAGAGGACATGTATTTTTACTTTTATTTTGAGATACAGCCCAGTTACAGGCCCTTCTGGCCCAACAATCCTGCACCACTCATTTACACCTATGTGGCCAATTCACCTGCTAATCCATACATCTTTGGGATGTGGGAGGAAACCAGAGCACCCGGAGGAAACCCACACAGTTACAGGGAGAACAGACAAACTCCTTACAGGCAGGGTTGGGTGTCAGATGATTTGGTTCTGCCAGTTCCTGCTTGGAATCAAGATTGCACCAAGGACCACACCAGATATGTGAAGGGTCCGATGTTGTATGCTGGGACTTTGGTCCGATTCGGGTAGGTAAGGATTTGCTTTCCTTTTAAAGTGGCTGAGCACTGTAGATATCCCCAAGCCCTTCCACTTGACATCTCCAATTCTCTATTTATTACTGGTGTCTGTTTTCTGTGGATCAGGTACCCCTTGTTATCTCCCCTACTTATAGATATGGCATCACTGTTTTAGCACCATCATCCAGTTAATTGGAAGACAAGTCGGCCTATGGGCACTTGTCACCTTTGTGTTAATTGAAAGGAACAACTTGGCCCTATCTTTGGCTTGGCCTGTCTACTGGTCACGCCAGTGTGAAGACCCTTAGCCCTGCTGGATGGAGTCAGCCGACAGAGCAATAAAGGAGGCCAGTTGTTCTCTTTGACATTGGCTGGTGCCTGGCAGTGTTTGACTAAAAGAGCAGGACGCATCCACACACTGATGCCCATGTACACAAGAGTGTGAAAGCTGTGTAGGCCGAGAAGGAGCCTGGACCCTCTGTTTGACAACCCGTGATGTTGACCCCAAGCCAGGCACAAATGTTTTTGTACTCCTCTCCACCGGGGAAACTGCAGAGAAGGCAGCATAGAAAAGCAGTGTAGAGAAGGCAGTGATCTCGTCATCTCCCTGATCAGAGGAGTAGGACTGTTGGTCTATATCACTCATGTGAATTGCTTCAGGGGTATCTGTATGCATCCAGCTTTGGGTGGGTGCTTCCCAACCTTACCTCAACGCAGCAGAGGAAACAGCTTCTCCAAATTTGGGAGGTGACACCTCTGCCAAATTCCTAGTAAAGACAGTCAGTGGAGTCACCAACTCTGCTGACTTCAACACCTAGTCTTTACTTCCCTTTTGGTTGGTGGAGGGATGGCAGTAGACCTGAGGCTCCTGCGAATAGTGAGGAGGGAGTTGTGGTGGGCGGAAGCTCGAGGGGTTAGGGTGGGTGGTCAATGTCACTGTAAGACTTTGAGGACATCCTCCTACACATCCTAGTCCAAAGGGAAAGGAGAAAATCTCTCCTATCCTTGGTTCCCTTCCACTGATGAAAAATGATACCAGCTCGAACCCTGCCATGATTTGGGTTAAAATAAAACATGTTTGACCACACAGCGCATCCAAGTTTTTAAATTGTGGGAAGTCACAATTTGATTCCAATTTGTTGATTTGGTTCCAAGATAACCATTATGCAGGAACTAAATCAAATCCCAAGGGTAAGCTGGCACGTTTATTTTTCTTACGGTCTCTTTTGCCCTCCACCTCCCCCAGTGCTGATTGGACCAGACAGAGCTGGCTTTGGTGAAACAGCTGAGGTGTAATCTTAGAGGTAATGTGACAAGAGTGCATCAAACCTCCTCTTAAATCCCTCCCACAGCTGCCAGCAGGAACTTCTTCCTACATCCACAGGTACAAGTAGAGATGGAATGGGAAGGTGAGTAAATAAAACGCACAGTCCATGACAAATGTGTTAGAATCCTCAGGAAGATCTGACCATAATTTTAAACATTCTGAAGTGACATTAAGCTGTGTTTGACTTCCTGATGCACCAAGACATGTGGCAAAGGTGTCTGCAACAGAATTTGTCAAGGGAAATATTGTACATTTGTGTGGATCTGCTCACCGGCAGATGCTGACGGTTCTGGCTAGCTTGTGAAAGTGAGAAGCTTGCTCTTTGGAACAATTCAGCCTTGCCTAAAGCCAGCCTTTTTGGCTTGTGGTAAGAGAGTAAGAAGTATCCTCAGTTCAGTCCAGCACTCCCCAAAGTAATCTCAAACTCTGTCCCCTGAGCAGAAAAATGGCCAAAGCAGGGTCACTGATGCATGCATACTAGGGTAAAGGGAATCTCTAGCTTGCCAAATACAAATTCTCCATGCCCTTGACAACCACCATCAGACTCAGAAGGTCCTACTCAGCTGTAACGTTCTGAAAGTGTGGCACACAGAATCGACAGGCAGATCTCTACGTGCCTCCTCTCACTTACTTCGAGTTGGAGTTGACGGTGGAAGGAAACAGCAAGTGGCCCCAGTATGAGAGGAAAGCCTGAAGGATGACTTCTTGTGAAGTGTCAAAATGGAGAAGTTTCCTTGAAGAGATCCACCTTGCAGTTTGATGAGCAGTAGTATCGAGATCAGACACTGGTTTTCAACAGGGTGGGGTGAGCAGTGGTAAGCACCATCACTGCTGTTTCCATGACTACTTCCATCTTTCATCGAGGAATGGCCATTCCTTTTCATTGAACCAGTGGCAGGTTCAAAGAGACACAGCTACTAGAAGTCCCACCGGGGAGTGCAGAGAGCTCTCTTAAAGCAACACTAAGTTCTCCCCCAACCCACTCCCTCCACCACGTCTCCTCGGCATCTTTCTTCTCAGACGGCTGTCTCCAGATCCTCGCGCCCCAACACCTGGTGCTGCTGTCTGCTGTCCAGGTAAGCAGCAAGTTCCAGGTCTCCTGCCTCCTCTGCCTTGTGCCCCGCAGTGTGACCCTGAAACAGAGGCAATAGATAAAGACAGACACAGCTCGGGAGGTCAGTTCGCATTTAGGGTGGGGAGGTTGAAGTGCGTCATGGAAGGAGGAGGTGTATTCACTTACAACATAAATACAGTTTTGCAACACTGCTGGCTGCCTCCCTTTGCCATCTCGCATGAGATTAGCAAGTGCTAAATCAACAGCTTCCTCAAAAGACCTTAATGAACAAGTTTCATTACTATGCCAAACTCAGGTTTCATGATTACTTTTCTCGAAACTATTATCGTAGTATTAAACTACTCTTAAGCCAAATTTGAATTCTCAAGCTACTTTACTGGCATTGGAACTTGTTTTCCAGATTATTAAACCAAAGCCTCCACATTACAGCCCCTACACTAGACTATATGTAACAATATTAATGTATAGGGTGCATGTCTTTGTGTAGACGTGCTGCTGGTGGTGTAAATGTATTTTGCCTGGGAAGTTGAACAGTAGAACAAAGCAGATTTAAGTGTTTGTACTCTGACAAATAACTGAGAGACATGCAAAACTAATGAAGACAATAAATACATAAAATATCAGCTTTGCAAATATAAAAAGAGCCGGACAAAAAATTGAACCCCTTTAGCAAAGAAACGAGCGAAAAAAGAACTGTTGTCTTAGAATTCCTTGGACCTTTCCTTGGTAAGGGAGTAGGCTATAATGACATAATTGGACGATTTCACCATCAGCGATGTTTGGTTATAAAGAAAGTTGATGGAGCTGGGAACAGGGGTTGTTTCCTGCTGAAAAATTGCTTCACAGTGACCAAGCTGAATTTCTATTGATTCTGACAAAGCTGATTTTAATCTGTTGTCTTTGTTTTCTCTGCAGGGCATGTGCTTACCCTGGGTACAATGAAAGCCCAGTAGAAATGTATCACTCAGGGTGAAGTGCTTTAGCATAAGACAGGGAAACAAGCTAGCAAATGAGGTGGAGAGCCATCTTGGATGTGTTTCTGGGAGGAGAGAGTGGAAGGATTGCACAGGAGGCAGATGATCATTCACATAAGCATGCTCAGATCGTTTTTACATCTTCAGAACAGGCCTTACCTCCAAATCAGTCTGTGTTAACGAGGCGCCGGCATTGATGAGGAAGCGACATATTGTGCGATATCGATGAGATGCTGCTTTGTGCAATGCTGTCTCACCCCTGTTGAGGAAATCGAAAGTTCACTGTCTGATAACTAAATTGCAGACAGTTTCTTTCTCACAGAGTGTGAAACAAGTGTGCCTTGGGAAATGGAGGAGTGCGAAGAATTAAAAACCATGAGCCTCTAAAGAGTGTGAAAACAGAGCTAACGATTAAGGTCAGAGCTAGAAAACTAGGCAGGATATTGCCCAGAAAGTCATATCCACTTGGTGGTGCTGAAGGCTCTACTTCAAACAACGGACTCTGCCACCAGGAATCGTTCCACCAAAGTCCAGTTTTAGATATTTGGACCAGACGTTGTGGAAAGAGTAGTCTCTTCAGAAGGGGGAAAGGGGGGGGAAGAGGTGTCGGAGATGGTTAAAGATCACTTGTGGAGATACATAGAGTGGGAGGGAAGAACAGAAGGAACTCAGCTGTGGTTTTGGGAAGTGAGAGCAGAACTGGGGGAAATAGAAGAGATCCTGCCTATCATAATCACATCACATAATGAACCCTCTCGCCCCTCTGAATCAGTCAGCCTAATATAATTTGTGCCAATTCCTTGTCCTTTTCCCACAGCTCTGCAACTTCTTCCAAGCACATAGAACACGACAGGCTCTTTAGTCCACGATGTTGTGTCAACATTTTCCCCTGCTCTAAGATCAATCTCACCCTACATAGCTCTCCACATGCCTAAGAGTTTCTTAGATGTTGCTAATCTACCTGCCTCCAGTACCAGCCCTAGCAAGCGTTTCATGCACCTACCACTCTCTGTTTTTTTTTAAACTTGCCTCTAATATCCCCCCAACTTTCCTCCAAGCACCTTAAAGTTATGTTCCCTGGTATTTGCCGTTTCCACTCAGGAAATGAGTTTCTGGCTGCCCACTTGATCTACAGCTTACACCATTTACACCTCTATCAAGGCACCTCTTATCTCCTTTGATTAGGCAGCATTTGTGAGGGCTGAGATTGACCTGTGCCGTTTGGATCCACAGACGTTGCTTGAGGTTTTCCAGCATTTTTTTTTGGTCTCCATTTTGGCAGTGTTCTGCAATGATTATGAAAATTTGGAGTGGAGAAGCTCTGGATGATTATTATGTTGAAGTTCTATATGACATTGGTGAGGCCAAATTTGGAGTATTGTGTGTAGTTCTAGTCACTCACCTACAGGGAAAATATCAATAAGCTGGAAAGAATACAGAGAAAATTTACAAGTATGTTGCTGGTACTTGAGGATCTGAGTTAGAGGGAGAGGTTTGGACTTTATTGCCTGGAACGTAGGAGGCTGAAGGAAGATTTAATAGAGGTACAGGTATACAGAATTATGAAGGGTTATAGTCAGGGTAAATGCAAGCAGGCTTTTTCCACTGAGTTTGGGTGAGATTAGAACTAGGAGTCATAGGTTACATGTGAAATGCTGTCAAATGAAGCAGTGAATAATATTTTTAAAAATTAAGGTTAATATTAGCTGGCTGGTGGTGTAGTGGCATCCACACTGCACTCTGAGGCGAATGGCCCCAGGTTCGAATCCGGCCAGCTCCTTGCAAGCTTACAATCCGTGCTGGACTGCGTGTCGAGCTAGCAACTCAGCCTCAGTGAAAAAAAAAGACAGACAAAAATCCTAAAAAAAACAGCAAGGTTGCTGTCCAAAGGTGTGGAGAGGAACAGCAACAAGATTAACGTTAATCATTTTGAGCAGCTTTTCTAAAATACCCTATTCAGTTCAATGTCTCTGTTACACTTTTTATGAATATAAACTCAGTAGCCACTTTATTACGCACACCTTCTTAATGCAAATATCTAATCAGCCAATCACAAGGCAGCAACTCAATGCGTAAAAGCACGTAGGCATGGTCAAGAGGTTCAGTTGTTGTTTGGGCCAAATATAAGAATGGAGAAGAATTGTGATATAAGTAAGTTTTACCATGGAATGATTACTGGTGGCAGACAGGATGGTTTGAGTATCTCAGAATCTGCTGATCTCCTGGGACAATCTCTAGAGTTTACGTAGAATGGTGCGAAAAACAAAAAGCATCCAGTGTGCAGCAGTTCTCTGGGTGAAATTATCTTGTTAATGAGAGGTAAGGGGAGAATTATCAGATAACTTCAAGCTGACAGTAAGGCAACAGTAACTTAAATAATCATGTGTTACAACAGTGGTGTGCAAAAGAGCATCTCTAAATGTACAACACACCGAACTTTCAAGGGATGGGCTGCATTAGCAGAAGGCCATGATCATTCACTAGGTGACCACTTTATTAGCTACATAAATAAGCAACAGGACTCATCCTTTTTCCTTAAAAAAGTCCACAGTTATTGTTACTAATTCTTTAATTATTGATAATAATCTCTGCACAAAGTTTGCATATGAGAGAATTATCACCAATTTAAACACACTCTCTCAAAGTTTGCCATCCCTTGCCTACAACTTTCTGTGAATATCGACAGCAAGCACTAATGCACTTTCCGAGATAATTTGAAAACATGTATGCCTGTCCATATCCCCAACTGTCGATCTATCCAGGATTACTAACAAGCCCCAACCACTGGACCAACTTCCATATGCCTACCCACACTGAAGAATTTGTCACTAAATTGGTTTTCTTTTATCTTGACTGAAATAAAAAGCAAGGAACATTTAAGTGAAGTCTCTGACATATTCTCACCAATTTTTCTCATCTAACCTTAAGTGAACTTTACACCTAAAGCAATAGAAACAAGATGAGATCATCTGAAATCATTTCATGCAGAGTATTAGATGGTGACTCAGAAAGATTAACAGGATCCAGATCTTTGTGAGAGGGGGCTAGGATCAAAGCTCGTTCAGTTCATTTGGCCTAGACCGGGGGTTGGCAACCCGCGGCTCCGGAGCCACATGTGGCTCTTTTACGTCTATGCTGCGGCTCCCTGTTGCTTTGGGAAATAATTGGTTGTGGCGACCCTTTTCCTGGCACATCCGAACCGACTCACAATTAGATAGCCTACGGGGGTTTGCGAGCACAGAGCTTTGGAGCCTCTGCGCCATGGGGGGGGGGGCAGGTTGAGGGAGGCTTAAAAGTGAGGCTGAAGATTTCGAATAAAGTTTTTTCCTTCGACTGCAGTTACCGACTCCGTGTCGTAATTTTAGCGCTGCGTGTAGCACACCGCTACATGGTCAGTATTTAATTAAAATGTATTTTATGTTAGTTTGTTAGTTTTTGAAATGTAAATCTAAATTTGAAGATTATGGTGATCTTGTACAATCTAAATAAGACGTTATGGCGACCCATTTCCTGACACATCCGAACCGGCTCACAATTAGCCAGCGTTCAGGCTAAGGGAGATAGCCTACGGGGGTTTGTGAGTACGTGTCTTTTGCAGCATCCACGCCCATGGGGGGCGGGTTGAGGGAGGCTTAAAAGCAAGGCTGTTTAGTTCGAATAAAGCTATCTTTGACTGCAGTTTACTGACTGCGTGTAGCAACCGCTACAACGTGTTTTTATCGCTGGCTGTCCAGAGGGGAGGTGCTGAAACGCTTTGTCGCATGTCTGGAAGAAGTGAAAACTTTCCTGGGCAGCAAAGGGCTCAACTTTCCTAAACTGGAACAGCCAGAGTGGCTGGAAAAGCTACACTTCATGGTAGACATGACAGCGCACCTGAACACGCTGAACACAGCTCTTCAGGGGAAAGGACGTATAGCCCTGCACATGTTGGAGGATGTTTTGGCATTCGAGCGCAAGTTGACAGTGTTTGCCAGAGATTTACAGAAAGGCACATTGTCTCTCTTCCCCAATTTGAGAGAGTTCAAACAAGGTCACGACATGATAAATTCGGAGTATTTACATTCTGCAATCATCGCAATGCAAACATCATTTGGGAAACGCTTCTGTGAGTTCAGAGAGGAAAAAAACACATTATCCTTCCCGGTCACTCCCCTAAGCATCGATCCATCCCTACTGAATACGACTGCATTGTCAGGTGTGAGTCAACCTGAACAAGTATGATAAATATTTTAATTGCCTATTATTTTACGTATATTCATAGGTTTTCATTGTTCAGTGAAATAGTCCTTTTATTTTTCAGGTTGACAGCTGGCTGACGATATTTTTGGTTTGCTGCTGGCGGCAAATTTAAGTTTGGCGTTTTTCATAAATACAAGAAGGACTCAAATAGACGTTGAGTATTTTACTTCAAAGTAACCTTCAACCCAACGTCTTTTTTTCGGAGTTCAAAATGTTTTTGTTGCATGCAGAAATGTAATTTCGTTTTCTCTGCAGGAGTTCATCAATTTCATAAATTCAACACATTATAGTTTGTTTATACATAGCATAAAGGCAAAACAAAACGTTGTATGCAGTGTTATTTCATTTTAAATGTCAAACGGGTTTTGCGGCTCCCAGTGTTTTCTTTTCTGTGGGAAACGGGTCCAAGTGGCTCTTTCAGTGGTAAACGTTGCTGACCCCTGGCCTAGACTGATCATTTTTCCCAGTGCTTTATTATAGAATCTCAGCGAGTAAACTATAACAAACATACACTTACGTTTCTGCTTCTGCAACGTCTAATAACTCGCGAGGACCTGGGAAAAAATATGTGTGGAAATTAGGATCACCGGTTTAAATTAAAACCCAGCAGTACCAAGAATTACTTTGGAAAATGACTGAAAATCACATTCTGTCTTTGTTCAGCTCAACCCCTGACTTCACAGGTACTGACTATGTGGTCAGGAACTAATAGGGAGCAACAGTGGAATAATGAGAGTGTGGAATAGCAGGTAACCCAGTGCAGAAATCCAACCGCTGCCACCTGGCCTACACATGAAATCTTGTTCTCCATTCTGTGATTATTCTCCACGCTATGCCCGGGAGAAACTCAGTGTTCCAACGGTCATAAACGCAATGGACAAGACACAAACGAATGAGAGACAGGACACTGCCCTGAATCATTAAATGGCCTCTTTCTGTTCAAAATTTCACTTTAAAAAAAGTTCTCACATCATGGAAAAAAGCCAAGCAGCCCATCAAGTCTATGATAGCTCTCAGAAAACCCCCGATGCCCCATTTTTAACTCTGTGATGTAATCACCCATGTTCCCATCAACCACTCCCTCTTCTCCTGCCACCTTCCACAGATAATTTGCAGCGGTCAATTAAACAACCTGCATGTGCAACACATGTATGCCCTTCAGCCCACAATATTGTGCTGCCCTTTTAACCCACTCTAAGATCAACCTAACCCTTTCAAAGAAACATAGAAAACCTACAGCACAGTACAGGCCCTTCGGCCCACAAAGCTGTAACAAACATGTCCTTACCTTAGAAATTACCTAGGGTTACCAACAGCCCTCTATTTTTCTGAGCTCCATGTACCTGTCCAGGAGTCTCTTAAAAGACCCTATTGTATCTGCCTCCACCACCGTCACCGGCAGTCCATTCCACGCACTCACCACTCTCTTCGTAAAAAACTTATCCCCTGACATCTCCTCTATACTTACTTCTAAGCGCCTTAAAACTGTGTCCTCTTGTGCTAGCCAGTTCAGCCTTGGGAAAAAGCCTCTGACTATCCACACAATCAATGCCCCTCATCATCTTATACACCTCTATCAGGTCACCTCTCATCCTCTGTTACTCCAAGGAGAAAAGGCCGAGTCCACTCAACCTGTTCTTATAAGGCATGCTACCCAATCCAGGCAACATCCTGCTAAATCTCCTCTGCACCCTTTCTATGGTTTCCATATACACTACTGCTCTACTTTCATCAATGTGTTTTGTCACATCCTCAAAAAATTCTATCAGGCTCGTAAGGCATGACCTGTCTTTAACAAAGCCATGCTGACTATTTCTAATCATATGCCTCTCCAAATGTTCATAAATCCTGCCTCTCAGTATCTACTCCATCAACTTACCAACCACTAAAGTAAGACTTGCTGGTCTATAATTTCCTGGGCTATCTCTACTCCCTTTCTTGAATAAAGGAACAACATCCACAATCCTCCAGAACCTCTCGCATCTCCTTTGATGAGGCAAAGGTCATTGCCAGAGGCTCAGCAATCTCCTCCCTCGCCTCCCACAGTAGCCTGGGATACATCTCATCCAGTCCCGGTGACTTATCCAACTTGATGCTTTCCAAAAGCTCCAGCACATCCTCTTTTTTAATATCTACATGCTCAAGCTTTTCAGTCCACTGCAAGTAATCCCTACAATTGCCAAGATCCTTTTCCATAGTGAATACTGAAGCAAAGTATTCATTAAATACCTCTGCTATCTCCTCCGGTTCCATACACACTTTTCCATTGTCATGCTTGATTGATCCTATTCTCTCACATCTTATCCTCTTGCTCTTCACATACTCGTAGAATGCCTTGGGGTTTTCCTTAATCCTGTCTGCCAAGGCCTTCTCACAGCCGCTTCAGGCTCACCTAATTTCTTTCTTAAGCTCCTTCCTATTAGCCTTATCATCTTACAGATCTCTATCATTACCTAGTTTTTTGAACCTTTTGTAAGCTCTTCTTTTCTTCTTGACTAGATTTACAACAGCCTTTGTACACCACAGTTCCTGTACCCTACAATCCTTTCCCTGTCTCATTGGAATGTACCTATGCAGAACCCCATGCAAATATCCCCTGAACATTTGCCACATTTCTTCCATACATTTCCGAGAACTTCTGTTCTCAACTTATGCTTCCAAGTTCCTGCCTGATAGCCTTATATTTCCCCTTACTCCAATTAAACACTTTCCTAACTTGTCTGTTCCTATCCCTCTCCAATGCTATCGTAAGGGAGACAGCATTGTCATCACTATCTCCAAAATGCTCTCCCACTGAGAGACCTGACACCTGACCAGGTTCATTTCCCAGTACCAGATCAAGTACAGCCTCTTCTCTTGTAGGATTATCTACATATTGTGTCAGCCATATTGTTATATGTTATATGAAACCTTCCTGAACACACCTAACAAATTTCACCTCATCCAAACCCCTCGTTCTAGGGACATGCCAATAGATATTTAGGAAATTAAAATCTCCCACCACGACATCCCTGTTATTATTACACCTTTCCAGAATCTGTCTCCCTATCTCCTCAATGTCCCTGTTACTATTGGGTGGTCTATGAAAAAAAAAACCCAGTAGTTATTGACCCCATCCTGTTCCTAACTTCCACCCACAGAGACTCCATAGACAATCCCTCCATGTCTTCCTCCTTTTCTGCAGCTGTAACACTATCTCTGATCAACAGTGCCATGCCCCCATCTCTTTTGCCTCCCACCCTGTCCTTTCCGAAACATCTAAAGCCTGGCACTCGAAGTAGCCATTCCTGCCCCTGAGCCATCCAAGTCTCTGTAATGGCCACAACATCATAGCTCTAAGTACTGATTTCCTTATACTTTCCTCCTGCGTAGCCCTCCATTTTTCTTTCATACAAGCACCTAAAAGTTTCTTAAAACGTCCCTAATGTATCTGCTTCTACTACCACCCCTGGCAGGGTGTTCCAAGCTCCAATCACTCTCTGTGTATAAAGCTTCCCTCTGACATCCCCTTATACTTTCCTCCAATCACCTTAAAATTCTGTCCCCTCCTGGGGACTATTCTCCCATCCTGGGAAAAATAATCTTGCTGTCTACTCAATCCTTGCCTCATCACCTTGTACATCTGAATCAAGACACCTGTCATCTTCCTTTGCCCTAAAGAGAAGTCGTAACTCACTCAACATTTCCTTATAGGACATGGTCTCTAATCCAGACAGCAAGCAAAAGGTAAATCTCCACCGCACCCTCTCTAAAGCCGCCACATCTTACCTATAATGAGATCCCCTTCATGTAAGCCATGACTGTGAATTGCTCCTACATTTCCCTCATTCTCACACTTTGTGAGGGCACTCTGGTTTATTAGGGATATCATTCAGTTTTTAACCCCTGGCCATAAGGAGCGGTTGGCAACTCTAGTCTTGTCCCAGTCAGAAATGTAACCCATGGAACTCACCGTGTTCTATGATGTACTTTACAAGTTCTTTGTGGCCGTTCTTTGCAGCACAGTGTAACACAGAGTAACCTTCAGAGCTGCACACCATCAGGCTGGCTCCCTTATTGCAAGAGTCTATGAACTAGAAAACGCACAAACCAAAAGTTCACACATCCTTGTATTTATACATGATTCCCTGTTCATGTACAAAGCAGGCACAGATTAGATGAGAATCACAAAGCATGCCGATTGCAGATGGGAAGTGGTGGGGGTGGTTCCATCCACAGATCCTGCAAAGTGCATCAGTTCCCCGGAGAGGTGTTCAAAGCTCACCCTCTGATATCCAGCTGAATTGCTATCAAAGGAGAAAATATCAAAAATACTCAGCCGGTCAGGCAGCGTCTGTGGACGGGTACAAAAGTAACATTTCAAATTAATTACCTTCATTAAAACCAACACAAGATATCCATCAATATGTTTTAAGATGCCAGGAAAGGGGACCAAAGAACAAAAAGCAAAGAGGTGTAATGGACTGTTCTGGAGATATTCTACATATAGAATCATAGAGGACAATAGCACAGAAACAGTCCCTTTGGCTAACCTAGACTGTGTCAGCTTGTTTTTCTGCCAGTCCTACCCATCTGCACCCAGACAATGGCCTTCCGTACCCCCTCATCCATGCACTTACCCAAACTTTTCTTAAATGTTGTGATTGAACCTTCATCCACCCTCTACATGAAGCAGTTTCCCCTCAGATTCCCCTTAAATATTTCACCCTTCACCCTAAACCGATAACCTTTAGTTCTAGTCTCATCCAACCTTAGGTTAAATACATGCAGGCATTTTTTTCCCTATCTATAAACCCCTTATAATTTTGTATTCTTCTATAAGATCTTTCCTCATTCTCATGTTCCAGGGAATAAAGTCCTAAACTATTCAACTTATCCCTATAACTCAGGTCCTCAAGTCCTGGTAACATCCTCATAAATTTTCTCTGCACTTTTTCAAACTTTCCTGCATATCTTTCCTGTAAGTAGGTGACGAGAGCTGCACACAATACTCCAAGTGCAGCCTCACCAACACTTTGTACAACTTCAACACAACATCCCAACTCCAGTACTTTGTCTTAAGTGTGGAACTTGCATCTTACAATCAGGCACATCACAGCCTTCTGGATATGAACTGAGTTTTTCTTCATGAGTTTTCTCTTCCCATATGAAATGAGTTTTTCATTCAGATTTACATCATTTGCAGTATTTTCCTTTTGCAATGTCTCCCATTTGCACATCTTGTGGACTAAATCTGTTCTTTAGACTCCAGTGCAACTCTCTCACTTTTCTACCATTTAATCTCTACCCCCCCCACCAAACTCTGCTCTTGCTGCCTCTGCCCCTAGATTTGAAAATTGATTAACTTAGGTTAATTTCCCATGCTAATGAGAAGTCATCAGTGTAAGAGAGGTGAGAAGCCATCTCACAGAAATTTTTTTTTACTGTGCTTGAGGGCGGACAATGCACAGTTGATGCTTCCCTGGCTGGGGTCCCCATGGCCTGCACTCTCAAAACGGGGGGGTGGATCAACCATTCAAAACAGAGATGAGTAGGAATGCTTTACCTAGACAGTAGTGGATCTTCGGAATTCTCGACAGAGAGGTGTGGAAGATTGGTCACTGACTATACTCAAGATTGAGGTTAATAACATTTGTATACCAAGGAAATCAGGGGAATGTGGATAGTGCAGCATACTGGCACTAAGGCAGAACCATTAGCTACGATCTTACTGAATGACTGATGGGCCAAATGAAGTACTCCTGCTTCATTTATTGTTCGTATGTAATTTGAAACCATAGGCTGGATCAAGGTGGATTCACCCTGTGGGGTCTGGACTAACCACAAGACATAGGGGAATTCAGGCCTTCGCCTCATCACCTGTGGAACCACCCTTAAGGGTGGATTGAGATGACCCAGTGGGGCCTCGCCGGTCAGCGGCCCTGACACCAGCTCAGCCTTTGCTCTAGTATTCAGGAGATCACGTCTACTAAATGGATGCAAATCAGCTTTAAAAAATAAAATTAACCAAAACATATATAAAATAATCAAAATATATAACACAATTTAAAATTCTTCCTTATTTTTAGACCGGGAAATAAAAGGAGCAACAACCAGTCTGCGGGTTGAGCAGCATCTGTGGAAGGAAAAGGATTGTTGATGTTTCAGATCGAAACCCTACACAAGGATTCTGGGAAATGGAGAGTGGGCGTGGAATTCTGTTTCTCTTTCTACAGACTGCTTTTTTTAAAAAACATTTTTATTAGTTTTTCAAAACATTTTACAAATTAAAAACCCCAAATCCCAAATGAGGAACATTAAAACAGTACAAAATTAAGCATACAATAACAATATCCTACAAAGGAAGAGAGTTTAGCAAAAAAAAAGCACCTGAATTAAAGACAAGTAAGCTTAGTGTCCTCCCCAAGCCCCACAACACAAGAAAAAAACAACAGCAACTCCAGACCAACCACAACACAATATAGAGAGTATAAGTCAGGACAGCCAAACTCCCAGACTGTGAATACACTCAGCAAAAGAGGATAATAATGCCTTCTACCAGAAAAAAAAGCTGAAAGCAAGGGACCCTAGTCAAGAGGAAGGTTATGAAAGTACTCGATAAAAGGTCCCCAGACCTTATGGAACTTTAGATCCGAATTGAGAACTGAATAATGAATTTTTTCGAGGTCCAAACAGGCCATGATGTCGTTAAGCCATTGAGCATGAGTGGGCGGGGCAACATCTCTCCATCTAAGGAGGATCAAGCGTCTAGCCAGGAGAGAGGCAAAGGATAATATGCGGCATTTGGTCTGACCCAGACATAAATCCGTCTCGCCCCAAAAACCGAACAGAGCAATTAAGGGGTTTGGTTCTAGGTGCTGATTCAGAATACACGATAACGTAGTGAAGACATCTTTCCAGAATTTCTCCAAGCTAGGACAGAACCAGTACATATGGATGAGAGAGGCCAAGCCCCTCTTGCATTTATCACAGAGCGGACTAACGCTAGGGTAGAATCGAGATAGTTTAGATTTGGACAAATGGGCTCTATGAACAATCTTAAACTGTAAAAGGCAGTGGCGAGCACAAAGAGAGGTTGAGTTAACTGATTTGAGAACTGAATCCCAGCTCTCCTCAGATAAGGAGATATTTAAATCCTGCTCCCAGGCCATTTTGATTTTATCCATGGGGGCCCGTCGTAAGGCTGCTAGTTTATCTCGGATGATTGATATTAAGCCTTTACCTAGTGGATTCATGGAAAGAAATAGGCCCATAGCATTTTTCGCAGGCATTTCAGGAAAGTTAGGAATTAAAGGAGCAATAAAGTGTCGGATTTGGAGATATCTGAAAAAATGAGCATTGGGCAGATTGAACTTAACAGAGAGCTGCTGAAAAGAAGTGAAGCGATTATCAATGAAAAGATCTTCAAAATGTCTAATGCCCTTCCTATACCAAACCTGGAATGCTGAATCGTATGTAGTAGGTAAAAAAAGGTGATTATGAGCAATAGGGCTGGAAACGGAAAACCCCTGGAAACCATAGCATTTCCTGATCTGAGCCCATATACGCAAAGTGTGTCTAACAAGAGGATTAGCTATTGATCTGGGCAGAGCCAAGAAGTGCAGAGATAGATAATTCTTTAGTGGAGCTCAACTCCATCGCCACCCAGTTAGGGCACTCGGGTTGGCCATGGAAGAAAGACCAAAAGGTAGCACAACGTATATTAGCTGCCCAATAATATAAACGAAAGTTAGGTAAAGCCATGCCACCCTCTTTTTTAGATTTTTGGAGATGGATTTTATTAATTCTAGAGCGCTTATTCTGCCACAGATATGACAAAATAATAGAGTCTAAGGAATCAAAACAAGATTTAGGAATAAAAATTGGGATAGATTGAAATAGGTATAAAAATTTGGGGAGAACATACATTTTAACAACATTAATATGACCTACCAAAGACATAGATAGAGGTGACCATTGTACCAGACTCTGTTTTATAGCATATGAAAGATTGGCAAAGTTTTCACGAAAGAGATCTTTAAACTTCCTTGTGACTGTAATTCCAAGATAAGTAAATTGATTATGGACTACTTTAAAAGGGAGATCATGAAATGTTAGTTCTTGTGCTTCTTTATTAATTGGGAGAAGTTCACTCTTATGTAAATTAAGTTTATAGCCAGAGATCTGGCTAAACTGTTCAAGAAGTGAAAACATTAGAGGTAAGGATGTAGACGGATTTGAGAGAAAGAGTAGTAAGTCATCAGCACAGAGAGAAACTTTATGCTCAACACTCCCTCTCCAAATCCCAGTCAATTCAGGGCAGTTTCGAAATGCTATCGCCAGAGGCTCCATAGCCAAATCAAAGAGAAAGGGACTTAAGGGGCATCGCTGGCGGGTGCCACGTTTACAGTCTGCTCTCTGACCGAGTGTGTAGCACCAACAACTTCCATTGTCTCCTAGTTGTTTTGTGTTTGATTGGCTAGATACGAGACCTAGGCTACCACATCTTTTTCATTCCCGTCTCTCACACACGCATACACAACCAGGACAAATTTGCACTCTGCACCATTACCTTCTGCAGGTTACCCTCCAGAACTGAATGAAGAAGTTCTGAAAGACAGACATGGGAAGCATGTTAAACACAGAAGAGAAAATACAGTACAGTGACTAACTAGCTGATGAACTACAGTCACTCAACATAGGGTGGTAACGCCCATTAAAATACTTGGAATACAGAGAGTGAATTGTCATTGAATTCTTCTGTGTTAGAACCCCTGCACACAGATGGTGAGAGGACCTGGGGAATAAGGCCATGACATTGGAACAGGATTAGGCCATTCAGCCCATCGATTCTGCTCCACAGCTGATTTATTATCCTTGAATAGAGACTGGTGAAGCCAAAAAGAAGGTGCCTCGGAATAAATTCAGGCAAGGATTCCAATAAATAAAACACGGTTTAGCAACAGGAAAAGCTAATAAAAAGCAAAAATCAAGCCAAAATGAACTGTAATATTTTATCTACACAATTAAGTTCTTGACTCACACTGGGTGTCAGTAGGATTTTTCCACAAGAATCATTGTATTTCAGTAAAGACGGCTTAAGGGTTGATCTGAAACCTGTTCAGGGCAGCACGGTGTACTACAGTCTGCCATTTCTGACTGACAGCTACTCTACTTTCATTGTTGTGGTGGTATTTATTTTAACAGCATCACGATGTACTAATGGGGTGAATGGGAGTCCAGGGAGGGGTAGCACCTCTGGTGAGGGGGCTTGCCATATCCATTCCTGAGCAGCTCATTCACCTTTGGTCCCCACCAGACTCTCACCTGTGGCTCCGTGTAGCTGCTTGCATGTGACAGCAGCCACACCCCGCTATGCCACTTCGGCACGCGGGCTAAACCAGGTGAGAGTAGCCGACGGGCCTGATACCCCTGTGAGATAGGGACATGCCAGCTCCGGCGGACTGGCCGGCTGAGATCTACAGTGAGATCCAACTGCTAGGAAGGTGGTACTGCAATGCTCCGTGGAAAATGAAGGCACGACAAGGCATAGAAGATGTCCTGGTCATCTATTGCAAGCCCAGTTTGTGATGCTTGCTTGTACCAGTGAACCCAGATCTCTGAGGTCTAGAGAGTGGAACTGCCCAAGTGTAACAGCTTTTCCACTTCAAGAACTCTCCCACTCATCATCAGACACGATGGACAACCACAAGAGACATATACTGATGTTAAAATTTTAAAAATTCATGCTACAATTAATAGATACAGCTCTGCCGTAATTATATATAATGCTACAGTTAACAGCATTATGGCACCAATATACTATAGTACTGTTGTTAGATGTTAATGTTACAATTAGTTCCAGTTTTATTGCTATATACTAATGCAACAATTAAAAGCATTATGGCAAACTGTGGGAGGCTGTGATGTGTACAGTAGCAAGAAGGATTGGAGCAAGGTACAGTGGATGACACCTTCCAAACACTATGACCTCTATCTCAAGCACAAGAGATTCAGCAGGTGCTGGAAATCCAGAGCAACACACACAAAATGCTGAGGGAACCCAGCAGGTCAGGCAACATCTACAGAGAGGAATAAAGAGTCACCATTTCAAGCCAGTCCTGATGAAGGGTCTCAGCCCGAAACATTGGTTCTTTATTCCTCTTCACAGACGCTGCCAGAGCTGCTGAGTTCTCCAGCACTTTGTGTTTGGACTTGTATCATTTTGGACAGCACGTGCTCAGATACACCAATGCCCCCAGGTTAGTCTCCGAGGTACACACCATACTGACTTGGGGATGTATCAAAACCACCCCCCCCACCCCACTGTCACTGGGCCGAGCTCCCTTTAAGCCACTGTGGACTTGCCTGCGCAATAAGGAAGTGGCCCCACCACCAATTCACTGTTCTCCAAATTTCAATGTCACCAACTCTTTACTTGAGTCAGAGCATCATACAGAGCTGAAGCCGACCCTGTGGCCCATCTTCTCCATGGTGTCCTTTCTGGACTAAGCCCATTTTGGTCCATATCTTTCCATGCTTTGAGCATGTCTAAATGTCTCTTTAGTACAGTAAATGGATCTGATTCCACCACCTCCTCTGAGGCATCAACCATTCTCTGTATAAAATAAAACACTTTTCCCTCGGGTCCCCTTTAAAACTCCTGCTCACCTTAAAACCATGCATCAAGTATTTGAAACTCTGACCATGGGAAATAGATTCTATCTGCCCTGTCTATGTCTCTTTCAAAGCTCCATTGGTTAACCCTCAGATTTCTTTGTTCCGGGGAGACAAGCCAAGCCTATCCAATAAAATCCTCGAAAATCCAGGCAATGTCCTGGGAAATCTTCTCTGCACTCTCTCCAGTGCAAGCACATCCTTCCTATAGTGTGGTAACCAGAACCACATGCAATACTCCCAAGTTGTAACATAGCACCCTAACTTTTATATTCTCTGCCCTGACCTGTGGGGTCCATATGTTTTCTTCATCAGCCTATCGACCAATGTTTCCATTTCATGGGCCAATGGACTTGAACCCCAAATTCCCTCTGCTCTTTTCTTTGGGAAGAGGACAACAGGTTAAATCATACTTAAATCAGGAGTTCTGTCCAGTCTTCAGATTTCTAAAGAGCAGCCTCATTGCAGAACAATTAAGGCTAGCTGCTTTTCAAATGAGCTGAGGTTTATATTACAAACACACTACAACAAGCCCTATACTAGCCCCAAACTGAAAACTGATGTGACTCTAACAGGAAACTCCACTCCAGCCACCCAGCTGGGCCAGTCCAAATTTCCCAGATTTCCTGGGAACCAACTCAGTTTGCAACATATAGTGATATCTGTATGTAACTAGTCCTGATGAACTCACGGAAAGCAGGCACATACTGAATGGACAAGGAACACTCAGGGAAAACTGCTGGAATTACTGAGCCCCTCAAGAAGACTGCTAATGTTAACAATCAAGAACATACAATCGAACAATTTAATCCGGGGAAAGGTTCATTATAAGAACCGAAAGTACCTTGTTCTTCTGGAGATGTGGGAGGCCTGAGAAGAAAAGAAAGCAGAAATGATTTTAGGAGTTACTTGCTGTGATAGTAAAATACTGATGCCATGTGTCAATGAGAAAGTTTAACTGCTCAGTTTAACCAGCAGTCTGTACCATCGACAGGAGGCACGGCAGCAATTCAACGGGGCTCCTTGGACAGCAGCTTCCAAACCCGCAAACCTCTACCAGATAGAAGGACGTGGGTAGAATAAATAAGGGAACACCACTGCCTGGAAGTTGCCCTCTGAACCGTGGACCATCCTGACTTGGAAACATCACCAATCCTTCACCATCACTGGGTCAGAATCCTGGAATTCACCCCTCGTGTTCAAGGACCGCAGCGGTTCGAGAAGGCAGCTCACCACCACCCTCACAAGGGCAACTAGGGTTAGGCTGGCTCAGACTGTGAAACCCACATCCCTTGAATGAATATAAAGAAACAACGCCCCCTCAACGTTCAGAATAAAGATCTACACCGTTGCTTTGAGGCAGGAGTATTGAAACATTATCTCAGTGGAATGAAGGAGAGACTACTGGGATGGGTTGGACCGTCAGAAAAGTGCTGCAGTCTGAAGTCGAGAATGCCGTCGGGATCAGGAATATGGGGAAGGTATGCTGGGATCAGTGTGCGAGTAATATTTCTGAGACCAGAAGTGTAGAGAAATTTGCCGGAGTCAGGAGCACAGGGTTTGTTGACAGGAATGGGACTGCAATGGAAAGCATTTTATTGACAGATTGTGGGAATTGCTGCAAGGATTACAGGTGCAGGGCAGGTGCTCGGAATCAGTGGAAAATTGTCTAGTTTGAGCCTGCTGGAAAGGTCATCAAGAAAGTGATCATTGAGGGAATCTTCAAAAGGACGTGCTTCTGAAGGCAGCGTCCATTGCTTAGCACCCTCACCACACAGGACATGCCCTCTTCTTTATACTACCATTGGGGCAGAGGCACAGGAGCCTAAAGGCTCACAGTCAATGACTTAGGAACAACTTCTTCTCCTCTGCCATCAGAATTCTGAATGGTCCATATACACCTCATTATTCATTTTATTTTGCACTATTTTTGTAACTTATAGGGATTTTTAAGTTTCTCCACTGTACTGCTGCCACAAAGAATACTGTTGAGATGTGGAATGTGGTTATAATTCCTGAATCTAGAGTTATGGATTGTTATTAGGATTGGGAATGTGCAGAATGGTGTTGCGATTTTTAGTTTCAGGAATTTTACCTGGATCAGGAAGATGAGGAAAACAGATGGGAAGAAAAGCATGTAGATGGCTATGAGGATCAGGTGTACATGTAGCTTGGGAAAGGATTAGTAGAATCAGGAGTGTGAGGGCCATGTGGGAAGGAAGGATTAGATTGATCTTAGAGCAGGTGAAAGAGTTGGCACAACATGGTAGACCGAAGGGCCTTACTGTGCGATGTTCTATGTGAGGACTCTGTCAGGACCTTGTGTGTGTGGAACATTGCAGGGGTGAAGACCAAGGGAAAGGACTAACAGATCAACTTGTTCCCGAGTGTGATACCTCATGTCGGACATGGAAGGTTTGTACCTGAGCTTCGGAAGTCCCAAGCTGCCCATCGGTCTGGCAAGAAGTTGGTGTTGTATTCCAGACTCAGATTCACAGCTATCACTTCCAATCCACTTGCCACCAGATCCATTCCATAGTTCAGTTTTCCTAAAAATCCAAAAGGCATTCAGTTTTTCCAATTAATTACCAGATCGGAGATCTATTTTCCTTTGACCTCGTCAGAAGGAAAAACAATTTGAAAAGTTGCTTAATGGGAAGTGCCTATTTCACATAGGAAGAATATAATTATTCTTCATATATGAGGCAAGGCTCGGACCAGTGCTGTGGGAGCCATCCCCAGAGGTGTCCCTGGTGAGTCCAGTCTGGCCTTCAGCAACTTCCACAGACTGGACAGTGATCAGAGGTAGTTCCACCTCAGTCTGAGGTCACTTGTGTCCTGGTGAGATCTTTTATCTCACCCATGTGTAACTCAATCCTCCTTTCCAAACTAAGCTTTGAACTTTACAGACTCAACTGATATGACTGAAAAAACAGATTGTCAAAAGTAGATGCAAGTAATTTGACCTGGTCTTACCTATCACCTGCCAGCTTGCACTCCTTCCCCCTCCCCACCTCCTTTCTCTGACTTTTGCCGCGTTCCTTTCCAGTCCTGATGAAGGGTGTCAGCCCAAAACCTTTTACTGTTTGTTCCTCTCCATGGATGCTGCCTGACTTGCTGAGTTCCTCCAGCATTTTGTGTGTGTTGCTCATATAAGACATAAAATAATCTTCAAGCATGTTGAAAGTAGCCTGACTGGTTGCATTATGGCCCGATATGGCTATTCCTGCACACGGGAATGTGAAAGGCTATGGGAATAGCGGGCACAGCCTGATCTATCACAGGCACATCCCTCCCTCCCACTGACATCATGTACAGGTGCAGCTGCCTCAAGGAGGCTGGATCTATTCTAAAGGATCCCTACCATCCAGGTCATGCCCTCTTCTCACTGCTACCATTGGGCAGGAGGTACTGAAGACTCAAGCCCCACACCAGGGGGTTCAGCAACAGCTATCTTCCCACAACTATCAGTTTCTTGAACTGACCTGCACAATCCTAACCCAGCCTCTGAAACAGAAGTACAGACCTCCCTCTGCACTACCCTGGAATTCCCTCTGGGGTTTTTTTTCCATTAACGTCTCGCTTTGCAGTTTTATTTTTCTCCATTCTCTCTCGTATAAGTACAGTCCATATTCTGTGCATGTCTGTGCCTACAAGCATGTTCTCATTCTACTTGTATCTTATTGCGCTTGGGCACATGACAATAAAATTAATTTGAAAGCTGATATGACAGGAAAAGACACATTAATGTGGCACCCCAGGATGTCTTGGAGCTCCCTGTTGGTGGTGGACTGCTATGGAACTGCGGCAAGTATACAATATATTAGGCAGGAATGGAAAAAATTACCATGTTGAATTGAGGTGTAAAATTGTTAATTTTGTTGTAGTTTAACTTTCCTATGCTTGGCGAGGAGGATTAGGCCATTTGGCCCATCGAGCCTGCTCCGCCATTCCATCATGGCTGATTTATTATCCTTCTCAATCCCATTCCCCTGTTTCTCCCCATTGATACCTTTTCTGATCAAGGACCTATCAACCTCCACTTTAAATATACCCATTGACTTGGCCTCCACAGATTCACCATCCTCTGGCTAAAGAAAATCCTCTTCATCTCTTTTCAAAAGGGATGTCCTTCTACTCTGAGGCTGTGCTCCCTGGTCTAGACTCCTGCACCTTAGGAAACACTCTTCCATCCACTCTATCTAGGCCTTTCAATATTTGGTAGGTTTCAATGAAAACCTCCCTCATTCTGCTAAACTCCACCTACATCCACGTAATCGTTCAGTGAATTTCCCATAAATTATAATATGATTGCTTCTGTATTTTTCTAGAAACATCTGAGTTTTCAGTATCAGATGTCGTGCCTCTTAAATCTGGTTATTTTAAAGGTTAATTGCTCTCTCTGAAATTTTGTGTTATCTCTAGCCTGAGTATGAGATGACCACAAGTGCTTTTCCTTTGCCTTTTCTGTGTTCTCTCAAATCCTTCTTGTTCATTTTCTACACTTGTAATACTTATGAAACAATAGTCAGCAATAAGTTTTAATCATTCTTGACTTTCAAAGAACCTCTGGGTCTCAAAAGTGTCAGGATCCAATAGCTATCTGGAAAAGCCACCCAGCCGTGCTCATGACTCTGCTGAAGGCAGTAGCCAGGTTGGACAGAGCCGAGGGGTGGTCATGGTGGAACAGCAACGTACCCTGGGGAAGGGTCCACCACCAGGTCTGGCATTCCAGGGGTTGTCCCAAGTTTTGGGGTTGCTGCAACTTCGGGATCCAGGATAAAGAGCTCATCGTGAGCTACCTCTGTCACAAAGTGGAGATGCTCCTGAAGAGAAAGGGAATGCTGTTAATATTTTAAAAGAGCTGACGAGTAATTCTGAACTTGGTATATAGTTAATGTATGGAGAGGCGTGATAACGTAGCCATTAGCGCGAAGCTTTACAGCATCGTATTTCAGGTTCAATTCCTTCTACTGTCTGCAAAGAGTTTGTACATTCTCCCTGTGACTGTATGGGTTAATGGGTAATCTCCCATATTCCAAAGACGTACTGGTTAGGTTAGTGAGTTGTGGGCATGTTCCATTGGTGGCAGAAGCGTGACAAAACTTGTAATCCTCAGATTGTGTTAGCCATTGACACAAATGATGCATTTCACTGTACAGTCACAAGGGATTCTGCAGATGTTGGAAATCCAGAGCAGCACACACAAAACGCTGGAGGAACTCAGCAGGTCAGGCAGCATCCATGGAGAGTAATAAATAGTTGACATTTTGGGATGAGACCCTTCATCGCAGTCCTGATGAAGGGTCTCAGCCTGAAACATTGACTGTTTATTCCTCTCTGTAGATACTACCTGGCCTACTGAGTTCCTCCAGAATTTTGTGTGCATTTACCTGTACATTTCAATGTACATGTGACAAATAAAGCTAATCTTTAATTTTCTTTTGGGGCCTGAATCAGGTAGCCACTCCCCACCCATCAAAATCAGCTGTCAGGTTTATAAGCCAACACACACTTGTTCAGTGCGCTGTAGGCAGTGTTACACTGCCCATTGTTGGAGAAGCCACAGTTAGTGGCCGGGTTGAAGCCTTCAATGGTGACATGAACCTCATTCCTAATTCGAGCTCACCCCCGCCCCCGGTCTCCAGCCCCTGCCCCTGGATTTAAGTCTAGATGCAGGCATTCCAGGTCTCTTTACTTGACCACTGAGAAGGTCTTGTTCTTTGGAGTCAGTGAGGGTCTTTCTGTAGATTGCACCACCCTCACCAGTGTCAATGGGGTTTCACGCAGTGAGTGTGGGCTAATGTGAGAGAGGTACCCTTGCATCTAAATCCTAGGAACTCCTCCACATAATGATACTGAGCCACTGTCCACCAGCTCTAACCTTGGCTAATATACGTAGGCATTTACAAGTACACTGACTTTAGGGAGATTATTCTGCTTCAACCCACACTTAAGGATGAGTTTACTGTTTAATCTCCACAAGGAGTTCGCACTGTCGATAATCACTCTCTGAGTGCTGGATCCTCCTTACCAAGGAGTAGATACTTCCAGCTACTGAAGTAGTTTAACCACAGTGATTTTTTTTTTATTTTTAGTGATAAACGTTTAATTTAGCTGAATAATTCTTGACCTAGACTTGAAACTCACAGAAAATTTCTAACTTACAAGAGATTTTCAAATGACAAAAGATGTCTAAACTACAGAAGATTTCCAAACACAGGTAATATTCTTACAAACTAAAAGGATATACAAACAACTTTCAAACTAACAAGTTGTCCATCACAGAAACCGAAGGCTGAGGACTTCTTTCTGCAGCCCATGTTTCTGTCATTCCACCCTCTCATTCCTAACAATCCCAGGTGTTTTCTAACATTTCTACTGTTGGAAAAATGGCGCTAAATGCCGACTCCTTTGCTTACATCTTCAGAATTAGCTTTATTTCTATCTTCAATATCTCTATTCTTCCCTTTCAGGGTTCTTTTAAAGACCCTGACCTGGAGTTACATGTTGACTTTGGTTCTTTGCGGGAATGGGACCCACTCTCGCAGTTTCACAATGGACCATTATCTGACAGACCAAGAGCGCGGCCTAAGAGTTCGACTTGCCTTTGGAGCCCTAGGATCTCAGGGCTCTGAAGACAGGCGGATCGAAGGTCGGTGTCCAGACCGGTGTGTTGTGGGAGCTGGAAGATCTCTGGCTGTGTGCCCAGAGACCTGAGATCTTTGGGCACAGAGCTCGGAAAAAGCGACACAACAAACTTTTAACATCATAAACCAATGGACTGTTTATTATGTCTCCCCTGTCACTGTGAAATGGAGACACTGCTTTCGCCCTTATTAGGGAGAGAGAGAACCTGTGGTATGTTGAATAGGGGGTGAAACGCAAAGTCTTTGGGGTAACCGCAAGTCTGTGTCTTTGCCGTTGCTTACTCACGCTTGAGTGCTCGGTGGTGGTGCCGATGCTTTTTTTTGCTGGTGGGGGGAGGGAGGTTCGGTGCTCGCTGCCACTTATGCACGGGAGGGTGGGGAGCTGGGGGAACTTCGGGATTCTGACATTTAACTGTCGTTCATTCTTTGGGGGTACTCCTCTGTTTTTGTGGATGGTTGCGAAGAAAAATTATTTCAGGATGTATATTGTATACATTTCTCTGACATTAAATGTACCTTTGAACCTTTGTTTTGCTACTAGTTGACATCATCTGCATGTGATGTTTTTCCAGTACATTTGTCAGGTCAGGGGAATGCAATGTTTAAATAAACTAAAGTAGACCCCACTGTTCCTACTGATGTTCCATGGTCTTTGAGAACCTCACTACTCACGTGTTTATGACAAGAGACTGAGCAAAGAGTATTGGTTAGAAGTTTAACTTGATCAAAAATGATTCTTTGATCTTTGAAAGGTGAGGTTGCTGTGCTGGAAAGCTGAGGTTAGCAATAAGCCCCGTGTGCCCTGGAAAGTGAATATCCATCATATCCACTAGCAATGAGCTGCCAAGTGTTTTCCTGCTGTTAGCGCGGTCCTGAAGGGCTGAGGCTGGGCTTAGCAGGTATCACGGTGCGCAAGGCTTTGTTGCTCTTCTGATTGAACTTGTGTGAATGTCATTCTTCATGCTCCACAAATGCATCTCATGGACAGGGGCACCAACACACTACAATGGGATTCTCCAATCCCTGTGTAAACCCAACACATTGATGCAATTACAAAGAAGGCATGGTAGTGGCTCTACTTTGTTAGGAGTATAAAGAGATTTGGTATATCAAAGACTCTTGTAAATTTCTACAGATCTATGGTAGAGAGCCTTCTAATTGCCTCAAACAGAGCCTCCAACACACAGGACCACAAGAAGCTGCAGAGGTTTGTAGATTCAGCCAGCTCCATCACAGGAACAACCCTCCAGACCATTGAGACATCTTCAACAGGCGGTACCTCATCCATCATTAAGGAACCTCACCATCTGGGACACGTCCTCTTCTCATTATATCAGGGTGGAGGTAGAGGAGCCTGGAGAACTACACTCAATATTTTAGGAACAGCCTCTTCCCCTCAACCAGCAGGGGAACAGTCCATGAACCCATGAGCACTACCTCATTGTTCCCCTTTGCACTATTTATTTTTTTGTAGTTTATAGTAATTTTTTATGTGTTGCACTGTACGCCTGCCACAAAACACAAATTTCACAAAATACTGTATCTCAGTGCTAATAAATCTGAGACTGATACTTACTAATTCATCACTTCCCATGCTCCTGCACCCAAGCCACCCCACTCACTGCTGGTCCTGTCAAGCTGGACATCCTACTGTCTTCATCACCCCAGTTACTCACTTGAGATATGTGAGTCGACAGACAAAATCTGTTGCACTTGTGACACAGAAGAATAGTGTCCGAATCGTTCAATTTAACATCAATTCAATTTAAACATTGTCTCGTTTTTACTGTGTACTGTACCAGCAGTTATGGTCGAAATGACAATAAAAGTGACTTGACTTGACAGAGAATGTGTACAGTCAACATATTACACTTCACGGACATGCACGATCCAGAAGGGGAAGCCCCATAGACCATTAGAAGCTCAAAGCCCCTGCCACACACGATCAGTAGCAAAAGTATCACCCCTCCCTTCCACCTTGCTCCAGCAGAAGCATCAACCCCCACCATCCACCATGCAAGCCATAAAAAACCTACAGCCATCATGATCCAGATTCTACCAAAAACTACTGTCCATCCCAACTCTCTGACATCTCAGACACACTCTCTTTCTCACTAATGAGGGACAGAGAGATACTGTTCCTGCCACAGGCAAGTAGATTAACAGCTCACCGTTTTGATGTCACAATCTGCATTTGAGTTCCCCCTGACTTGAGGGCCTTCTTTTGACAGTAGCGCACACCGCTGTCTCGACGTTTCAGTCTTCCTGCGACACTGACGAGGATTCAGGTCGTCCACCGGGCTGCACCTTGAAGGCGCACATCTTCCAGGCTGTACCTGGGCCGCTCGGCGAGTACCCACCACCGCGAAGAAACGTAGTCTGAGTCTAGCTGTAGATCACGGACTCTGACAAGACCCCAGCCACCTTGAATGGGCACGTGGCTGGCAGGAATTCCACCAGAGGGATTGCCCCTTCTGAGGGGGGGAATTGCAAGAGCACGAACCACAGGACAAGAGATACGTCTGTGGGAGACTCGAAGCGTAGACTGGGCTGAGAAGGTGGGAATGTTTAAGATTGTCATTGAGCACATGATTGATTTTGGACACTGTGGTTATGTGAGGAAATAATGTCTCCAGGGCATCTGAATCACAGTCAGCTTTATTATCACAGTCTGTCATGAAATCTGTTATTTTGTGGCAGCAGACATAAAATATTACCATAAGTCACAATAAGAGATATAAAAATAAATCATTAGGGAAAAAAAGAGAACAATATTCTGAGGTGGTGTTCATGGACTATTCAGAAATCTGAAGGTGGAGGGGAAGAAGCTGTTCCTGAAATGTTGAATGAGGGTCTTCAGGCTTCTGTAGAAAGGGTAGAAATGAGAAGAGGGCATGTCCTGGATGGTGAGGGCCATGAATGATGCATGCTGCCTTTGGAAAATGTCCATGTTGATGGGGAGGCTAGTGCCCGTGATGGAGCTGGCTGAGCAATGCCCCCCCCCCCACCACCTTTCCTTATCTCCACAGCCCAGATCCATCTCCTCCGCAGATAGAGTCATTGAATAACCCAGCATGGAAACCAACCCTTCAGCCCAACTCGTACATGCTGATCAAGTTGCCTACCTCAACTAGTCTCACTTGCCTGCATTTGGCTTGTAACTCCTGCACCTTTCCTATCTGTATACCAAAGACCTCCCCACCATCAAGTACATCTTCGCCAGGCAGCACCCATCAATGAAGCCCTAACCACTCTTCTAATTACTACCATGAGGGAGGAGGTAGAGGAGTGGGAAGACCCACACTCACCATTTTTGGAACGGCTTCTTCCCGTCCACCATCAGATATCTAGTCGGCCCATGAAACAAAGAACACTACCTCACTATTCCTCTCTTGCACTACTTATTTATTTATTGCAATTTAAAATAATTTTCTATGTACTGCTGTGCAAAACGACAAATTCCCTGATGTGCAGTATGTTTCTGATACAAGCCTGATTCCGATTCTGCATTCATACCCTTCTATTTACTTTCCTGTTCTTTCCTCACCTACCAGCTGTAGGATGTCAGATTGTTTGAAAGCCACTTCTGGCTGCCCGCCTGCCTCTGCCAGGTTTTCTGTGCTGTCTCCCCGCAGGCGTGGGACAAGACTGATGAGAGAGATTGGCATTCAATGTCAGATAGCGAGGTGCTACAGAACGATGACACTGCGTCCCTGTGGTAACAATGGGAGTGAGAGTGTGAAGAAGGGACGTGTGTGTGTGTGTGTCTGGGCATGTAGACAGGTCAAGCAGCATAGCAGTGATGTTTTAGAGATAACGGAGCCATCAGAGTGTAGGTGAACACCACATTGACCTTTGATAAGGAGTATTGGAACACACCCCTGCTGTTCACCTCTCTGGTAAGCTCCTGCTAAAGAAACTCTCGGCTTCCCATTAGCTGGGAAAATGACGAATCATCATTGCTACCCTTCTCCACCCACACACTGACATCCAGTAAACGTGTGGCAGAAATATTCTGGGTCTTCATCCAGTTCCTCAGCATGCCCTATCCCACCACCCTCCACTCCACCAAAACTTACCCAACACCAAACTATACCTGGCTTATCACGAAATTGAAATGCAGCCTTTAACCTCCATTTCTCACAGATCTCCTCACCCCTCCGGCTTTAACACCATCCTTCTGATGAGCCACTTTGTCATGGCATTTCTCCTTCTGCTAGGCTAGTTAGTTTCTCCCCACACCTTGTTTGGCACAATGGCTGGCTGCCTTGCCGCTTCTTTAGCCTTTGTCTGTTTTATGATGCTGGGTTGTTAGCTCAATGCTCAATCCAACATGGATGGAAGGCGTGCAAGGAGGCAGCCAGATTCGAACCTGGAACCTCTTGTTCAGATACCACCACGTTCCCAGCACAGACCCTCCCTTTTGTGCAATGTTTTCTAGAACCAAAGGTACATAAATACAACAAGTGCAAACAGGGGCTAAGCTGTTGTACACAGGTCCTTGACCACCAGGCACGAGCTATGTTCAACGATCCAAACTGCCAAGTACAAACATTTTCCCAAATGGATACTACCCACCTGAAAACTCACTTTTTCCCAAAAGACACTTCTGGAAATTATTATAGGACTATTAAAACAAAAACTTTATGCCATCTTAAAAGGTTCTCACCTCAGGCTGTTGATCTGATCAACCATTCTCGTCAGTCCTCCTTTCAGTCCTTTGTCTATTAACTCTGTCACTGCACTACTCTGTAAACACTTTAAGCTACTATTTATAATGCTGTTTACATTGTAAATACATGCTGGTATTTATGTATATTTTATTCCATAACTTTACTTTACCCTCTAACTTCACTTTTTATATAATTCTTTATTCTTTATTATTTGTTTAAAGTTGTTTTTTGTTTCATGTCATACTCTGAACTACACACCACAAGAAAATGCTCATACATATCAACGTATACGGCGAATAAAGCTGATCCTTGATGCTTATAAAGTTATTTCTTCCTACCCTGATGGGCGAGGTGAGATTGCTTTGAATGATAAGGATTCACATTGTCCTACCTGGGCTCTGTCAATGCGGTAGAATCGATCCAAAGAAGTTGCTGCAGAGATAAAGAGACACAGAAGGTTAAGCTGAGGCCACAGGGATAGAAGTGACTTCGCTCTAGGAGAATGGGGGCAGCTTTACAAGTGAGTGAGGTTAAGACAAAGGAGCAGAAGGACAATAACCATTGGAAAGCAGTTTTGGGGTTAGTGATGTTCTCACCTGGATGCTGGGATACAGTACTAAATAGAGCACGGCAGTGAGTGTTGATAGCTACACTAGCTGAAGACCTGAATTATGTGGAAAGGTTGAATAGTTTGGGACTTCATTCCCTAGAGTGTAAGAGAAGGAGGGGAGATTTGATAGACGTGTACAAAATTATGAGGGGTATAGATAGGGTAAATGCAAGTAGGCTTTTACCACTGAGCTTGGGTGAGACTAGAACTAGAGGTCATGGTTTAATGGTGAAAGGGGGAGCTTCTTCACTCAGAGAGTGGTGTGAGGGTGGACGAGCTGCCAGTAGAAGTGGTAAATGCAGGTTCAATTTCAACACTTACAGCCGATTTGGATAGACACATGGCTGGGAGGGGTATGGAGGGCTAAGGTTCAGGTGCAGCTCGATGGGACTGGGCAGAATAATAGTTTGGTACCATTTAGATGGGCCAAAGTGCCCAACTCTGAGCTGTAGTGTTCTATGACTGTGTCACTGTAATCCTCAGGAGCAGATTAATATTGAAAACAGCACAGAGGCAAAATAATGTAAACATTCATTATGCCAGTTCAAAGCCAACTTGTAAATAAGTATGTTGCTGCTGGTTAATGTATAGGACCTTCCTTGGTTGTAGGGCACTTACAGACAGAATGACGAAAAAGTAACATTTCTAATAATGAACATTTGCAGGTACTCACAGTCGAGGAAGCACCATTTGGAAGAAAGATTCTGAGAAGACAACATCTGCCGCTGGGAAGACTCACTGTCCTGAAAATGAAGAACAATGGCACATGAGTTAGGATGTACAAACAACAAAGGGACCAGTGGGTTCCACTGTAAATCCCAGAGGTAGGAGCAGTGGGTTCCACTGTAAATCCCAGGGTCAGGAGTGGTGGGTTTCACTGTAGATCCCAGTGGTAGGAGCAGTGGGTTCCACTGTAGATCCCAGTGGTAGGAGTGGTCAGTTCTACTGTAAATCCCAGTGGTAGGAGCAGTGGGTTCCACTGTAGATCCCAGGGTCAGGAGTGGTGGGTTTCACTGTAGATCCCAGTGGTAGGAGCAGTGGGTTCCACTGTAGATCCCAGTGGTAGGAGTGGACAGTTTTACTGTAAATCCCAGTGGTAGGAGCAGTGGGTTCCACTGTAAATCCCAGTGGTAAGAGTGGTCAGTTCTACTGTAAATCCCAGAGGTAGGAGCAGTGGGTTCCACTGTAAATCCCAGTGGTAGGAGTGGTCAGTTCTACTGTAAATCCCAGTGGTAGGAGTGGTCAGTTCTACTGTAAATCCCAGTGTTAGGAGCAGTGGGTTCCACTGTAAATCCCAGTGGTAGGAGTGGTCAGTTCTACTGTAGATCCCAGTGGTAGGAGCAGTGGGTTCCACTGTAAATCCCAGTGGTAGGAGTGGTCAGTTCTACTGTAAATCCCAGTGGTAGGAGTGGTCAGTTCTACTGTAAATCCCAGTGGTAGGAGTAGTGGGTTCCACTGTAGATCCCAGTGGTAGGAGCAGTGGGTTCTACTGTAGATCCCAGTGGTAGGAGTGGACAGTTTTACTGTAAATCCCAGAGGTAGGAGGTCAGGCAGTACCAGTGTTTCAGGCTGGAACCCTCACTGGGATTGGAAACGAAGGGGGCAGAACCCAGAATGAGAAGGTGGGGGGAGGGGAAGGTGATAGGTGAGGAGGAAGGTGGGTGGGTGGATGGTGGGGTGGGGAAATGAAGTGAGATGCTGGGAGGTGATAGGTGGAAGAGGTGAAGGGCTGAAGAAGAAGGAATTTAATAGGAGAGAACAGTGGACCATGGAAGAAAGGGAAGAATGAGGGGAACGAGAGGGAGGTGACGGGCAGGTGAGAAGGGAATGGCTGAGTGGGGAACCAGGATGGGGAATAGAAAAAGAGTGAAGTGGGGAGGAAGAAGTACCAGAATTTGGAGAAATTGATGTTCATGTCCAGGTTAGAAGCGACCCAGTTGCTCCTCCAATGGGAGATTGGCTTCATTCATGGACAGACACGGACGACTTCCCATTCTGACATGGCTGAGTCATGGCCCTTACTTTCTAGTCCTGATAAAGGGTTTTGGCCTGAAATGTTGACTGTTTATTCCCCTCGGTAGACACTGTCTAATCTGCTGAGTTCCTCCAGGATCTTGTGTGTGTTTTGCACTGGCAGCCTGCTCTGTTGTACCAGGTCTGTGGAAACTTTGCTGGGGGTGAGCTCGGAAGCTTAATGAAGAAACAAATAAATAAGGTGCCCATTGACCTGAAGATTCTGCCCATGCTTGAACGGAGCAGAAAATGAGTAGTTGAGAGGAGGTGGGGAAAGGCCAAATCTCCATCCTAAGCAGATGGAAGCCCAGTGGAGAGGGCAGGAGAACAGCAGCACCCTCAACCCAAAAGGCACTTCTTACCACACTTAATTATCACGCAATAAGGCCCATCAGCCCGACTCGCCAATGCTAACTAATTTGCTTATCTAAGCTGGTCCCATTTGCCTGCATTTGTCTCACATCACTCACAATCTTTTCTATCCACATACCTGCCCAAATATATTTTAGACATTGTTCTTTCACTAGCAACTTGTACCTGTACAGTATACTTATTACCCAGCAGGTGAAATGATGCCTCTCTGTTCCCCTTTAAATACCTGCACCACTCTCTCCACTTTACCCGCGCCCTCTGGTTTTGGACTCCACCATTCTGGGGAAAAGACAGCAGCAATCCACCTCATCTACACTCCTCATGATTTTATATGGTTCAAAGTCAAAGTAAATTTATTACCGAATTATGTATATGTCACTATACATATATATCTACTACCCTGAGTTTAGTTTTCTTGCACATACTTAGAGTTGAACAAAGAAATGCAAATGAGTCAATAAAAAACTACACAGACTGACAACCAATGTGCTAAAGACAAACTTTGCAAATACAAAAATATGATAATAATAATTCTTATTATGATTAATGACAAATTTTGGAAAACACAATGTACTAGACCATACTTAGATTAACACTACCTAGGACAGAGGAGGAAAGACAAATAACAGACATAAAAAATTCACACAACAGTCAGTTAAAACTTCTGAAGATTCAACACTCCATGTAAACATATGTAATTCTGATAAGAAATACATACTTAAATGAAAGCATAACACAGAAAAAATGAAGAAATTATCACTACAGAAGAAAAAAATAACCAATGGAAGAGCAAGACCCTCCATGGAAGACATCCCCATGATTTGAGCAGACTAGATGACAACAAGGAAGCATCGAATGCCTAGCTCAGAGTTGGAGACCTCTTCCCTGAAATGGTGGGGGGGGGGGGGGGTCCTTGCGGCACTGCAGGACCAATACACAACCAGGTGGTTAACACAAAAAAAAATCAAAAAAACATAATTAAGACCACTTAATCCGTGTCAATAAATGCAGAAAATGCCAAGAGAAATCAGAAACAATCTAACCGATTCTAGGATCCTGCAGCAGTTTAACTCAATCTGATCACCTACACGAGGACAATCATGTGGCAAACATCATTCACCAAAGCCTTGCTTTAAAATACAAATGCAGAAAAGACACCATATCTTACTATAAACACAAGCCTGATCCAGATTTAGAATCAAAGTTCTACAAATTACATTATGATCGATCCATTATTATAGATAGGTCAATCCATAATAATCATCCGGATATAATACTACAGGATGAACAAGCAAGAACAACTTACTTAATAGATATATCCATTCCAAACACATAACACACAGAAATCAATAAGTGAAAACCATCAGAAATATGCTGAATTAAAAGAGGAAATTAAAAGACATGAACATGGTATACATTGCAACACACACAAAAAGCTGGAAGAACTCAATAGGTCAGGCAGCATCTAAGGAAAAGAGTAAACTGTCGATGTTTCGGGGACCCTTCTTCAGTACTTGCAGTATACATTGTCCCAATAGTAATATCTACAACTGGTATCATCCCGAAGTCACTACACAAAAGCATTAAACAATTAGACCTACACAGCGATATTTATGTAGATCTCCAGAAGGCCACAATTTTAAACACCACTAGAATAGTCAGAAAGTTCCTAGCAATTGAGAAATGTGCCTGGCTACACCTACCCCTCAGGTTTTTACCAACTTGAGCGGAGAAAAAATAAATTAATAATAATAATAAATAGATAGATAAATAATACTGAGAAATTGAGTTGTGGAATGCTTGATAGTGAGTCCATAGGTTGTGGAATCAGTTCAGAGTTAGGGTCCTAACGAAGGGTCTCGGTCCGAAACGGCAACAGTGCTTCTCCTTATAGATACTGCCTGGCCTGCTGCATTCCACCAGCATTTTGTGTGTGTTGTTAGGGTGAGATAAGTTATCTATGCTGGTTCAGGAGCCTGATGGTTGTGGGGTAATAACTGTTCCTGAACCTGATGATGTGGGACTGAAGGCTTCCTTCTTGATGGCTGCTGCAAGAAGGAAGTATTGCTTGGAGGTGGGAGTACTCAATGATGTGTCCTGCTTTCTTGTAACAGCGCTGCTTGCAATTGTATTCAGTGGTGGAGAGGGCTTTTCCTGTGATGGACTGGACTGTAGACTTTTCCGTTCTTGGGCATTGCTATTTCCATACCAGGCCATGATGCAATCCAATGTGCGTCTATAAAGTAAATTAGAAGGAGCTGCTGGCAGGGATGACTGCAGAGCAGCAATGGTGTGAGTTTCTAGGAAAAATGAGGAAGGTGCAGGATAGATGTATTCCAAAAACAATGAAATACTCAAATGGTAAAATAATACAACCATGGCTGAGAAGGGAAGTCAAAGCTAATGTAAAAGTAGAAGATAGGGCATACAACACAGCAAAAATTAGTGAGAAGAAAGAGGATTAGAAAGCTTTTAAAAACTTAAAGAGAGCAACTAAAGGAATCATTAGGAGGGAAAAGATGGACTATGAAAGCAAGCTTGCAAATGATATCAAGAAAAGTACATAAAAAATAAAAGACAGATAAAAGTGGATATAGGACTGCTAGAAAATTAGGCCAGAGAAATATTAACGGAGGACAAGGAGACAGCAGATGATCTAAATGAGTATTTTGCATCAGTCTTCACTGTAGAAGACACTAGCAGTGTGCCAGATGTTGAAGAGTGTGAGGGAAGAGAAGTGAGTGTGATTACTTTTACAAGGAGAAGGTGCTCAAAAAGCTGACAGACCTAAAAGTACATAAATCACCCAGAACAGATGAACAGCACCCTAGGGTTCTGAAAGAGGTGATGGTGGAGATTATGGAGGCATTAATAATGATTCATTCTTTCAAGAATCATTGGACTCTGGCATCGTTCCAGAGGACAGGAAAATTGCAAATGTCATTCCACTCTTTAAGAAAGGAGGTAGCAGAAAGGAAACTATAGACTAGTTAGCTTGACCTCATTGGTTAGAAAGATGTTGGAATCAATTGTTAAGGTTATGGAGTACTTGGTGACACAGGACAAGATAGGACAAAGTCAGCGTGGTTTAAGGGAAAACCTTGCCTGACGAACCTGATGGAACTTTTTGAGGAGATACACGTAGGATAGATAAAGGGGATGAGGTGGATGTTGTACATTTGTATTTTCAAAAGGCCTTTGACAAGGTGCCACACACAAGGCTGCTTATCAAATTAACAGCCCATGGTATTACAGGAAAGTTACTAGCATGGTTAGAGCATTGGATGATTAGTAGGAGGCAGCAAGTGGGAATAAAAGATCCTTTTCTGGTTGGCTGCCAGTGACTAGTGGTACTATGAAGGAGTTAGTGTTGGGACCACTTCTTTTTATGCTGTACATAAATGATTTAGATGACGGAATAGATCACTTTGTTGCCAAGTTTACAGATGATACAAAGATTGGTGGAGGGAAAAGTAATGTTCAGGAACCAGGAAGGCTGCAGAAAGACTTAGACAGATTAGGAGAATGGACAGGAAAGAGGCAAATGAAATACAAAACTGGAAATGCATGGTCATGCATTTTGGTAGAAGAAATAAATATGTAGACTATTTTCTAAACAGGGAGAAAATCCAGAAATCTGAGATGCAAAGGGTCTTGGGAATCCTTGTGCAGAATATCCTGAAGTTTAACTTGCAGGTAGAGTTGGTGGTGAGGAAGGCAAATGCAATGTTAGCATTCATTTCAAGAGGTCTAGAATATAAGGGAAGGGATATGATATTGAGGTTTTATAAGGCACTGGTGAGGCCTCACCTTGAGAATTGTGAAGAGTTTTGGGCTCCTTATCTAAGAAAAGATGTGCTGGCATTGGAGCGAGTTCAGAGGAAGTTCACAGGATGATTCTGGGAATGAAAAGGGACGTTTATTGGCTTTGGGCCTGTACTCCATGGAATTTAGAAGGATGACAAGGGATCTCATTGAAACCTTTCGAATGTTGAAAGGCCTAGGCAGAGTAGATGTGGAAAGGATGCTTCCCATGGGGGGGGGGGAGACTAGGACAAGAGGGTACAGCCTCAGGATAGAGGGGAGTCCATTTAAGACAGAGATGCAGAGGAATTTCTTTACCCACAGGATGATGAATTTATAGAATTTGTTACCACAGGCAACTGTGGAAGCCAGGTTGTTGGGTGTGTTTAAGAGGGAGATTGTTAGATTATTGAACAAAGGTTACAGGGAGAAGGCCGGTGAGTGGGGCTGAGGAGGGGGAAAAAAAAGGATCAGCCATTATTGACTCAATGGGCCAAATGGCCTAATTCTTCTTCTATGCCTTGTGGTTTATAAATGTAGGAAAACGAAGACTGGACATTCAGCACATAGAACAGTACAGCACAGTGCAGGCCCTTCAGTTCACCAGGATGTTCCAACCATTCAACCTACTCCCAGATCAATGCAACGCTTCCTTCCCACAAGCTCTCCATTTTTCTATCATCCATGTGCCTGTCTAAGAGTTTCTTAAAAGTCATAGATAGAGTAGGCAGTCGGTATCTTTTTCCCAATGCGCACACCAGTTTTAATAAATCCCCCATTATATATAGAAGATAACACATAGCACACAGAACATTACAGCCCATTGCCCTAAGATGCTGTGCTGATGTTTTAAATTACTCTAAGGTGAGTCTGACCCTTCCCTCCTACATAATGTTACATTTTTCTATCATCCAGTTGCCTATCTACAAGTCTCTAAAAATGTCCACAATGTATCTTCCTCTTTCATCACCCTGGTAGCATGCTTCACACACTTACCTCTCTCTGAAAAGAAATCTACCTCTTGATATCCTAAACTTTCTTCAAATCATATTAAAATTATGCCTCCTAAAACTAGGCATTTATGCCTGGGAAAAGGTGCAGATTGTCCGCTCTGTCTATGCCTCTTATCTACACCTCTATCAATTCACCTCATCCTCCTTCACTTCAAAGAGAAAAGCTCTAGTTTGCTCAACCTATCTTCAAAAGACATGGGCATCCTGGTAAATCTGATCTGCACCCTCTCTGAAACCTCCACATCCTTCCTATAATGAAGCAACCAGAACTAAATGTAATATTCCAGGTGTGAGTTTTAGAAAGCTGCAACATTACCTCACAGCTCTTGAACTCAATCCCCCTCCCCCTAGCCCCCTCAACACACCATATGCTTTCTTAACTACCCTTTCACAGCTATATGGCAAGTTGAGGGATCTATGGATGTAGACTCCAAGGTCCCGCTGTTCCTCCACACTGCTAAGAATACTACCATTAACCCTGTACTCTCCATCAAGCTCCATCTTCCAAAGGTTATCACTTGGCACTTTTCTGGGTGGGACACATACCCGGCACTTCTCAGCCCAGCTCTGAATCCTATTAATGCCCCTCTGTAATCTATGACAACCTTCGACACCATCCACAACACCGCCAACCTTCCTGCCACCTGCAAACTTTCTAACCCACCCTCATCATCTCCTTATCAAAGTCGTTTACAGAAGTCACAAAGGGCAGGGATCCCAGAACAGATCTTTGCAGAACCCCACTGGTCACCGGCCTCTAGGCAGAACGCACCACAATTACCATCTGCTTTCTGTGGGGGAGACAAATCTTCAATCAAGTAGCCAAGTTTCCCTGGATCCCATGCCTCCCTTAAGCTGAACGAGCCCACCATCGGGAACCTCGTTGAGCATCTTACTAAATATACACCAAAGATTCCAAGAATTTTTATTATCAAAGTATATATGCAGTATACAACCACTAACATAAATCAATAAATGATTTACTTATTTTAATATTACTTCGTGTTAATGATCTTTAAATCATTTTGAGTCCTTTTACACACCATTAATAATTTCTTTTTATTTAAAAAAAAAAGCAATTTCTTTAAGGGCAGTGGAGGAGACTCCTATGTTGCTATGGATAGTGCTGGGCGTCAGCCTCACAGGGAGAAGCAACAACAGCAGCTGGATGAGCAGCAACAGAACTGGCTCAGCACCTCGATGCACTGTAGTGACAGGGAACTCATTATGCCGGTATAGGGAGAATCTCCTTGTGGGATTGTCCAAGGAGCTTCTCTGGGTAGAACTTAGGAATAATGAAGGGGTGATCTCCTTGTGCTCCAGTAAATGGGAGGTGACAACATGCGAGATAATAAGTACTCAGAGTCAGTTTGGCCTTGTGAAGGAAAGAGGCAAAGGTAATAAAGTTTAAAGAAACTTGCTTTAAGGAAGGGTATTGATTAGTGATGGGGAGGAACTATGTATTAGGTATAAGTTTATATCTACAGGAGCAACAAGAAAGACCATGTATTGAAATTGACAGGGTGCACAGCTGGACTGAGAAGTGACAGATGGAATACAACCCAGAAAAGTGTGAAGTTATTCATTTTAGAAGATCAAATTTGAAGCCAGAACATAAGGCTTATGGCAGGATTGTTGGCAGTGTGGAGGAACAGAGGGATTTTGTAGTCCCTGTTCATAGATCCCTCAAAGTTGCTGTGCAAATTGATAGGGTTGTTAAGGAGGTGCATGGTGTGTTGGCTTTCGTTAGTTGGGGGAAACTGAGTTCAAGAGCTCAATCAAACCCTAGTTAGACCATGCTTGGAGTATTGTGTTCAGTTCTGGTCATCTCATTATAGTAAGAATAGGGAAGCCTTAGGCACAGAGAAGATTTTTTTTATTATTGAGATGCAGCAATAAGAAGGCCAGTCCAGCCCCTCGAGCCTCCGATTTAATCCTCGGCAAATCATGGGACCATTTACAATGACTAATTAACCTACTAAGCAATTGGTCTTTGGATTGGGGAAGGAAACCAGAGCACCCAGAAGAAACGGGAAGAACTAACAAACTCTTTACAGGCAGTGGCAGGAGTTGAACCTTGGTCGCCCGTACTGCAGTGCATTGTGCTAACCACTACCCTACCATGTCAGGATGCTGCCTGGATTCGAGATCATGCCAAATGAAAATAGGTTGAACGAGCTAGGGTTTTTCATTTTGGAGCAAAGGAGTATGAGAGGTGACCTGGTAGAGGTGTACAAGATGATAAGAGGCATAGTTCGGGTGGATAGGTAGAGACTTTTTTCCCAGGGCAGAATATCTACTATAAAGGGGCATAATTTTAGGTGAGTGGAGGAGAGTATGGGGGGGGGTGGGGTCAGAGATAGGTGTTTTTTTTACACAGAGAGTGGTGGGTGCGTGGAACGTCTGCTGAGTTGCTGACACATTAGAGGCATTGAAGAAACTTAGATAGGTGCATGGATGATAGAAAAACTGAGAACAATGTAGAAGGAGGGGTTAGAATAATCTTAGGTTAAAAGGTTAGCACAACATCATGGGACAAAGGGCTTGTACTGTGCTATGTTCTATCAAATAATGGGACATTTATTGAAACTGCTGTGTGCAAAGCTGAACAACCTGTGGTACAGCTACTACATCCTCAGCTGAAAAGATTACACAGGAAGTTTGCTAACAGATAAACCACTATAGGTTTGATAACAGAAACCAAGATTACAGAAAAACTTAATTAAGTAACAAACTAGATCTTTGATTACTAGAGATTACTAGAGTTACCAGATAATTATCTGGATAGACAGGGTCTGATTAGGAACAGTCAACATGTATTTGTGCATGCAAGGTCATGTCTGACAGATCTTATTGAATTTTTTGAAGAGGTTACGAGGAAAGTTGACGAGGGTAAAGCAGTAGATGTTGTCTATATGGACTTCAGTAAGGCCTTTGACAAGGTTCTGCACAGAAGGTTCAATCGTTAGGTATTAATATTGAAGTAGTAAAATGGATTCAACAGTGGCTGGATGGGAGATGCCAGAGAGTAGTGGTAGATAACTGCTTGTCAGGTTGGAGGCTGGTGACTAGTGGTGCCTCAGGGATCTGTACTGGGTCCAATGTTGTTTGCCATATACATTAATGATCTGGATGATGGGGTGGTAAATTGGATTAGTAGTATGCAGGTGATACTAAGGGAGGTGGTGTTGTAGATAATGAAGTCGGTTTTCAAAGTTTGCAGAGAGATTTAGGCCAGTTAGAAGAATGGGCTGAGCGATGGCAGATGGAATTTAATGCTGATAAGTGTGAGGTGCTACATTTTGGTAGGAATAATCCAAATAAATGGTAGGGCATTGAAGAATGCAGTAGAACAGAGTGATCTAGGAATAATGGTGCATAGTTCCCTGAAGGTGGAATCTCATGTGGATAGGGTGGTGAAGAAATCTTTTGGTATGTTGGCCTTTATAAATCAGAGCATTGAGTATAGGAGTTGGGATGTAATGTTAAAATTGTGCAAGGCATTGGTAAGGCCAAATTTGTATTGTGTACAATTTTGGTCACCAAATTATAGGAAAGATGTCAACAAAATAGAGAGAGTACAGAGAAGATTCACTAGAATGTTACCTGGGTTTCAGCACCTAAGTTACAGGGAAAGATTGAACAAGTTAGGTCTTTATTCTTTGGAGCGTAGAAGGTTGAGGGGGGACTTGATAGAGGTATTTAAAATTATGAGGGGGATAGATAGAGTTGACGTAGATAGGCTTTTTCCATTGAGAGTAGGGGAGATTCAAACAAGAGGACATGAGTTGAGACAGGGAGCAAAAGTTTAAGCGTAACATGAGGGGGAATTTCTTTACTCAGAGAGTGGTAGCTGTGTGGAATGAGCTTCCAGTAGAAGTGGTAGAGGCAGGTTCGGTATTGTCATTTAAAGCAAAATTGGATAGGTATATGGACAGGAAAGGAATGGAGGATTATGGGCTGAGTGCGGGTCAGTGGGACTAGGTGAGAGTAAGCGTTCAGCACGGACTAGAAGGGCCCAGATGCCCTGTTTCTGTGCTGTAATTGTTATATGGTTATATAAAATAAAATGATTATTACTGTTAACTTAGTTAACAGTAAATCCAATTTTCTATTACAACAATAGATGCAAGCTATAAAATAAACAGTGAAACCTGGGTGTTGCCACGGCTGCATTCCATGTGTCCACTTGTACCTGGTGTTTCTCTGTTACCATGTTGGCACAATCCACCTCCCTGTTTACTAGTTATTGGCCCTCACTGTTCTTTCCCCTACAACGTTTCAAACAACTCCTTTGAGCTTATAGGGTAAAGACAAGTTACGAAATTCCAAAAGCAAAGAGGGACCATGAAATAATCTTGTTCAGTCGGATTAAAAAGAATCCTAAAACCTATTATTGATATATAAGGAGCATGCAGTTAACTAAGGAAGGAACCCAGGGAATATGACCAAAATAATGAATAAATATTCAACAGTTCAAACTTCAAAATTTACAATCAAGGTATGTATATGTCATCATACACTACTTTGATATTCATGTCTTTACAAACATTCACAGTCAAATAAAGAAATGCAATAGAATCAATGAAAAACTACACACAAAGACTGACAAACAACCAAAGTGCAGAAGAAGACAAACTTCAAATACAAAAAAAGATAGGTACCACAGGGGAGGGAGGGAAGAAAGGGCAGAGAGGAGGTGTCAGGGGTAAGTTTTTTTTTACACAGAGTGTGGTGAGTGGGTGGAATAGGCTGCCGGCCATTGGAATGGGCTGCTGGAGGCGGAAATGATAGAGTCTTTTAAGAGACTCCTGGATAGGTACATGGACCTTAGAAAAATAGAGGGCTGTGGGTAGGCCTAGGTAGTTCCAAGGTAAGGACATGCTTGGCACAGCTTTGTGGGCCGAACGGCCTGTATTGTGCTGTAGATTTTCTATGTTTCTATGAAGGAGAAGGAGGGAGGGAAGAAAGAAGGAACTATGCTGAGTTATGTAAGGCTATCCGCTCTGGTTCAGGAACCCTGATGGTTGAACAGTAATAAATGTTTCTGAACCTGGTGGTGTGGCACCTCAGGATCCTGTACATTCTTCCTGTCAGAAACAGTGAGAGAAGAGTGTGGCCTGGATGTTGTCCTTGATGCTGCTTTCTTGTGGAGGCACCTCTTGTAGATGTTCTCAGTGACGAGAGGTCTCTTGCTGTTCAGTTCTCCGTTCTTGGGCATTGGTGTTTCCATACCAGGGCATGATGCAACCAGTCAGGATATTCACCACTGTGCATCTACAGAAGTTCGGCAAAGTTTTAAATAACATGCCAAATCTGTGCAAACTTCTAATAAAGTACAGGCATGGTCGTGCCTTCTTTGTAATGGCACCTAAATGTTGGTCCTGTGACAGATCCTCTGAAATGATAATGTGAAGGAATTTAAAGTTACTGATCTTCTCCACCTCTGATCCCCTAATGAGGACTGGCTTATGGACCTCCAGTTTCTTCTTCCTGTGGTCAATAATCAACTCTTTGGTTTTGCTGACGTTGAGTGTGAGTTTGTTGTGGCACCATTCAACTAGATTTTTCAATCTCCCTCCTAACTGCTGATTTGTCACTACCTTTGATTTAGTTGACAACAGTGGTGTCATCAGCAAACTTAAATATGGCATTGGAGCTGTACTTAGCCTCACAGTCATATGAGTTAGGGATGGGTACGCTGATATTCTGGAGCATATAACGGGGAGGGGGGAGTGGTATAAATATTATAGGAAGTTTTAGAGAGGGGCAGAGGAGATTTACCAGTATTCTGGCTGGATTAGAGAGCACGTCTTATGAGGGTACGTTGAGTGAGTTAGGGCTTTACTCTTTGGAGCAAAGGAAGATAAGAGGTGATTTGATAGAGGTGTACAAGATGATAAAACACACAGATAGAGTGGGCAGACAGCACCTTTTTCCCCAGGGTGGAAATAGCTAATATGAGGGTCATAGATACAAGGTGATTGGAGGAAAGTGTAAGCAGAATGTCAGGGGTAAGTTTTTTTACACAGAGTGGTGGTGTGTGGAATGCAGTGCTGCGGGTGATGATAGAGGCAGATACATTAGGGACAGTTAAGAAACTCTTAAAGTTTCTTAAGCACACATGCACATGGATGACAGACAAATGGAAGGCTATGTGGGAGGGAAGGGTTAGATTGATCATAGAGAAAGTTAAAATAAAAGCACAACATCATGAAGCAAAGGGACTTTACTGTGTTGTAATGTGCTATGTTCTATTAGGGTGGATAAGTCCCTCAGGACTGATACAATCTCTCCCAGATGTCAACGGAAGCAAGAGAGGAGATTGCTGAGGCTCCGATGAAGATTTTTGCAACCTTGTTAACCACGGGGGAGGTACCAGAAACCCGATGTCAAAGGGCAATCAGGATAAGCCTGGAAACTAGGGGTTGTGACCCATACATCAGTAATTGGAGATGATTCTGAGGATCAGGAATTATGGAAAGGTAGGGACAGCATAGTTTTGTCTCGTGCCTTTGACTCAGTGTTTTCAAGTGGCGACTAGGAAAACTGACGAGAGCAGAGAGGGAGTGTGGTTTACTTGGGCTTTGGACAAGGTCTCACATCGTAGCTAGTGCAGAAGGTTAAGCCACAAGGGACCTGAGGAATATTGGGAAACTAGCTCAGCGATAGGAGGCAGACAGAAGTAGCAGATGGGTGTTTTTTTGACAGAAAATCTGAAAAGGGTGATGTACCTCAGGGATCCAGACTTGGAACTTTGTTGTTTGTATAAAAAATGCAAAAAAAATACTTAAGAAAGAAATCAATCAGGAGGACTAAAAGAAGACCATGAGGTAGCTTTGGCAGTCAAGGTGAAGGATAATCCAAAGAGCTTCTACAGGTATATCAAGAGCAAAAGGATAGTAAGGGATAAAATTGGTCCTCTTTAAGATCAGAGTGGTTGGCTATGTATGGAACCAAAGGAAATGAGGGAGATCTTAAAAGGGTTTTTTACAACAGTATTTACTAAAGAAACTGGCATGGAGTCAATGGAAAAGAGGCAAACAAGCAGGGAGGTCCTGAAACCTATACAGATTGAAGAGGAGGAAGTCTTTGCTATCTTGAGGCAAATCAGAGTAGATATATCCCCAGGACCTGACAGGGTATTCCCTTGAGGGAGACTAGTGTTGAAATTGCAGGGGCCCTGGCAGATATATTTAAAATGTCAGTATCTATGGGTGAGGTGCCAGAGAATTGGAGGATGCCTCATGTTGTTCCGTTGTTTAAAAAAAGGCTCAAAAAGTAATCTTGGAAATTATAGGCCGGTAAGTTTGACTTCTGTGGTAGGTAAATTATTGGAAGCAGTACTAAGAGATAGGATCTACAAGTATTTGGATGGACAGGGACTTATTGGGGAGAGTCAACGGCTTTGTGCGTGGTAGGTCATGTTTTTTTTGTGGTATTTTTTTGAGTTTTTTGAGGAAGTTACCAGGAAAGTGGATGAAGGGAAGGCAGTGGATGTTGTCTACATGGACTTCAGTAAGGCCTTTGACAAGGTCCCGCATGGGAGGTTAGTTAGGAAGATTCAGTCGCTAGGTATACATGGTGAGGTAGTAAATTGGATTAGACATTGGCTCAATGGAAGAAGCCAGAGAGTGGTAGTGGAGGATTGCTACTCTGAGTGGAGGCCTGTGACTAGTGGTGTGCCATAGGGATCAGTGCTGGGTCCATTGTTATTTGTCATCTATATCAATGATCTGGATGATAATGTGGTAAATTGGATCAGCAAATTCACTGATGAAACAAAGATTGTATCATAGTGGACAGTGAAGAAGGTTTTCAAAGCTTGCAGAGGGATCTGGACCAGCTGGAAAAATGGGTTGAAAAATGGCAGATGGAGTTTAATACAGACAAGTGTGAGATATTGCACTTTGGAAGGACAAACCAAGGTAGAACATACAAGGTAAATGGTAAGACACTGAGGAGTGCAGTAGAACAGAGGGATCTGGGAGTACAGATGCAAAATTCCCTAAAAGTGGCATCACAGGTAGATAGAGTAGTAAAGAGAGCTTTTGGTACATTGGCCTTTATAAATCAAAATATTGAGTATAAGAGTTGGAATGTAATGGTGAGGTTGTATAAGACATTGGTGACGCTGAATTTGGAGTATTGTGTGCAGTTTTGGGCATCTAATTACAGGAAGGATATTAATAAGGTTGAAAGAGTGCAGAGAAGGTCTACAAGGATGTTGCCCGGACTTGAGAAACTGAGTTACAGAGAAAGGTTGAATAGGTTAGGGCTTTATTCCCTGGAGCATAGAAGAATGAGGGGAGATTTGATAGAGGCATATAAAATTATGATGGGTATAGATAGAGTGAATGCAAGCAGGTTTTTTCCACTGATGCTAGGGGAGAAAAAAACCAGAGGACATGGGTTAAGGGTGAAGGGGAAAAAGTTTAAAGGGAACATGGGGGGGCTTCTTCACAAAGAGAGTGGTAGGAGTGTGGAATGAGCTGCCAAATGCGGGCTCACTTTTAACATTTAAGATAAACTTGGACAGGTACGTGGATGAGAGGTGTATGGAGGGATATGGGCCAGGTGCAGGTCAGTGGGACTAGCAGAAAAATGGTTCGGCACAGCCAAGAAGGGCTTAGCCTGTTTCTGCAGTGTTATGTTCTATGGTTCTATATAATGAATGAGAATATAGATGGTCTGATTAGTAAGGTTGCAGACAACACGAAAAGCAGTGTTTGATACAACTTTCTTTAGATAGTAAAGAAAGTTGTATAAAGATATAATGGGACATAAGATCAGCTGGAAAGTTGGGCAGAGTGGTGGCAGATGGAATTTAGTCTTGAGAATGTGAGGTCAACTCGAATAGAACATAGGGCCTTTGGGAAAGCTGATGTCTGTAGATACCTTGGGGTGAAAGTCCAGTGTTCACTTGAAATGGAGACATGGTTTCATAGGGTGATCAAAAAGGCATTTCATATATTTGACTTCATAGATGGAGGGTTTGAGTATAAGAGTTGGGATTTCATGAGAATGCACAGAACATTGGTTAGATATCATGTACAATTTGAGTCATTCTAATACAGGAAAGAAATGTTAGGAATGGGGAGAGTGCATTAGAGTTTTGTCTGGGTGATGCCTGAAATGCAGGGTTTTAGCTATAAGGTGAGGTTGGATAGACTGGGTTTACTCTCATTGGACGTTGAGAAAAGACCATAAAACTATGAGGGCCATGGATAGCACAGAAAGTCAGAAACAGAGGGCACAGAGTTACGGTGAGAGGGGAGAAATGTAATGGAGTTCTGTAGAGAGAGTGGTGGTTATATGGAACGATCTACCAGAAGAGGCGGCAGAGGAAGATACAAATACAAAGCCTAAAAGGCCTTTGGACAGGAAAATTGGAGAGGACTACATGCCCAATGTGGACAAAAGAGAGTAGCACAGACAGACATCACAGTCAGCATGGATGAAGTGGGCTAAAAGGGTCTGTTTCTGTGTTTATGTTTCCATCATGACTTACATTACCTAAAGGGCTTTTAATATCATAGAATCAGACAACTCAGAAACAGCCCATTCAACAAGTCACGGCCTTGCTTGGCTCAACAAGTCAAGTCTGCACTAAGGCTATCAGAGATATTTAAGATCAGTTTGAAGGCTCTTAACAGCTTGCTTCCCCTGCTTTTCTCTCCGCAGACACTGCCTGACCTGCTGAGAACCTTCAGCATTTTGGTTTTATTTTGGATTTCCAGCATACACAGAACTTTGCCTCTGTACAAGAGATCAGAAGTTCACCAGCAGTAAATAATCCCTCAGGTAGCCAGAACAACCACAGGAAACAATCTTACCTGGTAATGAAACTGATGTCCATCTGACATTAATGGATAAAAGTCCTGGCAGAAAAGATAAATATCATTACCAATAATTTCTCATCTTATTATCTGGAAAACCACATTCTCTGAAATGTCTGAGTTCTGAAACCATTAATTAATAATGTTATCATGCAATGATAACAAGTCATGATCCACTGCCAACCTCCCCATTAGCAAACCCTCCACACATGACTGGTAGCCCTACCTTCAAAGGTTCCACCTCCTGCTGGGACTAAGCCAGTCAACCAAGACAGGGTGGTTCCAGTACTGGCTTGGAATCAATGGGGACCACAGCAAACACAGTTAGTGGGAGAATTCCAATCAAAGGCTGAAATTCTTGATCATTTCACAAAGACTATTCTTGTCATATCTCTCCCAACAAGAAAAATGGGAGGGAATGTGGTGTTCTCCCGCTGCTGTCAGCAGAAAGCTCTTACCTCCTGCAACCGGTCGATGTACTTGCGGCACGTCTCCAGATCACAGTCTCCATGGATGACGATAATTCCCAGTGGAATTGCTGAAGAAAGAAAATGAAAGCATTATTACATTCCCTGGGACTTTCCATTAAACTCTGGGAGGATAATAGTATTCTGTGAAGAGTACATGGAAGCACTTTTATAGAGACACTGCATACTGAAGTGATTGTTCATGTAGACAACCTGAGTACATTCCCCAACCCTTAGGTCTGTCAGATTAGAACCCTATAGATTCATAGAACACTGCATCACAGAAACAGGCCATTCAGATCATCCAGTCCATGCTATACTATTATTCTGCTTAGTTCCATTGATCTGCACCTGGGCCATAGCCCATCATACCCCTCCCACCTATGTATTTACCCAAACTTGTCTAAACTGCTGAAATTGATCCCTCATCCACCACTTCCACTGGCAGTTCATTGCTCAATGTCATCACCATCATATCTCCCTTAAACATTTCACCTTTTGCTCTTAACCCATGACCTCTAGTTCTAGTCTCACCCAACCTCAGTGGAAAAAGCCTGCTTGTATTTACCCTATCTATACCCCTCATAATTTTGTATATCTCTATCAAATTGCCCCTCATTCTCCAGCACTCCAGGGAATAAAGTCCTGACCTTTCCCTATACCAGATTAGGGTATAGAGTAGTTATTGAAGAACTATTTTTCCAGTTTAAGTTTCCTATGCTTGTTTATATTTTTATATCATCACCTGTTGCATGTAATTGTTCAGAGAGATTTCAGTAACTGTAGCCGAGCTAATTCTGTATCTTTCTAGAAGCTTTTCTGCATTTTGTGCCAAGCTGCTGAACCTGACTATTTCATAGGGTATTTCTTATCACTGGAGTGTCTTGTTATCTCTCTAGTCCAGGGGTTCCCAACCTTTTTTATGACATAGACCGGGGGTCGGCAACCTGCGGCTCCCGAGCCATTTGTGGCTCTTTCACCTCTGTGCTGCGGCTCCCTGTGGCTTTGGGAAATAATTGGTCAGTATTTAATTAAAATGTATTTTATGTTAGTTTGTTAGCTTTTGAAATGTAATTCTAAATTTGAAGATTATGGTGATCTTGTACAATCTAAGTGTGGCTGGCACATCCGAAACGGCTCACAATTAGCCAGCATTCCGGCTAAGGGAGATAGCCTACGGGGGTTTGTGAGTACGCGTCTTTTGCAGCATCTGCGTCCATGGGGGCTGGGTTGAGGGAGGCTTAAAAGCAAGGCTGTTTAGTTCGAATAAAGCTATCTTTGACTGCAGTTTACTGACACCGCTACAATGTGTTTTTATCGCTGGCTGTCCAGAGGGGAGGTGCTGAAACGCTTTGTCGCGTGTCTGGAAGAAGTGAAAACTTTCCTGGGCAGCAAAGGGCTCACCTTTCCTGAGCTGGAACAGCCAGAGTGGCTGGAAAAGCTACACTTCATGGTAGACATGACAGCGCACCTGAACACGCGGAACACAGCTCTTCAGGGGAAAGGACGCACAGCCCTGCACATGTTGGAGGATGTTTTGGCATTCGAGCGCAAGTTGACGTTGCTTGCCAGAGATTTACAGAAAGGCACTTTGTCTCACTTCCCCAATTTGAGAGAGTTCAAACAAGGTCACGACATGATAATTTCGGAGTATTTACATTCTGCAATCATCGCAATGCAAACATCGTTTGGGAAACGCTTCTGTGAGTTCAGAGAGGAAAAAAACACATTATCCTTCCCGGTCACTCCCTTAAGCATCGATCCTTCCCTACTGAATACGACTGCATTGGCAGGTGTGAGTCAACCTGATCTTGAGATGGAACTGGCCGACATAGCCGACAAAGACATATGGGTGTCCAAGTTTAGACGCTTGACAGCAGACCTTGAAGATGTTGCCCGTCAGAAGGCCGTTCTTGCTCAGAAACACAAATGGAGTGATATTGAAAACCTTCCAAAACCGGACAAACTTGTGTTCGAAACATGGAATGCTATGCCCGACATTTATGTAAACATTAAAAAGTATGCGCTTTGAGTCCTGTCGATCTTTGGATCCACATATGTAAGTGAGCAGGTGTTCTCCAACATGAACTTTATTAAAAACAAACATCGCGCACGCCTCACAGATGACAGCTTGCGATCCTGTGTAAAGATGAAGGTGACGTCATACAGCCCTGATGTGCAGACGCTGTGCGCTGAGGTCCAGGAGCAGAAATCCCATTAACCAAGTATGATAAATATTTTAATTGCCTATTATTTTATGTATATTCATATTTTTTCATTGTTCAGTGAAATAGTCCTTTTATTTTTCAGGCTGACAGCTGGCTGATGTTATTTTTGGTTTGCTGCTGGCGGAAAATTTAAGTTCGGCGTTTTTCATAAATACAAGAAGGACTCAAATAGACATTGAGTATTTTACTTAAAAGTAACTTTCAACCCAACGTCTTTTTTTCGGAGTTCAAAATGTTTTTGTTGCATGCAGAAATGTAATTTCGTTTTCTCTGCAGGAGTTCATCAATTTCATAAATGCAACACATTATAGTTTGTTTATACATAGCATAAAGGCAAAAAAAAACGTTGTATGCAGTGTTATTTCATTTTAAATGTCAAACGGGTTTTGCGGCTCCCAGTGTTTTCTTTTCTGTGGGAAACGGGTCCAAGTGGCTCTTTCAGTGGTAAAGATTGCTGACCCCTGACATAGACCAATGCCACTGAGCAAAGGGTTCGTGTACCTCAGGTTGGGAATCACTGACTTCAGCCTTTAGTAGAGGACAACCACAACTTCTTTGATTTTTTTTAAAAGTTTTCCCTCCTTGTTCTTGTAAGACTAAATCAATGGCCTTAACCACTGAGTTTATACCTCATTCTTGACTTCCAAAGAAACTTTGGAATTACAATATTACCAGAATCAACAGGACCTTGATAACTTGTCAATGTTCCACTTATTGATAGCCCCTAATGGTGACAAGTTGTCATCAAATCATCACAGTTGAACCAATGTCAACCCACTGTAATTTAATTCAACCAGCAAGTAGAACTGACTCTGTTATTTTCCCGTGATTTCAACAAAGTTTTCACTGCTATTTCTGTTGTTTATAAAAAACATATTTAGCTACATCAAATAAACTAAGTTACCAGTCTTGGATTGATCAAGAAATATATTCTAAGGTAATTTTTTAAAAAGAAAGCTTATACGCACTGCCTGATCTCACAGTCTTGAGAGATGGTGATATTCATATGCACTTGAGTAAAATGTAAAAGTAAACATGTACAGTTTCAAAAAAATGGATCCGAATCAGGCTCAGGTTTACTATTACTAACAACACCTCAACTTCCTCAGGAGGCTAAAGAAATTCCACATATCCCCATCTTAACAACTTATAATCACCATAGAAAACATTTTGTCTGGTTCCATGACAGCTTGGTATGGTAATTGCTCTGCATGAGGCTTCAAGAAACTGCAGAGTTGTGGACACAGCTCAGCCCATCACAGGAACTAGTTTTCCTTATTGACTCTGTCTATACTTCTCACTGCCTCAGTAAAGCAGCCAGCATAATCAAAGACTCCTGCCTGGACATTCTCTTTTCTTCCCTATCCCATCAAGCAGAAGATACAAATAATTGAAAAGCATGTACAACTGGCTTAAGGACAACTTCTATCAGACTTTTGAATGGACTTTTTGTGTGATAAGATGGTCTCTTGGGCTCTCAATCTACCTCACTGTGATCCTCCACTTTATCGTTTAACTGCACTTTTTTTTAGTGCCTTTTATACTTCATTTTGCACTGTTAATGTTTTACCTTGTTCTACCTCAGTGCACTGTGTATTGATTTGATCTGTATGAACAGTATGCAAGATAAGTCTTTCACTGTATCTTGGTACATGTGACAATAATAAAGCAATACTTTGTCAAATTTGTTAGCTTTGGAACTTCTGGAATTCTTTACCCTGGCAGCTCAAATGATAGAATTCAGTAAATACATCACCAAAGACACCGGCAAATTTACACAGATGTATGGTGGACAGCATTCTGAGTGGTCGCATCGCAGTCTAGTGTGGAGACTCTAATGCACAAGATCGAATGAGGCTGCAGCCAGCTCGATCACGAGTACGTCTCCCCACCATCAAGGACATCAAAAGACAGTGCCACAAGAAGGTGGTATCCATCATGAAGGACCCTTTTCATCAAAAACATGCCCTCTTCTCATCACTAGCATCACGGCGGAGGTACAGGAGCCTGAAGACCCACACTCAACATTTTAGGAATGACTTCTTCCCCTCCACCATCAGATTACTGAATGGTCCATGAACCCATGAGCACTAATTCACTATTGCTCTTTTACATTATTTAATTTTTATAGCAATTTGTTATCCTGCACTGTGCTGTTGCCAGAAAACAAATTTCATGACTAATGACAGGGCCAATAAACCTGATTCTGATGCATTCAAAACACCAAAGGAATTGAGGGATCTGAAGATAGTGGTAGAAGTGACATTGGGATGGAAGATCAGCATTGATCATGATAAATGGTGGAGCAGTCTTGGAGGATCAAATTGCCTGCTACTGCCCCTAATTTTTATGTTCTTGTGAACTGGTGCAAGGTCATATTGGTACGGGAGATTGACTGGTGTACCACTGTCTTCCTGCCCACTGAGCTCAGATACGACCACCCACACTGTTTCTGTCACTACTCACAAGTCTCTTGCAGCCTCTGCTTGGTGTACTGCATGCTCTCATAGTCCTGGAGGCTGATCCTGTTCACTCGCATCCTCAGCCGACCCGGAACAGTGTGCGGGCTGCAAAAGACAGACAGTGAGAACGGCAGCTTTTGCCACGGTCAGAAATGGTGATGGTTAGAGTTGTCCATCAAAGAATTCCAGACAATAAAATGGCCGTGGAGAGGACTGTGGCAACAATGCTTTACTCACATGCACACACTTTAGTGTAAACGCCTTATGAACAAGCCTGGTTGTGGTGAACTACATATACCTGTCTGGACACGCCCCCCCGCTGACTGCTCCTGTGGCTCCTCCCACAGACCCCGGTATAAAGGCGATTGGAGACACAGCCCCGGCCTCAGTCTCCAGGATGCAGTGTGTTGGTCAATTGCTGCTTGTTCTTTCTTCCAGTCAATAAAAGCCTATATCTCGCCTCGCGTCTCCGAGAGTTATTGATGGTGCATCACTGGTAAAAGTCCTTGCTTATATTTGTACCAGACCCACTTATTCCCTTTAAGTGCAGCTCTCTCAAAGCTAGAAGATCAATAGCTGTCCACTCAAACATTTGTTGGTGGTATCTTTGATTGTTGGGAGATCTGCTACAACTTACACTCCCACCCTCTACCAGACCCTCTGTGTGCCATACCTGGAGTCTCCCTGTTCTCTAACAGACCCACACTCCACCTCTCCCCTCTTCCAGACCCTCTGCTTCTCTCCATCTGAATCCTCTTGAGTTCTCACCCATATCCTACCAAATCTAGCTCCTCATCTCTGGTCTCTTTCCCCTGCTCTCAAATCCTCCTCTCACCTTAACCCTCTCCTCCTCCAACACACAGACCCTTTTGCTGACTCCACTGGATCCTGCCATATTCTCATATCTCTGCACCAATAAGACCATAAGACACAGGAGCAAAATTAGGCCATTCGGCCCATTGAGCCTGATTGGCCATTCAATCATGGCTGATTTAACTTTCCTCTCAACCCAGACTCTCTCACTAATGGAGTAACCTCTACACGTCTACTCTATCAAGGCCTTTCAATATTCTACAAGTTCTGTTAGAGTGAAGGAGGACAGTGGAAAGAGTTCAGGTGGGAAGGCACAGCCTTAGAACAGCAGCATGTTCCTTTAGAACCAAGCTGGGGAGGAATTACTTTAGTCATAGTGTGGTGAATATACAGAATTCATTGCCACAGACGGCTGCAGAGGCCAAGTCATTGGGTACATTTAAAATGGAGGTTCATAGGTTCTTGATTAGTAAGGTCATCAAAGGTGGGAAGGCAAGAAAATGGGGTTGTGAGGGATAATAAATCAGCCACTATCAAATGGTGGAGCAGACTTGATGGGTTGAATGGCCTAATTCTGCTCCCATGTCTTATAGTCTTTCCAAAATCTGCCTAGAAAGTAGATTTCCACCTATTCTAGCAGGATATCTCTGTGTTTGTAGGTGAGTGGCAGCTTCTGGGGAGAGTGTGTTGAATAGAAAAAAGGATTAGTGTCAGATTAATGTACAGAGTACATTATGGAGGGGTTGTGTTGTAGAAAACAGTCTCTTTTGTGTCTTTCTGTAACACAAACCCTTCTTGCTATTGATTCAATGGCAAGAAAGATTTGTGTTACAGAAAGACAGTTCCCATGGGAAGGCTTTCTTACAACAGTAATGCCTCTGTGGGTGTGTTGTCTCTGGTTATCAGAAATCTGATTGTACTGTAGGCAGCAGAGGAAGGGTTGTTGCTTTAATTAACAAGAAAATGGATGTTACATTTCTTGACAAAGTATTACATACAAGTTTCAATAGGAGATCAGTTTCCAAAGTAAACCCCATAAGCAGCCTCCCAATGTAGGTTGACAGCCTGTGATCATCGTTCTTGGTGAATAAGTTCAGCTCTTTGTTTACACTCTGCGTTCATTTATTCTTCATGCAAATTCCATAGAAGTGAATTTTCATTCTGAATCTCACATTTTTTGGTAGAGATCTGTGAACTCCATGGGGACAAAATGTCATTAGCTGAACTGCAAGAATGAAGGGCACTGTAAATTGGTGACTGATGGCCAGTACAGACTGAGTGGGCCAAAGGGCCTGTTTCAGTGCTGTATCTCTGTGAGCTACTCAGTGCGGTTTAGCAGTCATCCTCATCCAGTTTTCCCATAAAGCCGGTGAAATTGACTGAAGAGGCACAGGAACCAGTGTTAGGGTGGTTCCCACACCTCCATGCTCTCGTGGAAGACAGTTCATGACTCTACTGGACATGTCAAGGAGACAGCTAGACCGGGTAAATCAGAATCACAACAATGCTGTACAGGCCCTTCAGCCCACTATGTTGTGCTGACCTTTTATCCTACTCCAAGATCAATCTAACCGTTCCCTGCTAAATAGTCCTACTTTTATTTTTTCATCTATGTCCTTATTTGACAGTCTCTTAAATGACCCTAACGTATCTGCTTCTACCCACCCCTAGTCCAATTTACACCCCTGGCATTCCATACAAATGCCACACTCTGTGTAACAAAGCCTACTGCTGACATTTCCCCCATACATTTCTCCAATCGCCTGAAAATTATACTCTTGTATCAGCCATTTCCATCCTGGGAAAAAGTCTCTGGGGTCCACTCTATATATGCCTCTTATCATTTTATGCACTTCTGTCAAGCCAGCTCCCTCATCCTCCTTCACTCCAAAGAAAAAAGCCTTAGCTCACTCAAACTCTCCTCATAAGACATGCTCACTTATCCAAGCAGCATCTTGGTAAATCTCCTCGGCACCCTCTCCAAAACTTCCAAATCCTTCCTATGGTGAGGCGACCAGAATTGAACACTGTATTCTAAGCATGATCTAACCAGCGTTTCATCGAGCAACACCATTACCCCATGGCTTTTAAATTAGGCAGAGGGATGTCAGTCACAAGGAGAGAGAGAGCAGGAATAAAATGCGTTATCTGGTGTTGCTTGAGGGATTGAGAGTTCCAAACATCCATCCATCCTAGACCATGCAGATGAGAACAATTGAGCTGCTTTCACGACAAGCCTGGAGGAGTTGTGCAGCAATAGTGTCGTGGAGCACTACAGCGCAAAAACAGGCCCTTCAGCCCATCTAGTCCATGCTGAACTATTACTCAGCCTATTTCCATTGACCCATATCTGGACCATAGCCCTCCATACCCCTGCCTTTTATGTACTTACCTAAGCTTCTTTTAAATGTTACATCCAACACTTCTGTTGGCGTCTCGTTCCACACTTGCACTACCCTTTGAGCAAAGAAGATGCCCCTCAGATTCCCCTGTGATATTTCACCTTTCACCCTAAACCTTTGACCTCTAGTTCTAGTCTCACCCAAGCTGAGGGCAAAAGACCTGTATGCTTTTACACTGAACATATCCTTTATAAGATCTCCCCTCATTCTCCTGTGCTCCAGGGAATAAGTCCCAACCTATTCAACCTTTCCCTGAAGCTCAGGTCCTCAAGATCCAGCAACATCCTTGCAGATTTCCTCTGCACTCTTTCAATCTTATTGATATATTTCCTGTAGATAGGTGACCAGTACTGTACACAATACTCCAGCTTTAGCCTCAGTAATGTCTTATACAGCATCAATATATCATCTAAACCCCAGTATTCAATACTCTAACTTAAAAAGACCATTCTGCCAAAGGCTTTCTTTAGGACCCTATCTACCTGTGACACCACTTTCAATGAATTATGGGCCTGTATTCCCAGATCCCTTTGTTCTACTGGACACTCCCCAGTGCCCTACTGTTCATGGTGTAAGTCCTACCCTGGATTGCCCTGCCAAAATGCAACACCTCATATTTGTCTGCACAAACTAATGTTCTGTCCTTGGACTCACTTTACACCGCACGCTGTCGGAGCAGTGCTGTCAGGATAATCAAGGCCATGACCCACCCAGCCAACACATTTTTTGTCCCACTTCCCTCTGGGAGAAGGTTCAGGAGCATGAAGATTCGTATGGCCAGATTTGGGAACAGCTTCTTTCCAACTGTGATAAGACTGCTGAACGGATCCTGACCCAGATCTGGGCCGTACCTTCCAAATATCCGGACCTGTCTCTCGGGTTTCTTTAGCACCACCTTACTTTCCCTATTCTATTTTTTATTTATGATTTATAATTAATTTTTAAATTATATTTACTACTGATTTGTACTCCAGGGAGCACGAAGCACAGAATCAAATATCGCTGTGATGATTGTACGCTCTAGTATCAATTGTTTGGCGACAATAAAGTAATAATAAAAAATTCCATATGCCATTTCAGCACATTTTCCCAGTCTGTCCAGATCCTGCTGAAAGCTTTGATGACTTTCCTCACGGTCCACTACGCCACACCCCTCCCACCTTGTTATGTGACACCGTCACTCTGCTAATTTCAACACACTCAGATCAGAGGTGACATTGCAGAACAAGGCACCCATGAGATATCGAGGACCTTCAGCAGCAGCAGAAAACCCCTCCAGCACAATCTGTAACCTTAGGCTTGGACAATTCCTCACTGAAGTGCAAAAACTGAGATTGATGAAGAATGCAGAAGGACATGCAGGGAGCAACATCAGAGGCAGGTAAAAAGGAGGTGACACTGCAACAGAGAATGCCTGCCCCTTCCCCCAGAGCTACTCGAACCTGGGATCTGGTTTCAGTCCTGGCCTTTTGTGGAGTTTGCCCATTCCCCCTGTCATTGCATGGAGCCCCCCCCACCCTCCCAAGGCGAACCATCCTCCTCCCACATCCCAAAACCCTAACGTATAGGTGAGTGGGAAAATCTGGATTGGGGGGGGGAAGGTATTAATGGAACTCAGCAAGTTAGGCAGAATCTCTGAAGGTTTATAAACAATACCTTGGGGCTGAAACCCTTCACCGGGTCATTCCTTAAGTGACCCCGCCTGAAACATTGAATATTTATTCCCCTCCAGAAATGCAGCCAAACCCTCTGTGTTTCTCCAGCATTTTGTATGCTGTTTTGCATTTCCAGCATCGGTAGAATCTCTTGCGCTTTTTGAGGTAATAATGGAATGTGTGAAGAGTAAACATGGGTCACAGTAGGATTCATGTGAATAGGTGCCTGATGGTCAGTGGGGAGATGGTGGACTAAAGGGCCTGAATTTGTGCAGCACAGCTCTAAGACTAACTGGCTCTAGGTGGGCTGGGAGGCCACAGCACATGGACACCAACACCGGGGCTCAGCTGGTTCTCCCTTGTGCCGGGATGGCTGCGACAGGTGTACTCAAGATGCTGGGGTTGTATGAGGAGTGAAACGGGAAATGGGAGTGTTAGGGGAGGGAGGAACAAAGTATTCTTTCTTGGCTGAAGCTGGTACGGACAGTAGGACTGGCAGGAATGCAGGGGGACCGGCAAGGACTGCAGGAAGGAAGACTGGCGCTTGGAAGTAGGAGGGATCAAGGTCAAGAATGACACACAGAGAGCAGATGAGTGGGGGAAAGAGCGAGGGGTAAAATCAGAATCAGGTTTAATGTCACGGGCATGCCCATACATTGTGAAATTTGTAATTTGTGGCAGCAGTTCATTGCGGCATATGATAATAAATAAAGCTGTAAATTAAAATAAGAAAACATATAAAAAATTAAATTATATAATTAGTTTAAAAGCAAGTGGAAAATGAGAGTGAGGATTCATTGTCCATTTAGGACATGGGTGGTTTTGTGTTATAGTGGTTGCAGATCAGGGCAGCTGGGGTATAAACTGTGGACTGGAAATCCTGTCGGTGTAATGAAAACTGGTGCCCAAAGTTAAATGGTTTTACCTTCAGGTATCTAGCCTGGAGCTGTGTTAGTAAACATCACACACAAAATGCCGAGGAAACTCAGCATGAAGGGAAATGAGGTGAGATCCCTCATCAGGACTGGGAAGGAAGAGGGCAGAAGCCAGAATGTTCCACATCTCCTTCCCTTTCTCCTCCAGTTCACTCTCCTCCTGCAGCCCTTTACCTCACTAAATTACAGTAGTAATCGACAGTCGCTGGAGTGTGGAGTGAGCAGGGCCACTGGGAAAGGCAGTAAATATGTTCCGAATCAGGTGCCAGGGAGAATGGCTTACAACTGTGGAGTTCGACCATGGGGGTAGTGAGGGTCAATTGTTCCGGGATAAAGTCTATGGAATAGATTTCAGATGTCATGTCCGAATATTTACAACAGTGCAAATTGTATAATCCACGTTTTGTTAAAGTCATTGGGACTCAGTAACTCTAAGATGTGTTTAACTAAATTCACCAGTGTTAATAACAGCATAATCTAATTCTACCTGATGCACCGCTGACTTAATTCAGCCTTAAGCAAATTCAGACTAATGAGTTGGTTCTACATCTTAACTTTTGAAAGATACTACCCAGCACTGAGAGGTATATATTTTATTTAGTGATACAGCACAGAATAGACTCTCCTAGCCCTACGAGCCTCATTGCCCAGGAATACCTGATTTAACCCTAGCCTAATTATGAGATTATTTACAATGACCAATTAACCAGCTAACTGGTATGTCTTTGGGATTGGAGGACCTGAAGAAAGCCCACCCATTCCACAGAGAAGATGTACAAACTCCTTATAGATGGCATTAGAATTGAACTCCCGAGCTATAATAGCATCATGCTAACTGCTTTGTGATGGTGGCACACAGATATACACTCAGGTTCAGAAACTTTCTACAAAGTTATTATTAACAAACGGTTAAAATAATAAGATGGAAGAGGAGATAAGTTATGTTGCTGGACAGAAAATCTTAGTAAATTAGTATTGCAACACTGCTAATAGTTACCCAACTCCTTGTGTACGAGGGGTGATTGATAAGTTCGTGGCCTAAGGTAGAAGGAGTCAATTTTAGAAATCCTAGTACATTTATTAACCTAGTCCAGTGGTTGTGGAACATACGGATCTTGGACCTCCAGAAAGTGTCCACAGCAGGGGTGATTGATAAGTTTGTCGCCTAAGGTAGAAGGAGATGAGTTATACAGCTCTCGTTACATGCACGTGCAGTTCAACTCTGAGTGATTATGCAGAAAGTTTGAAGTTAATAACTCATTGGGGTGATTGATAAGTTCATGGCCTAAGGTAGAAGGAGATGAGTTATTAACTTCAAACTTTCTACATAATCACTCAAAGAGTTGACCTGCATGTGCATGTAACGAGAGCTGTATAACTCATCTCCTTCTACCTCAGGCCATGAATTTAACAATCACCCCTCGTAAACAGGGGTGATTTTTATATGATCACTGAACGGGGTTTCGTCCCTGCTGCTGTCTAAGGGAATTTGAATGTTCTCTCTGTGACTATATGGGTTTCCTCCCACATTCCAAAGGTGTACAGTAAGTTGTGGGCAGGCAGTGTGGCACCAGAAGCACTGTGACACTTGAGGACTGCCCCCAGTGCAACCCATGGACTGTGCTGGGCATTGATGCAAAATGACCCATTTCACGGTGTTTCAATGTACATATGACAAAGAAAGCCAATCCAATCTAATTATGAAAATGACCATCATCAATATAGAAAACAGTATTCACAGTAATCACCAACACAAATACATTATTGGGGCACACATGCACAGAGTGTTCGTTTCCTGGACACACACTACACTGAGCACATAACACTGGATGTACAACACTGAAACAGGCCATTTCCACCCAGCTAGTCCATTTATATTCCAATTCAGCCTCCTTTCCTAGCTAAAGCAGAATCCTCTGTACTCTTCTTTCCCATCTGCTTATTATGCTTCCCCTCAGATGCTTTTGTACTGTTCCCTTCATCCAGTCCCCTGTGGTAGCAAATTTGGGCAAGGCTTCTTCTGAATCCCCTGTTGGATTATCCTCTATGTTGGACATTGATTGGCTCCAGACTGCTCCTCCCCATAACTGGGAACTCTCTCCGTATCCACTCCATCAAATTTTTCTCATTATTTCAAACAGCAAGAAATGAAAAACAGCACATACGAGATACCAAAATAAAAACAGAAAAGGTCCGATGCATTTACCAGGTCAAGTCCTCGTGATTTCATGACTTCACCTTTCAAGAGAAGAGACCAGAGCCTTCGAGTACTTATCATTTCCTAATATCCATCCTTGCTTATTATGGATTCATTCTGAAATCTTCTCTGCATCCTCTCGAGTGAATCTATAACCTTCTTATAATAACTATTTTAAGAGTTGGCTCATCATAATTTCACTACTCTTAATGTCATCCCTAAATAAGGTGATTAAATAACTATTCTAAATTATCTCTGAATAAATAAATAAATAAACAAATCCCTCTAGAACAGAGGTTCCCAACCTTTTTTATACCATGGACCAATACCACTAAGTAAAGGGTCCACGGACACGAGGTTGGGAACCCCTGCTTTAAAAGTAAGCCATACAGAGAATCCTCCAGCACAGAAATAGACACTTCAGTCCATGTGGACTATGATGCCTATCTACCCTAATCCCATTTGGCCTCATTAGGTCCATATCCCTCCAAGCCTTTCCTCAGCAAATGGTGCTGGACTTCCTATGTTTCATTGCTAGCTCAGGGTGGAACATCTAGTGATTGGAGAGGTTTTACTCTGAATCTCGACACCTTCTACACCTGCATCTTCCAAGTAACACGTGACCCATTATTCTTCCTACCAATTGTACTAACTCTCATTCATCCATGCTGAAATCTATTTCCCAATTATTTGACAGTTTATGAATGCCTTGAAGTAACTTCCAGGCAAGGTCATCTGATCCAAACAATTGGTTTACTGATCAGTATAGAATGTCCCTCTGGTGCTTCCTGTTCCCTCTGCTCTCCCTTCCTCTTTTCCCAACCTCTCCCTTCTCCCTTAATAGAGACTCATATCGGAATCAGGTTTATTATCACTCACACATGTCCTGAACTTTGTTTTTTTGCAGCGGTACAGTGCAAAACATAAAACTACTACAGTACTGTGCAAGAGTCTTAGGCACCCTAACTATATACTGTATGTATGTGCCTAAGACTTTTGCACAGTACTGTACTTGTCTGTAAGGCAAGCTTTTCAATGTACCTGTACCTCACCATCCCTGTGCTCGTGGCAATGAACTCGGCCTGACATGAACTTCTGGTGGAACAGGACTACCAGACATTCTGTACTGGTGGATATTACTACGATTAATACCCAAACAAACTGTCAGGTCATTTTCTCGTACACGTTACACAGCAGTGTATTTTCCAGTGAACCCACTGCTTTTAAAGGGAATGGGAAATACCAAAGTATGTTTATTATCAAGGTACAAATATATTAACATCTACAACCTTGAGATTCATTCTCTTGCAGAAAATGAAGATACAAAGAAATACAAAAGAATTTATGAAAAGCTGTACATAAATAAGGACTGACAATCAACCGATGTGCAAAAGACGACAAATTATGTAAATAAAAAGTTAATAATACTGAGAACCTGAGCTGCAGAGTTCTTGAAAGTGAGAGTGTAGTTTGTGGAATCAGTTCAGAGTTGAGATGGGTGAAGCTATCCATGCTAGCTCAGGAACTTGATGGTTATAGGGTAATAACTGTTCCTGAATCTATCAGTGTAGAACTTCAGGTTCCCGTACTAGTGAGAAGAGAGCATGACCTAGATGGTGTGGGTACTAGATGATGGATGACACCCTCCATTTAAATGAGCTCTAAGGTGGGGGCGGTAATGCATCCACCACTGCCTGTAGTTTTTCTAGCCTTGAGCATTGGTATGCCCATACCATGATGCGACAGGTTAGAATACTCTCCGCCGTAGAGAAGTTTGTCAGACATTTAGGTGAAATTATCAGGGGTATAGATAAGGTAAATGCAAGCTGGATTTGATCACTGAGGTTGGCCGAGACTAGAACTGGAGGTCACGGGTTAAGAATGAAAGGTGAAACGTTGAAGTGAAACATGAAGGGGGAGCTTTGTCACTCAGAGTGTGGGATGAGCTCCCAGCAGAGGTGGTGGATACAGTTTGATTTTAGTACTGAAGAGAAGTTTGGATAAGTACATGGATGGGAAGGGTGTGCAGGGCTATGGTCTGGGTGCAGGTCAACAGGATTAGGAAGAATAATAGTTTGGCACAGACTAGATGGGCTGAAGGGCCTAGTTCTGCACTGCAGTACTTTATGACTCGATATGTACGTATTCGATCCCTGGTTCCAGCTGTAAACCTACTCATGTTGCTAACACCAGGTGTTCTTGACCCCAGCTCTGGCTCACAGCTGGCCAGGGTCGCCTTTGGAACACCAGTTCTGACCACACATCCCTCTTGCCCCTGGGCTCCAGGAAATAGCCAGGGATTACTGACTGAGCCTGATGCTGGCCCATCAGGATTTACAGCTAATCAGATGCTGGACTATCAAAGTTTTAATGGTTTTCTGTCGTGCAACCTTGTCTGGCTGTATCTGCCATTTCTTCAGTATTTGTAACATGTCATGCCACATGCGTGTATAATATTGAAAGGGATAGATAGAGTGGAAGTGGAGAGGAGGTTTCCTATAGTGAAGGAGTCTAGGACCAGATGGCAAAGCATGTCAAGTTAGAATGGAAATGATGAGGAATTTCTTTAGCCAGATGGTGGCGAGTCTGTGGAAGTCATTGCCACAGATGCAGTGGAGGGCATCATTGGGTATATTTAAAACAGAGCTCAATAGATTTTTGATTAGTAAGAACTTGAAAGTTTGTGGGAAGAAGGCAGGAGAATGTGGTTGAGGGAAAATAAATCAGCCATGATGGAATGGCAGAGCAGACTTGATGGGCTGAATGGCCTAATTCTGTTCCTGTCTTATAATAAATACATAAAGTATTGGTTAAAGAGGACAGAAAGGAGCACAACTAACCAAATAACACAAGGATGAAAGGTGTGCAGATTGTTACTTACAGCGTGAAGCTGTCGGGGGGAGCAGAGACACGACGGAGATCGGCATGTTGCACCTTGTGGATACTGTGCGGTCGAGCACATCCCACCAGCAAGTGCCAAGCATAACATGGATCGGAGCGGAGAGAGAAACATACCACATTTAGAATGGGAGGATGGCAGGGAAAGTCAACCATCTGCATCCACAAACATTAGTTAACAGTGTAACAGTACAAAAGACAGGTCAGACCAAGAGGAAAAGGGAACATTTAAAACAAGGGAAATCTTAACTTGACTCATCAAGTGAGGAATTCTCAAATTTGGGGAGAGCACTGGTTTAGAGGAAATTACCTTCTCGTTGGGAATAAACTCAACAGATGTAAAAGAAGTAATGTTTCCAATCTCCACACAAAATGCTGGAGTCATTCAGCAGGTCAGGCATCATCTTTACAGAGGAATAAACTCTGCATAGATGCTGCCTGACCTGCTGAGTAACTTCAGTATTTTGTGTGTGTGTGTTGCTCTGGATTTCCAGCATCTGCAGAATCTCCTGTGTTTACGTTTCCAGTCTCATTGGTTCCCAATGGGTAGATTCATTTGCAATTTCTCCTCCTTTTCCTCCAATCTTTTGTCTTCAGAAAACACTGCAAGATGCATTGGCTCCCTCTTATTACTTACCTAAATGATCATTGTTCATTCTTGAGGCTGAACACACAAAATGCTGAAGGCAGTGCCTGGAATGGGCTGCCAGCGATGGTTTATGGGCTGAAGGGCTTGTATTGTGCTGTAAGTTTTCAATGCTTCTAATTCAGCAGGTCAGGCAGCATCCATTGAGGGGAATATACAGTTTTCATTTTGGGCAAGATTCTTCATCAGGACTATGATCGCCAAATGTGAATGTAACCAAACTTTGGCAAGTACACTGTACGGTTATCTCATGGATGTTTTACTGACTTAAGCAAGGGAGTAAACCTTGCCACTCCTTGCTTTTTCCCTGAATTTCCTGAAGTTCAGCTCCTTTACTCATTGTTATCAATGCAGTGTACAGCTGACTTATATTGTCCATATACTAGCAGGAAAGTTGAACTGTTTTTGAGGCTGATGCAAAGGGAAGCTTCAACTAAAGCCAGATAAAGGAGTTAATGTCACAATAATACAAAGAGGGGATGTTTGGGCAAAGGTTGAGAGAAATACCCACACTTAGGAATGATAGAGCATTATGGAGACTGCAGGAAGCATGGTGAAAATCAAGCCTATGCAGCCCTCCGTGTGTTTTCTTTTAAATCATTTAAAGGGTTTGCTGCCAACACACTCAGTGTAAGCTGCATTTATTCTGGAAGGGCCGGATTGTTGGCCACTTATGAACAATTTCTCCTGGTGCATCCGTGACACATCACCCACCAGTTACTGGGAAGTGTCATCTGCTGGAAGTCAGGGCTGGTCTTCACAAAGCAGCAAGTAACAGCAACCCTTCGAAACCTGGTGCCTAGTATGACTTCAAAGAAAAGCAAGTGGACTATAATATACCATGCCGATTCACCAGCGCTCATTTTGTGCTACTGTCTATCTAATCTCCACCACCTTGCGTTTGTATGGGGTTATTCTAAGGCTCTGTGGTTCCAAAGCCTTTGGTCTAGGTGGGCAAATCAAATTGCTGATTTAATACAAGGAGAGCAAGTGAACTAGTTAACATTGAAATTAGTACAACATGGATTCCCAATTATAGCTTTTAACTGGGCAACTTTTCCCTACTCCAATAATCCATTATAATAGGATGATTCAAGTCATTTCTGCATTGATCCACTCAGACTTATTTCCTTACGGTATACTCTTTGTAGGAGTCGTGTATCTACTTTCAGACTGCTTTGTATTTTGTGCTGCTTGCTTAGTATGGGTTTCAGTAATTTGTCTTAAACAGACAAATGTAAAAAATATCGCCAAACTTGTTACAAGTTGAAGAAGCAACTATAATACTCCAGTCTTTAGCTCCTGTACATCCACACACAAGCCAATGTACTGAGTACACTCCTCTTATGTGGAGGAACCATGGTGGAGAAGATGTGGCATCACAACTGAGCATTGAGTTCTACAGCAAAAAGACCCTTTGGCCCATCAGTTCCCTGCTGACCCTGAATAATCTTGGTGATGGCACTACTCCCAGAATGGCATGGGTGACCTGCTCAAGGTTGAATTGATGAAAGTTAGGAATGAAGTTCATAAAAGAAAGGGAAAATATACAGTGATCTGAAAATATGACAATCCCAGGAATGCCCAGGACAGTTCTAATTCCTTAAAGGAGCAATTGTCCATGAAGTGAAGAGGGACTTCATGGACACCATGCTACCATGCTTGTACACTGCTCTTTTGCTTACAGAGTTTGGGGAATTGTTGTGCTGTGGAATCAGTTTACTTCTTGTAAAGTTCAGGAAATCATGGAACTGGTTACCTGGACTGCTTTTCTGATGCGTGAACCTCCATGTTAGCATACAAAACAATATAGAGTTAGACCTCTATTGTCCACTTTTCATCAGGCTTTACTGGCATTGTGCTGGAGGTGGAGTTGAGAAAACTGTGCTGAAGTCATCTGATGAACTATCTCCTGTCGACATCTGTCAATGTCCTACTAACACAACCTCGATCTAGCTCATGTAAACAACTGATAAAAGAGACTTCAATGTGTTATGTAACCTTATAATCTGCTTTCTTCATCCATGACTTCAAAGAATGGAATGACATTGGCAGGGTGCAACCTTTCAATGAAGTTATACTGGTTCTCCGTGATGTAGTCCTCCCTATCCAAACTATCATCCATCAGATTGTGCAGATGCAGGACGAAGAGTCAATAAGTGATCTGTTGGAGGAGCTCAGTGTATCAAACAATATCTCAAATGCTGCCCGACCCACTAAGTTCCTCTAACAGATTATCTACCAGATTGTGAATGGGTTCCTTCAGAATCATTCCAGCTTCTGTTGTGTAAGCTTCATCTCAGGACAATTGCCACTGCTCTGCACTATAAACACTTCAACTTACTTTATAAAATGCTATTTACATTGTAAATACTTGCTGGTATTTATGTATTTATGCTCATTTTATTGTATACCCTCGCTTCTTACTTTATTTTCATGTAATTCTCCACTCTTTATAATTGTTGAACGTTGTGCTAATGCAACACAGCAATTTCCTAATCAATATAACTATATAAGGTGAATGAAGTGATCCTTGAAAGTTAGCTTCTTCCCAGCCTTCTAGAGTGCACTGTGCTGTCAAAACCTACTGCAGGTCATTGGATTTCCCCAATTCATTCAGGTTAAATCACTGATGAAATATACTCCATCTGTACTTCAACTGGACCCAGTGAGATTTTTATAACCTCACTGATTTGGCACAGTCTTTCAGTGTTCCATGAACTCTTCACATAATGGAAAAGGCTCTCCTCTTTATTTTAGTGAATGCCTACTATCCTTCTCGATGAGCTAAAAAAACTACTGTTTCCTTTAACTGATCTTTGCTTTATTTGGTTGAGTATTACAGAAACATCACTGTTAATATACTTGGTTTTCCACGTAACCAGTCATGTTGTTTAATATACCATATATCATAAAAAATATTGAGACTTTGAGCATGTACAGTATTTGTTTTCTATATTTGTCATTTTGTTCTGATCTTTTTGCTTCCCGGGGGGATTAGCACATTTATTTGAACCAAGCCATCTGTGATTTGAGCAATGTTTGCTTTCCAAAAATTCTGGCAGAAGTTGCAGATTTTTTTTTGATTTCTTGGAGTCACGTAAAATTTCCCTCTGCTTTCCACTGGTGTGAGAAGACAAACATGAGCAGTGGAGGTGACGTTACCTTGAGGTGAGCAGTAAGGAAAAGACTCACTCATTCAGTAATGGCATGGAGGTCCGTCGTTTGCACTTCTGCACCATGTTGGCCTGGTTTCTCAGAGAGATTCGGATGACCGATGGGCTCAGGCGGCAGGGCTCCCCGTCTACCTGCATGGGGATCGTCTTGTAAGTGGTGAGGATCACCTCTCGGCACTGGTGAAGTCGCTCCCCATGGCCTCCAACTTGGAGGGCGGCCTGAAGTAAGCAAAGACCAGAGATATCGCTGGTTCCGTTTGGATGAACATTTTTCTCCAAACACGAGATGTGACAACTGCTATATTCTACAAAGTCTCCCCAAAATATTTAAAGCCTACGCAGGAGCTGATTACATTGGGATCTTTAGTGAAAAATCACTACCCTCTGAGAGAAGAAATATCTACACATCTCAGTTTTAAATGACAGGCCCTTCTTTTTTGTAGCTACATTTGCTTGTTCAAGATTCCACCACTAATGGAAGCTTCTCAATATCTACATTATCAAGCCTCCTCAGTTCTACATATCTCTAACTTGCTGTGCAAGTTGATAGGATGGTTTAGAAGGTGTATGGTATGTTGGCTTTCTTTAGACAGGGTACTAAGTTCAAGAGCCACAAGGTAATGTTGCAGTTCTATAAGACCGTGCTTGGACCACATTATAGGAAGGATGCTGTGGAGATTTACCAGGACGCTGCCTGGATTAGACAGCATGTCGAACATGGAAAGCTTGAGTGAGCTCGAGCTTTTTTCTTTGGAGTGAAGGAGGATGAGAGGCAATGGCCAATACCAGAGGCCATCCTTTGAAGGTGAGTGGAGGAAAGTTCAGGGGAGATGTCAGAGGTAGATTTTTTTTAGCACGGAGAGTGTTAGGTGCTGGAATGCACAGTCAAAATTGATAGCAGATACATTGGGACACTTAAAAGACGCTTAGAAAGGGATATGGATGAAAGAAAAATAGAGGGTTATGGGCCATGTTGGAGGGAAGGGTTAGATTGATTGAGAAGTAGTTTATATAGGCTGACACAACATTGTGGGTCAATGTTGTACTGTTCTATGTTTTATGAAATGTTGACCCTCATTCTTCTAAACTCTAAGTCATACTCAAAAACATTAGAATTGGAAGATCTAGCCTTACCAGAGATGCCATAGTGAAGCCTATCACCTCAATGCAGCCATCATCATGCCTCTGCGGCTCAAAGTCCCGGTGATCTCCTGGGTTCCCCCAGGGCATTGTGCCCGCACAGTACCTGCATCAGATAAGCCCAACTTCAGTATTTACTTCAAAGAATAATAACACACAATTTCTGTTTAGCTGAGTTCACATCTCTTCAACATAAAATGGCAGGCAAGAGATTCTCGGACAGTGACCTTCCACTGAGAGAGGGGAAAAACGTTGGATGAAGCCACAGCATACTGGGTTGCCATCCTTGACTAAAGATGGAGGGCAGGTAACTCAATGGTCAGCACTGAGAAAATATGCACATCTAATCTCTGAGACCTTGGCATAACTCAGAGACAGACATCATTAAACCAGAGACATAGGGGCAGGATCAGGCCATCCTGCCCACTTGAGTGTGTTCTTGCATTTAATCATGGCTGATTTATTTTCCCCCTCGACCTCATCCTTCTGCCTCCCTCTCTTAACCTCTGATGCCCTCACGAATTAAGTACCTGTCAAACTCAGCTTTAAATATACCCAATGACTTGGCCTCCACAACCGTCCGTGGCAGTGAATTCCACAGATTCATCCCCATCAGTCAGCTTCATAGAACAAGCAATCGTGATTGATATTAAATTGTTACCGCTGTCTGTAAGGAGTTTGTACGTTCTCCCCATGACTAATTGGGTTTTCTCCAGGTGCTCCATATTCCTCCCACGTTCCAAAGGCATACGGATTAAAGTTAAGAAGTTGTGGGTGAGCCAGGTAGGCATCTGGAAGCATGGCAACTCTGCTGGGCTGCCCCCAGCACAATACTCGGATCTTGTTGGTCATTGATGCAAAGTGACGCATTTCACTGTATGTTTCAAGTGATAATTAAAGCTAATCTTTAACATCTTTTTTTCTGAGGCTGTGCCCTATGGTCCTAGACTCTCCCATTATTGGAAACATCCTCTGAATGTCCACTCTATCGAGACCTGAGCATATTTGGCAGCTTTCAATGAGATCTCCACTCATTCTTCTAAACTCTATACTAGATACTTACTAAGTAGTTCAGAGAAGGCTTGACAGACTAATACCTGGAATTGGAGTGCTGTTTTATGAGGAGAGGTTGGACAAGGTAAGCTTCTCGGCTAAAGTGAGAGAGGACTTTATTGAAACATATCAGACCCTGAGTGTAGATGGGGATAGGATGTTTTTCTGTGAGAGATCCTATTACGAAGGAGTCATTGTTTAAAAATATGGGGTCATCCATTTAAGAAAGAGATGAGATTATGGTTTTTCTTTGGAACTCACTTTCCTGAGGAGAGGAAACAGAGCCTTCCATTTTTTTTTAGGGAGATAAGAAAGGGTGTGACATGTAGAAGAGTGCAATTGAGACTATAATATGTTTGCCATGATCTATCAATGACCTCAAAAGTTTCTGCAGATGCTGAAAATCGACAGTAATACACACAGAACACTAGAGGATCAGTGTAGCAGATAAATTGGCAGTATTGATACATAGCAGTATAGCAGGTCAGGCAGTATGTATGGAGTGGAATAAAGAGCCGATGTTTTGGGTGAAGACCTATTATCCGGAGCATGATTTATTGAATGGTGCGGCATGTTTGGGGGCTAGTGACAAACTTCTGTCCCACTCTGCATTCAAAACTGGCTGGAGAAGTCAAGCTCCACCATTGATGATGCCCTCATTTCCCAGACATCCACACTCACCCCACCTCCCCCTTGCCTTAACAGGGGTAGAGTTCCTGAGCCTCCACATCCAACACATCGTTCTCCGCAACATCCACCATCTTCAATGGGACCCCATCGCCAAGCATATCTTTACCCCTCCCCCACTCTCCACTTCCCGCAAGGATTGCTCCTCTGTGATTCCCTTGTCCACTCATCATCCTCCCTAATCTCCCTCCTGGCAATTATCCCAGCAAGTGGCAGAAGTGGCACCTCCTCCCTCACCTCCGTTCAGGCACCAAGCAGTCCATTCAGGTGAGGAAACACTTCACTCACAAATCTGTTGGGGTTGTTACTTGTATCTGGTGCTCCCAATATGGCCTCCTCAACACTGGTGAGACCTGAAGTAGGCAGGGAGACTGCTTGGTTAAGCACCTCCACCCATCCACAAAAAATGTAATTTCCCAGTGGCTAACCATTTTAATTTCAATCCCCATTCCCATTCCAACATGTCAGTCTATAGACTCTTCTTCTGCTGCCATGATGAGGCCACTCTCAGGTTGGAGGAGCAACAACTCATATTTCATCTATGTAGCCTCCAACCTGATGGCATGACCATTGATTTCTCCAACTTCTGGTCATGTTTTTCCCTCCCTTTTCCTTCTTCTTCAATTCCCACTCTGGCCTCTTTCCCCTTCTTCTCACCTGCCTATCACCTCTCCCAGTTCCTCCCCTCCTTCTATTTCCCCAATGGTCCATTCTCTTCTATCAGATATTTTCTTCTTCAGCCCTTTGCCTTTTCCACCTATTACCTCTCAGCTTCTTACTTAATCTGCCCCTTCCTCGCGCACCTGGTTTCACCTATCACCTTCTAGCTTGACCTCCTTCCCCTCACTCCACCTTCTTATTCTGGCATCTTCCCCCTTTGTTTCCAGTCCTGATGAAGGGTCTTAGCCTGAAACGTCAACTATCCATAGACCTGAGTGGAGCATCAACACAGAGGCTGTGTACAAGAAGGGCCAGAGTCACCTCTACTTTCTGAGGAGACTGGGATCTTTTGGAGAATGCAGGCCTCTCCTTCACATGTTCTACCTGTCTGTAGTTGCCAGTACAACCTTCTATGTGGTGGTGTACTGGGGCAACAGCATCAACATGGGTGATGCCCACATTGCTTAACAAACTGATTGGAAAGGTTGGCTCTGTTATAGGAGTCAAACTGGACACACTGGAGGCTGTGGGGGAACAAAGGACCCTATGGAAAATCCTGGCAATTCTGGACAATGTTTCTCACCCTCTGCATGCCACCTTGGCTGAACAGAGGAGCCCTTTTAGTAAAGACTAAGACAACTGCACTGCTCCAAAGAGCGCTATATGAGGTCATCCTTACCCTCGGCTATTAGGCTCTATAATGAGTCAGCCTATAGCTGGGGAAGTGATTACCTTCTCCTGTTAGACTGTTTGTGGTAACTTATTTTTATTCTTTCTTACTCCTCTGCTACTGTAACACTATAATTTCCTTTGGGATCAATGAAGTGTCTATCTGGCTATCTGTCCAGATGCTGTCTGACCTGCTGAGTTCCTCCAGCATTTTGTGTGTGTGCTTCTCTGGAGAAGGCTGCCAGTCTTGGGACTGCATAGGAACTTTTGGAATTAGCCCACAAAATGTGCAAAACAAATTATAGCAAAGACTGTGAGTCAATGGAGTTTGGTACTGGGCACCCACTGGGATAGCATTGTGCATCCACTTTGATCTGAGGCAAGTCACTTACAATTCATGCACCAGGCTCTGTGATTTCAACATCTAGTCAATGTCCATCATGCCATGACGGCACAGTGCACAATCAATTGTTGAGGCTTGCTGCTGGTGGTGGAATCAAATGAAAATGTCTAAAATATTGATACTTAGATGGTTGAGTTGGACCCTCAACCCTTGCTCCTCTGCCCACTGATGTTTTCTGACCAGCAGAGTGTTTCCTAAGCTTCTTATTTTTAATTTCAGGCATTTTGAATACTTTGCATTTTTAAAGCTAGACTTTGGTCATACAGTGGGACATGGAACAAATGTAAGATGAGGACTGGTCTTGATCTAAGTGAATGGTGACCGGGTAAGAGAGGACCGAACTGATTGCATTATTTGCCTCTATAAGTTCATGCTCCACTTCAACCTTCCTACATTATTACCTTACACTACCAGCATCTCCACTTCATGTGCTAATTCTGCTGCCGTTCACCTCATCTATTCCCTGCAATTGTGAATTCCAAATTCCCTTCATCCTCAATGCTATTCCTGACTTTTTCTGTTTGATTTTTGGTACAAATTCTTTATTGAATTCCTAGTTTTGTTCTTGGCCAGACAGGGCCTGCCTCTATCAATGCAGCTTGGAAATTTGGGACTCCTTTAGATCACTCCTTAACCTTGACTTTCAAGAGAATAGGAGCCCAGGAACTTCACCCATTCCTGGTAAGCATCCTTGTTCTCCCTCTTGCATCCTTCTGAGAGCAAGACAAGCAGAAATGCACAAAGTTCTCCATATACTGGAAACAAAGTTCAGTACAAGTTTAGTATGGATGCCCTATTCCTTTCTAGTCCCAAAGCCATTGTTATTGCTTCACTGGCCCAAGTCATAGGGCTCAGTCACTTGAACATAAGAAATGGAGTCAGCCACTTGGCCCCTCAAGCCTGCCCTACCATTAATTAAAACCATGGCTGAAATGATCCTTGCCTCAACTCCACTCTTCCTGGTGTGTTTCCCTTTTCTTTCTAATCCAAAGTTTTGAGTGCATATAATGATAAGACTTTGTATATTTTCAATGAGTTCCATATTCAGTTACTCTAAATCCCTTAGCTTTTCAATCATTTTTATTGTTTTTCTTTTCCCTCAAGTAATACATTTTTTTGCTATCTTTCCAAGTTAGGACTGTTGCAAATGTACAACATTAAATCTCTGTGAGTCAGGATCTGACTAAATTTGTAGCTGATACCACCATAGTGGGATGCATCTCAAATAACAAGTCAGAGTACAAGAAGGAATTGGAGAGGTGAGTGACATGCTGTCATGACAACAGCCTTTCCCTCAATGTTGGCTAAACAAAAGAGCTCATTGACATCAGAAGGAGGCACGCACAGTGTATGTGCTCCTGTCTACATCAATGGTGCTGATGCTGAGGGTTTTAAGTTCCTGGGTGTGAACATCACCAAAAGCCTATCCTGGTCTAACCACATCAATGCCACAGCCAAGAAAGCTCACCAGCAGGAGGCTGAAGAAATTTTGACATGTCCCCATCAACTTTTACCAACATTTACTGATACACGATAGAAAGTTCTGGATGCATAATAGTTAGGTACGGCAACTGCTCTGCACACGACAGCAAGAAACTGCAGAGAGTTGTGGATGCAGTTCAGCACATCCTATGAATCAGCCTCTCAGTCTATACCCCTCACTGCCTCAATAAAGCAGCCAGTATGATCAAAGACCCCACCCAGCCTGGACATTCTCTTCTCCCCTCTCTCATTGTGCAAAAACCTGAAACAGCACACTACCAGCTTCAAGGACAGTTACTATCTCACTGTTGAATGATCTACTTCTGCTCCTATATCTTATGGTCTTATCATCCTCTTGAACAGACTTCTTGTACAATGAGATGTTCTCCTGACCTCACAACCCACCTTGTTCTGATCTTGCAGTTTATATTCACCTGCGGTGCACTTTCTCTGTAACTGTTACACTTTATTCTGCATTGTTCTACCTCAATGCACTGTGCATTGATTTGATCTGTATGAACAGTATGCAAAACAAGCTCTTCAGTTCACCTTGGTACATGTGCCAACGGTAAACCAATAGCAAAACCATATCCTTAACATCCCCAGAGATCTAAAGACCTGATGATATGTAAGATCATATTTCACAGCTGAAGAAGAGCTACTTGAAGCTACTGAAGAAACTCAGAAGGTCAAGCTGGATCTTTTGGGGGAAAAAGGTCTTTTTCTATTTTTTTTGGGTCCAGACCTTGCATTAGGACCAAGAGTGGAGAGTCCCCTGCTCTCTGCTAGAGGGAGATGCTGTGGAAGTGTTGTTGTCAATGCCACAGTGACATAGTTAGTCACGTTGTGGCCTTACTGTTCCAGAGACCCATTCTCTGTCCTGACCTCGAGTGCTGTCCATGTGGAGTTTCTAAGTTCTCCTCGTGACTGTTTGGGTTTCTCCCTGCTTCTTCCCACATCCCAGAGATGTGCAGATCTATAGTCTAATTAGTCACTGTAATCTGTCCCTTGTGTGTAGATGGGTGGTAGAATTTCAAGGCATTTATAGGGAATGTGGGGAATAACATGAGATTAGTGTTAGTTTAGTCTTTGATTATCTGTATGGACTTGCTGGGTCTGTTTCTGCATTGTGGGATGTGGTGACTCCATGAATTGTTTGCCTGTCCAACACCAGGGTGCTGAAGCACCTTCTTCTGAGCTCTGAAAAAGGACCAGATTACCAGGCGGACAGGAGGAAAGATTCAAGGTCCAAACACCCAATGGTGAAGTGTATCATCCTCGCAGAATCCTAGTGATCTCTGGCCCATGATCGCTCAGAATGGGACTGGAGATCTTGACTGCCTATCAGGAGGGGCACACAAAAGCTCAGTCTAAGAAGCAGTAAGTGGACCACCTCCCAAACTAGCCACCCACCCACCCATCATGGAGACCAACACCAGGCCCTACCTGTCCATTTCCAACACCTTTCTAATTGGACCCACATAACCAGAACGGAAGTTAGTCATCTTGATCTGGAAGGACTGGTGTCACTGCCTTGATAAATTCCTTCTCTTCCCATCTCCATGAGAGGTGTTTTATTATAAATGAGGGGTTGAGTAACAACAGGGTAACGTGGCAAGTTTTCATCATTACTACCTCGCCAAGACTTTCTCTATCCCAAATACCTGGCAGCAGGAGGAGGCTCTCCAATATGTGGCCCAATGATCTCTAATCTGTCTGAACACCAGAGTACATGGGAAGCCTTTGGTAACTGGGGAGCGATACCACAACAAGCCCCAACACTTCCTGAATAAGCATCCACCCAACGCTATCCAGAAAAGAGGCCCGGATCCAACTATTTACTGTCCTTCAATTCAGGTGCACTGAGGCCAGTTCACAGCTTTCCAGCTGAGAAGATTGGGATCACCATAAGCTTACCATAAGAGGGAGCGTTATTTTGTCATGGAGCGTTATTTTGTCATATTTGGAAACCGAATTCAGCTACTTGCCTGGGGATATTGAGGAAGACGATACATTGAAATTTCCAATCCTGGATTTTGGGTGTCAAATCAGTGCCGTCACACTAGAGTGAAAGAGGAGTGAAGTTAATTCTTGAAAACTTCTGTAATAGTTGTGTCATAAAATATTCCACTTCAGGGAAACATTCCCCATTAATAGGGAATGTCAGTGCATTTAGAGGAAGGTTTGGGAAGAATTTCAGACAATAATAAGTGAATCAATCAATTGTCCATTATTGGAAATGTGGTATTTCCAACTTTTTTTGCATAATTGTAACCTGATTTCTTGCAATATTTGGAAATTGAACCTAATGTTTATTTTATTTGCAATTCCTTGGGAATTTATTTTGTATATTGTTAATAGCTGAAATTAATTTTCAAAATAGTTATTGGCACCACACAGAGAAATGTATTATAAAATGCATCTGCACACATGAGTGCACAGGGACACAAAAGCATCCATGCATGTGCTCATTAGTTTCTGCCAGCTGTCAAAAAGGGAAGTGAGAAGATAGAAGCAAGAGGTGATACATCTCAGTCATTAGAACATGTAGACAACTGCACTTGGAAAACATGTGAGGAGATTGAAGAGAGCCAGAATGATACCTAATTCACAGCAAGTAACAACTTAGATAATAGGATCATAAAAGAGAACAAACATTTAGGTTCACTATAGGAAGATGGAATTGGAAGGGAGAAGAGAGAAGAAATTTGTTCTGTTCTGATTGCCCCTTCACAGGAATGATGTGGAAGCTTTAGAGAGGGTGCAGAGGAAAATTACCAGGATGCTGCCTGGATTAGAGAGCATATCTTATGAGTTCAGGCTGAGTGAGCTAGGGCTTTTCACTTTGAAGTGAAGGAGGATGAGAGGTGACTTGATAGAGGTGTATACGATGATGAGATTTACACAGATTGGACAGCCAATGCATTTCCCAGACCAGCAATGGCCAGTCTGAGAGGACATATTTTAAGTTGAATGGAGGAAAACTTAGGGGAGATGTTAAGAGATAGTTTTTTGGACAGAGAGTGATAAGTGCATGGAACACACTTAACCCAAGTGTATGCAATCTAATAGACACATAGAAAGGCACATGGATGGAAGAACAATGGACGGTTATGGACAATGTGGAAGGGAAGAGTTAGATTGATCTTGGAGTAGGTTAAAAGGCTGGCGTATCTTACTAGGAAATAGTTATCACAGGAGAGCCCAACTTTAAATACATGGATGGAAATTACAATGGACATTTACAAAATGGAGAAGATAACAGCATCTGTTAATCATAAGCTGGAACAATTTGATTCATACTGGGAAAGATGGTTTAACTACATAATGCCTCATAGGCCTGACTTTATTCTCACAAATCAATGAATATGTTGTTTAAAAAAAAAGACCACTCCCTACTTGTACATAGTTCTTTCCTTTTGCTTGTTTTTTCTTTCCACTCTTTTCTATAAGTGTATACCTCAGATAAATACTTTGTGGAGATTTGTGATATATATGATTATATGATATATATGTACAATGTCTGAAATACATCTTATGGAAAGGTTTGTTTGATGATGAACTTCAATTTAAAAAAATTACAAAAAAAAAGGCTGGCGTATCATCATGGGCCAAATGGCCGGTACTGTGCTGTACTGTTCTATGTTCTATATGTTAAACTTGTAAAGAAGTGTATGTAGATCTCACTTAGTCCACTGTCAATAGTTCTGGTCTTCATATCATACATACAAAAATGTAGAGGCACTAAAGGTAATTTGAAGAAAGATCTAGAAGAATGGGAGAAGAGGTGAGAGAAGATAACAGTTTGAGAATTCAGTTGGCTTAAGATCCTTGTAGGGGAACTGGGGCAAAATGTGATGTTTTGACTTGTAGGAGAGAATAGATCAAGGACATACAAGTTCAAAGTTCAAAGCCAATTTATTATCAATGGACATACATATTTCCATATACTACCTTGAGATGTATTTTCTTACGGATATTTACAGAAGAAATTAAGAAATACAATAGAATCTCGAAAAACTATACATAAACAAATACTGGCTGGTTTAGGTTAGTTACAAGTAAGTACAGTTGGGTTCTCTGGTAATTTTATCAATTGTATGGTCAGTATATGGAACGGACTACCACACTGAATAGCTGATGGGGTTAACAGAACTTTGAAGGACAGAGGGACCAGGGTGTCCCGGGGCACAATTGCAAATAGTTAAGTAAGCTAACAAAACTTTATTATTTGGTGGGACATTCGGAATACATTGTACAGTTTTGGTCATCTATTTTGGGAAGATCATTAATGTTCTGGAAAAGAGATTACAAGGCCAACGTGGAAATGAGCAGGTTGCATTTTGGGAACAAGGTGAAAAGGAAGGTTTATATCTAGTTACAAAGTTAGTTTGTACCTTTTAGTGTTAGAAAAGTGAGAGGGGGACATGATTTCAACACATCAGATCCTGAAGAAAGGAACGACAAGAGCCTGGAGAGCATGTTGCCTCTTGTGGGAAAATTTAGAGTTGGCGGGATTGCTTCTCGTAAACTGTCACCCATTTAAGACGGATGAGATGAGTAGATTTTAGAAAGTTGGAAATTTTCAGAACTCTATTCCTCAAAGGGAAGCAGGTCTCTGAATACCTTTAAGATAGAGCAAGATGCTCGATAAGCATGTGGATGAGAGATTACCAACAAAATGCAGAGGTGAGGCTACAAATGGTTCAGCCAGGATCACGTTAATGATGAGGGGTCAAGTATCCTACTCCTGTTCCTCACTCGTTAGGTTTTATTAGGCAGATGCATTAAAGGGGAATCTAGATGTAACATTGAAAACTATAATGTAAAGATATATTATTCTATTAACATGCATTAAAGATAAAGATATGTTATAATATATAAAGATACGTTGATGGTTTTAACAAAAGGAGAGAGGGAAGAGGTTTGAAAAGAGCTTAAACACTTGTTAGTCCAATTGAATTATTTTCTGCCACATCTACTATAAAACAGACATTACATAGACAAATAAATACCTCAAAATTTGCAGCTCCTGAATTCCACGCATTGCCCATACACAGAAGAATACTGACCCAAACAGGAATCATACTTACCACAACTCTGATGTGCTTGGATAAATCTCGGGAGCTTCTTTGCAGAAAGTCTGAAAAAGCAGTCTGGAAATCAATGTCACAAGTATCAATAAATGCATCCTGTGAATGACGCAATGTCTAATTTCTTTCGGTAGACTTGCTCTGAGTAAGTCTAAGAAAGTTGATGGTAGAACAACGAGACAGCACCAAGCCCAAATATGTAGATTCATCACATTTTGAAGTGGGATTCATGTAGGTCAGGGGTTTCCAACCTATTTAATGCCATGGACCCTTACCATTAAGCAAGGTGTCCATGGACCCAGGTTGGGAATGCCAGATGTAGATGGATGCCTCATGCTCAGTGTAGCCTCAGTGAGACAGAGGGCCCATTTCTGTGTTCCATCTCCTCTCCCTCTATATCTATATTTATTCATTGATCTATCCCAGCCCCATCATATTGATATAATCCTGAAGAATGACCAGTGGTTATCCTTCAATAAGAGTTTGAGTTGGTTGCAAGTGACTCTTGCAAATTTCGGCAAATGTACCATGGAGAGCATTCTGATCGGCTGCATCAGCATCTGGTGCGGAGATGGTAATCAGAATCAGAGGATGCACAGGATCATACGAAGCTTCAGAGGGTTTTAGACTCAGCCAGCTCCATCATGGGCACAACCCTCCCCACCACCAAGGACATCTTCAAAAGCTGGTGCCTCAAGAAGACAGCATTCATCATTAAGGATCCTCACTATCCCTACATGCCCTCTTCTCATACCACCATCCGGGAGGAGCTACAGGAGCCTGAAGACCCACATTCAATCTTTCCCCCTGCCATCAGATTTCTGAATGGTCTGTGAACGCAACCTCACTATTCCTCTTTGGCACTCTTTATTTTATTTATTTTTATTATAACTTGGACTATTTTGTGTGGCACGTGGCCAAGTGGTCAAGGCATTGGACTAGCGATCTGAAGGTCGTGAGTTCGAGCCCCAGCCGAGGCAGCGTGTTATGTCCTTGAGCAAGACACTTAACCACACATTGCTCCAGTCCACCCAGCTGAAAATGGGTACCAGCAAAAATGCTGGGGGTTAACCTCGCAATAGACTGGCGTCCCATCCGGGGAAGAGTCTCGTACTCTCAGTCGTTTCATGACACGGAGAAACCGGCTTAAGCACCGGCCTGATGAGCCAATAAGGCTCGGGCCAGACTTTAACTTTAGACTAATTTGTTACACCTGCACTGTGCCTCTGTGACAAAACAATAAATTCCATGACATTCTGTATGTCGATGACAATAAATCTGATTCTGATTCATTATAAGGCCAGTATCGATCATCTAGGTTTACAGTGAATTTTTTTAATATACAATATGATAACTAAAAAAATAAAAATTGTACTTGCATTAATATGAATGATATCTGGAAAAATCTACTAGTCTGGGTCTTCCTCTTTGGAGCAAAGAAGACTGAGGGGTGGCTTTATATATATATATAGGTTTATAAAATCATTCAGGCATGATAAAGTGGATATCAGAGACTTTTTTCTCAGCGTAGGGTACATACAACTAGAGGACACGAGTGTAAAGTGAGAGGGGAAGGTTTGAAAGGGATCTGAGCGTCAACTTTTCCACAAAGGATTGTGAGTGTGTGAAACGAGTTGCCAGATGAAATGATAGAAGCAAGTACACTTGCAATGGTTAAAAGACATTAGACAGGTACATGGATATGCAAAACGTTGAAAGATAAGGGCCAAATATGGGCAGGAGAGACCAGCTCAGGTAGTCACCTAGATAGCCATGTACGAGATTGGCTGAAGGGCCCATTTTTGTACTGTAAAACCTTGTGACTCTATAAGTATCACCAAAGTCCTGAGTGTGGTGATTATTGGAATCTTACTGTACAAAGATTTGATCACTTGTCCTGATTAGTCAGACCTGAACCTTTGATTCAGTGTAGGACTGAGCCAAAATGATTGAACACCCACATTTACTTTCCCTTGCGCCTTGCTGTAGAATATGCAGAACACTCTTCGCAATGAATTCACCTCACTGTCAGGACTTACACATGGCTACTGGAAGGGGGTTCAAGTACTGCAGCTACTGGAACTGGAGATAAAGAGAACTACTATCATTTAAATAGAACATCCAAAATTAATGGGATTAAACCTACCAATGTAGAAAAGGACATGGGAGAAAAGGGAAAGGAGACAAAGGAAGAAAAGAAATTTATATTGGAACTATACTGTGTCTTTAACAATCTCAGTTTGTTTCAAGACACTTTGCATTACAAACTACTGGGATATAGAAAATCGAAAAGCAGCAAACTGTGTTCATCTGACACCCATAAAACACAATAAACAATAACATCATCCAATAACACTAACTCACCCTGTTGTCGTTACTAACATCGGGGAAGAGCAGCTGGAGCATGAAGACACACACTCAATATTCAACAGATTTCTGAACGATTCACCAACCCATGGTCACTACCTCACTATTTGTAGTTTTCACTACTTCTCTATTTATGTAACATGGAATTTTTATGTATAGCATAGGACTGCTGCCGTAAAACAACTGATTTCACAATAAAACTGGCAAAGCTTGAACTCAGCAGGTCAGGCCATATCTGTGCAAGCTTCATGACTTCCCCCTCCCAACTTTTATTCGCCACTTTGGCCTCTTACCTCTTCTCACCTGTGTATCACCTTCCCCTGGTGCCCGTCCTCCTTACCTTTCCTATCAGAGTCCTTCCTCTCCATCCCTTTACCTTTCCTTCTCACCTGCCTCACCTGTCACCTATGAGGTGAATAGGTGAGGCCACATTTTGACATCTTCCCCCTTCCTTTCCAGGTCCTGAAGAAGGGTCTCAGCCCGAAGCATCGACTGTTCATTCCTCTCCATAGACGCTGCCTGACCTGCTGAGTTCCTCCAGCATTGTCTGTGTTGCTATCATTGATATATGCTCTTACTCATCTCTGATGCTCTGCAAGGTGAATGTTTCCGCTGGTCAGAGGCTCAAGGACATTCTAGTAAAGTCTCCCTTGTAAATTTGCACCTTTTATATTTGATACTACTTACCCCTGCATAAAACATCTTGTTCCTAAATCGACTGTTGAACCGTTCTGGATTTGCTTCTATAAAAATGGAGGGAAACCAATCAGTACCCGATGCACAGCAAACTACTAACAGCTTATCTAAACACTCTCACTCAAAACACAAAAGAAAGGAACTTTGAAATGAAATAGATGTAAAAATAATGGCTGGTAAGATCCAGATTGTTGTCCTCTGTGTGTAATACAGCTTCGACAAACTAGAACCAGATTATTCCTGAACAAAGCCTAATTTGGTGCAATGATATTCGCAGGTGACTTGTGATCCAGCACAGAAACATCGACACATCCGTAGATTTTCCAGATCCCTAGTTAGGAACCTATCACCAGCATAGCAGGTCCAGTCCTTCGCTATCAAAGCGAAAAGCCCTCGCTCACTCAACCTAAACATATAAAACATGCTCTCTAGAGGTGTATATGATGATAAGAGGCATTGATAGAGTGGACAGCCAGCACCTTTTTCCCAGGGCATAAATGGCTAATATGAGAGGGCATAACAGTTGGGTTGAGTTGTCCAGTCTTAGCAATCCACTGGCAAACATCCGTCACCAAACGAGGAGACATCATCAGTGCGCTGTTCACTTGTGGTGAGTCCTCCAAGTACACTCTTGCATGGTGACGAAATATTCACAAATGGATTGCCGAGATTTGAGACCAACTCAACACAACCATCAATTACCCGAGCTACACATTTCCCAAGTTATTTCCGGGGGAATAATTTTAAGGTGATTGGAGGACAGTGTAGAGGACATGGCAGGGATAGTTTTCTTTTAACAGAGTGCAGGGTGATAGAGGAAGATACTTTATGGACATTTAAGAGACATCAGAAAAATGCAAGAGGAAAGCATTAGAATGATCTTGGAGTAGGTTTAAAGGTCGGTAAAACATCATGGGATGATGGAACTGCACTCATGCACCTGAGACAGTGGCTATATGTGTAATTATATTTGTAATGCAGTTACCGATGAGCCCATGTGCCTGTTTTGTATACTTTGTGTGGTATGTGAATGTGTGTATGTGGTTGCATGCAGTTGAGCTTCGGATGTGAGTCTAGCTGGCTGGTGGTGCCATGGTAACAGCACCGGACTTCAAGGTGAATGGTCCCGAGTTCAAATCCGGCTGGCCCTTCACATGCTTTCCAATCATGCTGGGTCGAGCGTTGAGCTAGCAACTCGGCCTGTTGAAAAACAGTCAACAGTGCTACAGAAATGGCAAAGATGCCGCCCGACGCACCACAAGGCATGAAAAGGAACAACAACTACTACACATATTCTACAAGTGAGCATCTGGCATGCATACAGACACGTGAACATGTGATGCACGTGACTTCACACTGTAGCCAGACAAACATTATGATTAGAAAGGGAAGGGAAAGTCCTGTTAATGAATGGGGACTTGGTTGCATTCACTACTATCATAGCTGGGTTAGTTTTCATCCATTCAGAGGGGAAGAATCCAGTTTGCCTTCCATCATTTTGTAAGCAGAAGGAGTTACTTTAGTCAGGCATTTAATCACTAGTTTGATCAGTTTGGCACAACTTCATGGTTGAAGAGCCTGTTCCTGTGCTGTATAGTTCCATGGTGCTGCTCCAGGTGTCTGGTGGAGGGCAAGATAACACATTATATACAAAGCACCACCAGCGACCCACTGCAGACTCCATCGCCCCGCAGAATAGTCCCACCAAACATGGTACTTTCTGGTCCGCTTCATGGGGCAGGGGGACTTCCATTGGGCACATTTTCAATGGCTATCCACCCACTTTCAGCCACAGCTCTGTGGATAATTTTTATCATCACAGTCCCGTGCTGTAATGTCAACAAAGTCAGTGGAGAGACACTGAAGCTAGTGGTTACCACTGTTTTATTCAACAAAATGAGACACTCTTGAAGGAAGAGGCCTCCTGACCCAATATTACATGACATTTTTATATGCTAAAGATCAATTCTAGAGTTACAATATATCTACATGCTTCCTTTGAATTACATGCAGACACCCAAAAGGAATGTTAATCAGCATCACAGTATGTTGACAGGCCGACTAGGGCGGGGGTCGGCAACCCGCGGCACTGGAGCCGTTTGAAAAATAAATGGTCAGTATTTAATTAAAATGTATTTTATGTTAGTTTGTTAGTTTTTGAAATGTAATTCTAAATTTGAAGATTATGGTGATCTTGTACAATCTAAATAAGACGTTGTGGCGACCCATTTCCTGGCACATTGGAACCGGCTCACAATTAGCCTGCGTTCAGGCTAAGGGAGATAGCCTACGGGGGTTTGTGAGTACGTGTCTTTTGGAGCATCCGCGCCCATGGGGGCCGGTTTGAGGGAGGCTTAAAAGCAAGGCTGTTTAGTTCAAATAAAGTTATTCGACTGCAGTTTACTGACTGCGTGAGCACACCGCTACAACGTGTTCTTATCGCTATTAATATACGTCACCACTGCCAATACCTGACACCCGTCAGTGCGCGATTTCTTTAACTTTTCGATCCAAGGTAGGCTAACTATGGAGAATTCTAAAAAAAGAAAAGTGACTGAAGAAAACAGAACATTTAATGATACGTGGATAGATTCATTTGCTTTCACTGTTGACGAGACCGGTTTACCGGTATGCTTAATATGCAATGAGAAACTAGCAAACAACAAAAAGTCAAATGTCGCTAGGCATTTCCAGAATAAACACACAGCCTTTGCTCAAAAATATCTGGATGGAGATGAGAGAAAAAAAACCGTTTCGGAACTGATGTGGAAGGTTGATCTGAGCAAAAATCATTTCAAGAAATGGATGAAGTCTGGAAAATCAACTACATACGCTAGTTATATTGCCGCCCAGGAAATAGTCAGGCACAGGAAGCAGTTTACAGATGGTGAATATATAAAAGAATTTTTCATTAAGATTTCAGAATATTCACGGACTTTAAAAACAAGAGTGAAATTGTGCAGAAAATCAGGGATATGCCCCTCTCTGCAAAGACTGTCAAAGACAGAACCATAAAAATGGCAGAAGACATCACAAGACAGCAAATTAAAGACATCAGTTCAGCTGGGGCCTACTCGATTGCCTGTGATGAGTCTAAAGACAAAGGTGATATTGAACAAATAGCGCTGTTCTGCCGGTATGTAAACTCTGCCGGGCCACAGGAAGAACTGATTGAGTTGATACCTCTAAAAGACCAAACACGGGGGGAGGACATCTGTGAGGCTGTCTTGAATTGTTTAAGAGCCAAAGGAATAAAGGCCACCCACCTGGTGTCAGTAGCTACTGATGGGGCACCGAGTATGACAGGAGCACACAAGGGATTTGTGGCTTTACTGCAGAAGTCGCTGGACAGAAAGCTGCTGACTTTTCACTGCGTCTTGCACCAAGAGGCACTGTGCGCTCAAACATTTCCTCCGGAATGCACAGAAGTAATGGATGTTGTCATTCAGATTGTCAATAAAATAATGGCAAAAAGTTTAAATCACCGTCAATTCCGTTTGTTACTGGACGAGCTGGAAAGCGCATATTCTGATCTCCTGCTGCACAACAAAGTCTGGTGGCTGTCCACAGGGGAGGTGCTGAAACACTTTGTTGCCTGTCTGGAAGAAGTGAAAACTTTCCTGGGCAGCAAAGGGTTCACCTTTCCTGAGCTGGAACAGCCAGAGTGGCTGGAAAAGCTACACTTCATGGTAGACATGACAGCTGAACACAGCTCTTCAGGGGAAAGGACGTACAGCCCTACATATGTTAGAGGATGTTTTGGCATTTGAGCGCAAGTTGACAGTGCTTGCCAGAGATTTACAGAAAGGCACTTTGTCTCACTTCCCCAATTTGAGAGAGTTCAAACAAGGTCACGACATGATAAATTCGGAGTACTTACATTCTGCAATCATCGCAATGCAAACATCGTTTGGGAAACGCTTCTGTGAGTTCAGAGAGGAAAAAAACACATTATCCTTCCCGGTCACTCCCCTAAGCATCAATCCATCCCTACTGAATACGACTGTATTGGCAGGTGTGACTCAACCTGATCTTGAGATGGAACTGGCCGACATAGCCGACAAAGACATATGGGTGTCCAAGTTTAGACGCTTGACAGCAGACGTTGAAGATGTTGCCGTTCTTGCTCAGAATCACAAATGGAATGATATTGAAAACCTCTTAAAACCGGACAAACTTGTGTTCGAAACATGGAATGCTATCCCTGACATTTATGTAAACATTAAAAAGTATGCGCTTGGAGTCCTGTCGATCTTTGGATCCACATATATATGTGAGCAGGTGTTCTCCAACATGAACTTTATTAAAAACAAACATCGTGCACGTCTCACAGATGACAGCTTGCGATCCTGTGTAAAGATGAAGGTGACGTCATACAGCCCTAATGTGCAGACGCTGTGCGCTGAGGTCCAGGAGCAGAAATCCCATTAACCAAGTATGATAAATATTTTAATTGCCTATTATTTTACGTATATTCATATTTTTTCATTGTTCAGTGAAATAGTCCTTTTATTTTTCAGGTTGACAACTGGCTGACGTTATTTTTGTTTTGCTGCTGGCGGAAAATTTAAGTTCGGCATTTTTCATAAATACTAGAAGGACTCAAATAGACATTGAGTATTTTACTTAAAAGTAACCTTCAACCCAACGTCTTTTTCTTGGAGTTCAAAATGTTTTTGTTGAATGCAGAAATGTAATTTCATTTCCTCTGCAGGAGTTCATCGATTTCATAAATGCAACACATTATAGTTTGTTTATACATAGCATAAAGGCAAAAAAAAACGTTGTATGCAGTGTTATTTCATTTTAAATGTCAAATGGGTTTTGTGGCTCCCAGTGTTTTCTTTTCTGTGGGAAACGGGTCCAAGTGGCTCTTTCAGTGGTAAAGGTTGCTGACCCCTGGACTAGGGGGAATGCCATACTAGATCTAGTATTAGGTAACGAACCGGGTTAGGTCACAGATCTGTCAGTGGGTGAGCATCTGGGGGACAGTGACCACCGCTCCCTGGCCTCTAGCATTATCATGGAAAAGGATAGAATCAGAGAGGACAGGAAAATTTCTAATTGGGGAAGGAAAATTTATGAGGCTATAAGGCTAGAACTTGCAGGTGTGAATTGGGATGATGTTTTTGCAGGGAAATGTACTATGAACACGTGGTCGATGTTTAGGGATCTCTTGCAGGATGTTGGGGATAAATTTGTCCTGGTGAGGAAGGTAAAGAATGGTAGGGTGAAGGAACCATGGGTGACAAGTGAGGTGGAAAATCTAGTCAGGTGGAAGAAGGCAGCATACATGAGGTTTAGGAAGCAGGGATCAGATGGGTCTATTGGGGAATATAGGGTATCAAGAAAGGAGCTTAAGAAGGGGCTGAAGAGAGCAAGAAGGGGGAATGAGAAGGCCTTGGCAAGTAGTGTAAAGGAAAACCCCAAGGCATTCTTCAATTATGTGAAGAACAAAAGGATGACAGGAGTGAAGGTAGGACCGATTAGAGATAAAAGTGGGAAGATGTGCCTGGAGGCTGTGGAAGTGAGTGAGGTCCTCAATGAATACTTCTCTTCGGTATTCACCAATGAGAGGGAACTTGATGACAGTGAGGACAATGTGAGTGAGGTTGATGTTCTGAAGCATGTTGATATTAAGGGAGAGGAGGTGTTGGAGTTGTTAAAATACATTAGGACGGATAAGTCCCCGGGTCCTGACGGAATATTCCCCAGGCTGCTCCACGAAGTGAGGGAAGAGATTGCTGAGCCTCTGGCTAGGATCTTTATGTCCTCGTCCACGGGAATGGTACCGGAGGATTGGAGGGAGGTGAATGTTGTCTCCTTGTTCAAAAAAGGTAGTAGGGATAGTCTGGGTGATTATAAACCAGTGAGCCTTACGTCTGTGGTGGGAAAGCTGTTGGAAAAGATTCTTAGAGATAGGATCTATGGGCATTTAGAGAATCATGGTCTGATCAGGGACAGTCAGCATGGCTTTGAGAAGGGCAGATCATGTCTAACAAGCCTGATAGAGTTCTTTGAGGAGGTGACCACACATATAGATGAGGGTAGTGCAGTGGATGTGATCTACATGGATTTTAGTAAGGCATTTGACAAGGTTCCACATGGTAGGCTTATTCAGAAAGTCAGAAGACATGGGATCCAGGGAAGTTTGGCCAGGTGGATTCAGAATTGGCTTGCCTACAGAAAGCAGAGGTTTGGATTGGAGGGTTGTGACTAGTGGTGTCCCACTAGTTCTGGGACTTCTACTTTTCGTGATTGCTACTAACAAACTGGATGTGGGGGTGGAAGGATGGGTTGGCAAGTTTACAGATGACACAAATGCTGGTGCTGTTGTGGATAGTGTAGAGGATTGTCAAAGATTGCAGAGACATTGATAGGATGCAGAAGTGGGCTGAGAAGTGGCAGACGGAATTCAACCCGGAGAAGTGTGAGGTGGTACACTTTGGAAGGACAAACTCCAAGGCAAGGTACAAAGTAACTGGCAGGTTAATTGGTACTGTGGAGGAGCAGAGGGATCTGGGGGTACATATCCACAGATCCCTGGAAGTTGCCTCACAGGTAGATAGGGTAATTAAGAAAGCTTATGGGATGTTAGCTTTCATAAGTCGAGGGATAGAGTTTAAGAGTCACAAGGTAATGATGCTGCTCTATAAAACTCTAGTTAGGCCACACTTGGAGTACTGTGTCCAGTTCTGGTTGCCTCAGTATAAGAAGGATGTGGAAGCATTGCAAAGGGTACCGAGGAGATTTACCAGGATGCTGCCTGGGTTAGAGAGTATGCATTATGATCAGAGATTAAGGGAGCTAGGGCTTTACTCTTTGGAGAGAAGGAGGATGAGAGGAGACATGATAGAGGTATACAAGATATTAAGAGGAATAGATGAAGTGGACAGGCAGCACCTCTTCCCCAGGGCACCACTGCTCAGTACAAGAGGACATGGCTTTAAGGTAAGGGGTGGGAAATTCAAGGGGGATATTAGAGGAAGGCTTTTTACTCAGAGAGTGGTTGGTGTGTGGAATGCACTGCCTGAGTCAGTGGTGGAGGCAGATACACTAGTGAAATTTAAGAGACTACTAGACAGGTATATGGAGGAATTTAAGGTGGGGGGTTATATGGGAGGCAGGGTTTAAGGGTTGGCACAACATTGTGGGCCGAATGGCCTGTAATGTGCTGTACTACTCTATGTTCTAAGTTCTATTGTCTGGCTTGCAATCATCTCCAGTCAGTCTGCAGCTTCAAAACAAAAACTACTGTTCAGGGCTGCATTTTAAATTCTATCTACAATCCATGTTCATGTCTGAAGACTGGTTGTTGGTGAAATAAATATTTGCTATATACTCAACTCCAGATATGCCCTAACACCATGGTCCATAAACAAGGGGCACATTGTTTTATTAGGAGCAAAAGGGTAACTAGGGAGAAATAAGGTCCCACTAAGGACCAGTGTGGCCTTAGGGAAGGGAATGGTGCTGTGTTGAGATATATCAACATTACAAAAGTGGAGGCACTGACAGCCCTGAGGCACATAAATTTGAATATGCATTTGCCCCAACCAAGAGAACCTTAAAGCAGTGAAGGAAGATAATGAAGAAATTCCTGTAGCTCTGGCAGAGATGTTTGTTGTCAACACTAGCCGCAGGTGAAGTACTTGAGAACTGTGAGTAGCTAAGCATAAACATAAAGATTCTGCAAATGACGGAAAACCAGAGTTACACACACGAAATGCTGGACATTGGACAGATCCTTAATCAGGCCTGAAATATAACTATATAACAATTACAGCACGGAAACAGGCCATCTCGGCCCTTCTCGTCCATGCCGAATGCTTACTCTCACCTCGTCCCACCAACCTGCACTCAGCCCATAACCCTCCATTCCTTTCCTGTCCATATACCTATCCAATTTTTTTTTAAATGACAATATTCAACCTGGCTCTACCACTTCTACTGGAAGCTCGTTCCACACAGCTGCCACTCTCTGAGTAAAGAAATTCCCTCTTGTGTTACCCCTAAACTTTTGCCCCCTAACTCTCAACTCATGCCCTCTTGTTTGAATCTCCCCTACTGTCAATGGAAAAACCCTATCCACATCAACTCTATCTATCCCCCTCATAATTTTAAATACCTCTATCAAGTCCCCCCTCAACCTTCTCTGCTCCAAAGAATAAAGACCTAACTTGTTCAACCTTTCTCTGTAACTTAGGTGCTAAAACACAGGTAACATTCTAGTAAATCTCCTCTGTACTCACTCTATTGTATTTCCTATAATTCAGTGATCAGAACTGTACACAATACTCCAAATTTGGCCTCACCAATGCCTTGTACAATTTTAACATTACATCCCAACTCCTATACTCAATGCTCTGATTTATAAAGGCCAGCATATGAAAAGTTTTCTTCACCACCCTATCCACATGAGATTCCACCTTCAGGGAACTATGCACCACTATTCCTCATCACTCTGTTCTACTGCATTCTTCAATGCCCTACCATTTACCATGTATGTCCTATTTTGATTAGTCCTACCAAAATGTGGCACCTCACACTTATCAGCATTAAACTGCCATCTTTCAGCCCATTCTTCTAACCGGCCTAAATCTCTCTGCAAGCTTTGAAAACCTACTTCATTATCCACAACGCCACCTATCTTAGTATCATCTGAATACTTACCAATCCAATTTATCATCCCATCATCCAGATCATTAATATATATGACAAACAACAATGGACACAGTACAGATCCCTGAGGCACACCACTAGTCACCGGCCTCCAACCTGACAAACAGTTATCCACCACTACTCTCTGGCATCTCCCATCCAGCCACAGTTGAATCCATTTTACTACTTCAATATTAATACCTAACGATTGAACCTTCCTAACTAACCTTCGTGTGGAACCTTGTCAAAGGCCTTACTGAAGTCCATATAGACAACATCCACTGCTTTACCCTCGTCAACTTCCCTCGTAACCTCTTCAAAAAATTCAATAAGATTTGTCAAACATGACCTTCCATGCATAAATCCATGTTGACTGTTCCTAATCAGACCCTGTCTATCCAGATAATTATATATACCTTCTCTAAGAATACTTTTCATTAATTTACCCACCACTGACGTCAAACTTACAGGCCGATAATTGCTAGGTTTACTCTTAGAACCCTTTTTAAACAATGGAACCTCATAAGCAATATGCCAATCCCTCATATGCCAATCCTCCGGCACCATCCCCGTTTCTAATAACATTTGGAATATTTCTGTCAGAGCCCCTGCTATTTCTACACTAACTTCCCTCAAGGTCCTAGGGAATATCCTGTCAGGACCTGAAGATTTATCCACTTTTATATTCTTTAAAAGCACCGGTACTTCCTCATCTTTAATCATCATAGCTTCCATAACCACACTACTTGTTTCCCTTACCTTACACAATTCAATATCCTTCTCCTCAGTGAATACCGAAGAAAAGAAATTGTTCAAAATCTCCCCCTTCTCTTTTGGCTCCACACATAGCTGTCCACTCTGATTCTTTAAGGGACGAATTTTATCCCCCACTATCCTTTTGTTATTAATATAACTGTAGAAACCCTTTGGATTTATTTTCACTTTACTTGCCAAAGCAACCTCATATCTTCTTTTAGCTTTTCTAATTTCTTTCTTAAGATTCTTTTTACATTCCTTATATTCCTTGAGCACCTCATTTACTCCATGCTGCCTATATTTATTGTAGATATCTCTCTTTTTCCGAACCAAGTTTCCAATATCCCTTGAAAACCATGGCTCTCTCAAATTTTTAACCTTTTCTTTCAACCTAACAGGAACATTAAGATTCTGTACCCTCAAAATTTCACCTTTAAATGACCTCCATTTCTCTATTACATCCTTCCCATAAAACAAATTGTCCCAATCCACTCCTTCTAAATCCTTTCACATCTCCTCAAAGTGAGCGTTTCTCCAATCAAAAATCTGAACCCTGGGTCCAGTCCTATCCTTCTCCATAATTATATTGAAACTAATGTCATTGCGATCACTGGACCCGAAGTGCTCCCCAACACATATCTCCGTCACCTGACCAATCTCATTCCTTAACAGGAGATCCAACGCTGCCCCTTCTCTAGTTGGTAACTCTATGTACTGCTGCAAAAAAACTATCCTGTACACATTTTACAAACTCCAAACCATCCAGCCCTTTTACAGAATGGGCTTCGCAGTCTATGTGTGGAAAATTAAAATCTCCCACAATCACAACCTTGTGCTTACTACAAATATCTGCTACCTCCTTACAAATTTGCTCCTGCAATTCTCACTCCCCATTAGGTGGACTATAATACACCCCTATAAGTGTTACTATACCTTTCCCATTCCTCAGTTCCACCCAAATAGTCTCCCTAGACGAGCCCTCTCATCTATCCTGCCAAAGCACCGCTGTAATATTTTCTCTGACAAGCAATGCAACACCTCCCCCTCTTTCCCCTCCGATTCTATCACACCTGAAGCAACAAAATCCAGGAATAATTAATTGCCAATCACACCCCTGCTGCAACCATGTTTCACTAATAGCTACATCATCATATTTCTATACGAGTTCTAAGCTCATCCACCTTTCTTACAATGCTCCTAGCATTAAAATAAATGCATTTAAGAAATCTCCACTTCTTACTCTCTGTCTATCGACTCTTTATTCCCCTCCATAGATGCTGCCTGACCTACTGAGTTCTTCCAGAATTTTGTGTGTGTAACTCTGGAAGTGGATAAAATAATGCCATTATTTAAGAAGGGCATTGGGGATAAGCCAGGGAACTATAGGCTGCAGAGTTTAGCACTCATGATTGGAAAGTTACCTCAGGGGATTATGCAAGAGAAGACATCAGCATTTGGAAAGGACTGATCAGGGAAAGTCAGCATGGCTCTGTGTGTGGGAAATTGTATCTCATGGCACCCACCATCTAGATCAGGCTCTCTTCTCTCTGCTGCCATCAGAAGTAGGTACAGGAGCAGTAGATCCCACACCACAAGGTTCATAAACAGTTATTGCCCTTCAACTATCAGGTTCCTGAATCAGCGTGGATAACTTCACTCACCTCAACACTGAACTGATTCCAGGATTCCAGGACTCTGCAACTCTCCTGTTGTCAGTAGATGTTTTGTCTTCTTGTGCACATTGGTTATTTGATCTGTCTTTGTGTATAGGCTTTCATGGATTCTACTATCTTTCGTTGTTCTACTGTGAATGCCTATAAGAAGACTATTCGCAGGATAGTATATGATGACCTATACAGTACGGACTTCAATAATGAATTGAATTTCAAATTGGATTAAGTTTTTGATGAAGTGACCCAGGTGACTGAGGACCAAGGATATTATCTCCATGGACCTTAGCATGGTTTTTGGCAAGATCCTGCATGGGAGGCTGGTCCAGACCGAATAGCCTTTGATCACAAGTGACAGCCAATTGAATATGAAATTGGGAGCCAAAAGGTGATGATGGAGGGCTTGACTTTCTGAATGGAGATTTGAGAACAGTGGTGCACCACAGAGATCAGGGCAGAGTCCTCTGTTGTTTGCCTTATACTTTAATGATCTGCACGAGGATTTAGTGGCATGATTAGGGACTTTGCAGATGACACTAAGTTTAGTGGTACAGTGGACAGAGAACAAAGTTGTCTAAGGTTATAACAGGATCCAAGTCAGTGTTTCCCAACCTTTCTTAGCCAATGCCCCCGTAAAGGATTTTCATAATTGCCAACACTCCCCTAAAGCACCTTCCTATTTGCCAATAACCCTCTTAGGCACAATATACTTCCCGGCACACTCAGAGTATAAAAACATGTCTACTGTATGCAAACATGAGAAAAATGATACTGCTTTAAATTTTTATTTGTCTTTAAACCTAGCTTACACAGTACAGCAGCTACGATATCAATGTAATGCTTGAGTTTGATAGTTTTTAGCAAGAGTTGATATATCTGGTTCAAGTTGTGTTAGCAAAAGCCTTAAGTCCCCATGTGTAACAATGTCCAAGCAGTTTCTGTTTTTTGTGAGTATGTGGTTCACTGCACTTAAGCCTTTTTTTAACAAGGTAGGAGGATGGAAATGCAGTTTGGCACTTCTCCAAAGGCCAGGAAACTTAGTATGACAGTGTAGCCACATACCACAAAAGCCTGACATTTTTGAAAAGCATTTTTTTGCTTCTTCATCATTCTGAATTTCAATAATTTCTTCTTGCAACTCTCTTCCTGTTCTTCCACTTTGCAAAGAAATTGGTTAATTACACACTGGAATTTCCAGATTGTTCAAAATCCTTGAATTGATGCTGAAAATCCTTCTTCAGTGACTGCAGGCATAAGCGTGTCTGTAGGCCTCCGTTAGTCTCAATAGACCATGGATTTGCGCCTTGGAAAGTTTCCAGGGTGCAGCCTGGGCAAGGTGTTTTTTTGTAAGACCAGTAGTTGCCCAAGTTGCAAGTCTCCCCTCTCCACGCCACCAATATTGTCCAAGGGAAGGGTATTAGACCCATACAGCTTGGCACTGGTGTCATCACAGAGCAATGTGTGGTTAAGTGCTTTGCTCAAGGACACACATGCAGCCTCAGCCAAGGTTCAAACTAGCGACCTTCAGATAACTAGATGAACGCCTTAACTACTTGGCCATGCACCAACACAGGTGTAAGCAGTACTCTTGCAAATCACCATCAGTGAAGACAGTGCCATACTTCCATGCAGGGAAACTGTGAGAACATTCTTCTCCCAATGTTTTACTTATGTATTTCCAATTATCTAATAAAAGTGGACACCGCACTTTTTGTCTGGATTAGATTGAAATTCTCACCCTGCAGTTTCATATTTAGATTGTTCATTTTGCCATACAGATCCATCAGGTATGCCACATCTCCACGTAGAAGTTCAATCTTATTTCCCAAGCTCTTGTCAACTTTGAGCAAAAATACAACCACAGTGTCAAAAAGATCAAGGAAACGTTTTAAGCAGCAGTCTTTTGACAGAGAATTTCTTCATAAACTTTTCCATTTTTGATAAACTGGCATATGCCATCAGCAATGCCTCATGGTCTCACAAAGTTGACTCATCCGGTTGTATCTCAAATTCTGTTTTTTGTAGCTCTGTACCTAGTTGATACTCCATGCCTTCACTCATTTTGTCAACACAACAAGCTACAGAGTTTATTACTCAGAGAAAATTATTCTAAAATATTGGTTTCCATTTTGAGAACAGCGGTGAGCTCTTCTGATACAGCAGGCATTATTAATCTTTCACCAGTTGAATGAGATTTTCCACACTTTGCTGTCATTTTGGAAATGTTATATAAAGCAATGAGACCACTATCAAGGACATTCTTGGCTTTCTTGACAAATGACTCGAGTGTACAACACTTTTCAAATGCTTCTTTCATCTTCAGGAACTGAGTGATTCCATAAGTAGCCTTTTCAGGGTGTCTTTTACAGAAGTGTTCCTGCCATCTTGATGGTTTCATGGTTTCATTAGACAGTACAATATTATAAATAAGACACATGGAGTATCACTAATCTGACGGGAATGGAATAAAACCATACTCCAGGTATATAACATTGTATTGGTGCACTTTCTGTAGTTTCTGTTTCTTAGCAGGATTAGAATTCAAAGCCTCAGTGCCTTCAGACTCATAAAGATTGCACCCCTAGGTATTTATCCATCATTAACAGGGCTAAATTAAAATAAAGGATTAACACAAATTGGGAATGCCTATCGGAAGTTGATGATAGCAGTGAGTTGACATGGATGGAACGATGGTAGCACCATGCAAATGAACGGAGAGACGGAGATGAAGGCGATCACATCGAAAATTACACTGTCGAAGATTCAGATTGGAATCTGAATGTTAGTCAGGACAGAGCTGGTGTTCGGCAAGCTAACTTCATACTATTCCAGTTAGCACAATTGACCAATCATGTAAGGTCTCATAATCCCCAAAGATGGCTTTTGACTGCACATATGAAGCCGAGGTCACTTTGAACACATCGAGAGGAATCCTCAGGGCTGGCAGGTTCACTGATCGGCTTTTGATTTCACCGCCTGCAGAGCTACGGTACTTCCTGTTGGAAGTGCCTGCTCTACCAATGGTTTGTCAGGTCTTGTGCCTCAAGTTAGGGCATCGCTTGCCACCTCCCCCCAAAGAATCTTGAGCACCTCACCGAAGACTTCTATCTCCCCAAATGCCCCCTAGGGGCATGTAACCACCCTCCTATGTTATACTGATGTAGATTAACTGGGAAATTTGGAAAGGGAATGGCCTTTGGTATTTAGCAAGGCACAAGCTCTTTGGCCCACAACACTGTGCTGACCTATTAGCCTGCTCTAGCTCAGACGAATGTAAAGTGATGCATTTTGGGGAAGTTAAGCTAGAGTAGGATATACACAGTGCATGGAAAGGCCTTGGGGAGCACTGTAGAACTAGAGAACAAGTACATAATTCCCTAAAAGTACTGACAGGTTGGTGAAAGGCTATGGCATGCTTGCCTTCTTCAGTTAGGGGACTGAGTACAGAAGCTGGGACATCGTACAAGACCTGGACTGTTGTGTGCTGCTCTGCTTGCCTTACTAAAGGAAGATGTGAGTAGAGTTAGAGTGGATTCCATACACGATTCACAGGGACGATGCTGGGACTCGAGGGCTTGAGTTAGAGACAGAGACTGGATAGGCTGGGACAGCTTTCTCTGGAGTGAAGGAAACTGAGGAGGGAATACAGTGTTACTCAAGCTCTTTGAAAGGAGAACACTGGCACCTGTACGGGTATCCATGCAAACATAAATGGCAAATACATCAGCAGTAGCTGCAAACTGGAAGGAAGCAGATGCTTAAATGTTTATTGCAAAAATTACCTCGCTGGCCACTGGCGTTGTAGGAGTTTGTGAGCATGTATGTGTAGCTGCTGAGTGGGTGTATACTGGCAGAATTCAATTATCCTAATGCACATTCAGTACTGTGTGAAAATCTAAGGCACATATATCTAGCTAGGGCCCCTGACTTCCACAGAGTGCTGTAGTAATTTTATGCATTGTACTGTACTGCTGCCACAAAAAGAAGCAAATTTCTTTTGCGAGTGATGATAAACCTGATTCTGATATGGGTCTCTATTGTGGACTGAGAAGAAGGGAGTTGAGAGAGTGGAGAATCATGGTTGGGAAAAGGGGAAGGGAGAGGGGAGGGAGCAGGAAGCACCAAAGAGATTTTCTGTGAGGATCAATAAACCAATTGTTTGGAATCAAATGACCTCACCTGGTGTCTCAGTGCTGGGCATGGGTATGCCAACCTTTATCCCTGGCACTCCTTCGCACAGCCCTCCAACCTCGCCATTCCCAACATTCCTCTCTCCCGCCATATTTATAAACTCTCTCTCTGCTCCATGTTGATAAATACAGTACTGTACAAAAGTCCCTATCTATAGACAGTATATATGTGTGTGTGTTTGCATAAGACTTTTGTACAGTAGGATATACACCCACACACAATCTACCCTACCTCACTATCCCAATACATTGACATTCAAGGCCATACAGTTACTCATGAGTGCTTATGTCAGGCTTCTACACATTGAGCAGAATCCCCTGAGATGAAGTCAAGCTCTAGTACACATGAACACACAAAACACAAAGACCCAATATTCGCTTTACACTTCTGATAACTGTCAGATGAAGATACACGTTCGAACTTCAAATCTCAGAGGTTCAGATACAGTGTCCTTCTGTTCAAATGAGCTACCATCTGCTTATTTCTGCAATTCAAGTGTTGTTTACGTGTATGTGTGTGTGCTTATATTGTACATCTATACTTGTATGTGTTTGCACTGACTGGCCAAACCATATATATGCATTTTCACCGTGTGCACATGCAACCTGCATGAACATGACACTTACCCCGAGACTCGTGGAATTCAAGTGTCACATGGGCATCAAAGCCCAGACTGAAGTAATTGTTAAACACACCAAGCGGGAGCTGTGGAGAGAAAATGATTGAGTGAGCACTGGTATGAGACAGATCTGAGGCTGCAATTTCACTCTATTTGTGAAAGCTCAGCTCAGAAGCAAGAAGCCACATCCAAATACATATACTCAAGAGTAAGTTTAGAGTAACATCGTGTTTGCCTACCTACGTGACTCTACCCACATTTAACTGACCATGCTTTCAGGGTAACTGTGATTAAGCTTTGTCCAAAGTTGATAGTATAAATTCCATTTTACAACACCTATTCTGAATACTGTAATTCAGTCTAAATATCTTAATATCCCTTCATAACTTCCCTAAGCCATTTCTGTGGGAATAAAATGATCCTTTTCTGGTTGGTTGCCAGTGACTAGTGGTGTTCTGCAGGGGTCGGTGTCGGAACCACTTCTTTTTGTGCTGTATATAAATGATTTAGATGATGGAATAGATGGCTTTGTTGCCAGGTTTGCAGATGATACGAAGATAGGTGGAGGGGAAAGTAGTGTTGAGGAAATAGGCAGGATGCAGAAGGACTTAGACGTAAGTGTCAAATGAAATACAATGCTGGAAAATGCATAGTCATGCACTTTGGTAGTAGAAATAAATGTGCGGATTACTTTCTTAAACGGGGAGAATATCCAAAAATCTGAGATACAAAGGGAATGAGAGTCCTTGTGCAGAACACCCTAAATGTTAACTTGCAAGTAGAGTCAGTGGTGAGGAAGGCAAATGCAACGTTATCATTAATTTCAGGAGGTCTAGAATACAAGAGCAAGGACGTGATGCTGAGGCTTTATAAGGCACTGGTGAGGCCTCACCTTGAGTATTGTGAACAGTCTTGACTGGCATTGGAGAGGGTTCAGAGGAAGTTCATAAGTTTGTTTCGGGGAGTGAAAGGGTTATCATACGAGGAACGTTTGATAGGTCTGGGTCTGTACTTGCTGGAATTTTGAAGGATGACGGGGAAAGTTGAAAGGCCTGGACAGAGTGGATGTAGAAAGTATATTTTCAGGGTGGGGGAGTCTAGAACACGAGGACACAGTCTCAGGACAGAAGGACGTCCATTTAAAACAGAGATGTGGAGAAATTTCTTTAGCCAGCGTGTGGTGAATTTGTGGAATTTATTACCACAGGCTGCTGTGGAGGCCAGGTTGTTGGGTGTATTTAAGGCAGAGATTGATAAGTTCTTGTTTGGACATGGCATCAAAGGTTACGGGGAGAAGGCCGGGGAGTGAGGCTAAGGAGGGAAAGAAAGGATCAGCCATGATTGAATGGTGGAGCAGACTTGATGGGCCAAATGACCTAATTCTGCTCCTATGTCTTATGGTCTTATAACAAATTACCTCAGAGGTATGTAAGTTGCTGTATGTATGTGTGAGGAGCTGGGATTGGAAGGAACATATTCAATCACATTTTAATAATTGTCCAAGAGGGCCAAGCAGCAGAGATAGAAACTCAGGTTCAATGCTGACCTCTGCTGCTGTCATAGAGTCACAGTAAAGTACAGCACAGAAACAGGCCCTTTGGCAGCATCCATAGAGAGGAATGAACAGTCAATGTTTCGGGCTGAGACCCTTCATCAAAAGTGGAAAGGAAGGGGCAGAAACCAGAATAAGGAGGTGGGGAAGGAGTACAAACTGGCAGGTGATGGGTGAAGCCAGGTGAGAGGGAAGGTAGGTGTTTACAGGGGGGGGAATGAAGTGAGAAGCTGGGGGTGATAAGTGGAAAGGGTATAGAAAGGGCTGAAGGAGGAATCTGTAAGAGAGTGGACCATGGAAGAAAGGGCACCAGAGGGCGATGGGCAGGCGAGGAGAAGAGATAATGGAGGGGCCAGAATGAGGCACTGAAAAGGAGATAAAGGGGAGGAGAGAGAAATTACCAGAGGTTAGAGATACCAGTGTTGATGCCATCAGATTGGAGGCTATCCAGTCAGAACATGAAGCGTTGCTCCTCCAACTTGAGTTTGACCTTATTGTGACAGTAGAGGGGCCTATGGACCGACATGTTGGATTGGAAATAGGAGGTAAAATAAAAATTTCTGGCAACCAGGAAATCCCACCAGTTGTGGACGAAGTGAAGGTGCATTATGGGATTAATGTAGGTTAGTGTAAATGGGTTACCATGGACTCGACGGGTAGAAAGCCCTGTTAAGGTGCTGCATCCCTCGATGTGTATGACAGATTGGGAGGTTTAGTACAGATTGTCAGCAAGATGACAGTGTCCCACAGGCTCATTCTGCCTCTGGTACAGGATCGTGCAGCTTCTGACATCTCAAGACTCGAACAATGAATCATCGCTATCATTAAGTCAAAGCATCTGAAGCTCTTAATTACAAAGCTCTCAGGATTCTGAAGTCAAAGCAAGGCAGTAATAAAGTACATTCCTCAGTCTGAAACTGTGCTAAATTTAAGCCCGCCCACTACAATTTAATAATAGGTACATGTAATCCAAGTGTTGCAAAGCCCAAAACACAAGGGTTAAATGTAATAGGGATTAGAACAGCAAGTTCAGAAAATTGCACTGTCCATTTAGCTTAAGTGATTACTATAAAGGCTTATTATTTTAAATGTATCTGTGATCTCAGCAGTAATCTTGTCAGATTAGATTAAATCAGCCACCACTTAAACCCCTTTTTTTGCAAGTTTTCACAAACCACAGTCCCAGAACAGGGAGGATTCATACAGCTCATCAGTGATATTTCAAGATAAATGTAAAACCTTGTTGATTATTCTGTGCCTCTCAGGTCACCAATTTTATTGTCACGACTCTTCACTGCTTACCGCACTTCTCACTAAACTTTTGAGTGTTTTCAAATGTTTGGTCGGCACAAGTATTAAAGTGAATCTGGCTGACAGTCTGCATGTCACTAACAAGCTGACAACAATCACCATTCCCACTGGAACTGCTCAACACGGGGTGGGAAGCCAGATGGCTTGTGGTTGCCTGAAGATGCCTAGACACTTCCTTCTGTCACGGAGGCTCCCAATCCCTGGTAGAACATGGACGACCAATGTAGATGTAAGAATTAAAATGGACAGTGGGCAGCCATGAAGGGTGACTGTCCCACATCCAGTAGCAAGTTGACTTCACCCAGTCAATCAAACACTCATCACTTACCCAAGTTAAAAGTGTCCAAATCCTGTTGGAGATGTGAAACAGTCAAGCAACTACTATGTGACACCTAAGCTAAATTTTCGTTTTACTGGATGCATTCATAGACTCGTACAGCACGACTGCACAGAAACAGGACCTTCAGCCCATCTAGTCTGTCAGCCTAGTCCCATCTACCTACAAATCCAAGCACCACTTTGCCAGTGTCTGTGGATTTTCTTGTGTTTGTTGTACCACCCATCTACATACCTATCCAAACTTTACTTCAATGTACAATTGAACCCATACCTACCACTTCAGCTGGCAGCTTGTTCAACAAGCGCTCCACCCTCGAAGTGATGAAGTTTCCCCTCAGGTTCCCCTTAAATATTTCAACTTTCATTGTAAACTTATAACCTCTAGTTCTGGTCTCAGCCAACCTCAAGGGAAAAAATCCTGCAATATTCATCCTATCTACACCGCTCATAGTTTTGTACACTTCTATAAGATCTAAATATAGAAACACAGAAAACCTACAGCACAATACAAGCCCTTCAGCCCACAAAAGTTGTGTCAAACATGTCCCTACTTTAAAAATTACTAGGCTTTCTCATAGCCCTCAATTTTTCTAAACTCCATGTACCTATCCAAAAGTCTCTTAAAAGACCCTATCGTATCTGCTCCCACTACTGTCGCTGGCAGCCCACTCCACACATTCACCCCTCTCTGAGTAAAAAGAGAGACCTGGGTCTCTCCTGACATCTCCTCGGTACCTACTCCCCAGAACCTTAGACCTGGGTCCTCTTGTGGCAACCATTTCAGCCCTGGGAAAAAGCCACTGACTATCCACACGATCAATGCCTCTCATCATCTTGTACACCCCTATCAGGTCACCTCTCATCCTCCGTTGCTCCAAGGAGAAAAGGCCGAGTTCACTCATCCTATTCTCATAAGGCATGCTCCCCAATCCAGGCAACATCCTTGTAAATCTCCTCTGTACCCTTTTTATGGTTTCCACATCCTTCTTGTAGTGAGGTGACCAGAACTGAGCACAGTACTCCAAATGGGGTCTGACCAGGGTCCTATATAGCTGCAACATACCTCTCGGCTTCTAAATTCAATTCCACGATTGATGAAGGCCAATACACCGAATGCCTTCTTAATCACAGAGTCAACCTGTGCAGCTGCTTTGAGCGTCCTATGGACTCGGACCCCAAGATCCCTCTGATCCTCTACACTGCCAAGAGTCTTACTATTAATACTATATTCTGCCATCATATTTGACCTACCAAAATGAACCACTTCACACTTATCTGGGTTGAACTCCATCTGCCACTTCTCAGCCCAGTTTTGCATCCTATCAATGTCCCACTGTAACCTCCGACAGCCTTCTACACTATCCTCAACAGCTTCAACCTTTGTGTCATTAGCAAACTTAATAACCCATCCTTCCACTTCCTCATCTGGGTCATTTATAAAAATCACGAAGAGTAAGGGTCCCAGAACAGATCCTTGAGGTACTCCACTGGTCACCGACCTCCATGCAGAATATGACCCGTCTATAACCACTCTTCTCCCCTCATTCTTCTGCATACCAAGGAATAAAGTCCTAATGTTCTCAACTTGTCCATGTAACTCAAGCCTTCAAGTCCTGGCAAAAGTCGTGGAGAGACAGGGCACAGAAATGGGCCCAACACTCCAGGCCATTTCCAATTCCCAATTTACAGTGATCACCCTTGGGATGTGGGAGGAAATTGGGGCACCTGGAGGAAACCCACACAGTCACAGAGAGAACTTGCAGGCTCCACAAAGACAGCACCCAAGGTCAGGAATAACCTCTGTTACTGGTCCTGTCCTGTACGCTTTACTACCAGTTTCCAGTAGAAACTTGTGCCTCACTGTAAGATTACTAATTAGGGAAATTCCAGGAAAAAGTTAAAACATTGAATAATCTTTAGGAAAGTCACCAGCTACAGTTACCTTCTGAGTGCCTTCCTCAGCGTCGTCCTGGGGTAGATGGGGGTTGTTCTGAAGCTGAAGGTTCCAGCGGTCAAGTTGTACAATATTACCCTCCTCCACATGGCAGAGAATCTTTGAGACCGGTTCATCTGTGTACCCCTGCAGCAGAGAGACATCACAGCTTTGGTATGGCAACTGCACTGCCCTGAACCGCAAAATACTGTAGAGTTTTTGGGCCCCACTCAGGACATCATAGAAACTGCCCTCATCTCCAGGAACTCGCTCTACACATTTCACTGCCTCAGTAAAGCAGCCAACGTAATCAAAGATCCCTCCCTCCCCAGACATTCTCCCCTCTCCCTTCAGGCAGAAGATACAAAAGCCTGAACACCAACCACCAGGCTCAAGGTGAACTACCCTGCTGTTATAAATCACTTGAATGGTTCCCTAGTACAATAGGACAGACTCTTGACCTCACATCTACCTCATTATAATCTTACAGCTTTTTGTCAATCTGAGCTGCATTTTCTCTGTAATTCAGTACTCTCTTACTTTACCTTGTTCTACCCTCAATGCACTGTGCCGTTGTTTGATCTGTATTAACAGTATACAAGCTGTTCACTGTACCTGAGTACATGTGACAATAATAAATCAATTCCAGTTGAAGCAGCTCTCCATTGAAGGCTTTGGTCAATGGTAAGTAATGCTGACATCATCTTCTGATAACGTTTTGTGAAGCAAGCGGAGTGAGAGACAACATTTAGTTGCTAGAAACAAGCACCCTGTATATTAATCTGAGCAGACTCCCAATCCAAAACCAACTACACATACCTTTCCCATTGTCTGTGCTGTTAAGATACTGTCTGGGAACACTATCTTCCAAAGAGCAGAACTGCAGAGGTACTGGCAATGTCAGATGGTACAACAAATACAGACACAGCAGCGGCTGGTTTTGCACATTGAAGTAACAGTCCTTGCAATCTGGTGAGGTCAAATTTCACTTTGGGCAGCTTGAGCCATTGAAGGCTGCCTGACTCACCAACTCCCTACTGCATATTAACGTGGAGTCTGGGCTCAGAGAGTTATAGCACAGGAATAGACCTTTCAGCCCATCAAATCTGTGTCAACCCATCAAGCATCCTGACACACTAATCCCATTTTAGTAGGATTTAATGGGAAGTCGGGGAAGTTTGGAGAACACACACCAGTCCCCACCGAGGGGTCAGCAGTGAAAGGCGCAACCAGCTTTAAGTTTCTGGGCATCAACATCTCAGAGGATCTATCCTCAGGCTACCACGTTGATGCCATCATAACGAAGGCATGCCAGAAGCTACACTTCATTTGGTGTTTGAGGAGATTTGGCATGTCACCAAAGACCGTAGCAAATTTCTACAGATGTACCATGGAGCATATTCCGACTGGTTGCACCATCATCTGGAATGGAGCCTCCAATGCACAGGATCAAAAACAGCCGTAGAACATTGCAGTGCAGCCAGCTCCACCATGGGCACGATCCTCCCACCACCCAGGACATTGTCAACAAGGAAGCATCCATTATTCAGGATCTTCACCACCTACAATGTGCCCTCTCCTCATTGTGGAAGAGGTACAGGAGAATGAAGACCGATACTCAACATTTTAGGAACAGCTTCTTCCTCTCCACCATCAGATTTCTGAATAGATCTGAATCCAAGATCACTACCTCACTACTCCTCTTTTGCATTATTTATTTGTTATTGTCATTTACAGTAATCTGCTATGCCTGTACTAACAAAACAAAAATCATGACGTATGTTAGTGATAATAGACCTGATTCTGATTCTGCCTGCATTCCCATCAACCACCCCATGGAGCATATCCTGACTGGTTGCATCACTGTCTAGAATTGAGCTTCCAATGCACATTCAGGTACTACCTCTCACTTACACAAGGGACAATTACAGTGCCCTGTAACAGTATTCAGTCCCCAGCCCTTTGTACGTATCAGTGAGTATTACAATCAGGGATTTTGGTCAATTTAACTGAGAATTTTTATTTGTGAATCACGTGCTCCTTTTTTCAAAGTAGAGCCCCAAAAACAAGGAAAATTGTAAATAAAAAACTAAAAATTCAAAAATTGAAATGTCAGCAGTTCAAAAGCATTTATCGCCCCCCCCCCCCCCTTTGCTCAATATTCAGTTGAACCATCTCTCACAGCTACTATGGCCAGTAGTCTTTTTCATTAACGTGCACAACATGATGGAGCAAGATTTGCCTATACCTCCTTGCAAAACTGTTCAAGTTGTCCCAGGTTAGCTGGGGAGTGGTGGTGGACAGCAATCTTGAGGTCTTGCCAGAGATGTTCAATTAGGTTATGGTCAGGACTCTGACTGTGTCACCCAAGGACATCAATTTTCTTTATCTGAACCCACTCCATGTTTCCTCTGGCAGTATCCTGCTGAAAGAGTAACTTCCACCTGAGCTTAAGCTTTCTGGCGGAGGCTAGCAGGTTATTATCCAGGATCTCTCTGCATTTAGCAGCATTCCTCTTCCCATCAATACTGACCAGATTTCCAGTCCCTGCTGCTGAAAAGCATCCCCCCCCCTCCCCACCCCAGTATCCCTCCACCATTCTTTACAGCAGGGATGCTGTAACCTGGCTGATGTGCAGTATTAGATATTACTTAGTGTTGAGGCCAAGAATTTCCACTTTAGTCTCATCCAATCACAAGACCTTCTTCCACATCTTTAAAGTAACTTCTAAGCAATGTTTTGCAATGTATTGATGAGCAAGAATATACTTTTTTAGCCAGGGCTTCTTTCTTGTCACTCTTCCATAAATACTCTTTTGTGGAAGGCCTTAAAAGATTGTGGAGTCCTGAACTTCATTTCCAGTTGCAGCCACTGACTTCGGCTGTTCACTCAGAGTGACTGCTGGCATCATAGTAGCCTTTCTTATAAGTGCCATTCTACAGCCGTGAAGTTTAGAGAGACGCACTGATCTAGGCGAAGAGGCTATGATTTCATATTTTTCCCCACCAATGGACTGCACTAAACTCCCAGGTATGTTCAGTGCCTTTGTGAAGGTCTTATACCCTTCCCCAGATCTGTGCACCTCTATTATCTTTTCCCTGACTTATCTTGAATGTCTTTTTGTCTTCATTTTGGTTTGCTCTGTTGAAAATCTACCGTACTGATGGACCTTACAGAGAGAGGGGGTACTTATTCTTATGAATGCATTGAAAACATGTGATCCTCCAATTTTCTACATCAACAAATTTGGGTGAGTTGGTAAGGTAATATTCAATATTGCACCTGAGTCAAGTTACCGTAGTAATTACAAAGGGGATGAATCTCACAATTCTGGCTTTTAATTTTTAGTTACCTGTTGACATGTTTTGGAATTTTTCTTTTGATTTGATGCAATACACAATGTTTTGTAGATTAGCTCAAAAATCCTAATTCAATATATTTTAAATTTGGAAAATCTGACAGTAAAATGTGGGAGCTGAATACTTTTCAAGGCATTGTACATTGGTTATTCAACCCATCTTTCCTTGTGACTTCTCCCGACAATCCACTAACCGTCTCCCTCGCCCACAAAATTTCAAAACACTTTTCTGTTCCCTGATAGAACAAAGGATTCTTAACAAACGACACACCTCCTGCGTGGACTAGTGAAGAGCCTTTTCCAACAAGTCTTTTTCCTTTCTTCTTTTTTCCAATCTCCCACAATTGCTTTCGATACACATGCAGAGAGTTGAGCAACGAACCCATTGAGTCATCAGCTAATCCTAATCAGTTAGCATAATCCAAACTAGAGAGCATGTTCCACAAGGATAAATTGATTGAGCTAGGGCTTCTCTGTCTGGAGTGAATGAGGATGAGAGGTGACTTGATAGAGGTATACAAGGGCATAGATTGAGCAGATAGGCAGAGACAATTATTCCCGAGGTGGAAATAGCTAAAATGAGGGGAGCATCATTTTAGAGTGATTGGAGGAAAGCATGGGGGGGGTGGTGGGAATGTCAGAAGTATATTATTTTTTACACAGAGTATGTCCTGGCAGCATGATGATAGAGCTACGTACATCGAGGGCATTTCAGAACCTCTTAGATGGGCACATGGAAGATAGAAAAAAAAGGACAGCTATGTAGGAGGGAAGAGTCAGATTGATTTTAGAGATGGTTAAAAGGTCAGCAGAACATTGTGAGCTGAAGATTTTGCACTGTGCTATAAGGTTCGATGTTGCATGTCCTACAATAATTCCCATTTTATTCTCCCCAGATCTTCCTCAAGATCCCACCACTCACCTACACACTAGGGGTGAGTTACAATGGCCAGTTAACCTATCATTTTTGGGGCATGGGAGGAAACCGGACTACTTGGAGGAAACTCATGTGACCATGGAGCACACGTAAACTTTGCAAACACAGCATTTGAAGTCACAGGAATGATCCCAGGTCTCTAGTACCATGAGACTCTGGCACTAGCAGCTTTGGCATTGTCCCACCTTACCAGAAACCAGAGACAAGTAAGGGGTTACACGGAATTGCTTAGAAGTAGCAAAACACATACAAGCAGACTTAGAATAGAAATGACAAATTTCTAGAAATAGCTTTCTTAATACTCCATCAAAAAAGCCCTTTATCGTCTCTACTATTAAAGTACCATCATATGTTGGGCAGTTACATAGGGTAATTAAATCTACAGCAATGGAAACTAGAAACTCTTTGTTTCAAGTGTATGTTAAATGAACCATTTAGCACCTCCGGTCTTTCTGAAGCTGGTTTAGGTTCTTATATCAGATGATAGCTCTCTTTTGAAGCAAATATCTCGCGCACTATTAAAACAGACTTTATTTCGACAATATCAGTTTTAGATAAAGAAAGAGGCTTTTATTCCATTGAGAGTTGGATTAATTCTTCCACTATCAAAGCTCGTAAAATAATCCCTGAAAGAGCCAGCTGAAAAAAATAGTAACAAAAATATCTGGAACAAATCCTTCTGTGAAAATGTAGTAATAGCATACGGGGTAGGTCGACAAAGCCTTTTTCACCAGTCAGTGAGATCTTTGCTGATTTAGCACCGTATCCTTGACCTATGCCTTTGTTCGATAATTCTGCATCATGATCAGATTTGAAATTGGCAATCAATCACTGTTTGTGCAATATGACTCCAAGTACTGCCACTCACTGCACGCAGGAGTTTCTTGTTAAAATATCATTGAAAGGCTTCCCTAATTCTAAACCTATCTTGTACACCCGGCGGTGGGCTGCATAATAACGCAGCCATTCACGCTATGCTTCACAGCGCCAGCAAACAGCGATTGGGGTTCAATTTCTAGCGCCGTCTGTATGGAGATTGTACATTCTCCATGAGCGTGTGGGTTTCCTCCCACGTACCAGAGATGTACGGGTTAGGGATAGTAAGTTGTTACCGCTGGCAGACCACTCCCAGCACATCCTCAGTCATTGACACTAATGATGAACTTCACTATGTTTTGATGCCTCCATGTACATGTGACAAATAAAACTAATCTTCATCATGCAGCTTGGAAACAGCCCACCAGGTCTATGATTACTATCAACCACCTGCCCACACTAAACTTTTTGGAGAATCAGCCCAACATTCACAACAACCTTCCCCAGATTCTATCACTCACCTCCACATTAGGAGCCATTAAAGTGGGTAGTTAACCATCCATATCTTTTTGGGATGCAAGAGGAAACTAGAGGGAAGCCCTTGAGGAGATCATGCAAAGTCCACACAGACAGTAGAAGAGGTTGGGATTAAACCTGGATCACTGAAGATGTGAGGTAGCTGTTCGATCAGCTGTGATACAGAGTGGCTGCTATCTCCAGGTCCCTGAAACCCAGCTAAAGAGTAGACCGAGACAGACAGGCTGGTTGAGTGATGCCTCGACAAGAAGTCTGTACTCAATATCAGCAAGACTGTGGAGCTCAGGAAGGGGAATGTTAAGGTTTATATCAGTTTCAAAGTTATGCTAATGAAGTATGAGGCCTGATTAATACTATCCACTGGCAATGAAGTTCCAGGTACCAGTCCCCTCTACATTGTCAGTCAAGGTCCGGTGGTTCAGAGTCTCACTAATCCTTGCCCAGTACTGGTCTACTGCTGCGTTATATCTAGAGAGAATGACCAGAATGGTGGAAATAAAATCCAGTCAACAGTTCTCATCTCCACTACTCGGCTCTCTTGCTGACTCGCAATGATGATACCCTCTCTGGGGGCTAAAGGGGCATTGGCTTGTTATGACAACAAGTGACCTATTGCCAAACAGTTTGCGCTGTTGAGGCAGCCAATGTGAGTGAACCAACTGACTACAGTGGCCTGAACAATCAAACAGAATTCGTAACACTAAAGGTTCTGTAGATGTGGGGGACCAGAGTGTGAGGGGTATTAGAGTGGGGATCCAGAGTGTGAGGGGTATTAGAGTGGGGATCCAGAGTGTGAGGGGTATTGGAGTGGGGATCCAGAGTGTGAGGGGTATTGGACTGGGGATCCAGAGTGTGAGGGGTATTGGAGTGAGGATCCAGTGAGTGAGGGGTATTGCAGTGGGGATTGGGAGCATGAGGGGTATTGGACTGGGGATCCAGAGTGTGAGGGGTATTAGAGTGGGGATCCAGAGTGTGAGGGGTATTGGACTGGGGATCCAGAGTGTGAGGGGTATTAGAGTGGGGATCCAGAGTGTGAGGGGTATTGGAGTGGGGATCCAGAGTGTGAGGGGTATTGGACTGGGGATCCAGAGTGTGAGGGGTATTGGAGTGGGGATCCAGAGTGTGAGGGGTATTGCAGTGGGGATCCAGAGTGTGAGGGGTATTGGAGTGAGGATCCAGTGAGTGAGGGGTATTGCAGTGGGGATTGGGAGCATGAGGGGTATTGGACTGGGGATCCAGAGTGTGAGGGGTATATATTGGAGTGAGGGTCAAGTGAGTGAGGGGTATTGCAGTGGGGATTGGGAGCATGAGGGGTATTGGAGTGGGGATCCAGAGTGTTTGGGGTATATATTGGAGTGAGGGGTGTTGGAGTGGGGATTGAGAGAGTGAGGGGTGTTGAGGTGCGGGTCCAGAGTGTAAGGGGTATTGCAGTTTGGATTGGGAGCGTGAGGGGCATTGGAGTGGGGATTGAAAGAGTGAGGGGTGTTGGACTGGCGGTCAGTAATGTACATGGGTTTATGGCTGGGGCCAAGGCTTGTATGTTTGAACACTGTGTTAATTGGACAAGATATCATACTACTCCCTGTTTAAAAAGAAAGTGTAGTAACAGTGTATTTGGGTATTACCAGAAGTAACATCCAACAGTCTGGAGAATCTGCTGCTCCACCATCACTAAAATCTCAGCCAGGCAGATTATCAGGGCGTTATCGTGCATCAGAGCAAGAGCTCGGTACTGCCTTGGGTCCTCCACCACCTCAGGGCTGGATGTAAGTTCGTGGCTTTGGAGCTGATTTTCAGTTTTGCTGGAACTGAGGTGTCAAGGGGATTCTCAATGTGCAGAACATGATAGGGCATTCAGGTAGTTACTGCCATCAGTGCTATGCAATTTGCTTCATTTGCTCACTCCTGCCTTCGAACTTTGTACTTCAGCATGCCAGTTCCCATTACCAAGTAATTACTGGAAACCCCCACGTCACCATTGTTCAGGTTACAGGATGTTTGCCTGCAAGAATTCACAAATCACTACCAAAAAAATGAGGTACAGAACAAAAACTCACTCTGATGGAAACAATCTGGAGAAATGAATACAAAATTAACATTTTTTCCCAAACTTGCGTCTTATAAAAAAACCCATAATACACAGGAACAGAATTAGGCTATTCGGCCCATCTTGTCTGCTCCACCATTCCATCATGATTGATGATCCCTCTCAACCCCATTTTCCTGCCTTCACCCCCTAGTTACCCTTGACACCCTTACTAATCAAGAACCCATCAATCACTGCTTTAAATTTACCCAGCCATTAGCCTCCAATACTGTTTGTGGCAACGAATTCCACAGATCCACCATCCTTTGGCTGAAGAAGTCCTTCCTCATCTCTGCTGTAATGGGAAGTTCTTCCATTCTGCCCTCTGGTCCTAGATTGGCCTAGTATAGTAATCATCTGCTCCATGCCCACTCTGTTTAGGTATTCAATAGGTTTCAATCAGATCCCCCCGTCCATTACACTAAACTGTAGTGAGGATGGGTCTGGAGCCATCAAACGTTCCTCATACATTAAAACTCTTTCACTTCCAGATCATTCTCGCGAACTTCTTCTGGACCCTCTTTATGGCACGCGCAGGTGAAGTTGCTTCGTGTTATGGAGAGTCACGAGACAGTAAACCAGTGACCACCTGCACTGAGCCCACTTCAGCCAACGGCTGTCCGCAGAACCCCTCTCGCTGGCTGACTGCTGACAGGTGTAGGGCGTCCCAGCCCCATCCTCCCATAACAGCACCAGAAACACTGAGTGGGTCCAGCATAGCTCTGGATGGAAAAGCAGAGGTCATGCTTTAGGCCTGGGACTCTTCATCAGAGCTGGGAAAGAGAGAGTGAGAGAAAACAAGTGAGTTTTCAGTAGCAGAGAAGGTGAGGGACAGGGTGATGGGAATACCTCTGAAAGGGCAAGATCAAATGGATCAAGGTTGGGAAATTTATTTATTTATTGAGATTTAGCATGGAGTAGGCCCTTCGTGTTGCGCCGCCCAGCAATGCCCAGCCTAGTTACGGGACCATTTACAATGACCAATTAACCCGCCAAATTGGTCCATCTTTCAGCTGTAGGAGGAAAGCAGAAGACCTGGAGGACAATATTACGTCCTGAAGGAAGTGGTGTCCCGGGATGGAAAGAGGGCTGCTGGTCCTCCAGCCTGCTGTTGGCCTCACTGCAACGGTGCAGGACAGCGAGAGGGATGAAGAATAAAGGAGACGGGCTTCAGGGTCAGTACTGTGGATCCTCTGCAGAGCTCCACAAAGTGACCATCCAATCCGTGCCTGATTTCTCCAGTGGAGAGGGTGAGCGCTGAATTCAGTGCACCAGGCTGGAAGAAGTGCCGACAAGTTGTTGCTTTTAGGCCTCTGGATGGTAAAAGCAGGTGGCAGGTCAGGTGTTGCATCACCTGCAGCTGGAGGGAAAATACTGAACGCTGGGAGCGGTTGGAAGGATCAAGGATCAAACGTATTCACCATATACGTCTACATTTATTAGGAATTTGCTGTCATGGTTGGAATGACATACAATGATACAACAACTTTCAGCAAACATAAAGAATTATATTAAAAAATAAAGTTAGCATTTAAAGTACAGATTTGGATTAGAATGTGTATAAATACCAGCAGGTGTTTACAATGTAAACTGCATTATAACATTTGGTTAGAAGTGTTGACAGTACAATGGCAGGGGTAATAGATCAGAATCAAATAGAGGGAGATTGGGGAGGGTGGGTGCTAACTCAAATGGTTGATCAGATTAACTGCTTAGGAAAGAAACTTTGAAGATGGCGTGAAGTTTTTGTTTTAATAGCCTGATAGTGCTTTCCAAAATGAGGCTTCTGGAAAAGGTAATTTGCAGAGTGGGTTGATTTTCCCGCATGCTTCTTTGTCCTGGACACACATAAGTCCTTCAGTGATGGTTGACTGGAGCCAATTACCTTTCCTGCTCTCTTTATCCCACCCATCTCTCACCCACTTTTTCCGTTCCTGAAAACTATCTTAATGTTCCCTCTTTCCCAGTTCTGATGCATGGCCTCAGTCCCAGAACTACGACTCTCTTTTCTACAGATGCCGACCGACCTGCTTAGTGTTTCCAGCATTTTCCAATTTTATTTTGGGTTTCCAGCATCTGCATTTTGATTTCTGATGTCCAGCGTTCCATGTGTACCCGTGGGCTAGTGAGCGAGGTACCTACCCCTCCCCAGTTGAGAGTACGGGCCAGGTCATTTCCCGTCCCCAGCGGGAGGACTGCAACAGGAGGCTGGGGTTTGAGCTGTAGTTCATCCAACAAGGAAAGAATCCAGCCAACCTGGACAGAGAGAGAGAGACAGACAGACAGACACAGAGGGGAAGAGAGGGAGTGAGAGAGTGCAAGAGAGAGACAGACAGAGAATGTACATCACTGAACATCAGCTTCAGAGCCTGACCCCTTAATGTCAAAGTAGAGGCATGCCAGGGTATTGAGTGTAGGAGGAACTATATAACTTCTAGTTCAAATCTGTGCCCACATTTGACATTTTAAACCTGTATTATCAGCAATAACAATAGCATTGGAGGAAGTTACAGATTAAAAAACCCATTTTGTACTGCACATTAATTCCAACCTCCAGTCCTCAGCAGACCTGGGATCCAATTATACATCCAGACCTGATTTGTATTGAATTTTTAATTGGTTTGAGCTTCCCAGTTCCAGTGCACCGCTCACTGCCAACAGTGGCCTGTCAGCCATCAATTGCCAACACAGTGCCGGGCGCACTGGCCTCAGGAGTCCTTCTCCAAAAGGGCACTCAGTGCAGAGTGAGCGAGTGGGTGAGATTGCAACCGTCATACCATCCCCTCCACCAGACCCCCTTCCACCTTCTTCCACTCCATCCCCCCACCCACCGCGGCAGGACAGCAGTTAAACCATAGTAGTTACCGCAGTGGTAATCCAGATTTCTCGAGTTCAAATCCACAAGCTACCTCAAAAAAATCGAATGCATTTCACCGATAGTCTTCAGAGTGTGGGGGGGTCTGCCATCCTTACCCTGTCTGGCCTGCACGTGACTCCAGACCAACCAGATGGGTAACAGGGGCATTGAAGTCCAGAGTCCCAAGGAGAGACAAGTAAAGCAAAAACAAAAACTGTGCTGCCTCTGATCAGGTCATGCCAGTGGACAAGAGAGGGGAGAGCTGGCCCGAGGTGTCAACTCCAGTTCTCTCCCTATGGATGCCGACTCACCTGTTGAGTGTTTCCAACCTTCTGGAGTACAGGGAGGGCCATCCTGCCGGGAGAAAGGGGGGGAGAGCAACTATTTGGTGGGGGGGTTGTAAGAGAGCATGGGAAGAAATTAAGTAACTGAGGAATAAAAGAAGTTTGCACTCTGAGCCTTGGAATCATGTCACGTACAGAGGTGACACACTACACCACTAGTCTCAACGTTATTCATCTTGGTGCACGGAGACTCCTGATCAGCTACCCCTCATCAGTTCACCTCCAATCCTGTGGCTGAGCCCAGCCATCGAAAGGGATAGCGCCCCTTCCCTGACATCCAGCTCTCTATCTGCTTCAGGAACAGGTGTCTAAGGATGATGGAGAGCTATCCACTGAGCAGGAGAGTCAGTTTCCCATGGCTGTGCTGAGCTGGGTGTGGAATAGTGAGGGCAAGCCTGAGGTACCGAAAGACTGCAGTCCCTCTTTAACCACACTACCTCCCCCTCCAAGGGAGCACACAATCCTTGCCTATCAGCATGCCTGCCCCAATGATGGTCCCATTCACCTGGGGCCACCAATCATCTTTTTAAAGCTAACAAGATTAGCTAGGGGCACTAATTGGCTCATCTGTCTGGAACAATTTGCAAAAGGGAAGTTTAGAATGATAATAGACTTTTTCAGGTATAGCCAAACAAATGTGGTGTTAACAGAGCTCTTCCCACAGAAAAACACAGACTTCAGTACCTGGAGCGTGGGAGATGGGATATTTGATAGAGCTAAACAAATTTGTGAGTAATATAGATCAGTTTATGTAAACAGGCTTTTCCACTGAGGATGGATGAGACTACAACCAGAGGTTAAGGTAAAAGTTAAAATGTTAAATGGGAACATGAGGGGCAACTTCTTCACTCAGAGGGTGGTGGGAGTGTGGAACTGACAGTGGAAGTCATGGATGTGGGTTCATTCATAATATTTAAGAGAAATCTGTATAGGTACACAGATGAGAGAGGTACTGATGGAGGGCAATGGTCTGGATTCCAGTAGATAGGACTAAGTAGAAGACAAGGCTGGCAGGGATTAGATGGGCCAAAGGGTCTGTTTCTGTGCTGTGATGCTATGTAGATCCATTTAAACTGCCTAGTCCAATCAACCTGCAACCAGACCATAGCCCCCACTCTACCCATCCACCTATCTACCTAAACTTATCTTAAACGTTGAAATCAAGCGTGCATGCACCACTTGTGCCAGCAGCTCATTCCACACTCTCACGACCCCCAGCTGAAAAAGTTTCCCTTCACATTTTCCCTTAAACATTTCATCCTTCACCCTTAACCCATGACCTCTAGTTGTAGTCCCACTCAACCTCAGTGGAAAAGTTTGTTTGCTTTACCCTATCTATACCCCTCATAATTTTGTATACTGCTATCAAATCTCTCCACAATCTTCTCCGTTCCTAGAAATGAAGTCCTACCCTGTCCAATCTTTCCTTATAACCCAGGCCCTCCTGTCCTAGTAGCATTCTTGTAATTTTTCAACCTTATTTACATCTTTCCTGTAGGTAGGAGACCAAAACTGTACTAATACTCCAAATCAGGGCTCACTAACTTCTTATACAACATCAACATAACATCCCATCCCCTGTACTCAATACTTTGATCTATGAAGTGCAATTTGCCAAAGACATTCTTTACGGCCCTATTTACCTATGCTTCCACTTTCAATGAATTGTGAACCTGTATTCCCAAATCTTTTTGATCTATCACACTTCTCAATGTCCTCTTATTCACAGTGTAAGATCTACCCTGGTTGGTCCTACCAACGTGCAACATTTCAAACATTAAATTCCGTCTGCCATTTTTCCATCTGGTCCAGATCCCACTGCAAGCTCTGATAGTCTTTTTCACTGTCTACTACCATCACAATCTTGGTGTCATCCACAAATTTGCTGATCCAGTTAACCATATCATCATCCAGATAGTTGACATAGATGAGAAACAACAAAGGACCCCACCATGGATCCCTGGGCACACCACTAATCACAGGTCTCCAGTCAGAGAGGCAATCATCTACTACCACTCTCTGGCTTCTCCCACAGAGCCAGTGTCGAATCCAATTTACTATCTCATCGTCAATGTCAAGCAACTGAACTTTCTTAACCGATCTGCCATGTCGGACTTCGTCAAATGCCTTGCTAAAGTCCATGCACTGCTATGCCATTACCAGCTTTCCTGTAAACTTCCTCGAGTGTGGCTGGAATACAGACTCCAAATCCCCGTTTGCCAACAGCTTCTCAGCTTCCCGCCGTCCCCGGACAATGCGTCGTGAAAACCGGCGCGCTGAGCGCTCTGGCAGCTTCCGGCAACCTGTCCTTCAGTGGTTCTTGAGGCCACTACGGGAGGGACCGCACCCCGGTGGAGCACACCATGATAATTGATTTTAGTTGCTGCAAAGAACCGTCAACTGATCACTCTGTGCATAGACCAGTTCGAATGTGTTTGTCTGGAGCTGAACAGATGAACGATGGAAAACAGTCTGTGATTGTCTGTAAGATGCTGGTGATCTGCAGGGGGAATCGTGGATGGGTCCGAGATCGATCTTGGAGTGCACTGTACCGCCCTGGGTTGGGAGCCAACGGGGTGACAGTCCTGACAGACAAATTAATCGACCGCAGGCGCAATCTTTACGGATTCCTAGGATAAATTCTGTAGCAGAGCGCCCACCAACACTTACGCCCCACTGAAAGGGGCGGGGTGCGAGTTTCAAGCACTGCAGCCTGTCCTGGTCACTCCCTCAGGGCAAGGGTTGGCCCGGGCCATGTCACTTGTTATTTGATTGGCGCGTCTGCGAGCCAAGCTCAGTACTTCATCCCATTCTTTACTGAAGTTAGTGTATTACCCCCGAGTTAAACGGCCCACTACCCGCACTGCCCCGAACCTCCCGGTCTCTTCCACCATGCGCTAAAAACCCACTCCCTCTCTTCATACGATCGATCATTTAACAGTAATCAGGGGCTTGGATTCCCCCCCCCCTCCCGGGAGAAAACTAAGCGCAGCTAGACCTTGCTGAGGTAGGAACGAAGCAACGGCAAATCAAACAACATTGACAGACTCATACTTCTGTATTGAGACTGACGGTGAGAAAAGGTCTCCATATGGCCCCAGACTACGATGCTAAGAGGATTGGCATAATCTAAACTGTTCTCAAGAGGAGCTAGATGTATAGTGGGATATGATTTTTAAAACTGGCTCGTTTTCCTCAGCTCTGGAAACATGAAGGTGCGGAGGGAGGCGCAGCCCTCGGGGATTCCTCCTGTGCATTTTGTGGATATCCACAAGAAGAGAATCAAGTGCAGACATCCACCCCCCCCCCCCCCACCTTCACAACCAGCTCCCGCTGATGGAGCACACACAGCACAAGGAAACGAAGTACGTTATTCGTACGTTTCCTCGTTCATATGCTGGACGAGTTCGTTCGCTATCCATACATACCGTTCCGTCGCCGCCACAGGCCAGAATCCGCAGGTTGGCCACCTTTCTGTAGAGCTCCAAACTGTTTAGGAAACAGGAGACATTTACCAAAGAGTCGCACAGGTAAACAGTAAAACTAGCAGGTACAATTCAAAGTGCTGTTCCGGGGTTCTGAGCTACCAATATCTGCCCATCAGCTCACACCCGTGAAGTAAAATCCATACAATTCTAGATACAGAATACTAACACTATTCTTACTAACACTGTGGATATATAGTACCGGATCCAGCTTCGGATACTGAAGCCATTCTAAAGGTAGCGTAGTGGTACAATACAGGCGACCTGGGTTCAATTCCCGTCCCAGTGACGGCGTGGGTTTCCTCAGGGTGCTCTGGTTTCCTCCCAGAGTCCAAAGATTAACCCTCCTGGTAGGGTAATTGGCCATTGTAAATTGTCCCCTGATAAGGCTAGGATTAAACAGGGAGGTGATTCCTAGGTGGCTTGGCTGGAAGGGCCTATTCTGCGCTGTGTCTCAATAAATAAATACGAGGTATATCCACATCCTAGAATTCTGTAGAAAGCTACTGCAAGGCACCAAACATCATTCATTTACATCAATCCTACACCAACCCTGGGCTACCTGGGAGGGAAAAGTGAGATTGATCATGAAGTAGGCTGCAATAACATTGTGGGCCGAATGGCCTATATACAGATAGCTGTTCTATGTAGCAATCCCATTTATTCTCCCCATGTTCCTATCGACACCTCCCAGATTCTGCACTCACCTACACACTTGGGACAATTTCCAGCGGCCTGTTAACTGTCCAACCAGCACATCTTCGGGACATAGGAGGGAACTGGATAACGCAGGCGGTGGGTATTCACACGGTCACAGGGAGAACCTGCGAACTCCGCACGGACAGTGCCGGAAGTCCAGACAGAACCTGGGTCTCAGGAATTGCGAAGCAATGGCACAGGAGCCGCAGTTCTCTACAGCCTGCTGTCAATCAGGTATCGATGGTGGGTCAGAGGGCAGGGTGAGGACCTGTACCTGACCACTCACAGCCATTCCAATTTGCCCTCTGTTCTCTCCACCCCTCCTTCTCAATTGAACTGAAACATTAACTCCATTATTCTCTCCACAGATGCTGCCTGACCCACTGCGTATTTCCAGTATTAGTACTCACTGCATGATCTGCTAAGTAGAGTCATAGAGCGTTACAGCATAAATACAGGCCCTTCGGCCTATCTAGGCTGTGATGACCTGGTCTGCTGCCTGGTTCTACCTACCTGCACCCAGACCACAGCAACCCACCCATGTACCTATCCAAACTTCTCTTAATTGCTGCAATTGAACCCACATCCACCACCACCACAGGCAGCTCATTCCACACTCGCACCACCCTCTGAATGAAGAAGCTCTCCCTCAGGTTCCCTTTAAATACTTCACCTTTCACCCTAAACCTATGACCTCCAGATCTTGTCTCAACCAACCTCGGAAAAAAGCTTTCACTTATGTACCCTGCTCCTTGGTATTTTGTATACCAGTATAAGATCTTCCCTCATTCTCCTACATTCCAGGGAGTAAAATCCTAAAGCATTCAACATACCCCTGTAACTCAGATTCTCAAGTCCCAGTAACATCATTGGAAATTTTCTCTGCCCTCTTTCAAGCCCATGGGGCCTCTATCAGCTTATCAGTAGGAAGCAATGATTCCTAATGTGGGATAAACTGGAGAAGTTGGAAGTACTGGGGGCCAGATAGAGGTATAGTTAGATGTAGACCTTGTCTATGAAAAGTAGTTCAATGAATTATTGGATGGTGGGTCAATTTGGCCACTGTAAATTGTTGCTCTGCGAGTAAGTGGCAGAACAATCAAATAGATGGGCTTGTGAGGAGAATAAGTTGTATGCTACACAGAAATAAGAATGACACTGATGGGATTGCACTGGTGAGCACGGGCAAGAAATGGAACTGAAGACCTGAAGAAAACAGGAGCAGACCACTTGGCCCCTCAAGCCTGCCCTGGCCGATCTGCCCACAGACCACATCTCTACTCCTGTGTCCATTCCCCATAACCCTCAGTGCCCTGATCTATCAAAACTGTGTCCACTTCCTTTCTCAGTGCCTTCAATGATGTATCTTCCAGAACCTTGTGGGACAGAGTCGTAAAATCACACAGCAGGAAAACAGGCTTCTCAGTCCAGCTCATCCATGCCAACCAGGATATCCATCTTAAGTAGGTCCCATTTGCCCCCATATTCCTCTAAAACCTTTCCAATCCATGTAACTGCCCAGGTCTATGTTAAATCTTGCTATAGTGCCTGTCTCAATCACAGTCACATTAGAGAATTCCAGAGGTTCAACAGTGAGTTCCTATACACCTCAGTTTTCAGTAACTAGCCCCTAAAGGGATGAATGGCCTCCTCCTGGATCATCGTAAGTGACAGCAGTCAGGTTATGGCTTGAGGTCTTGATGCCTGCGGCCCGGTCAGCCCTCGTAGGCTGATCCACTTTGGCCCACTCTCAGACACGTGCATTTAACACAGGGTAAGATCCAGCTCCTTCGGGTGCATTTTCCCATCCATCTCCACACCAATATTCAAGCAAGAATGTGCTTCGGTGCATGAATCTATTGATCCACTCCTAGGCTGTCTGTACTACACAACCAAAACCATCTGGTTCCCCCGATACTGAGTCATCAGATTTGAAGCATTAACTTGCTTGCCAGAAAGAATGCTGGAGAGATGTCTACATCCCTAAGTTAACATCACTGGACATACCTACATCATCTGAGATACTCTTATAGCTACACCATTTGAAATATGCCTACATCCATTCCCTCGAATCTTCAGGCTATGTCCCCTAGTTCTAGTTCACTTAGCAGTGGAAACAACCTTCCTGCCTCTATCTTATTTATCCCTTTCATAGTTTTATACGTTTCTATAAGATCCCATCTTGTTCTTCTGAATTCCGGTGAGTATGGTCACACAGTGACATTCTGCGTGCCACAGTTCCCAAGGAGACATTGGATTGCATAGAGGGACACAGAGTTTTAAAGATGTGAGCACGGGCAGCTGGCACATTTTGCACACCACAGTTTCTGAGGCGACACTGGACTGTGCATAATAAGGCACTTGGAGAGGTCCAATAAAATAAGTTAGGTTTAAGCAGAGCGGACATTGCGTGGGCAAGCCAATGTTAGAGTGGGGGAGTTGAGTCTTTGGCGAGGAGAAACGTAGGCCATAGGTAGGCTTTTTAGTTACTCATTCTTTCTTTATTTCTTATTGCACAGTTAGGGCAGTGTGGATGCCAGGCAGAATAGTGGAATACTCATCTTGGTTGATGTGGGAAGGCAGGGAGAACTCCAGAGTCCCTGAAGAATACACCTGCAAGAAGTGCATCCAGTTGCAGCTTCCAACAGACTGTATTAAGAAGCTGGAGCTGGAAGGCGGGGGGGGGGGGGGGGGGATTGATAGACAGGACATACAGGGAGGTAGTTACACCCAAGATGCAGGTAACTGGTTGACCATCACAAGGGGGAAAGGGGAAAGTCAGCTATTCAGTGTACCCCTCAACACCACTGTGGATAATGCTGGGGGCATGATCTAGCAGAGGAAAGCCACAGTGGCCGTGTCTCTGGCACTGAGTCCGGCTCTGTGGTTCAGAAGGGAAGGGTGGGGAGAAGAGGGAAGCTGTAGTGATAGGGGATTTTTGGTTCAGGGAACAGAAGGAGGTTCTGTGGACAAGAACGAGATTCCTGGATGGTATGTTGCCTCCCGGGTACCAGGGTCAGGGACATCTTGGACCCAGTGCACAGAATTTTTAAGTGGGAGGGTGAGAAGCCAGAGGTTGTGGTCCGCGTCGGCACCCATGACATGGGTAGGAGGGATGCGAGGTCCTGCAAAGTGAGTTCAGAGAGTTAGGTGCAGTTAAAAGACAGGGCCTCCAGGGTTGTGATCACAGGATTACTACCCATGCCACGAGCTGGTGAGGCCAGAAATAGGAAGATTATACAGTTTAACATGTGGGTAAGGAGTCGGTGCAGGAGGGAGGGCTTCAGATTATTGGATCATTGGGTTCCCTTCCGGGGAAGGTGTGGCCTGTACAGAAGGGACAATTTGCACCTAAACAGGGTGGTGGGGGGTTTAGCATGAAGGCATGCTTGTGATGCATGGGGTAGGGGGAGGGGTTGTTTAAACTAGAGTTTCGGGGGATGGTAAGCAGAACGCTGGAACAGATAGTGGAGTGTTTGTGGATAAAGATGTTACTAAGCCGACTAGAAGTCAGGAGTCAAAAGATTGAGCATGGTGGAACTAAATTTCTGAGCTGCACAGGAGTATTGTAGGAAAGGCAGATGAGTACGTGGAATTACGACATTGTAGACATTAGTGAGACTTGGTTGCAGAAGGGGCAGGGCTGGCAGCTCATTATTCCAGTGTTTTGTTTTGGACATGATAGAGTGGGAGGGAATAAAACGGAAAGGGGGCATTACTGGTCAGGGAAGAGATCACAGAGGTGCTCAGACAGGACAGACGGGAGAGCTTGTTTAATGAGGCTTTATGGGTAGGAATGAGAAAGCAATGATCACGTTAATGGGATCATACTATAGACCACCAAACAGTCCACAGGATCTAGAGGAGCAAATCTGTAGAGAGATTGCAGACTGTTGCAAGAAACATAAGGTTGTGATAGTACCGTAGGTGATTTTAACTTTCCACATATTGACTGTGTCTCCCAGAGTGTAAAAGAACTGGATGGGATAGAGTTTGTCAAATGTGTTCAGGAGAGTTTCTTTAATCAGTACACTGAAGTCCCACCTAGAGAGAGTGTGATACTAGATCCCCGATTAAGGAATAAGAGAGGGCAGGCAACAGAAGCTTATCTTAGGGGAACACTTTGCATCTTGTGATCATAAAGCCATTAGTTTAAAGATTGGCCTGGTCCTTGGGTTGAGATTCGATATTGGAGAAAGTCCAACTTTGATGGTTTCGAAAAGGATCTAGCAAGCATGGATTGGGATAGGCTATTTTCTGGCCAAGGTATACTTGATAAGTGGGAGGCCTTCAAAAGAGAAATTTTGAGAATACAGTTTCTATGTTTCTGTTAGAATAAAAGGCAAGGATAACAGGTTTAGGGAACTTTGGTTTTTGAGAGCTAGTGAGACCCTGGTTAAGAAAAAGAAGGAGGTGCATAGCAGGTATAGGCAGGTAGGAACAAATGAGGTACCTGAGAGGTGTAAAAAATGAAGAAGGAAATCAAGAGGGCTAAAAGAAGACATGAAGTTGCCCTACCAGATAAGGTGAATGAGAATCCTAAGGGGTTCTACAGACATAGTAAGAGCAAAAGGATAGCAAGGGACAAAATTGACCTCTGGAAGATCATAGAGGTATCATAGTGTATCATAGTGGCAGAGATCTGAAATAGATTTTTTGCATCTGTATTTACTCGGGAGATGGACACAGAGTCTGTAGATGTGAGGAAATGCAACAGCGAGGTCAGTGTCCCTATACAGATGACAGAGGAGGAGGGGTGTTTGCTGCTTTGAGGCATATTATGGTAGATAGATCCTCAGTGCCTGACAAGATATTCACTTAGACCCAGTGGGAGGCAACTGCAGAAATTGCAGGGGGCCTAGCAGAGATATATGTTTAAAAAATTGTTAGCCACTGGTGAGATACAGGGGGAATTGGAGGATAGTTAATGTTGTTCCATTGTTTAAAAAAGGCTCTAAGAATAGGCCAGGAAATTATAGGCTGAGAGCCTGACATCAGTATTGGGAAATTTATTGGAAGGTATCCCAAGAGAATGAATGTATATGTATTTGGATAGACAAGGATTAATTTGGGATAGTCAACATGGCTTTGTGTGTGGTGAGTCGTAAATAACCAATCTTATATAGAGATTTTTGAGGAAGTTACTTGGAAAGTTGATGAAGGCAAGGCAGTAGATGTTGTCTACATAGACTTCAACAAGGCCTTTGACAAGGTCCCACATGGGAGATTGGTCAAGAAGGTTTAGTCGCCTGACATTCAAGATGAGGTAGTAATTGGATTAGACATTGGCTTTGTGGGAGAAGCCAGAGAGTGGTAGTAGATGGTTGCCTCTCTGACTGGAAGCCTGTGATTAGTGGAGTGCCACAGGGATCAGTGACCATTGTTGTTTGTCATCTATATCAGCGATCTGGATGAAAATGTGGTAAACTGGATCATCAAATTTGTGGATGACACCAAGATCTGTGGACAGCAAGGGAAACTATCAAAGCTTGCAGTGGGATCTGCATCAGCTGGAAAAATGGCAGATGGCATTTAATGCAGATATGTGTGAGGCGTTACACTTTGGGAAGACCAACCCAGGTAGGGCTTACACAGTACTGTAAGCGGTAGGCCACTGAGATGTGCTGCAGAACAGAAAGATCTGGGAATACAGATCCATAATTCCTTGAAAGTGGTGTCACAGGTAGATAGGCTCATTCTGGCACATTGGCTTTCATAAGTCAATATATGGGTAGAGGGGCTGTAATATGTTGAATTTGTATAAGATGTTGGTAAGGCCAAATTTGGAGTATTGTGTGCAGTTTTGACCACCTACCCACAGGAAGGATGTAAAGAAGGGTGAAAGACGGCAGAGAAAATTTACAAGGATATTGCAACGACTTGAGCTATAGTGAAAGATTGAATGGGTTTGGACTTTATTCCCTCGAACATAGAAGATTGAAGTGAGATTTGATAGAGGTATACAAAATTATGAGGGTATAGATAGTGTAAATGCAACCAAGCTTATTCCACTGAGGCTGGGTGAGAATACAACTAGAGGTTGTGGGCTAGGGGGAAAAGGTGAAATGTTTAAGGGGAACATGAGGGAAAACCTGTTCACTCAGAGGGCAGTGAGAATGAGCTGCCAGTGCTAGTGATGGATGCAGGTTCAATTTCAACATTTAAAAGAAGTTTGGATAGGTAGATGGATGAGAAGGGTATAGAGGGCTCTGGTCTGGGTGCAGGTTGATGGGACTAGGCAGATTAACAGCTTGGCATGGACTAGATGGGCCAAAAGGCTTGTTTCTGTGCTGTATTATCCTATGACTCTAGTCCCAGGTGAATCAATCTCTCCTCAGAGCTTAATCCCCTCATCCCTGGAGCCAACCTGATATTCAGTATATTTCAATTTGAATGCTCAGGAATTGTCAGATCAAATTGTTGAACCTTCTACCCACACTGAAATGAAAACAACAAATGCTGGAAATATTCAGCAGGGCAAGCAGCGTCTGTGGGGAGAACAACAAAGTTAATACAGATGACCCTCCATCAGTTCTGATGCAAGGTTGCAGTCCTGAAACATTAAGACCATAAGATCACAAGACACATTAGCAGAATATGTCTGCTCCACTGTTCCATTATGGCTAATTTATTATCTCTCTCAACCCCATTCTCCTATTTTCCTTCTGTAACATTTGACACCCTTACTAATCAGGAACCCATCAACCACTGTTACAAATATACCCAATAACTTGGCCTCCGCAGCTAGCTGTGGCAATGAATTCCAACATTCACCGTCCTCTGGCAAAAGAAATTCCTTCTCATCTCTGTTCTAAAGTGACATCCTTCTTTTCTGAAGCTGTGCCCTCGGGTTCTAGACACCTCCACTACAGGAAACATCATCTCCACATCCACTGTTTTGAGGCCTTTCAATGTGATCCCCTTTCATTTTTCTAAACTCCAGTGAGCGCAGGCCCAGAGCCATCAAATGTTCCTCTTACGTTCCTAGAATCGTTCTCGTGACCTTCCACTAGACCCTCTCTGAAGCCAGCACCTCCTTTCTAGGATAAGGGGCACCAAACTGCTTACAATATTCCAAGTGTGGCCTTATACATCCTCGCTTTTATATTTTAGTCCTCTTGAAATAAATACTAACACTACATGACTCAGGTTCACTCTCCATAGACGCTGCATGACCAATTGAACGTTTCCAGTATTTGCTGTTTTTATTTCATATTTCTGGCATCTGCAGTTTATGTTTACTCTCAGTCATACGGGCAATGGTAGAAAAGACTCACCCAAGCATACCATTTTAACTACAACATACAGTGGTGGAGTTTATCACTTCTGTCATGACCTGAGTGTGGGATAGATTATTTTCCACCTCTGATTACACTGAAGGGTTACTTTTCCCAATTTCCACAGCAGTGTTTGAACTCACACCTGCTGGATTTCTAATCCAGTAACCGAATCACTGTACATATCGTGTAAGGGAAGTCTGATCTCACCTTGAAAAGTGCACACTGTCATCAAGATATCTCATGCAAAGCCAACTGTACATTTGTTTGGAACCTTTGCGTGGGCAATATCCATGAAGTGTATTGTCAGAAAGCTCCAAGGCAAATCACCTCTGTATACAGCAATTGCTTAATTACAGTAAACTCCACAATTGTTTAATTGCACTAATTAGCATTGTAGTCTTGAACTCTGGGGGTTTCTCAGTTGTTTTACAGGTCCTCAACCAGGTAACCACAGATTTTTGTTCCTGAGACCTATTCGTGACCCAAACAGTCTACTTCTTCAGGAGGCCGAAGAAATTTGGCATGTCCCTGCCGACCAGTATCAATTTTTAATCGATATACCACAGAAAGTATCCAATCAGCTTGGTTATGCCCTAATCAGCCCAAAACCAAGACAGTGCAGAGCTTTAAACATGGCTCAGCGCATCACAGAAATCAGCTCACCAGTCTCCTCATGGACCCTGTCTATACTTCTCACTGGCTCGGTAAAGCAAGCACATAACCCACCCTGATCATTCCTTCTTCTCCCCTCGCCAATGTGCAGAAGGTACAAAAGCATGAAAGCAGGTGCCACCAGGCTCAAGGAAAGCATCTACCCTCTTGTGATAAGACTCTTGAACTATCTCCTAAGACTGTAAGGGCAAACTCATGACCTCACAATCTACCCTGTTATGGCCTTGCACCTTAATGATTGCCTGGACTGCCCTTTCCCAGTAACTGTGACACTTTATTCTGCATTCTGTTATTGCTTTTTCCCCATATTACCTCAACGTACTAATGTGTTGAAATGATCTATAGGAATAGCATGCAAAACTAAGTTTTTCATTGCATCTTAGTACATGTGACAATAATAAATCAATTTACAATTTGAAAAGCAGGCTCTTGGCAACGTACTTAAGTTAAAATATAGGCTAACCAAGGGCAACATGAGGTTAATCAAGGATGTTTAATTCAACCATTCAGGCATTGTGTGAACCTAATTCCCATATGCCAGACCTTTACCACAGCCCCACAACAGCTGGAAAATCCGCCTGCTGATCTTCTGAACACTTGCTCAAGTCAGCGATTTATAACTTTGGGTCAACCTGTACTAAATCTTTTTGGGAGCCACGTCTATGAAGGATTGGCTAGTTTTGGAGAGGAGAGGACCCAAAGGAAGTTTTGTGATAATAATCCTGGGAACAAAAGGGTTAACGATCGAGGGGCATTTGAAAGGAGAATGGGCAAAGAAGTGGCAGATGAAATACCACGTATGGCCATGCACTTTGGTGGAAGGAATAAAGGTGCTGAATATTTTTGAAATGGGGAGTGAATTCAAAAATCAGAGGCTCAAAGGGACTTGGGAGTCCTCATGCATGATTCCCTAAATCAGTACACACAAAATGCTGGAGGAACTCAGCAGGTCAGGCAACATCTATGGAAATGAATAAACAGTCGACCCTTCATTTGGAATGGAAAGGGAGGGAGAAGATGCTGGAATAAAAAGATAGGGTGAGAGAGGGGAAGGAGCACAAGCTGGACAGTGATAGGTGAAGCCAGGTAGTTGGTGATAAGTGGAAAAGGCAAAGGGCTGGATTCCATAAAGGTTGACTTTCAGGTTGAGTTGGTGATAAGGAAAGCAAATGGAACGTTAGCATTCATTTCAGGAAGACTAGAATATAAAAGCAAGGATGTAATGCTAAGCTTGTATAAGGAATTTATCAGACCATATTTTGAGTATTGTGAGCACTTTTGGGCCCCTTATTTAAGCAGGGATGTGCTGGCACTGGAGAGGGTCCAGAGGAGGTTTACGAGCGTGATCCTGGGAATAGAACAGTTAACATGAGGAATGTTTAATGTCTCTGGGCCTGTACTCAGTGTAATTTGGAAGAATGAAGGGGGGAGGGTCTCATTAAAATTTACCGAATATTGAAAAGTCTAGATAGAGTGGACATGTTAAGGACGTTTCCTGTAGTGGTGGAGTCTAGGACCAAAGGGCATAGACTCAGAAAAAAAGGGCATCTCTTTGTAAGAAAGATGAAGAGGAATTTCTTTAGCCAGAGGTGGTGAATTTGTGGAAAACACTTTCTAGTCAATCAAGATGGTGACTGCGCACAACACTCCTTTAGTCAACATCTTCTGGATAGATCATGAAACCATTAATTTCATTTCTGTGTCTTTTACGTTTGTTTTTTGTCTTGGATGTGATTCTGGAACTGTTGAACCTGTGATTTGCTGTTTGGTCATTTGGGTGTTCCAGCACTCTGCAGTCTCTGAGAGGTGGTGAGCAGACTGTGGACAAGCCACTAGCCATCACCATTTTGCCCATTAAAGCGATGGGGGGATTGAAACATCGAGGCGAATACGGAGGTTTGGTGATCTTTTGGGTGCTTTAGCACCCTACAGTCTCTGAGAGGATTCCAGACTGAGGCAGCATGCACAAAACCTCACAGTGAGCAGGTGGCGGGACGGGAAGCAAGCTGATGTCCGAGTCCATTTCACCGATTAAAGCTCCCATTGCGTGCCGATTAAAGCGATGGAAGAGCCGAACGCAGAAGACGAGTACCGGTTGCCTGCCTTGTGATTGCTCTGCTATCAGAGAGGGGGAGCCTGCCGCTCTGCCCAGAAAATATTCCCCAGATTTTCTGTGTTTTGGACATGGACTTGGACTATAGACATTTTTCAGTCTTATCTATGGTTTTTTTGCCTGATCTTTTTTTTTGTGCGGGGGAGCGGATTTGGGGGTCGATATACCTGATCTGTTTCATTTGTCTTTTTTGTGGGGAGAGGTGGGATTTGGGGGTTAATGATCATGCTGCCTAGCTTTTCTTTCTTGGTTTCACGGCTACCCAGAGAAGAATAATTTCAGAGTTGTATACTTTAATAATAAATGAACCTTTAAACTTTTGAATTCATTCCCAAGACAACTGCGGAAGCCAAGTCATTGCATATATTTAAAGTGGGTGTTGATAGCTTCTTGATTAGTGAGGGCATGGAAAGGTTATGGGGAGAAGGGAGGAGAATAAGGTTAAGAAGGAATATAAATCAGCCATGACTGAATGGCAGAACAGATTTGTTGGGCTGAATGGCCTAATTCTGTTTCTATGTCTTATGGTCTAAACTTATTGAGCTTCCTGGACAAGTTATTATAATGCAGTATAAAAATGAATCTTAAATGTGGTGGGATAATAGTAACATCCAACCGTCAGGCTTATCAGAGAAGTGGAGCTCCAGGAAATATCTAACAGAAGCCCCGTGGCTGTGAAAGTGGTGCGTACACATGGGTCGGTGGTGTGCTCAGGTGAAGTTACCATGCAAACAACCACACAGAAGTACGACTGGTGTTCTGTGACCGTGGCATTAGACTTACGCTTCTTTCGGTCCTCCCTGTGAGAGGTCAAAGACTTGCCGAGGATTTAGACACCACATGAACATCTGTAGGACCTTGTTTCCCTGTCACAGAAATGTACAAAGTAAACACACACGTAAAGGGAAGATGAAGCCACAGAGAACAATGACCAGGCTTGGGGAGGGGTGGCGGTGGGGGCTGGGCCATGGAGAGCACTCGCTAGCTCGGTCTGACTCGGCAGGGCTTGTAGAATGGAGGGCATGCTGATGTCCTGCTGTGGAACCTACTGACTGCACATTCTGTGCTTCAATCCATCAGCAAATAGGATCAGGGAAAGGGAAAGATGACCCTGTGACGTGTGTGTCATCGGAAGAGGGCACAGGACTGAGAGATGCAAGGTAGCAGCAACTCCATAGAATCATACAGCACTGCTGCACAGAAACAGGCCATTTGGCCCATCTGGTCTATGCTGACAGGTTATTCTACCTGGTTCCATCTACCTGCACCCAGACCATAGCAATCCACATCTCCCCATCCATATACTTATCTAAACTTCTCTTAAATGTTGCAGTTGAGTCCACATCCATCACTTCTGCTGCCAACTCGATCCATACTCACATCACTCTCCAAGTGAAAGAGTTTCCCTGCAGGTTCCCCTTAAGTTTTGCACCTTTCACCCTAAACCTATGACCACTAGTTCTAGTCTCAACCAACCTCAAGGCCTGAATGAAATTACCTATCTATGCCCCTCATCATTTTGTATACGTCTATAAGATCTCTGTTACATTCCAGGGAATAAAGTCCTAAACTATTCAACCTTTCTCCGTAACTCACGCCTCAAGTCCTGGAAACATCCGTGTAAATTTTCCACGCACTCTTTCACGTTTATTGATATCTGTCTATAAGTAGGTGACCAGAACTGCATACAATACTCCAAATTCCTCACCAATGTCTGATACCATTCAACATAATATCCTAACTCGCACTGTATGCCCTGATTTATGAAGGCTTATACACTAAGAGCTGTTTTGCAGGTACAGGAGGCAGCAGATGTTGGAATCTGGAGCAGCACACGAGATGCTGGTGGGTCAGGAGGGACATGGACAGTTGGCGTTTTGGGTTGATCTGCTGTGAAAGATAGCGAGGATATAGCTGGTATAAAATGAGCGAAGGGGTGGAACAAGAGCTGGCAGGAATAGCAAGGTGGGGGCGGTGTTTGGCAGAAGATGAGGGAGGAGGAGAGAAAGAAGCTGGGTGGTGATAGGTGGAAATGATGGAAAGGAAGGCGGGACATGGAATAAATAGAGTGAGATGGAGAGGGGAAAGAGGTGGGAGGAGTGTGTGGGTGGTGGGCAGATGGAGAGGGGAGTAAGATCTGGTGATGGGGGCAGATGTATCAGGAAGGGAGAGTAAAGAGAGTAGGGGCAAGGGGGAGCAGATACTGTAAGTCAGGTAATTCAGTGCTCATACTGCCCGGTCTCAGGGTACCAAGATGGAATGTGAGATGCAGTTCCTCTAATATGGGGGGTAGAATACCACTATTACAATGCCTGAAACCAGATTTATTTCCCACCACTATGCGTACGTTGCCCCCACGGCAGTATGGGTTTCCTCCGGGGGCTCCGGTTCCTTCTGTAATTCAAAGACCCGTGGTTATGGTTAGGGTTAGAGAGTCTTGGGCACTGGAAAAGTGGTGACAACTGGGGACCATCTAGCACAATTCTCACTGATTTTTATTTGATGCAAATGACGAAATTCACTGCGTGTTTCGACATTTTGATAAACATGTGACAAATAAAGCTAACTTTATCTTTAATGGTCTCCATCTACTGCCCAGTCATGTCAGTGCGGGAATGGGATGGAGCATGAAAATGGCTGACAACTAGGAGACTTGGATGGAGTGAAGGTGCTCAGTGAAGTGGTCACCCAAGCCCACATGATGCATGCTAAAAAGGCAGTGCAGAGTTTGCGTATTGGGTTAACAAGTGAGGTGATGGGCGCAAGGTTCCCTTTCTCCCTCCCTTCTCCACCAACCTGGTTTCCACCACTCTTTGGATTTACAAACACCAGAAGTGGCTTCATCAAGGGTGACAGAATGGGCTTGATGATGAATGGCTTCCACTTGCTTTCCTGAAAGGCAGAGGTCAGGGCATTAGTGAGGTCCATGCCACCAAGCTGGCACCCTTCCAGCCCCACCCGGGTAACAAAACCGATCGTCCAGCTGCCACGTGCGCAAGGAGGCAAACATGCTGCGCACACTGTCAACGATTAAAGTGAAACCTTGAGGGGCTTCCCCTTGATCCCTCTCTGTAACAAAAAGTGGACATACCCAGACCTCCTTATCATTCCTTTGTGCTCCCTCCAACTCTCCCTAAACACCGTCCCCCACCCCTCCCACTGACTCAGAGAGGTTCCCCCTCATTTTACAGTGTACAAGTAGTACAGGTCTGGAGTTTCCCAGGTACCAGCCTTGACAGTGTGTGACACATTACATCGCCAAGGCAGAGGGGGGCACTTGCCGCAGCCAAGCCTGACTCTACCCTTATCCAACATGCACTCCATGGCTACCTGGGTCCTCAAAGATTGGTTTGCAAGTTCCACTGGAGATGTTCCACAGCAGTCGTTCCTTTGTCTAAAAGTAGTAACCAGATCAGCTAGAGTGGGGGGAGGAGGCTGGGAGCTTGGTGCCTGTAGAGTCAGGAATCAAACTGGCTAACCCTGAAGTGCATCTCGTTTGTATGGTGGGTTTCAAATGCCTTAACTTCGGGTGACACTGGTGCTAAGTTGCACTAGGATCTGGAGCAGATTTGGAGAATTTGGGGGTTGATGTGCCTGTTCCATTTTTGCACTTTTTTTTGTAGGGAGGTGGGATTTGGGAGTTGATAACTGAACTGCCCTTTCCTTTCTGTCTTGGTTTCACGGCTACCAAGAAGATTGAATTTCAGAGTCGTATACTTTGATAATAAATGAACCTTTGAGATCCCACACAACACAGCAGAGGCTGGGACACTGATGCAACCAATAGAGGTCCAGACATGCCCCAATGCAAATTCAACTCTGCACCTGATTATGTGGAGATCTACACCAGTAGTCCCGTATCAGTTTTGTGTAGGGGGTAGCCACCAATCAGTGTTAACACATGCAACAGATTAAAGGAGATTGATCTAATGCTTGCTGATCAAGTGTCCAATTCTATAAAGAACATCGTTGTGTTTTTTTCTCGGGGACTGAAAGTTCTTCCTGCTTCTCCTCTTTTGTTTCTATAACTCTGGCTGAAGCCACTGTTCACAGCTCAGATACACTCCCTGCCAGGCTCCTGTCGAAGTTACAGAAGTTAGAGTGGCGTAATTCCTCGGTGTTTTGAGTTTGTTAGCTGGTGATTTCTATGTTAATCGACCGCAGTGACAAACAATTTAATATCTGAAATTGAAGTTATTAAAAGTGATAAAATCATCTAAAGTCTACCCATTGGAATGTCACGCTAAACCCCTGCGTTTAATTAGACCGGGAGCAACACTTCCCAGGAAACACAGGAATTCCAAGGTGAATAACTGTTATCCGCTAGCAAGGTCAACTAACCTCCCTGCTATGGTCGGGATTGGTGACCAACAGTTTATTGGTTTATCTCTTCCTTACTGGAATGGTCATCTTACTGAAATCCGTAACCAGCGGATTAATGTTTGTCGATTGTACTGGGCTCTGTATTTCTAGGTTTCGCGGCTGTATGTGTTTCTGGTGACAAACTAAACAGCCTCAGAAATATAGCTGTCACCATAGCAACCACGCAGCACAAATAAGGGAAAATTAAAATGGTCGTAACGCTGATCGTTCCCTCAGGGTGCCTGTCTCTGCAATTATAGATAAACCATGTCTTCATCCTGACTCACGTCCGCTCCTTTCCTGCTGCTTTTTCTCTTCAGTGATGTCCTCTTTTTCCTTCTACTTGAAGACTTGAATGAGTTCTGTGCAGAGGCAACGATGAGAAAGTCAAAAACAGGATGTCACCATAAATGCTTATTGCTGCCTCCTGACAGTGCGCTCAGTACCCTCTGAATAAAGCACGGAGTGAAAGCCCGTTTCCTGTCATCATATGTCCCCGGATCTCCCTGGTACTTTATCCCTCTTGTCAGCATTGTAACGGTAATGATAAACCACAACGTTTCAGATAGTTCTACCAGTTACATTCTGCTGAAAAGGACAACTAGCCTTCTTTGGTTTAATTGCATAAATTTTTCACAAGGTTTCTGCAAGCAATCTTCCTACATTTATACTGTCCTTGGTACAGGGCTCTTTGTAGTTCTCAGTGCTTATCATCACCAGTTGCCACCATATTTTGTTTGTGTTGCAGCAGCTGGTCTATTACTCTTTACTACATTATGGAACTAAGACAGCACTGATCATCTGCCATAAATTGTCCTTGAGAAGGTGGCAGTGATCTATCTCTAAACAATACAGCTCTTCTAATGATAGTGACTCCACGTGATGTTGGTGAGGGTGCTCCTGGATTTAGATCCAAAGACGTTGAAAGACTGAAGGTCTCACCACCACCTAGTACATACTCTCTCTCTTCTCATCACTACCATCCAAGAGGAGGTTCTGGAGCCTGAAGCCACACACTCAAAGTTTTAGGAACAGCTTCTCCTCCACCATCAGATTACTGAATGGACAATGAACCCATGAACACTCCCTCACTGTTTCTTTTGCTCTCTTATTGCAGCATTCATTAATTTTTAAAAATATATTTCTTAGTATAGTTTATATTATGTAATGCACTGTGCAGCTGCTGCAAAACAACAAATTTCACGACATATGCTGGCGACATTAAACCTGATTCTGATTCTGACATATTTTCCAAGACAGGATGGCATGTGACTTCAGAATCAGAATGAGTCTTATTATCACTGACATATGTTGTGAAATTTGTTGTTTTGTGGCAGCATTTCGGTGCAAAACATAAAAATTGCTATAAATTACAATAAGAGCCTATAAATATTAAACAAATAATGCAAAAAGAGAGCAAAATAGTGAGGTAGTGTTCACGGGCTGTTGGCAGAGGAAGAAGCTGTTCCTAAAACATTGAGTGTACTTCTTCAGGCTCCTGTACCTGGTCTCTGATGGTAGCAATGAGATGTTGAGAGTCTTCCATGGTTCATGCTTCCTTCTTGAAGCACCACCTATTGATCATCTGAGATTCTGCCAACAACAGTCGGGTCATCAGTGAATTTATAGATGTTGTTTGAGCTATGCCTAGCTACACGGTCATAAGTGAAGGGGGAGTAGAGTAGTGGGCTGAACACTCATCTTTGAACTGTTGATCGTCAGCAAGGAGACGATGCTACTTGCAATCCACACCGACTGTGGTCTCTCAACGATGAACCTGTTGCAAAGGGAAGTGCTGAGGCCTAGGTTATTGATTAGCGCTGAGGGGATGATGGTGTTGAACACTGAGCTATCATCAATAAACAGCAGCCTGACGTAGATAAGTAGCCTGGGGTAGATGGGAGAACACAGTAGTGGCGGTGTTCCCTTGTCATAGAATGTCTTGTATTTATAGTTCATGGCTTTGGGAGCAGTCTGGGTGAATAAGTGAGGTGCATTTTGTAGATGGTGCACACTGTAACCAACCAGTGGAGGAGGAGGTGAATTTTCCAGGAGGTGAGTGTGGTGCAAGTGAAGGGGACTGCTTTGCCCTGGGTGGCGTCAAACTTCTGGAAAGCTATCAGAACTACCTCATCTAGACAAGTAGACAGTGTTCCACTGCACTTACACCTTGCAGAAAGGAGGGGGATTGTAAAATAATGGAACGCAATAAACAAGAGTGAGCGAAGTAACATCTTTAAAAATAGATAAATCTGCCAGAGATGTTTGAAATGCATCTCAGGGCATAAGGTAGGAAAGAGTGGCACTCACCGGTGGATTGTTGCAGGTATTATGTTGGAGGAATGAGAACCACTGGTGAGAGAGCCCAACAACAGTGCTGGGCATGTTAATGGAATCCATTCAGAGGAATGACAGTAATCCTCGTTTTGAATGGCACGGATTAATCGAGGGCTGTCAGCATAGATTTTTTTTACGTGACACTCAAATCTGTACTGATCAGATTCAGATTTATTTATTGCGTGCACATCTAAACGTGCAGTTGTCTGCGTTAACAACCCACACATTTAAGGATGTGCTTGGGGCATCCAGCAAGCGTCATCACACATTCTAGCGCCAACGTAGCATGCCCACAAGCCTCAGCAGAACAACAGAGAACACAACAAGAAATGAAACAACAACAGCAAAATGAACCTCTTTCCTCCCTCCCACCCACCCATATGAGCAGTCCACCAACTCCAGGACAGGCCTCAGGCCTCCAACTCCAGGCTTTGGCCATTGGACTTCAACCTCTAGACTCCCGACTGAACTAGGGCATTGGTTTTCAGTTTTGACCCCTGGACTAGCCAATAACAGGACCCCGATCTCTGGGCACTCCAATTCTCTGGCCCTCATGCCTTTTGCTCGTACAGATATTCGAACCCAGGACTCAACAAACCGGGACAGCTCAACATCCACGGATGTCCTTGTCATGGGCCTTTGAGCACAGAGTGAAGACCTAGAGTCTGGATACTCTTCATTACCCGTTCACATCACTGGACTTTGAATGTGGAGAGGGCAAAGCAGAGGCCTGACTTCTAATCCCCATATCCCTGTTCTTAAACCTTAGCCTGACCACTAACCCCCCCTCCCTGTCCCCAAAAACCATCCCTACAACCTAAATGATGACTAAGTGTGAGCCACGTGGAGTAGGATGGGGGGGGGGGGGGTGCACAGTTTCGGCCTCCTTCCCAGAGGACACCGCAGATCAGTGCCATCTTAGCCAGAAGATGGCACCAAGGGCAGCATATTTGATATGGCTTACGATTCAGCCCCACACAGCAGGCTGAAAAGGAAAGTAAGATGCAGAGGGATCTCAGGGAAAGTGGAAATGGGACTGGAAAGGGGAGGAGGAGAAATACAACACTCTATGTGCAGTGGTGCACAATGTAGCATTTACAAGCCTCACTCAAGGCCAGTCCTGGCAGACAGCTTTGCAGTTGTATAGCTGACATGTGAGAGAAACCCTGTACCCATGTCATTGGAAATGATCCTTCAGGTTCTCTGATCAACACACACAAAATGCTGGAGTAACTCAGCAGGTCAGGCAGCATCTATGGAGGGAAAGGAACAGTCGCTGTTTCAGCTTGAAACCCTTCAACAGGACTAGAAAGGAAAGGGGCAGAAGCTAGAATAAGAGGATGGGGGGGTGCTACAAACTGGCAATTGATAGGTGGGGAGGAAGAAGGGTGCTGGGGGAAGAGGATGAAGCAAGAAGCTGGGAGGTGATAGGTGGAAAAAAAGGGCCGAAGGAGGAACCTGATAGGAGAGGACAGTGGACTAAGGGAAAGAGGTAGAGCAGATATGAATAGGAGCTTATTTCACCAAATGGGCTAAGCTTTGGCACCATATGGACTCTGGCCTCTGTGCAGGATGGCAGTTATACCATCATGGCTGAGGTAAAACGTTCTGCTGTGGTCATCCCTCCAGGCTTCTGGCATGGCTGGGAATGAGTGGAGGGGGGTGGGGGGCAGAGTTCTGGCCTCCTTCCCAGAGGAGGCTGATGGAAGTGGGTGGTAGGGCTGTCAGCAGGGCCCATCCAAGCTGCAGCTTCTACAAATGTACCATACTCCATGTCCAAGGAGCAACAATCTGGGTGGGGGGGGGGGGGGTTGTCTTTCAGGACAAGTCCTGGTTTCAGATACTGTCTGTGTGGAGTTTGCATGTTCTCATGGCTGTACGGGCTTCCCATCCTGGGAGCTCCTGTTTGCTCCCACATCACAAATGACATCAAGTCACTAAGTACTGTATATTGCCCTGAGAGTGTGGGTGACTGATAGAACAGGGGCCATGAATCCGAATATGGGAGACAATAGACAGCAGGTTGATGTTCAGTCTGGGCTCAGTAAGCCATTGGGTCTGTTACCATGCGATGTAATTCTATCATAGTGTGACAGGATTGGGGATGTAAAGGTGAGAGTGTATTTGTAGGATTTGATGTGTTTACGGTCACCCTGATAAAATACTAGCCTTCCCCTTGAACATATTTTAGCTACTCAGTCCTTTACCAGTCATCAGCAGGATGTCCACAAGGACAGCATCACGTGAATCTGGTTGGCTTACTCCAAGCTTCATTTCAGACAAGCCTGTTAAATAATGAGAAGTGAATTCTCAACTTGGAGGTGAAACATTGCAGCGGAAAGGAAAACGCTTGTTGCTTCCCTTTCCAGCGTTGTCTGATGTGAGCACGCATTAATTTGCACTCACTACGGCTGGGAAGATGGCTGAGAGTTTGCTGTGGAGCAACATGTTCATTATCACCACTCTTTGTAAAGTCACTGCCAAACTTTGGCTGTCTGCTCTCAGCGCTTTGCATTCGTGTCCCAATGCCCAGTCCTGCTGCGGTGACTCACCACCACCAAGTAAAGCCACGAAGTTATATACTTCGTTGCTCGCTCAGGTTAGGGAAGATGCCTGGTCCCAAAGAGATTCTGCAGATGCTGCATATCCAGAGTAGCACACACAAAACATTGGAGGAACTCAGCAGGCCAGGCAACTTCTATGGGGAGGAATACACAGTTAATGTTTTGGGCCAAGATCCTACATCAGGACCTGGAGGGCTTGGTTTAAGATGTCGACAGTTTATTCCCTTCCACAGATGTTGCCTGACCTGCTGAGTTCCTCTAGTGTTTTGTGTGTGTTACTTGGCCCCAATGCTGCATTCTAATAGTGGATCAGATGGTAAGGTGTGCAGATGACAACCACGTTATTTGAGCTGAGCAGGTCACTGACTTGAAGACTTCTATGCTTTATCAACACAAAGGTGGGTAATTATTTTGATGGTATTCTGAATATAACATAGATTGTAAACACAGCATTTGCCTGAGAATTCCCAAACAAGATTCTTCATTGGACAGAATTATTGCTCAGCAAGTGCTGACACATTCTTGTAAGCACAGCTGTTGCCAATGGAGCCATCTTTGCCGTGCCTTTCAATACTCACAACCCATGGGATTAACCTGCGGCTTTAAGATACAGAATTGGTCAGTCCTTCCCCTGATGAAACAGAAAAATGTTGAAAACACCCAGGAAGGGTCAGACAGTACCTGCAGAAAGATAAACAGTTAATTATCCTTCGTCAGACGATGGGCCAAAATGTTAACTGCTCCTCTCTCCACAAATGCTGCCTCAAATTGAGTGTCTCCAGCACCTTTCAGTTTCCATTTTAGACCTCCAGTTTTGTGACTTTTATTCCTTCTGCTAGGCCTGTCACTGTTACCAGAAATGCCGTGTTCCTCAAACCAAGAAGAGCAGCTGTTGTGAGCAATTTTTATTCTATCTTACTGAAGCTTGAGTAACACACACAAAATGCTAGAGGAAGCCAGGCAGCATCTTTGGAAGGGAATAAAGAGTTGACATTTTGAGCTGAGGCCCTTCATCGGGACTGGAAAGGAAGGGGGCATAAATCTGAATAAGAAGGTGGGAAGAGGGGGAGGAGTCCAAGCTGATAGGTGATAGGCAAGACCATGTGAGGGGGAAGGGAAATGGCAAGGGAGGAGAAATGTAGTAGGAAGCTGGGAGGTGATAGGCTTGAGAAGAAAGGGGCTGAAAGGGAAGGAATTTGAAAGGAGAGGACAGCGGACCATGGAATAAAGAGGAGGAGGGGAACCAGAGGGAGGAGATGAGTAGGGGTGACTGGGTAACCAAAAAGGGGAATGGAAGAAGCGGGGGGGGGGGTAATTATCAGAAGTTAGTGAAAGTAATGTTCATGCCATCAGTTTGGAGGTGATCTGGATGGAATATGATGTGTTGCTCCTCCAACTTTCCTCCATCTCCAACTTCTTATCCTGGCTTATTTCAGTTTCTTTTCCAGTTCTGATGAAAGGTCTCAGCCCGAAACCTCGATTCTTTATTCCCCTCTCTAGATGCTGCCCGACTTGCTGAGTTCCTCAAGCATTTTGAGTAGCATAATGTGGTGGCATCCGTCGGTCTCCAGAGACGATGGATCTGCGCCTGGAGTTTCCAGGGCACAGGCCTGGGCAGGGTTGTATGGGAGACCGGCAGTTGCCCAAGCTGCAGGCCTTCCCCTCTCCACGCCACCGATGTTGTCCAAGGGAAGGGCACTAGGACCCATGCAGCTTGGCACCAGAGCAATGTGTTGTTGAGTGCCTTGCTCAAGGACACAAACATGCTCCCTCAGCTGAGACTCGAACCAGTGACCTTCAGGTTACTAGTCTGATGCCTTGCCCACTAGGCCACACGCCAACACCATACCATAATACCATAAAATATAGCAGCAGAGTTTGGCCATTTGGCCCATCGAGTCTCCTCCACCATTTCATCATGGCTGATCCATTTCCCTCTCAGCCCCAATATCCTGCCTTCTCCTCGTATCCCTTTATGTCCTGACTAATCAAGAATCAATCAGCCTCTGTCTTAACTACCAATTGCTTGGCATCCATTACTGCCAGAATCCCACAGAATCACCACCCTCTGGCTGAAGAAATTCATCATCTTCGTTCTAAATGGACATCCCTCTATTGTGAGGCTGTGTCCTCTGGTCTTAGACTCCCTCAGCATGAGAATTATCCTCTCCTCATCCCTGCTGTTGAAGCTTCTCAACATTCAATAGGTTTAAATGGGATTCCTCCTTATTCTTCTGAATTCCTGTGAATACAGGCCCAAAGTCATCAAACACTCCTCAATCCCGGAATCATTTTCGTAAGCCTCTTTTGAACCCTCTCCAATGTCAGCACAACCTTTTTTAGACAAGGGGCCCAAAATGTTTACAATACTCCAAGTGAGGCCTTGTAAAGTCTCCATATTAGATCCTTGCTTTTATATACTAGTCCTCTCAAAATGAATGCTAATATTGCATCTGCCTTCCTCACTGTCAACTCAATCTGCAAATCAACCTTCAGGGAATCCTGCATGAGGACTCCTAAGTCCCTTTTCACCTCAGATTTTTGTGTTTTCTCATTTAGAAAATAATCGATGCTTTTATTTTTCTACCAAAGAGCATGGCAATACACTTCCCAACACCATATTCCACCTGCCACTTCTTTGTCCATTTTCCTAGTCAGTCTAAGTCCTGCAGACTTTCTGCTTCCTCAGCACTACCGGTCCCTCCACCTATCTTTGTATCGTCTGCAAACTTGGCCGCAAAGCCATCTATTCCGTCATTCAAATCATTGACATATAACGTAAAAGGGTCACAGTAGGGAATAGAGGAAGGGGGCTGGGGGAGATTTATTCACCAGAAGAAATCAATATTCATGCCATCAGTTTGGTGGCTACCCAGATGGAACATAAAGTGTTGCTCACCCACCCTAAGGATAGCCTTATCTTAGCACAAGAGGAGGCCATGTTTTGACATGTCAGAATAGGAACAGGAATCAAAATTAAAATGTCTGGCAAAAGTCAAAATGAGCACTGTACAATAAATAGAGTCAACTACACAAAGATATCTGGTGTAGACTGAACATAAAATGATTAGGAGCGATGGACAAGGTTTAGAAAATCATTGATCCTTACTTTTCACCAGTTCCTAATAATAACGACTAACATTCAATCAAATACTACTTATAATCTTGATCAAGTCTCTGGGAATATACACTTATTGACCACTTTATTAGGTAACCTATACACCTCGTTAATGCTAATATCAAACCAGCTAATCACGTGGCAGCAACTCAATGCATAAAAGCATGCAAACATGGTCAAGTAGTTCAGTTGTTGTTCAGCCCAAATATCAGAACGGGGTGGAAATGTGATCTGAGAGACTTTCACAGTTGGTGCCAGATGGGGTGGTTTGAGTATCTGAGAAATTGCCGACCTCCTGGGAATTTCATGCACATTGCTCTCTGGAGATTGAAGAGAATGGCGTGAGAAACAAAAACACATCCAGTAAGCACCAACACACTTAAAATGCTGGAGGAACTTGGCAGAGCAGGCAGCATCTATGGAAAAGAGTAAACAGTCGACATTTTGGGCTGAGACCCTTCATCAGGACTAGGAAAAGAGATGAGAAGTCAGAGTAAGAAGGTGTGGAGGGAGGGGAGGAAGAAGTACAAGGTGGTAGGTGATAGGTGAAACAGGGATAGGGGAGGGGTGAAGTAAAGAGCTGGAAAGAGATAAAGGGATAGAGAAAGGGGAATCTGATAGCATAGGACAGGAGGCCATGGAAGAAAGGGAAGGGGGAGGAGCACCAGAGGAAGTTGATTGGCAGGTAAGGAGATGAGGTGAGAGAGGGATTAAATGGGCATGGGGAATGGTGAGGGGAGGGGGGTGCAATTACTGGCAGTTTGCAAATTCAATGTTCATGCCATCAGTTTGGAAACTACCCAGACGGAATATAAGGTGCTACTTCTCCAACCCGAGTGTGGCCTCACTGTGGCAGCTCAGGAGGCCATGTCTGAATGGGAAGAGAAATTGAAATGGGTGGCCACCAGGAGATCCTGTCTTTTCTGGTGGATGGATTGAAGGGGCTCAGTGAAGTGGTCTCCCAGTCTGCGTTAGGTCTCATCGATGTACAGGAGGGCACACCAGGAGCACCGGATACAGGAGATGACCCCAACAGACACGTAGGTGAAGTGTTGCCTCACCTGGAAGGACTGTTTGGGGCCTGAATAGTAGTGAAGAAGGTGTAGGGGCAGATGTAGCACTTGCTCTGCTTGCAAGGTTAAGGGCTGGGGGGGGGGGGTTACAAATAGACAAGGGAATCACATATAGAGCGATCCCTGTGAAAAGCAGGAAGTAGAATGGAGGAAAAGTTGTGCTTGGTGATGGGATACCGTTGGAGATGGCGGAACTTACAGAGAATTATGTGCTGGATATGGTGAGGTGGTAGATGAGGACAAGAGGAACTCTATTTCTGGTAAGGAGGGGGTGATTGGCCTGCTCCGACACGTCAGTCCATATCCTCCTCTACTGCTGAGATGAGGCCACACTCAGGTTGGAGGAACACCACCTTATATTGCGTCTGGGTAGCCTCCAACCTGACGGCATGAACATCGATTTCTTGAATTTCCGGTAATGGACCCCCCCCCCCCCCCACCTTCACCATTCCCTCTCTCCCCTTATCTCCTTACCTGCCCACCACCTCCCTCTGGTGCTCCTCCCCCGTCCCTTTCTTCCATGGCCTTCTGCCCTTTCCTATCAGAATCCCCCTTCTCCAGTCCTGTGTCTCTTTCACCAATCGACTTCCCAGCTCTTTACTTCACCCCTCCCTTTTCCCGGTTTTACCTATCACCTACCACCTTGTACTTCTTCCTCACCTCCCTCCACCTTCTTGCTCTGACTTCTCATTTCTTTCCCAGTCCTAATGAAGGGTTTCAGTCTAAAGCATCGACTGTTTACTCTTTTCCGTAGATGCTGCCTGGCCTGCTGAGCTCCTCCAGCATTTTGTGTGTGTTTCTCTGGACTTCTAGCATCTGCAGATTTTCTCATTTGTCTTCCAGTGAGCAGCAGTCCTTTGGGCAAAAATGCCTTGCTAACGAGAGGGGTCAGAGGAGAATGGCTAGACTAGTTCAAGTTGACAGGAAGCTGACAGTAATTCAAATAACCACATGTTACAACAGTGGTGTGCAGAACAGCAGCTCTGAACGCACAACACGTTGAACCTTGAAGTGGATGGGCTACAGCCGCAGAAGATCACAACATACACTCAGTGGCTGCTTTATTAGGTACAGGGTGTACCTCAGCAAATAGCCACTGGGTGTATATTTAATGTATTTTTTGAACCCTGGTTTTAAACACAGTTACCAGGGGTGATGGGAGGTGCCAGAGGAAGAGCCCACTACAGTTGTTACATTGGATTGTAGAATTGTTATTTTTCTTGTAATTTAACCTACCTAAGCTTGTTTTTTTTTAAAAAAATATATAAACCTATATACACGTAACTGCTCAGTGAATTTTCCAGTAATTACGGTACAGTTGCTTTTGTATTTTGTACTTCTTAATTTCCAGTTGCAGGTGTTGTGCCACATGAGTCTGGCTGAACTGTGATCCCTGCAAGTCTTGTTATCTCTAGTCCGAGTATAAAATGACAACAATTGTTTATCCCTTTGTCCTTTCTTTGCTCTTTCAGCTCCTTCTTCTTATTCATTTTCCATTCTTGTAACACTTAATTAAATGATCAGTTGCAAAAAAACTTTTCCGCCTCATTCTTGACTTCTGAAATACCTTTGGATCACAAATGTATTACGTTCCAACCCCGTTGTAGATTAATGTTATGCCCTCTGTATAATGTCATATTTAAGCTGTATTTAAACAACTGTGTAACTGTCCAGTCAGGAGAGACTGGGCAGATTAGGTGCGTACTGTTAAGAACGTGAAGAGTGGGAGGTGATCTCACTGAGACAGAGTAGGTGCAAGGAGGCAGCCCCCCCCCCGGCTGAGGTGTGGGGGGGGGTCGAAAGGGCACATCTCAAAATAAAGGTCAACCCTCCAGGCCAGAGATGGGAAGAAATTCCCTCACCTTGAAGGTGGAGAATTTCAGAAATTCTCTACATAACAGGCTGTGGACCCTCACTGAGTACATTGTAGATTGATAGATATTTAAGAAATCGAGAGACACAGGCTTGTGCTTTGGATTAGCCACGACTTTACTGAATGGGGAGAGCAGCTACAAAGGGCCAAATGGTCTCCTCCCACTTCTGTCTCATTTTTTTTACAATCTACCGGGGTCTGAGCATTAAGTATTCTGCTTTGGCTCAGTCGCCTCACCTGATGTCACAATGAACCTGACAGAGAACAGTCCCGAGGTCGGGGTCACTGCATTACGAGTGACGAACATGGGACTGAATGAGTCCAGGCATCAATGCAAAAACAGGTCATGCCCTCTCATGCTGAGCGGCCCAACAATTCTGCCAAGCTGACAGCTACGACCTTACCAATTAGAATTAAATGTTAAAGAGTCCTGAAGAATGGTCTCAGTATGGTTTCAGTAATGCCCCTGTTACTGAAAGTGTGACAGTGCACAATTGTGAGGTAATGCTCTGTTACTAACCCAGGAATTAACGGTAGGCCCCCCTTAATAAGATCATAAGATATTTGAGCAGAATTTGGCCATTGGGCCCATCGAGTCTGCTCCACCATTTGATCATAGGTGATCCATTTTCCTCTCAACCCGATTCCCATGCCTTCGCCCCATAACCTTTCGGGCCCTGACTTATCAAGCATCAATCAACCTCCACCTTAAATACACTCAATGACCTGGTCTGCACAGGTGCCTGTGGCAACGAATTACAGATTCACCACCCTCTAGATAAAGACATTCCTCCTTATCTTCATTCTAAATGGGATGTCCCTCTATTCTGAGGTTGTGCCCTCTGGTCTTACGACTCCCCCTGCATCCACTCTATCTAGGCCTTTCAACATTCAATAGGTTTCAATGAGATCCTTCATCTTTGTTCTGAATTCTAGTCAGTCTAGGCCCAGAGCCATCAAATGTTGATTGAGTGATTTTAAAACTTTGTTCCAAAATGTGACATTAGGCAGGATAAGAATCTAATGCCGAAGTTTAATTGCCCTTGAAAGGGTGGTGGCCAGTTATATCTTTTTGCAGTTGTTGGCAGAGATTCAGTCCCTGTGATGGTGAAGTGCATTCCCCAGACAGGATTGTGTGAGACCTGGGTGTGGAATCCATGTTCTGTAGGGTTCCTCAAGAGCCTGAAGCCCTTGTCCCTCTGGGTGTTAGGGTTCACAGGTTTGGGAGGTCCTATCAGATTAGCTGGGGTGAGTCACCTCAATGTGGTCACTATGTTTCAGTAGAGGAGATGGTGAGTGTTTTGAATAGTGGCCTGTCTTGTCCTGCTTGATGCTGAGGCATCAGGGGACTTTTTAAGCTACACTTATCCATTCAAGCAGAATGTAGTTTATTACACTTCTGATGTACCTTTGTGAAAGACGAAAAGGCTTCAAGGAGACAAGGAATAAGTCGCTTGGTTCTGGCTCAGCTCTTGTAGCCACTGCAGTTACGTGGTTGGTCTAATTAGCGTACTAGTCAATAGGATGTTGATGGTGGAGAACTGAGAAATTGTAACATCATCATTGTTAGAGATGGTCATTCCTGGCACTTTTGGGATATGTGTGCAGTTTGCCACTTACCAGCTTCAGGACCTGCCTTAACATTGACAAATGCAACTGTAGATATTGGAATCTGTAAAAAAACGCTGGCATCTGTAACAAAACATTGGAATCTGTAAAGAAATGCTGGAATCTGTATTGAAATGCTGGAATCTGTAACAAAACGCTGGAATCTGTAACAAAACGCTGGAATCTGTAACAAAACACTGGAATCTGTAATGAAATGCTAGAATCTGTAACGAAATGCTAGAATCTGTAACAAGAAACTGGAATCTGTAACGAAACACTGGAATCTGTAACGAAACGCTGGAATCTGTAATGAAACACTGGAATCTGTAATGAAATGCTAGAATCTGTAACGAGAAACTGGAATCTGTAACGAGAAACTGGAATCTGTAACGAAACACCGGAATCTGTAACGAAACACTGGAATCTGTAACGAAACACTGGAATCTGTAACGAAACACTGGAATCTGTAATGAAACACTGGAATCTGTAATGAAACACTGGAATCTGAGATGAAACACTGGAATCTGTAACAAAGTGCTAGAATCTGTGACGAAATGTTGGAATTTGTAACAAAGCGCTGGAATCTGTTACAAAATGTTAGAGTCTGTAACAAAAGTGCTGAAAGAAGTCAGTGGTCGAGCAGCAGCCACGGACACAACAGCTGATGGTTTGGGTCAAGCCTCTCACTCAGAACTGGATGTTTTTTCCCTAGGTAAATATTGTCTAGGTCTTGTTGCATGTGGACACAGACACATGTTTGCCAAGGAGTTGTACGTGGAACTAAGTATTATGCACTCATTGACAAATGTCCACCTCTGAAAATGGAAAGTTCTCTGATGAAACCGCTGAAAACTAGTTCTAATTTTCTTAAGTGGATGCAAACCAGAGCATTAGCAGTGTTGTCTGTAAAGGCACAGTGACTTGACATGGTGGAGGTGATGGACAGTTTATACCATCAGCAAAGTAGTCAACGAGCAGCTGGCAATGTCAAGCGTTCATCAGAAAGCCAACAGTTGACTGTTGCAATCAGCGAGCCCTTTCAAGTCCCTTAAATACATAGCTTGTGATGTGGTTAAAGATTAGATCGGGAATAATTGCTGACTGTGTCAATAGTTCAATAAACTGAATAAGAACCAATATCATACTGCTTCTATTTCTGCACATTTTTCCTCTGCTGTTTTCAAAGTCAATAGTTAATATTCTACTGTATTTACGGAGTCTGCAGACATATTCCCTACCAAACTAATTTGTAACAATATCACTTGGGTCAGAACTTTCCATGCATTGTATAAAATTTTATTTCACCATGCTCATGCTTTCATTTAAGTGAAATGCTTGTAAAACATTTTCATTGAAGGACATGCAGAAGGCAACCGTCATCGACAAAACTAGTTCCAAAATTCCTCATCTTTAAAGAGAAACATTCAACATTTTCATGTCAGCCAAAGCAGAATGCCACATGTAACAGTCAAAAGAACAATGGCATGCTGGTGAAGTACAGTTAAATATCTTGGTGAGCTTGGACCAGGATATTTTTGGAGTGTGGTTATGGTACTGTTGAACTTTGTATGGTGACAACCCTACCTCATATTGAGGCTCCCTAATGATGTAGAACCCCAAACAGAGAACACGGAGAATGGAGATGAGGCAGGTGACGGGTGCTCTGTGCTTTATACCTGTGGTTTTTTCACCTTTATTATCCATGTTGGGGGTACAATGACAGCCGCATGCACACCCAGCGAACAAGGCTCCTCGATGTGATGCAACATGAAACATGTCACTTTATTGTGAAACTGAAAGAGGAAAAAAAGAGTTAGACAAAAGTTAGGTAAATAATTTTGCAAAGCATTTCTCCTTTGCCCAAATACTATTCACTAAAACCTGACAGAGATTCATTTTTCTGATGAATGGTCACTGACCTGAAATGTGAAACTCTCTTCCTCTCTCCAGAAATGCTGTCTGATCTGCTGACTATTTCCTGTATTTATCCCGCTAAGGATTATTCCTTACCTTAGGGCAGACAAGACTCTGTGCTTGTTGTGGAGCAGCAGCTAATTAATTAGAAGTCTCACTTTATCCCGGATCACTGGTGTCGAGAAGCAGCAGAAATACTTTAACACAGATAAATATCCATCCAGAAAGGAGCATCCCTCAATTTGCCTTCTTAATAGTGCAGGAAGACCACCAACAATACACTCAGTGGCTATTCTATTTTATACCTCCTGTATCTAATAAAGTGGCCACTGAGTGTGTGTTCAATGCTGTAGCCAAGATTCAATGGGATGCACATTCAGAGATGCTCTTCTGCACAGCACTGTTGTAATGCCTGGTTATTTGAGTTACTGTCGCCTTCCTGAGGCAGTCAGACCATTCTCCTCTGATCTCTTTTTATTAACAAGGTGTTTTCACCCACAGAACTGCTGCTCATTGGATGTTTTTTGTTTTTTGTATCATTTTCTGTAAACTCTAGGGACTGTTGTGTGTGAAAATCCCAGGAGATCAGCAGTTTCTGAGACACTCAAACCACCCCGTCTGGCACCAACAATCATTCCATGGTCAAAGTCACTTAGGTCACATTTTTTTCCTCATTCTGATGTCTGGTCTGAACAACACTGAACCTCTTGACCATGTCGGCATGCTTTTATGCATTGACTTTCTGCCATATGATTGGCTGATTAGATATTTGCATTGACGTGTAGGTGTACCTAATAATGTGGCCACTGAGTATATTTGAGTACGAAAGACACATGGTCAATCTACATTTCTATCTCTCCAGTAGGCATGAATCTAAATTGACCAGGCCACCTATGAACGACTCAACCCTTATAGACGGTCTTTAAGTGATCGCTATATGTAACAATATTCTTAATTGCAATGACCCATTGGCTGGTCCAGATGTACTATATCTCAAGCTTTTGCAAAAGATGATAAGTTCAAAGGCATCACACCAACCCCTAGGTATTCTGCTATTAAATACATTACCTAATTGGTTTGTACAAACAGTTAAAGTTGGTAATGAAGAAGAAAGAGTTCACGCAAAAAACCTTGTACTTATTTTAATAATATCAATGTACACAATGACGATGGAAAATTAACAGCACTACTCCTGAAATAAATCTTCCATCCTAGATTGGATTCCTTGAACATATCATGCAAGAACTAACTTATAAACAAGGCACATTATAAGCTTACCAATGTCACTGACAGATGATAGGGATAACTTAACACACATCAGAGCATAGACATGGCCTCCCTTCTACAGAGCGAGACTGAACTGCAATCCACTTACGGAAACCACGGAGCCCAAAGCCTACAAGATTTGGATCCACCTGGATGTCTGGACATGAGTAATCAACTGCAGATCAGAAAATACCCTGCAGCTGCAGTAAATCTCTTATAAGCCAGCATCTGATCGTTTGGAAATCCTGATGTCTGATACCTGGCTTCCTCATTGGACCAGAACATGAACAGTGTGTGCAGCACAAGGCATGCAGGGGTCCAGAATGTTTCCAGGACCTGAAGTCTGGAGCAGCAGGGGTCAAGAACATGGGTGTATTTGTGGTGGGAGTTGTAGGTAGCGGGGTGGGGGTGAAGAGAGCCACAGTACTTGTATGTTTCCCACTTCCCTTAAACTCTTTAGGTCCACTGGAATATTATGTAACTATTGTGTAACTTGTAAAAAAAAGATAAAAAGCAAATTATGTTGTGGTATTATGGATCAATTTTATTCACCCTATACATTTACCTGCATTAGGAATTTTGAGTGTGGCATGACATGCAACATTCAACAATCATCAAATGTCAAGAATGATTAAATAATGCTAATAAAGTCAGAGAAAATAATGCGTGTAATAAAACTGAATAAAATGTGCATGAATAAATAAACACAAGCATGCATTTACTATATAAATAGCATTATAAAAAGTAGTTTGAAATGTCGAAAGTGCAGCAATGGGGTTATGGATAGAGAGGAGCTAATTAAGAATAGTTAATCATACTAACTGCCGGGATGTGGAAGAAACTTTTAAGATGGTGTGAAGATTTCAGAATCAGAATCAGGATTAATATCACTGCTATATGTCATGAAATTTGTTAACTTAGCAGCAGCAGTACAATGCAATACAAGATAAAATAGAGAAAAAAATAAGTAGTTCAATTACAGTACATATATATCTGTATGTTAAATAGTTAAATTAAAAATCATGCAAAAACAGAAATAATATGTATTTAAAAAGTGAGGTAGTGTTCATGGGTTCAATGTCCATTTAGGAATCGGATGGCAGAGGGGATGAAGCTGTTTCTGAATCCCTGAGTGTGTGCCTTTGGGCTTCTGTACCTCCTTCCTGATGGTAACAATGAGAACAGGGCATGCCCTGGGTGATGGAGGGTCCTTAATAATGGACGCTGCTTTTCAGAGGCATTGCTCCTCGAAGATGTCTTGGATACTATGGAGGCTACTTCCCAAGATGGAACTGACTAATTTTACAACTTTCTGTAGCTTCCTTTGATCCAGTGCAGTAGCACAACCACCCCCACCACCCCCAGCACACCAGATAATGATGCAGCCTGTCAGAACGCTCTCCATGATACATCTATAGATGTTTTCGAGTGTTTTAGGTGACAAAGCCAAATCTCCTCAAACTTCTAATGAAATTGTTTTAATAGCCCTATAGTGCTTTCCAGAAGAGAGCCTTTGGAAAAAAACAGATTGCAGGATGGATAGTGTAATAGGGGAAACATTAAAATAGTGTAGATAAATCAGTTAATCTGACACCAAAATCCCAGATTATCTTAATTTTACAGCCATGACAAGTGCTGTTGATGCTGCTTACAGATAAATACGTTGTCACTACAACATGCATTGAACACCAAAATAATGGTTGGAGCTACCTTGGCATTTTATATAATGGAATAATAAATTATAATTTCCATAAATCAGCCTTATGACAGTTACCTTGCTGGAAAACTAGTGATGCAGGACTGGCAAAGGATGTAGCAGCCAATGTTTTGAATTCATTTTGATCTTCTCTGCTGATTTGCCAATTGAAGAAATGGGATCTTTTACTGTTGATTCAGACCACTGGGTTGAAACATACCCCCAGACAACCTGATGCTGTTGTTTTGGAGACCAAGCACCAGCTTCCATTTCCCTCCATCTCCTAAACCAGCAGACAGTTCACTGAGCGGTCCACCTCAACAGGTGTCTCCTGCTCCCCAGATGATTCACTCCCTTCCCTTTAACCGGTTGCAGGGAGGAGGACCAGGACCATTGCTGAGTCTCTTTATCGGTCCTCAGAATGAGAGGTGGAATCAGCAATGTCGCGTCCCACTCAGTTGAATTGCACACACATACTCAGCCAAGTGCAGAAAGATGCCCCAGGTAGACAGGGGCCAGGTAGGACCTCAACACGAGATGTAGGATCACTTGTGCTACAGCCATAGTCATACACCCGCCACAATACGTTGCTGTTCTTCACATGCCAGATGTGGGTTCAATGATCATAGGTATTCATGCAGTGAGTTCGCCTTTCACTCTCACTTCTGCAAATCCACCAAAAACCTGGAGTGCCATCTCTTACACACGCAATGTTCAGCCAAGCTACTTTCATATCTCTCTCTCTCTCCCCCCCCTTCTGAAAACGCCTCCAAAACGCAGATTGGGAGCACAAAGTTGACACCTTTAGACCCAGACACAATGAGACCATTTCGGACAGCTGTGGTCATTACTTACTGCCTGCTTGCACCAGGAGCAGCTGATGGCTATGATTTCCTTTGTGTGGAATGAAAACTTCTGCTGGAAACCCTGCAAAACAGAGTTACAGAGTCATAGCATCATACAGCACAGAAACAGACCCAGACCCTTCAGCCCAGCACTCTCATGCGAGGAGCATATGCTGACATGTACATACTTTGATAATAAAGTTACTTTCAGCTTTGATTCCACTGCCTCTGGTAGTACAAAATCAACCATTCTCTGTGTAATATACTTCCCACTCAGATGCCCTTTAAGATTCCTTCCTCAAATTAAACCTCAATCTTAGTCTTTCCATGACCATGATTGTTTTTGGCAAATCTTTCTGCAGAAGTGGTTTGCTTTTGCCTTCTTTTAGGCAGTGTCTTTACAAGATGGGTTACCCTATTATCAATTCTCTTCAGAGATCGTCTGCCTGGTGTCAGCAATCACATGAGCAGGACTTGTGATCACTTTAAAACTACACCCTTCTAAAATCGGATTGAAGAAGCACAATCTCTACAATAGGTTTGTCACATGATGAAGGGTCTCGCCTCAAAACGTTGACTGTTTACGCTTTCCGTTAGATGCTGCCTGGCTTGCTGAGTTCCTCCAGCATTTTGTGTGTGTTGCTAAGAAAAGTTTGGTAGCATTGTTATGTCCCTTAGGGTTGATTTTCAAGCCCACACCTCTGCTTGATGGGCCCAACCAATCTCTGGTTTGGGTTTCCATGAGGATGCTACAGTCAGATGGTGTAGTGGACAGACCCATGCCTTCACAGAGCTGGACCCTGCCACACGTGGATCTAATCCTGACATCTAGAAACTAAAGAAAGGGAGTAAAAGGATAGTTCCTTATTATTTTAAAATTTGAAGAGCTTACTTTGGATATTAATGCTCTCCTTCATTGTAATTTCAATTTGCTATTTCATGAATGGCTGGGGACATCATGTGATGACGTAGGATCGAGACGTGGAAATCCAGCTCTCCCGTAAAAAACTAATAAATTAATGTTTAAGTGAAGAAAAATTAGTAAATATTTTCTAAAAACGACGTCTAAACTACTGAGGATTTTCCTTAGATATGCCTCCTAAACAGATGCAGAAGAAAACTACTACTTTGAAGACAGTACAAGCTGGGCCGGCCACCATGAAGGAGCCTCGGACTCAAGTGCATCTTACCTCCGGTGATACAGAACAGGAATCGGCGGCAACGTCAACAGTCTCCAAGAAGGAACAACAGGAACTGTGCATGCACTAAGGAAGGGGCATGCACAAACACGAGCAATTTGAACTACAAATCCCAGCTACGATTGGAAGTGGAAGTGAAAATGAACCCGAGGAGGATTCGGATTCTCTGGAACATACAGGTGAAGATAAGGAGGCAAAAGAAGAACAACAGGAAGAGACTGGAGGTAGAAGATCTTCTGGAGACATAAGAAAAGCTTTGGTGCAAATAATGCATGAATTAAAAGAATTAAAAACATTAAAAATAATAAAAGATATTAAAAATATGAAGACTATGTTTGATAAAATGGTGAAAAAACAGGAGAAAATGGACAAGAAAGTTAAAAAGTTGGAAGAAATATCAGGAGACACTATTGATAGAGTGAATAAGATGGAAGATAACATTCTTGCCTGAACATCAGAAAGAAAATGATTGTTGGAAAAAACAGACGTGCTTGAAAATTTTAGTAGACAAAATAATATTAAAATTGTTGGTCTTAAAGAATGGATAGAGGGAGAGGATCCAATAAAATTTTTTCAAAAATATATTTTTAATTATATGATACCGGGGGAGAAAGGTAAAAATTTGAGAGATATTAATTGAGAGTAGTGATATTAGTTTTTCTTCTCTTACATATACATTTTTCATGTTACGGGGGAGCTGGGGGAACTTCGGATCGATCGCTACGGGATTCACGTGTGTAATCATGGTGTTTGCCATGACCCGCACAACGGAGGGGGGTAATGTTGTGTTTTTTTTCATTCACAACATTAGCAGGAGGGGGTTTTGTTGTTTTTTTTCTTTATAATCTATCTTTCTTTTATCTTTCTTTCTTTGCCTGGATGATCGGAGGGGAGACACATAGCAACATGGAGAATTTTTAAATAATTCCCCAAGGTCGTACGAGAGTTGAAATGTTATGTATTATTATAGTTTGGAGTAACCCCGTTAAAAATGACTAATTTACTGAATTTTTAAAGTTTTAATGTTAATGGGCTTAATGGACCAGTGAAAAGAAAAAGAATTTTAACATACATTAAGAAAATGAAAATAGATATAGCTTTTATACAAGAAACACATTTAACAGAGATAGAACATCAGAAATTAAAGAGAGATTGGGTGGGAAATGTTATAGCAGCTTCACTTAATTCAAAAGCGAGGGGAGTTGCAATTTTGGTCAACAAAACTTTACCAATTAAAATACAAAATGTATTAATTGATTCTGCAGGAAGATATGTAATTATACATTGTCTAATCTTTTCAGAACTATGGACTTATGAATATTTATGCACCAAATGAAAACAATGTAAAATTTATACATGAGGCTTTTTTGAATTTGGCTGACGCACACGATAAAATATTAATAGGTGGAGACTTCAACTTTTGTCTAGACCCAGTTTTAGATAGGTCAACAAAGGTTGTTACAAAACCAAAAGCAGCAAAATTAACTTTATCATTGATGAAAGATTTAAATTTGATTGATATATGGAGAAGAATTAACCCAAGAGAAAGAGATTAATCATTTTATTCAAATAGACATAAAACTTATTCAAGGACAGATTTTTTCCTACTATCAGCGAATACTCAAGACAAAGTGAAAACTATGGAATATAAAGCAAGAATATTGTCAGATCATTCCCCCTTGACAATGACAATAATAATGATGGATAAGGAGGAATCGATTTACAGATGGAGATTTAATTAAATATTATTAAAACATCAAGATTTTTGTGATTTTATGAAAAAACAGATTCAATATTTTTTAGATACAAACTCACATTCAGTTGATGATAAATTTATATTATGGGAAGTGATGAAGGCATATTTGAGAGGCCAGATAATAAGTTATACTTCTAAAATTAAGAAGGGATATATGGTAGAAATAGATCAATTGGAAAAAGAGATTACAAAATTAGAAAAAGAATCTCAAAGATATATGTTAGAAGAAAAACAAAGACAATTTGTTAATAAGAAGCTACAATATAATACACTTCAGACATACCAAACAGAAAAAGCAATAATGAGAACTAAACAGAGATATTATGAACTAGGTGAAAGATCACACAAGATTCTTGCTTGGCAGTTAAAAACAGACCAAGTTTCCAAATCGATAAATGCAATTAGAACAAGTGTAAATAACATTACTTATAAACCCTTAGAAATCAATGAAACTTTAAAATTTTTTTTATTATGAACTGTATCAATCAGAATCACAAAATGATACTGTTAAGATAGAAAGGTTTTTATCACAAATAACTCTCCCAAAATTGAATTCGGAAGAACAGAAGGGATTAGATGTGCCTTTTACATTAAAAGAGGTTGAAGAAGCTCTAGGATCACTTCAGAGTAATAAATCTCCAGGAGAAGATGGTTTTCCGCCTGAATTTTACAAAAAGTTTACAGATTTATTAATTCCTCCTTTTATGGAGCTAATACACCAAGCGGAAAGAACACATAAACTTACAGAATCTTTTTCAACGGCTATTTTAATAGTATTGCCAAAAAAAGACAGAGATCTTTTAAAGCCAACATCATACAGACCTATTTCTTTGTTGAACATGGACTATAAAATAATAGCAAAGCTTTTATCTAATAGATTATCTAAATACTTACCAAAATTAATACACATGGACCAAACAGGATTTATTAAAAATAGACAATCGGCAGATAATGTAACTTGCTTACTTAGCATAATTCATTTGGCACAAAAGAGGGAAGAAATTAGTGTGGCAGTTGCTTTGGATGCAGAAAAAGCATTTGATAGATTAGAATGGGATTTTTTATTTAAGGTATTGGAAAAATATGGATTAGGTGTATTTTTTAGAAAATGGATTAAAACCTTAAATACTAACCCCAAAGCTAAAGTGGTGACAAATGGCCAAATTTCAACATCATTTCAGTTAACAAGGTGAACTAGACAAGGTTGTCCATTATCACCTGCTTTATTTGTGTTGGCAAAAGAACCATTAGCTGAATTAATTAGAACTGACTCAGATATTATGGGTTTCAAAGTTAATCAGGAGGAATATAAGATTAACTTATTTGCTGCTGATGTTCTGATTTATCTAACTAACCCATTGCATTCGTTGCGTAAATTATCTTCTAGATTGGAAGAATATGGGAAAATATCAGGGTACAAAATAAATTGGGATAAAAGTGAAATTCTACCCCTTACTAAAGGAGATTATAGTCAATGTCGATTAATAACTCAATTTAGATGGCCAATAAGTGGTATAAAGTATTTAGGTATAAGAGTTGACAATGATATAAAGAATTTATATAAACTAAATTATTTGCCATTATTGAAAAAAATTTAAGAGGATCTTGACAAATGGATGATGTTACCAATAACATTAGTAGGTAGAGTCAATGCTGTAAAAATGAATATATTCCCTAGATTACAATATTTATTCCAAACACTACCAATACAATTACCGCAGAAGTTCTTGCAAAAGTTAAATAAACGTGTGAGGAAATTCCTTTGGAAAGGTAAGATGTCAAGAATATCATTGGAAAAATTGACATGGAAATTTGACCTAGGAGGGTTACAATTACCAAATTTTAAGAATTATTACAAAGCAAATCAACTTAGATTTATTGCATCTTTTTTTGATGAAGATAAACCGGCATGGATTAGAATAGAATTAGATAAAATAGGAGAACATATACCAAAAGATTTTATATATAAATGGGAATCTAAATGGATACAGGAAAAGAAAGAATCTCCTATACTAAAACATTTGATTGATTTATGGAATAAGATAAATGTTGACGATGAGATAAAGAAATCTTTATTAGCAAAGAGACCTTTAATTCAAAATAAACTTATTCCTTTTACAATGGATAATCAACTTTTATATAACTGGTTTCACAAAGGGATTAGATATATAGGAGACTGTTTTGAAGGAGGTATATTAATGTCATTTGACCAATTAAAGAATAAACACAAAATATCAAATAACACTCTTTTCTGTTATTTCCAATTAAGGACTTATTTAAGAGATAAACTGGGTCAAACAATGTTATTGCCGAAACCTAATGAAATAAAAACTTTAATTCATTAAGGAAAAATTAAAACATTTATTTCTGGTATGTATAATTTGATTTAAAAACAGGCAATTAAACAAGGAATTCATAAATCAAGACAAAAATGGGAAACTGATTTGAATGTTAAAATTGATGAAACAAGTTGGGGAAGATTATGACTTGACAGTATGACAAATACAATAAATGTTCGACTAAGATTAGTACAATTTAACTTTTTACATCAATTATATATTACACCACAAAAAATAAATAGATTAAACTCAAATTTATCTGATCAATGTCTTCGATGTAATCAAGAAATTGGTACTTTTTTTTTACACTCTACTTGGTCTTGTTTTAAAATTCAACCTTTTTGGACAAATTTAAGAGTTTTACTGGAACAAATTATTGGAATACAACTTCCACATAATCCAACATTATTTTTACTAGACAATATTGAAGGGATAAAATCAAAATCCAAATTGAATAAATATCAAAGAATTCATAAAATTTACATTGGCAGTAGCCAAAAAGGCAATTGCAGTTCCTTGGAAATCGGATTCATACTTAAGTATAGATCATTGGAAGAATGAAATTTTTAGCTGCATTCCACTTGAAAAAATTACCTATAATTTAAGAGATAAATATGAAATATTTCTGAAAATTTGGCACCCTGATTTACAAAAGATAGGATTAAAAATATAGGTGCTCCGAAGATAAAATTATTGGTTATCTGGGGAAAGAAATAAATATACATATTAAAGCTATTATGAACTCCATGGAGCATGTGGGGATCTTCCGATACCCAGGCATTCTTTCTTTCTTTTTCTTTCTTTTTTCTTCTCTTGTTTTTTTCTATAGGGATATGTTAGGGGGGAGGGTTAAAGGGAAGGGGGAAGGGTTGATAACTTTTTTTCCTTTCTGTAACCTCTCTGAAAATTCAATTAAAAAAACATTTATATAAAAAAATGAATGGCTGTGGAGCCCATATATCAGGTTACAGCAGCTCCAATTGGAGCCCAGTTAAGTGTATCGCTCAGCCTTTGGACAAGAGCCTGCATGCCCAAGTCCCCCTCACTCATTGTCAGAAACAAAGATACCATGGCTGATGGGCATTGTAAAGAATGCACGAGTCTCACTTAGCTTTGATGAGGAAGAGGCCAGCAAAATGACAAAGAGGAATAAGTGGTTATTAACACTAAAATGAAAAGTACCAATGAGCTGATTCATACCTTCCCACACTGCTTGCATTTTCCTTCTTGACGGCGTCTGTGAACCCAGTGATGTCTGACAAAGTTTTGCTGAAGAGATCAGAATCAGAATATCAGAATTAGAATCAAAAATCAGGTTTAGTATCACTGACATTTGTCATGAAAGTTGTGGTTTTGCAACAGCAGTCCAGTGCAATACATTAAAAAAAAACTATGAATTACAATAAAATATCTTACATATATCTTAATTAAATAAGTAGTGCAAAAATAGTCAATTAGTGAATCATAAACTCGACAAATTTCTGCAGATGTTGGAAATCCAGGGCTACACACAAAATACTGGAGGAACTCAGCAGGTCAGGCAGCATCTATAGAAACAAATGATTAGGGCCGAGACCCTTCTTCAGGACTGGAAAGGAAGGAGGAACACAACTGAATAAAAAGGTGGATGAGGGGAAGGGGGATGGTTAGAAGGTGAAGTGAGGTGGGTAAGAAAGATAAAGGGCTGGAGAGAAAGGAATGTGGTAGGACAGGAGAGTGGACCCCAGGGGAAAGGGAAGGAGGAAGGGCACCAGGGAGAGGTGATAGGCAGGTGAGAAAAAGTAAGGGGCCAGAGTGGAGAATTGCAGAAGAGGGGAGGTGGAGGGAATTTTTTTTACTGGAAGGAAAAATCGATATTCATGCTGTCATGTTGGAGGCTACCAAGACAAAATATAAGGTGTTGCTCCTCCACCCTGAGGGTGGCCTCGTCTTGGCACAAGAGGAGACCATGGACCGACATGTTCATGGGCTGAGTCATTGCCTGCAGAGAAATCTGGTGGCAGAGGTGAAGAAGTTGTTCCAAAAACACTGACTTCCGGCTCCTGTACCTCCTCTCATATGCTAACAATGAGAAGCAGATGTCCTGGGTGATGGGGGTCCTTAATGATTAATGCCGCCTTCTTGAGGCATCACCTTTCGAAATTGTTCTCGATGCTGGGGAGGCTAGCCATACATGCATAACTTTAAAACATCATCTTTTTTAAGGTTCTGTGCTATATAACTTAATAAAATATAAACCAATTCCCTCCTATTCAAATGAACAGCTTTCTTCCAGCTGGCTCTAATCACCCGAACTGTGGTGGGTTTAGATAAATATCTGACAGAAGTACACACTATAATCAACCCACAGGTTATTATACTGAGTTCAATGTAAGACCAGAACGCAGTGCAGGGTAACAAACAACCTGTTGAAGGGCCCCAGCCCAAAACGTCGGCTGCTTATTCATCTCCATAGATGCAGCCTGACCTGCTGAGTTCCTCCAGGATGTTGTGTGCGTTACTCTGGACTTCCAGCACCTGCAGAATCTCTCGAGTTTATGATTCACTAATTCACCAGTTTTGCTCTCTTTTTGCACTCACATAATTTATTGGAATTTATACTCTTTTTATGCATTGCACTGTGTTGTTGCAAAACAAAAAACTTTCACTACAGCATCTGTGGGAGAAAAGGAATGATGGGAGGAAGTTGGGAGAGCAGACACCAGTCTTCACCTAGGGATCAGCCGTGGAACAGTAAGTAACTGGGCACCAGCATCTTTAGAGCATCAATCCTGGGCCTAATATATTGATGCAATCATGAAGAAGACACGCCAGCAGTTATGCTTCATTTGGAGTCTGAGGAGACTCTGTCTGTTAACAAAGACTCTTGTGAATTTCTACAGATGCACAGTGGAAAGCCTTCTGACTGGTCGCATCAATGCCGGGTATGGAGGGGCCATTGCACAGGATCAAAACAGGCAGCACAGGGGTTGTAAACTCAGCTAGCTCCATCATGGGCACAAGCCTGCTCATTATCGAGTACACCTTCAAATGGAAATGGTGCCTCAAAATGGTGTCATCCATCATGAAGGACTCCCACCATCCAGCACATGCCCCCTTCTCATTACTACCATGAGGGAGGATGTATAGGAGCCTGACGAGCCATACTTAATATTGTAGGAACAACTTCTTCCCCTCTACCATCAGATTTCAGAATGGTCCATGAACCCACAAACACTACCTTGCGTTTTGCACAATTCTCTTTTGCTCTGTTCATTATGTTATTGTGACTTATATCAACTTTTGATTTCTGGCACTGTTCTCCTGCCAACAAACAACAACTTTCATGAAATACGTCAGTGAAAATAAATCTGATTTTGATTCATAAAAATCCTTTCCCTCCACCCACTCCAACAAATCCTTTCTGCATCTTTCCCCCACCCCCAGCCCCACAGATGCTGCAACCCACTGAGTTTCTCCAGCAGATCATTTGTTGCTCCAGACTCCAGCATCTGCTGTGTTGTGTCCCCCTGCAGTGCAGAGTCCCTGGAACAGCATGACCTCTATCTTAGAACATAATATAGTTATAAATTTTATGATCTCAGGGGCCACAGCATCACAGCTAGTGGTGCTACTACCTCACAATTCCAGTGACTCAGGTTCAATTCTGGAGAGGGAGAGGGAGGGAGAGAGGGAGAGAGGGGGAGAGGGAGAGGGGGAGGGGGAGAGGGGGAGGGGGAGGGGCAGAGGGGGAGAGGGGGGGAGAGGGAGAGGGGGAGAGAGGGGGGGAGAGGGGGGGAGAGAGAGAGAGAGAGGGGGAGAGAGAGAGAGAGGGGGAGAGAGGGGGGAGAGAGAGAGAGGGGGAGAGAGAGAGAGGGGGGGAGAGAGAGAGAGGGGGAGAGAGAGAGAGAGGGGGGAGAGAGGGAGAGAGGGAGAGAGAGAGAGAGAGGGGGAGAGAGAGAGGGGGAGAGAGAGAGAGGGGGAGAGAGAGAGAGGGGGGAGAGAGAGAGAGAGGGGGGAGAGAGAGAGAGAGAGGGAGAGAGGGAGAGAGGGAGAGAGGGAGAGAGAGAGAGAGAGAGAGAGAGAGAGAGAGAGAGAGAGAGAGAGAGAGAGAGAGAGAATATGCGCATGGAGTTTGAATGTTCTCTCTGTAACCCAAGAGCTCTTGATCTCATACTCTACCTTGTAAGGTGTATAAGATGATGAGAGGCATTGATCTTGTGGATAGTCAGAAGCTTTTTCCCAGGGCTGAAATGGCTAGCACAAAAGGGCACAGTTTTAAGGTGCTTGGAAGTAGATACAAAGGAGATGTCAGGGGTAAGTTTTTTTACGCAGAGAGTGGTGAATGCATGGAATGGGCTGCTGGCGATGGTGGTGGAAGCGGATACCATAGGGTCTTTTAAGTGACTCCTGGACATGCAGCTCAGAAAAACAGAGGGTTATGGGTAACCCTAGTTAAGTTCTAAGGAAAGGACATGTTTGACACAGCTTTGTGGGCTGAAAGGCCTGTATTGTGCTATAGGTTTTCTATGTTTCTATGTAATGCTCTTGCACCTTATTGTCTACCTACATGGTACCTCTCTCTGTGACTGTAACACTGTATACTGTATCTTTATTATTGCTTTTATCTTCTACTACCTCAGAGCACTGATGTGATGAAATAATCTGTATTTTTGGATTTGTGTGTAAAATTGTTATTTGTCTTATAGTTTATCTTTTCCAAGTGATTCTGTGGATGCTGGAATTATATTTCCTAAGTTTATGTACATATTATTGGCATGGACTTGATGGGCCAAATGGCCTGTTTCTGTGCTGCTCTGTTTTATGATTCTATGACCTATATGTGTGTAATTGTTCAGTGAATTTTCAATAATTACATTATAGCCTCATCTGTATTTTTCTAGAAGTTTCTCTGAATCCTGTGTCACACCATTGAACTTTACAATTTCATAGGCTACTTCTCGTCACTGGAATGTGCTTCAATCTCTCAGAGTAAGAGTGTTAAAACACATCAACTGTAAAGATTTTAGTATAAGACAACCACTACTTTTTTCTTTGTCTCTTCTTTGTTCTCTTCCTTCACTTTCTCTCTTTTCCTTACAGTAGAGTGAGGTCATTAACATGATTTCTTACTGGTATGAACACCTAATAAAATGTCTGTAATTACTAGATGTACACCTCATTCTTGACCTTCAAAGGTGCCCTGGATCAATATCACCAGGTCCAATGGTATGGATGGCTTGTAAAACCAGGATTTCCACTGTACCTTGGCTCAGGTGTCAATACTAGACCAATTTACCCCACTGGTGAGGGAGACAGGAAGGGTCTACAATGGGCAATCAAATCTGCCCAACGCACCACAGGCATCAGCCTGCCCACCATCAAGGGCATTTATACAGAAAGGTGCTGGAAACGGGCCAGTAACATCATGAGGATCCCACTGACCCTGCCCATGGACTATCTGTCCCACTCCCATCAAGGAGGAGACTATGTAGCATCCACAGTAGGACCACCAGACTCAAGTACAGTTACTTTCCCCAAGCAGTAGGGCTGAGCAACACCCCTGCACACCCCTACCACCTCTACTACTTTACCATTTCCTGTCAGAGTCACCTTATCTAAAGACATCCTGTGCCTAGCATCACATACAATCAATCTATGCCGATAAGCTATCTTGTGTGTTTATATTTATTGTGTTTTTCTCTTATTGTGTTCTTTATTTTGTGTGTTTCTTTTGTGTTGCATTAGACACGGAGTAACAGATACTTTGTCTTCCTTTACACTTGTGTTCTTGACACAGCATTAAACAATCGTGAATCTTGGTGCTCAGTTTTTACCAACACTCTAAAGACGCAACAGTAGGTTAATTGGGCATCAAATTATTCCTGGTGCGGGTAAGTGGTGAATCAATCAAATGGTGAGTTGATGTATACGTGAGGGGAGTAAGCTATAGATCAACAGGGAAACAAAGAGGGGAATGGGACTGAAAGGACTGGCAAGTTCCCAATGGGCCACACTTTTGCTTCCTGTGTCACAGTAAGAAGTCATGCTGCACAATGCTAAACCCATTCACAGAATTCACCTAGACATGTACTTACTCTGTGTCATTCCAATTGCAAATTCCTTGTTTTATTTATTTTTATTTAGACATACAGCGCGGTAATAGGCCTTTTGAGCCCCACGAGCCCATGCCACCCATTTACACCCATGTGACTAATTAACTACTAACTTTGTGTCTTTGGAATGTCGGAGGAAACCAGAGCATGTGGTGGAAACACACACAGTCATGGGATGAAGGTACAAACTCCTTACAGACAGTGGCAGAACTGAACCTGGGTCATTGGTGCTGTTATACCATTACACTAACTGTACGCTACTGTTACCCCAGGAATTTTGCTGGGTTACACTACCACACACACACTGGCCCGTTTCTGGCACTTCCTTCAATTTCCCATTCAGCTGCAGTAAGCTCCGCATCTGCACCCTACCTGGTTTTCACCCTGGCGCTCACACACGCAGAAGGGAATCTGCAGTGGTCAGGCCCCTGATGATGTTCTCTTGACGCCACCCCCCGAAACTCGCAGCACGAAGCCCCCCACCCACACCTAACTCAATGTACAGTGAATATAATCCAAACGCATCTACATCACTCAACACTGCCTCAGATGACAATTTTACCCAACTCATGGCTCACTATTCACTGTGGTTTCACCACAGCCTATGGATCCATGGATCAGTAAGCAGTTCCCCTGCAACAACAGAGAGATCCTGGTCTCCTCTATCATATTGCAAAAAAAACCAGAATATTGTAAAATGCAGAGCAGAAATGTGTACAGCTTTTATGTTACCTCTCGAAGAGAGCGGCTGCCTCCTTCTCGAAAGGTTGGTTTGCAACGGAAACTTATCTAAATAAAGCAAACGATAAAAGAATAGGTTATTTTAGGCATTTAGCGATACTGCACAATGACAGAATCAAACGGAGAATAGAAATGTATCTGACCTTTCTCACTGGAAGGCCCTGATCAGAGTTTATTGCCCTTGACCAGGACTGGAAAAGAAGGGGGAAGAAGCCCCTTTACGCAGAACTGAAAGTGGTTGAAGTGCTCGAGAATGTGTGAAGTGCGTCAAGAAGGGACTGAACCTTGGAGGACAAAATGGAGTTGAGAACTGGGAAGGTTCTGGCTCCTTCTCCCTTCCGGATGAAAGGTCTAATTCCGAAATGATGACTCTTTATTCCCCTCCATAGATGCTGCCTGACCTGCTGAGTTTCTCCAGCATCTTCTGTGTTGCTGTAGATGTCCAGCATCTGCAGAATCTCTTGGGTTTAGGATAAAGGGAACGTGTGTTTGGAGGCCGAAGACATGGGCTGGATCCTAATTATGTACTTTCTGTTGATATTAAACCAAGAGAAGGACATGGAACTATTTGAATATTATTAACAGGAGAAGATGATTTAGTTGTGGTCTTCTGAATGTTTTCAATTGATTGCAACATCTATGCAACAAAAGGAAGTTTATCATCTCATGGAACAGAATCACTTCGTTACACTGCCACTTCTGGATGCCTGATTGCTCATGAATCCTGAGATAACATGCCTCATCAAAGGCATACTATACAGGTGCCAAGAACGCAAGGACAACTGGGGAGAGGGAAGGATCACTGAAAGATAAAAGGAAGAGCAAGATACAAGATGCTGGAAGGACTCTCCGCAGGCCAGGTAGCATGCATAGAGGAGATCACAATGCTCGATTCTGGGAGCAATTAAAGAATCATTAAACAGTGGGAGAATTATTCACAAAACTGTTTCAATACTTTACATGTTGACCTGTAAATATAGGATTAAAGTCGGAGGGCAGAGAATGCTTTACCTTCTCCAGCTGCTCCACACACACAGTGTGCACAATTATCTTGCATGCTGCGCATTTCCTCCTCGGAACCGACTTCTGTAAGAGATAAAGTTTAAAAGAAAAGTGTAATGTAAATCCAACACAGCCAGAGAACAGAGTTACAGAATTGATCCAAAGAATGTCTACACACGGCCTTCACTTAATTATTTCCAATGATCTTCTCCCATTTAATCGCAGTGATCTTCTCTTGATATTGCCTCTCCATATGGCAATGATCTACCCACAAAAGTCTTTGTTCGGGTCACGTTCTGACTATTCTCAGTGGCCACATTCTGATGCACAGAGTGGCTTTCACTAGGGTTACACTTTGGGGAGTAGACACGGATCCTCAGTTAGGTTACTCAGAATTAGGTTTTATTATCAGGGACACATGTTGTGAAACTTATTGTTACGTGGCAGCAGTACAGTGAAATATGTTAAAACAAACTGCGTTACATTGAGGAATATGCACTCAGTGTCCATTTTATTAGATACACCTGCTCGTTAATGCAAATATCTAATCAGCCAATCATGTGGCAGCAACTCAATGCATCGAAGCCTGCAGACATGGCCAAGAGGTTCAGCTGTTGTTCAGACCAAACATCAGACTAGGGAAGAAATGTGATCTAAGTGACTGTGACCACAGAATGATAGTTGGTGCCAGATGTGGTAGTTTGAGTATCTCAAAAACTGCAGATCTCTTGGAATTTTCATGCACAACAGCCTCCAGTTTACAGAGAATGGTGCCAGAAACAAAAAAAAAACATCTAGTGAGTGGCAGTTCTATGGGCAAAGGTGCCTTGTTAATGAGAGAGATCAGAAGGGAATGGCCAGACTGGTGAAGCTGACAGGTAGGCATAGGTAAATCAAAGAACCACACATTACAACAGTGGTGTGCAGAAAAACATCTCTGAGTGTAGATCACATTGAACCTTGAAGCAGATGGGCTACAGACCATGAAGACTATGAACATATACTTGGTGGCCACTTTAGTAGGTACAGGAGGTATCAAATAAATTGCCCACTGAAAATATATACAATAAAATAAATGGACAGTGCAAAAGGAGATAGAAATAGTGAGGGGGGTGGAGTTTCAAGATGGCGACGTAAGCATCTGCCTTTTAGGCGCTCTTTATTTTTTTAACTATAATCACCCTTTAATTAGATCTTTTCGAACTTAATCATATGAGTTGCTACCTTTGATTGACCCTTTTTTCCTAAAATAATAGTTGATCTAATCTTGTCAAACTTAAAATGGCTACAAGTAAGAAATCGGCTAAGGATCCTGTATCCATCAACGCAATTTCTGGTCTTTTGGACATTAAACTGGATGTTAAATTTGCGGGTATGGAAGGTAAATTGGACAATAAACTGGATGCTAAATTTGCGGGTCTGGAAGGCAGACTAGAAGGTAAATTGGACAGTAAACTGTTAAGTTTGGAAAGGAGGATTACTTCGAAAATATCCGATCTTGAAGGAGTTGTTAAATCGCTTGAAACTAAGTTTCAGTCGCAGGCGTTAGAGGTTCAACAGCATGGAAATAAGATCACGACTCTTGAACAATCAATTTGTGAAAAAGCACGTACAATTGAAGTGTTAGAGAAGAAGATAGAGTCGACTGCTAAAACTTTAGATCAGTACAAGTTTAAAATTACTGATCTTGAAAATCGTTCTCGCAGACAGAATTTGCGCATCATCGGAATTCCCGAAAAAGTTGAGTCCGGTGATTTAACTGAATTTTTCTCTAAATTACTGTGGGAAATTTTCGGTGGTGAAGGTTTGAAAAATGAACCTGTTATTGACCGCGCTCATAGAGTTGCGAGGCTTTCGTCTGTGCCTGATAAACCACGAGCGGTGATTGTTCGCCTTCATTATCCTCGTGAGAAAGAGCTTCTAATTCGATTAGCTCGTAAAAAAGGTATGATCTCCTACAGAAATTACTCATTTCGAATAGTTGAGGACTATTCGTATGAAGTAATGAAAGCCAGGATCGCTTTTAAACCAGTGATGGCAGAGATTCATTCGATTGGATTTAAACAAGCTTTAATGTATCCAGCGAAGCTTAGAATGGTGCTGCCCGACAACAGTCTACACTTTTTTAACACTCCTGAAGAAGCGAAGAAATTTGTTGAAGAATATCGATCCTCTAGTGCAACTTGAACTATGAGTTACATTGAAGATTTTTTTTTTGGAGAGAGGATGTCATTTCATTTTAAGTTTTAACCCTGGAAGTTGGGTTATAACTTTTTATTTTGAACTATGGGTCTGGGTCTTTTTTTTACTACTATTATTATTGCTTATAGATGCTGTTTTAATTTTTATAATATCCTTTTTTATACACGTTTGTATTTTGTAATAATGAATTATTTTTTCAAAATGTCGTTTCTTCTTCCCATAAGTCTTTACTTTTTATAAGCGTTTATTTGCTTGCCTGTATTTAGAAATGGAACAAAGGTTTTGAATTCTTTTTTTTTTAGTTTTTTTTATATATGTTGTAGTGTCTATTAAATCTTTTTCTTTTAAAAAATTCTATTTTGATAACTTTTTTACTAAATTTTCTTATTAGATTGCTGAATTTATATTCATATTTTGTAATATGGCTTTCTCAAAATGTCGTTTCTTCTTCCCATAAGTCTTGGCTTGTGAAACGTCATCTTTGTATCTGAATATGGAATTTCTTTTTTAAAGATGTATTACATTTTTAAACTTTAATGTTCATTTTTTTTTATTAATGATTTTTCTGGTTTTACTATTTTAGTTTTTTTTTGATTTGTCTGATATGTGTGTGTATGTGTATGTGTATATATATATATGTAGGTATATATATATATATATTTTTTTTTTTGCAACTCTATATTTTAATTAGGGTGTTATATAGTTTTTTCTTAAAAAATTTTCTTATGGAGCTGCCATCTTGAAATGGGGGTAATTTTAGTATTAGTTTATGCGCCTGCCGCTTGGCTTTCTTTCAAAGGGTGGGGGGAGGGGGGAGGGATCTTTTTTCATGCTTTTGCTTTTTATTTTTTTGCTTTTAGTTTATGGGCTGACTTTAAATTGTTAATATTGTTGAGGTGTCAGGATCTCCGGTTGCTCCTGAATCAATTTTCCTTCTTCCTAAATTGTGGGTTATGTGTCTTTTTAACCTTTTATGATACACACAATTAATATTGGTATGATGGATAAATCTATTAACTTTATCTCGTGGAATACTAATGGTTTAAATCATCCGATTAAACGTAAAAAAATATTTAAAGTATTCCATAGATTGAACGCTAATATTATTTTTGCACAGGAGACCCATATTAGGAGGGAGGATAATCAACGTTTTTTTAGGTTCTGGAAAGGTCAACAATTTCACTCAAATTGTACCGCTAAAATTAGGGGTGTGTCTATTTTTATAGACGCCTCAATTTCGTTTACACATTATGAAATTATTTCTGATCCACAGGGTAGATTTTTGTTGATAACTGGTTCACTTTTTAATCGGAAAGTTGTTTTAGTTAATATTTATGCTCCAAACTTTGATTGTCCTGAATTTTTTAAACGTTTATTTACTTCTCTTCCTAATTTGAATGAATATATGTTGATTATGGGTGGAGACTTTAATTGTTGTTTGAATCCTTCGATGGATAGATCTAAACCTATTCGAACTCTTCCGAATAGATCAGCTTTACTTATTAATTCTTTTATGGTTGATTCTGGAATTACTGAAATATGGCGGTTTTTGAACCCTAAAGATAAAGAATTTTCATTTTTTTCACATGTATATCATAGTTATTCTAGAATTGATTACTTTCTTATTGATCATCGTTTATTAACAGATGTTATTGATTGTAAATATGATTCTATTGCTATTTCGGATCATGCGCCTTTGAAGTTATCTATCAAGATTTCGGACTCTTCTATCAATACTAGATCCTGGAGACTTAATGCTACTTTACTTCAAGATCCAGAATTTATTACCTTCATTAAGCAACAAATTGACTTATTTTTTTCAACAAACTATAATGAAGAGATTGATAAAGGAATACTTTGGGACTCTTTCAAGGCTTTTATTCGTGGACAAATTATTTCATATTCCGCTGGTAAAAGAAAACAAAGATATTCAGATATAGCTTTATTGGTGGATAAAATTAAAGAAATTGATAAGATTTATTCCGTTACTCCTACCAAAGAACTTTATAAGAAGAGAGTTGAGCTTCAAATGGAACATAGTTTATTATTCTCTTCTTCAATTGAGAATCAATTAATTAAGACTAGGGCTCAATTTTATATTCATAGTGATCGAACTGGTAAATTGTTAGCTAATCAATTAAAAGCTATTTCGACTAAGCGACAAATTATTAAAATTCGTAAACAAGACGGTAATTTAACTACTGATTATAAAGAAATCAATAACACTTTTCAAGATTTTTATAAATCTTTATATCAATCAGAATTTGACGGTGACCGGTTTACGATGGATAATTTTTTTAATAATTTGAATATTCCTAAACTGATAGATGAAGATTGTAGCTTGCTTGATGCTCCTATTTCTATGGATGAAATAAGAGAGGCTATCTCATCAATGAATTCAGGGAAAGCTCCTGGTCCTGATGGTTTTATTGTAGAATTTTTTAAAACTTTTTCTTTATTGCTTTCTCCTTGGCTATGTGAAATCTTTAATGATGCGTTTGTTAAGAAGAGACTACCTCAATCGTTTTATGAAGCTATTATCTCTTTAATTCTTAAAAAAGATAAAGATCCTACTTTATGTGCATCTTATCGCCCTATATCATTATTAAATGTAGACTCTAAGATTCTTACAAAAATTTTAGCCATTAGATTAGAAAAGGTATTACCACAGATTATTTCAGAAGATCAAACTGGTTTTATTAGGAATCGATATTCCTTTTTTAATATTAGAAAATTGATTAACATAATTTATACTTCATCACCTACAACCCCAGAATGTGTTATCTCATTAGATGCTGAAAAAGCCTTTGATAGAGTTGAATGGACATATTTATTTAATGCATTGAGAAACTTTAATTTTAGTCCTAATTTTATATCATGGATTAAATTAATATATTATAAACCTGTTGCTTCTGTTCTTACAAATAATTATAGATCCTCTTTTTTTCAATTATCTCGTGGTACGAGACAAGGTTGTCCTTTAAGTCCTTTATTATTTAATATTGCATTAGAACCTTTAGCTATTGCTATTCGTGAGTCTCCTAATATTTTTGGTATTACCCGTAATGAGAAGTTATACAAATTATCGCTTTATGCTGATGATTTGTTGTTATATATTTCTAATCCTAGTAGGTTTATTCCTGCTATTTTATCCTTGTTGGCTCAATTTGGTAGCTTTTCTGGTTATAAGTTAAACTTAGATAAGAGTGAGTTATTCCCTTTAAACGCGCAAACTTTATTGAGTGATAGGATGCCATTTAAAGTTGTTACTGATAACTTTATCTATTTAGGTATAAAAATCACCAAGAAATATAAAGATTTATTTGGACTGAATTTTTTACCTATGCTTCATCAAATTCAGCAACTTACTACTAGATGGTCTCCCTTATTTTTATCATTAGTTGGTCGGATTAATGCTATTAAAATGATGATTTTACCGAAATTTTTATATTTATTCCAAGCTTTACCAATTTTTATTCCTAAATCTTTTTTTGATAATATTGATTCAAAAATTTCCTCATTTGTGTGGCAAAATAAAAATCCTAGGTTAAGCAAAAGGCAATTACAAAAGTCTAAAAAAGATGGTGGTCTAGCTTTACCTAACTTTAGATTTTATTATTGGGCGAATAATATTCGTAACCTAATGTACTGGAAACTAGATTTGGATTCACCTGTGTGCCCACAGTGGGTAAATTTAGAATGTAGTGAGGTTAAGGGATATTCTATATTTTCCGTTCTTGGTTCTTTTCTTCCTATTGATTTAGCCAAATTCAATAAACAGATATCTAACCCTGTTGTTAAACATACACTACGAATTTGGTTTCAATTTCGCAAATTCTTTAATCTGAAAAACTTTGCTCTGGACAGCCCTATTTTATGTAATTTTTTTTTTAAACCTTCATTGACAGATCAAGCTTTTAGTATATGGAAAAGGAAAAGTATAAAATGTTTTCGTGATCTTTTTTTTGAAGGTACTTTGATGTCTTTTGATCAACTATCCAACAAATTTGAATTACCTAAATCTAATTTTTTTAGATACTTACAAATTAGAAATTTCTTACATAAAATTCTTCCATCTTTTCCTAACTCAACTCCATCGGATTTTTCAGATTTGATTTTTACTTTTAATCCTTGTCAGAAGGGATTAGTAGCTTTTATTTATAACATGATTATGAAGATACAGCCAGAAATATCGGATAGAATTAGACAAGAATGGGAAAAAGAACTTCGATGTAATATATCAATAGATAAATGGGAAAAAATTTTACAAATGGTTAATTCCTCCTCTATTTGTGCTAAACATGCTTTAATACAATTTAAAATTGTACATAGAGCTTATATGTCTAAAGATAAGCTTGCCCGATTTTATTCGCATATTAATCCTCAATGTGACAGATGTCACTTAGAAGTGGCTTCATTGACTCACATGTTTTGGACATGTCCCACTTTACATAACTATTGGAAGGACATTTTTGATGTCATTTCCTCAGTATGGAATATCGATTTACAACCCCATTTTATTACTGCAATTTTCGGTATACCAAATGAAGATGACAATCAGCTTTCCCCTTCAATCAGACGAATGATTGCCTTTGTAACATTAATTGCCAGAAGGTCTATATTACAAAACTGGAAAGAAGTAAATCCTCCTACTACATTTCAGTGGTTCTCCCAAACTATTTCTTATTTGAGTTTGGAAAAAATCAGAAGCACTATCTTTGATTCTTCAATTAAATTTGAAGAAACCTGGGGACCATTTATTCGACACTTTCATATGAATTAATTTGGCCTATTTCAGATCCTTTTCTCTACTTATACTTGTTCAGGTATGGAGTTCCGGAGTTCTTTTCTTGACACCTTTATATATTTATAAAATGCTATTATTGCCCATGTTAGTTTTAGTTTAGTATTTTTTTTCAATATATATTTTTTCACATATATAATTTCAATTTTTTTTTTCTTCTTTTTTCGACAATTATTTTTGTTTTTTTTTCATACATATTTATATAGACTTGATTGATTTATGTACCTTTTGTTGATGGATGTTTTAATAGGATATTATTATCCTATTACTAATGTAATCTCAAGTTTATTGAATCTGTAATCTATTCATTATTATGTGCTGTTTTTTTTATATATGAAATTTAATAAAAAGATTGAAAAAGAAAGAAAGAAATAGTGAGGTATATATCCTGTCTTTATGGATAATAAACTTCATTGATGTAATTTCAGCAGAGGAGCAACTATGAGCCGTGTTCAAGGACTCACCCGAGGATCTGAATGAATGCACCACAGTTGTCACGACTTAATAAAAACATTCACGGACAAGTGACAAAATCGTTCAGTCTTCCCAACCAGAAGCCTGGATGAACCGTGAGATTTGCAATCTGAGGAGGGCCAGATCTGCAATATTTAACTCCTGCAACCAAGTAAGATACAGAAGGTCCAGGTACTATCTCCGCAAAGCCATCTTACAGGCGAAGTGGCAATTCCAGACCAAACTTGAATCACTTAAGGATGCTCGACAGCTTGGCAAGGCTAGAGTGCTATTACCTTCTACAAAGTGAAACCGAGCGACATAGGTGACAACAAGGGCTTCACTCTCAGAAGCACTCAACGCCTTCTATGCTCGATTTGACAATCAAAGCATATTGGTTAACCAATAGAAGGCAGAGAGTTGGTATAAATGGGTGTTTCTCCAGTTGGCAGTCTGTGGTGAGTGGGGTGCCGCAGGGGTCGGTGCTGGGCCTGCAGCTGTTTACCATTTACATTGATGATTTGGAAGAAGGGACTGAGTGTAGTGTAGCAAGATTTGCTGATGACACTAAACTAAGTGGAAAAGCAAATTGTACAGAGGATGTGGAGAGTCTGCAGAGGAATATAGATAGGATAAGTGAGTGGGCCAAGGTCTGGAAGATGGAATACAATGTTGGTAAATGCGAGATCATCCACTTTGGAAGGAATAATAGAAGAGCAGTTTATTATTTAAATGGTAAAAGATTGCAGCATACTGTTGTGCAGAGGAATTTGGGAGTGCTTGTGCATGAATTGCAAAAATTTGACTTGCAGGTACAACAGGTTATTAAGAAGGCAAATGGAATGTTGGCCTTCATTGCTAGAGGGATTGAATTCAAGAGCAGGGAGGTCATGCTGCAACTATACAAGGTACTGGTGAGGCCGCACCTGGAGTACTGTGTGCAGTTCTGGTCTCCATACCTGAGGAAGGATATACTGGCTTTGGAGGCAGTGCAGAGGAGGTGCACCAGGTTGATTCCAGAGACGAAGGGGTTAACTTATGAGGAGAGATTGAGTCACCTGGGACTATACTCTCTGGAATTCAGAAGAATGCGAGGGGATCTTATAGAAACATACAAAATTTTGAAAGGGATAGATAAGATAGAAGTAGGAAAGTTGTTTCCATTGGTAGTTGAGTCTAGAACTAGGGGACATTGCCTCAAGATTCAGGGGAGAAGATTTAGGACGGAGATGAGGGGAAACTGTTTTTCCCAGAGAGTGGTGAATCTGTGGAATTCTCTGCCGGGGGAAGCAGTTGAGGCTTCTTCACTAAATATATTTAAGATACAGTTAGATTTTTACATAGTAGGCGAATTAAGGGTTATTAGGGAAAAGGCAGGTAAATGGAGCTGAGTTTACGGACAGATCAGCTATGACCTTACTGAAAGGCGGGTCAGGCTCAGTGGACTGGATGGCCTACTCCTGTTCCTATTTCTTATGTTCTTAAAGCTTGGAGGAAGCATTGCAAGCTTCCACAGCCCCCGATGACCCTGTGATTTCAGTCTTTGAAAATGATATGAGAGCATCCTTCAGGAAGGAAAACCCACAGAAAGCATCCAGCCCAGACGGGGCACCTGGCTGAGTATTAAAGACCTGTGTTGTGGAGTGGATGGAGTGTTCACTGAGATTTTTAACCTCTCGCTCGGCAGTCTAAGGTATCCACTTGCTTCAAGCAGGCTTCAATTATACCAGAGCCTCAAAAGGACGTGCCTCAGTGACTTAGATCAACAGTGATGAAGTGCTTTGAGAGGTTGGTGATGAAACATATCAACTCCTGCCTGAGAAGCAACTTGGATGCACTCCAATTAGTCTACTGGCACAGCAGATCCACAGCAGATGCCACTTCATTGGATCTTCACTCAACCTTGGAACATTTGAACAGCAAAGGTGCATACATCAGGATGCTCTTTATCAACCACAGCTCGGCATTCAATTCCATCATCCCCTCAAAACTAATCAATAAGCTACAAGACTTCGGCCTCAATACTTCATTGTGCAATTAGATCCTCAATTTCCTTAGTCACAGACTCTGTCAGTTCGCTTCGGCAACATCTCCACAATCTCCAACAACTGAGATGCACCATAAGGCTGTGTGTTTAGCCCCCTGTTCTATTTGCTTTACTCTTATGACCAATGATAAAATAAGCCAAAGTCAGCATGGTTTCTGTCAAGGGAAATCTTGCCTGACAGATCTGTTAGAGTACTTTGAGGAAGTGACAAGCAGGGTAGACAAAGGAGGGCAGTGGATGTCATTTACTTGGATTTTCAGAAGACGTTTGATAAGATGCCACACATGAGACTGTTTAACAAATTAAAATCCTATGGCATTACAAGAAAGATACTGGCATGGATAGAGGAATGGCTGACAGGCAGGAGGAAGCGAGTGGGAATAAAAGGGGCCTTTTCTGATTGGCTGCTGGAGATTAGTGGTGTTCCTCAAGGGTCAGTATTGGGACTACTACTTTTCACATTGTTTGTCAATGATTTAGTTAACGGAATTGATGACTTTGTGACAAAGTTTGCGGATGATATAAAGATAGGTGGAGGGCTAGGTTGTGCTGAGGAAGCAATGTGATTGCAGCTGGACTCAAGACAAATAGGAAGAATGGGCTTAAAACTGGCAGATGGAATAGCGTTGGGAAATGTATGATAATGCCTTTTGGTAAATGGAACAATAACGTGGACTATTATCTAAATAGGGAGTAGGTTCAAACATCAGAGGTGTAGAGGGACTTAGGAGTCCTTGTGCAAGACTCCCAGAAGGTGACTTTACAGGGTGAGTCTGTGGTAAAGAAGGCAAATGCAATGTTAGCATTTATTTCAAGGGGAATAGAATATAAAAGCAAGGAGATAATGCTGAGCCCTTATAAGACATAAGTCAGGCCACACTTAGAGTATTGTCAACAGTTTTGGGCTCCATATTTCAGAAAGGATGTGTTGTCATTGGGGATAGTCCAGAGGAGGTTCACAAAGATAAATCTGGGAATGAAGGGGTTAACCTATTAGGAGCGTTTGGCAGCTTTGGGCCTGTACTCACAGGAATTTAGAAGAATGCAGGGGAATCTCATTGAAACCTACTGAATGTTGAAAGGATGAGATAGGGTGGATTCCTATGGTGGGAGGTATCCAGAACTAGAGGGCACAGCCTCAAAATTGAGGGGTAACCCTTTCGAACAGAGGTAAGGAGGAATTCTTTATTTTAGCCAGAGAGAAGTAAATCCGTGGAATGCTCTGCCACAGACTGCAGTGGAGGCCAAGTCTATGCATATATTTATGGTGGAAGTTGATCATTTCCTGATCGGTCAAGACATCAAAGGATATGGTAAGAAGGCAGGTCCATGGGGTTGAGTAGGATCTGGATCAGCCATAATAGAATGGCACAGCAGACTCAATGGGCTGAATGGCCTAATTCTGCTCCTGTGTCTTATGCTGTTATGGTCTAAACTGCCCCATTACTGAATTGTTTCCACAACCTATGGACTCACTTTCAAGGACTTTTCACCTCATGTTCTTGATATTTATTGCTTATAAATTTATATTATTTCTTATTTTTCTTTCATGTTTGCACAGTTCGTTGTCTTTTGTACATTGGTTGTTTGTCCATCCTACTAGGTATGGTCTTTCAAGATTCTATTATATTTCTTGGATTTATTGTGATTGCCCTCAGGAAGTCGAATCACAGGGTTGTATATGGTGACACAAAGTACTTTGATAATAAATGTATTTTGAATTTTGAGCTCTCAAGTTTATCAAGAGATGACTGCTACAGGTCATTGTCACTGTAGTCACCCACGATGATCCTGGTTCTTAAGCATACTGTGATTTATTCTTATCCCAGAGGTCACTGTCTGATTTGCATGCACTGATTGCTTATCAGCTGTTTCCAGTTATCATTTGGATTTGTCGGAGTCGATCGGAGAGCATGAAACAACAGAAGCAGGCTCTCTGGCCCAATGACTCCTCACTGAATATCAAAGATCTGCTTTTCTTTTTCAAACACTAATCTGACTCTGATCTGCTTTATTCTCCTCACATTCTCATCCGCTCCCTCCAGATTCTCTGCACTAGGGATGACTTACAACAGCCAGTTAACCTACCAACCTGCAGGTTCAAGGATACTGGAGGAAACCAGAGTACCCAGTGGAAACCCATACAGTTACAAGGAGTACATGCAAACTCCACGTGGACAGCAGCCGAGGTCAGGGTGGAACCTGGGTTGCTGGAGCTACTAGCAGCAGCTCTGTGTGAAGGTGATCTCCGTTCTCACCTCCTAACTTATCCAAACTGAAACCCATTAACAGGTCACTCACTCCCCGGCGTACTCAAGGTGATCCGCATTGGGAAGACTCAGTAACACACAAGAGTTACTCTCTGATTGACTAAATAATCTACAGAGAAGCCACTTATTGATTTGCTCAAAATAACCTCTGAGGACCATTGCATTTCCTCATCCTCACCTTCTCAATATTTCACTCTATGATTCATACACATCCAAAATAAGCCACAGTTGGCTCTCCCTTTGCTCGGCATAGCTCTTGCTGGGTTCTGTAACTGATTTACTCACTGACACGAGGGTTTTACCTTGACTAGTACCTTATTTAGCCTGTTAGGTGAATGCTATGACCTACAGCAAGGATGGTCCTCTGGGTTAGAGACTGCAATCTACACTGGGATAACTGATCCAAACATCCAAGTTGCTTCTCAGACAGAAGTTGATATGTTTCATTACCAAACTCTCAAATAACTGATCCTGAACCGAGTGGTGTATAATATGATGAGAGGCATTGATCGTGTGGGTAGCCAGAGACTTTTTCCCAGGACTGAAATGGCTAGCACAAGGGCGCATAGTTCGAAGGTGCTTAGAAGTAGGTACTGAGGGGATGTCAGGGGTAAGTTTTTCACACAGAGAGTGGTGGGTGTGTGGAATGTACTGCCAGCGAAGGTGGTAGAGGTGGATACAATAGGGCTTTTTAAGAGACTCTTAGTTAGGTACATGGAGCTTAGAAAAATAAAGAGCTATGTTGTGGGGTAATTTTAGCCAGTATCTAGTGTAGGTTACATGGTTGGCACACCATTGTGGGTCAAAGGGCCTGTAATGTGTTGTAGATTTCAAAAAAAGACCTCTAGATTTACTGTGGGACACTTAATATCTTCACCAAACTCACTCTCCGAGTTACAGTAACCTTCTTCAGGTTTACTGTTTGGCTTTCTCATGATGATTATTTTAGAGGGCTTTTAAAAAATTATCTCTCTTTTATCTAAATATCAGTTCTTCAGCCGACATTTATTGCCTCTCCTTCATGCTGGTGAACAGCCTCCTGCACTGCTGTGGTCCTTTTGGAGAAGGTACTTCCATTTATAACTCTCTTCATGGTCCCCTGCCTTTCAAAGAAAAAACAGTCCTTTATTATCCGGTCTATCATGATATTCCAGTTCCGACAATGTCCTTGTAAATCTCCTCTCTGTCCTTGCCAACGTGGTCAAATATTTAACACAAGAAATTCTGCGGATACTGGAAATCCAGAGTTACACACACAAAACGGTGGAGGAACTTGGCAGGTCAGCTCAGACAGCAGTTATAAAGAGGAATAAAGAAATGACGTTTTAGGCTGAGGTCCGTCATCAGGATATCTCTTTGCCCTGCTGTGGAGGCCAGAAAAGCACGTGGTACTCACACTGTAGCCCAGCCTGTGTCGCATGCAGCCTGGCGGCTCAGTGGTGCTGTTAGCAAACCACTCTCTGAATCACTGACAGGAGATCTCTGCTAAGGTTGCTCTGGGGTTTATCAGCTGCGATCTTTGTTTGGTTCTCTTTCAGCAGGGGTCAGAGTCTGCCTTGCTCACTCTTATATAGACAGGCCCTCACCATCAGTCATTATCTCTGACAATGACCTTCATTAGGGTCATTCTGAGAGTCAGCAACACCGGGATCACTCTGATTTACTTTGGTTTATGCACTTTGGGGGAATAAGTTGTACTTCCACCTGAAGGAGCTGAAGCCCACCCACACCAGTCCAAACCTGACTGAACAACCAACCAGTTTGGGTAATAAATCTGACTTATAAATCCCTTGAGATCCAAGGGCAGAACCTCCAAATGGAAGGATGTCCCTTCGAAACTGAGACCAGGAGAAATTTCTTCAGCTAGAAGTTTGTGAATCTGTGGAAAACTTTGCCACAGAGGGCTGCGGAGGCTAGTTCATTTGAAGATAGTTTCTTGACTGTCGTCGTTCCTTTTTGCGCACTGGCGGCCTTTTTTGCCATTTCCATTTTTTGCAAGGCCATGTTGCTAGCTCAATTGTCAACCCAGCACGGATAGAAAGCACACAAGGGTCCGGCTGGATTTGAACTTTGGACTGTTTGCCTCGAAGTCTGGTGCTGATGCCACTACATCACCTGCTGGTCTTGATTGGTGGGGGGGAGGGGTTAAGGGTCACAAGGAGAACATGCAAGAATGGTGGCTTGAGAAAAGAGAAAAATAATCAACCATGATTGAATGGCAGAGGAGATCCAATGGGCTAATTCTACTCCTATGTCTAATGGTCCTGTGGTCTTTTAAGCTGTTCTCAAAGGACACAGAGGAATGGAATAGTTGAGGATTTCTCAGTCCAGATTACTGACTGCTTCAGCGGGTTCATTCTGTTTAGTTTAGTCACTGACTCTCAGCAGTCTGTGGTACTGCTCACTATCTAGTTCAGAGGTACATGAACGAAAGCCTATGAGTTCACAAATACATTCCATCCCCACCCCACCAGATGGTGTCAGAAGCTGCTCATTTCAAGAAGGATGATCTGCCTTGGCAAATCATCAAAACTTGCACCAGCCTCATGACTAGGGCAACTGGAATGCCAGTTACCACTATCTTTAGTGGACCTTAGCTTTTGTGAAGTATCAAGTTTCCTCGATGCCAGTGAAGTTTCATAAGCCTCCTGTCAGATTTAGTGTCCACACCAGAAACAGATCAAGCACTTCAGAACAGAAGCCAATGAGGTAGCTGGTGAGTGATTTTCAGTGAGATGTGTTGAAGTTACTTGTATCTTCTGATGATGTTCTCTTCAGTTTGTCCTGGTTCATACACATATCTAAGAACGTCTCTACCTCCTCAGAAGGCTGAAGAAATTTGACAGGTCCCCCATGACTCTCATCTTTGTTATTTACAGATGCACCATAGTAAACATTCTGTCCAGATGCATTGTGGCTTGATTATGGGAACTGGCCTGCCCAATACCAAACAAAACTGTAGAGAGTAGTGAACACAGCCCAATCAATCATACAGAGTCCCCTCCAGTGACTCTCTCTACATTTCTCACTGCCTCAGGAAAGCAGCCAACATAATCAAGGATTTTTCCCACCCTGGTCATTCTCCTTTCTAAGGGAATAGCTTGAGAGCACAAATCACCAGACTCAGGGACAGCTCCTATCCCACTGTTATATGAGACTCCTGAACAGATTTGAACATGCAGTACTGTGCAAAAGTCTTAGGCATGTATACAGCAAGGGTACCTAAGACCTTTGCACAGTTCTGTATTTGTCAATAGAGAGCAGACAGCGAGATGTAAATCTGGCGGGAATGGCGAGGGAGGAGCGCCGCAGGAGGGGTGTGGGACAGAAGGCAGAGAAGGAGTGCCAGGAGTGGGGAGTAGTTGCAAGTGTTGAAACACCCAGCCCTGAGATAGCAGGGAAGGTCATTTGATCCCAACAAGATTACTGATCATCACAGGATGTCTTTCTGATGCTGCTGTGCTATATTCCGCAGTCTGCTGTTTCTTATTCTGTTTCTGTTTATTATTCTGCTGGTTAGATTCTGGTTTCTGATCCCTTCTTTTCAGGTCCTGATGAAAGGTCTTGGCCCAAAACGTAAACTGATTCTTTCTGACTTGCTGGGTTCCTCCAGCATTTTATATGTGTGTTACTATATTCTACATCGTTTGCTTGCTTTCTTTTGTGCGCCATACGCTACCAGAGCCTCGGCAACCACTTTTTCTTCAAGTGGTTGTCTTGGAGGAAAGATTCCGTGAGTGGTCCCCCACGTCCTTCTCACAGCGCAGTGTTTTTTTTTACGAGGCCAAGTTGCAAACTCGACACTCAACCCGGCACGGATGGAAAGCGGATGGAGCAGCCTGACTGGATTCGAATTCAGGAACCTTCGTTCCAGAGTTTGGCATTGATGTCACTGTGCCACCAGTTATTACCTCAACATAACCGTACATGGTATGATCTTCCTACATGGCATGCAAACAAAGGCTTTTCACTGTCCTGGTGTGCGTGACAATACTAAACCAATATTAGATTATTTATTTACTTATTTATTAAGGTATAGGCTTTTCCAGCCCTTTAAGCTGCGGCACCCAGCAACCCTAGATTTAACCAACCCTAGCCAATTTACGATGACTGGTACGGCAATTTGATACTAGAATTACTTTCTTCAATGAGCTGCAGCACATTGCCACCTATGGCTTGCTCATTTCTGTTTCATTGAACCCAGTTGCACCACTGTAACTTACAGCTGTCTTCACTAAACAGTTCTCTTCTCCAACGTAGCAGAAATCTCCAGAGGCGTTTGTCTCCACCCAAATGTGGTCACCATTTATAGCATTTTCCTGCAAATAGAAAAGGAATCAAATATTTCAGCTGTCTTAAACAAACAATATTGGATGACAGAATCATGGTCAAAATAACTGCATTATTATGAACATTAACTTAATGGTCGGTGATCGTTTCTGTTTGCAATTTGAAGATGTTGCTTATTTGTAGTTGAACATGTTGATGAGATTGCGAGACCTTACAAAGTGCCTGGGCTCTCTGTGTTCATTAGGAACAGCGGCGAATATCTTCTCAGAGAAGAAGACAAAAACAAAGGCAGAGCAATTAAGCAAGAATCACATAACCTTTGATTTTAAAAGCTAGCAGTTTGTGTAACAACACTGAGATTTGGACTTGGAGACTCAAATGATTGAATTTTAGCAAGAAATACTGCTAGGCATTACAACTGCAGCAGGAGATGTTCAGAAAACAGTGATCATGCCAACTTTCATAAAACAGAAACACAAGAGATTCTGTAGATGCTGGAAGTCCAGAGCAACACACACAAAATGCTGAAGGGACTCAGCAGGTCAGGCAGGAATACATAGTTAATTTTGTGTGTGTGTAAAGTAACAAGGGGCCAACTATATCAAGAATCTGGGTGAATTAGGTTGCAAGTACTCACAGTAAAAGGTATAAATCCACCAGTAAATAGATATAAAGAAATATCAGACAAAGCAAAGCGAACTAAAAATCACTTCATATGCATGACATTGCTCTCGAAGTTAAGAGTGAAGTGTAAAGGACACTGTGGGCCTTTTACAGACAGATACAGGTGAAGCAATTTTGTAAAATAAGCAAATTTGGACTTGTTTTGTTGGTTTTCTGTCACAGTAGATGAAAACCCAGTTTCACTAACAGCGGATCCTGAGCAGTGTAAGGTGGGGAACGATAGATTCAACCTGTTTAAAATGGAAATGGAGAAAATAAGGCATAACTTGATCCCTGGGATGGCAGAAACAGGTGGGAAATGAGCAAATTTTCAGAAGTTCACTAGATTCACAACCTCGGTCTTTGCGTTGGAAATGTACAGACCTCGCTGCATAATTTCAGACAGAACAGGAACAAGGCCTATCTGCTTGATTTCAGTTGAGGTCTGTAACGATGTAAGAATGCATCGAGGAATGGCATAGAAGTGAAGGCAAGGGCAGTGAAGCCAAATACATAAAGGAGAAACACTGCATTTGCACTTTGAAATACAAATAACATTTCAGCAATGAGGGGTAAAGTTTATTTCAAACACAAGAAAGTCTGCAGATGCTGTAAATCCAATGCAACACACACAAAATGCTAGAGTAACTCAGGAGGTAGATGTTTCGGGCTGAGACCATTGCTCAGGAAGTTCACTTTATTTAATTTAGAGATACAACACAGTTACAGACCCTTCTGTCCAACAAGCCCAGGCCACCCAGTTACACTCATGTGACCAATTACTAACCCATACAACTCTGAATGTGGGAGGAAACCAGAGCAGATAGAGGAAATCCTTGCAGTGATGGAGAAGAGCATATCAACTCCTTGCAGGCAACAGGGGAATTGAACCCAACTCGCTGGTGCTGATGAGCATTACGCTAGACACTACACTACTGTGTTGCCCCACGACACTTAAACTAACGCTTATTTGCTGCATACGTTTTTCAGAAAGGATTTGGATTGTAAATCTGGCCCTCCCCACACAGATTTAAATTAATTTCCTGCAGGCGACAAAGATTAGTTTTATTTGTCATATGCGCAGTACACCGAAACATTCAGTGAAATGCGCCATTTGTATCAAATCAGCGAGGATTACACTGAGCAGCCAAGTGTCACTACACTTCTGGCACCAACATCACATAACAGAACTCACTACCCCTACCTGTGTGTCTTTGTAACGTGGGAGGAAATGGGAGCACCCAGAGGAAACCCACGTAGTCAAGAAGTCTGTAACTCCTTACAGACAGCAGCAGAATTCAATTGGGTCGCTGGTGCTGTGATAGCGTTACACGAACCGGTTTGCCAGCATGCCACCCCATAACATGTAAAGTAACACTTACTTGCTGCAAATGGTTTTCAGAAAGGATTTGGATTGTAAATCTGGCCCTCCCCACAATGATCTCAATGACTTCGCAAACACAAGGAAATCTGCAGATGCTGGAAATTCAAGCAACACCCATAAGATGCTGGTGGAACGCAGCAGGCCAGGCAGCATCTATAGGAGAAGCACTGTCGATGTCTCAGCCCGAAACCTCAACATCGTTTCTCCCTATAGATGCTGCCTGGCCTGCTGTGTTCCACCAGCATTTTGTGTGGGTTGTTATCTAAATGACTTTCCTGCTAGAGAGGTGTCACATTATTTCTGAGTACCAGTGAAAGGTTGAACACAAGAAATTCATTGAAAGATGTATGGGCAGGGCTGAGGCTGAAACTGTACAAACACCTCTGTGATATTGATAAAGCAGAGGGGGATATTGAGAAAGTACGTTCATTGGTGAGACTGTAGATCACATGTACACATGATATAAAATTATTGACATTTTAGAAGACTCTATCGGAACTGGAAAATGCTATTTGGTCAAGACGGGGATCAGGTTGAGTGGGGAGGACTAGCATTTGCAAAATGCTTTTCGTAAGCTCAGCACATCCCCAAAGCGGAACACCACTGAAGAGACAACACTGATAACTGGGCATTTGTCACTGTTGTAATGAAACCTAATCAAAGGGGAACGTGATACCGACCACTTCACTGACTTTTGGTTAATACATCGAAAAGGAGGTAACAATTTGAAATGATTTAAAATCAAAGAGGGCACACCTATGGAAGACACATTCTATACAGCTAGCAGTCAGAGACTGCTTTCGCTCTTGCCTATTTTGCCGTTCAATGAGATAATTTGGGATCTAAGTCTCTGCACCCACATTTCCTTCCTCCCTCAGCAGGTCTTGTTAGCACCAACCTGTCACATTCAGACTAAAACCTACCAATTGATCTAATGCCAACTGCTGTTTACAGAGAAACTTCAAACCTCAACCACACTTTGCATGTTGGGATGAAGTTACAATACAGCTCCTTTTCTGTCAGGAGAAGGAAGGTGGTGAGGAGGTGTGGGCAGAGGAGGAGGAGGTGGAGGAAGCTTAATACATCTCTGCAGGCACACAGCTCTATTACTTATTTTGAGGCTGACAGATTCCAACAGTGCTCACATCGAACAAAATCTGTGCCAGAAAGCACTATCCCTAAACAATCAGTTCTGCAAACAACCTTTCACCATCCCAGTCAATTCATGCCAGTCACTAGAGCAGATAAAATAGGAGCACGAGACTGACCGTTCATCTCCTGGTCCCTGTTCCATCAGTCAGTAAGACTGAAGCAGTGATGCAGTAAGACTGCATCAGCACCATCTCCCTGCAGTAACTCCAAACCAAGCCTCTCAATGTCTGAAAGTTTGACAATCTCTGTTTTGGATACACTCAGTGACTAAGATGCCACAGCTCTGTTGGGGGCAGAGAATTCCAAAGATTCTGCATACTCCATGTGAAGAAATTACTTCTCACCTCTGTTCCAAATGCCAGCCCGGTTTTGGTACTGATCCCTGAACACCCCAGCTGGAGAATAACATTAACCTTTCATTTAACCTGTAGAGCCTTTTGAGAAATCCGTATCTTTCAACTTTCACACTTCAAAACTTTAGAGTGTTAAAAACTTCTATCATTAAATCTCTCCTCCACAAACCACTTATCACCGTGGCAACGAAAGGGCACAGAAAGCCTTTACAAATGAACTGTATGTGTTTTGAAAGAGGAAAACAAACAAACTGATGCACCCCTAAGCATAGCTAACTACATTATTAGTCTTCCTTTTCTCAATCTATCCATGCTCTAATGAAGGGTCTTGGCTCGAGATGTCAACTGTTTATTCCTCTCCACAGATACTGCCTGACCTGTTGAACTCCTCCAGCATCTTGTGTCTTTCTATCCGCGCACCGCAATCTTTGCAGGTTGTGCAGAGACCAACTGCTTAGATTCCTACACTTGCAGTTGACTTGCATAAAGCTATATACTTGTAACATTGCAAGAGTTTGGCCCCCCTCTACCCACGTGGGCTCAAACTCAGCCAGTGGGGCACAACAACCCCATAGACTGCTCGAGGCCAGAGAAGCCAATGAATGGGGAGCCCTCAGTTCTGTGCTCCGATTCACCATGCTGTACAGCTCTGTGGCTGTGATCACGCTCAGTCCTGATGCAGAGTTTTGACCTGAAATACTGATTATCCCTTTGCCTCCACAGATGCTGCTTGACCTGCTGGGTTCTTCCAGCAGATTGTATAATGCTCCAGATTCCAGCATCTGCAGCCTGTTGTCTCTCTGTGACTCTATGAGCCCTTGACAATGTGAGCCAAGACCTACATGAGTATTTTATTATTGCAACTCATTACTCCATTCATCAGTACATGTGTTCTTGCATTTTCCCACATTGGGAACCACAATGAGTCAGACAGCCTCATGTCAGTGATCTGGATGACGGAATTGACAACTTTGTGGCCAAGTTTGCTGATGATACAAAGAAACGTGGAAGGGCAGGCGGTGTTAAGGAATCAGAGAGTCTGCCAAAGGGCTTAGACAGATTACAAGAATGGGCAAAGAAGTGTATGGTCATGCACTTTGAAGGAACAAAGAAACAAGATGATGAGAGGCATTGATCATGTGGATAGTCAGAGGCTTTTCCCCAGGGCTGAAATGACTAGCATGAGAGGGCCCAGTTTTAAGGTATTTGGAAGTAGGTACAGAGGAGATGTCGGGGTAAGTTTTCTTTTATGCAGAGAGTGGTGAGTGCGTGGAATGGGCTGCCGGTGATGGTGATGGAGGTGGATATGATAGGATGTTTTAGGAGACTCCTGGACAGGTACATGGAGCTCAGAAAAATAGAGGGCTATGGGTAGCCCTAAGTAATTTCTCAGGTAAGGACATGTTCGGCACAGCTTTGTGGGCCTCCCAAGAAGAAAGGGTTAACATATGAGGAGTGTTTGATTACTCTGGGCCTGTATTCGCTGATGTTTTGAAGAATGGGGGGGTGGAATCTCATTTATACCTAACGGATATTGAAATGTCCAGACAGACAGGTCATGGACAGGACATTTCCTATACTGGGGGAGTCTAGGACCAGAGGGTATGGTCTCCAATATATGGATGTCCCTCTAGAAAAGAGAAGGAATTTCTTTAGCCAGAGAGTATTGAATCTGTATAATTCATCAACACAGTTGACTGTGAAGGCCAAGTCATTAGATGTATCTAAAGAGGAGACTGATAGGTTCTTGATTAGATTAGGTGTCAAAGGTTATGAGGAGAAGGCAGGAAAATAGAGTTGAGAAGGATAGTAAATCGGCCATGATGGAATGGCAGAGAGACTCAATGCATCAATTGGCCTAATTCCTACTCCTGTCTTATGGCCTCCTCAAATCTTTCTGCGACGTTGGACCATGCTTAAAGATTATTCAATTCAATCATTCTCCTAACCAAAGGTGCTGAACTCTGCTAGCTGGGCAGAGAGCTGCAACTTCCGAAGTGGGCTCCCCCCTGTTCTCATCAGCATGTGATCCTGCTCACTGGTGAACGGGTGTAGACTTGCCTGATAGGCCTCACTGGAAATAGGAACTCGTTCTGCGTGGCCAGTGAGGGGCTGAATTTTAAAAAAAAGAACTGCAGAAGCTGGCAATCTGAGATAAAAATAGAAAATGCTGTACACCTCCAGGAGATCAGGTTCATCCGTGGAGTGAGGAAACAGGGATAGTGTTTCCAGTTGAAGAATCTTCATCAGAACCAACAGACCTGAAAGTTAAGTAAATTCCTCTCCCACAGATACTGCCTGACCTTTCGAGTATTTCCAGGATTTTCAGCTTTCAGTGCAGAGGGGCTGAGCTTCTCCATCGATTATTATTGCTGACCTCTCCACCAACTGCTGCATGCATGACAGGCTTGTGAGAAACAGGAAGGGAGTTTGGAAGCTCATAATCACATTTCTCTATTGCAAAATACTGCCATTAGGAATTGAGGAGACTTGGCACTACGTGTCACCAAAAACTCTAGCACACTTTTACAGATGTACATTGGAGAACACCTGGTTGGTTGCAACACCATCTGATATGGAGCCACCAGTGCACAGTTTCGTGAGAGGCTTCGGAGGGTGATAGACTCAGCCAGCTCCGTCATCAGCACAACTCTCCCCACCACTGAGGGCATCAAAAGTAGGCAGCATCCATCATTAAGGACCCTCACCATGCCCTCTTCTCATTACTACCATCAGAGGGAATGTACAGTAACCTGAAGACACACACTCAACATTTCAGGAGCAGCCTCTTCCCGTCTGCCGTCAGGTTTCTCAAGGAGCCATGAATTCATGAGCACCACCTTGCTCTCCCTCTTTTGGACTATTTATTTATTTAGTTTTATTGTATCTTACAATAATGCCACAAAGAAACTAATTTCACAATTTCATAGCTAATATCAGTAACAATAACTGATTCAAACTCAGGGTCTCAACTATTTCATCCTCCCTCCTCCACAGATACTGCTCATCTGTTGCATCAAGAAAGTCTGCATAGAGTCATAGAACACCACAACACAGAACCAGGCCCTTTGGCCCATCCAGTCCATTCTGAACCAATACATCTGTCTAGTCACATTCACCTGCACATGGACCATAGCCTTGCTACCATTCCCATCCACGTACCTCTCCAAATTTCTCTTAAATGTTGAAATTGAACCTGAATCCAACTTGTTCCACACTCTTGCCACCCTCTGAGTGAAGAAGTTTCCTCTCAGGTTCTCCTTAAACATTTAACCTTTCACCCATAGCCCATGATCTCTAGTTCTAGTCTTACCCCACCATAGTGTAAAAAAAGCCTGCTGGCATTTACCTTGTCTATAACCCTCATAATTTTGTATGCCTCCTTCACTTCTCCACTCATTCTCCTGCACTCCAGGGAACAAAGTCCTAACCTATTCAACTTTTCTCAATAACTCGGGCAAGATCTTTGTAAATTTTCTCTGCACTCTTTTAATCTGGTAGATATCTTTCTGTAGGCAGGTGACCAAAATGGCACACAATACTCCAAATTAGGCCTCACCAACATCTTATACAACTTCAGCATAATGTCCTGCCTTCTGTACTCAATGCTTTGAAGGCCAATGTGCCAAAGGCTTTCTTTATGACCTTATCTACTGCCACTTTCAAGGAATTATGGATCTGTATTCCCAGATCCCTTTGTTCTACTGTTAACATTCCACGGAAAGAGAGATTTTCTTAATGGAGATTCATCAAGGCTTGTAGATTATGGTTAAGGATGTGGAAACTTTAGATGCCTCCTTATCTCCTGCCTTCAATAGGTTAACAGGAACCATGTCCCAGGCCTTACAACACGCCGGTAACCTTAATAAGCAGCAGCGAGGTCTGATCTGTCGGGACAATTATAAAAGAGACTGTTGAAGTAAGGATTGTGGAGTGTAGAACAGAGACTTCAGAGCACCCTTGCCCAGCCAATGGCCTTCTTCTCATTTAAATGGGCCCAGTGTTACGTTAAAGTGAAGGGTTTGCTCCTTGCTCTGTGGAAATTCTACAGATGCTGGAAATCTGGAGCAACACACAAAATGCTGGAGGAAGTCAGAGGTCAGGAAGCATCTGAGGAGGGAAATACACAGTCAGCATGTCCCGATGAAGGGTCTTGGTGACTATTTATTGCCTTCTGTAGATGCTACCTGACCTGCTGAGTTCCTCTATCACTTGGTGTGCTCTGTTCACACAAGCAGATTCTGTTGCACATTTCAATGTACTTGTGACAAATAACTACTAATCTATATTTACTACATTTTATTTCATAAGATATAGGAGCAGAATTATGCCATTTGGCCCATCAAGTGCACTCCACCATTCGATCATAGCTGATTTAGTTTCGCTCTCGGCTCCATTCTCCAACTTTCTCCCTGTAATCTTTGCCACCCTTACTAATCAAGAACCTATCAACCTCTGCTTTAGACCTAAACATAAGTGTATATATTGTACTTTAAATATGCCTTTGTAAACAAGTCACTGAGGCCAAGTCACGTAGTCTCAGAATCCATTCCCCAGAGTCAGGGTGATGGAGAGATGTGCACAGAAAGAGACCCTTCTAGCCAACAACCATCCATTAAAACTAATCCTACATTAATCCCAACTTTGTAAATCTCTGTATCTTATCAACTCCGCCCACATTCTAGTAATGGACAGTGGACAATTACCTTGCCAACCCACACAGCTTTGGAATTTGGAGGAACCTGGAGCGCCTAAAGGAAATCCACACGATCACAGGGAAAACAAATTGTGGAACTCCACACAGAGGGGACCCGAGGTCAGAATCGAACCCAGGTCACTGAAACTCTGAGGCAGCGGCTCTACAAGCTGTGGCACCAGGGTGCCTGAACCAACATCTGCTCAAGCTACCCTAACCCTTACCTTCTGTCACAGAGCGAAGCACGGTTAATATTTAATTAGAGATTCAACTCACAGTCCAGTCAGGGCAGGTCCGCATCTCCCTCGTGGGTCCATTCTTTGGGATGGTGCTGGGCAACTGCTCTGGAGCTAGGTGCTGGAGGCCTGATCTCAAGATTGCTTTCCTGCAAAGGAAGGGAAACATTTTCAATGTCCATGGGGCAAAAAAACATACACAGGTAACAATGATCTCTGGAAACCACTAACAGGTCTGTAACACACACAAAACACTGGAGGCGCTCAGCAGGCCAGGCAACATCTATGGAAAAAAGTACAGGTGACATTTTGGGCCAAAACCCTTCGGCAGGAGTCAAACCCAAACCATTCCTGCCAAAAGGTTTTGGCCTGTAATGTCAGCTGTACTTTTTCCCCACAGATCCTGCCTGGTCTGCTGAGCTCCTCCAGCATTTAGTGTGCGTTTCTCCAATTTCCAGCATCTGTAGGTTTTGTCTTGTTTGTGAACAAGTCTGTAACAATGCCTCTGTTCATACCATGCCTTGTCAGGGCACCTCTCTGCACAGCATGATTGCCACCTCTGCAGGGGTGTCTGAGAATATTTGTGCCCAATACATATAAGGGGCATTAAAAGGTTAGTTTATTATATCTCATGGTCTCTGACTGTCATAAATCACTCATTCATGAATGTATAATTTATTCATCACCAGCACATCAAAACATGCAGTGAAATGTGTCAATTTGTGTCAAATCAAATTAGAGAGGGCTGTGTCGGGGACAGCCAGCAATTTCACCACACTTCCAGGGCCAACATAGCATGCCTACAATTTACTAATCCTAACCATATGTCTTTGGAATGTGGGAGAAACCGAAGCAGCCGAAGGAAATCCACATGGTTACAGTGAGAATGTACAAACTCCTTACAGACAACGGTGGGAATCGAACCCTGATCGGTGATTGCTGGCACTGTAAAGCAAATGTACTAACCATTAGGCTACTGCGTCACCCTTTAAAACAGATTCAGCTACTGTACATAAAATATATGTAAGGAAATACAAAGTAATTCATCACCTTTGTTTGCGGTTAGTCATTGGGGTTTATGATGCCATAAGACCATAAAATATAGGAGCAGAATTAGGCCATTTGGCCCATTGAGTCTGCTGTGCCATTTCATTTTGGCTGATCCATTTCCCTCTCAGCCCTAATCTCCTGCATTCCCTCCATGCCCTGACTAATCAAGAATCTATTAACCTCTGCTAAAACATAGCCAATGTCTTGACCTCCATAACTGCCAGAATTCTACACATTCACCACACTCTGTCTAAAGAAATTCCTCTCCATCTCCGTTCTAAATGGACATCCGCCTATCGTCCTCTGGTCTTAGATCCCCTCAACATGGGCAACATCCTCTCCACGTCCACTATATCGAGGCCTTTCAACATTCAATAGGTTTCAGTGAGATCCCTCCTCATTCTTCTGAATTCCATTGAGTACAGGCCCAGAGCCATTAAACACTCCTCATATAAGCCTTTCAATCCCAGAATCATTTTCGTGAACCTCCTTTGAACTCTCTCCAATATCAGCACACCCTGTCATACAAATGAAAAGGGAAGATGCCAGAAATATAAAGGATAGTTAGAAGGTGATAGGTGAAGCCAAGTGGGTAGAAAAGGTCATGGGCTAGAAAGGAAGGAATATGATAGAATAGCAGAGGAGAGGAGAGTGGACCATAGGAGGAGGGCAGGAGAAGGTGATAGGCAGGTGAGAGGCCTGAGTGGGGAATTAAAGAGGGAAGGAGAAGGAAAACATTTTTACTGGAAGGAGAAATTGATACTCATGCCGTCAGTTCGGAGGCTACCCAGACAGAACATAAGGTGTTGTACCTCCAACCTGAGGGTAGCCTCATTGTGGCACAAGAGAAGGCCATGGACTGACGCGTTGGAATGGGAGTGGGAATTAGAATTAAAATACAGTTCTGCTTTTGGCAGATGGAGCAGTGGTCCTTGACGAAGCAGTCCTCAATTAATGACGGCTCTCACCTTGTAGAGGAGGCTGCATTGGGACCACCAGACACAATAGACAACCCCAGGTAGATATGCAGGTGAAATGCTGCCTCACTTGGAAGGACAGCTTGGTGCCCTGAATGGAGATGAGGGAGGATTTGTAGCACTTTGGCTGCTTGCAAAGTTAAGTGCTAGGAGAGAAATTAGTGGGGAGGGACGAATGGATAAGGGAGTCACAGAGGGAGCAATCCCTGTGGAAAGCGGAGTGGGGGGATGGAGGTAAAGATATGTTTAATGGTAGGATCCCTTTAGAGATGGCAGAAGTGGTGGACAATGATGTGTTGGATGCTTTTGGCTGATGGAGCAAAGGTGCTCATGGGACAGTTAGTAAGGACAAAAGGAACTCTATCACTGTTAAGGCAGTGGGAAGATGGGGGAGCGGTGATGATCGGGAAATGGAGATGCAGGTGAGGGCAGCATCAATGGTGGAGGAAGAGAAGCCCTATTCTTTGGAGGACATCTCTGATGTCCTGAAAAGGAAATGCAATGGAGACAAAGGAGCTGAGGAATGAGAACAGCATTTTTACAGGAAACGGTGGGGAGAGCTATAGTCAATATATCTGTGGGAATTGGTAGGTTTACAGGAGACTGAGTGGGAAGAGGTATAGATACAGCTGCAAATTTATATATGTTTTTATATGTTCTGCAAATTTATGGGTTCTCCACTGTATCTCTCCACAGTGTCATTCAATAGAAAGTGTCGTACTAAATGTGGCAGTACTTTCTGAAATAAAACTGAGAGTATCTGATCCCAAGATTACAGACACCCAAGGGTTCACACCAGACCGAGTGTCCTCTGTACTTGCACTGAATTCTGCAGTATATCACTGTACTTGGCTGTTGAGTCCCTGTAGCAGTACATTGAAGCCAATTAGTCATAAATATTCTGAAAATGAAAACTTCGGAGCGGGGCAGCTGAATGTGAAAGGGCAAGTGATTTAAACGAGTTATTTAGAGGTCCCCAGCGCTGATAACCTGTACGTCTTCTAAAGGTGATGCTTCAAAAAGGTAGAATCTATCATTAAGGACTCCCTTCATCCAGCACACATCCTCTTCTTATTACTACCATCAAAGAGGAAGCACAGGAGGCTGAAGACACACATTCAACATTTAGGAACAGCTTCTTTCCCTCTGCCATCAGATATTTGAATGGACAATGAACCGTTGAGTTCTCTTTTTGCACTACTTGTTTAATGTAATTTTCCATACATATATATATATATATATATATATGATTTTAACCCTAATTCCTACTCAGAAAGTCAAGGAAAATGCTGATACATGAAATACAAAATAAAATTAGAAAATGCTGGAAACACTCAGCAGGTCAGGCTGCATCTATGGAAAGAGAAATGGAAATAACTTTTCTGGCTGAGGACGCTTCATCAGGAATTATTTAAGTGATTTAACCTCTCTGAAAGTGGGAATTCCTCCTGCAGTGTTTTCTGCTCCAGACTCCAGCATCTTTCCAGCCTACTATCATTTCTATCTTTTTATGTTTAGCAATATGTCCATACTTTAACCAATAAAAATTAAAGACTGGTATTAGTCTTACTTGTCTCATGTATATCGAAACATTGAAACATACAGTGAAATGCGTCATTTGTGTCAAGGATGTACTGGGCAGCCTGAAAGTGCCACCATGCTTCCGGCACCAATGTAACATGCCCACATTTCACTGGAATGTGGGAGGAAACCGCAGTGCCTGGAGGAAAGCCACATGGTCACGAGCAGAACTTACAAACTCCTTAGACTACAACAGGAACTGAACCTGTGTCCCTTGCACTGGAAACCATGTTATAATATCTGTTCTGCCAGTGTACCACCTCAATAGGAGACCAATAGGAGATGAAGAGACCATCATTATGTGCCATGTGGTACGATGTGGGTGATCATGGCCTTTCATCTGTCTTTAATCTGCCTGTGGGGTCGATTCCCTCACACTGTTGTTCTTATTCTTTTCTCTATCCATCACCATGACTGCTCTTAGCAAATTTTTCTACAGAAGTGGTTTCCTATTGCCTTCATCTGGTCAGTGTCTTTACATGACAGGTGACCGCAGCCATTATCAATACTCTTCAGACACTGTCTGCCTGATATCAGTGGTCACAAAACCAGGACATGTGACATGCACCAACAGGTTGTGAAACCATCCTCCACCTGCTCCCATGCTTTCACGTGACCCTGATCAGTGGGCTAAGTGGACGCTATGCCTTGCCCAAGGGCGACCTGCAGGCTGAGGGAGGGAAGGAGCACCTTACGCCTCCTTTGGTAGAGATGACTCTCCACACCGCCAGCCACTGAAGAGACCAAGTGGGTTAAAGAACTGGAACATTAGGAGGTCAATTCCATTTAAGGAGTTTTTAAGAGGCTGAGTGAGTTTAAAGAGGGAGGGAGCAGGAGGCCAAGATTAAAGAGCAGGCAAGAAACTGGAGTATGAAGAGCAGAGGTACATAGGAGCAGAATGAAAAGTAGAATAGGTTACTTGAATCTGCACCATTGAATGGGATTATGGCTGAGCATCAATAAAAATATGGAGCTATGTGTGGAGGTCTAATAGAGATTCATTAAATTTCTGGTCAAGATGATGCTGAGTGATAGTCTACTTATAGAGTTTGTGACTCAGACTTAAGTTGGTTTTTAGATGAATTTTAGGATTGTTGGGTTTAGGGACAGGGAAGTAAGGAAATTAGAGCTCAGGCTGCAGTCTATGCCTGCACTCCATGCTTTGCATTTGAAGGCCAACGACATGGATACTGGACGTCAGGCTGGCAGACCAATGATGATCAGGGTCAATGGGTCCCCCCCTCCCCCCACCCAGGTCAGCGAGTCGCCAGTGGGTCCCAGGATCAGAGTTCGGTGCTGCACTGTTCCCTCTAAGCTTTGCGGGTGCACAGCCATGCAGTAACTGAAATGCTCCCACACTCACAGCTTTTGTTGCCATGCAGACAGATAAAAGAAAAAGGTTGCAAAATGTGAAACATTTACTTTGTGGTACTGTATTTATTATACCCTTCAATTCAATTCAATCAAAAGTGCGTGACTTCTCAATTTTCATTCTAAATATTCATAGTATGTACATAAGAAAACATTTAAGTACCATGCAGTTTTCAGGACTTGTAAAATTTCCTGCTCAGAACAATAGTGGGTCCATACTAAAAAAAAGAGGGAACAGGAGAAGAAGGAATGAAAGCTAGTGACCCCTGAGGTATGCAAATCGACAAGTCCAGGGTCCTCATACTGGGTTCTGCTTCATTATCATCGATGAATCCAGGGGTTGATACTAAAGACCAAAGCCCAAGGGTTGATCAGAAGTCTGGAAGTTGCGTCCTGACAGCCTGAGTCCTTAGTATGTGAGTCTGGGTATCCACCGGGGAAGTTGAACGGCCAATATCCGTGAGTCCAAAGAAGATTGAAGGTTAGAGACAGCCTGTCCTGAGGTTGGAGGACCATTTGTGTCTGTGCACAGTTGGTTGGGTGGGTGGAAGGGACGGGGCTTGATTTACTGCTGTGGTTTTGTTGTGTTCTGCTGATCAAGCTATGTTGGTGTCAGAATGTGTGATGACACTTGTGACCTGCCCCAGAACATCGCCAGGTTATGCTGGCTATTAACGCAAGCAACACATTTTACTCTATGTTTCGATGTACCTGTGATAAATAAATCTGAATTTGAATCTGAATCAGCTGAAAATTGGGACGCAGGGTGAGTACAAAAGTCAGGAGATAAAGGCTCGAAAACTTTTGCGCAAGGGAGTTAGCTTTGGAGTTTAGAAGCTCAAGTGTGAGATTGAGTCAGAGATCACGAGGATGCAACATGGGTAAGGAGTAGGGGATGGAGAGGTTCATAAAAACATCAATACAGAAGTGGAGTTGTCCATTCAGCCCCACTCATACCTATTTTGCACTTAGATAACAATATTTTACCTGAGCACCACTAAACCCAAATCTCTCCTTGTGTGGTGTTAGAGAGCAAGAATAGAGCATTTTTCAATTGGTGTTTACCAAAGACGAGGATGTTGCCAGAATGAGGGTGGTAGAGAAACTAGATGGAGTGAACACTGATAAGGAGAAAGGCAGGCTCTAAGCATGTCTCCCCATCTGAGCGGGATGCATGCCAAGTAGCTGAGGGAAGTGGGGGCAAGGATTGCGGAAGGCATTGTCTACACCTTCTCTATGTATTCAAAGTTGGGTGGCACAGTGGTGCAGGAGGTAGAGCCTCTGCCTCTCGACGCCAGAGACAATAGTTCAATCCTGACCTTGGGTGCTGTCTGTGTGGAGTTTTCATGTTCTCCCTGTGACTGTGTGGGGTTCTCCTGAGTGCTCTGGTTTCCTCCCTGCTCCCAAAGATATAAGGGTTGGTAAGTTCATAGGTTGCTGTAAATTGCCCCTTCTGTAGATCCGGGGGGGGGTGGGTTGACAGACTCTGCCGAGATATGATGGGATTGTGATGAAAATTTTTTTTTTAAACAGTTTTATTGTAAATGGTTGGTATAGACTTGGTGACTGAAGGGTTTGTTTCCAAGCTGTACCTCCCTGAAACTCGAAGAATTTGAGAACCTCTAATGATACCATTGTTCAATAATGGGGAGAAGGACCTTGCCTAGTAACTGCACTGTGGGGAGATTAACCTTCGTGATCAGAAACTTGGAAAGGCAGGAAGAATCTTTATTACCTTGAAGAAATTCAGGGTTAGAAAGCACAGCTGACAGGGACAGTAAAAACAAATCATGTTCACCAAACTTAGATCATTAGATATAGGAGCAGGATTAGGCCATTCAGCCCATCAAGTCTGCTCCACCATCATCATGGCTGATTTATTATCTGAACCTTATTCTCCTGCCTTCTCCCCTCAACTTTTGATGCCCTGATCAATCATGAACCTATCAACCTCTGCTTTAAATATACTCCATGAGTTGGCCTCCATGGCCATTTGTGGTAATGAATTCCACAGATTCACTACCCTCTGGCTAATGAGATCCCCCCCCCCTTATTCTTCTACAGTGCAAAGCCATCAAACACTCCTCATACCTTTCATTCTCAGAATCATGCTCATGAACCTCCTCTAGACCCTCTCTAATGCCAGCATATCGTTTCTTCAATAAGAGGCTCAAAACTGCTCACAATACTCCAAGTATGGCCTGGCCAGTGCCTTATAAAGCCTCAGGAATCTGTCCTTCCTCTTATATTCTAGTCCTTTTGAAATAAATGCTAAAATTGCATTTGCCTTCCTTACCACTTACTTGAACTGCAAGTTAACCTTAAGGGAATCCTGCACAAGGACTCCAAAGTCCCTTTTCACCTCTAATGTCTGAATTTTATCTCCATTTAGCAAATAGTCTATGCCTTTTTTCTTTCTACCAAAGTGCATGACCATACACTTCCCTACACTATATTCCATCTGCCACTTTGCCCATTCTCCCAATCTAAGTCCTTCAGCAGACTCCCTGCTTCCTCAGCACTACCTTATCTCCACCTATCTTTGTCACCTAACTGTACTCTCAAATAAGTCATCCAAATCATTGACGTATGGCATGAAAAGAAGTGGTCCCAAAATCAAAACCCACAGAACACAACTCGTCACCAGCAGCACCAGAAAAGGCCCTCATTATTTCCAATCTTTGCCACCAATTCTCCTTTGCCTGTACTACCTGTTATTTCCCCAAAAAATTCCAACAGATTTGTCAGGCAAGATTTCTATTTATGGAATCCATGCTGACTTTGGCCTATCTTATCAAGTGCCTCCAAGTACCCTGAAACCTTACCCTTAATAATGGACTCCAAGATCTTCCCAACGACTGAAATCAGGCAAACTGGTCTATAATTTCCTTTCTCTGCCTCCCTCCCTTGTTAAAGACTGGAGTGACAATTGCAATTTTCCATTCCTTTGCAGAACCTAGTGATTCTTGAAAGATCATTACTAATTCCTCTATGAGCTCTGCAGGTACCTCTTTTAAAACACTAAGGTGAGGTCCATTCGGTCCAAGTAACTTAACGACCTTCCAACCTTTCAGCTTCCGAAACACCTTCTCCTTAGTAACTCTCACTTCTGCCACCTGACAGTCTTGAATGTTTAACATACCGCTAGTGCTTTCCACAGTCAAGACCAGCACAAAATACTTACCAAGTTTCCCTGCCAGTTTTTTGTTCTCCATTGCTATCTCTCCAGCATTTTCCAGCAGTCTGTTATCACTCTTGCCTCTCTTTTACTCCAAACATCCAAAAAAACATTTAGATCTCCTCTTATATTATTGGCTAACTTACCTTCATAGTTTTTTTTTCTCTCCTTTTTTTTAGTTGCCTTCTGTTGATGTTCTAATTTCCCACTATTTGTTGCTATTTTGTATGGCCTTTCTTTGCCTTTTATGCTGTCTTTGACTTCCCTTTAAAAAGCTTCTTCGGGGTTTTTATCCTATACATGCTAAATTACCCCCAAAACTTCAGTCATCACTGTTCTGCCATTATCCCTGCTAGTGTCCCCTTCCAAACAACTTTGGCCACCTCCTACCTCATGTCTCTGTAATCCCCTTTTCTCCACTGTAATATTGACACATCTTACTTTATCTTCTCCCTGTCAAACTGCAGGATGAATTTTATCATATTATCATCATGGGCTCTGAAGGGATCCTTTATCTTAAGCTCCCTAATCAAATTTGGTTCATTACAACAACACCCAATCCAGAATTACCTTTCTCCTGGTCAGCACAATCACAGTCTGTAAAAAGCCATCTCATAGAAATTCTACAAACTTTCTCTCTTGGGGTCCTGCACCAACTTGATTTTCCCAATCTACCCGCATATTGAAATGACTTCATAACTTTGCCCTTTTTACATGGCTTTTCTATCACCAGTTGTAATTTGTATCCCACATCCTGGCTATTGTTCAGAGGCCTGTATATAATTTCCATCAAGGTCTTTTTATCCTTGCAGCTTCTTATTTCTGCCCACAAGGATTCTACATCTTCTGATCCTGTCTTTCTAAGGACTTGTTTTCATTTTTTTTAGCCAACAAAGCCACCCCACCCCCTCTGCATACTTGCCTGTCCTTTCAATACAATGTGTAGCTTTGGATGTAAAGCTTTCAACTATGATCTCCTTTCAGCCACGGCTCAGTGATTTCCAGAACATCATACCTGCCAGTTTCCAACTATGCTGCAGGATCATTTACCTCATTCCATTACTGTGTGCATTCAATTATAACCCCTTTAATCCTGCATTCATCAGCCTTTTTGATTTTGTCCTCCATGTAACACTTCAACACATCCCACTGACTGCAATTCTGCCCAAACATCTGCCTGTCCTTCCCCAGTCGCACTACACACTGCACCTACTTGCATATCAACTGCTCCTTCCGAGCTCTATTACTCTAGTTCCCATCCCCCTGCCAAGTTATATTTTAGATACTCTCCAACAGCCTGAGCAAACCTGCCTGCAAGGATATTCGACCCCCTCGGGTTTTTGTTCTGGTCGCACTTTCCACAGAAGAGATCCCAACAATCCTGAAATCTGAAACTCTGCCTCCTGCATCAATTCTTCAGCCATGCATTCCTCTGCCAAATCATCCTATTCTTACCCTTTTTGAATTAACAGAGAAAATTGATAAAGCAAGTACAATAACTATACTGTAAATATGCAAGTTTACATCACAATCAGGCTTAATATCAACGGCATATGTTGTGAAATTAATTAACTTTGTGGCAGCAGTACAATGAAACAGAGAAACAAAACTGAATTACATTAAGTACATAAATAGGTCTATTAAATAGTTTAAATAAGTAGTGTAAAAAACAGAGAAAAAAAGTAGTGAGGTTGTGTTTATGGCTTGAATTTCCATTTAGGAATTGGATGGCAGAAGGGAAGAAGCTGTTCCCGAATTACAGAGTGTGTGGCTTCAGGCTTCTGTACCTCTTTCCCAATGATAACAGTTGGGAAACTGAGAGGGCCTGCCTGGGATCCTCAATGATGGACACCACCTTCCTAAGGCATCGCTCCTTGAAGATGTCTTGGATACGATGGAGGCTGGTACTTATGATGGAACTGACGAATCTTACAAGTTTCTGCAACCTACTTCGATCTTGTGCAGTCGCACCAACCCCTCACCATACAAGACGGTGATGCAGCCAGTCAGAATGCTCTCTGTGGTACATTTGTAGAAGTTTTCAAGAGTTTTCGTTGACAAACCAAACCTCCTCAAGCTCCTGATTAAATATAGCTACTGTCTTGACTTATTTATAGCTGTAAGGATATGTTGCATCCAGGTTAGCTCCTCAGAGATATTGACACACCAGAAACTTGAACTTGCTCACTCTCTCCATTTCTGATCCCTCTATGAGGATTGGAATGTGCTTCCTCATCTTGCCTTTCCTGATGAAGCTCCAACTAAAAGCTGGTTAGCAAAACGGAAGCCCATGGATAGAAGGCTGTATGAGTAAGGATTACAAAAAGTTCTTGTCTTGACAGAAAAGAGTTATGGCAAATGTGTGTTTTCAAATTGGAAAATGGTAGATATTGATGTTTCCTGGGGGAGTCTGTGCTTTGCACACAAGCTCTTGTTGACGTACCTTAGTGACATCCATCAGCAGAGAAAAACTTTTGGGATGAGACAACACTTACAAGTGTGGTAAACAGCGAAGGATAGTAATTAAGGATCAAGTTTATTCACTTGTACATTCACACGTATTAGGAATTGGCTGTGTCGTGTTAGTCAGCACGCAGCATGCAACAGAAAACAACTTCAACAATTATCAAGAATAAAGAATTATATAGAAAACAAATAATTACATATAAATAAAAGCACTAATAATGAAGAACAGCTATAGAATGAAATGTGCATAAATAAATAAATCCCAGCATGTATTTACAATGTAATCAGCATTATATAAAGTGGTTTAAAGAGTCTACAACTGGGAAAATAGAAAGAGTGGTGTGGGCTAATGAGAACGATCGGTGAGATAACAGCCTGGGGGAAGAAACTGCCATAGGCTGATTAAAATGAATAGAAATATTGCAAACAAAATTTAATGTGAGATACATTTTGGCAGGAAGGGAGAATGTAGATTAAGTCACGGAATCCAAAGGGCATACAGGAATAGAAACACTCAGCGGTGCACATTCAGAAACCTTTGAAGATGGAGCGCATGTTATGAAGTGCACATGAGATCCTGAAATTTATTATTAAAGTTTCCTGCTACATAGCCACGGAAGTTACATTGAACTTCTTTCAACCACTAATCAGATCACAACTGCAGCACTGCTTTCAAGTTTGGACTCCACACTATAGAAAGGACATGAAAATCTCAGCAAGTGTGCAGAAGTGATTTACTGATAATCTTCCTGCGATGAAGAATGCCAGGCAGAAGGTTAGACTGGAAAGCCAAGGATGTTCACATGGAGCAGACAAGATTGAGAAGAGATTTGATGGGGATGTACAAGGCTGTGAGTGGATCAGACCTGGTAAATCGAGGGAAGTTGTTCTTGTTAGTTAGAAGACAAGATAGAGATGATGAGAATAACAGACTAAGGGCTGGGGGTTTACTGGAAATCACTCCTTGTAAGATTGGTGGAAACATTCGACCTTCAAAACAGAACCAAAATAGCACTTGGGGAAGATAACTTGCAAGGACTTCAAGAAAAGAGAAGGAAATGCACTTAACCAATTACTCTGCAGAGTAACTTAGTGTTATAACAATTTTATAACTCTATTAGTTCCAAAGCAACAATGAAAATTCAGTTCAGAATAACTTGCCTTTTGCAATGTCCATATCCAATTCTATTGAACCAGCACGGATAGCTTCACTCTCCTCAACTCTCAAATGATTCCACAAACTTACTTTCAGGGGCTCTAGAACTCATGTTCTCAGTATTTATTTACGTATGTAAGTGCATAGTTTGTCTTCTTTTGCATATTGGTTATTATTCAGTCTTTATGTGTAGTTTTTCCACTGATCCTACTGTATTTTATTCCACTGTGAATGCCTGCCATAAAATGAATCTCAGGGTAGTGTCTGGTGATCTATATGCACTCTGATAATACTTTGGACAGGTTACATTCAACTGAGGAGTAACCATAAGAATATGAGAATTAGAAGGAAGAGTAGGCCACTTGGCCTGATTGAATGAGAAGAAATGCATGAGGGACCACGTCTGATCTTCTATCTAAGCTGATTGGAATGTGGGGAGAATGAAATAGGATTAGTGAAGATCAGTGCTTGATGGTCAGCACAGACTTGGTGGGCTGAAGGTCCTGTTTTCATGCTGTGACATGACAAGACCACAAGACCATAAGACACAAGAGCAGAATTAAGCCATTTGGCCCATTGAGTCTGCTCTGCCATTCAATCATGGCTGATCCTTTTCTCCCCTTCCTCTGCCCCATTCCCTGGCCTTCTCCCATAACCTTTGATGCCATGTCCAATCAAGAACCTATCAATCTCCACCTGAAGTACACCCAACAACCTGACCTCCACAGCTGCCAGTGTAATAAATTCCACAAATTCACCACCCTCTGGCTAAAGAAATTTCTCTGCATCTCTGTTTTAAATGGAGGCCCCTCTATTTTGAGGCAGTGCCCTCTTGTCCTAGACTCCTCCACCATGGGAAACATCCTTTCCACATCTACTCTGTCTAGGCCTTTCAACATTCAAGAGGTTTCAATGAGATCCCCCCCCCCATCCTACTAAATTTCAGCGAGTACAGACCCAGAACCATCAAATGATTCTCATATGATAACCCTTTCATTCCCAGAATCTTCCTTCAGAAGTTTGTTTTGGTGGCTTCATAACTTCCATGGCTAAAATCAATTCCTTTTCTTTTACAAATTTCAGAATACTTAATGAAAATTAGATTCTCCACTGCCCATAACAGGACTAGGATCAACAACTGAACTGGCTAGCCCATGCTTTGGATTACTGGACCTGCAACTTATTCACAATGTCAGAGTGGAAAGTTGGATACTGGCAAAACCAGGCATTTGAAAGTAAGGTGAGAAATGTGGCAGTAAACGGGTTGAGATGGGGTGATGTTGGCTGATACGGAAACAGGTCCTGGAGATAGTGAAGATGTGCAGTCAGAAACTCACCTTAGGGTATAATATGACACCAAAGGCCTCCACATCTCAACTATTTGACTGATATACACAATAACACAAGAATCAGGAGCAGGAATAGGCCCATGTGCTCCTTGAATCAGATCAGCAAGATGACATCTAATCCCAGGCTTGGCCTCAACACCACTTTCCTGCATTCTCCTCACACCCCCCTCAACTCCACTGTGGTTCAAGTGTTTGTCAATCATCACTGTGAATATATCCAGTAACCCCATTCCCATTTCCCTTCAGAGTAGAGAATTTCAAATGAGGAAATTCCTCCTCTTCTCCATCTGAAGTAGTGAGTCCATATTCCAATACCTTGTCTCCAGGTTGTAGACACCCCTGCCAGTATGATCCACCTAACATCACCCCTGCCAATCCAAGTTCAAAATGAATTTATTATCAAAGTACTGTACATGTATGTCACCATATACTACCATGGGGGTTTACTTTTCTGAGCTGCCTGCAAAACATCACCATATATCACCAGCACCTTCTACCTGGGAATCTTGTCATCTCTCGTTCCTATAAACTCCAAGCCCAACTTGTTCAACCATTCTTCACATAGCTATCTCTTCACCCCAGGAATCAACCAAGTGAAGCTTCTCTTTGCTTTCTCCAATTCCTTAAATGCAGAGGCCAAAACTGCATTTTCCAACAATCACAGAAGTCACTAAAGAGAAGGCCAACATTGAGTACAAGATTTCAGATAGCATTTTAGAGCTGTATAAGACCACAGTGGGGAATATTGTGTGCTGGTCTTCTGAGAAGATGGGATTAAGGATAAAGAAAACTTTCACAAGGATGTTGCTGGGTCAAGAGGGCTTAAGTTACAATGAGAGTCTGGATAGGCTGGGAATGCTTTCCCTGGAGCGAAGGACGGTGACGGGTGATCTTATTGAAGTAGGCAAAATCATAAGGGGAATATAGAGGTGAGTGGTCATGGTCTTTATCCCCACAGTTGTTGGGTCTAAAACTAGAGGGCATTGGCTTAGGGTGAGGGGGAAGCATTTAAGAGCAATATCTTCCATGCAGAAGGTAGTGGGTATAAGGAATGAACTAGTAGAGGCAGGCACAAGTACAACATTTAAAGGACATTTGGACAGGTTCATGGATAGATAGATAGAACTTTATTGATCCCAAAGGAAATTACAGTGTCATGTGGCATTACAAGTACACAAATATACAAATATTAGAAGAGAAGTAAGAAAGAATAAAAAATAACTTCTCAAACAGTCTAACAAGAGGGGGTCATCACTTCTGCAGCTATAGGTTAACTCATTATAGAGCCTAATGGCTGAGGCAAGAGTGACTTCATATAGCACTCTTTGGAGCAGCACAGTTCTTAGTCTATTACTAGGATAGGAAAGGTTTCGAGAAGTATGGGCCAAATGCAATGGGATTAGGAAGACACCATGGCTCAGTGTTCAATACTATCCTCCCCTCAGTACTAATCAACAAGCTTTGAAGCTAAGGGCCTTTGTACATCCAGCTGCAACTGGGTCCTCAATTTTTTATTGGGTGACCAAAGCCAGTACAGACTGGTGATAACATCTCCCCCTCACTGAGGATCAACACAGGGGCACCCCAAGGATGTAGGGGCCCGCTGCCCCACATTCTCTGTATTCATGATTGTATGGCCAGACACAGTCTAAGTGGCAGCTATAAATTTGCTGACGATGCCACTGTTGTTGGAAGAAACTGAGATGGTAACGAGGAGGTGAACAAGAGCAAAGTAGACTGTTTGGCTGAATGGTGTCGCAACAACCACCTTGCATTCAACGTCACAGGACTAAGATGATGATTGTAAACTTCAGGAGGGATGAGTCAGGAGAACTCACTGAGGGATCAGCAGTGGAAAGGGTGAGCACCTTCAAATTCCTGAGTGTCAACATGTTGATGCAACCAAGACAAAGACACGTCAGCAGCTATAGTTCATAAGTAGGAGGAGGAGATTTGGTATGCCGCCAAACAATCTAGCATTCTGACTGGTTTCATCACCTGCTGGTAGAGGCTCCAATCCCGCACAGGGCTGTCCACTCAGCCAACTCCGTAGCGGGCAAGTCTCCCCGTGATTGAGGACATCCTCAAAAGGCTGTGCTTCCAGAAGGTGGCACTCATCAGGCAGATCTCCAACCATCTGGGACATGCCCTTTTCTCATTACCACCATCGGGGAGCAGTACAGTCAGCCTTTTAGGAGCAGTTTCGTCCCCTGTGCCCTCAGATTTCTGAAAAGTCCCTGAATTCATGAATGCTACCTTACAATTCCTCTATTTTTTATTAATGCAATGTGTTATGCCTGCACTGTAGTGCTGCCGCAAAACAACAAATTTCATGATTTATGCCAGAGACAATGAACCTGGTTCTGATTAGCATGAAGGACCTGTTTCTGAGGTATATAACTCTACCCCACAAGCTGTCTTAATTGCTTCCTATATCTGTTGCTGTCACAGTTCCTTCCCCTGAGGTAGTCACTGAAGTGCATCCCAAAGCATTCTTATTGAAGGGCAAAGGTCAGCAGCAGGTTGTTCATGCAGATGAGGGGGGAGACAAATCCCACTGGAAATTGCCCTGGTCGTGACAAAGGAAACAGAAGCCATAAAAGCAATGCTGTTTGCTATCGTGTGGTTGCTATGGAGACAAGGTGTACCAGCTAAAAGTCCCACATCTGACAATCAACATGAAAAGCAGCAGCCAAAAAAATCCAGTGAGGATTGAAATTCTACAGCGTGACTGGTCCAGACACATATCAGACTAACAGCCGAGGGTCCACAGCCGAAACCAGCACAGCTTTATAAGGAAGAGCCGAGATTGTGGTCCGGAGCTTCAGCATTTCATCAAATTGCTGGTTCAAGCCGCCGGGTGTTGTGTGGGTAACATACTATTAGAGAAAGCTGAGCAGATGGAGTAGGCACTGCACACAGTGAGGTGCACGGGCTAGGCAGCACATTGTCTCATCATCTTTCCCTAATTTTAAAGAAGGACACCTCCACCGTGTTAGAGTGGGTAGAGAAATATGTGCTTTTCCCTGTAGTCAGAGTACTAACCTGCACTCTCTCTACACTTTGGTGAAAGGTCTACACCCTGACACTCGTCAGCCTCTCTCCCAGACTCACCTAGCAAATTTCGACTACTTCGACAGACCAGCAAATTTCTGCAGATGTACAGTGGAGAGCATTTCATCTGCTTGCATCACTGTCTGGCATGGAGGCTCTGAAGCACAGGAACTAAAAAGGCTTGTAGACTCAGCCTACTCCAGAACAAACATAATCCTCCCCACCTTTGAGGACATCTTCAAGGGGAATCATCCATCATTAACGACCCTCTGCCCTTGGGATAAGCTTCTTCTCATCGGGGAAGAGGTGCAGGTGTCTGAAGACCCACATTCTTCCTCTCTGCTATCAGACTTACTAATGGTCCATGAACACTAACTTATTATCCCTCTTTTGTGCTATTTATTTTTTGTTGTAATTTATAGTAATATTTTGACTTGCCATAGAAGTCATAGAAGGACTTCTATGACTGCTGCCATAGGAGAAAAGATTTCATGACATACATTAGTGATAATAAACCTGATTCTGATTCCTATGACATTTCAAATCTCTGCCCACTGCTCGCAGGCAGACAGTGAGAGTAATTCCCAGCAGATAGTGAGCGTCAATCACAGCAGGCAGCGAGGGTCAATCACAGCAGGCAGTGAGGGTCATTACTTTAATTACTTCATTACTTTAATTCCCCATCAAGAAGGCCTCAAAGCCCTCCACTACTTTCTTAACAATAGACCTCACCAGTTCCCCAACACAACCACACTCCTCCGGTAGGTTGATGATGGTTGATGTCTCGGAATCCTTGTTAAAGTAATGACCTGCTGAGTTCATCCAGCTTTTGTACGTGTTGAGGGTCACTCCCAGCAGGCAGCGAGGGTCATTCCCAGCATGGCTCAGAGCAGTCTTTCCACCCACTACCAACCTCCACCCATCAAGATCCAGGTGACTCTGCTCTCCCCAGCAAACATTCAGGAACCACAGTCTCACCCCCAGGCATTTCTTTGCACGTGTTGTTTTGCCTCCAACTAGTTGGTCTCAAATGTTTCCAAAAACGAACAATTAAGGTATATTCATTTTTAAAAATACACAGGTTAGATAAGCTCCTTTTTGGAACTACCAACAACTCCAGTATGGGTTCGCTCACTTCAGTGTGAAAGAGTAATTAGAATTATTGGTGAAATTCTTTGGCACTTCCATTAATCTGCTGAAATTTCAACCTCGCAACAGAAAGCAGCATTAACAGCTCACAGTGCGGATTATCACAATTCCAAACGATATTAAAAATAAATGAATTAATCTGTTGGATGTTTCTGAGTGTTCAGTGGCAGGGTGGCTGGCAGATGGAATACAAGCAAGCAGACTGACACATTTCACACACCAAAGAAGCCATTAGCAGCGCCTCACAATGACTGTGAAATGGGACTGTGAATAACTAAAATTAAATTGTCACTGCCGCAGCAACAACCTACCTGACAAGCTAACCAGACACAGTCCTCGGGCAGAATTGTTGTGGTATCTCGTACTCCAGATCAGAGTACGACACAGTACCACGATTATGCTCAGCTCTGCCTTCTCAGTGAACGTGAGTGAACTCAGGAGCCGAGAGAGTAATACAGGTTAGATGAAGATTCGTGCACCAGTATAACAGGCTCTTTTGGTCTACCATATGCATCTCTCCACAGCTACACTAATCCACATTTCCAGCATTGGACTCTTCAACTTCTAACCAACTGCATTTCAAGGGCTCAGCTAACTATTTCTTAATTGTTGTGAGGGCCTCTGCTTCCACCATCTCCTTTGATAATACATTCCAGATTCCTCAAAGTCCTTCCTTAAAAGTTCTCACTTAAATCCCCTCCTAATCCTTAAACCTATGTTCTCTGGTTACAGACATACCTGCTGATTGAGAAATGTTCTCAATATCCACCCGGCTATGCCTTTTGATTTTCTACACCTCGATCAGCTTCTTCCACTCCAAATCCAGCCTATTCAGTCTCTCTACACAGTCGGTGAATCTCTTCTACACCCTCTCCAATAAAATTGCATTCTTCCCACACTGTGTAGACCAGAACAGCTTGCTGTATCCCAGGTGCGGCCTAACTAACGTGGCTGTATTGTAACCTCACAAAATGCTGGAGGAACTGTGCAGGCCAGGCAATATCTATGGAAAAAAGTACAGTCGGTGTTTTGGGCTGAGACCCTTCAGCAGGATTGGAGAAAAAAAAAGATGAACAATAGATTTGGAAGGTAGGGGAGGGGAGAGAGAAACACCTGGTGATAGGTGAAACCAGGAGGGAGAGGGATGAAGTAAAGAGCTGGGAAGTTGATTGGTGAAAGAGATAGAGGGCTGGAGAAGGAGAATTCTGATAGCAGAAGGCCATGGAAGAAAGAAAAGGGTGGAGGAGCACCAGAGGGAGATGATGGGCAGGCAAGGAGATAAGGTGAGAAAATGGTGAAGTATTACCAGAAGTTCAAGAAATCAATGTTCATGCCATCAGGTTGGAGGCTACCCAGATGGAATATCATCAGGTGTTGTTCCTCCAACCTGAGCGTGGCTTCATCGTGACAGTGGAGGAGGCTATGGAATGATATGTTGGAAAGGGAATGGCAAGTGGAATTAGAATGGGTGGCTACTGAAAGATCTGGCAGACTGGGCGTAGGTGCTCGGCAAAGCAATCTCCCAATCTACATTGTGTCTCACCGATATACAGGAGGCCATACTGGGAGAACCAGACGCAGCATATGACCCCATCAGACTCACAGGTGAAGTGTCACCTCACCTGGAAGGACTGTTTGGAGCCCTGAATGGTAGTGAGGGAGGAGGTGTAGAGGCACTTGTTCCACTTGCAAGGATAAGTTCCAGGAGGGAGATGAGTGGGGAGGGAATAATGGACAAGAGGTCGCATAGGCAGTAATCCCTGTGGAAAGCAGAAAGTGGGGAGGGAAAGGTGCTCATCCTGAGAGCAGATATCACCACCAACAGCTCCATCTTCCTCTCACCTTACTATCCAACACCTCAAACCCTTCTCCTCAGACACTACCAGCCCCTTCCCCCTCTGATCCCAGCTCTCATCCATGCCAGGTCCTCACCATTCCCTCTCTGAGGAAGAACATTCTGTTCTCAGTAAAGGCCTCAGCTTTGTCTCCCTTTGCCCACAACTCAGTGAGTTCTGCACCTGCCACGACGCTGAGCTTTGCTTCTGCCACCTCCTTCTCCGAGCCTATTTCTTTGACAAAGACTCTCCACCCCACACCGATGACCCCTTCTCTCATCTACAACCCTCCTCCTGGACACCCTGCCCTGGACCTTTTCAGCGACAACTGCTGACGGGACATCAACCATTTTGACCTCATCACTCCTCTCTTAAATTCCAAACTCACCGCTTCTGAACACTCTGCTCTCTACCCCGTCAGCACTAAACCTAACCTCACAATCAAACCTGGAGATAAAGGGGGTGTTGCAGTAGTCTGGTGGACTGACCATTGCCTTGCTGAGGCCCAGCAACAAGCTCAGACACCTCCTCATACTTACCCCTCAAACAGGATCCCACTAAGGAGAACCAGGCCATTGTCTCCCACACCATCACCAACCTCACTGACTCTCGGGATCTCCCATTCACTGCCACCAACCTCATAGTTCCCACACTCCACACCTACTGTTTTTACCTCTTTTTCAAGATCCAAAAACCCCTTTGTCCAGGTAGACCCATTGTCTCAGCTTGTTCCTGCCCCACTGAACTCATATCTGCATACCTCAACTCATTTCATCCTACATTTCATCCCTCCCCCACCTTGTTCAGTCCCTTCCTGCCTACGTCCTTGACACTTTCACATACTCGGGTTTTTTTTCAATGATTTCGTTCCCTGGCCCCCAATATTTTATTTTCACTATGGATGTCCAGTCTCTATACACCTCCATTCCCCACCAGGAAGGCCTCAAGGCTCTTCGTTCCTTTCTGGACACCAGGTTGAACCAGCTCACTTCCATCATCACTCTCCTCCGTCTAGCAGAAATTATCCTTACTCTCATTAATTCTCCTTTGGCTCCTCTCTCTTCCTTCAAACAAAAGGTGTTGTGATGGACACTGCATGGGTCCCAGCTATGCCTGCCTTTTTGTCAGCTACGTGGAACAGTCTATGTTCCAAGACTATACTGGTGTTCATCTCCCACTTCTTTTTTTACCTCCAACTTCCACCTTGCTCTCAAATTTACCTGGTCCATTTCTGATACTTTCCTCCACTTTCTTGATCACTCTGGCTCTATCTCTAAAGACAGCTATCTACTGATGTCTATTACAAACCCACAGACTCTCACAGCTACCTTGACTATACCTCTTCCCACCCTGTTACTTGTAAAAACGTCATCCCCTTCACTCAATTCCTCCATCTCCGCTGCATCTTCTCTCAGGAGGAGGCTTCTCACTCCAGAACAAAAGAGATGTCCTTCTTTTTCAAAGGAAGGGGCTTCCCTTTCTCCACTATCAACACTGCCCTCAACCGTATCTCTTCCATTTCATGTATGCCACTCTTACCCCATCGTCCCACCATCCTACCAGGGATAGGGTTCCTCTTGTCCTCACCTACCATCCCACCAGCAGATAATTCTCCAGAACTCCCACCATCTCCAACGGGATCCCACCACCAAGCACATCTTTCCCTCTCCTCCAATTTCTGCTTTCCGCAGGGATCGCTCCCCACGCGACTCTCTTGTCCTTTCATCCCTCTCCACTTATCTCCCTCCTGGCACGTACACTGGCAAGCAGAACAAGTGCTACCCCTGGCCCTACACTTCCTTCCTCACTCCTATTCAGGGCCCCAAACAGTCCTAGGTGAGGTAACACTTCACCTTTGAGTCTGTTGGGGTCATATACTGTGTCTGGTGCTCCCAGTGTGGCCTCCTGTATATCAACGAGACTTAATGTAGAATGGGAGACCCCTTCGCCAAGCACCTATGCTCCATCCGCTAGAAGAAGCGGGATCTCCCAGTGGCCACCCATTTTAATTCCACTTCCCATTCCCATTCTCCTACGTCAATCTATGGCCTCCTCTACTGTCGTGATGAGACCATACTCAGGTTGGAGGAATAACACCTTATATTCCATCTGGGTAGCCTCCAACTTGATGGAATGAAAATTGATTTCTCAAACTTCCGGTAATGCCTCCCCAACTTCACCATTCTCTCACCTTATCTCTTGCCTGCCCATCACCTCCGTCTGGTGCTCCTCCCCCTTTTCTTTCTTCCATGGCCTTCTGCCCTCTGCTATTAGACTCCCCCTTCTCCAGCCCTGTATCTCTTTCATCAATCAACTCTTTACTTCCCAGCTCTTTACTTCATCCTTCTCCCTCCTGGTTTCACCTATCACCTTGCGTTTCTCTCTCCCCTCTCCCACCTTTAAAATCTACTCCTCATCTTTTTTTTCTCCAGTCCTGCCAAAGGGTCTCGGCCTGAAACGTCGACCGTACTTTTTTCCATAGATGCTGTCTGGCCTCCTGAGTTCCTCCAGCTTTTTGTGTGGGTTGCTTAGATTTCCAGCATCTATAGACTTTCTCTTGTTTGTATTATAACCTCTTTGTAATTGTATTTAGTCCTTTGTCTAATGAAGGTAACCATCCCAGGGATGATACAGAGCCTCTGATCCCCAGTACGTCCTATGCTCATTGTGTATCTCCTGGTCTTAATAGTATTTTCATAGAGCACCACTTTGCGCTTTGAGAATTAAATTCTATCTGCCAATTTTAGTGATCGATCAGTATCACTATGTAGCTGAAGGTTACTCTCCTCATTACCACCAACTTCTGTATCAACTTACTACAGGTAATGTAGCATCATGGTAGCGTTGTGGTGATTGTGATGCTCTTACAGGTTGGGGCATCAAAGTTTGGAGTTCAGTTCTGCAACCCTCTGTAAGTAAGTTTATATGTTCCTTCCTGTGTGCACACTGGTTTCCTTTGGGTGCTCCTATTTTCTCCCACAGTCCAAAGACCTACCAGTTAGTAGGTTAATGGGTCACTGTAAAGTGTCCTGTGATTAGGTTAGGGTTAACTGGTTGAGTTGCTGGGCAGTGTGGCTCATAGAGCCAGCAAGGCCTATTCCACGCTGTGTCTCTAAATAAATAAATAATCATATCCCCTACAATCACATACAAAACTATAATGCACATACATAACAAATGGCCATGCCCCAGCTCCATACCCTGTGGTAACCACTGGTCACAGGCTTCCAATCACAAACACAATCCTCGACCATCACCCTCTGCTTCCTTTCACTAAGCCAACACATTCTCATACTTGAGTCAGAGTATTCAGATTCAAGTGCATCAAGCAATCGGGAGACAAATAGTGGGTTTATGTCCACAGCAAGGAACGGAGTGGAAAAGAAAATCAACGTGGCTGTGCAAGGATCCTGTGAGATCACACGTCCAGTGCCCAGTCCCAGTTTCCCCACCCAGGGAAGGGTATTCTTGCCAAATGGGTCTAACAAAGGTTCATCAGATGGATTACCCTAAGAGAGATTGAAGGATTATCCCTTTTCATGAGTTTAGAAGAGGGATAGTTTCAATTGAGCAATAGTAATATTTTTAGTGGACTCCTCAGAGTTGAAACTAAGAGGCTGTTTCACTTAGACAATCAAGGTAGATTAGATTTATTACTTATCACGTGTACATCGAAGCATATAGTGAAATACATCGTTTTGTCATAAATCAAATTAACCAGGATTGTGCTGTGCTATCACAGCATGCCCAGAACTCACTAACCCTAACCTTACGTCTTTGCATTGTAACTTACGGTCTCAAGGAGTTGGGCATTTAGAACTAGCTAATTAGAGCTTTATTGTCATTGCCAAGAACAATGAAATTGCAGTGCTTCTCTGTCCAGTGCAAAACAACATTCTGGCAATTCAATTACTAAAACCACAATGACTAAATTTAAAATAATGTCTGACTTATTTTGAACGACACCCAAGTTACAATTGAATTAAAAACAAACAAATCTAAAATGGGGCATTGTTCAGTTGCACGACAGCCCTGGGGAAAAAGCTGTTTTTCAGTCTGGATATCCGTGCTGAGATGTTTCTGTATCTCCTGCCAGATAGCAGGAGGTTGAACAGGTGATTACTGAGGTGGGGTGAGTCCATCACAATTTTGCAAGCCTGCTGTAGACATCGCGAGTTGTAGATGGTTTTAATGATGTTCTGAGCAGAACTATAACCATATAACAATTACAGCATGGAAACAGGCCATCTTTGTCCTAGTCCTTGCTGAATGCTTACTCTCACCTAGCCCCACCGACCTGCACTCAGCCTATAACCCTCCATTCCGTTCCTGTCCATATACCTATCCAATTTTACTTTAAATGACAATATCGAACCTGCCTCTACCACTTCTACTGGAAGTTCGTTCCACACAGCTACCACTGAGTAGAGAAATTTTTCCTCGTGTTACCCCTAAACTTTTGCCCCCTAACTCTCAACTCATGTCCTCTTGTCTGAATCTCCCCTACTCTCAATGGAAAAAGTCTATCAACGTCAACTCTATCTATCCCCCTCATAGTTTTAAATATCTCTATCAAGTCCCCCCTCAACTTTCTACGCTCCAAAGAATAAAAGACCTAACTTGTTCAACCTTTCCCTGTAACTTGGGTGCTGAAACCCTGGTAACATCCTAGTAAATCTGTACTCTCTCTATTTTGTTGACATCTTTCCTATAATTCGGTGATCAGAACTTTACACAATACTCCAAATTCAGCCTTACCAATGCCTTGTACAATTTTAACATTACGTCCCAACTCCTATACTCAATGCTCTGAATTATAAAGGCCAACATACCAAAAGCTTTCTTCACCACCCTATCCACATGAGATTCCACCTTCAGGGAACTATGCACCATTATTCCTAGATCACTCTGTTCTACTGCATTCTTCAATGCCCTACCATTTACCATGTATGTCCTATTTAGATTATTCTTACCAAAATGTAGCACCTCACACTTATCAGCATTAAACTCCATCTGCCATTTTCAGCCCACTCTTCTAACTGGCCTAAATCTCTGCAAGCTTTGAAAACCTACTTTATTATCCACAACACCACCTACCTTAGATAAGAAATTTTGTTACTCATGGGAAACTTTGAAACTCTCCATCCCAAAGGTCAACAAGTTTGTTACAGGTTGAGACCAAAAGATGTTTGTTTGATAAGAGAAGTAAAGTATACGAACAGTGTGAGGAAGAGAAGCCATGGAGCAAATGGAGGATCCAAATCTCAGTAACTGTACCGTATGGTGTTATTCTCCAGTGATCCCAGATTTAATCCTGGCTCTGAGTACTTTCTGTGTAGAGTTTGCATGCTTCCTCTGTGACTGGGCTTGGTGTCCTCCAGGTGTTCAGGTTTCCTCCCTCATCACAAAGGTGTGCTGCAAGGCAACCATAACTTACCCCTTCATGCCCAGAAGTGGCAAAAGAACAAAAAAAAAGTGTTGGCCATGTCTGAGTGTTAAGTTACAAGAGGAAGGAGAAATAAAAGGGGGAATGGGGCTGAAGGAATTGTCCTACTGGGATCTGGCATGGAGATGGTGGGTCAAGTAACCTCCATCTGTATTGTAACATGCAACACAATCTTACCAGATAGAAGAGCAGATATTAGCGCATCTTCCAACATCTCTGTTCTTATCTATCATTTGTGCCCCTGTTACCATAGTTAAGCACCCACATCAGAATCACCAGACCAGAGTATGCAAGAAACCACAATGCACAAGAATAATAACCTCATAAATTAATGTTCCCAACAGATAATTAAAGCACACTGATGCCAATATAGGAGAGGAGAGGTATGAAAGAAAAAAACAAGCATTCAGAACAAAAAAGTGACCAAAACTCAGCTGTTCAATCTTTCTGAAAGTAATATAAATATGTCAGGAAAAAATGACTGATTAAAGGAAATGCTTAAAAAAAGACACAAGGAACATGATATTAAAACATATGTTACAAACATCAAGTCATATGGGCGTATTGCCAAATTTATAGTTCTAAATTCTAACGCATATGGTATTGGAGATAAAGCAAATGAAGCCAAAAAAAATTGTCAGAAACTAATGCGTTGGCCTTCATTAAGGTCGTGGCTGGCAACTCAAGAACCCAGGTCTTCATCTTTGCCTAGTAACCAAGCAATTGGAAATGTAAAGTACAGGAATATTGATAAAGAAAAGCAAGGATCAGGCATGTGAGCAGGCAACGTAAGCATCCTGTGCAGCCTCTGGAAGTGGAGATGGATGCTAGCTTTTCTACGAGAAGTTAATGAAGTTCTAGTTGTAGGAAGGATGTGATTAAGCTGGGAAGGGTGCAGGAAGATTCACTAGGATGTTGCCAGTAATGGACAACTTGAATTAAAGAAGAGGCTGGATAGGCTGGGGTGGTTTTCCCTGGAGTTTTGGAGGCTGCAGCGTGAACTTATTGAAGTTTATAAAGTCAAGAGATGAATAGCCAAGGTAATTAGTCTTAACCGGGGGGGGGGGGGGGGGAGCAGGGTGAATTAAAACTAGAGGGCATAGGTCTAAGGTGAGATCATTTCTTCCACACAGAGAGTGGTATGCATAAGGAACAAGCTGTCAGAGGAGATGGTTCAGCTGTTTCAGTCATTCCACAAAATGAGTTTGAATGGCATTTCAAAGATACTAAACTGACGCCTGCAGATATCAAACTAAGAACTTACACTGGGGAAAAGATAATTCCTGCAGGAATGCCACTCCTAACAGTGAAATACAGCAACCAACAAGCCACATTAAGCTTGTATGTGGTAAAACAGGAGGGGCCAGCATTGTGGGAATGTGATTGGCTGAGACAACTTGATTGAAAGATTCACCCACCATTTGGTACCACATCGTCTGTAATATAGTCAACTGAAGGCAAATGAAGAAAGGTACTGGATAATGCCACAATTGGTTCCAAGCTGTACCCCATCAACCACTGCCCGACAGAAACCTAACAGGTGCTGGCTTGAGAATACTCCAGTGAGACCATTTTTTCCACACAGAAGGTGGTAGGTGAGGGTGGTAGTATTTAATATTTCAGTAAATGGACCTTCCCAAAATCAAGATGCACAGCCTTGAAAGAAGAAAAAGGAAGATGAGAAAAAAAATAAGTTGAAAAGGAGGGGATAGACAGAACGTGAGTGACAAAGAGAGAGATGTTAAGGAGAGAAGAAATGTGAGAAAGAAAAAGATAGAAAAAGAAGCTGATGCTGGGAGAGAAGCAAGGATCAAAGCAGATCCAGACAGGAAAGCTGAAAAACGTACAAGAAAGGTGGCTACCACCCTCAGAACCACTTCCTGCAGTCTCAGTCAACTCCTACAATCACCACGGAAGAGGATCAGAACCTGAGATTGTGCCACAACACAAGACTCACTATTATCCCACAAGAGTAAGAAATCCTCCAGAACGATTAAATCTTCAAGCCAGAATGGGACAATTTAAAATTTACTATGCTGTGGATGTATGGTACATATAGTAGTGGTATTTTATAGTATACAGTGTATATTGTTATGTATTCTATATTGTGTTGGAGTTTTTAACTAAGCAGGGAGGAGTGTTGAGTATTTATTATTTCAGTAATGGACTGTTCAATTAAGCATTCTTATTCATTTAAATAATTCATTACCGGTTATATGTTTACATGAATTGCATACGTCATCACGCTACCACTCCTTGCTTAACGTAAAGAACAAACTATTTTGGACCTTCCACTTTTTCCTTTTCATTAGTTTTATGTTTTGAAATTACAAAACATAACAGATACAAATAAAACACTTAAAAGGTATTTGAAGACATTCATAACTAGGAAAGGTTTAGAGGCTTATGGGGCCAAATGCAGGCAGATGGGATTAGGAAGCTAACTTGGCTCGGCATCCATCACCATCACTCCCTTAGTACTAATCAAAAAGCTTTGAAACTGGTGCCTCTGTACTTCCCTCTGCAATCGGGCTTCTTCATCACCCCAGTAAGCAGCGAATGGCGATGACATCTCCTCCTCACTGACAATCAACGTCTGCACGCCTCAACGATGCGTGCTTACCCCACTGCTCTACTCTCTCTGCACTCGTGACTGTATGGCACAGCTCAAATGCCAACCATAAATTCACTGATGACACCACTGTTGTTGGAAGAAACTCAGATTGTCATGAGGAGATGCACAGGAGTGAGATAGACTGGCTATTCGAGCAGTGTTCAAAGGTATATTTAATGTCGGAGAAATGTACGAGGGGTGATTGATAAGTTCGTGGCCTAAGGTAGAAGGAGTCAGTTTTAGAAAACCTAGCACATTTATTTTTCAACATAGCCCTCTCCTACATTTACACACTTATTCCAGTGGTCATAAAGCATACAGATCTTGGACTTGTCCACAGCATGGGTGATTGATAAGTTCATGGCCAAAGGTAGAAGGAGACGAGTTATACAGCTTTCGTTACATGCACATACAGTTCAAGTCTGAGTCATTAAGCAGAAAGTTTGAAGTTAATAACTTAACTCCTTCTTCCTTAGGCCATGAACTTATCAATCACCCCAATGAGTTATTAACTTCAAACTTTCTGCAGAATCACTCAGAGAGTTGAACTGCACGTGCATGTAATGAGAGCTGTATAACTCATCTCCTTCTACCTTAGGCGACAAACTTATCAATCACCCATCTGTGGACACTTTCTGGAGGTTCAAGATCCGTATGCTCCATGGCCGCTGGAATAAGTCTGTAAGTGTAGGAGGGGAATATGTTGAAAAATAAATGTGCTAGTTTTTCTAAAATTGACGCCTTCTACCGCAGGCCACGAACTTATCAATCACCTCTCGTATACAATATACATCCTGAAATGCTTTTCCTTCACAAACATCCACAAGAAACAGAGGAATGCCTCCAAATAATGAACAACAGTTAAATATTAGAATCCAAAACTCTCTCCCCCCAGCTACCCTCCCTTCTGCACGTAAGTGGCAGAAAGCAACGATTATCCCTCCCCCCACCAGCAAAACAAAACACATCGGCACCCACCACCGAGCACTCAAGCATGAGCAAAGCAACAGCAAAGACACAGACTGGCAGTTACCCCAAAGACTACTCACTCATCCGGCATTTGACATACTACAGGCTCTCTCTCTCTCCCTAATAAGGGAGAAAGAGGTGTCTCGGTTTCACAGCAACCTTGCACTGAATTTGACAAGACAAGGAATTGATTGCCGACTTCAGGAAGAGGACGTCGGGAGAACACGTGTCATCCTTCACTCTGGGCTTAGCAGTGGAAAAGGTGAGCTGTTTCAAGTTCCTGGGCATCAACATCTCAAGTGATCAGTCACTCAAAGGGTGGTGGGGATATGGAATGAGCTGCCACAGGATGTGGTCCTGGCAGGTACAATTTCAATATTTAAAAATATTTGGACAGCTACAGGGATAGGAAATGTTTATAGGGAAATGAGCCAAAGATAAAGCAGTGAGAAAAATAAGTGTGGAGATCAGAGAAGATTGTTGCAAAGACTGTTTTAAACAGCTTATGAGCCAAAGATAGCGAATTCTTTGTATATGAATGGGATAGTGTTCTAGAATATATGTTCTTCCATCAACATCAGTACAGGATATGCAGCCCACATGGGAAAAGAAACACGGCTTCTGGTCTGGAACCTTATCATTGGAACTTGAAAGGTTAACTGCTTCTCTCTCCACAGACACTGCCTGACACGCTGGATATTTCCAGTACTTTCAGATTTCCAGCATAGTTCAGTAATGAATAACAAGCCCCAATCAGTTAGTAACAATGATAAGAAACCAACAGGTCAGATGCAAAGCAGGTCTGCACTCCAGACATACACCCTTTTGGGCAATTAAGCTGATGGAGGAGAAGTTTCCCTGTACTGTTCCATCTCCCATAATGGTGGAGGTCAATACAATTGAAACATCCCAACAGATAATCCATTGAAGTCTCCCTCTGAGTTTTCTCCCATCACAGAACAGAGCCTTCAGGCAAATTAGGTTTGTAGAACATAGAACAGTACCACACAATACAGGCCCTTGGGCCCATGAAGTTGTGTTGAACTTTTAACCTAGTTCAAGATCAATATAGCCCTTCCCTCCCACATAGTCCTCCATTTTTCTATCATCCATGAGCCTTTCTAAGAGTCTCTAACGTATCTGCCTCTACCACCACCCTGGCATGGTGTTCCCCACACCCATCACTCTCTGTGTTAAAAACTTACCTTTCACATCCCCCTTATATTTCCTATCAATCATCTTAAAATTATTCCAACCCGGTATTAGTTATTTCTGCCATCTCTGGCTATCCACTCAATTATGTACACCTCTACCTAGTCACATCTCATTATCCTTCACTTCAAAGAGAAAAACTCTAGCCTGCTCAATCTATCCTCATAAGACATGTTCTCCAATCCAGACCAAAACCCGCTAAGTCTCCTCTGAACCTCTTTAAAGCTTCCACATCCTCCCTCTAACAAGGCAATGAAAACTGAACACAATATTCCAAGTATGGTCTAAACCAGGGTTTTATAGAGCTGCAATGTTACCTTGAGGTTCTTGAACTCATTCCCCCAAGTAATGAAGGCCAGCACATCATACACGTTCTTAACCACCCTATCAACTGACGTAACACACACAAAATGCTGGAGGAACTCAGCAGCCAGGTAACATCTATGGAAAAAAGTACAGTTGATGTTTCAGGCAGAAACCCTTCGGCAGGACCAGAGAAAAAAAGCTGAGGAGTAGATCAACTGGTGTGGCAACTCCGAGAAATCTTGCAAATAAACATCAGGTTCCCTTGGTTCCTCCACACTTTAAAAACCCTGTCCTTAATCCCATATTCTGTCTTTAAATTCAACCGTCCAAAGCGAATCATTTCACACTTTTACAAGTTGAACTCCATCTGCCACTTCTCAGCCCAGCTCTGCATCATCAATGTCCCGTTGCAACCTATGGAAACCTTATACACTCTGCTCAAATCAAGAAACCACTGCACGTACAGAATACCATAACGGCTGCCATCCCAGTCAGCTCAGGCTTTTCCCAAGTTGCTAAAGATTTCCAGCATCTGCAAAATCTCGTGTCCCCCAGTCAGCATATGGACATAGCATCAAATATTTGTGAGGCTGAGTTAGATGTGCCACCGGTCAGACTGAGTGCAACATCAGCACCCAGTGAGGAAAGTTGAAAATCATAGAGTCCCGGACACCCAATATGGATAGTTATCACTCAGCAGTCAGCTCCCAATTATCAACAGAGTAACGAATGTGACAGCAGCAGCTCTATCAATTAACACTTGCTAATAACCTGATGTTCATTTGGGTTCTGCCCGGATTACTTGGCTGCACACCTCGCAGAAGCCTTGATCCACATATTGTCAGAAACTGTTGGTTAAATTATGCTGAGAGAGGGACTGTCCTCAGCCTCATCAGGGAACTACTGAATTACAACACCAAATATTGCAACATAGTACAGACCCTTCAGATATCTTAGTACAGATATCTTTGGCTGTGCTGATAATTTAACATTCCTTAAAATCATTCTATCCCTTCCCTCCTGCACAACCCCAAAATTTTCTATCATTCATGTGCCCAGCCAAGAGCTTCTTAATTGCCCCTAAAGTATCTGCCTTTACCCACCACCTCTGGAAGACAGTGTTCCACACATCCACCACTCTCCGCGTAAAAAGCTTTCCTCCGACATCCCTCTTATACCTTCTTCCTATCACTCTAAAATGATGTGTTAGCCATTCTGCCCTGGGAAAGCCTCTGACTACCCACTCGACTTATCCCTCTTATCATCTTGTACACCTCTCGTCTTCCATCACTCCAAAGAGAAAAGCTACCAAACCTTTCTTCATAAGCCACTCCCTCTAATCCAAGCATTTTCCTGGTAAATCTGCTCTGCACCCTTTCCGAAGCTTTTTCATGCTTCCTATATGAGGCAACCAGAACTGAACACAATATTCCAATCATGGTCTGACTGAA